>NC_059335.1:22870000-24070000 GCF_018350155.1 Leopardus geoffroyi | reverse complement strand
CAAAAGAATAGAGGGAAAAGGAGGTAGAAGGTTAATTTGAGGAAATAGTAGCTGAAAACTTCCCTAACCTGTGGGAAGGAAACAGATATATAAATCAGGAGGCACAGAGAACTCTCATAAAAATCAACAAAAGCAGGCGAACATCAAACCATATTGTAGCTAAATTAGCAAAACCTAGTAATAAAAAAAGTTCTAAAAGCAGCAAGACAAAAGGAGTCCTAACTCACAAGGGAAGACCCATATGGCTAGCTGCATATCTCTCCACAGAAACTTGGCAAGCCAGCCGTGAGTGGAATGATATATTCAATGTTATACATGGGGAAAATCTGTAGCCAAGAATATTCTACCCAGCAAGGCTGTCATTCAGAATAGGAGGAGTGATAAAGAGTTTCCCAGACAAAAACAAACACAAACACAAACACATACACACAAAAAAAACAAAAAACAAAAAAACGTAAAGAAGTTTATGACTACTAAACCAGCCCTGCAAGAAATATTAAAGGGGACTCTTTGAGGGGGGATGAAAGACAAAAAGTGAAAAGACTGGAAAGGAACAGGGAAAATCTCCAGAAACAATGACAAAGCAAGTAATAAAATGGCATTAAATACATATCTATCAATCATTACTTTGAATGTAAATGGACTAAATATCCCAATCAAAAGACATACTGTGTCAAAATGGGTAAAAAACCAAGACCTATCCATATGCTGTCTACAAGACACTACTTTTAGACCTAAAGACAAAGGCAGATTAAATGTAAGGGAATGGAGAAATATTTACATTCAAATGAACGTCAGAAGAAAGCTTGAGTAGCAATATGTATATCAGGCAACCTAGATTTAAAAAATTTTTTTTTCATTGTTTATTTATTTTTGGGACAGAGAGAGACAGAGCATGAATGGGGGAGGGGCAGAGAGAGAGGGAGACACAGAATCGGAAACAGGCTCCAGGCTCCGAGCCATCAGCCCAGAGCCTGACGCGGGGCTCGAACTCACGGACCGCGAGATCATGACCTGGCTGAAGTCGGATGCTTAACCGACTGTGCCACCCAGGCGCCCCCAGGCAACCTAGATTTTAAACCAAGGACTGTAACGAGAGATGAAGAAGAGCACTTCTTATCTCTTATCATAATAAAAGGGTTCAGTTCAACAAGAAGATTTAACAATTATGAATATTTATGTCACCAGCTTGAGAGCACCCTAATATATAAATCAATGAATAAAAAATGTAAAGGATCTAATTGATAATAACACAATATAGTAGCTCTCTCTAACACGCCACTTACACCAATGGACAGATTATCTAAGTAGAAAATCAACAAGGAAACAATGGCTTTGAATGACACATTGGACCAGGTGGAGTAAACAGATATATTCTGATATTTCATCCTAAACAGCAGAATAAATATTCATTTTGAGGGTCCATGAAACATTGTCCAGAATAGATCTCATACTAGGTCCCAAATCAGGTCTCAAAAAGTCCAAAAGATTGAGATCACACTATGCATATTTTCCAAACACAACACTATTAACTTGAAGTCTGCCACAATAAAAAATTTTGAAAGACCACAAATACATGGAGGGTAAAGAGCATGCTACTAAAGAATGAATGGGTCAATGAGAATATTAAAGAAGAAATAAAAATTACATAGAAACAAATGATAATGAGAACACCATGGTCCCAAAACTTGGTGATGCCACAAAATCAGTTATAAGAGGGAAGTATATAGGAATACAGACTTACCTCAAGAAGCAAGAAAAATCTCAAATATGCAATCTAAAATTACATGTAAAGCAGCAAGACAAAGCACAACAAATGAAGCCTAAATCATCAGGAGAAGGGAAATAATAAATATTGGGGCAGAAATAAATGATATAGAGAACAAAAACAACAGTAGAACAGATCAACGAAACCAGGAGCTGGTTCTTTGTAAGAATTAATAAAATCAATAAACCCTTTGCAAAAAGAAAAGATAAATAATCCTAATAAATTAAATGATGAATGGGAGAGGACAACAAATATGAACAATTATAAGAGAATATTATGTAAAATTATATGCCAAAAAACTGGGCAATCTGAAAGAAATGGAAAAATTCCTAGAAACATATAAACCAGCAAAATAGAAACAGGAAGAAATAGAAAACTTGAACAGACCAATAACCAGCAAAGATATTGAATCAGTAATCAAAAATCTCCCAAAAAAACAAAATTCAGGACCAGATGGCTTCCCAAGGGAATTCTACCAAACATTTAAAAAAGAGTTAATACCCACTCTTCTCAAGCTGTTCCAAAAAAATAGAAATGGAAGGATGACTTCTAAACTCATTCTATGAGGCCAGTATTACCTTGATTCCAAAACCAGACAAAGACCCCATTAAAAAAGGGAATTCCAGGCCAATAATCCTGATGAACATGAAGGTAAAAATTCTCAATAAAATACTGGAAAATAAAATCCATGAGTACATTAGAAGAATCATTCACCACATCAAGTGACACTTATTCCTGGTCTGCAAGCATGGCTCAATATTTTCAAACCCATCACTGTGACACACCACATTAACAAAAGAAAAGATAAGAACCATATGATTCTCTCAAATGACAGAAAAAGTGTTTCACAAAGTAGCATGCATTCTTGATAAAAAACCCTCACCAAAGTAGGGATAGAGAGAACATACCTCAACATCATAAAGGCCATATACAAAAGACCCACAGCTAACATCATCTTCAATGGGAGAAAATTGACCTTTTTCTCTATGATCTGGAACAACACAGGTATGTCCACTCTCAGTATTGTTACTTAACATAGTACTGGAAGGTTTGGCCTCAGCAATAAGACACCAACAACAAAACACTCATCCAATTTTGCAAGAAAGAAGTAAAATTTTCACTATTCGCAGATGGCATAATACTCTAATCAGAAATCCTGAAAAACTCTACCAAGAAATTGCTAGAAGTGATAACACTAATTCACCACAGTCGCACACTACAAAATCAACATGCAGAAATCTGTTTCATTCCTATCCACAAATAATAAAGCAGCAGAAAGTGAAATCAAAGAATTGATCACATTATAATTGTTCAAAAACTGTAAGAGAACTAGAAATAAACCTAACCAAAGAGGTAAAATATCTGTACTCTGAAAGCTACAGAACACGTATGAAATAAATTGAAAATGACTGAAAGAAATGGAAAAACATTCCATGCTCATGGATTGGAAGAAAAAATATTGTTAAAATGCCTACACTACCAAAAGCAATCTACACATTTAATGACTCTATCAAAATGCCACTAGCATTTTCCACAGAGCTAGAAAAAACAAACCCAAAATTTCTTTGGAACTACACAAGACTCTGGATAGCCAAAGCAACCTTGAAAAATAAAGCAAAGCTGGAGGCATCACAATTCTGGAATTCCAGCATATTACAAAGCTGCAGTGATCAAAACAGTATGGTGGTACTAGCACAAATGTTGACATATAGATCAATAGAACAGAGTAAAAAACAACAACAACAACAAAAAAAAACAGAAGTAGACCCACAGAAATATGGCCAATTAATCTTTGACAAAGCAGGAAAGAATACACAAGGGGAATTAATTGTCTCTTCAACCAACGGTGTTAGGAAAACTGGACAGCAACATGCAAAATAATAAAACTAGGCCACTTTATTAGACCATACATAAAAATCAATTCCAAATGGATCAAACACCTAAATGTGAAATTGGAAACCATCAAAATCCTAGAGAAGAATGTAGGCAGTAACCTCTTTGACCTTGGCTGTTTCAACTTCTTACTTAGATATGTCTCCAGAGGCAAGGAAAACAAACAAAAAAAAATTAACTATTCAAATTTCACCAGAACAAAAAGCTTCTGCACAATGAAGGGAACAATCATTAAAATGAAATGGTAACCTATGGAATGGAAGGAGAGATTTGCAAATAACATATCTGATAAGGGGTTAGTATCCAAAATATATAAAGAACTTATCATTCAACACCCAAAAACAAATAATCGAATTAAAAATATGGGCAGAAGCCATGAATAGACTTTTTTTTTTTCAAAAAGAACACACACAGATGATGAACAGACACATGAAAAGTTGCACAAATCACTTTTTAGATAGTACTTCACACATGTAATAATGGTGAAAATTAATAACACAAGAAACTAAAGGTTTTGGCAAGGATACAGAGAAAAGGGAACCCTCATGCACTGTTGGTGGGAATGCAGACAGATGCAGCCACTCTGGAAAATGGTATGGAAGTTTCTCAAAAAGTTAAACCACCCTATGATCCAGCAATTGCAACACTAGATATCTACTCAAAGAATGTAATGATAAAGAGATCGATTGATCAAGAAATTGCATTGCAAATACATATGCATCCAATTGGAGCACCTAAATATATTAAATAATACTACCAGATTTTAAAAGAGTAGCAAGGCAGCAATACATGATATCACAAGGCTTCAATCCCCCCATTTTAAACAATGAATAGGTTCTGTTTTGACACAATTGGCAGCACCCAAAGGCAAATCCCATGAGATGTCAGGCCAAATATCTGGAGATCTCAGGCACTAACTTGTGGAGAAAAGGCCAGAGCCTGATTATAGCAGGATTCTTGCAGAGAGAGTAGTGACACCAAGTAGCTTTTCTTTCCAGAAACCAACTTTATTCTTGCCAGCACTGCTCAGTTAGGTTTGTACCCAAAGAACAGAGCCCTGAACACCATGTGGCATAGTTTTTTATATATTTTTTACTTCTTTGTCTCCCATATGGTAACACACAAACATGTATTCTGATTAAGTGGTCTCATGTTACAAGGTCATGAGGAATGTTGTCAAGTATGAGAATAGCAAGGTTGCCTTGAGGTGTTTTTTTTTTCTTTCCTTGGGGAGAGGACCCTACCATATTCCCCCCTTTGATGCTTGGACCCCTCTATTTAGGGTCAAAGAGCATTATCTTGGCTTAGAGGTTTATATTTTTATAACTTCATTACATGAGTGACTGTCTTTTTTAAAATTATGGCCTCAATGAGACTGGAGGCAGACCATAAAACCAGGGGAGCTGAGTAAGGTAAGATTAAGCACCCTCCTAAAATTAGGAACATAATCTCCATGAGGGTTTGGAATCCCCCAAGAATTGAAAACTGTCTTCCAAATAACTCCCTGGCGTTTCAACCATTCCAGGTCTGGACTGGGACATGAACAACCTTTTTTATTTGATCTGTGATCTCCTCGATGACTTTTTCCTCATCATGTATCTGTAGGCAGCAGTTGCTCAGGTTAAATTTTCACAAACACCTCTCTCAGAAGCAAGCATGTAATCTAAGGCATCGATAGATGGCATTGCACATTTTGGTTTGTTGTTTGGCTAGTAAGTTAAGAGCTCTGGCAGTTTCATTGGTTATAATTTTTACAACTGATAGTAGTCTAATTATGCAGTGTAGCATGTAAATGGGAGTGTAGTAGTCCCAATACCCATCCTCTGGCCAGGTGGCAGTGCCATAATATTGGCTTGGGAGGCCATTCATTATATTTTTAATTGTTAATTTGTAGGGCACACTGCTTTCTTTGAGTCTCCCTGTCCCCATACATTTGGACTACCAAATGTCTTCCTCTGGCAAGTGGGAGCAGGAAGAAAGATGGACGAATAGTTTTCAGCACATATGACCCTGACCAGAATGAGGGAAGTACTATATAGGCTGTCCTTCCACATATCTAGCATAGTCCACCCACAATGTGATGGCTGTGTTGACATTGTCTCAGGCCTCTTAGAGATGACAGAAGTTAGACAAGGGATGGGGATCCAGATCAAGGTGATCTGGGATCCCCCACCATTGGATTTTTCCAGCAGTTGCATTATAAAATCTTAGGCCTAGGCATGTTAGGTTTTTAACAGAGGCGACGATGACTTTTTTCCCACTAGGCAAGACAGGTTTTTCCAATAATTGAGCTTTTGAGAAGCCAAACTCTGATAGTAGGACTGGGGTATTTTGTTTTACTATAAGGTTTGTAGGTATCTAATTTTTTAGTCTCTTATGGCCATTGTTTCCCCATGTTGGTACCAAGGAGGTATACTATCCACAAAAGGAAGGTGAGTGTTAACAGAAACCTCTTATCACATTTTTAGCTGGCTGGGACGGCCTCAGCCAATCCTATGGCAAAGAGTAGAGCAAGAATCACAATAATAGTGAGAAACAAGGTGTGACAGTGCATCACAGTAAGGAAACACATAGAAAATAAGGACAGTCCTTTGTTTCACTGGACTGTCAATTCCTCAAGCTTTTGCCATGCGTAGGTTAGTAAGCTTCTGGAGTGACTAAGGCAGGGCTGGAGTCTCCTGGGGCCTCTGGAGTTGCAGAGTGCTTTTTTGTATGGTCAGCTTGTGGAGCATTGGTGGATCAGGAATGCACTCCCAGTTTCAAGATTCTGGCTTCACTCTGCTGTAGTGAATCCAGGGACCCACTTTCGCTATCTTTACTGCAGTGGGTGTGGACAAAATGACAGTGAAGGGGCCTCTCCAGAGGGGTTTTAGGAGGTGGACGTCTTATTCCTTTGTTCATATTGCATCTCCTGTTTTAAAGGGGTGAGTGTCTGTGGTCAGATTCACAAGGAATCATTCCCTGACCCAGTGGTGTAAGATGGTTAGGGTAAAGTCAAGCGCCCGCATCTGTTGTTTTAGGGTTAGATTGTCTATCTCATTAAGATCCCCCCTTATACCCTTGATAATGGCGGGGAGGGTGCCCGTAAAGGATTTCATAAGGAGAGAACCCCAACAGCTTCTTCGGCCTCCCACTTGCAGCTGCAGTCTGCCTCCCTGAAGGTCCCTTATCTCTCCCTGCCTAATGTTAGCCCTTTCCCTATTTATTTCTCCCCTGGAATAGGGCCTGTAACTGCTGTTAGGGAACAGGAACCATGACCACTCTGGCTTCTTCAAGCTTATAACGGACAGTGTAGGGTAACAGCAGTTAGAGTCTACCCAAGGGTCAGTCGAGTGGCCCACAGCATGATGTTACAGGAAGGTTGGCAGGCATGAGGCAGCATAAACATTAGTAGACATAAAGAGAAAAACACAAAGTAAAGATTATAGTGACTAATAAGCATCTTAAGATACTGTCTACAGTTTTCAAACCTGTCAAATAATCTAGGAGAGACCCTGACTTTGTAAACAACATATGTCAGGGAACCTCTCAAAACCCAGGTGATGGAGAAGCAGAAGCAGTAAGTAATCAACGGTGGCTCTATTTTCAAGAGTTTGGCTCTAACTTAATTTAAATGAAAACTTTTTAAGCACCTAATGATTGTGAGGTGTTATTTAGAGTTTTGCTGAATATAAGCAGACTGTCTCTTTTATTTTGATACGTAAAACTTTTTTAAGAGTCGGGAGCTCTACTGGAGAAAGAGTCAAGGCAGCCATTTACCATTATTAATTTGTAAATTTTTAGATATTATTTTATAAAGCAGAATTATTATTTTTGTGCCTTTTCTTTCTTGTAAGGGAAGGCCTTTACCTAATTAGTAAAAGTATTAACCCATACAAACAGATGTTGGAATTTTTTTTTTGACCTTGGCATCTGAGTGAGACTTAATTGTTAGTCTTTCCTGGATGATCTCCAGTTCCTTGATTGTCTGAGAGAGCAAGTTTGTGGTTGAAAGGATTGTTTTTAAGACATACTTTACAGCCTGATAGTACTTGCAGAACTGTCCTTGACAAATTTTTTTCTAGTAAATATTGTTTGGACCATTTGGATAAGTTTTGTCCATCCCTAAATGAAAGGCCTGATGTTGTGTTTTAATCATCTTATAGCTCTGTGAGCTTGGTAATAGTAATTGCCCTGCTCTGTCTGTAACCATTCCAAAGGGCTGGAGACAGTGTCTAGAAGTCAGACCCCAGTTTATTTTGGGGGGAGGAGAGTAGGTGGGATTGAGTCTCCTTTAATAACTGATATGGGGCGCCTGGGTGGCGCAGTCGGTTAAGCGTCCGACTTCAGCCAGGTCACGATCTCGTGGTCCGTGAGTTCGAGCCCCGCGTCAGGCTCTGGACTGATGGCTCAGAGCCTGGAGCCTGTTTCTGATTCTGTGTCTCCCTCTCTCTCTGCCCCTCCCATGTTCATGCTCTGTCTCTCTCTGTCCCAAAAATAAATAAAAATGTTGAAAAAAATTTAAAAAAAAATAACTGATATAGCAGCAAACTATTTTCTTGAATCCTGGTATCTACAGCCTATAATATCTAATAATTGTCAAAATTCACAGTGAGGCTCTCTGGCATTATCAGTAAAGAATGAGAAAAAATTAGATTTCCCCATATACATCCCAGGGGCTGAGAGAAAAATTCAGTTAGAAGTTTTTTGAAGATGCCTCTAATCATCATGCTGTGTTTGGATAGTTGGCCTGGAGTGGAAAGGGGGACAGGAAAGGTAGCTCTGGTGTTAAGAAGGAAATCAACCAGTTTTCCTTCTATATTTAGAGTTACCCGAGGTTCTGGGTTTCTGATAGACAGTTGGTTTAGGGGAGCCACCATGAAGAGGCCCAGGCCCTGGTTAATCCCTTCCAAGGACATTGGTTATCTGAGTCCTCACAGAGGGCATTCAGATCTGCAGGGATTGTTTCCATACAAGGGGCATGGATTATGGGATTTTCATTTCCGTTGTCCCCTCTGAAGACGTTCTCATTTTAGTGATCGGAACAGCCATATAAATGGCACTTGGTGCCAGGATCTCCGGAAGTCCGGTCTAACATATTAGGTAAGGCCACAACTAAGACCTCAGGTTTCTTTTTTTTTTTTTAACTTCTTTTTCCGTTTTGTTTGTAATATACCCAACTGGCAGCTCCTAAGAGCTCCTCCAGTGTCCCTTCAAGGTCAACAGCCAATTTTTGCATTTTCTTTGAATATCTAGGGCTGATTGAGTGACAAATTTGTCCTTTAAAATCATCTCAGCCTTAGGGGTGTCAGGGGGGGATAGCCATATATTTAATGAGAGCCTCCCTCAACCATTCCAGGAAGGCCATTGGGCTCCCATTTTGTGTTTGTAAAATAGTGGTTAATTTAGCATAATGTAAGGGCTAAATCTTAGATTTTTTTTTTTTTTTTTCCAAAACATCTGTTTCATTAAGAGTCTGATTTAACAAAGCATTATATCATTCCAGGTCAACTCAAAAACATGTGTAATATTCCAAAAACCTTCACATACTTATCTGATCAGAAAATTTACCTAGATCTCCTTTTATCTGTCTTAAACTCTGTAATGTAAAGGTTTTTTTTTTTTTTTTTTTTTTCTGGGATTCTAGCTTTTTGTAAGGGAAACATTCCTGTTACATTATAGGGTGGGTAGCAGGGAGCAGAATTGTATTATCATTTTTTTATATATAAATTGAAGACCTGAGGAGGAGGTGGTGGAAGACTTCCTTTCCTCCTTCTCTAGGTCTGTTTTGGATACAGGTAAGGGGACCTTAATTGTTTCCCCTCCTGATTGCTAGACTTTAGAAAGCATTGTTATTAAATTAGGATCCACCTTACATTGCTTACACATATCTTGATTTTTTTAAGGCCCAAAAACAATGAACATAGGGGAATTCTCCCCATTTTCCTTCACATTTGCAAAACACATCCAATTGTAAGATAGTATTGTTATTGATATTTTCCTCTGGCCACCAGTTTCCCTCTACCAATCTGTATAGGGGCCAAACCTTTGTGCAAAAGAGAATGAATCATAATGCATTCCAGTGGAGTAATGGCCTTGATTGGGAAATTACCCATATATAGGAAAAAGGAAGAAAGTTGTCCCTTATCTCAATTTCCTATAGCTGGCCAGGAGAAACCTCATTTCCCAGCCCCTCATTTTGGCTGGCTATGCGACTGGCAGCCAAAAGCCCTGTCAGCCTTGGGAGGTGCTGGGAGTAGTCATTCTTACCCAGGCTTGACTCTACCTCCAAGAGCTGGCCTGGTCTTTCTTGTTTTTTTTTTTTCTTTTTCTTTTTAACCCCTCAGTTTCCCACCTGTAGGACCTAGGGGGTATGGACTATGACCAAACAATATTTTCTTGGTTGTCATAGTATGCGTTAATTTTTTTTTTGGTCTAACAATAACTTACATATTATTCATTGGCCATTGAGGGAGGAGGTTAAAGAGTCAACGTCAAGGTCTATTCCCCTGCCTTTTGCAACAATGCACACATAAATATGTTTCAGCCATGTGGATATCCATTTTTGGCATACAATGGGCTAACGTTAGTAAAATATTCCCATGTATCTTAATAAAAGCCCTTCATATATTTTCCATCCCTCATATGGCAGAGGCATCTATTCCTCTGCTAAACAGGAACAACACAAATGTGGAGGATTTGGAGGCCAGCATGAAGGGTATTGCCATCATTTTCCCACCCTTTGGATCAAAGAAGGAGGAATTTTAATCTTAACCCTGTGTACTTTTAAAATCCATTTATTTTGGGGCGCCTGGGTGGCGCAGTCGGTTAAGCGTCCGACTTCAGCCAGGTCACGATCTCGCGGTCCGTGAGTTCGAGCCCCGCGTCAGGCTCTGGGCTGATGGCTCGGAGCCTGGAGCCTGTTTCCGACTCTGTGTCTCCCTCTCTCTCTGCCCCTCCCCCGTTCATGCTCTGTCTCTCTCTGTCCCAAAAATAAATAAATGTTGAAAAACAAAATTAAAAAATAAAATCCATTTATTTTAACCTTAGTCCATCCTGACCACACGTAAAATTTCTTTTTAAAGATTTTTCTTCATGAAACTTCTACAATTTTTCTTTGCATTTATTTAGATTTTGTCCCAAGCCATTTTTCTCCAAATAACAAGTCTCATTTAGGACAAAATTACTTTCTTTTACCTTAAGCAAAAATATTTTTTCATTTCTTATATTTTTATTTTATATCTCCTACTTTTCTACTACAGAGTTGCTTTTCTTACTTTTTTTTATCAGTTTTAACTACATGTGGCAGAATTTTAACTCTTAGAAACCTTAGTCTCCAGTGAAAACTAAGTAGTAACAAATTGTGAACTCTATGTTACAACAGAATTTTTTTTAGATGGCAAACTTATGAATCCATTAAGCACAAAGCATGCTTTTCAACAGTTCCAAATATCCTTAGTTTTTTTTCTGCAACAAGTCAGAAGCACAAAACTACATCTAGTAATTAGTGCTTTAGCCTCTTATCTCATTAGATATCCAATGAATTCAATCTCAATTTATCATGCAAGCAAAACTTTAGCACTTTAGGTTACCAAAGACTTTGAAGCTATCTTAACAATTACCCATGAAAACTTTAAGACAGACAAAATTAACCATCACCTTAAGTCATCCTTTTGTTAATAAATTGGAACAAAGATAACATAAGCTTATTTGACCTTCAGCAAATCTAAGTAGAATATTTTTTTTTAGTGTTGATAAACATTGTCTATCTCAAACCAACAAACTTAAATTAGCTTAAACACTGAATACATTTTACCTGAGTCCACATAAGACAATTTGTTCCACCAACTGGAACATTGGTGGGGAAATCTGATGTCAGGTGGTCTTCACTCCTCAACAGCTAGGGTGGGAGGAGGAGCTGATGGTGCCTGTGGCACTGAGGAGCCAGTTATGCAGGCTGCCTCCCAGGTGGTGCAGAAACAAGAGGGAGGGAAGGAATGGCAGAAGAAGGGAGGTGCCAGCAGAAAGCAGAGAAAAAGAATTCTTAGTTTTAAATCTTGTCAGCTCAGACAGAGGAGCAGACTCCAGGTTACTTTTGTTTTGTTTTCTGCCAGTGGAATTAGGCAGTCAATGTCAGTCTAAAAAAGACAGGGAATTTCCTCAAAACAAAAGAAGTTTTGGCAGCTGCCTAGGAATATTCCTTAAAGTCCCTGTTCTGAGGTAGAATAACCAGAGACAGTAGGCTCTAATTATCATAGTCATTGACCCAGAAAATGAAGGAGAGACAAGTCCCCATACACAGTCATATGGTGACTCCAACCTGCCACCCAGTGCCCAATGCCTTAGAGTTGCAGCTTCATTCCTCTTCCTTTGTGGAATTATTAGTGCAACTCTAGGAGGTGATCACACTCCTCTTCTGCCTATTACAGGCAGGTCTACCAAAATGAACCTGGGTTCTTACCAGTCTGACGGGTGCTCCCTGAGCAGGTTCCTGGGCCTCACATGTTCCATTAGTGCACACCAGGTCCTCGCCCTGGGGAACCAGGAGGGCTAGTCTCCTGCAGATCAAGCAGTCTGCTGGTGCTAGGTGAGCTTCCTCTCCCAGTGCCCAGAGGTTCACATCCCCGGTGGCAAAGGAGGTGGAAATGCACCATCTCAGAATCCCAGATGAGAGCCCCCAAGTAAGTAGCAGGATTCTCACAGAGAGAGTCATGACACTGAGGCTTTTCTTTCCAGGAAGCAACTTTATTCCTGCCAGCACCACTTAGTTGGGTTCGTACCCAAAGAACTGAGCCTTGAATGCCACACGGCATAGTTTTTTATATATTTTTTATTTCTTTGTCTTCCATATATGGGAACACACAAATATGTATTCTGATTAAGTACTCTCATGTTACAAGGTTGTGAGGGATGCTGTCAAGTAGAGAATAGCAAGTTTACCTTGAGGTGTGTTTTTTTTTTTTCTTTCCTTAGGGAGGGAACCCTACCACAGGATCACCATAGTCCAGTCCTGTACACAGATATGAACATGGCCCTAAGAGCATTTTCCAGCTTCGATTGGGTAGGGAAACCACATCTTCCCCTGAAGTGCAGGCTGACTTGCCTTGGCCACACCTGGCAGGACCCGGGGGCAAATCTCCTGAGACTGAAGCGAGGGGGGGTCATCTCACTGGCAGCACCACAGAGCTGGTACTTAGGAGCCAGGGTTCTCGTTCATGACGGCAAACAAAGCCCACGGAAAATTTTCCAGATTCCGGACAGGGGGAGACAAACCCGATTCCTGAAATGCAGCAGCCTGACTTCCATTTGGATGCAACTGGCAGGACTCAGGTCCAATCTCCTGAGATATCATGCCATGTCTTGCAAAATCTAGGCACCTTCATTGGGGAGACCAGCAAGAGCCCCCAAAACAGAGCAGGGATTTGTTCATGGAGGTAAAAGGTCTCAGAATGCATTTTCTAGGTTCCGGTGTGGGGGTAAACAGCCCCGTGCCCCCCCCACCAAACATGTCCTGGCTTCGTTTTTGAGATCCCTCCTGGGATCCACCAGCAAGTCTCACGAGAATGTGGGCCAAATCTCACAAGATCTAGGGCATCACCTCACAGGCACCTAGGTAGAGTTGGGATACCCTCGCCGGACCTCCTTCATGGAGGTGACCAGGGGCCCGAAAGACCCTTTCCATCTGAGGAAGGTGGGACAAACCTCCGTTCCCCCCCTCCAAAGGCAGCCTGGCTTCCATTCGGAGCCACCCGGCAGGACCCAAGGGCAAATATCACAAGATCTCAGGCTGAATCTCGTGGCATTGGGCGCCATCTCCTGGGCACACTTTCAGCGCCTCCCCGCCCTAGCCCCCCCACCTCCCCATCCGGAAGGACCGATCCTGATCTGGGATGCTGGGAGGTACACTGGTTCTCCTGAAGCACAGCCTGGCCTCTGTTTTGACACACTGTGGCACGAACCTGGGGCTGAATCTCATGAAATATCAGGCCACATTTTACACCATCTCGGGCGTCATCTCCCGGGCGCGCGAACAGAGCCAATATTCTCTAGCTGAGACAGAGACAATAGGGCTAGGGAGTCATTTTCCAGTATCGGGAAGGGTGGGGGAGGAACATTGGTGGAGGGGGACACACCCCCGCCCCTGAAATGCAGCCTCCTGTCTTTTTCAACATACCTGGCAGCAGGACCCCAATGCAAATCTCGTGAGGTATTGGGCCATGTCCCACGAGATCTTGCACCTTGGAGGGGGAGGGAGGGTGCTACCTGTTCAGAGCCGGAACTCATCCGACCTAGCCCTGTTCATGGAAACAAGATGGCCCAGAAAGTGTTTCCCAGATTTGGGATTGTGTGGAACACACCCATGCCACTGAGATGTGTCTTGGCCTCCATGTTTTCACAGCTCCTGGGGCCCACTGGAAAATCTCAGGAGGTCTCAAGCCAAAACCCACAATACCTCCAGCGCCGCCTGGCGGGCACTGGCCCAGGGCTGGATCTCCCTAGGTGAGTCTAGTTCATGGAGACGAACCAGCCCCAGAGAGCCTTTTCCAGCCTCTAGAGGCTAGGGAACACACCCACTCCCCTCAAGTGCAGGCTGACACTCTTTGTGACAAGCTTGGCGGGACTCAGGGGCAAATGTTGTGAGATCTTGGGTGCCATCTCGTGGGCACCACAGGCAGATCCAGAACTGCCCAGTTGAGCCTGGAGCACAGAGGTGAACAAGGCCCGGCAGGCCTTTTTGGGCCTTGGGCTGGTGGGGACACCCCTGTTCCCCAGAAATGCAGCCTGGCTTCTGTTTGGACAGCTGGCGAGACCCTAGGGCAAATCTCGTGAAATCTCAGGTGAAATCTCTGGGGATCTCAGTTGCCAAGTCACAGGCCTATGGCCAGAGTCGGATCTCAATAGCTGAGTCCTGTACAGGGAGGGGAATGTGGCCCGAGAGCCTATTCCAGCTTTGAGTGGGTGGGAAAAACACGCCCTCCCCTGAAAGTGCAGCCTGATTTCTGTTCAGACCCATGTTCAACTCTTTGAGTCAACACTGTAAATAAAACATCTCTCTAGCACCATCTCGATTTATTAAGTTAGAAGTATTTGAAAACTTATACAGGCAGCCATAAGGAAAGTGCCATATTCTCAACTCTGAAACAACAGTGTGTAGAAACAATCATTTAACTAACCTGTTGTTTCACTATGTTAGAAGTGTTGGAAAAGCAAGGTGTAGAAGTATAATGAAAGAGCCATACAGTCAACTTTGTGAAACAACACTGTGGAGAAACCATCCTTCAATGAACCTCTTGTTTCACTGAATCAGCATTGTGTGGAAACCTATGCAGGGAACAACATGGAAGGTGTCATATACTGACTGAACTGTAAAACAACACCGTGGAGAAACTTTCAACTAACATCTTGGGTCACTAATTTAGAAGTCTTAGAAATTTATGCTGGGAACCAGAAGGAAAGAGCCTTAATCTTCACTCTGAAATCACACTGTGGAGAAACCGTAATGCAATTAATATCTTGTTTCACTTAGAAGTCTTTGAAAACTTATTCAAGTAACCCTTAGGAATGTACCATGACTCAACTATGGGGGGAAACCATGTGGTGAAACCATTTTTCAAGTAACATTGTTTCAGTAGGAGGGAACATTTGAAATATATGTGAAGAAATATAAGGAAAAATAAGTTGAGCCATAGGCTCAACTCTGTGACAGAGCACTGTGGAGATATCATCATTCAACTACCATCTTGGATCACTAAATTAGAAGTGTTTGACAACCTATGTGGGGAAACATAAGAAAGTGGTTTATACTCAATTCTGTAAAACA
Organism: Leopardus geoffroyi; assembly: GCF_018350155.1. Classification (NCBI taxonomy): domain Eukaryota; kingdom Metazoa; phylum Chordata; class Mammalia; order Carnivora; family Felidae; genus Leopardus; species Leopardus geoffroyi. The sequence goes on along the minus strand of NC_059335.1, from coordinate 24,054,539 downwards.
AATGTGTGGAAATCATCTTTAAACAAACATCTTGCATCACTAAGAAGAGTTTGAAAACATATGTGTGGAAGTATAATTAAAGTGCCATCCACTCAACTCTGTGGAACAACACTGAAGAGAAATGATCTTTCAACTTCTTGTTTCACTAACTTAGAAGTGCTTGAAAACCTATGTGGAGAACTATAAGGATAGTGCCACATACTCATCTCTGTAAAATAGCACTGTGGTGAAACCATCTTTCAACTAACATCTTATGTCACTAAGTTAAGAGGAGTTTGAAAACATATGTGGAGAAGTATAAATAAAGTGTGATGCCATCTTTCAATCTCCTTTTTGTTTCATTAAGTTAGAAGTGCTTGAATACCTATGTGGAGAATTGTAAAGAAAGTGTCATATACTCATCTCTGTGAAAAACACTGTGGAGTAACCATTTTTCAACTACTTCTTTCATTAAGTTAGAAGTGCTTGAAAACCTAGACCTAGAAAGTAAGAAGAGTGTGCTATACCCAACCAACTCTTTGAAACTACATGGCAGAGAAGCCATTTTTTAACTAACAGCTTTTTTCACTAACATAGAAGCATTTGAAAACTTATGCAGGTAACTGTAACGAAAGTTCCATACACTCAATTCTGTGAAACAACACTGTGGTAAAACCATCTATCAATTAGTATCTTGTGTTACTAAGTTAGAAGTGTTGGAAAAACTGGAAGTATAACGAAAGTGCCTTATACTCAACTCTTGGAAACAAAATTGTGGAGAAACCATTTTTCAACTAACAGCTTGTTTTGCTAAGTTAGAAGTATTTGAAAAATCATGTGGGTAACTTTAATGGAAGTGCCAAATACTCAACTGTGAAATGACAGTGTATAGAAACCATCTTTCAACATTAAGAAACAAAATATGCATTGAAAGATGCTTTCTCCACAGTGTTGTGTCACAGCGTCAAGAATATGGCACTTTCCTTATAGTACCCCGCATAGCTTTTCAAACACCTTCAACTTACTGAAAGATTTTACTTGGAACATGGTTTCTCCACATGGCTTTTCCACAGAGTTGAGTCTGTGGTATTTCCCTTCTGTAAGGGAATTCTGGAAAACAAACTTGTGTGGAAACCATCTTTAAACGAACATCTTGTATCACTAAGAATAGTTTGAAAACATATGCGGGGAAGTATAAGGAAAGGGCCATACACTCAACTCAGTGAAACACTTCTGAGGAGAAATGATCTTTCAACTTACTTCTTGTTTCACTAACTTAGAAGTGATGGAAAACTTACCTATGTGGACAGAGAACTATAAGGATAGTGTCACATACTCATCTCTGTGAAACAACACTGTGACGAAACCATCTTTCAACTAGAGTTACCCGCATGAGTTTTCAAACACTTCTCACCACAGTGGTGTTTCAGATTGAAGTATATAGTTTCTTGCATAGTTCCCTGCATAGATGGTCAAAGACGTCTAACATGGTGATACAAGATGGTAGTTGAAAGACGGTTTCTCCACAGTGTTGCTTCCCCAAGTTTAGTATATTGCACCATCATTAAAGGTCCCTGCACAGGTTTCCACTCACTTCTAATTTAGTGAAACAAGATGTGAGTTGAAGGATGTGTTCTCTACAGTGTTGTTTTACAAACTTGACTATAGAGCACTTTCCTTATAACTCTATGCCTATCTATCCCAACAGTTCTAACTCTGTGAAGCAAGATGTTAGTTAAAATATATTTTCTACATACTATTGTTTCACGAAGTTGACTTTATGGCTTTTTGTTACAGTTACCCGCAAAAGTTTTCAAACACTTCTTTCTTAGTGAAATAAGACATTACTTGAACAATGGTTTCTCCACAGTGTTGCTTCAGATTGAAGTATATAGCACTTTTTCTTATAGTTCCCTGTAGATTTTTAGACCTCTGTCTTACTGATACAAGATGTTAGTTGAAAGGTTGACCTTTTGTAGCAACGTTGATGGAACTGGAGGTGTTATGCTAAGTGAAATAAGTCATACAGAGAAAGATAGATACCATATGTTTTCACTCCTATGTGGATCCTGAGAAACAACAGAAGACCATGGGGGAAGGGAAGGAAAAAAAAGGTTAGAGAGGGAGGGAGCCAAAACATAAGAGACTCTTAAAAACTGAGAACAAACTGAGAGTTGATGGGGGGTGGGACAGAAGGGATGGTGGGTGATGGGTATTGAGGAGGGTACCTGTTGGGATGAGCACTGGGTGTTGTATGGAAACCAATTTGACAATAAATTTCTTATTTAAAAAAATAAGTAAATAAACATTTTAAAAAAAGAAATTGTTTCACCACAATTTTGTTTCACAGGATTCAGTGTATACCACTTTTTCTTTATAGTTTCTCGTAGATTTTCAAACACTTCTAACTTAGTGAAACAAGATGCTAACTGAAGGATGGTTTCTCCACTATGTTTTTTTTTTCACAGAGTGGAGTATATGTCACTTAGGTTATTCTTATATGTCTAGGTTTTCAAGAACTTCTACCTGTAGTGAAACAAGATGGTAGTTGAAAGATGTTTTCATGACAGGGCTGTGTCATGGAGTTTAGCATATGACAATTTTCTTCTAGTTCCCCTCCTCCCCAGGTTTTCATACACTTCTAACTTAATGAAAAAATATGTTTGCTGGAAGATGAATTCTTCCACAATGTTGTTTCACAGAGTTGAGTACATGGCAATTTCCTTGTAGTTCCTCCTATACGTTTTCAAATACCTCCCACATACTGATTCAAATGTTACTTGCATGGTGGTTTCTTCAACATTGTTTTTCCACAGAGCTGAGTATACGGCACTTTCCTTACTGTTACCCGCCTTAGTTTTCAAACACTTCTGAGTGAGACAGGGTGTTACTTGAAAGATGATTTCTCCATGTTGTTTGGCAGAATTCAGTATATACCAATTTCCTTATACTGTCCCACAAAGGTTTTCCAACATAGTGAAACAAGTAGTTGATAGCTGGTTCTTGTGCTTTGTTTATTCCCAGAGTTGAATATAGTCACTTTATTTATCGTTCCCTGCATAGGTTTTCAAGCAACTGTAACATAGTGACACAAGAAAATCCTACAAAGATCGTTTCTCCACAGTTTTGTTTCAAGAGATGATTATATAGGACTTGCTATATATGTTTATATGTATATATGTTTCCCTTCCCTTATGTTCATATATGTTTTCAACCATTTCTAACTTAGGTGAACTAAATGTTCATTGAAAGTTGTTTTCTTCACAGTGATTTCCCCCCCCCACAGAGATGAGTATATGTCACTTTCCTTATAGTTCCTCAGATAGGTTTTCAGACACATCTAACTTTGCAAAACGTGGTGTGAGTTGAGAGATATCTTCTCCACTATGTTGGTTCACAAATTTGAGCTTAGGTCACTTTCCTTCTTGTTCCTTACATAGGTTTTCAAACACTTCTAACTTAGGGAAACAAGCTGTTTCAAAATGGTTTCTCCTCAGTGTTGTTTCCCAGAGCTCTCCACTGTTATAATTCTCCACTTTCATTATAATCCCAGGCCTATGTTTTCAAACACTTCTAACTTAGTGAAACAAGTTATTTGAAAGACTGTTTCTCCACAGTGTTGTTTCACAGACTTGAGTATATGGCATTTTCCTTACAGTTACCTGCATACGTTTCAAACACTTCTAACATAGTGAAACAAGGCGTTACTTGAAAGATGATTTCTCATGCGTTTTTTTCACACAGGTGAGTATACAGCACTTTCTTAATAGTTCCCCACAAATGTCTTCCATAACTTCGATCTTAGTCAAACTTGATGTTAGATGAAAGATATTTTCTCCACTGTTTTGATTCAAAGAGGTGGTATATGGTACTTCCCTTATAGGTCTTGTCTAGGTTTTCTAACACTTCTAACTTACTGGTAGATGATCGTTGAAAGACAGCTCTTCCATGGTTTTATTTCCCAGCGTTTAGTTTAGGGTCCTTTCTTTAACCTGTAGGCCTAGGTTTTCCTACAGTTCTAGATTAGTGAAACAAGAAATTAGTTTAAAGATTGTTTCTCCACCGTGTTGTTTCATAGATTTGAGTATAAGGTACTTTTCTTACAGTTTGCAGCATAGCTTTGGAATCTTTTCAAACTTTGGGTTACAAAATTTTAAGTCATAGATAGATTCCCCAAAGTTTGTTTTACAGAGTATATGACACTATCCTTACTTAGAGTTTCCTGCATAGGTTTTTTTTGTTTCATTTTATTTTTTTAATTTACATCCAAATTGTTAGCATATAGTGCAACAATCATTTCAGGAATCGATTCCTTAATGCCCCTTACCCATTTAGCCCATCCCCCCTCCCACAACCCTTCCAGTAACCCTCTGTTTGTTCTCCATTTTTATGAGTCTCTTCTATTTGGTACCCCTCCCTGTTTTTATATTATTTTTGTTTCCCTTCCCTTATGTTCATCTGTTTTGTCTCTTAAAGTCCTCATATGAGTGAAGTCATAAGATATTTGTCTTTCTCTGACCAATTTCACTTAGCATAATACCCTCTAGTTCCATCCACGTAGTTGCAAATGGCAAGATTTCATTCTTTTTGATTGCTGAGTAATACTGCGTTGTATATATACACCACATTTTCTTTATCCATTCATCCATCGATGGAAATTTGGGCTCCATCCATACTTTGGCTATTATTGATAGTGCTGCTATAAACATTGGGGTACATGTGTCCCTACAACACAGCATACCTGTATCTCTTGGATAAATACATAGTAGTGAAATTGCTGGATAATAGGGTGGTTCTATTTTTAGTTTTTTGTGGAACCTCCATACTGTTTTCCAGAGTGGCTGCACCACTTAGCATTCCCACCAACAATGCAAAAGAGATCCTCTTTCTCCACATCCTTGCCAACACCTGTTGTTGCCTGAGTTGTTAATGTTAGCCATTCTGACAGGTGTGAGGTATTATCTCATTGCAGTTTTGATTTGTATTTCCCTGATGATGAGTGATATTGAGCATTTTTTCATGTGTCAGTTGGCCATCTGGATGTCTTCTTTGGAGAGTATCTATTCATGCCTTTTGCCCATTTCTTCACTGGATTATTTGTTTCTTGGGTGTTGAGGTTTTTGGGTTTTTTTTATTTTTTAACATTTATTTATTTTTGAGATACAGAGAGAGATAGAGCACAAGCAAGGGGAGCATAGAGAGAGGGAGACACAGAATCCAAAGCAGGCTCCAGACTCTGAGCTGCCAGCACAGAGCCCAATGCAGGGCTCGAACCCACAGGCCATGATATCATGACCTAAGCTGAAGTCAGCTGCTTAAACAAGAGAGCCACCCAGGCACCACATTGGGTGTTGAGTTTGATAAGTTCCTTATAGATCTTAGATACTAACCCTGTATCTGATATATCGTTTGCAAATATCTTCTCCAATTCCGTCAGTTGCCTTTTAGTTTTGCTGATCATTTCCTTCATTGTGCAGAAACTTTTTATTTTGATGAGGTCCCAGTAGTTTGTTTTTGCTTTTGTTTCCCTTGCCTCTGGAGACGTGTTGAGTAAGAAGTTGCTGCGGCTGAGGTCAGAGAGGTTTTTGCCTGCTTTCTCCTCGAGGATTTTGATAGCTTCCTAGCTTACATTGAGGTCTTTCATCCATTTTGAGTTTATTTTTGTGTACTGTGTAAGAAAGTGGTCCAGGTTCATTCTTCTGCATGTCGCTGTCCAGTTTTCCCAGCACCACTTGCTGAAGTGACTGCCTTTATTCCATTGGATATTCTTTCCTGCTTTGTCAAAGATTAGTTGGCCATACATTTGTGGGTCCATTTATGGGTTCTCTATTCTATTCCATTGATCTGAGTGTCTGTTTTTGTGCCAGTACCATACTGTCTTGATGATTACAGCTTTGTAGTATAGCTTGAAGTCCAGGATTGTGATGCCTCCTGCTTTGGTTTTCTTTTTCAAGATTGCTTTGGCTATGCAGGGTTTTTTCTGGTTCCATACAAGTTTTAGGATTATTTGTTCTAGCTTGGTGAAGAATGCTGGTGTTACTTTGATAGGGATTGATTGAATATGTAGATTACTTTGGTTACTATTGACATTTTAATAATATTTCTTCTTCCTATCCATGGAATCTTTTTCCATTTTTGTATGTCTTCTTTAATTTTTCATAAGCTTTCTATAATTTTCAGTGTATATATTTTTCACCTCTGCTTAGATTTAATCCTGGGTATTTTATGGGTTTTGGTGCAATTGTAAATGGGATCAATTCCTTGATTTCTCTTTCTGTCACTTCATTGTTGATGTACAGGAATGCAACCAATTTCTGTACATTTATTTGATATCCTGCAACTTTGCTGAATTCATGTATCAATTCTAGTTTTTTGGTGGAATCTTTTGGGTTTTCCATATAGAGTACCATGTCATCTGCGAAGAGTGAAAATTTGACCTCCTCCTGGCCAATGTGGATGCCTTTTATTTCTTTGTGTTGTCTGATTGGTGAGGCTAAGACTTCGAATACTATGTTGAATAACAGTGGTGAGAGTGGACATCCCTGTCTTTTTCCTGACCTTAGGGGGAAAGCTGTCAGTTTTTCCCCATTGAGGATGATATTAGTGTTGGGTCTTTCATATATGGCTTTTATGATCTTGATGATCTTGAGGTATGCTCCTTCTATCCTTACTCTCTTGAGGGTTTTTATCAAGAAAGGATGCTGTATTTTGTCAAATGCTTTCTCTGCATCTATTGTTCTTGTCCTTTCTTTTATTGATGTGATGAATCACATTGCTTGTTTTGCAGATATTGAACCAGCCCTGCATCCCAGGTATAAATTCTCCTTGGTCGTGGTGAATAATTTTTTTAATGTATTGTTGGTTCTGGTTGGCTAATATCTTGTTGAGGATTTTTGCATCCATGTTCATCAGGGAGATTGGTCTATAGTTCTCCTACTTAGTGGGGTCTCTCTCTGGTTTTGGGGTCAAGGTAATGCTGGCTTCATAGAAAGAGTTTGGAAATTTTGCTTCCATTTCTATTTTTTGGAACAGCTTCAAGAGAATAGGTGTTAACTCTTCTTTAAATGTTTGGTAGAATTCCCCTGGCAAGCCATCTGGCCCTGAACTTGTTTGGGGGGAGATTTTTGATTAGGAATTTGATTGCTTTACTGGTTATGGGTCTGTACAAATTTTCTATTTCTACCTGTTTCAGGTTTGGTGTGTATATGTTTCTAGGAATTTGTCCACTTCTTCCAGATTGTTCATTTTGTTCGTATATAATTGCTCATAATATTCTCTCATTATTGTTTTCATTTCTGCACTGTTGGCTGTGATCTATCCTCTTTCATTCTTGATTTTATTTATTTGGGTCCTTTCCTTTTTCTTTTTGATCAAACTGGCTAGTGGTTTATCAATTTTGTTAATTCTTTCAAAGAACCAGCTTCTGGTTTCATTGATCTGTTCTACTGGTTTTTTGTTTGTTTGTTTGCTTGTTTGTTTGTTTGTTTTGTTTCAATAGCATTGATTTCTGCTCTAATCTTTATTATTTCCTGTATTCTGCTGGTTTGGGGTTTTATTTGCTGTTCTTTTTCCAGCTCCTTAAGGCGTAAGGTTAGGTTGCGTGTCTGAGATCTTTCTTCCTTCTTTAGGAAGGACTAGATTGCTATACACTTTCCTCTTATGACCGCCTTTGCTGCATCCCAGAGGTTTTGGGTTGTGGTGTTATCATTTTCATTGACTTCCAAATACTTTTTAATTTCCTCTTTAACTGCTTGGTTAGCCCATTCATTCTTTAGTAGGATGTTCTTCAGTCTCCAAGTATTTGTTACCTTTCCAAATTTTTTCTTGTGGTTGATTTCAAGTTTCATAGTGTTGTGGTCTGAAAATATGCACGGTAGATCTTGATCTTTTTGTACTTACTTAGGGCTGATTGGTGTCCTGGTTTATGGTCTATTCTGGAGAACATTCCATGTGCACTGGAGAAGAATGTATATTCTGCTGCTTTAGGATGAAATGTTCTGAATATATTTGTTAAGTCCATCTGGTCCAGTGTGTCATTCACAGCCATTGTTTCCTTGTTGATTTTTTGATTAGATGATCTGTCCATTGCTGTAAGTGGGGTGTTAAAGTCTCCTACTATTATGGTATTACTATTGATGAGTTTATTTATGTTTTTGATTAATTGATTTATATATTTGGGTACCTCCACATTTGGTGCATAAATGTTTACAATTGTTAGGTCTTCTTGGTGGCTAGACCCCTCAAGTATGATATAATGCCCTTCTGCATCTCTTGATACAGTCTTTATTTTAAAGTCTAGATTGTCTGATATAAGTATGGCTATTCCGGCTTTCTTTTGTTGACCATTAGCATGATAGATGATTCTCCATCCCCTTATTTTCAATCTGAAGGTGTCTTTGGGTACAAAGTGGGTCTCTTGTAAACACCATACAGATGGATCTTGTTTTCTTATCCATTCTGGTACCCTGTGTCTTTTGATTGGAGCACTGAGTCCATTGATGTTTAGAATGAGTACTGAAAGATATGAATTTAATGCCATTATGATGCATATAGAGTTGGAGTCTCCTGTGGCATTCTCTGGCCCTTTCTAGTCTTTGTTGCTTTTGGCCTTTATTTATTTGTCTTTTTTTTTTCTTCAATCTTTTCTCCCCTCAGAGATTCCCCCTTAGAATTCTTGACTGCATGTTTTTCTAAGTTAGTTAGCACATTGAATATATCCTGCCATTCCTTTCTGGCCTGCCAAGTTTCCGCTGCAAACCTGATCTGTCTTCCTTTGTAGGTTAAGGACTTTTTTTCCCTTGCTGCTTTCATGAATCCCTCCTTGCCTGAGTATTTTGTGAATTTGACTATGATATGTCTTGCTGATGGTCGGTTTTTGTTGAATATAGTGGGAGTCCTCTGTGCTTCCTGGATTTTGATGTCTGTGCCTTTCCCCAGGTTAGGAAAGTTGTCTGCTATGATTTGTTCACATAACCCTTCTACCCTTATTTCTCTCTCTTCCTCTTCTGGGACCCATATGATTCTGATGTTGTTCCTTATAAAATGAGTCATTGATTTCTCTAATTCTTAAATCGTGCTCTTTTGCCTTAATCTCCTTTTTTTCTGCTTCATTATAACTATAATTTTTCCTCTATATCGCTTATTCTCTATTCTGCCTCATCCATCCTTGCTGCTGTGGCATCCATTGGAGATAGCAGCTCAGTGATAGCATTTTTTATTTCATCCTGACTCGCTTTTACTTCCTTTATCTCCGCAGAAAGTGATTCTAATCTTTTTTGACTCCAGCTAATATTCTTATCGTGATTCTAAATTCTGGTTCAGACATCTCCCTGCATAGGTTTTCAAACATTTCATACTTTGTGAAACAGGTTCATTAGACAGGGCTCTCCACAGTGTTGTTTCACAGAGATGCATGTATGGCACTTTCCTTATAGGTCCCGCATAGATTTTTAAACATGTTTAACTACGTGAAACAAGATGTCAGTGGAAAGATTGGTCATCAGCAGTGATTTTCACAGAGTTCAGTATATTTAACTTTCAGTATGTTTGTAGGTCTAGGTGGTGAAGCACTTGTAACTTAGTGAAACAAGATGTTCCTTCAATGGTGGTTTCTCCAATGTGTTGTTTCACAGAGTTGAGTGTATGGCACTTTCCCTATAGTTCCCCCCATAGGTTTTCAAACACTTCACCTATCCGTGAAACAACGCTGTGGGGAAAATATCTTTCAATGACCATCTTGTGTCACTAATTTAGAATTCTTTGAAAACCTATGGGGGAACTATAAAGAAAGTGCCATATACTCATGTCTATGGAACAAAGCTGTGGAGAAACTCTTTTGACCATCATCTTGTGTCAGTAAGTTAGAAACGTTTGAAAACCCATGCAGGGCTAGTAGGACAAAACCATATACTCACTCTGTGAAGCAACACTTTTAAGGAAACATCTTTCCACAAACATCTTTCCCTAAGTTCAAGGTGTTTGAAACCTTGCAGGGAAGTCTGTGGAAAGTGCCATAAGCTAAACTCTGGGAGAAGACCCTGTTGAGAAATTTGCTTTGAACATCTTGTTTCACTAAGTTACCAGTGTTTGAAAACCTAGTTGTAGAAGTTTAATGAAAAGTCCATTCACTCAACTTCTGTGAAAAAAACCGTAGTAACATCTTGTTTCACTCACTAAGTTAGAAGGGTTTGGAAACATTTGCAGGGAACCATAAGTGCCATATACTGAACTCTGTGAAAAGACACTGAGGAGAAACCATGTTTCCACTAAAAACATCTTGTTTCACTAAGAGAGAAGTGCTTGTAACCATAGGCCTAGAGGTAGAATGAGAAAGCCATACACTGTACTCTGTGAAACAAACTGCAGAAAACATCTCTCAACTATAACCTTGTTAGTTAACTTTAAGTCAGAAGGTTTAGAAAACGTATGCAGGACTCTTAGGAAAGTCTTATATAATCACCGCTGTGAAAAAATACACTGTGGAGAAGCCGTCTTTCTTTTTTTTTTTTTTTTAATGTTTGTTTATTTTTTTAAGTTTTTATTTGTTTATTTACTTTTAAATATATGAAATTTATTGTCAAATTGGTTTCTAAACAACACCCAGTGCTCATCCCAAAAGGTGCCCTCCTCAATACCCATCACCCACCCTCCCCTCCCTCCCACCCCCCAAAGGCAAGGGAATTAAAAGCAAAAATGAACTACTGGGACCTTATGAAGATAAAAAGCTTATGCACAACAAAGGAAACAACCAACAAAACTAAAAGGCAACCAACGGAATGGGAAAAGATATTTGCAAATGACATATTGGACAAAGGGCTAGTATCCAAAATCTATAAAGAGCTCACCAAACTCCACACCCGAAAAACAAATAACCCAGTGAAGAAATGGGCAGAAAATATGAATAGATACTTCTCTAAAGAAGACATCCAGATGGCCAACAGGCACATGAAAAGATGTTCAACGTCGCTCCTTATCAGGGAAATACAAATCAAAACCACACTCAGATATCTCCTCACGAGAAGCTGTCTTTCAGATCACATCTTGTTTCAGTAGGTAAGAAGTGTTTGAAAACCTTGGCCTGGCAGTAGAATGAAAGTGCCCTCAAGTCAACTCCATGAAACGACACCTTGGAGAAACCATAGCTCAACACACATCTTGTTTCACTAATTTAGAAAACTTCTAAAACCTATGCTGGGAAGTAGAAGCAAAATGTCATACACAGAATTCTGTGCTAGAATGCTATAGAGAAACCATCTTTGAACTAACACAGTTTAAGACAAGTGTTTATAAAACTTTTCAGGAAACTGCAAGGAAAAGTGCAAAACACTCATATCTGTGAAACCACACTGGGGAGAAACCATCTTTCAACAAACATCTTGTTTTTCTAAGATAAAAGTGTTTGAAATCCTAGGCCGAGAAGTATAATGAAATTTACATTCACTTAAGTCTGTGAAAGAACATGGTGGTAAAACAATTTTTCAACTAACATCTTGTTTTGTCTAATTGGACGTGTTTGCAAACACAAATATACACATTCACACCACACAGACCAAGGGCATTCCATATATACCACACACACACAATCAACATACACTGCCCAAACCATACATATGTCACACAGATATACACATACACCACACCCGCACCAGACATCTACCTCACGTACTTCAAATATATACCACACACACACCAGACATACATGTCACACACTTCAGAAATCAAATATACATCACATATATACCACACGTATATTACACACACTCTCACTCATATTCAGCACTCATATTCACCACACATAAACCAGAAATACACCAATGTATACCACACACATACTCCTCAATAAGCCACACATTCACCAATCAGAACATAAACACACCAGAAATATACCACACATAGCACATACACAACACACATACCACTTTTATGCCACATACTCACAAGATATATAACACACATACACACCAAGTGCACACTACACATATATCATACACCCTTCACACCAGCAAATATGCATAACAAACATCAACATCACAATTAGCCACAAACAATACATATGATACACACAAATACACACACACCACACATATACCACACCCATAAACAAAATAGAAATACTGCACACACAAAATGTGTGTCACACAAATACAACAGAAACACACAATTCACATGGAGAACAAACACACAAGAAACATATCATTATCATCACTCATACCCCACTTCCAATCCATCCCAACACCCACATGCTGCATACTACCACAAACATATATTGCACACCTCACAAAGAAAATACACAAACACCACACAGAGATCACACATATATCACACAGTGCACATAAAGTACACATACTTATGTGCATGTGTACCCACATACTCACAACACCCACACCACGTTTATACTACACATAAAAAGACACAGAATTCTGTGCGTGTCAATCACAGCGCATCATGTCACACTAAAAACACAAAGTACATGCAAAAGAAACACACCAAACACATAAATTACACACACCCACAATATAGACACCACACCACACATGCACCAAAAATATACACATGCACAGCACCCATGCACACCAAGGACACTCCATATATACCATGTACACACAACCCACATGCACTACCTCAACCATACACATGTCACACAGATACACACATATGCCACACACACACCAGACATCTACCTCACCTACTTTAACTGTATATCACACACATACCACACACACATGCCACACAAACTTCACACATCAAAAAATACATCACACATACACCACACATATATTACACACACTATCACTAATACACAACACATATACAGCACACACACAGGCATACCATATATAAACGAGAAACACACCCATACTCCTGTATATACCCTAAGCTCACCAGTCATAACATATACACACTGGAAATATAACACACATTGCACATACACAACACACATACCACTTATATGGCACACACTCACAACATATAAAACACACTTATATGCCAAACACACTCCACACTTATGTCATACACCCTTCACAACATCTAATATGTGTAATGAACGTCAACACCACAATTAGCCACACACAATACATATGACACACACACATACACCACACGTATACCACACCATATACAAAACAAACACCAGACACACCATACATGTGCCACACAAATACCACAGAAACACAAACTACCCATGGAGAACAAACACACCAGAGATATACCATAATCACAACTCCTATACCATACACACAGGACACATGAGCACACATAAACCACCTATATAGCACTGACACACCACACACACTCCACACATACCCCATAAGTATCATGACTGCATGCACAACACACATATACCACACATATCATACATACAAAACACACAAAAATGCTTATATCACAACCAGTCCAAACAGATACCACACACAGAACTCACATACCAAATACACCCACATACCACACATAAACCAAGCAAGAGGTATCACACAGTCACACCACACATACATCAAACAGTAATCACACATACAGAGCACTCACTTCACATGTACACACACACAATAAATTTACCACAAACATACCACAGACTGCACATATCATACATCTACTTCAACACAATACACACTCTACATATACTCCACACCTATATTTCACTCATACACCTTCCACACACACCCAACACAAAGAGAACCCTTATACTGTGCACATTCCACACACACACACCCCACAGTCTGCCTACACTCAGTGCACACCACAAATATACCAAACACAGAAGCTACGTATATAGGACAGCACACCATAAATATACCGCACATGCAGCACATATCCCCCCTTCATTACATGTACAGCACACATAGGCCACACACACACACACACACACACACACACACACACAAACTTCACACACCTCAAATGCACTTACACACTTACCACACCTCAAATACACTTACCACACACAGATAACACACATTCACCACACAATAACCCCATGTTTACATAGATCCACACACATACACTACACATGCCACACACACAATGCTCACAGACACACCACACATACAGCAAAACACACCATCACTGTTCCACGCACACACACTCCACAGATACACACATACAACACATGAAGACCCCACAAATTTACCAAACACACACCCTGTCCATACCAGAGGCACCCCATACAGCGCATATACATCCCATGTATCCCACACCTAAGCACACATTATACACAGAGACACACACCACATTCACATGAGACACACACCACACATACATAAACACCAAACATACACCATACTCCTCAAACATATACTGTGAACAGACACCCACACTGCACAGAAAACACATACGCACAATACATATACCACATACCACAAATGCATGTACCACACTTCCACGGGAAAACTATACCACACACATCTACCACATGCAAATCAATACATACTGCATTGCTACACCACCCATGTGCCACACACACCACCCATATACTATTCAAAGACAGAGTACACAACACAAAACACATACACAACACATGTACTGCCCCACACATAAAATAGCAACACACACAATGTGACCTACATTCGAAAAATACACTACACACCCACGTATAACACACACAGAGACAGTTCATGTGTAACACACAATGACCAATACATAACCCTATGATCTACACGTACACCACCCTCACACCACAGATATACCACACACACACAAATTACACAGAAAGCAAAAACCCTACACATACACTGCATATGCAGTGTACATATTCAGTACACACACACACACACACACACACACACACAAACACACCACACAAACACCACTCACAGGAAAACATACATCACACAGACATGCACCCCACACTTTCCCACAAATACACAATACATATATTTCACACATGCTCAGCACATGCACAACACACACAACACATATTCCATACATGCATACCAGACTCTACTTATTTTCCTTACATACACCACACACAGAAAATCCATGCAAAATTCACACAAACATACACTGCTCACATGCCACACATACACCATACTTACACATCAATACATGCACACCATATATACTTACTTCATACAACCACCAAATAGATATAACACACACAACATGTAATTCACAATTTCACACATTCTACACATACTTCATATCCACCACACATGTAACACTCATATTTCACTGTTACCGCATACAAGACCCCCAACATATACCCCACAACACTTATTCACCACAATGTCACAGCGCACATGTTAAATATATACCACAATACACACACCACACCTACAGCAATCATTATGACACATATAACAATGTATACACAAAGCACTCATATGCCACACACACTGCTCATACAGCCTTACCACGTAGAAGCACACTACACACAGAGCACATAGGCTACACACACAACATATATACCATATAAAAACAGTATAAATCTCACCAAGAATCGCTGATATGGCACACACTCATATGCTATAATACACCACATTCATACCACAGATACACTGCACACACAAATATCACACCCCACACACTTATCAGAAACACCTTGCAGATACAACACATATTCCACATATGTGCCACACACAAAAAACACACATACACCACCCAGAAACACAGTTTACACAGTACAAATACACACTACATCTACACAACATGTACACTACCCATAAACAACAAATAAAATACACACACAGCATAGGCACACCAACACACACCACAGACACGTTACGTATACCTGAGACACACCACACATGCAAACATGAACACATACATCACAAAAAACAACCACACATACACATGTGACACAAAAACCAAATATACATTAAACAGTTCACATGCACCATACAACATACACACAACAATAAACCATACACTAAGTACACACATGTAACACAAACACCACATTGTACACACATCTCACATACACCACACATATCACATGCACATATTACTCACAACATAGTTCCCTCAACACACGAAAACACTTAAATACGCACTCACCACACACATGACACACTTTTCACATCACATAAACCACCACATACACATCGCTTAAACACTTCAACAACCATTGTATATACCACACACAAAACATATTCAACACACATCAACCACCCACATACCAAACACTCACACACTACATGCACCACATACACATCACTTATAAACCAAAAGCACCCAACATAAAATTCACCACAACGTACATTCACCACACACACATGAAGTGTGCACCACAAATACACCACACAATAACAAAAACACACCACACAAACAACACAGGTATAACAGAAAGATTTACACCACATATATACAAGGGATTAACCACATACAGCACACACATACCCCACACTCATGACAAATATGCATGGTTCACACCTAGCATATTCACCACAATTGCACTGCACTCACCAATGCACACCACAACACACTACACAGTAATCACACCTGATCCACACGCATGCAAGACCTATATCTCACACTCAAATACCAGACACACACCACACAGCTCCCACATATATGCCATACACACCAATGTCCACACATCAGAAAATCTCCAGATACACTACAAATTCCAGTTACAGCAAAAGCATACCACACTTATAATCTTGACACACACATTGTAAACACACTATACATAAACCACACATACATCACATGTTAACCACACCTATGACACACACACTCACACAAACCTCACATCAAACATTTAGCACTTATAAGCCACAACATGAGCACACATATTGCACAAACACAACCCATACATATATCACACATGACACAAACCATACATGCTACAGCAAACATAGACCGCACACCACACATATACCACATCCAGAATTCATAGAAACCATTAGTCATAATTGCTGCACATACAAACTGCACCAGCATTACACATATAACAAACGGATATATGCCTCACATGCACCATAGTTATACCACAAACCATATTTATACCAAACCACATGCTAAATATACACTACATGCACCACATATACAACATAATTTCACCCCCACATATAACACACACACATTACACACATACACCACACCTAGTCCACACATATATAACACATGTACCTCACAGAGACAAACAACACAGTATCACACATATGCCACACACACAAACCACACACAACAAAAACAACAGATATGGGACACACATTACACACAGCACACATACTCCACACATCAATAACACCACACATACTGCTCACACATTACTTACACATAACACATTTAACACACATGATGCACATACACCACACTCACACACACACACATACTACATATACAACATATACATACCACACATAAGAAATACAATATGCCTACATATACTGCAAGCACAATCAGATACATGACACATATACCCCATACATCACACAGATACGCAATGTGGATGTCATACACCCACACATCACAGACATAACACACCTATACAACACAGAATGACAACCCAAATTCACTGCACATAGGCCACGCTTATACCACACAAACTCACACCAATCACACACCATGCAAACCATAAGACACTTGACAATCCACACATATACCACTTCCACTCCATGCCACCACCCATAAGCTGCATACCACCAAACATATATCACACACTAGAAAGAAACACACAAACACTACACAGAGATCACACACGTACCACACACTGAATATCAACTACACATACACCACATATCCACAACACCCACAGCACTCTTATACTGCACATTAAAGACACATATACAGCATGTCATGTCAATTACACTAAGCACACAAAGTACACACAAAACATATCAATCGTGCATACACTAAATACACATCACACCATACATGCACCAGAAATATACCACATACACACTACACATACCAAGGACACTCCTTATATACTACACATACACACACACCACACATGTACTACCCCAACCATACATAGGCCCCACAGAAACACACATACACCACACCTATACCAGACATCTACCTCACATATATACCACACACACACACACACACCACATATATGCCACACACACACCTCACTATCATGCATTACATATACATCACACATATATTATACACATTCTCATTCATATGCATCCTACAGACAGCACACACACAGGCATACCATACATATACCAGAAACACACCAATGTATACCACATACATATTCCCCTTTGTACAATACATTCACCAATCATAACACATACACATCAGAAATATACCTCATATAGCACATATACAAAACACATACCACTTATATGTCAAACATTCACGAGATTTATAACACAGAAACACCACGTATATACACCAAATGCACACCACATGTATATTTTATATACTTCACACGAGCAAATATGCATAACAAACATCAATACCACACTTAGCCACACACAATACATATGACACACACACACACACCACACCTATACCACACTTATAAACGAAACATAAACATCACACACACACAACACTCATGACACACAAATACCACATAAACACACACTACCCATGGAGAACAAACACACCAGAGTTATACCATTATCACCACTCCTATACTATAAACACAGCACACATGAACACATATTAACCACATATATAGCATGGACACACCACACATGCCCCACACATGCCACACAAATACCATGACCACACAAAGGGCACATATATACCACACATATCATACATTCAAAATAGACAAAACCCCTTATATCACAACAACTCCAAACAGACACCACACACATCACACACAAAGCAAATACACTCACATACCACAATACACCAAACAAGAGATATCATGCAGACACACACACACACACACACACAAAATAACCACACATACAGAACACTCTGTCTGCATGTACAACACACACAATAACATTACCACACACATACCAAACACTGCATATCTGAAACATCTACTCTGACACACCACACACAAAACATACACAACACATCTATATCTCACACAAACACCTTCCACATGCATGCAACAGATATAGAACCCTTACCATATACATACCACACACTCACCACACAGTCTGCCTTCACCCAACAAACACTACAAATATAGCAAACACACATGCTGCCTAGGCACAACACACCACACCATATACCACAGCACATAACAACACACCACACATATACTACAGCACATATTACACCTTCATCAAGTGTACAGAACACATATGACATATACAAACACACTTCACACACCTCAAATACAACACACTTACACCACACAGATATCACACACCACACATTCACCACACAAATACCACCTACTTATAACACTCACACACACAGCACACAATAACCACATATTTACATAGATCCACACACATACACTCCACATGCCACACATACACAATGCACACAGAGACACCATGCATACACCACAAACCCACCAACACTATTCTATGCACACACTCCATAGATATACCACGTTCTCAACAAACATCAAACACATGGACACACCACAGAACTACCACATACATACCCCATATATATGAGGCACCCTACACAACACATATACATCCCACATATCCCATAGATAATCATTCCTTCCAAACATAGACACACACACACCACATTCATATCAGGCACACACCACCCATACACAAACACCAATCATACACCACACTCCTCAATCATATACTGCAAACACACACCCATGCTTCACAGAAAGCACCCACAAGATACATACTCCACACACAGTTGCACGTATCACACTTCCATGAGAAAAATATACCACACACATATAACCAAAAGCAAATCAACACATACTACACTGCCACACCACCCATATACCCATAGCACACCTATATTACACACACAGACCACACCTATAATACACATACACAAAACACACACACACGACACATGCACTACACAGCACCCACATGTAAAATAACAACACACACAATGCAACCCACATGTGACAAATATGCCACACACACACCACTTAACACACACACACTAGAAAACAGAATGTATAACATATAAACCATAGAGACTGTACATACTCACCACACACAGACAACATAACACAGAAACTCCAGAAACAACACCACAAAACACAAATCAAATACATACCATGGAGACAACCACCATTATCATGCATATGCCGCACTCGATGTACACACACACTACACAAAACACACATATGGCAAAGACACACCAAACATAACACACAGACACAACAGATATATACTACACACCCCACACATAGACCACACCTTTACCACACACAGATATTACACATACACCACACACAGATGATATATATACTACACAAACACAAAGACTGTCACAAAACACAGCCCCCACACAGACACCACAGACACACTACACATCTTCACACACATGCATATGCCACACAAACACCACCCACACACAACACATATACCACTCTCATAAAGATGATCCATACCCCAAACAC
Organism: Leopardus geoffroyi; assembly: GCF_018350155.1. Lineage (NCBI taxonomy): Eukaryota > Metazoa > Chordata > Mammalia > Carnivora > Felidae > Leopardus > Leopardus geoffroyi. Next base: position 24,034,141 of record NC_059335.1, on the reverse strand, counting down.
AACAAAGCTCCATTATTCATATACAACACATGTATCACACACATGCATTACACATACACACATGGAAGTATAACAATGCACATATCACATACATGTCATACACATAACCTGAACCCATACACCAAGTAATGCTGCAATACAACACACACATACTCCACACATACTGCTTAGAAACCACAATAAACAACACACCCACATGCACCACATGCAACACACACACTGCCTATATGCCACACACACAACACACAAACAGCATGCCTATACCACGCACACACAAGCCAAACATATACTGCACACATACCACATACAACACACTTTCACCACACACATCACACATATATACATGTACAAGAACATATTTCAGAAAACCACCCCCCACACACAAAACACATGCAACACTTCCACCACACAAACCACATGCACCACAATTTCAACACTTACTTATTACACATATATCACACACACATACCTCACATGCACCAACTTTACCATACAGATACCACACACACCATATATCCCACATACACACACACACACACACACACACACACACACACACATAAAGCACACAGACATATAAAACACACTCAACACACACAAAAGACATATTCCACACAAAATTCCACAGATATTTGCCACAAACAAACTACATATAACCACACAAACACCACATACACCAATATAGCACCATGCATACACTGTGCATATATTACCCAGTTGCACCTCACACAACACACAAAATGTACATACATCACACATTCACCAGAACATTACACTCACAACAAACACAATGCATACAAGACACACTGAAAATATCACATATTCACTACAACCATGAGTACACCACACAAAAAACATAGACCAGCTTTTAACCAAATATACACTACACTCACAGAGATAGCTTGCACACATGTCACAAAGACCACACACACACACACACACACACACACACAATATGACATACACCCCCAAAACACATACCTAATAAATGTCATATATTCACCATTCAAACACTACACATACATGACAAGCAAACCAAACATGTATCTCTCAAATGCCACACATACACATAGCACACTTGCTCCACACACACCTCACACACATGTACCACATACACCATGCCTATGTTAATTATACATTACACACACTACCCATACACGCCATACAACCCATACAACACATGGAAATGATGCACTCACTATACCCACCACACCCACACAATTCAAACACACATACATAAGAACTATGTATATAACACTCATACATCACACACACTCCACGCACATGCACACACACACACCCCCCCCAAATATACACCACACAGACATAACATACACCACACACAACCACACAAACATCTCTCACACTCACACCAGACATACAGCACATGCACCAAAGACACATACCACACATACAGTCCCACTCATACATGCATGCCAAATATATTAGCAATGCACACAAAACAAATACTCCATAGACCCCTCACCTATAACACTTACAAAAACACCACAAGTAAAATAAGAGGAACATGACTCTCCACACATGTATCAAATACACACCAACCATACCACACACACTCACACACAGAACATTCACCCCACAAAGTTCACACATACAACATACTCACAGCACACATTGACCACAACATCAAACACTCGCCACAAATATATATGCCAAAGGTATACCACACAAAAACACCCTCAGCACAGATATACCAACATACATTACACATATGCCACAAAGACCCACACACAACACACATGCAACATATCTATAAAACACATCACAACAAACACATACCATTCATATCTACTGCACCAAAAAATATACCACACTTTCAATGCATATGCTCCCCACACACTGCACATTTACTATAGACACACCACACATCCACCACACTTTCACTAAGCATATCATACATATACACATATAAAATACATGGGGCCACAATCCTCATACCACACACATTCACCAGAAACATGCACACACACACATAATACTGAGAACAAATATAGTACATATCACACACACCGAACAGGTAATGCATACACACTAAATACTACCCATATATATGTAGAACACATACATGATAAAAATCACACACAATGTATGCCGCCTATACTCACAGACACCCCAGAAACACCACTCACACACTACCTAAACATTACATACACCACACATATAGCAACCACCAACCACCCTTAATCCAAATAAAGTCATAATATACACATGCACACACACACACACATACCACTTATGCATCGTCCACTCCATACCAATACCACCACACCATACATTTACCACACACGTGCTACACAAAAACACACATGTACATCGAACTGACACCACCATACAGTATAAATACCACACACAAATACCCTCCAATATATGCCAAATAAATACACACAACAAAGGCATCGCATTTTCACTGCACACACACCACACACATCTCATCCATCACACATACAGCTCACAACATTCACAAATGCACACTACACACACAACAGACACAAAACATATACATCACACACAACCTAATTTACACTACACAAATACCATTTACATACACACATATACTACCCTCACACACCTCCACCAGATATTCACAGCTCATACAATATACACACATCACAGAAATGCAACACATATACCTTACACACACCCCACACACAAAATGCCCATACCACACATACACCATGCACACACCACACAGGTGACCCACAAACAGACTGGGTATACACAAAAGAGATACATGTACATCAAACACAGAACACACACATACGTTGCACAGATACCAGACACAAAAACTCCACATGTACACCACACCCACCCCATACATATACCAACACACAACATGCAATAAAATTCACACATTTCACATATACACCCACACCCCACAAAAAAAAAATACACACACTGCACATATGCCACTAACACACCACATATACACCACACAAACAAGGTATATATTAAACAAACATACATGCCATACACAGACACACAATGCATACAGCACAGATACCACACTCACCACACACACTACCAATACCACACAAAAACATACATTCATCAATCATCATGCATGTATGCTACACACATATACACAGTAACTACACAAAATGCACATGCTGCAAACTTGACACACACAGCATACATATGATACATATATACCACACACATAACATATATGCCACAAAATAACCCCACATGTCCCTCCACACACAAAGAGCACACATACAACCTCTACAGCAAAAACAAACCACAGACACACCACATATATTCCCTAAACCACATTATCTGCAAAAACACCATGCACATAACACATGTGCCACATATACAGCATCACAACACACATGCCCTCTCTACCACATGCCCGCAATTAGCATACAACACACATGCCCTCTCTACCACACATATAACACACATAATACATATGACACACATACATCACACACTAAACATCACACATACAAAACAAACCAACATATGTCACACATACACCGTAGATATGCCCATTACACCCCACATATACCATATCCATGCCAAATATACACCACACACAACATATCCACCACAATTTCATACCATATACCTCATATGTACCATGTATAGAAGATATATATTTCACTGACCTTGCACACACAATTCCATGTCACATACATCACACCGGCACTATAATGTCACCACATCTTAAACATGTAGCACAAGCACACACACACCACACATACACCAGTCATTAATACACTTATCACACACACACACACACACACACACACACACACATATACTGCACAGACCACACTACATATACTCCTCATATATATCATTCTCACAACTCATACATACCACCCACACAGGCAGTTCACATACACCACACAATAATCAATATACAGCCCTATAATCTACACATTCACTGCCCTCACACCACAGGTATACCACACACACACAAATTACACAGAAAGCAAAAACCCTTCACATACACTGTAGACACACTTCACATATTCAACACAAACACACTCAATTACACCACACAAACACCACTCACAGAAACACATACCTCACTCTCACACACATGCCACACCTTCCCCATATACCTCATACACACTCATCACATGGACACCACACACAACACATATTCCATACACACATACCAGACTCCACTTATTTTCCATACATACACCACACACAGAAAATCCATGCAACATACACACAAAACACACACCACTCACACGCCACACGCCACACGTACACCACACTTATACATCAATACACACACCATATATATTCCACACAACCACAAAAAAGACAACATACACACATGTACATCACAATTTCACCACACACATACATACCTCGCATGCACCACTAATATAACATTCCTACTTCACTGATACCACACACAAGACACCCAACATACACGCCACAACACATATTTCCATAGTGTCAGAGCACACACGTTACACATATAACACAGACACCACACACCACGCCTATACCAATCATTATGACACATATAAAAGTGTATACACACAGCATGCTTATACCACGATACTACACATACAGCATTACCACATATACAGCATGTATATACAAGCACACTACACACAGAACACATATGCCAAACACACAACATATATATACACACACACCAACAGTATAGACATCACCAATAACCCTCCATATGGCACACACCCACAAACGTCAATACACCACATTCACATTACAGATACACCTCCCTCACAATTATCATACATACCCAACACACACACCCACACCAAAAACACCTTACAGATACAATACATATATTCCACATATGTGCCACACACATACAACACACACCTCTCACATACACCACACCAAAACACACTTTACACATAGGCCAAACACACAAAACACACACTATACAAACACCATAAATACACCACACACATAGTATGCACACCAACACAGATCACAGACACATTACACACACCACAGACACACCACACATGGAAACTTGCACACATACATCACACAGCAACCACACATACACCACACCTGTGACAAAAAAACCTTAATATACTACAAACAGTTCACTTGCATCAACAACATACACACCACAATAAACCATACACTGTATACACATATGTCACAGAAACACCACAAACATAGTATACATCTTACATACACCACCATATGACATGCATATATTACTCACACACAATACTCCCAAAGCACCCAAAAATATGTAACTACATACTCACCACACATACACCACACACACATCACACACAGATCACCACACACATCACTCAAACTCCTCAAACAAGCATTATATATATCACACAAAAAATGCATACAACAAACACCAGCCACACACATACCAAATGCTCACACATAACATGCACTGCACACATGACACATATAAACCAAAAGCACCCAACATGAACTTCACACAAAATATACCTATATGACACTTATGAAACATGCACCACAACATACCACACAAACACGGGTATAACAGAAACAGATTTAAACCACACGTATACAATGGATAAACAACATACAGCACACACATACCCCACACTCATGACAAATATTCCCCTCCTAACATATTCACCACAATTTCACCACTCACAACACACTACACACAACACAACTTACAAACACACAGTACAACGCACTGCACATTAGTCACACCTAATCCACACATACACAAGACCTATATCTCACATGCAAACACCAGAAGCACACCACACAACTACCACATATATGCCATACACACCACTGCCCACACATCAAAAAATCTACAGATAAAGTACAAATTCCAGTTATGCCAAAAACATATGTATAGAATCTTGACACACACATCACACACTATACATACACAATACACAACATGTTAACCACACCTATGACACACACACACTCACACACAGCTCATTTCCAACACATACTACAGATAAGCCACAGCACATGCACACATATACCACAAACACAAACCATACATATATATATATATATATATATATATATATATATATCACACAACACACAAACCAAACACGCTAGAAATAAGAAATATAGACCACACTCCATACATAAACCACATGCAGAATTCATAGAACCCATACCTCACATTTGTGCTACACACAAAAAGTACCATAGCACCTCTATAATACAAACAGATACATGCCACTTATGCATCATAGTTACACAACAAACACACCACATTTATACCAAACCACACACTAAATATACCACACAAACATATACAACATAATTTCACCACACACACAACACACACACATTTCACCTATACACCATTCCTATTTCACACTGATACAACACATATACCTCACAGAGAAACACCACACACATGCCACTCACACAAACCACACAAGCCAAAAAGAACAGATACAGCACACACATTACACACATAAACCACACATACTCCACACAGGAATAACACACCACACAGATCACTCACACATTACATAAACATAACACATACACAACACTTGATGCACATATGCCACACTCCCATACATCACACACACACACACCATATACAGCATGTATCCACACCACATGTAAGAAACATGATAAGCCCACATATACTGCAAGCACAATCTTATTCATGACACATACACCACACACAACACACAGATACACATCACAGATGCCATGCCTACAAACTCCACACATACTTCACACACACTGTATATACCACAACTCATACCACACATACACCCCCACATCACAGACATAACACATACGTACTATACACACAGAGACAACCCAAATTCATTGACACATACCACACTTATACAACACAAAAACACACCAAATACACACCATACACACCACAAGACATTTCACAACCCACACATACACCACTTTCACTCCATTCTACAATCCAGATACTGCATAACACCACAAACATATATTAAACAAATCACAAAGAAACATATAAACATTACACAGAAATCACACACATGTACCACACACTGCACATAAACTACACATATGCCACATATCCACAATACCCACACCACTATTATTCTGCACATAAAAGACATACACAGCATGTCATGTCAGTTATACTAGACACAGAGTACATGCAACACAAACACACAAAACACATAAATTGCACACACACACTTTACATACATTCCATTTGTACCACACACACTACATATGCACTGTCCACACCATACATATGACACACAGAAACACCCATACACCAGATATCTAACACCAGATATCTAACTCACATACATTACATATAACACACACACACACACACACACACACACACACACACACCATGGATATATGCCCCACAAACCTCACAAATCAAATATACATCACCTATACACCACACATATATTACACACACTCTGACTCATATACACCATACATACAGGACACATGCAGGCATGCCATACATATACCAGAAACACATTAATGTGTACCATACACATACTCCCATATATACCAGATATTCACCAGTACACACCAGTAATATGCCACACATAGAACTTATGCAAAACACATACCATTAATATGCCAAACATTCACAAGATATGTACCACACAAACACCACATATACACACGAAATGCACACAAATCATATATTATACACACTTCTCACCGGCAAATATGCATAACTAGCATCAACTTATTTAGCCACACAGAGTACCTATGACACACACAAATACACACACCACACATACCACACAACCACCACACATACAACATGTATGTCACACAAATACCACAGAAATACACACTTCACGTGGAGAACAAACACACAAGAGACATACCATAATCACAACTCTTATTCCATACACAGAGCACACATGAACACACACAACTACTTATATACCACTGACACACCACACACACTCCACATGTGCCACACGAATGCCACAACCACACACACATCACATATATACAACACATATCATACATATAAAACACACCAAAACACTTATATCACAGTTACTCCAAACAGATACCACACACAGCACACACCAAATATACCCACACACCACTCATACACCAAACAAGATATATCACACAGACATACCACACATACCTCACACAATAACCACAAATTTAGAACTCCACATGTACAAAACACACAATAACCTTACCACACATGTACCACACACCACACATGTCATACATATACTGAACTACCAACTACACTGTGCTTAAGACTTCTTTCATTTGGCTTTTAACGTGTATCTAGTTGGGTATTTTGTCTAAAATCTCTTCATTATCCAAAGAGAATGGCCATGCACTTAATTGCCACAAACACCTCTGTGGCTAAGGCATCTTTGTGTTAACCTTTTAGATTCATCAAATAAGAAATGTGCTTAAATCCTTCTAAATAATTACTAGGAAGTGTACAGGTGCCTAACTGCCTGAAACAGCCATGCTGCTTGGTAAAATCTCCAAATATTTTTAAAATACATGAAGTAATACCTGTTCTTAAATTTGTCTGTGTAAACACTTATACTTAAAGGCTTAAAACTACCCTGTTTCAAGACTGGTTAATGACTTTCAATACATGCAAATAAACTCATTGAAACACTCCATATGAGGAATAGAAAATGGACAAGTGATTAGATGCTTAAAAGTACAGTGCTCTTCAAAGGGCTTTCGTGTAGGATTTCATGGAAATGCAATAGGATCATTAAATAGTCCATGTTTGCAAGAAGGTAATAGCCATGGGTTTATCTTCCTAAAAGTGAAGGCTGTGTTTCAAGCAGCTTGCATAGGCCTCTTACACAGAAAAGAAGTGCTTATAGTAAAGCACTAGAGACTGGACATGGCCTTAACTTCCTGAATCTGCAGTGTGCTTAAATTCAGTTAGCATTTTTGGTCAGTGTAGGAAGAAGTGTTCCTAACCCCTGTGTATACAAACTAGGGAAGAGGCTACTGCTTGATTGTCTAAAACTACTCATTGCTGAAGGTGTCTTACATGTAGCTTTTCACATACAGCTCATTGGAACCTTTGTTGAAAAGGTGTATATTACCAACAGGAATAGCCATGTGCTTCACTGCATAAAACCACACTGTGCTTAAAGTGGTTTTCATTTCCTTGTTTAAAGTTTTTTTTTCCATCTTAAAAATTATTCATTTTGCTCCATTTAAACTAGAGGGTTATTATAGATTCAAGTGTACAATAGAGTGATTCAACAATTCCGTATACAATACCCAGGGTGCCTCATGACAAGTGCACTACTTCATCCTCAACAACTATTTAACCTATCCCTCTATCCCTTCTCCTCTGGTAACCATTTGTTTATTCTCTATAATTTAGAGTCAACTGCTTGACTTGTCTCTCTCTTCCTATCCCCATTGTGTGTTATGTATATCTGTTTCACTTAGATCTCTGGCTGTGAACTTGTCCTGTTCTTTAATTTGGGATAAATTTATCTGTCTTCTCACTTCCTTTAAGTCTCTGTGCCTGTTTCTGTGTAAAAATGTTTATGTTAGCAATATGAAAAGGCCATATTCTTAACTGTCAGAAACAACATTGTACCTGAAACATTTTTGAGTTAGCTTCTTAGATTTTCCCATTAAGTAGGGTGCTTAAATAATTCTGTATAAGTAGGAAATACTTATGTTCTTAACTGCCTGAAAAGGCTGTGTGTTCAAGGAGGATGTCATTAACTTTTAAGTTCACAAAAACAGAATAGAAGGGCTTAATGCTTAAATGCCTAAAACTACACTGTGTGTAAAGTGTCTTGAGGGACCACTTAGACATTGGAGAAAGAAGTATTCCTTAGCCCTTCTGTGTAAGCTCTAGAGAATGGCCTGGGCAAAAGAGCCTGAAACTCCACTGTACTTAAAGCAAATGCCAATTAGTGTTTCAGATAAATGTAGTAAGAAGTGCTCTTCTCTGTGTCAACTATAGGGAGGGGCCTTGGGCTTAAGTGTTTGAAACTACTTTGTGCTTATAGCATCACTCATGTAGCTATCACATACATATCATAGGATCTTTGGTTGAAACACTCTCTTGCCAGTAGAAAAGACCATGTTCTTAACTGTCTAACACTACCTGGTGCTTCAGGTGTTTTTCATGTAATCTTTTACATAAGTCTTATAGAAGATTTCATTGAAACACTATTAGCAAGGGGAATGGTCATGTGCTTCTCTGCCTAACTGTGCTGTGCTTCAAGCTGGGTTAAAAAAGATTTTTGGATACACGCAGTCATAACTCTTCTGACTCTGGTGTACATGCACTGGAAATGCCCTTGCTGTTAAGTATCCAAAACTACACTGTGGTTAATGCATTTTTTTTGTCACTTATCATGGATATCTCGTATAAACTTTTGTTTAAACCCTATTTAGCTTATGAAATGCTCTTGTGTTTAATTGAAGAAAAAAGACTGTGATTAAAGCTTTTTTGAGTTATCTTCTTGGATTTACCCAGTAATAAGTGTGGTTAAATCCTGGTAAGCACTAGGGGATGCCCATGTGTTTAACTACCTGAAATACCTGTGTTCTCAATGATGTTTCCAAATGCTTCCTAAATACAAATGCTCTTAAACTTCATTAGTTCAGCAATAGGGAAGGGCCTTCTGTGTAAATGCTTAAAACTACACTGTACTTGGAACATTCTTTATTAACCTTCACATTTATCTCATAGGAAATTTTGTTGAAACACTATATATTAGCAATAGACAATGGTCATGTACTTTAGTGCCTAAAACTTTACAGTAGTTCATGCCGTTCACATGGACTTCTTACCATTTAATAAAAAGTGCTCCTTAAATGTACTCCATAAACATTAGAGAAATCCCTTGTCTTTTTAAAGTTTATTTATTTATTTTGAGGGAGGGAGGGAGGAGGAGGAGGAGGAGGAGGAGAGAGAGAGAGAGAGAGAGAATACAAGAGAGGCAGTGGCAGAAAGACAGAATCACAAGCAGGCTCCACACCATCAGCACAGAACCTGATGCCATCAGCAGAGAGCCAGATATGGGGATTGAATGCACAAATTGTGAGATCATGACCTGAACCATGATGAAGAGTCAGATGCCTAACCGACTGAATCATCCAGGCACCTGAGAAATGTCTTGTGTTAACTGCCCCTAACTATACTGTGCTAAAAGCAGCCATTAATGAGCATTTTAGATTAATGCAGCAAAAAGTATTCTTAACCCTCTGTGTAAATCCTAGGAAAAAGCTTTACCCTTAACTGCCTGAAACTGCACTATGCATTATGTATCTTTCATGCAATGCCTGAGACAGCCAGATTGCTAGGAGAGTCCCTTCACTCTCAGCATTCTCCAATTCTCATCTCTCATAAAGAACGCTGGTCTTCCATGTATCCATTGTCACCACTTCGCTCAATTTACAAGGGAGGTTATCCCTAGGGTCCATTCAGAGTTGGGCTCTTGGAGGAATATCCTCTGCTTGGATGTGGGGAGTCTGGTGAAGTCCTTGTAGCTGTTGGGTAGGTGTTGCAGAGTACTCCCTTTGAATTCTGTTTCAGAACAATATGAACATCCAGAGACCTAGGCCATATGAAGGTGCCCAGCGTAGAAGGTTTGTGGGTAGGGTGAGCCAGAGGTTTGGAAAGGGAGCTGGTCTCTTTTCTGGGGTGAGTGGAAATGAAGTTAGACCTCTTCTTTCCAAATTCATTCCATTCCCATTGAAAATGTAGAACATTGGCCTTCCTTAGGGCCATTCCCTTACCATCACTATTTTTTCTAACTAGGCCTTTGTTCACACTTAGGAGCCACGGAGCTCTCACACACTCAACCAGCACCCAGGAAGAGCCAGGGTGCTCTCCCTTTGGTCCTGTATTCAGGGAGAGCTACCAGCACCAAATATCCAAAGGGAAGATGGCCCGTCAGTCCCTGAACACTTGGTGCTTAAACAGTTGTGCCTCATTCCCCTGGATGCTTGAGATGCCCTCATTCTGACAAGCCAACAGTTCACACATGGGCAATATGCTCCAGGAGTTGGTGAGTGCAAGAAGAACCTTTTCCGGGAAGACAATATCAGGTTCTGGCTCCAGATGCCTGAGCAACAGCCAGGAGCACCCAACAACTGCAGCTCAACATCTGCTGTTTCTATCCATTGATGGGAAAAGTGAGAGACAGACAAAGCCTGGGACTTCAGGCTCCTATTGAGGGAAGAATGAAGACCTCTTGCTGACAGGGCTCCCAGGTGTATCTTGTAGAGGGATCCCTTTGTTTAAGATCACAGGCTTTTCTTATTCCTGAGATAGCCATACTGCTAGTAGATTGTGCTGGACACTTCATTCTCAACATTCTTCCATCAACATCTCTGGCAAAGAACTACAGACATCCATGGTTTCCCTTTACATGCCATTGTCTTTTGGTGGGGTGGGGGGAGACAATGTTCTGCATGGACTCAATTCAGAGTCAGTGTCTCAGAGTAATGCTCTCTGTTTCCAACTTGGGAGTCTGGTGGTATCCTTGTGACTGTGATACAAGGTTTACATTGGGTCCTTGTCAATTTTATTTCAGAATTATGTGGACATACAGAAGACTAGGGCTTTGGAAGGTGCCCAATGGAGAATTTTTGTATGTAGGCCAGGTCAGAGGTTTGGGGAGGGATCCATCATCCTGCATGGGATAAGAATAAGTGTAGGTAGATATCGCTTTCCTGGATTTAGCCCATGCCAAATAAAACTGCAAAACCTTAGCCCTCCATGTACTCCCTCATTGACTGTTGTTGTTCTCCCATGTCACCATTCACATTCCAAGATCATGGGGATGTCATTTGCACAGCCAGGATCCAACAATCAGATGTGACTTACCAGTCAGTTCCTGAGCCAGTTGGGAGCTTTCGGTGTCCAATATTCCAAAGGAAAGCTCTCCCTCCTGATACTTAGCCAGCTAGCATAATCTTAGTAAAGGGAAGCCAGTTTGCTTCCTCCCATAGTTGATGGTGAAGCCTTCACCCTCAAGATCAGAATGTTTGTGTATGCACAGTATGCTCTAGGAACTGTTCTGCATACTACCAGGCTCTTGAATTATGTCCACATCAAGGCTGCATACCGAACGTGATCATCAGCCAGGAGCACATACCTGCTACTGCTACATCTCTGTTTCCCCTATCTGCTGATGGGGCAGGAAAGACATTCAAAGCCAGGGCTTTCTCTATATGAAGGAATAGTGGAAGCTTCATGATGACAGTGCTTCAGGTGGAGCCTGGAGAGAGGTCCCTTTATCAAAGCCCAAGGATGTTTCTAATTCTTGAGACAGTCAACTGGCTAAAAGATTGTACCACTCACTTCATTAAGAACAGTCTCCCATTCCCATCTCTAATGAAGAAATCTAGTCCACTGACCATCATTTTGAACCCATTTCCTCTATTTTCAAAGTAGTTCCTCCCTTGGGGTCATTCCGAGTGAGTCTCTCAGAATAATATTCTCTGCTTTCAAGGGGGAGAGTCTGGTGAAGTCCTTGTGACTGGAATATGTTTTGTAACAGGACCACCACTTAATTTGGTTTTGTAAGTGTATGGATATACAGAGACCTGGATCATTGGAAGATGCCCAGTAGAAAATGATTGTATGTATGTTGGGCCAGAGGTTGCTGGAGAGAGCTGACCTCCATTATGGGCTGTGGTGATGTGAAGGAAGATATCTCCTTTCCAGATTGATGATATTCCCATTAGAAATGTTGAGCTTTTGTCCTCCTCCTGGCAATTTCCTTCCCATGGCTGTGTTTCTAAATAGTTTTACTCCCACATAGGAGCCATAGAAGCTTTGCTCAGTCAGCTGGCATCCTGGGGTATGCCACTGACTTCCACTCTGGTCCAGTGCTCATTGAGAGCTATCAGTGTCTGATATGAAAGGAATTTTAGTGCCTGAATGTGTGGTGCTTGGCCTGCTCTGGTTTAGAAGGTGAAGTAAACCAAGCTTGCTTCACTTACCTTGTTGATTGAGCTGCCTTCATTTTGAGAAGGAGACAGTTTGCAAATGGGCAGTATGAACCAGAAGGGGATCAGCACAGGAAGATCTCTTTCCAGGATTAGGGAATGAAGTCCTTGTCCCAGATGCTTGAGAAAGAACCAGAAGAACCCAAAGCTAGAGCTAAAACAGTGTTGCCTCAGACAATTGATGGAAATATTGGGAGGTACAGACAAATCCAGAAATTTATGGCTTCTGAAGAATGGGGGATATTTTCTGGCAAAGCTCCCGGATGCAGCCCTGGAGAGGGCTCTTTTTGCCTAAGCCCACAGAAATATTTTATTCTGGATACAACCCAGATGATAGAGTTTTTGCTGGGTATTTCATTCTCAACATCTCCATATGTCAACTCTAACAATGAACACTCCACTCTGTCTGTTTGCACAACTTTAATCTTTTTTTTTTTTTCAAAAGAAAGGTTCTGCCTGTAATCTGTTCAGAGCCAGTATCTGAGAGTAATATCATTTTAATTCAAGGTAGAAGTCATGTGGTGTCCTTGGGATGGTGATATACGTTTTACATTGGGCCCTGCTCAATTTGGTTTTGGAACTGTGCAGCCATCCAAAATCCTAGGGTATTGGAAGGTGCCCAGGGAGAATGCTTGCTGATAGGCTAAGCCAGAGGTTAGGGGAGGATCACGCCTCCCATGTGGGACAAGAGAAAGGGAAGATAGATATGCTTTCCTATATTTGAACCATGCCCATTTGAAATGCAGAACTTAGACTCACCTCGTAGTCATTCCTATCCCATGACTGCTACTCCAAGACCTTGGGGCTATCACATATACCACCTGGGTTCAAGGATTGGTGATGACTTTCCAGTCAGTTCCTGAGCCAAAGCAGGGCTCTCAGAGTCTGATATTCCAGATGACAGCTGACCCTCCTGGCCCTGACAGCATGGTTATTAACAAGCTACAGTCATCATGGGAATAAGTAGCCACATTGACTCCTGCTCCTAACTGATGGAGATACCCTCATTCAGAAGAAAAGACGGTCTGTGCACCTTCAGTACACTCCAGGACCTGAACAGCTTACAAATAACTTTTTGAAGAAAAAGTACACTAAGGCCTCATTCCCACCACTTAATCATCAGATGGGAGCACATACTTCATACCTCAGGATCACCCCTACCCCTATCTATGGATCTTATGGGCAGAAGCACACGAACATCCAAAGGTTTCCCTCTCTTTCTTAAGGTAGAATTGGACCTCTTGCTTACAGGGCTCTAAGAGACAGCCTATAGAGGACTCCCTTAGACAAAGCCTGCAAAGGTTCTTATTCCTGAGCCAGCTGCTGCCTTGCTAATACATTGTGCTAGTCACTTCATTCTCAACATGACCCATCTCATCCCTAATGAAGATCACAGGTCCTGCATATATCAATTTTCATCACAGTGCTTTATTATCAAAGTTTTTTCTTGGGATGCACACAAATTCAGTCTTTCAGATAATATCTTCTGCTTCCAAATGTTGAATCTGGTGCAGCCCTTGGGACTTTGGGATAGGTTGAGCCAAAGTGACCCTGGAATTTTGGGTTCATGACGACATGCATGTCCAGAGCCCTAGGGCATTGGAGTAGATCTAGCTAGCAGAGAACTGTTTGTGTGGAGGATGGGTCAAAGGTATCAGGGTGGAGCTGACCTCCTTGCTAGGCCTAGCAGAAATGAAGTTAAATATCTCCTTTCCACATTGCACATATCCTCATTGGATGGAAATATTGAAAGAATTTTGGTCCTCCCTGCAGCCATTCCCCTTTCTGTTCACTGTATTTCTGACTATATCTTTGTTCACCCTTGGAAGCCATGGAGCTGGCACTCACTCAGTGGGCACTAAGGCATGGGCATTAGGTTCCCACAGTGTCCTGTGCTCAGTGACAGCCATCAGTATTGGCTATCCCAAAGGAGAATAGCCCTCCTATCCCAGATCTTGATGCTAAGCTCTTTCTAGAATGGGGGTGGGGGCAGGGCAGGGACCCATCTTGCCTCATTGCCCTACATGATGGAGGTGCTTTCATTCCTAAAAGCAGACAGTCCACACAGGAGGAGTAGGCTCCAGAACCTTGTCAGCACAGAAAAAGTCCTTTACAAGAAGATGGCAGTGATGTCCATTTCCACACTTTTGAGCAACATTTGGTGCCCTTCAAAGCTACAGCACAGTCAGGGCTCACTGCATTCCCTGTTGGGGAAAAAAGAAACAACAGACAAATCCCCAGGGCTCTCCAGGACCTTCTGACAGAAGAAGGCAGGCCTGTTGACAGGGTGCCCACATGGAAACTGTACAGAGAATTTTTTCCTAAGCCCTCAGGTGTTACTCCTACACACATCCAGGTTGCCAGAAGCTTGGGCTGAGCATTGCCTTCTCCACATAATTCCCTTCCAATCTCGAAAGTTTTTGGGCCCTTTAGAAGCACCTTTACACTTCTTTATGCTTTTTCTGGAATAAGGTTCTTCCCGGAATCCACTCAGAGTCAGTATCTCAGACTCATACCCTCTGTCTTCAACCTGGGAGTCAGGTCCAGTCCTTGAGAATGTGGGAGAGGTTTTGCCACAGGGTTGCCTCTTATCTAATTAATTTGGCTTCAATAATATGTGAACTTCCAGAGGCCCAGGGCATTTGAAGGTGCCCAGCAGAAGATGTTTGTGTACAGGTTGGGCCAGGACTGTGGGGAAAGGCTGGCTTCCTTTCTGGGCTGAGGGGAAATGAAGTACGACATCCCCTCTCCAAGTTGATCTCAACTCCCATTGGAAATGTCAAGTTTTGGCCCTCCATGTTCCCATCCCCTTCCCCTTGCTGTATTTCTCATTACGCTTTTTCCTCACTTAGGAGCCATGGAGATGCCACCCACTCAGCGAGGCACCCCAGGTGAGGCCACGCAATCCCATTCTGGTCCTATGATCACTGAGAGCCAGCAAGGTCTGGTATACCCAACAAAAGATGGCCTTTAGTCCATGAGTAATTGGAGCTTGGTCTACTGTGGTATGGAAGTTGAATGGGAGTTACATTGGTTCACTCACCTGGTTGATTCAGTGACCTTCATTCTGAGAGTCAGTTTGCACATGGGCAGTATGAGTGAGGAGGGGGTTGGCACATGAAAGGGCCCTTTCCAGCAATAGGGAATGCAGTCCTTGTTCCAGACTCCTGATCAAGAGCCAGCATAACCCAATAGCTAAACTCAAGTATTGCTGACTCCCATCAATTGATGGAAAAGATGGGACAAAGCCAGAAATATCTGGCTCCTGAAGAAAGAATGCAGGCTTCTTACTGACCAGGCTCTGAAGTGTAGCTTTGAAGGTGGCTTCATTTTCCTAAGCCCACAGGCATTTCTTTTTTTTTTTTTTAATGTTTATTTATTTTTGAGAGAAAGATACAAAGCGCGAGTATGAGAGGGGCATAGAGAGAGGGAGACACAGAATCAGATGTGGGCTCCAGGCTCTGATCTGTCAGCACAGAGCCCAATGAAGGGCTCAAACTCATGGCTGGTGATATCATGAGCTAAGCTGAAGTGGATGCTTAACCCCCTGGGCCACCCAGATGCCTCTCACAGGCATTTCTTACTCTGGATACAACCAGATTGATAGGAGACTGTGCTCAGTATTTCATTCTTAAAATTCTCCAAACTTCATGTGTGATGAAGGACTCTGGCATTCTGGATCTCCATTTCTACCACTTAACCCTTTTGGGGAAAAATGTTTCTGAATGGTATATATGCAGGGGCAGTGTGATAGAGTAATATTCTCTTTTTTCAGCTAGGGAGTCTGTTTATGTCCTTGTGAGGGTGATATTGGTATTGCATTGGCCCCTTCTCAGTTTGGATTCAGAATTATGTTGCCTTCCCCAAACCTAGGGTGTGTGAAGGTTTCCAGAGAGAATGATTGAGGGTAGGCTAAGCCAGAGGATAGTGGAGGATGCCGACTCCTATGTAACAAGAGGAATGAATGATAGATATCTCCTTCCCTGATATGACCCGGACCATTTCAATGCAGAACTTGACTCACCTTGTCGTCATTCATAACCCATGCTGCTTTTCTGACTTGGTCTGAGTTCACACACCAACACCATGGGGCTGTCCTGTACAAAACAAAGTCCAATGATTTGAAGTGAGTTTCCAGGCCATTCCTGAGCCAATGCAGGGCTCTCAGAGTCTGATATGTCAGAGTACAGCTATCCCTCCTCTTTCTGAGACCTTGGGGCTAAGCAGGCTACAATAACCATGGGATTGAGACGCCACATGGATCCCTGCCCCTAATTGGCGGAGACATACTCTTTTGGACGAATAGACAGTAGTGAATGTTCATTATGCTCCATGCCCTGATCAACACCCAAATAGTCTTTTGAATAAATCGTGCGCCAGGGCCTCATCCCAGTTCTTTATCATCATTTGGAAGCACATTCTTCATATCTCAGTGCCAATGCTGCTCCTATCTACTGATACCATGGACAGAAGCACAGTAAAAGCCAAAATTTCCATGTATTTTTAAGGTAGAATGTCTGTCTCTTGCTCACGGAGCTCCAAGGGAAATCCTTTGTAGTTATACTGTAGCCAAAGCACACAAGTATCTTCAGAATCCTGAGCAAGCCAGCATGCTAATATATTGTGCTAGTTAGTTTATTCTAAACATTACCCCATTCTTATCCTGAATGAAGAACTCCAGCCCAATGTGTATCCATTTTCACCACATTGCTTTATTATCCATATAGGTCCATAAAAATTCAGTCTTTCAGAGCAAATTCTATGTTTTGCAATTGTTCAACCTGGGCCATCCCTTGTGGTAGTGGGACAGGTTGAGGGAAAATGGCCTGGTAATTTGGTTTTACCACCGCATGGACACCATGAGCACTATAGCATTGGAAGAGTTCCAATGAAGAACTGTTGTTTGGAGACTGGGCCAGAGAAGTAGGGGGAAGCTGGAATTCTTGCTGTGCCTAGGGGAGAGAAGTTCAACATCTGTTGACATTAATCTCATTGCCATTGAATGGATATATTAATTGAATTTATGTCCCTTGAAGCCACTACCTTTCCCTTAATGTATTTCTATGGTCTCTTTTTTGTCTTTTCACCCATGGGAGCCAAGGAGCCATTCCTCACTCAACTGGCACCCCATGTAGGCCACAAACTCCTGCTGTGATCCAGTGCATAGTATAAGCCATCAGTGTCTGCTATAGCAAGGGAAATATGGCCTTTACATGCTCACTGTTTGGTGCTTGGCGTGCTGTGGTATAGAAGCTGAAGGGAAGCTGGCTTGCCTCACTGATCTGGATGAGTGAGTTGGCTTAATTCTGAGAAGCAGAAAGTTTGCTCATGGGCAGTATGGACCAGGAGGTGGTCAGCACAGGAAGGCCCTTTCCAGGAAAAGAGAACAGAGTCCTTATTCAAAATTCTAAGCAAGAGCCAGAAGAACCCAATACAACAGCATAAGCATTGTTGCCTCCATCAGCAGATGGAAAAATTGGGAGGAACAGACTTAGCCAGGAATTTCTGGCTCCTAAATAAAGAATGCAGGCTTCTTTCTGAAAGTTATCCCAGGTGTGTTTCTTCAGAGGGCTCCCTACACCTTCACCCACAGCCATTTCTTATTCCAGATAACCCTAGGTTGAAAGGAGAGTGTGCTGGGTCATTTATTCTCAACGTTCTCCAAATCTCATGTGTGGTGAAGAAGGCTGACAGCCTGTGTCTCCAATTGCACCACTTAAATCTTTTGTTGTTGTTATTGTTGGAAGTTGGTTCTGCATGGAATTTATTCAGAGCCAGTGACTTAGGTTCATATTCTCTTCTTTCAGCTTGGGAGTCTGGAGGTGTTTTAGTGAGGGTAATGTAGGTATTGCATTAGGCCCTTCTCAATTTGGTGTCAGAATTCTGTGGCCATCCCCAAATGTAGGGTGTGTGAAGGTTTCCAGAGAGAATGCTATGGGTAATCTCAGCCAGAGAATAGGGGATGTTTCAGCCTCCAGTGTGGAAGAAGAGGAAGGGAAGATACATACATCCTTCCTTAATTTGACTCATGTCTATTCGAGTGCAGAAATTGGACTCACCATGCAACCTTCCTATCCCATTGCTGCTTTTCTCACTTTGTCTTAGTTTACAGTGCAAGACCATGGGGACTATACATTCACAACTAGCTCCAAGGACTAGAGGTAAAGTTCCAGGTAGTTCCTGAGCCCATGCGGGACTCTCAGGTTCTGATACCCCAGAGGACAACTAGTCCTCCTATCCCTGAGGCTTCGGTGCTTAGCAGCCTACAGTCATCATGGGAATGGTACACACGTGGACTCCCATCCCTAAATGATGTAGATACCTTATTTCAGAGCACAGTCTCTGTGTGTGTGGTCACTTGAGCACCAAAATGCTTTTCAATAAATAATGCAGCAAAGTCTCGTCCCCACCTCTTGGTCATCCCCTGGAAGCACATTCTTCATATCTCTGTGCCACTGTTTTCCCTATCTTCTGATCCCATGGTCAAAAGTACTTCAGAAGCTAAAGTTTCTATATCTTAAGGTAGAGTGTGGATCTCTTGCTCACAGAGCTCCAAGGGGCATCCTTTGGAGTAGAGCTGTAGCTGAAGCCCACAAAAGGTTACTCTGATTCTTGAGCAAGCCAGCTGGTTACCATATTGTGCCAGTCAGTATACCTAAGCCTTATCCAATTCTCATCCTTAATCAGGAACTCTTGCCCTCCGTCTCTCAATTTCCAGTATATTGCTTTCTTATCCACCAATGTTCCTCTTGGAGTGTATACAAATGCAGGCTTTCAGAGTAATATCTCTGACTTGCAAAGGTGCAAAGTGAACCAGGCCTTGTGACGTGGGAGAGATTGAGCCAAAGGTTCCCTGGAGTTTGTTCCACCACTACATGGACATCCAGAGCTCTAGGGCATTGGAAGGGTCCACTGGATAAGTGTTGTGTGGAGACTGGGTCAGAGTTATTAGTGGGGAGCTGGCTTCCTTGCTGAGCTGAAGGGGGATGAAGTGAAACTTCTCCTTTCCACATTAAGCACCTTGCCACTGGATGGAGACATTGAATGAATTTAGATGTCCCTGCATCCACTGGATGGAAAGTCCCCCATCCACTTTCCCTTTATTTCTGATGATGTAATCATTCCCCTTGACACTCACTCCATGAGCACAATGGGGTAGGCGTCGGGTTCCCACCCTGTTCTGCCCTCACTGAAGTTCATCAGTTTTGACTATCCAGAAGGAGAATAGCCCTCCTAACCCTGAGCTGGGTGTTTGGCTGTTGTAGCAAGGGGAGGGGGAGGGGTATCAGCTTGCCTCATTACCCTGCCTGATGGAGGGTCCTTCATTCTGAAAAGCAGAGGGGTCACTGAGGAGCAGTAGTCTCCTGAAGACTGTCAGCCCAGAAAGAGCCCTTGACAGGAAAGGGCACCAATGCCCATTTCCACACTTTGGAGGAACAGCTGGGGGCACCTCCTAGCTACAGCACAGTCACTGCACACTCTATTCCCTGAGGGGAATAGCAAGGAAAAGAGACAACGCCCCAGGACTCCCCAGCTCCTTCCCATGTAAAAGGCAGGCCTGTTGCTGACAGGTCTTCCAAATGTAGCCTCTAGAGGGTTTGTTTTCTGAAGCCCTCAGGTGTTTATTCTTCTTTTTGGCACATCCAGGTAGCCAGGGGCTAGTGTTGGCCACTTCCTTCTCCACATAATTCTCCTTCCAATCTCTGAAGAGCTCTGGCCCTCCCTATCCACCTTTAAGTATCTTTGCTCTTTTGTAGAAACAAGTTCCCTCCTGGAATACATAGAGTCAGAGTGTCAGAGTCCTATTCTCTGCCTTACACTTGGTACTTTGGTCCACTCTTTATGACTGTGAGAGAGATTTTGTCACAGGGCTTCAGTTCAATCCATTAATTAGGTTCAGAATTATGTGCCCTGCAGAGCCCAGGGCATTTAAAGTTGCCCAGCTGAATTTTCTTTCTGTAGGCTGGGCCAGAGATTTGGGCATGGATCTGGCCTCCTCTGGGCCTAGGCAAAATGAAGTAAGACATCTCCTATCTTAAGTGATCCCAATTCCCACTGGAAACATTGAGCTTTAGCCTACCTTGTGCCCATTGTCTTACCCCTGCTGCACTTCAGACTATTTTCTCCCCCCCTTTTTTTGCATCATTATAGCCATCACACCCTCAGTTGGCACCCCTGTGTAGGCCACAAAATGCCACTGTGGTCCTGTGTTCAGCGGAGGCCATTGGTGTCATGAAGAACATTAGCAGTTTCTGTCACCGTTGATTCCACGTAAACCTTTTTTTTTTTTTTTTTTTTTTTTTGGCAATTGGGTCTTCATGGAATCTATTCAGAGCCAGTGCCTTAGACTCATATCCTCTTCTCTCAGCTTTGGGGTCTGCAGGTGTTTTTGTGGGGGTGATATAGGTATTGCATTAGGCCATTCTCAAGTTGGTGTCAGAATTATGTGGTCATCTCCAAATGTAGAGTGTCTGAAGGTTTCCAGGGCAAATGCTGTGGGTAGGCTCAGAGAATAGGGGAGGTTCCCACCCCCATGCGGAATAAGAGGAAGGAGACATACATATGTCCTTCCTTGACCTATGTCCACCCTAGATCAGAACTTAGAATCACCATGCAGCACTCCTATCCTATTGATGCTTTTCTCACTCGGTCTCAGTTTACACTCCAAGAACACGGGGACTGTCCAATTCACAACCAAGTTCCAAGGATTAGAAGTTTAGTTCCAGGTAATTCCTAGCCCACACAGGTCTCTAAGGTTCTGATACCCCAGAGAACATCTAGCCCTCCTGTCACTGAGGCCTTCATGCTTAGCAACCTACATTCATCTTGGGAATCTGTAACCACATGGAGTCCCATCCCTATTGACAAAGATACTTTCTTTTGGAGAACAGAGAGTTTCTGAGTGTGTAGTCACTTATGCACCAAAAAGTTTTTGAATAGAGGAGCAGGGCCTCGTCCCTACCTCTTGATCATCCCCTGGAAGCACATTCTTCATATCTCAGTGACACTGCTGTCCCTATCTCCTGCTCTCAATGGGCAGAAGCACACCAGAAGCCAAAGTTTCCCTCTATTTCTTAGGTAGAGTGTGGGTGTCTTTCTCCCAAAGCTCCAATGGCTATCCTTTGGAGTAGTCCTGTAGCCCAAGCTCACAAAAGGTTCCTCTGGTTCCTGAACCAGGCAGATGGTTACCATGTTGTGCAGGTCAGTATACCTAAGCCTCACCCAATTCTCATCCTTATGCAGGAACTCTGGCCCTCCATCTCTCAATATCCGGTACATTACTTTCTTATCCACCAAGTTTCCTCTTGACGTGTATACAAATGCAGAATTTCAGAATAATATCTCTGGCTTGCAAAGGTGCAAGGTGGACCAGGCCTTGTGACTGTGGGACAGGTTGAGCCAAAGATGCCCTAGAATTTGGTTCCACCACTATACGTACATCCAGGGCATTGGATTTGTGTAGCAGAGAAGTGTTGTGTGGAGCCTGGGCCAGTGGTGTTATTGGGGAACTGGCCTCCTTTTGGGGCTGAGGGGGGGGTGAAGTGAAACATCTCCTTTCCACATTGAGCACCTTGCCATTGGATGGATATATTGAATGAACTTAGGTGTCTCTGCAGCAATTAACTTTCCCTTATTGTATTTCTGAAGACGTCATCATTCACCCATAGGAGCCATGGATCTGATACTTACTCAGCGAGCACCAAGGGGTGGGTGTCGTGTTCCCACTCTGTCTTAAGCTCAGTGACAGCCATCAGCATCAGCTATCCAAAGGATAATAGCTCTCCTAACCCTGAGCTGGGTGTTTTGCTGTTTCTAGCAAGGGATGGGGGAGAGGAGCCAGCCTGCCTAATTACACTGACTGAAGGAGGGGCCTTCATTCTGAAAAAAGAGAGGTCCCACAGGAGCAGCAGTCTCCTGAAGCCTGTCAGCACGAAAAAAGCCCTTGACAGGAAGATGGCACCAATACCCATTTCTACACTTTTGAGCAACAGCTGGGGGCACCTCAGAGCTACAGTACAGTTACTGCACACTGCATTCCATTACTGGAAAATCAAGGAATATAGACAAAGCCCCAGGGGTATCCTTGTCCTTCCAACAGGCAGGCTTGTTCCTGACAGGTATCCCAGATGTAGTCTGTAGAAGGCACTTTGTTTAAGTCCTCAGGTGTTTCTTCTTTTTCATATAACCAGGCAGCCAGGAGCTTGTGTTGAGAACTTCCCTCTCCACATAATTATCTTACTATCTCTGAAGGGCTCTTGCCATCCCTATCAACCTTTAAACATCTTTGTTCTTTTATAGAAACAAGATTCTTACTGGGATACATGCATAGTCAGTGTCTCAGAGTCCTATCCTCTGCCTTCACCTGGAGTCTGGTCCAGTCCTTGTGACTGTGAGAGAGATTTTGCCACAGAGCGTCCTTTCAATATATTAATTGGGTTTCAGATATATGTGGCCCTGCACGGCCCAGGGCATTTGAAGCTGCCTACCTGGGGATGTTTTTCTGCAGGCTGGGCCATAGATGTGGGGAGGGATCTGGCCTCCTTCTTGGCCAAGGGAAAGTGAAGTGAAACATCTCCTTTCGAATTCCAGCTCCCATTGGAGATGTCGATTGTCAGCCTACCTTCTGCCCATTGCCTTCCTGATCCTGCATTTCTGACCCCATTGTCTTTTTTTCACATTATGAGTCACAGAACCATCTCTCACTCAGGTGGCACCCCTTGGCCGCAAAATTCCACTTTGGTCATGTGCTCAGTGAAAGCCTTCAGTGGCTGCTATAGCAACAGAAAATAACCTTATTTTCTGATTGCTTGGTGCTTGGCCTGTTGTAGTATGGAAGCTTAAGGGAAGCCAGCTTGTCTCACTGACCTGGATGAGTGAGTTGGTTTTATTCTGAGAAGTAGACCCTTTGCCCATGGGCAGTATGGACCAGGAGGTCGTCGGCACAGGAAGGGCCCTTTCCATGAAAAGGATACAAAGTCCTTGTTCTAGATCCTGAGCAAGAGCCAGCAGAACTCAATAGATACAGATCAACCATTGCTGCCTCCATCAACTGATGGAAAAATTGGAAGGACAGGGCTTCTTTCTGACAGGGGTCCCAGGTGTGGTCCTCCGGAGGGCTCCCTTTGCCTTAGCCCACAGGCATTTCTGATTCTGGATAACACCAGGTTGAAAGGAAAGTGTGCTTCATCCTTCACTCTGAAAATTCTCTAAATCTCTTGTGTGATGAAGAACTCTGGAAGTCTGTGTCTCTATTTGCACCATTTAAACCATTTTTTGGGAAAATAGTTCTAACGTGGAATCTCTTCAGAGCCAGTGTCTTTAAGTCATATCCTCTTCTTACAGGTTTTGTGTCTGCTGGTGGTATTCTGATCAGAATATATATATTGCATTGGGCCCTATTCATTTCGGTTGCAGAATTATGCAGTCATTCCCAAACCTAGGATGTGTGAAGTTGCCATGGGAGAATTCTTGTGGGTAGGCTAAACCATAGGTTAAGGAGGATCCCTACTCCTGTGTTGCACAAGAGGAAGGATCAATAAATATCTTCTTCCTCAGTGTGACCCATGCCCTTTTGAATGCATAACTTAGACTCACCTTGTACCATTCCTATCCCTTTTCTGATATTCTAACTTGGTCTCAGTTCACATTCACAGTCCATGGGGCTGTCCCCTACACAACCATGGCCTAAAGTTTGGAGGTGAGTGTTCAGGCAGTTCCAGTGCCAATTGAGGCCTATCAACAGGCTATTACAGCAATTGTAAATATTTGTCATTGTTTGGAAGCAAGTTCCTCCCTGGAATCCTTTCAGAGCCAGTGTCTTGGTGTCATATCCTTTCCTATGCAGCAGGGAATCTGATACAATCCAGTTGAGTGTGCGAGAGATTTGGCTCCAGTGCTGCTGGTGTTTGGGTTTCCAAATTTGTGGACAGCACCATGCCTAGGGAATCTGCTGGTATCCAGTGGAGAATGCTTGTGTGTAGGCTAAATAACAGGTTTTAAGAAGGAGGTGGCTTCCTCTCTAGGGTGAGGGGAAATTAAGAAAGATACCTCCTTCTTTCATGGATGTCATTCCCATTGGAGATGCAGTACTTTGACACTGCTTGTACTCTTTCCCATGCCATTGCTATTTTTCTAGCTTGGTCTCAGTTCACATTCTAGGACCATGGGGCTGTCAGTGACACAGCCATAGCTGTATGAATGTTGGCAGTTTCCCACCCCATTCCTGAGCAAATTGAAAGCTATCTGGATCTGATATCCCAGAGGGAAGTAGGCTCTCCTGTCCCTGAGCACATGGTGCTGTTTTGGTGCCTAGAGTATACAGGAGCACTGTAGCCATTAACCTCCCTCCCCTCACTAATGGAGATCCCTTGATTCTGAAGAACAGCAGGTTTTCACGTGGGCGTGATGCTCCAGGATCTGGTCAGCACAGAAAGTACCTTTCCATAGAATACTGCACCAAGTCTTTCTTCCAAACATTTGCCCATCAGCCAGGAGCACATCACTGCTACCACTTTTTCACTGCTGCCTCTATGTACTGATAGCAAGGGCAGGACACACATCTAAATCCATGGCTTTCCCTCTGATTCTGAACAAAGAATCTGGGTCAGTTTCTTCCTGATAGGGCTCCCAGGTAGAACTTAGCACATTGTTTGTCAAATCCCACAGGTATTTCTCATTCCTGAGTCAGTGAGCTGGTGAACACTGTGCTACTCATGTCACTTTCCAAATGATCTCATTCTTATCCCTGATGCAGAACTCTGGCCCTCCCTCTCTCCATTGTCACACCTTTGCTCTATTTTAACTCTAAGCCCTCCCTGGTGTCCATTCTATGTGATGGTTTCAGAGTCATATCCTTGGCTCTCAACTGGGGATTCTGGTCCATTCCTTGTGACTGTGGCATATGTGTCACGAAAGGGCCCCAGGCTCTTCTAGCAGGACAGTTTTCCCTGTATGATTGATCATCACAAAATTCAGATTCCTGGCCAAGTAGGACTGTGTTTTTGTTTCTTTTTTCAGGAACAGAGCCTCAGATCTTCTCAGGGTTTCAAGCATCTTAAAGACAAGTATAACTGTAAAATAGGAAGTTGTTACAATATCTGAAAGATGCTCAGGGCAAGATCTATTTATTTTAAACCAGTGCAACATTAATGATATATGAATGGACAAGGAAATCCTGCTATAGTACCTCCCTCTACATTTCTTCCAGGCATATTGCACACTGGCCAGAATCTTTACTCAGTACATCCTCACGATAGGGTATTCCTGGCTTTATTCAATGCATCACATCATGCATATCCATTTCATGTGAGGGTACACATGTGAGGGCACTTTATCCTCCAATTGTGGGCTGGGAGAAGTGAACTTGTAAGGAGGCAAATGCCAGGTGTTGCCCTAATGGGTTCCACCCTATCTGCCAGTCTCTGCCTTTTGCCACTGTCCTTGGGGCTGTTGTAGATCTCGTCCTGCCAACCAGAACTGTCACTGTTGCTACTGTTGAGGATGCTGAAGGAGGACAGCACTGCACAGGCCAATGCCATAGTTGCCCCACCATGACCACAGAGTGGCTTTCCTGGGCCACTGAGACTACTATGGCACTGCCTGGTGCACAGGGCTGTTCAGTACTTGGCACCTGACTCAGAAACCTCCTTGTGGCTGTGACCTGAACCCATCACTGATGTCTGTGGTCCCACTAGCCACTCTGTGCCCCAAATGGAAAGTAGATCCAAGTCTGAGTAAGTGCAAGTGCCGCCATTAGCAATGGCTGGGCTGCCTTGCTCAGTGCCCATCTCCAACAAGCACAGGCTTTTGTGAAAGTCTATCCCTGGGCACCGGCTGAGTGAGTGACAGCTCCATGGCTCCCAAGTCTGAATGGGGACATAGTTAGACATAGATCCATGGGGAAGGAAGGACCATAAGGAGGGCCAAAGTTCAAGCTTTCGGATCAATCTGGAAAGGGCTGTGTCACTTCATGTCTGCTCAGCCAAGAAAGGAGGCCAGCTCCCTTCCCAGTCTTCTGGCCCAGCCTAAGTGCAAACATTCTCTTCTGGGTCCTTGCAATGCCCTAGGCCTCTGAATGCCTGCATGGTCTTGACACCAACTTGCTAGAGCCCCTGTGGCCAAACCTACCTTGCAGTCACAAGAAATGGACCAGGAACCCCAGGTTGAATGCCAAGGATATTCCTCTGAGAGACTACATGGAATGGACCCCAGAAAGGACCTAATTTGAAAATAGAGCAAAGGGGTGCAAATGGATGCACAGAGGGCCAGAGTCCTTCATTAGGGATGAGAATTGGATGATGTGGAGAACAAAGTGACTAGTGCCATCACCTAGCAAGCTGGTCATCTCAACAATAAGCAACACCTGTGGGTTTTGATGAAGGGAGCCCCCTACAGGCTACATCTGGGAACCCTGCCATCAAGGGGCCTGCATTCTTCCCTCAGAAAGGGAGGGAAAGCACTGGTGTGGGTGTGTTTCTTGCCCTTTCCATTAGTAGACAGGGCTGGCAGTGATTCAGCTGTGGTTGTTTGGGGCTCCCAGCTGATAGTCAAGTGGTTAGAATCTGGAGTGGGTGCAGTATTCCCTCCAAAGTCCCTTTGTGCACTGACCAATGTCTGGAGCATAGTGCACATACATGAACCATCTACTCTGCAGGATGAAGGCACCTCTGTCAGCCAGGGGAGGGAGGCCAGCTGGCTGCCATCTCCATAATTACCCTCGCTGGCTAAGTACCAGGCTCCCAGGGACAGAGGGGCCTGTTTTCCTCTGGGATACCAAACAGTGGGAGCTGTCAAGTGGCTCAGGAAGTGACTGGGCACTCCACACAAATATTTGACCTGGGCTGTGCATCTGACACAGCCCTATGGATCCTGGAATGTTCTAGTTTAAACAGAGTATATTCTTCTGAATCTCTTGCTCTGAATATCTCCCAGTTTGAAAAAAAAGAGCAAGCAAATTCAAACAGGCACCCGGAGGATAAAGTTCTTCATTGCAGGAGAGAGTGGGCTAATGTTAGAATTAAGCGCCCACTCCAATCTCCTGAAATGTTGGCCATCTGGGGAATAAGAAATACCTGAAGACTGTTGTAGAAGAAAGCCTTCATTGGCTACAACTTGAGAGTGAAATCTGCAGGAAGTCTGTATTCTTCCTTCAGAAGGACAGGAAAAACTAGTGTTGGCTCTTTTTCCTGTCCTTCCCATCAGGAGATAGATTCAGCATTGATTCGGAGGCAAGGGGTTCCTGCTTCCAGCTGGTGATCAAATGTTTAGAACCTGGACCAGATGCAGTAGTTCTTGAGAGGGCTCTTTCTGTTCTGACCAGGTCCTGAAGCACAGTATGCATGTGGGAACCATCTGTGACACACAAAAGGCATCTCAATCAGCCAAGGTAGCAAAGCCTGCTGGCTACTCTTGACTGCACTTACCAGAGCTAGCCAAGCACCAAGCACTCAGGGATAAGAAGGCCATCCTTTCTTTGACATAAAGTTACTGTTTGCTCTCACATAGCAAAGAACCAGAGTGGGAATTTAGCACCAATCTCCGGGCTCTGCTTCTGTGAGTGAAATCCCCATCATCCCTGAATATGACCCAAGACTTAGAAAATAGTAAATGGGTGGGAATGGCTACAAGGGAGGTCAAGGCTCTACATTACAGATGGAAAGGCTACAATGCTGTTCATGTATGCCTACCTTCATTTCTTCTTGCTGCCTGTGTAAGGTCAGTTCCTCCCCAAACCTCTGGGACTGCCTACATACATACATACATACATACACAATTTAGTACCTTCATATGCCCTAGGCCTCTGTGAACAGAGTTCTAATGGGAAGTTACAAGAGGTCCCGTTGCCAATCTATGCCAGAGTGACCAGGAATCAGCCAGAGCCCCTAGTTTAAAATGTAGGATAAATGGGACCGAGGAGTTGATCCCATTTACAGTTACACCAAGGACCATAAAATACCTAGGAATAAACCTAATCAAAGAGGTAAAAGATCTGTATGCTGTAAAGTATAGGAAGCTTATGAAAGAAATTGAATAAGACACAAAGAATGGGAAAGCCTTCCATGCTCATGGATTGGAAGACAAATGTTGTTCAAATGTAGTTACTACCCAAAGCAATCTGTTCAATCCCAATCAAAGTAGCACATAATTATTCTCAGAGCTAGACCAAACGATCCTAAAATTTGTATGGAACCACAAAAGACCCTGAACAGCCAAAATAATGTTGAAAAAACAATTCCAAAGCTGGAGGCATCACAGTCCCAGACTTTAGCCTGTACTACAAAGCTGTAATCATCAAGACAGTACAGTATTGGCACAAAAACAGACTCACAGACCAGTGGAATAGAAAATCCAGAATGGACCCACAAATTTATGGCCAAGTATTCTTGGACAAAGCCAGAAAGAGTATCCAATGGGAAAAAACACAGTGTCTTTAACAATTGGTGCTGGACGAACTGGACAGCAACATATAGAAGAATTAAACTGGATTACTTTCTTACACCATACACAAAAATAAATTCAAAATGGATGAAAGACCTAAATGTGAGACAGGAAATCATCAAAATTGTAGAGTAGAAAAGAGGCAACAACCTCTTTGAACTTGGCCTCAGCAACTTCTTACTCGACATGTCTCCTTAGTTGAGGGAAAGAAAAGCAAAAATGAACTATTGGGACCTCGTCAAGATAAAAAGCTGCACAGCAAAGGAAACAATCAACAAAACTAAAAGACAACGGATGGAATGGGAGAAGATATTTGCAAATGACATATTGGATAAAGGGTTAGTATCCAAAATCTATAAAAAACTTACCAAACTCAACACCTGAAAAACAAATAATCCAGTGAAGAAATGGGCAAAGAAGACATCCAGATGGGTAACAGACACATGAAAAGATGCTCCACCTTACTCATCATCATGGAAATCCAAATCAAAACCCCACTGAGTTACCACCTCACACCAGTCAGAGTGTCTAAAGTTAACAGATGGAAACAACAGATGTTGGCAAGGATGTCAAGAAAGAGGAATGCAAACTGGTGGGAGGGAATGCAAACTGGTGCAGCCACTTTGAAAAACAGTGTGGAGGTTACTCAAAAAAATTGAGAAGGGGATTACCCTACAACCCAGCAATAGCACTACTAGAAATGTATCCAAAGGATACAGGAGTGCTGATTCATAGGGGCACATATACCCCAATGTTTATAGCAGTGCCATCAACAATAGCCAAATTATGGAAAGAGCCGAAGTGTCCATCAACTGATGAATGGATAGAGATGTGGTATATATACACAATGGGATAGTACTCAGTGATGAAAAAGAATGAAATCTTGCCATTTGCAACAATGTAGATGGTACTGGAGGGTATTACGCTAAGTGAAATAAGCCAGTAAGAAAAAGACAGATATCATGTTTTCACTCATATGTGGAATTTGAGAAACTTGACAGAAGACCATAGGGGAAGGGAAGGAAAAACAAGTTACAAACAGAGAGGGAGGCAAACCATAACAGACTCTTAAATACAGATAACATACTGGATACAAAGGGTTGATGGGAGTGGGGTTTTGGGGAGGATGGGGAAAATGGGAGATGGGCATTGAGGAGGGCACTTGTTGGGATGAATACTGGCTGTGGTATGTCAGTGATGAATCTTGGGGATCTACTCCCGAAACCAAGACTGCACTGTATACACTGTATGTTAGCTAACTTGACAATAAATTATTTTAAAAAAGAAATTTAAATCTGAAATTTAGAAAAAAACCATAAATCGCAGGATATTGCTCTGAGACACTGACTCTGAGTGGATTCCACCGAGATCCTAGTTTGAACAAGAGAGAAAATGAATTGAAATAAATACAGAGAGCCAAAGTACTTCATTCCAAATGAGAGTGGGATGAAGCTGAGAATGAAGTGCCTAGCACAATCTCCTGAGAAGCTAACAGTTGTCTATAGTAAGCAATACCTCTGGGCTGGGGCAAAGGGTTACATCCATTGCCTACCCCTGGGTGCCCAGTTGGCACAAGGCCTGCACTTTTCTTTCAGAAAGAGAAGGAAAGCTTCTGACCTTGGCTCCTTTGTATGCCCTACCCCTCAGGGCCTAGAGCAGTGATTCAGTGGTACACGGAGTTGGCACTCTAGTTTTTGTAACCAATTCATGGTGCGGTATTCCTTGTAAGGGCTTTTTTGGGCTGAATAGTCCTGCAGTCTACTGTGCATGCCTGATCCATCTGCTTTAGAGAATGAAGATGTTACAATCAGCCAGGGAAGGGAGGCAAGCTCCCTACCCATCACAGAGATTACCAATGCCAGTCAAGAAACACTCATGGATAGGAGGGTCATTGTTCTTTGGGATAAAGTAACTGATTGCTCTCACATAGCACAGCACCAGAATGGTAGCTCATCACAAATACTGGATGTTGGCTATGTGGCTGACAGACCAATTTCTCCTGGTTAAGATCCATGACCTATTTATGAAAACATAAAATGGATGTGAAGGGCTATAAGGAAGGTCAATGTTCAACATTACAGAGATTAGGATAAAGCTGGGAATTTCTCCTTCAGCCAGAAGTAAGGCAAGCTCCGTCCCAAACCCTGGCATTGCCTACACATGGGCACTCTTCTAGGCACTTTCAAGTGCCCCATGCCTCCCATTGTCAAATTAATCTGAAAGGTAAATAATGAGAGGACCTGTGTCCTAACCTATGCCAGAGACTAAGGATTTGCCCAGATTCCACAATTTAAAGGAAAGGGTATTTCCCTGGGACACTGAATGCTCTGAATGGCACCCAGGGAGAAAGAAACTACTTTGAAAGATGAAAAAAAGAGGTTTTTAAATGGAAGTGCAGAAGCCCAAGGGCTTCATTATAGATGAGAATGAACAAAGATTAGAATGAAGTGTCTACTACCATTTCCTGGCAAATTCCTATCTAAGGGTTAGAAAAACCTGTGGCTGGAGACAAACTAATTCTCTAAAGGGAAACCTCGTGAAAGAACACTCTGCAAGAGATCTGCATATATCCTTCAGAGAGAGAGATGGAAAGCTTCTGGCCTTGGCTCTTTTTTCCACCCTTCCCATCAGGGGATGGAGGCAGCAGGGATTCAGGGTTTCATGCTCCAGGCTGTTGTTCAAATGTCTGGAACAATTTCTGTGGTGCAATAATTTTTGAATGGCCACTTTCAGCAATGACTAGGTCCAGGAACATACCTCATATGCAAAGATTGTGTGCTTTTCAGAATGAAGTCATCTAAATCAGCCAGGTGGGGAAGGAAACCTGTCTAACCATCACTACTCTTACACCAGCTGGCCACACACTAAGTGCTCTCTGACAGTAGGGCAATCTTTCCTTTGGGTTGTCAGAGACTACCCCTGGTTAGCACACAACCAGAGTGAGAACTCACCACCAATCCCTGGGAGCTCATTATGAGATTGCCTCACTGCCCCAGCCTGCAACACAAGTCTTAGCAAATAGCAATGAGATGGGAATGTTTCTATGGACAGCCAAAGTTTTCATTTTAGATGGGAATGGAATAAAGCTGAGAGTGAAACATCTCTCTCCATTTGCCTTTGCCTCAGAAGCGACGACAGCTCCCTCCCAACACCTTTGGCCCCAACACCTTTGACCCTACACACAAATATTCTGTGCTGGGTACTTTCCACTAACTGACATCTAATATTGTCAATATAGATCTGGAAGGCAATTTCCAAGGGCTCCTATGGCCCAAACTGTTTGTAGTCACAAGAACTGATCCAGAATCCCCAACTAAAATCAGAGGGAATTGCTTTGAACCACTGGCCCTGATTGGCCATGGATTCTAGGGTTTTTTTCTTATTTTTTAAATTATTTTTGGGAGATTCCAGTTTTAAACAGAATAAAAGGATGGGATGCCTAGGTGGCCCAGTCAGTTAAGTATCCAATTTCATCTCAGGTCATGATCTCAGGGTTCGAAAATTCTAGCCCTGCATCGGGTTCTCTGCTGTCAGCACAGAGCCTGCTTTAGATCCTCTGTCCTACTCTCTGTCCCTCCTTGTCTGTGCGTGCATGCTCTCTCTCTCTCTCTCTCTCAGACACAAAACTGAAAATAAGCAATAATAAAAAGAGTAAAAGCATTGAAATAGATACACAGAGGGACCATGTTCCTTATGAGAGATGAGAATGGGATAAATCTCAGGATTAAAAGACTAGTACAATCTCCTGGCAAGTTAACTGTCTCAGGAATAAGAAACACATATGGGCTAGGGCAAAGGGAAACCTCTACCATCCACAGTGGGAGCCCTAATGGAAAGATTTCTGTAATCTTACATCAGAAAGAGAGGGAAAGTTTCTGGAGTTCACTGTTTCCCTTTCCCATCCTATCAGTGGATAGAGGCAGCAGTGATTCAAGGGAAGTTGGTTTCTGATTCAGGTTAATGTTCAAGTGTTTAGAATTGGGCTATGGTGCAGTAGTTCTTGAATGATTTCTTTCTGTGCTAAGCAGGTCCTTGAGAATACTGTACATGGGTGAACCAATGGCTCTTCAGAGTGAAAACATCTTTAATGGCCAGGAAGGGAGACAAGATGGATAGCTATCATTTCTTATATCAGCCAGCTAAACACCAAGAGCTCACAGGAAGGCAATCTTTGTCTTGGAATATCAGAAACTGATTGCTCTTGGTTAGCATGCAAGATTCAGAGCTCATTAGTAATGACTGAGCACTCACCATGTGAGTGAGAGCCTCATTGCCCCTGACTAGGATCCAAGACATAGGTATCAATTACAGCTAGGGAAGTAGAATAGCTACATATAGGGCCAGTTGTTCAGTTCAGCTCAGAATTGCATAATCTGAGAAGGAAATGTCTAGCTCCATGGTCCTCTTGTCCCAGAAATGAGGATAGCTCCTTCATAATATCTCTGACCCTGACTACACATGGGCATTCCTTCTGCACACTTTGAAATGCCCTGGGCTGACCTTTGTCAATATGATACTGAAAGGCAATTTTTGAGGGATCCTATGGCCTATCGTACCCCAGAGTTACAAGAACTTGGCCAGACTCCCTAGTTAAAAGTAGAGAAAATGGCTCTGAGACACTGTCCTTGAATGGACAACAGGGACAACTTAGCTTGAAAAGGAGCTATAGGATGGAGAAGGCCAAAGTTCTTTATTACAGAAAAGAATGGAATATAGCAAAAAAAAAAAAAAAAATGAAGCAACTAGCACAGTCTCCTGGAAAGATGTATGTCTCAGGAGTAAGAACAATCTGTGGGCTAGGACAAAGGGAAACCTCCTGCATTGTTCCTTCAGAAGGAGATGGAAAGTTGTTGGCATTGGCTGTTTTCTCCCTGTCCGTTGAGGCAGTAATGATTCATAGCAGGATCTGGCTTATGGCTGACCCTCAAGTATTTGGAAAGTGGGTCTGATGACTGGTCCTTGAATGGGCTGTTTTGCACATAGCAGGTCTGAAGAATACTGCAAATGGGTTAACTGTATGCTCTTCAGAATGAAGGTAACTATAGCAGCCAGTGGTTGGAGTTGTGTTATCTATTACCATACCAACTCCAGCCTTTCAAGCACCAAGTCATCAGTGACAGGAGTTCAACCAATCCTTTTGTATATCAGAAACTGATTGCTTTCATTTAGCATGGAAGCAAAGTGGGATCTCTCCACCAATCCCTGGTTTTTTATTGAATTATTGACAGGCCCACTCTTCCTGGGGGGAAAAAAGATAGAATTAGAAAAACATCAAGGGATGGGGTGCTTGGGTGGCTTAGTCAGTTAAGTGTCCGACTCTTGATTTCAGCTCTTGGATAATCTCATGGTTGTGAGTACAAGCCCTGCTTCAGACTTTTATGCCCCCAGCCTGGAGCCTTCTTTGGATCCTCTGTCTCTCTCTTTCTGTCCTCATACCACTCAAACTCTCTTTCTCCCTCTCTCTCTTTTTTTCTCTCTCTCTCCCTCCCTCCCTCGCTCAAAAATAAATAAATGTTAAAAATTATTTTTTTTTTATGAAAAACAGCAAGGGCAAGGGAATGGACACATGGAGGGCCAAAGTTCTTCCTTTCCTATGAGAGTGGGATCAAGATGAGAATAAAGTGAATAGTATAATCTATTTGAAGCTCACTTTCTTCAGAATATGAAGAACCTCTGCACTGGGGATCAGCAAACACACCACTGGTTCTAGCTAGGAGCCCAGTTCACAAGAAGTCCTTATCTGAAATTCAAATGGGAATGGGATAAAGCTGAAAATTTAATATATAGCTCAGGGTTTCCTTGTTCCAGAGACAGGCCTGGATTTCTCTTAACTCGTCTGGGCTTGCCTAAATGGAAACATTCTCTGCTGGGCACCTTCACATGCCCTAGGTTTCCTGATGTACACATAATTTTAAAATACAAGTGGTGAGAGTCCCCATAGCCCAATGTATTCCAGACTCTAGAGAACAATTCCTAAGTTAAAATGAGAGTGAATTTGTCTTAAAATCTGGCCCTGAATGCCTACCAGAGTAAACATAGTTTGAAAAAAATGACTGAAAAGATGGATATGGATACACAGAGGCCCAAACTTCTTTCTTACAGATGAGAATAGGAAAAATCAAAGAATAAAGTGACTAGAATAATCTCAAGAATAAGAAACACCAATGGTTTGGGTGAAGGGAAACGTCCACTGACTATACCAGATGCCCTTATTGCAAGAAATATTTATCCAGAACATTGGTAAGAATGGAATTCTTCTGGCCATTGCTTTTTTTCCTACCCTTTCCATCAATTCTAGATGCAACATTCATTCAGTGGTTCAAGGTCAGTCTCCCTGCTGACCTTCAAGTGTTTGGATCCAGGCTGTGGTACAGGAATCCTTGAATGGGCTCTTTCTGCACTGAGCGATGTCTGGGACCAAACTGCCTGAGAACCTTCTGCTTTTCAGAATGAAGGTAGCTCAATTAGACAGTTGAAAACATGCCACCTGTAGCCTTCCAAACACCACATTTTCAGTAAAAGGAGAGCAATGTTCCCAGTGAGCTTGGCAGGAGATTGTGCTAGTCTCTGTATTCCCAGAATTATCCCATTCTCATCTGAAATGAAGATTTTGGCTTTCTGTGTATCCATTACCATCCCCTTGCTCTTTTTTTCAGTAAGTCCCCACTGTGGGGAATTCAAGGGCAGACCTGAGACAACCATCTTTCCAGGAGAGTATGCTAGTTGCTTCATTCTTTTTTTTTTTTTTTTTTTTTTTTTGCTATATCCCATTCTCCTCTATTAATAAAGAATGTTGGTCTTCTGTGTGTTCTCCTCCACCCTGTTGCTCTTTTCCAACAAAGTTCTCCCTGTTGTCCATTCAGAGACAGTGGCTCAGAGCCATTTGCTTTACTTTTAACTAAGTATTCTGGCCAAGTTCTTGTCACTCTGGGATACACTGGGCCACAGGGTCCCTCAAAAATTGCCTCTCAGTACTCTGTTGACAAAGATAAGACAGAGCATTTCAAGAGGGCCAAGCAGGAATGTTCCTGTGTAGTCAGGGTCAGAGGTATCAGGAGGGAGCTATCCTCACTTCTGGGACAAGAGAAACATGGAGCTAGACATTTCATTCTCAGCTTGATCCCATTCTCAGCTGAAATGAAAACTTTTGGCTCTGTGTGTTGCCATTCCAATTCCCTGGTTATATTGATAACTATGTATTGGGTCCCTGGCAAGGCTAATGAAGCTGTCCCCCACATAGCGAGTGCCCAACCATTACTAATGAGCTCTGACTCTGGTCTGTGCTAACCAAGAGCAATCAGTTTCTGATATACAAAAGGAAACATTGCCTTCCTGTGAGTACTTGGAGTTTGGCTGGCTGATAAAAGAAATGATGGTTATCCAACTGGTCTCCCTTCCTGGAAGTTAAAGATGCTTTCACTCTGAAGAGCAGTTAGTTCACCCATGTGCAATATTCTCAAGGACCTGCTTAGCACTGAAAGACACCATTCAAGAACTACTGCACCACGGCCCAATTCTAAACACTTGAGCACAAACCTACTACCCTTGAATCACCGCTGCCTCTATCCACTGATAAGATGGGAAGTGAATAAAGTGAACTCCAGAAGTTTCCTTCTCTTTCTCAAGAAAGAATACAGGCATCTTGCCATGATGGCTTCCATTATAAAGAGTTTTCCCTTTGCCCTAGCCCATATGTGTTTCTTATTCCTGAGACAATCAGCTTGCCAGGAGATTGTATTATTCATTTCATCCTCAGACATATCCTACTCTCATCTGGTACACTGTCCATCTGTGTGTCTGTCTTCACCCTTTTCCTCTTTTTTATGTTTATTTTTATTTTATATATAGAGACAGACTGTGCATACATGTGAAGGACAGGTAGAAAGAGAGGGACAGATGATCCCAAGTAGGCTCCGTGCTGACAGGAGAGAACCTTATGTAGGGGTTGAGCTTGCAAACCAAGAGATCATGACCTTAGAGATACACCAATGCTTAACCCAGGAGCCACATCCTTTTTCTTTTTTAATTTTTAAATATTAATTTAATTTGAGAGAGAGAGACAGGGTGCGAGCAGGGGGAAGGGCTGAGAGAGAGGGAGACACAGAATCTGAAGCATGCTCCGGGCTCTGAGCTGTCAGCACAAAGCCCAACATGGAACTTGAACTCACAAACTGAAAGATCATGACCTGAGCTGAAACCGAGAGTCAGATGCTTAACTGACTGAGTCACCCAGCTGCCCCCTTTTTACTCTTTTGAAAACTAGAATCTGCCATGGGCCAATCAGGGCCCATGGTTCAGAGCAATTCCCTCTGATTTTAATTGGGGATTCTGGAAGAGTTCTTATGACAGCAGAATAGGTTGGGCCATAGGAGCCCTGCAACATGCCTTCCAGATCTATATTGAAAACGTTAGATATAGGTCAGTGGAAAGTACCCAGCACAGAATATTTTTGTGTAGATAGGGTCAAAGGTGTTAGGAGGCAGCTGGCCTCACTTCTGG
Organism: Leopardus geoffroyi; assembly: GCF_018350155.1. Lineage (NCBI taxonomy): Eukaryota > Metazoa > Chordata > Mammalia > Carnivora > Felidae > Leopardus > Leopardus geoffroyi. Next base: position 23,995,288 of record NC_059335.1, on the reverse strand, counting down.
GACAAGGGCAAATGGAGCGAGACATTTCACTCTTAGCTTTCTTCCATTCTCATCCAAGATGAAATGTTGGCTGTCCATAGAACCATTGCCAACCGCTTGCCATTTGCTAACTAGGACTTGGTTTGCAGGCTGGGTGGGGCAGTGAGGCTGTCAATCACACAGTGAGCTCCCAGGGATTGGTGGTGAGTTCTCACTCTGCTTCTGAGCTAACCAAGTGTAGTTAGTTTCTGACAACCCACAGGAAAGATTGCCCAGCTGTCAGAGAGCACTTAGTGCTTGGCCTCAGATTCTGAAGAGCACATAATCCACGCATGCGAGGTATGTTCCAGGACCTAGTCAGTACAGAAAATCGTCCTTCAGAAACTAATGCACCACAGGAACAGTTCCAAACACTTGAGCAGCAGCCTGGAGCACGTACCCACTACCCCTGAATCCCTGCTGCCTCTTTCACCTGATGGGAAGCACAGAAAAAAGTGTCAAGGCCAGAAGCTTTCTCTCTCTTTCAGAAGGAAATATGCAGACTTATTGCAGACTGGGCTTTCAGGAGGTTTCCTTTCAGAGGTCTCATGTGTCTCTGGCCACATGGATTTCTTACTTCTTAGGACCTTGCCAGGAAATTGTCATTCTAGACATTTCATTATAAGCCCTGTCCCCATTCTTATCAATAATGAAGCACTTTGGCCTTCCACATATCCATAGCAATTAATACCTGTTTTCTCTTCACAAAGTAGTTTCTCCCTGGGTGCCATTCAAAGCCAGTGACTCAAAGACATATCCTTTCCTTTATGTTGGGGAATCTGACCAAATCATTATGTCTCTGGCGTAGGTTGGGACACAAGATCCCTCATTATGTGCCTTTCAGAAGTATGTTGACAATGGGAGGCCCAAGGCCATTGACGATGCCCAGCAGAGTGTCCACGTATAGACAATGCCAGGGTTTTGGAGGGAGCTGGCTTTACTTCTGACTGAAGGAGAAACTATGTTAGACGCTTCATTCCTAGCTTTATCCTACCCTCCTCTGCAATGTAGAACCTTGGCTGCCCTTACAGTCCTTCCCCTCCATTTTCTGTTTTCATAACTAGGTCGTGGGTCACAACAAGGTAGAATTGGTCTGTCGACCACATAACCAACATCCAGGATTTGTGGTGAAATACCACTCTGGTCTGGTGCTATATGAGAACAATTGGTTACTTTATCCCAATGAAGAATGGCCCTCTTGTCCATGAGTGCTTGTTGCTTGACTGCCCTGGTAACCTCTGTGATCAGTAGCCAGCTTGCCTCCCTCCGCTGGCTGATTGAAATGTCTTCATCCTCTATGGCAAATGGATCAGGCATGCACAGTAGACTGCAGGACAATTCAATGCAAAAAAGGCTTACAAGAAATACTGTACCATGACTTGGTTAAAAAAAACCCTATAGCACCCTCAGGAGCACTAACTTGTTAGCAGTAAATCACTGCCCTGAGGGGTAGGGCATACAAAGGAGCAAAGATCGGTAGTGTTCCTTCTCTTTCTGAAAGGAAAGTGCAAGCCTTTTGCCAAATGGGCACCCAGGTGTATCAATGGATGTTTCCCTTTGCCACAGGTGTTTCTTAGTATACACAACACCTTCTCAGGATATTGTGTTAGGCCTGTGCTTCTCAGCTTCACTACGCTCTCCTTTGTAATGAAGCACTTTGGCCCCCTGTATATTTATTTCCCTCATTTTGCTCTTTTTTTTCAAAATAAGATCTTGATGGCATTCATTCAGAATCAGTGTCTCAGATCAATATCTTCCACTTTAAACTGGGGACTCTGGCTGAGTCCTGTTGATGATGGCATAGATTGGCAACAGGACTTCTTGTAACTTCCCATTAGAACTTGTTCACAATGAGAGGCCTAAGGAATATGAAGGTGCCATGTTGGGCATGGGTGGATGTGTGTAGGAGGTCCTAAAGGGTTGGGGAGGGAATGGCCTTACACATGCAGCAAAGAGAAATGAAGGTAGATATACATACACATCATTACCCCATCCCCATGTGTAATGTAGATCCTTGGCCTCCTTTGTTGCCATTCCCAACAATTTACTATTTTCTAAGTCTTGGGTCACATTCAGGGACGATTGGGCTTCTACTCACTTCACACAAGTAGAGCCCAAAGATTGGTGCTAACCTGCCACTCAGGTTATTTGATATGTGAGAGCAAACAGTAACTTTATCTCTAAGGAAGGAGGGCCTTCTTGTCCCTGAGTGCTTGGGGCTTGGCCAACTCTGGTAAGTGCAGTAAAGGGTAGACATGACTTCATTCTGTGTCAAACGTGATTCCCATAGGCACACTATGCTTCAGGACCTTAAAGAACTACTAAATCAGGTCCAGGTTCCAAACACTTGACAACCAGCTTGGAGCAGAAACCCCTTGCCTCTGCATCAGTGGTGAATTTATTTCCTGATGGGAAGGACAGGAACCACCAAATTCAGTTTTCCCTCTGTTTCTGAAGGAAGAATACAGACCTCCTGCAGAATTTCACTCTCAGGTGTAGTCAATGGTGGTTTCCTTTTACAAAAGCCCTCACATGTTTCCCAGACAGCCAACCTGCCAGGAGATAGGAGTAGGCACTTAATTCTAACTTTAGCCCATTGTCTTCTGTAATGAAGACCTTTGGTCCTGTGTGTGCCTATTTGCATTTTATTGCTCTATTTTTCAAACTAGGTTCTACCTGGGAGCCATTCAGAGCAAGAACCTCAGAAGAATGTCCTCTGTTTAAACTAGAACATTCCAGAATCCATGGGTCTGTGTCAGGTACACAGACTGGGTCCAAACTTTGGTGTGGAGTTCCCAGTAAGTTCCTGAGCCAATTTACAGCTCTCAGTGTCCAGTATCCTAGAGGAAAGCAGGCCCCTCTGTCCCTGGGAGCTTGGTGCATAGTCAGCTAGAGTCATTGCAGGGATGGGTAGTCAGCTGGCCTCCCTCCCCTGGCTTACAGAGGGGCCTTCATCCTGCAGAGTAGACGGTTCATGCATGTACACTCTGATTCAGGCCCTGGTTAGTGCACAAAGGGACTTTGAAGTGAATATTAGACCCAGGCTGGATTCTAACCACCTGACCATCAGCCAGGAGCCCCAAAGAGCCACAGCTGAATCACTGCAGCCCCTGTCCTCTAATGAGAAAGGGCAAGAAACTTACCCAAAGCCAGGGCCTTCCCTCTTTTTCTGAAAGAAGAATGCAGACCCTTTGCTGACAGGGTTCATGAGTGTAGCCTGTAGGCACCTCCTTCACCAAAGCCCACGGGTCCTACTTAATCCTGAGCGAGTCAGCTTGCCAGGATATGACACTAGTCACTTCATTCTCTCCATGATCCCATTCTCATTTCTAGTGAGGAACTCTGCCCCTCTGTGGAACAATTTTAACCATATGCTCTATTTTCCCACTAGGTCCTCTCTGGGGCCCATTCCATGTAGTCTCTCAGGGGAATATCCTTGGTGTTCACCTGGACATCCTAGTCCCATCCTTGTGACTGTGTGACAGGTTTGGCCACAGGACCCTGGTAAGTTGATGTCAAAACGATGCAGGCATTCAGAGGTCTAGGGCATTGGAAGGGCCCAGGTCATAACATTTGCACATAGGCTGGGCCAGAGAACTGGGAAGGGAGCTGGACTCCTTTCTTGGCTGAGGGGACATGAAGTTATGCAGCTTCTTTCCAGATTGTTCCCATTCCCACTGGAAATATTGAACTTTGGCCCTCCTTATGACTCTCCTTTCCCATGGTCCTATGTCTAATTATTTTCCTGTTTAGACTTAGGAGCCATAGAGCTGTCACTCACTTAACCCGTGCCCAGGGATAGATTGTCACACAAGCCTGTGCATGTTGGAGGTGGGTACCAAGCAATGCAGCCCAACCATTATTAATGGCAGCACTTGCACTTACTCAGACTTAAATTTACCTTCCATCTGGTACACAGCTGGGCCAGGGGGACCACAGGCATTGTTATTGGGTGCAGGTCACCACCACACGAGGTTTCTGGGTCATGTGCCAAGACATAAACAGCCCTGTGCATCAGGCAGTGCTATAGCAGCCTTAGTGTTCCAGCAAAACCACCTGTGGTCATGGTGTGGCAATCATGGCATTGGCCTGTGCAGTGCTGTCCTCCTTCAGCACACTCAACAGTAGCAATAGTGACAGTTATGGCTGGCAGGTCTAGGTCCACAACAGCCCCAAGGACAGTGTCAGAAGGCAGGGTCTGACAGATAGGTGGAACCCATTAGAGCAACACCTCATGTTTGCCTCCTTACCAGTTCACTTTTCCCAGCACACATTTGGAAGATTAAAGTGCTCTCATATGTGTACCCTCATATAAAATGGATAAGCATGATATAATGTGGTAAAGAAAGCCATGGATAACCAATAATTAGGATTTACTGAGCCAAGATGCTGGGCTGTGTGCAATATGCCTGGAATAAATGCAGAGGGAGGTACTAGAGCAGGGTTGCCTTGTCTATTCATATATTAGGGTTACAAGGTTTTAAAATAAACACTTCTTGCTCTCAGCATCATTCAGATACTGTAACAAATTCCCATTTTATAGTTATTCTTGTCTTTTCAAGATGCTTGAAAACCTGAGAGGCTCTGAGTATCTTCCATGGCAAAACCAGAACAAAAACAGAGGCCTACTTGGCCAGAAATCTGAGTTCTGTGAGACTCATGCAGAGATGAACACGCATACATGGAAAATTATCCTGCTGAAGAGCCAGGGGTCCTTTGGCCAAACATCTTCCTTAGTCACAATGACTAGACCAGAATCCCCAGTTGAGGGCCCAGGATATGACTATAAGACAATCACATGGAATGGATCCCAGGGAGGGCTCAGAGTTAAAATAGAGCAAAGGGGTCAAAATGGATAGAGGAAGGGACAGAGTTCTGCATCAGGGATAATGATGTGATGTAACTAGCACAGTCTTCCCCAGCTCACTGACTCAGGAAGGAGAAACACCTGTGGGCTTTGGCAAATGGTGCCATCTATAAGTTTCACCTGTAGGCCCCGCCAGCAAGACGCCTGCCCAGATTCTTCCTTCAGAATCAGAGGGAAAGATCTGGCTCTGGGTATGTGTTCTGTCCTTGCTATCAGTACATAGGAGTAACAGGAATACAGCTGTAGGAGGGATATGCTCATGGATGATGGAAGTGTTTGGAAGCAGATCTTGGTGCAGGATTCCATCCAATGGAACTTTCTGTGCTGATCATGTGACTCTCCCATACAGAACTGAGTTACAAAGATTGTAACCTCTCCCCAGTCACAAAGACTGGACCAGACTTCCAGGTGGAAGGCAGAAAATAGGACTTTTGAGACACTAACTCTCTACTGATTGTGATAAGAACCTTGTTTCTACAAGAAAGCAAAGATGTGTCAAGGTGGATAAGGAGGGCCGGAGTTCCGCAGACCTTGGATGGGGAATTCTATGGAGAAGGGAGTACCCAGCACCAACTCCTGGCAATCTGGCCCTAAGAAGAAACACCAGAGAGCTTAGGCAAAGGCGCCCTCTAGTGTCTCCATTTGGGAGCCCTGTCAGCAACAGGCCTCCTTCCTTCAGAAGGACCTAGAGAGCCCTGCGACTTGGTGTGCTTTTCTTGCTTTTCGAATCATTGAATGGATGAGCAGTGACAGTACTGTAGCTGGGAGGTTCCCCCAGCTGTGGCTCCAAAGTGTGGAGAGGGGCATTTGTGCCGTCTTCCTGAAAAGGGATCTTTCTCTGCTGACCAGCTTCTGGAGTCTGTTGCTCCTGTGTGAACTGTATGCTTTTCAGAAGGAAAACACCTCAGTCAGGCAGAGCAAGGAGGCGATCTGGTTCCACTTCCCCCACCCCTTGCTACAAACAACCAAGCACCAAGGTCAGGAATAGGAGGGATATTCTCTTTGGGATATCCTATGCACATGGCTGTTACTGAGCATGACACCCAGTGGGGACCAGATGTCTATACCTGGGTGCAAGATGGCTGAGTGCCACTCCATGGCTCCTAAGGGTGAATGAAGAGACAGTCAGAAACATGGGAATGGCTGCAGCCAGGAAGAAAGGGCATTCAATATTTCCATACCATGGGAATTCGATCAGTGTGGAATAGAGATGCTTACCTTCATTTCCCCCAGGCCCAGCAAGGAGGCCAGCTCCCCGCTAATATGTCTGGCCAAGCCTCCACACAGTCATTTCTCTGCTGGACTCCTTCCAACACCCTAGGGCTCTGGATGTCCATGTAGTCCTGAAACTAAATCCCAGAGCTCCTTTGGCTCCACCTATCCCACAGTCACAAGGGCTGCTCCCCATTGGACATCTGCAAGTCAGAGATAGTACTCTGAAAAACTGATGCTGTATGGACCACGAGATGAAAATTGATGGATAATAAAGTAATGTCATGAAACTGGATAAATCAAAGTCCAGAGTTCTTCATGAAGGATGAGAATTGGATTATGTTCAGAAGAACCTACAAGCATAAGATATTCACAAGCTGGCTTGCTCAGGAATCACAGGAGCCTTTTGGGGGCTTTCACTACTGGAGTGCTCCAAAGGATACCCATTGGAGTCCTATGAACAAAAGGCCTACATTCTCCCTCCATAAATAAGGGGGAACGTTTGCTTCTTGTGTTCTTCTGCCCATCGTATCCATCAAGAGGGGTGGCAGTGGCTCTGAGATATGAGGAATGTGCTCCATGTGATGATCAAGAGGTGGGAACAAGGCCTTGGTGCAGCATATATTCAAAAGGCCTTTTGTGTGCTAATCAAGTCATGGAGCATGCTGCACATGGACAGACTGTTTTTCTGAATGAGGGTAGCTCCATCCATTAGGGGCTGGGCCCATGTGACTACCTATTCCCACAATACTGTTGCCTGCCCAGCACCAAGGGCCCAGGGACTGAAGGCTAGCTGTCCTCTGGGATATCAGACTCTGTGATCCCCCCATTGGTTCAGGAAAGGCTTGGAAACTGCCCTTCACTCCAGGGAAATTGTTTGGTGTAGGGGACAGACACAGGGTCTCCATGTGTGAACTGATACCAAGTTAGGGAAGCAGAAATGGGAGAGGAATGAGAACGAGGTGAGTCAAAGCTGTGCATTCAAATTGGCATGGGGGAAACCGAGGAGGTAGACCCCTGCCTTCCCTTTCCCTTGTCCCACAGAAGGAGGAGGGATCCACCCCCAACCTCTGGCTTAGCCTACCCACAAGCATTCTCCCTGGACACTTGCACAACCCTTGGTTTGGAGAGTGCCACATCGTTTTGAAAGTAAATCAAGAATGGCCCAATGCAACACCTCTATCACCATCACAAAAGCACTTGGCACTAAACTCCCAAGCTGAAAGAAGAGGATATAACTCTGAGACATTGTGTCAAAATAGTTTCCACGCGAACCATCTTTCATTAAAAGGACTAAAAGATGACAATAGAGACACGCACTGCCAGAGTTCTTCATCACACATGATTTGGAGAAAGTTGAGATTAAAGCACCCAGGGCAGTCTCCTATCAACCAGGTTGTATTCAGAATAAGAAAGGCCTGTGGGCTTAGGCCAAGGGAGTACTCTGAAGGATTACACCTGGGAGCCCTCTCAGCAGGAAGCCTGCCTTCTTTCTAAAGGAGCCAGGATTTCTGGCTTGGTATATCCCTGCCACTTTTCCCATCAGTTGAGGGAGGCAGCAGTGTTTGAGCTGTAGCTATTGGGTTCTGAGGGTCCTTGTCTACAACAAGGACTTGGTTCACTAATTCCTGGCAAGGACTCTTCCAGCCCTCATTCATACTGACCCCCTCCTCATTCATACTGCCCATGTGCAAACTGTCTGCATCTCAGAATGAAGGAAACTCAATCATCCATGTCAGGGATGCAAGATGGCTCCCCTTCACCCTCCATAGCACCAAGCACCATAGGCCAAGCACCAAGTACACAGGGACTAAAGGCCTTCTTTCCTTTGGTAGAAGAGTGCCTGATAGCCATCATTGAGCACAGGAGCAGAGTGGGAGTTTGTGGCCTACCCAGGGGTGCCAGTTGAGTGATGGATCCATGGCTCCTGAGGGATAAAACAATTAATTGTCAAAAACATAGCAAGGGGAAAGATGTGGGCGCTGGGATGGCCAAAGCTCAACATTTCCAGTGTGAATGGGCATCCACTTGGAAAGAAGATGTATTCCTTCATTTGCCCTTGGTCTAGAAGGAGGCCAGCTCCCTGCCAAATCTCTGGCCCAGCCTATACACCAAGCATCCTCTGCTGAGCTCCTTCAAATGCCCTGGACCTTTAAATGGCTGCATAGTTCTGAAACCCAGTGAATTAATGAAGAAGGAGCCCTATGGCAAAACTTCTCCCCCAGTCAGAAGAACTGGAACAGAGTTCCAGGTGGAAGACACAGGATAGGACTCTTGAGACACTGACTCTGAATGCACTGTGGGAAGAACCTTGTTTCTACAAGAGAACAGAGATGTGTCAAGGTGGATAAGGAGGGCTAGAGCTCTGCAGAGCTTCGAAGGTCATTTATATGGAGAAGGGAGTGCCCAGCACCAGCTCTTGGCAACTGGACTGGCTATGGAAAGAACAAGAAGCATCAGACAGCTTTGGCAAAAACACCCTCTAGAGCCTCCATCTGGGAGCCCTGTCAGCAACAGGTCGGCCGGCCTTCCTTCCTTCCTTCAGAACGACCTAGAAGGCCCTGGGATTTGGTCTGTTTTTCTTCCTTTTTCCATAATTGAATGGAGTAAGCAGTGACAGTGCTGTAGCTGGGAGGTGCTCCCAGCTGTGGCTCCAAAGTGTGGGCGGGGGCATTGGTGCCCACTTCTTGTAAAAGGCTCTTTCTCTGCTAACCAGCTTCTGGAGCCTACTGCTCCAGTGTGAACTGTCTGCTTTTCAGAAGGAAGGCACTTCAATCAGGCAGAGCCAGGAGGTGAGCTGGCTCCCCTCCCCCACCCCTTGCTACAAACAGCCACGCACCAAACTCAGGGATAAGAGGGCTATTCTCCTTTGGGATATCTCATGAGGATGGCTGTTACTGAGCACAGGACCAAATGGGAGCCAGATGCCCATCCATGGGTGCCTGCTGGGTGAAGACCAGCTCCATGCCACCTAAGCATGAATGAAGATGCAGTGAGCAACACGGGAAGGGAGAGGGAATGGCTAGAGCCAGGACCAAAGTGCATTCAATATTTCCATCCAATGGTAATGCGATCAATAGAGATCTGGAATGGAGATGTTTATCTTCATTTTCCTCTTCCAAACAAGGAAGCCAACTCCCGACTAATACATCTCACCCAGTCTCCCCACAAACAGCTCTCAGCTGGACCGATTCAGATGCCCTAGGGTTCTGGATGTCTATGTAGTCCTAAAAACAAAATACCAGAGCCACTTTGGCTCCCTCTGTCCCACAGTCACAAGGGCTTGTCCCCTTTAAACATCTGCAAGTCGCAGATAGTACTCGGAAAGACTAATTTGGTTGAATGCTGAGATGAACCTTAATGGATAATAAAGCAATGTCATGAAACTGGATACACCAAGGGCCGAAGTTCTTCATGAAGGATGGCTATTGGAGCATGTTTAGAAGAACCTGACTAGCTCAATGTATTCGCAAGCTGGCTCGCTCAGGAATCACAAGAACCTTTTTGTGGCTTTGGCCACAGGAGTGCTCAAAAGGATATCCGTTGGAACCTTGTGAACAAGAGGCCCACATTCTCCCACAAGAAAGAGAGGGGAACATTGGCTTCTGGTATGCTTCTACCCATCGTATCTGTCGAGAGAGTAGCAGAGTTTATGAGATGTGAAGAATGTGCTTCCACGTGACAATCAAGACATGGGAATGGGGCCTTGGCGCACTATTTATTCAAAAGGCATTTGGGGTGCCAATCAGGTCTTGGAGTGTGCTGCACATGCACAGACTGTTCTTTTGAATGAGGGTAGCTCCATCCATTAGGAGCGGGGATCCATGTGGCCACCCATTCCTATGATATGGTACCCTACCCAGCACCAAGGGCTCAGGAGGAGGGGGACTAGCTGTACTCTGGGATATAAGAATCTGAGAGCCCTGTGTTTTCTCAGAAAGGCTTCAAAACTCACCTCCACACCGGGACCTTGTGTGCTATAGGGGACAGACACAGGGTCTCCTTGTGTGAACTGAGACCAAATTAAAAAGGCAGAAATGGGAGAGGAATGACAACAAGATGAGTCAAAGCTGTGCATTCAAATGGGCATGGGGAAAATAGAGGAAGGATATCATGACCTTCCCTTCCCCTTGTCCCACCAGGAGGTGGGATCCACCCCCAAACTCTGGCTTAGCCTGCCCACAAGCATTCTCCCTAAACACCTGCACACACCCGGGGCTTGGGGGAGGGACACGTCATTATGAAGCCAAATTTAGAAGGGCCCGATGCAACACCTTGATCACCAACAAAAGGACACCACCAAGACCCCAAGCTAAAACAAGAGGATATAACTCTGAGACACTCTCTTGAAATAGTTTCCACGCAAACCGTCTTTCATCAAAAGGACTAAAGGATGACAATAGAGACACACACTGCCAGAGTTCTTCATCACACGTGAGATTTAGAAAAACCTGAGAATGAAGTACCTAGGGCAGTCTCCTATCAACCAGGTTGTATCTGGAATAAGAAAAGCCTGTGGGCTTAGGCCACAGGAGCCCTCTGAAGGACTGCACCTGAGAGCCCTGTCAGCAAGAAGCCTGCATTCTTTCTTGAGGAGCCAGTGATTTCTGGCTTTTCTATCCCTGCCTCTTTTCCCATCAGTTGAGGGAGGTAACAGTTTTTGATCTGGAGCCATTGGGTTCTGATGGGTCTTGTTCAGGAATCTGTAAGAAGGACGTGGTTTCCTAATCCCTGGTAAGGGCTCTTCCAACGCTAACCCCCTCCAGATTCATATTGCCCATGGGAAAACTGCTTCTCAGAATGGAGGCAACTCAATCATGCAGGTCCCAAACTGGCTCCCCTTCACCCTCCATAGCACAGAAGGCCAAGCACCAAGCACCCTTTCCTTTTTTTTTTTTCAATATATGAAGTTTATTGTCAAATTGGTTTCCATACAACACCCAGTGCTCATCCCAAAAGGTGCCCTCCTCAATACCCGTCACCCACACTCCCCTCCCTCCACCCCCATCAACCCTCAGTTTGTTCTCAGTTTTTAAGAGTCTCTTATGCTTTGGCTCTCTTCCACTCTAACCTCTTTTTTTTTCCTTCCCCTCCCCCACGGGGTTCTGTTAAGTTTCTCAGGATCCACATAAGAGTGAAACCATATGGTATCTGTCTTTCTCTGTATGGCTTATTTCACTTAGCACACTCTCCAGTTCCATCCATGTTGCTACAAAGGGCCATATTTCATTCTTTCTCATTGCCACGTAGTACTCCATTGTGTATATAAACCACAATTTCTTTATCCATTCATCAGTTGATGGACATTTAGGCTCTTTCCATAATTTGGCTATTGTTGAGAGTGCTGCTATAAACATTGGGGTCCAAGTGCCCCTATGCATCAGTACTCCTGTATCCCTTGGGTAAATCCCTAGCAGTGCTATTGCTGGGTCATAGGGTAGGTTTATTTTTAATTTTTTGAGGAACCTCCACACTGTTTTCCAGAGTGGCTGTACCAACTTGCATTCCCACCAACAGTGCAAGAGGGTTCCCATTTCTCCACATCCTCTCCAGCATCTATAGTCTCCTGATTTGTTCATTTTGGCCACTCTGACTGGCGTGAGGTGATATCTGAGTGTGGTTTTGATTTGTATTTCCCTGATGAGGAGCGACGTTGAGCATCTTTTCATGTGGCTGTTGGCCATCTGGATGTCTTCTTTAGAGAAGTGTCTATTCATGTTTTCTGCCCATTTCTTCACTGGATTATTTGTTTTTTGGGTGTGGAGTTTGGTGAGCTCTTTATAGATTTTGGATACTAGCCCTTTGTCCGATATGTCATTTGCAAATATCTTTTCCCATTCCGTTGGTTGCCTTTTAGTTTTGTTGGTTGTTTCCTTTGCTGCAAGCACCCTTTCCTTTTGCAGAGTGGAGTCTGATAGCTCTCATTGATCACAGGAATAAAGTGAAAGTTTCTGGGTACCCAGGGGTGCCAGATGAGTGATGGCTCCATGTTTCTTAAGGGTGAATGAGGAGACAGTCAGAAACACAGAAAGGGATAGGGAATGGCTGCAGCCAGGACCAAAGTGCCTTCAATATTTCCATCCAATGGGAATGTGATCAATGTGGAAAGAGATGTTTAACTTCATTTCTTCTAAGCCCAGCAGGAGACCACCTCCCTTCTTATATGTCTGGTCCAGCCTCCACACAAACAGTTCTCAGCTGGAATCCTTCAAGTGCTCAAGGGCTCTGGATGTCCATGTGGTCCTGAAACCAAAATGCCATGGCCCTTTTGCCTTCACCTGTCCACAGTCACAAGGGCTGGTCCACATTGGGCATTTGCATGCCAGAGGTAGAATTCTGACAGACTGAGTTTCTATGGGCCATATGACCAATCATGATGGATAATAAAACAATGTCATGTACCTTGATACACTGAGAGCCAGAGTCCTTCATGAAGGATGAGACTGGATCATGTTTAAAACAACCTAACACAATGTATTCACAAACTGGCTTTCTCATGATTCACAAAAATCTTTTGTGGGCTTTGGCTACAGGAATGCTCCAAAGGATCCTGTTTGAAGCCCTGTTGAGCAAAGGACCCACATTCTCCCTTAAGAAAGAGAGGGGAACTTTGACTTTTGGTGTGCCTCTGCCCATCATGTCGGTAGATAGGGGCAGCAGTGGTTCTGAGATATGAGAACTATGCTTCCATCTGATGGTCAAGAGGCGAGAACGAGGCCAAGGTACACTGTTTATACAAAAGACTTCTTGTGCGCTGATGAGGTCATGGAGCATGCTGCACATGCAGACTGTTCTTCCATAAGAGGGTATCTCCATCAATTAGGGGTAGGAGCTCCATGTGGCTACTCAATCCCATGATACGCTACCCTGCTAAACACTGAAGGCTCAGGGTCAGGAGGGCTAGCTGTCTTCTGGGACATTGGGCTTTGCAGAGGAGCAGAATGGGATTCTGTGGCATACCCTAGGGTGCCACCTGAGTCAGTGAGAACTCTATGGTTGCTATATGTGAACAAAAATATACTTAGAAACACAGCAATGGGATGGAAATGTCTAGGAGGAGGAGGACCACACATTGACCTTTTCCAAGTGGGAAAATGATAAATCCTGAAAGGAGATTTCTCACTTCATTTCCTCTCAGCCCATAAAGGAGGTCAGCTCTCTCTAGCAACCTCTGGTCCAGCATAGAATCATTCTCCACTGGACATCTTCCAATGACAGGTCTCTGGATGTCCATATACTTCTTCAGAAAGGAAGTATATATCTTCCCTTCTTCATACCCCAAGCAGGATACTGGCTCCTTCCCCAGACCTCTGAACTAGCCCACATGCAAACATTCTCCTTTGGGCACCTTCAAATGCCTTAGAGCCTCTGTATGTCCACATGGTTCTGAAACCAAATTGAGAAAGGCCCAATGCCAAATGCATATCACAATCACAAGGATACCACCAGACTCCCAAGTGGTAAGCAAAGAATATTATTCTGAGACACAGTCTCTGTTTGGATTCCATGCAGAACGTTGTTTCCCAAGAAAAGACAATGGTGTGTAAAGGGAAACTATGGATGGCCAGTGTTCTTCCTTAGAGATGTTAATGGGAGAATGTTGAGAAAGAATACCCAGCACAATCTCCTAGCGGTATGGCTGTCTCACCAATACTAAAACCCTGAGAGTTAAGCAAAGGGGGCCCTCTACAAGCTACACCTGAGAGGCTAGTCAGCAAGATGCCTACATTCTTCTTGCAGTAGGAGCCTGAAATCCCTGGCTTTATCTGTCTTTCCCACTTTTGCCATCAGTGGATGGAAACAGCACTGATTGAGCTGTAGCTGTTGAGCTCTCCTGCCTGTGGCTCAGGCATCTGGAACTAGAACCTGGTATTGTCTTCCTGGAAAGAGCTCTTCTTGCACTCACCAGCTCCTGGAGACTACTGCCTATGTGTGAACTGTCTGCTAGTGAAAATGAGGGCAGCATCTCAAGCAGTCAGGGGAATGAGGCAAACTGGCTCTCCACCTTCCATAGCACAACTGGCCAAGCACCACATGCTAAGGGACTAAAGGGCCCTCTTCCCTTTGGATATTTGACACTGGTCGCTCTGACTGACCACAGGACCAAAGTGGGAACTCCATGCCACTTCCTGGGTGCTGGCTGAGTGTGTGAGAGCTCCATGGCTCCTAAGTGTGAACAAAGACCTAGTTAGAAAAAACAGTGACGGGAAGGGAATGGCCCCAGGAGGGCCAATGTTCTACATTTCCAATGGGAATGGAATCTCTCTGGACATAAGATGTCTAACTTCATTTCCACTCACCCCAGAAAGGAGACCAGCTCCTTTCCAAAACCTCTGGCTCACCCTACTCACAAACCTTCCACGCTGGACACCTTCACATGGCCTAGGCCTCTGAATGTCTATATTGTTCTGAAACAGAATTCAAAGGGAGTGCTGTGCAACACCTACCCAATGGTTACAAGGATGTCACAAGACTCCCCACTTCCAACAGGGGATATTCCTCAGAGACACCAACTCTGAATGGACCCTAGGGATAACCTCGTTTGAAATTGAGCAAAGTGGTGTCAGTGGATACATGGAAGACAGCATTATTTATGAGAGATGAGAATTGGAGAATGTTGAGGATGAAGGGACTCTCCTAGTAAGCTGGCTGTCTCAGGCATTGTGTGAAAGATGCTGAATGTGTAGTGTAGCTTCAGGCAGCTAAGGACAAAGCTCTTTCCTAGGGTTTATACAGAGCGTTTAAGAATACTTTTTACTATATTCATCTAAGATGCTCATTGACAGCTGAGTTAAGCACACTATACTTCAAGGCAGTTAACACAAGGTATTTCTCGGGCACCTGGGTGGTTCAGTCAGTTAAGCATCTGACTCTTGATCTCATTTCAGGCCCTGATCTCAAAATTCACATGTTCAATCCCTGCAACAGGCTCTGTGTTGATGGCCTTGGGATCTTTGCTGATGGTGTGGAGCACCCTTGGGATTTTGTCTCTCTTTCTCTCTGCCCTGCCCCACTGTGCACTCTCTTCTTTCTCTCTCTCTCTCTCTCTCTCTCTCTCTCTCTCTCTTTCTCAGTAAATAAACTTTAAAAAAGATAAGCATTTCTCGAATATTTATGCAGTACATTTAAGGAGACCCTTTTAAAAAAAGATTTATATTTTATGTTTTTATGCTTATTTTTGAAAGGGAGAGGGAGAGAGATAAGGCACATGCAAGTGGGGGAAGGTGTGAAGGATAAAGACAGAGAGAAAATCCCAAGCAGGCCACATGCTGTCAGTGCAGGGTCTGACCTGGGACTTGATCCCACCAACTGATCATGACATGAGCTGATATCAAGAGTCGGACCCTCAACTGACTGAGCCACCAAGGTACCCCAGGAGCACTTTTTACTAAATGGTAAGAGGTTCATGCAAGCAACATGAAAAAACGTATAGTTTTAGGCACTTCAGCCCATGGCCATTGTCTATTGCTAGTATACAGTGTCTCAACAAAGGTTCCTATGAGAAAAATGTGAAGGCTAATCAAGAATGTTTGAAGTACAGTGTAGTTTTAGGCACTGGAACAGAAGGCCCTTCCCTATTGCTGATGTAATGCAGTTTAAGAACATTTTATTCAGGAGGCATTTGGAAACCTCACTGAGAACACAGGTATTTCAGGCAGTTAAACAAACACATGGGCATTCCCTAGTGCTTACCAGGATTTAACCACACTTCTTACTGGGTAAGTCCAAGAAGCTAACTCAAAAATGTTTTAAGAACAGTCTTTTGTCTTCAATTAAACATGAAAGTATTTCCTAAGGCTAAAAAGGCAGGGTTTAAACAAAAGTTCATACTAGATGCCCATTATATGTGACACAAAAGATGCATTAAGCACTGTGTGGATTTAGGTACTTCAGAGCAAGGGCATTTTCGGTTCTTCTACACCAGAATCGGAATAGTTATGACTGTGTGTATCCATAAATCTTTTGCACTGGGCTTGACTCAAAGTATAATAGGCAAAGAAGCACATGGTGATTCCCTTTGCTAACAGAGTGTTTCAATAAACACTATGAGACTTATGTAAAAGACTACAAGAAAAACACCATAAGGACCAGGTAGTTTTAGGCAGTTAAGAACATGGTTATTTTCTACGGCTAATAGTGTCCTACGATATATATGTGATGATATGTATGATATGTATGTGATGGCTACATGAGTGATGCCCTAAACACAATGGAGTTTCATACACTTAGGCCCAAGGCCCCTCCCTAGAGTTTACAGAGCGGCTAAGAACTCTTCTTACTACATTTATCTGAAACACTAATTGACTTCTGCTTTAAGCACAGTGCACTTTCAGGCTCTTATCATCACAGCCATTGGAAAGATGTCTAAACTGTCCCTCAAGGCCCTTTAAACAGTGTAGTTTTGGGCCAAGAAGCATAAAGCCCTTCCATTCTATGTATACAAAGAAGTTTAGGAAGACTTGCTACTGCATGAACTTAAAAGTTAATGGAATCCTCAGTGAACACAGAGCCTTTTCAGGCAGCACGTAACACATAGACATTTCCTATGTCTTATACAGAATTATGTAAGTACCCTCCTTACTGGAAAAATCTAAGAAGCTAACTCAAAGATGCTTCTGGCACAGTGTTGTTTCTGGCAATGTGTTTAAGCACACGGCCTTTCTGTATTACAAACACGTACCTTTGGCACAGAAACAGGCATGGAGACATGGAGTGAGAAGACAGAGAAATTTATCCCAAATGAAAGAACAAGCAGACATCTAAGTGAAACAGATATAAATAACACCCAAATGGGAAAGAAAGAGAGAGGTAAATCAAAATAAAGACTAAATTATAGAGAACAAACTACTGATCACCAGAGTGGATGGGACGGAGGGACGGGTTAAAGAATTGTTGGGGATTAAGTAGTGCACTTGTCATGATGAGCACTGAGTGGTGCTAATAGAATTGTTGAGTTTATTGTATACTTGAAACTAATATAACACTGTATTTTCACTAAATGGAATGCAAGGAATAATAAGACAATGAAAAAAAAACGTTAAAGGGGGAAATGAAAGCCACTTGAAGCACAGTGTGGTTTTAGGCAGTGAAGCACATGGCCATTCCTATTGCTAATATACACTGTTTCAACAAATGTTCCAATGAGATGTCTGTGAAAAGCTACACGTAAGACACTTTCAGCAGTGAGTAGCTTTAGGCAATTAAGCAGTAGGCCCTTCCCTAGTTTATATACACAGGAGTTAGGAGCACTTCCTCCTACATTGACCTAAAATGTTAAATGAATTTAGGCACACTGCAGATTCAAGGAGTTAAGGCCATGTCCTTCTCTAGTGCCTAACTATATGCCCATCTTTTCTGTGTAAGAGTCCTGTGCAAGCCACTCGAAACACAGCCTTTACATTGAGGAAGAGAAACACAGGCCCTTACCTTCTCACAAATATGGAGTATTGAAACAAATGGTCCTATTCCATGTAAATGAAATCCTACATGAAAGTCCTTTGAAGAGCACTGTATTTTTAAGCAGGCAAGCACTTGTTCATTTCTTGTTCCTCATATAGAATGTTTTGATGGCTGTATTTGCATATACTGAAAGTCATTAGCCAGTCTTGAAACAGGATAGTTTTAAGCCATTAAGGATAAGCATTTCTACAAAGAGATTTAAGAACACTTGTCATTTCATGTGTTGTAAACATATTTGGAGATTTTACCAAGTGCATGTCTGTTTCAGGCGGTTAGGCACCTGTACCCTCCCTAGTGATTATTTAGAAGGATTTAAGCACACTTCTTATTCGATGAATCTAAAAGGTGAACACAAAGATGCCTTAGCCACAATGGTGTTTGTGGCAATTAAGTGCATGTCTATTCCCTTTTGATAAAAATATTTTAAAGAAATTACCCAACTAGATGCACGTGAAAAGCCAAATAGAAGATTATTAAGCACAGCGTAGTTAGGTGGTCAAAGAGAAGTCTCTTCCATAGCATTTATCCAAACAAGTGGAAGAACACTTGTAATTATATAAAAGGAATTTGAAATTCTCATTTAGAACACAGCTATCAGGTTGTTCATCATGTGGGCATTCCTTAGTGCTTAAACAGATGGGTGTGAGCACACTTCTTTCTGAATGTTTACAAGAAGGTAATTCACAAATGCTTTAAGAAGAGCGTTTTTCTTGGAGCGCCTGGGTGGCTCAGTCAGTTAAGCATTCCACTTTGGCTCAGGTCATGATCCCACATTTCATGAGTTCGAGGCCCACATCAGGCTCTGGGCTTACAGCTCAGAACCTGGAGCCTGCTTTGGATTTTGTGTCTTGCTCTCTCTCTCTCTGCCTGTCCCCTGCTTGTTCACTCTCTATCACACACAAAAATAAATATATAAAAACAAAAGTGTTTTTCTGGGAGTTAAGAAGATGGGCATTCCCTCATGCAAATATAGAGGGTTTAAACAAATGTTCCTATTAGATCTACACTGAAATGTACATGAATAATGCATTATCACACTGAACTTTTAGGCACCTAATGCTAGGCCATTTTCTGGTGCTTCTATAAGAATACTTCTGACTATATGTCCCCAAGAAGTTTTCTAAAATCCTCTTGCATCAAAGGGTACTTTTCAGCAGTAAAGCACAAGTGTCTACACAGAGAAGTGGTGAGGAAAGTGTTACTCTCTATGTCTATGAGGGACAAGAATGTCCCTTGAAGCACAGTAGTGCGTTGGGCACTTAAGCATGGGGCCTTTCCCTATGGCTAATATAGAAAATATTTTAAAGTTTTTATTTAAATTCCAGTCAGTTAACATACAGTGTAATATTAGTTTCAGGTGTAGAGTTCAGTAATTCCACCCTTCCACACGGCACCTGGTGCACATCACAAAGTGTACTGTTTAATCCCCATCTTCTATATAATGCAATCCCCCCACCCATCTCTCCTCTGGTAACTATAAGTTTATTCTCTATGGTTAAGAGTATGTTTCTTGTTTTGCCACTCTGTTTTTTCCACCATGATTATTTGTTTTGTTTCTTACATTCCACATAGGAGTGAAATCATACGGTATAAGCCTTTCTTTCTCTGACTGACTTATTTCACTTAGCATCATATTCTCTAGCTCCATCCAAATCATTGCAAAGGAAATTTTCGTTCTCTTTCATGACTGAGTAATATTTCATTGTATACATATACACACCACTTCTCCATCCATTCCCCATTCCTCAGCCAGTGGACATTTGAGCCCTTTCCATAATTGGCCATTTTTCTTTATGCTGCTAAAAATATTGGGGTGCCTGTATCCCTTTGAATTGGTATTTTTGTATCCTTTGGTCAAATACCTCATAGCGCAATTGCTGGATCACAAGGCAATTCTAAGTTTTAAAGGGCAAGTAATGTTTTTAATTAATTTATTTGAGAGGAAGAGAGTGAGAAAGTGAGAGATGGGGAGGGGCAAAAGAGATGGAGAGAAAATCCCAAGTAAACACCATACTCCTAGTGCAGAACCCAAAGAGAGCTCAGTCCCATGTCTGTGAGATCCTGACTTGAGTGGATGTCAAGAGTCAGTTGCATAACTGACTGTGCCACCCAGGTGCCCCAGGGCAGTTCTTTTCTTAACATTTGGTGAAGCTTCGTACTGTTTTCTGGAGTGGTTGCACCAGTTTGCATTCCCACCAACAGTGTCAGAGGGTTTCCCTTTCTCCCCATCCTTGCCAACACCTGTTGTTCCTTGTGTTGTGAACTTTAGCCCTTCTGACAGATGTGTGGTGATATCTCATTGTAGTTTTGATTTGTATTTCCCTGATGATGAGTGATGTCGAGCCTCTTTCCATATATCTTTGGGGAAAGGTTCACCTTGCATGTTCCCCTGTGTGCTCCTCTCCCTTTCACCCTTTTCCTCAATGAGGGCTCCCTTTCCTCTGCAGCACCCTTGATATATTTCTCCCCCAAACCCACTCTCTCTGCACTTCCTACCTTCTTTGATGTGGCCTTTTCTCTCCCTATAGTTGCGGATTTGGATCTGTCAGTCTTTCTGGGGTATTTAGAGTAATTTCTAGTTATCTAGCTGTGTTCAAGGGATGAGACTACACTGCTGGGACAAGACTACACTGCTGCCATACTAGCTCTCCCAACACACACTAATAAAGAATGTTTCAACAAACTGCTTATGAGATGTATGTGAAAGGCTACATGAAAGACACTTGAACAGTGTCATTTCAGGCAGTAAACTGCAAGGCATGGGTGGCGTCTGTGAGTGTGTTGGGGGGTACATGTGTGGCATGTGTAGTATACGTTTGGAGTGGTTGTGGCTGATTTCATGTTCCTGTTCTGTATGGATATTATGTATGTTGTCTATGTGGTTTCTTTCTGTGTATGGCATTTGTGTGGTGTGCGTGGTGTGTGTATGGTGTGTTGGTAGTTTATTAGTGCTGTATGTGTCTTTCTGTGTGCTGTGTGGTATGTGTGTTGTGATTGTACTATAGGTGTCAGGTGTGTATGCTCCACTTATAATGTATGTTTTTGTGTGGTCTTTGTATGACATGTGTTTTTTGTATGTGGTGCATGTGTGGTTTTGTGGTGTGGCATATGTGTGGCATATGTTGTGCGTGGTGTCTGTATGTCTTATATGTATGGATTATCACGGAGTGTTTATTGCATATGTGGTATCCGTATACTATAACTGTGTGTGTGTGGTATGTTTGATGTGTATGTGGTGTACATGTGGAGTGTGTTTGTATGGTATATGTGGGTTATGTGTGTGTGGGATGTGTATTGTGCATAGTAAACAGTTGTGGAAGACATCTGTGTGATGTGTATGTGGTGAATCGATGATGTGTTTGTGTGGTATTCATGTGTCATGCAAGGCATGTGTTTGTACTATCTGTTGCTGTGTGTTTGGTATAGGTGTGGTGTAGCTGTGTGGTATACGTGTCACATTTGTGTCTATATATGCAGTGTATATGGTATATGTGTACTTTATATGTAGAAGAGGTGGCATCTGTTTTCTGTATATGTGGTGTATGTTTGGTGTGTGATGTGTGTATGTGGAGTGTGTTTGTGTGGTGAGTGGTGATTTGTTTGGTAATTGTATGCTGTATATGTGTTGAGTGTGGTAATTCCATTGTGGGGCAATAACGGTGGGTGTGTGGGGCACTTGTGATCCATATTGTATATATTTGTGGCATATGCATGGAGAGAGTGTGGTGTATATGTGATGTGTGTAATGTATGTATGGTGTACATTTTGTATGTGTGATGTTGGTGTGTATGTAGTATTAACGTGGCTAATGTGTGTGAGGTGTGTGGTATGTGCAGGGTGTGTGTGTATGTGTGTTATAAGTGTCTTGAGTGTAATGTATCTGTAGTAGTGTATTTTTCATAAATGTTTTGTGTTTGTGTGTGGTGTGTGTTTTGTGGTATGTGTGATATATGTGTGGTGTTTGGGCGAAATTTGTGTGGTGTGTTTTGCAAGTATTGCATGGATATGTTACATTTGCATTGTGTATGTAGTGTAAATATGGTGTTTGATGTCTGTGTGTGCTGTATGTTTGGTGTGTGTTGGTATATCTGTGGTGAGGGAGTGTGGGGTATACCTTTGTTGTGTATGCATATGGTGAGTGTGTGGGGTTGTGAAAGAGTGCTGTATCTCGTGTATGTGTGGAGTTTGTGGGTTGACTTTTCGGTATATATGTGTGTGTGATGTGTGGTGTGTATTTGGTATATATGCGGTGTGTGTGTGATGTATTCCTTTGGTTTTACTTGTGGTGTTTGTGGAAGTGTTATATGCGAAGAGTCTGTTGAGTAACTGTTTTGTGTGTCTCCGTAGCATATTTGTGGCATGCTGTGTGTGTGTGTGTGTGAGTGTGTGTGAATGTTGTATGTGTAGTCTGTGCCTTTGGTGTGTGTGCTGCATGTGTGGTGTGTGAGAGATGAATGTGTTTGCTGAGTGTGGTATATGTAATGTGTGTATGGTGCATATTTGGTATATGTGTTTTCTCTGTATTTTGTGATGGGTGTGGTGTTTATGTGGTGTGTGGGTGTGGAGTGTGTGTGATGGATGCGTATTATGTGTCATTAGTGCTTGTGTTTGTGTGTGTGAGGTGTGTGTGCTGAGTGCATTATTTCCATGTACTGTATGGCTTGTGGTGTGTGTGTGTAACACAGGCGTGGTGTTAAGTGTTATGTGTGTGAAGTGAATGTGGGTTGAGGGTGGTATATGTGGTATTTGTGAGATATAAGTGTGGTTTCCCTGTCATGTATATGTGTAGTGTTTGAGTGGCCAATGTTTGTCATGTTATTAGGCATATGTGTGTTGTGTGTATGGTATATGCATGCTGTGTGTGACATGTGTTGTCTCTGTGGTGTATACGAGGTGTGTCCATGCTATCTGTGTGTGTGTAGTGTATTCTTGGTTAATAGCTGGTCTATGATTTGTGTGTGGTATACATATTGATACAGTGTATGTGTGATGTTTTTTGTGTCTTCTATGTGTTGTGTGGGTTATCAGTGTGTGGTGTGTGGTGTGTGGTGTATGTACATTTTGTGTGTTGTGTGTGGTGTGTGTGGATAATATATGCTGGTGTGTGTGTGTGGTGTCCATGTGGTGTATGTGTGGTTATGTGTGGTTTGTGGTAGCAAATATGTGTGGGAGTTTGTGTGGAATATGTGTGCTGTGTGTTGTGAGTGATTTTTGTGTCATGTGTTTGGTTTATGTGTGGTGTGTATATGTGGTATATGTGGTGTGTGTGGTATCTGTATGGTGAGGACTGGTGCATATGAGGTGTGTGTGTGTGTGTGTGTGTGTGTAGTAGATGTGTCATACATATGTGTTGAAATTGTGATGTATGTGGTATGTGTGGTGTAAAGGTTGCATGTCTTTTGTGTGGGGGGGTGTGTCTCTGAAATATGTGTCTTGTATGTGTAATATATGTGTGGTGTGTGTGGCGAAAGGGTGTTGTATGTTGTATGTGTGTGTGGTGCATGCTTGGCTTATCTGTGCATGGTATATATGTGTTATGTGTGTGTTATATTTTCAGTGTAAGTGTTGCATGTGTTGCATGTGGGTGTTGTTGAAGTGTGGTGTGTGTGCAGTGTGTGTGGAGTACATGTGTGCTGTATGTGCAGTGTTACCTGGTATGTGTGTTCAGGTTCTGTGAGTGACACATGTGGTGTGTGTACCTTCATAGTTCTAAGTTGTGTGTAGTGCATACATGTGATACATGTGTTTTCTATGAATAGTGTAGCTGTGTTGTGTTTGGGGCATGTATCGACCTGTATGAGTTTTGCATATGTGTGGTGTGTGAGTGGTATTTGTGTGGTATATATGTGTGTGTGGAATATGTGTAGTGTGTCTGTGGTGTCTGTGTTGGGGCTCTGTTTTATGGCAGTCTTTGTGTTTGTATAGTATATATGTTGTCTGTGTGTGGTGAATATGTAGTTTGTGTGTGTGGTAAACGTGTGGACTGTGTGTGGAGTGTGTAGTATATACCTCTTGTGTGTGTGTTATCTATGTAGAATACATTTGGCCTATGTGTGTTCTGTGTAGTGTGTTTGTGTACACTGAGTGTGGCATGTACATGATAATGGTGGTTGTCTCCATGGAATGTATTTAATTTGCGTTTTGTGGGGTTATTTCTGGTGTTTCTGGTTTGTGTTGGGTGTGTGCATG
The DNA here is from genome assembly GCF_018350155.1 of Leopardus geoffroyi. Lineage (NCBI taxonomy): Eukaryota > Metazoa > Chordata > Mammalia > Carnivora > Felidae > Leopardus > Leopardus geoffroyi. The sequence continues at coordinate 23,971,542 of NC_059335.1, read as the reverse complement.
GTGAGTACATACAGTCTTTGGTTTGTGTGTTGTACGTGTTGTGTTTCTGATGTGTGTGTAAGTGGTGTGCATGTGGTGTATTTGTTGAGTGTGGGTTGTGTTGTGTGTATTGTTATTTTATGTGTGGGGGTTGTGTACTGCATGTGTCATGTATGTGTTTGGTGTGTGTGTGTTCTAGGTGTGGTCTGTGAAGGGTATATGGGTGGTGTGTGGGGTATATGGGTAGTGTGGCAGTGCTGTACGTGTTGTGTGTTGATTTGCATGTGGTGGATGTGTGTGGTGCATTTTTCTTATGGAAGTGTGGTACATGTAGTTGCATGTGGTATATGTATCGTGTGTGCTTTCTGTGTATTTGGGTTGTGTGTGGGTGTGTTTGCAGGATATGTTTGAGGAGTGTGCTGTATGTTTGGTGTGTGTGTATAAGTATGTGTGGTGTGTATCTGATGAGAATGTGGTGTATGTGAGTGTCTGCAATCGAAATGAGAGCTTTGTGTGGTATACATGGGATGTATATGTGCTGTATGGGGTGTCTGTGATATATACACTGTGTGTGTGTGTGTGTGTGTGTGTGGTGTATGTGTGGTGTGTGTGTGGTGTATGTGTGGAGTGTCTGTGTCCATTGTGTACATGTGGCATATGTAGTGTATGTCTGTGGATCTATAGAAATATGTGGTTATTGTGGTGTCTGTGTGTGTGTGTGTGTGTGTGTGTGTGTGAATGTTGTAAGTACCTGGTTATTGTGTGGTGAATGTGCGGTGTGTTTGTGGTATCTCTGTATGGTGTGTGTTGTACTTGAGGTGTGTGAAGTGTGTGTGCTTGTGTGTGACGTATGTATTCTGTACATGTGGTGAAGGTCTGATATGTGCTGTTTGTGTGGTATATGTGTGGTGTGTTGTAGTATAGATGCAGCATGTGTATTTCTTATGCTCGTGGTCTGCCTTGTGTGAAGGCAGACTGTGTGGTGTGTGTGTGGTGTGTGCATGGTATGAGTTCTTTTTGTGTTGTAAGTATGTGGAATGTGTGTGTGTGGTGTACATGTGACATGTGTGGTGTGTTGAGGTATATGTTTGACATGCGTGGTGTGTGGTATGGATTTGGTAAGGTTATTGTGTGCGTTTTACTTGTAGAATGAGTGTTCACTGTGTGGTTATTGTGTGATGTACGTGTGGTATGAGTGTGTGTTATCTCTTATTTGGTATATGTGTGGTGTGTCAGTGTATTGTTATGTGTGTGGTATCTGTTTAAAGAGGCTGTGATTTAAGTGACTTTGTGTTTTGTATGTATGATATGCGTGGCATAGGTATGGTGTGTGGGTAGTTATGGTATTTGAGTGGTGTGTGTGGAGTGCGTGTGGAGTGCTATATAGGAGGTTTATGTGTGTTCATATGTGCTGTATGTATGGCATATGAGTTGTGATGATGGTATATCTGGTGTGTTTGTTCGCCACATGTAGTGTGTGTTTATGTGGTATTTGTGTGACTCATGTGCTATGTGTGGTGTCTGTGTGTTGTATGTGTTGTGTGTGTATGTGGTCCACGTGTGGTGTGTGTGTATGTGTTATGAATTGTGGATATGTCTGGTGTTGATGTTTGTTTTGCAGATTTGCTGGTGTGCATTTGTTGTGTGTATTTGTTGTTTGAGTGTTATATATGTCATGAATGTTCGGCATCTATGTGGTACATGCGTTGTATATGTGCTATATTTGTCATGTATATGTGTCATGATTAGTGAGTATGTGGTATTTTGTGGAGTATATGTGTGGTATATATTGGTGTGTTTCTGATATATGTATGGTATGCCTGTGTGTTCAGTATGTGTGGTGTGTATCAGTGAGAGTGTGTACTATATGTATGGTGTATATGTGATGGAATTTTGATATGCGAAGTTGTGTGGCATGTATGTGGTGTGTGTGTGTGTGTGCGTGCACGCATGTGTGTGGTATATATGCGATGTATGTGAGGTATATATCTGCTGTGGGTATGGTGTTTGTGCGTATCTGTCTGGCATGTATGGTTTGGACAGTGCATGTAGTGTGTGTGTGTGTGTGTGTGTGTGTGCACGTGTGGTACATACAGAATGTCTGCGGTGTGTGTGGTGTGCATGCGGTATATTTGTGGTGCATGTGCGCTGTAGTGTGGCTATGTACCATGTGCATGGAATTTATGTGTATTGTGTTTCTTGTGCATATACTTTGTGTGTTTAGTATAAGTGATATGACATGCTGCATATGTGTCTTTTATGTGCAGGATATGAGTGGTGTAGGTGTTGTGTGTATGCAGTGTATGTGTAATTTATGTGCAGCGTGTGGTATATGTGCAATCTTTGTGTGGTGTTTGTGTGTTTTGTGATGTGTGTCATATGTATTTGTGGTGGAATGCAGCATATGCATGGTGGGATGGAATGGAAGTGGTGTAGGTGTGGGTTGTGAAGTGTCTTGTGGTGTGCATGGTGTGTATTTGGTGTGTGTTTGTGTGGTATGTGTACAGTGAATTTGGGTTCTCTCTGTGTATAGGTTAGGTGAGTTATGTCTGTGATGTGTGGGCATATGTGTGGAATGAGTTGTGATATATGTGGGGTGTGTATGCAGTATGTGTGGAGTTTGTGTGAATGGCATCTGTCTTATCTGTGTCGTGGGTGAGGTGTACGTGTCATGAATATGATTGTGCTTGCAGTATATGTGCGCATATTGTGTTTTGCATGTGTGGTATTTATGTGTGGTATATGTGGTGTGTGTGTGATATGTTTTGATGTGTATAGGTGTGTCATGGGTGAATCAAGTGTGGTGTGTGTGTTGTGTATAGGTATTGTGTGTATGGTAGACGTGATGTGTTTTTGATGTGTAGAATATGTGTCTTGCATCGGTTGTCTTTGGTGTGTGTGGTTTGTGTGTGTGTCATGTGTGTGGTTTGTGTGTGGTGTGCATGTGTGAGGCATATGTGTTGTATATGTGTGGGTTAAGTATGGTGTATGTGTGCATGTGTTGTGTGTGGGTGGTGAAATTCTGTTGTATATATTGTGTGTGGTGTCTATTTACTGTGTGGTTTGGTATAAATATGACATGATGTGTTCGTAGTGTAACTATGGTGCATGTGTGACATATATCTGTATGTGCTATATATGTGCTGTTGGTTCAGTTTGTGTGTGTTACCAATATGACATACGGGTTATATGAATCCTGTATGTCATCTATGTTTGCTGTTGGTAGCATGTTTGACATGTGTGTCGTGTGTGATATATGAATGGTTGGTGTTTGTGGTATATGTGTGCATGTGTTTTGGCTTATAAGTCATATGTGTCTGATGTGTGGTGTGGAGTGGTGTGGTGTGGTGTGTGTGTGTGTGTGTGTGTGTGGTGTGTCATATGTGTGGTTAACACTGGTGTATGTGTTGTGTGTATGTAGTGTGTTTGTGATGTGTGTGCCAAGTTTGTGTGTGTGGTATGTTTTTGGTATATCTTGGACTTTTACTGTATCTGTAGATTTTTTTGATGTGTAGGCATTGGTGTGTATGGCCTACATGTAATAGTTGTATGGTATATGTCTGGCATTTGCATGTGAGATATGTGTCTTTTGTTTGTGTGTGTATGTGTCTTTCGCTAGGTGTGATTTTTGTGCAGTGTGTTGTGGTGTGCATTGGTGAGTGTGGTGACATTGGGGTGAATAGGTTAAGTGTGCGTGGTGTATATTGTCACATGGATGGTGTATATGTGTGCTGTGTGTGGTTTCTCCATTGTGCATACGCGGTGTAAATCTGTTACACCTGTATCGTTTGTGTGGTGTGTGTTCGGTATTGTGCGATGTGTTTGTGGTGCCTGTTTAGACTGTGTGGCGTGTGTCTGTTGCATGTTTTATGTTGGGCGGCCTGGTGTATATGTGGTGTGTGTGTGGTGTATGTGGTGTGTGTTTGGTATGTGTGTGATTGGTGTTTGTTGTATGTGTGTTGTGTGTGATATATGCAATCCTTGTTTGAAGGGTGTGTGGCAGTCTGTGTGTTGTGTGTTGTGTGTGTGTGTTGAGTGTGTGGTTAAGTGTTTTTGTGTGTTGAGGGAGTGATGTATGTGAGAAATATATGCATGTGTCAGGTGTGGCGTATATGAGATGTGTGTGAAATATGTGTGGTGTTTGTGTGACCTATGTATATTGTGTATTGTGTATTGTGTATTATGTATTGTGTATTGTGTATTGTGTATTATGTGTATTGTGGTGTGTACGTGGTGTGGTGTATGTGACTTCTTTGTGATATATTTGGTTTGTGTGGTGTGTGTGTGGTTGTTCTTTCTGATGTATGTGTGCCTGTTTGCACGTGTGGTGTGTTTGTGGTTGAAGTAATTATGTGTGTAGTGCGTGTTGGTGGGTGTATGCTGTGTGTGTGGTGTATTTTGGTGTACATGTAATGTATGTGTTGTGTATGTGTAGTGTGTGTTTGGCCTGGGCGTGAAGGGTTTTTCTCAGTGATGTATGTGAGTGGTGCACGTGGTATGTGTGTGGCATAGATGTAGACGCTGTCTATTTGTATCCATAAGGATTTTTTGGTGTGTGTTTGTGGTACGTGTGGCATTGGTGTGTGAGGTGTATCTGTGGTGTGAACATGGTGTCTGTGTAGTTTGTGAGTGTATGCCATATGGGTGGTTATCGTGTGACATGTATACTATTTGTGAGTGTGGTATATATGTTGTGTGTGACATTTGTGTTCTGTGTGCCATGGGGTTGTACGTGCATGTTATATGTGTGGTAATGCTGCATGTGCAGTGTGTGTGGCATATGCATGCTGTGTGTGTACATTGCTATACATGTCCAAATGTTTGGTGTATGTGTGGTGTGTGTGTGTGTTTGTGGTATATGTGGAATGTGTGTGCTATGACATTGTGAATATGTGTTGTGGTGTATATGTTGTCTTGGGTGCGGTATCTGTGAAATATGAGCGTTGTGGGCGTGGTGCATGGGAGGTATGTATAGTGTGTTTGGTGAAATTGTGATGTACCTGCTGTGTGTGTGGTGTTTATGTGGTGATTCTGTGGAGTATAGGTGGTGTGTGTGTATTACTGTGAAAGAATAGTATATCTGTGGGGTGAGAATGGGTTTGTTTTGTGTGTATGGTGCATGTGTTTTCTGTGTGTGTATATGTATGGAAAATAAGTGGAGTCTGGTATGTGTGTATGGAATATGTGTTGTGTGTGCTGAGCATACATGAAGTATATGTGTGGTGTATTTGTAGTGAAGGTGTGGCGTGTGGGTGGCTGTGAAGTATGTGTTCCTGTGAGTGGTATTTGTGTGGTGTATTTGAGTGTGTGTGTTGAATATGTGCAGTGTTGTCTGCAGTGTAGGTGCATGGTTTATACATTGTGTGAATTTGTGTGTCTGTGTGTGTGTGTAATATCTGTGGTGTGAGTGCACTGTGTGTGTAGATCTTACTGAGTATTGGTTATGGTGTTGTGTATGTGAACTGTCTGTGTGTGTGTGGTATATACGAGTTGTGAACGTGGTTTATATGTGCAGTATACGCAGAGTAAGTGTGGTCTGTGTCGTGTGTGTCGGGGTGTGTTATTTGTGTGCCAGTGATTGACATATGTATGGTACGGGTGTTTAAGCACACATGTTTAAGGTGTGGTGATATTAGAGTGTCTTTGTGATGTATATTCTGTGGAATTGTGTGTGCAAGATATGTTAGTGAAATATGTCTTCTATATGTGGTACATATGAGTGTGTGGTGTAAAATGGGGGTGTATATGTTGTGTGTTGTGTTTATTTAGTGTGGGTGTGGTATATATGGGGCGTGTGGGAGGTATACCTATGGTGTGCGTGTGGCATATGTCTGTGTTATATGTGTGTTGTTTGGTGTGTCATATATATTCTGTGTCATATGAATTCTGTGTGTGTGATGTGCATAGATCTTAGTGCATGTTAGCTTCATGGTGGTTATTTTGTGGTATATGTGAAAGAAGATGTTAGTTTGGTGTGTTAGTTGAAAGATGGTTTCCCCAAAGTGCTGTTTGATAGAGTATGTTGGCCCTTTCTGCATAGGCCCCACATTGGTTTTCAAACACTTCTGACTTAATGAAACAAGATGTTGTTTGAAAGATGGCTCGCCCACAGTGTTCTATCACAAAGCTGAGAGTATGGCACTTTCTTCATAGGCCCTGCATAGTTTTCAAACACTTCTAATTTAGTTAAACCAGATGTTTGAAAGATGGTTTCCCCATGGGGTTGTATCACAGAGTTGAGTATTTTGTACTTTCCATGTAGTCCTGCATGGGTCTTCAAAACCAGATGTGAGTTGAAAGATGGTTTCAGCACACTGTTGTTTCACAGAGTCAAGTATATGGCACTTTCCACATAGTTCCAAGCATTGGTTTTCAAACAATTCTAACTTAGTGAAACAAGATGTTAATTGAAAGGTATTTATCTGACAGTGTTGTTTCACAGAGTTCAGTATACAGCACTTTCCACATAGTTCCCCAACGGGTTTTCAAACACTTCTTATTAATGAACCAAGATATTAGTTAAAAGATGGATTGCCCACAGTGTTGCTTGACAAAGTTGAGTGTACGGCACTATTCCCATAGGCCCTGCATAGGGTTTCAAATACTTTTAACTTACAGGAACCAGATGTTACCGGAAACATACTTTCTCCACAGGGTTGTTTCACAGAGTTCACCATATGACACTTTCAGTGTAGTCTCTGCATGGTTTGCAAATGGTTCTAACTTAGTGAATCATGATGTTAGTTGAAAGATGGTTTCCCCACAGTGATGTACCACAGAGTTGAGTATATGGCACTTTCCTCATAGGCCCTGCATAGTTTTCATACACTTCTAACTTAGTGAAACCATTTGTTAGTTGAAAGATAGTTTCACCACACTCTTGTTTCAGAGTTTACTATATGGCCATTCCATCATACTTCCTCAGAAGGGTTTTCAAACCCTACTAACGTAGTGAAACCAGATGTTAGTTGAAAGACAGCTTCACCATACTTATTTCACAGAGTAGAGTATATGGTATTTTCCTTGTAGGCATCGCATAGGTTTTCAGACACTTATAGTGAAACCAGATGTTAGTTGAAAGATGGTTTCAACAACATGTTGTTTCACAGAGCTGTGTACATGGCACTATCTGCCTGGGCCCCGCATAGGTTTTCAAAGGCTTCTAACTTTGTTAAACGAGATGTTCTTTGAAAGATGGTTTCACCACAATGATGTTTCATACAGTTGAGTATACGGCACTTTCTGCATTAGATCCATACAGTTTTTAAAGAGATGTATCATAGTGAAATAAGATGTTAGTTGAAAGATGGTTTCCTCACAGTGTTTCATACAGTTTTGCATATAACACCTTTGGTGTGGGCTCTGCTTGATTTTCAAACACTTCTAACATAGTGAAACAAGATTTTAGTTGAATGATGGTTGCCCCACAGTGTTGTATGACAGAGTTGAGTCTATGGCACGTTCTTCAATATCACCGCATAATTTTTAAACACTTTAGTGAAGCAGGAGGTTCAAATTGAGGTATATGGCACTTTCCTTACATCCCTGAAGAGGTGTTCAAAGACTTCTAACCTAGTGATACAAGATGGTAATTGAAAGAATGGTTCTGTTTCCCCGAGTTCAATATGTCATATACCAGCCATCTTTAAAGTTCCCTACATAGCTTTCCGCCCGTTTCCAATGTAGTGAAACAAGACGTGAGTTGAAGGATGTGTTCTCTACAGTGTTGTTTTTTAGAAACTTGACTACACAGCACTTTTGTTATAAAGCTATGCCTCTCTATTCCAACAGTTCTAACTCGGTGAAGCAAGAGGTTAGTTCAAATAACATTTCCGACACACTGTGGTTTCACAAAATTAAGTTTGCAGCTTTTTGTTACAGGTCCCCGCATAAGTTTTCAAGCACTTCCTAGTGAAACCAGACGTTACGTGGATGACGTGTTCTCCACAGTGTTGTTGCAGATTGAAGCATATGGCAATTTTTCTTATGCTTTCCTCCGGATTTTAGACGTCTGCCTTACTGGTACAAGATGTTAGTTTAAAGATGGTTTCACCACAATTTTATTTCACGGTATTGAGTATACACATTCCACTTTTCTTTATAGTTTCCCACATAGGCTTTCAAACCCTTCTCACTTAGTGAAACAGGATGTTAACTGGAGGATGGTTTTTCCACCGTGTTTTGTCCCAGAGTGAGTATTGGCCACTTAGGCTATTCTTACAGGCCTAGTGTTTCAAGCCCTTTTAACTTGAGTGCCACCAGAGGGTAGTTGAAAGATGGTTTCATGACAGGGCTGTGTCACAGAGTTTAGCATATGGTAATTTGCTTCTAGTTCCCTGTTAGGTTTTCATACACCTCTAACCTAGGGAAGAAATACGTTTGCTGAAAGAAGCATTCTTCCACAATGTTGCTTCACAGGGTTGAGTATATGGACATTTCCTCACCGTCCCTCCCATACGTTTGCAAGCGCCTCCCACATACTGATTCCAATGTGACTTGCATGGCGGTCTCTCCAACACTGTTGTTCCACAGAGTTGAATATATGGCACTTTCGTTGCCATCACCCAACTTAGGGTTCAATCTTCTGAGACAGGGTGTTACTTGAAAGATGACTTCTTCACAGGGTTGCTTTACACAGAGTTCAGTATAGGACACCATCCTCAGAGTTCCCTGCTCAGCTTTCCACACGTTTCCAATTTAATGAAACAAAATGTGAGTCGAAGGATGGTTTCTCCACAGCCTTGTTTCACCGAGATGGGTGTATGGAACTTTCATTAGAGTTACCCGCCAAAGTTTTTCAACAGTTCTACCTTAGTGAAACAAGTTATTAGTTGAGAGATGTTTTCTCCACAGTGTTCTTTGACAGAGGTGAATAAATAGCACATTCCTTATAGTTCCACGCATACGTCTTCAATCACTTCTAGCATGGGGAAACCGTATGTTAGTTGAAAGATATTTTTTTTTCCCGCTGTGTTGATTCACAGGTCACTTTCCTTATAGTCCCCGCATAGGTTTGCAAACACTTCCAACTTAGTGATCCAAGATGATAGTTGAAAGACAGTTTTTTTTTCCTCAGTGTTTCTCACGGAGTTCAGTAGCTGCCACGGTCTCGTTATACTTGTAGACCTTTGTTTCCCTACAGTTCTAACTTAGTAAAACAAGAAATCAGTTGAATGATGGATGGCTTTTCCACAGTGTTATTTCACAGAGGTCAGTTTACAGCACTTTCCTTATACTTCCCCCCATAGGTGTTCAAACACCTCGAGTTGGTGAAACAATCGATTGGTTCAAAAAGCATGTCTCCACAATGTTGTTTACCAGAGATGAGTATATAGCACTGACTCTATTTCCCCGCATAGGTTTTCAAACGCTTCTGAGTGATCAATGGTTTGTCCACGGTTTTGCTTTGGTGAGTTGAGCATATGGCACTTTCTTGATAGTTCTGCAGGAATGTTTCCCGAACCTTCTAACTTCATGAAACAGACGTTACCTCAATGATGATTATGCCATGGTGCGCTTAATCACAGAGTTGGGTATACGGCACTCTCCTTTGAGTTCCCTGCATAAGTTTTCAAGCCTACCAGTTAAACCTAGGAGAAGGGCGGTTTTCAAAGATAGGGTTATATAGTATTCTCCTTATAATTAATTACCTGCTTGGTTTTTCAAACCCTTCTAACTTAGTGAAAGACCATGTTAGCTAAAAGGTGCCTTTTCCAACGTGTTGTTTCACAGAGTTGAGTTATGGCAATTTCCTTCCTGTTCCCCGCAAAGATTTTCCAAGACTCCCAACTACGTCATCCAAGCTGTTATTTGGAAGAGGGTTTCTCTTCCTTGTTGTTTCACGGAGTTCCACGGGTTTTTCCACACGCTTCTGTTTTCACGAACCGGGATGTCAGTTGAAGGATGGTTTTTCCACAGTCTCATTTCACACAGTCGATGATACGGCACTTTGGTGAGGCATCTATGCCTAGCTTTCCCAACACTTCCAACGTTGTGAAACAAGAAGTCACAAGCTTGTTTCTGTGTGTTAATTCACGGAATTGAGCTCATGACACTGCCCCTACAGTCACTGGCGTAAGTTTGCAAACACTGCTCACTTAGTGTCCAAAGATATTCGTTGAAAGCAGCTTTCTTCGCAGTGTTGTTTCAGAAAGGTGAGTATGTGGTACTTGCCTTATTCCCCACAGAAGCTTTCAAACACTACTGAGTGAAACACGATGTTACTCGAAAGATGGATTCTCCACAGTGTTTTTTCCACAGCGATGAGTACAGTGCACTTTCCTCCTAGCTTCCCTGCAAAAATTTTCAGTCGCGTCTAACTTGGTCATGCAAGATGATCCTTGAAAGATGAGACCCTTATGAAACCACGTTGTGCTACACAGGGGTATTTCACAGACCTCCCCCTACGGCACTTTTGGTTTTCCAACAATTCTAACTTAGTGACACCAAAAGTGAGTCGAAAGTAAGTTTCGCCGCGTTGCTGCTTCACAGAGATCAGTATATGGCACCGTCCTTAGAGTTCCCTGCAAAAGTTTTTCAAACATTTCTGACTGTTAAAGAGGTGTGTTGTAAAATGATTTCTCCCCACACTTGTTTCACAGATATCAGTACACGACGTGTTTCTTATAATTCGTGCAAAAGGTTTCAAACGCTCTCACCTCGGTGGAAGCGAGATGATAATTGACCGATGGTTTTCCCACATTGTTGTTTCACTGAAGTTCAGTATATGGCCCTTTCCTTATATTTCTAGGCCTAGTCGTTCAAACGCTTCTGAGGTAGTGAAACAAGATTTTGCTGAAAGATGGTTTCTCCTCCGTGTTGTTCGGCACTAGATACCAATTTCCTTACAGTTCCCAGCAAAGGTTTTCTAACAGAGTGAAACAAGTAGTTGATACCTGGTTCTCATGCTTTGTTTCTTCCCAAAGTTGAGTATATGTCACTTTCCTTATCATTCCGTGAGTAGGTTTTCAAACAACTCTACCACAGTGACACAAGAAAATCCTACTAAGATCGTTTCTCCGTAGTGTTGTTTGGAGAGATGATTATATAGGACTTCCTATATAGTACCCCGCCCCTAGTTTCAAAGCAATTCTAACGTAACTAAATGTTCATTGAAAGTTGTTTTCTTCAAGGTGTTTTCTCCCCACAAGGATGAGTATATGTCGCTGTTTTTGTTGTTTTTTTTTATATTTTTTCATATAAGTTTTCAGACAGACATATCCAACTTCACGAAACATGATGTGAGTTGAGAGATACGTTCTCCACTGCGTTGGTCCACAAATTTGAGCTTAGGGTACTTATTGTCCTTTCAGTTCCTTGCATACGTTTTCAAACACTTCTAACTTAGGGAAACAAGGTGCTTCAAAATGGTTTCTTCGCAGTACTGATTCCCAGAGGTCAGCATATGGCACTTTCATTATAATTCCAGGCGTAGGTTTTCAAACACGCCTAACTTAGTGAAACAAGGCATTACTTGAAAGGTGGCTTCTCCACAGTGTTGTTCCACAGGTTTCAGTCTACAGTACGTTCCTTATGACTCCTAGCACAGGTTTTGTATCTTTTCTAGCTTTGTGTTACAAGATTTCAGGTCATAGGTGGTTTCCCCAGGGTTGGTTCTATAGAATTGAGTATATGGCAGCGTCCTCACTTAGAGTTCCGTGCATAGGTGTTCAAACATTTGGTACTTTGTGAAAGAGGTTCTTTAGACACTGCTCTATGGTGTCGTTTCACAGAGATGTGTGTATGGCACGTTCCTTATAGTTCCTGCATAGGCTTTTAAACATGTCTACAGGGGCACCTGGGTGGCTCAGTCGGTTAAGCGCCGACTTCAGCCAGGTCACGATCTCGCGGTCCGTGAGTTCGAGCCCCGCTCGGGCTCTGGGCTGATGGCTCAGAGCCTGGAGCCTGTTTCTGATTCTGTGTCTCCCTCTCTCTCTGCCCCTCCCCCGTTCATGCTCTGTCTCTCTCTGTCCCAAAAATAAATATAAATGTTGAAAAAAAAAATTTAAACATGTCTACCGAAGGGAAACAAGATGTTCCTGGAAAGGTTGGTCATTAGCAGTGATGTTTCACAGAGTTCAAGTGTATTGAACTTTCGGTATAGTTCTAAGCCTAGGCGGAGGTGAACTTGTAACTTAGGGAAACAAGGTTTTTCTTCAATTATGGTTTCTCCAATGGGTTCGTTTCACAGGGCTGATGATCTAGAACTTCTGTGATACTTCTGTGCCTCAGGTTTCCAACTGTGCGAACCTAGGAATACAGGAAGTTTGTTAAAAGATGCTTTCTACACAGTGTCGTTTCCCAGAGTTGAGTGTACGGCACTTTGCCTACAGTTAACGCCATAGGTTTTCAAACACTTCACTTATCTGTGAAACAACACTGTGGGGAAAGCACCTTTCAGTGAACGTCTTGTGTCACCGAGTTCGAATTCTTTGAAAACCTATGGGGGAACTATAAGTAAAGTGCCATATACTCACCTCTATGGAATGAAGCTGTGGAGAAACTCTCTTTTGACCAACATCTTACGTCACTAAGTTAGTAAGTGTTGTTTGAAAACCCATGCAGGGCACTAGAAGGAAAGAACCATGTACTCGTCCTGTGAAGCAACACTTTTAAGGAAACCTCTTTCCACAAACATCTTTCCCTAAGTTTGAGGTGTTTGAACCCCCTGCAGGGAAGGCTGCGGAAAGGGCCATTATGCTAAACTCTGGGAAAGAAACCTGTTGAGAAATGTACTTTCAACATCTCGTGTCACTAGCTTAGCAGTATTTGAAAGCCTAGGCGTAGGAGTTTAACGAAAGGTCTAGCCACTCGACTTCTGTGGAGAAACCAGAGTAACATCTTATTTCACTAAGTTAGAAGCGTCTGGAAACATTTGCAGGGAGCCATAAGAAAAGTGCCATAGACCGAGCTCTGTGAAAAGGCACTGAGGACAAACCATGTTTCCACCAACAACATCTTGTGTCACTAAGAGAGAAATGCCTAGAGTGAGAACGAGAAAGCCGTGTCCTGTACTCTGTGAAACAAACTGCAGCAAAAACATCTCTCAACTGTAACCTCTTGAATTCACTGTGATTCAGTCAAAAGGTCTAGAAAACGTGTGCAGGAAAGTCTATTAGGAACGTCTTATATAATCACCTCTGTGTAGAAAATGCACTGTGGAGAAGCCGTCTTTCAAATCACATCTTGTTTCAGTAGGTAAGTGTTTGAAAACCTTGGCCTGGTAGTAGAACTAAAGTGCCATTAAATCACCTCTGTGAAACACTGGAGAAACCATCGTTCAACACTCCTCGTTTCGCTAATTTAGATTTCGGAAACCTATGCTGGGAGCTAGAAGCAAAATGCTGGACACAGAATTCTGTGCAAGAACTCTGTAGAGAAACCACTCTTGAACGAACACCTTTTGTGTCACTAAGATAGCGGTGTTTGCAAAGCTTTGCAGGAAACTGAAGGAAAGTGAGAAACACTCCTCTCTGTGAAACAATGCTGGGGAGAAACCACTGTTCAACTAACGTCTTGATTCTCTAAAAGTGTTTGAAATCCTAGGCCGAAAAGTGTGACGAAATTCCCATTCCCTCAACTCTGTGAAAGAACACAATGCGCTGTGAAAACTCCTTTTCAACTAACGTCTTGTTTCATTGAATTGCAAGTGTTTGCCGCCCTTGGCCGCAAAGTGCAATGATACTGCCAGACACTGACAACACCACGGGAAAACCACCTTGCAGGTACCATCTTTCACCTGGTTACAAGGGTTTGCAAATCTAGGCGGGGAACAATAAGGAAAGTGCATTTCACTCATATCTGTACAACACTGTGAAGAATCAATTTCTCAACAAGCATGTTGTTTCACTGAGAAGTGTTTGAAAACTTCTGTGAGGAACTCTAAGGAAAGCTCAGTATACTCACATCTGTGAAACACTGTGGAGAAACAATGTTTCAACCAGCACCTTGTTTCTGCAAGTTAGTATTATGTGAAACCCTAAGCTGAGAAGTAGGAGAAAAGTGCCCTCTAGGCCACTCTGTGAGTTAAAACTGTGGCGAGGATGTCTTTCAACTACCATCTTGTTTCACTGGGTTAGTAGTAACTGAAAACATATGCGAGGAACTAAAAGGAAAGTGCTACACCCTCAACGCTGTAACACAACCTCGTGAAGACACCATCGTTCATATACCTTCCTGTTTCCATCTGTTGGAAGTATTGGAAAACGTCGATGTAGAAGTATCAGGACAGTTACAAGTCATCAGCTCTCTAAAACAACGCGGTTAAGAACCCATCTGTCAACTCACCCCGTGTTTCACTGGAAGCGTTTGAAAACTTAAGCCCAGAGGAATGAAAAGAAAGGGCCATACACTCAATTCTGTGAAATCATAGTATGGAGAAACCATCGTTTCAACAGTGTCCCGTTTCTCAAAGTGAGAAGTGCTTGAAGACTCTTGTGGACATATAAATAAAGAAAGTGCTGTATGCTATAACTCTGACAATGGACCTCGAGAAGAAACCATTTTTCCATGACTTTCTTGTTTCACTACTTTAGAAGTATCCGAACCACTAAGCCTAGGGGTATGTATGTACACGGAAGTGCCATATACGCAACTCTCTGAAACACCACGACTCTCTGAAACAACCAACTTCCAACTAACATATGATTTCACTAAGTTAGGCGTGTTTGAAAACTCATGTGGGGCTTATGTGGAAAGTGCCATACACTCAACTCTATGAAACGACACAGGGAAGAAACTGTCTTTCAACCAACATCTTGGTTCACTAAGGTAGAAGTTTGTGACAACCCATTATGCAGGGCCTAGTGGAAAGTGGCATAAACTGAACTCTGTGAAACAGCACTGTGGTAAAACCACCTTTCCACTAACATCTTCTCTGACATAGTTACAAGTGTTTGAAATTCTATGTGGCGCTTCTGCACAAAGTGACACGCACTCAGTTTTGTGGAACAACACTGTGGTGAAACCATCTTTCAGCTCACATCTCGTTTCACTAAGTTAGAAGTGTTTGTGAACCCATGCGGGTCCTCCATGGAAAGTGCCATGTGGGAAACAACACTGTGGGAAGCCATGTCTCAACTCATATCTGGTTTCGCTAAGATAGAAGTGTTTGAAAAACCCATGCGGGGTCTATGGGGATAGACAGTACCATATGTTCCATTCTGGGAAACAACACTTTGGGGAAACCGTCTTTCGACTGACACCTGGTTTCACTAAGTTAGAAGCGTTTGAAAACATATGAGGGGCCTACATGGAAAGGCCATAGACTCAACTCTGGGAAACCACACAGTATGGAAACCAGCTTTCCACTAACCTCTGCTCTCACCCAGATAGAAGTGTCTGAAAACTATGCAGGGTCTATGCGGAGAGTACCATACACTCAACTCAGTGATGCAACACGGTGGGAAAACGATATTTCAACTTACACCTGGTTTCACTAATTTAGAAGTGTTTGAAAAGCATGTGGGACCTAAGGCGAAGGTGCGCCATACACTCAAACTCTAAGAAACACTGTGGGGAAACCGTCTTTCACCTAACATCTTGTTTCATCAAGTTAGAAATGTTTGCGAACCCAAGCGGTGAACTGTGAGGAAAGTGGCATAAATTCGTCTCTGAGAAAAAGCACTGTGGAGAAACCATCTTGCACCTAACATCCGCTTTCACTAATTTAGAAGTGTCTGAGAACTGAGGTGAGGAACTGTCAGAGAAGTGCTCCATACTCATCTCTGTAAAACGACACTGCGGCAAAACCACCTTTCAACTCCTATCTGCTTCCACTGAGTTAGACATGTTTGAAAACCCTTGCAGGACCTGTGCAGATAGTGCCATATTCTCAACACTTTGAGGAAACCTTCTTTCAGCTGACATCGGGTTTCACTAAGTTAGAAGTGCTTGAAAACGTAGGGCCTACATGGAAAGTGCCATATACTCAACTCTGTGAAACAACACAGTATGGGAACCATCTTTCAACTAACATCTGGTTTCACTAAGATATAATGTTTGAAAACTATGCAGGCCCTTTGCAGAAAGTGCCATACACTCAACTCAGTGATATAAACACAGGGTAAACCATATTTCAACTCACCTCCGGTTTCACTAAGAAGTGTTTGAAAACCCATGTGGGAACTAGAGGGAATTGCCCTATACTCACCTTTGTGAAACAACGTGGGGAAACCATCTTTCTACTATCATCTCATTTCAATAAGTTAAAAGCGTTTGAAAATATGTGTGCACACGATAAGGAAAGTGACAGAAAACGAACTCTGGGAATGAACACAGTGGAGGAAGTATTGTTCACATAAAATCTTGTTTCACTATGATAGAAATGATTGAAGACCTATACGGGAACCATGAGGAAAGTGCTATGTACTCTACTCATTAAGAAAAATATGGAGGAAACATTTTTCAACTGAACTTTGGTGTCACAAATATATAATTGTTGGAAAACCTATGCAAGTAACTGTAATGAAAGTTCAATACATTCGACTCTGAAAAGCACTGTTCTGTTTTCCTTTTTGTAACAGATTTTGAAAACTTAGGCCTAGAAATAGAACGAAAGTGTCCTATGGTCAACTCTGTGAACACAGGTAGTGGAGAAACCATCCTGCATCTAAGATCTTGTTTCACTAAATCAGAAAAGTGTGTAGCAAGCAATGCAGAGAACTACGTGGAAGGTATCATGTATTGAACGTTGTAAAAACACACAGTGGAGACACTTTCAAGTAATATCTGATATCTCTAAGTTACCAATCTTTGAAAATCTATTCGAGGATCTATATCTATATCTATCTATATCTGTATCTATATCTATCTATCTATCTATCTATATAGATATATATATATATATATAAAGTGCCATATATTTCACTCTGAAATAACACTGTGAAGCAACCATCATTCAAGTAATTTTTTTCAATAAGTTAGAAATGTTTGAAAACCTAGACCTATAACGAATGTACCCTATCCCCAACTCTTTGAAACAATATGGTAGAGAAACCGTTTTAAAAATAGCGGATGGGCAGGGAGGAGGGCACTTTTTGGGATGAGCACTGGGTGTTGTATGGGAACCAATTTCACAATAAATTATGTTAAAAACAAAAACTAACGGCTAGTTTCACTAACTTAGAAGTATTTCAAAACTCATGCAGGTAACTGTAACGGAACTTCCGTACACTCAACTCTGTGAAAGAAAACAAACAAACAAACAAACAACACTGTGGCAAAACCATCTTTCATTAACTTCTTGCTTCACTAAGTCAGCAGCTTTGGAAAAACGTAAGCCTAGGAGTGTAAGGAAAGGGTCACCAACTCAACTCTAGTGCAACAAGACTGTGAAGAAAGCATCCTTCCCCTAACATCTTGTGTCACTACGTTAGGAAAGGACTGTAACGAAAGTCCCATTTACTCGACCCTGTGAAACAACAATGTGGAGAAACCAGCATCCCAGTAACACCTTGTTTCAGTAAGAAGGAAATGTTTGAAAACCTATGCAAGGAAGTATAAGGAAATTAGCATATACGCAACTCTGGGAAAATATATGCTGGAGAATGTACGTTCCAATGAACATATATTTTCACTAAGTCAGAAGTGTTTGACAACCTAGCAGGGAACCAGACGGATGTTGCCCTAGGCAGGCTGAACTCTATGAAACAACACTGTCACGAAAACATCTTTCAACTTACATCTAGTTTCACTTAGAAGGGTTTGGAAACCTAGACCTAGAAGTGCAACCTTAAGGGATGTCGACTCAACACTGAAACAACACTGTGGAGAAGCCACCTTTTCACTCACTGCTGGTTTCACTCAGTGAGAAGTGTTTCCAAACCTAGACCTAGAAGTGGAATGAAGGTGCCTTATACCCAACTCTCTGAAACAACGTTGTGGAGAAACCGTTTTTGAAAACAATAGCTTGTGTCACTAACAGAAGTGTTTGAAAACTTCTGCAGGTAACTGTAATAGAAGTTCTGTACACTCAACTCCGTGAAAACACACTGGTGAAACCATCTTTCACTAACTTCTTGCGTCCCTCAGAAGAAAACCTAGGCCTAGAAGTATAAGAAACGTATCATCAACTCAACTCATGTGAAACGAGACCGTGGAGAAGGCATCTTTCAACTAACTTCTTGTTTCACTCAAATAAACAAGAAATCTGTGTGGACATCTGTGTAGGGAACTACGAGGAATGTGTCCTATACTGAATTTAGTGAGAAAACACTCTGGAGAAACTGTCTTTCAACTAACATCTTGTATCACTAAGGTAGAAGTGTTTGGAGATCCATGCAGGTGACTAGAAAGGAAAGTGCCATACACGTCACTCTGAAAACGCCCTGTGTGGAGAAACTGTCCTTCTACGCACAACTTGTTTCATTCACTAAGTTTTGAAAACTTGTGCAGATAACTGTAACGAAAGTCCCGTGTGTTCAACTCTGTGAAACAACAACGTGGGGAAACCAGAATTCATGTAACATCTTGGTTCAGTAAGTAGGAAGTGTTTGAAAACCTGACGGGGAACCCTAAGGAAGTGTCCATAGCCTCAACTCTGTGAAGCAACGTTGTGGAGAATGCATCTTTCAACGAACTTACATTCTCCCTAAGTTGCAATTGTTTGAAAATTTAGTGGCGAACTGGAAGGAAAGAGCCAAGGACTAAACTCTCTGAAACAGCATGGTCTCAAAGCATCGTTTCATTAACTCAGAAGTGTTGGAAAACCTAGGCCTAGAAGCATCACTTCAGTGACATTTGCTCAACTCTGTGAAACCACACTGAGGAGAAACGATCTATCAACTGACTTCTCATTTTACTAACTTAGAAGTGCTTGAAAAACCTACCGACACAGATGGAGAACTATAAGGATAGTGGCACATACTCATCTCTGTGAAACAACACGGTGGGAAAACCATCTTTCAACTCGGGTTACCCACATGAGTATCAAACACTTCTCACCAAGCGAAACAAGATATTAAATGACAGTTTCTTCACAGTGGAGTTTCAGATTGAAGTATATGGCACTTTCCTTACATCCTTGAATAGGTGTTCAAAGACCTCTAACCAAGTGATACAAGATGGTAATTGAAAGAATGGTTCTGTTTTCCCGAGTTCAGTATGTCATATACCAGCCACCTTTAAAGTTCCTTACATAGCTTTCCGCCCGTTTCCAATGTAGTGAAACAACATGTGAGTTGAAAGATGTGTTCTCTACAGTGTTGTTTTAGAAACTTGACTACACAGCACTTTTGTTATAAAGCTACGCCTCTCTATTCCAACAGTTCTAACTCGGTGAAGCAAGAAGGTTAGTTCAAATAACATTTCTGAGACACTGTGGGCTGAGTTGAGGGCACAAGGAAAGGGGCAGGTCAGGATCAGTCTTTGGCTGCCCAGGCCACACATGTCGATCGGCCCCAGGTCGAGGCATCCTCCGGAATCCTCTAGGGCAGCTGCAGCCGGGCCTCGGAAACGACATGGTGAGCTTCCAGGTTCCAAGCCGAGTCAGCCTGCACCGCTTCTGTACCCCAGGCGCATGGTGTTGTCAGACGTTGGAATTGGGTCCCCATGGGGAGAGAGCCTTAGCTAGGGTTAGGGTTCGGTCCAGGGACGTCTACAGGGCCGAAGCGACTGTGGTCGCATGATCTCCCTTGAGGGCTGAAGTGAGGGCCCTTGCAGCAAGGCGTCTCAAGTGCATGGTTAGGGTTCGAGGCATGCTGAGGTTTCAGTGGAGGGTCCCGGTTCGGGGTAGGGTTAGGGTTGGGTTAGGTCCCAGGAGGCTCCAGGTGCTGAACCCACAGCAGGGCAGTGGTCTCCCCAAAGGGCTGATTTGAGGGCACAAGGGATGGAGCCGGTAAGGATCCGTCTTTGGCTGCCAAGGGCACACACGTCGATCGAGCCCTGTTCGAGGAGGCTTCCGTAATCTCTGGGGCAGATGCAGCCGGGCCTGGGAAACGACATGGTGAGCTTCCAGCCTCCATGCCGAGTCAGTCTGCACGGCTTCTGGACCCCAGGCTCGTGGTGATTTCAGACGTTGGAATTGGGTCCCCATCGGGAGAGAGCCTTACCTAGGGTTAGGGTTCAGTCCAGGGATGTCGCCAGGGCCGGAGAAACTCTGGTCACGTGATCTCCCTCGAGGGCTGAAGTGAGGGCCCATGGCAGAAGGCGGCTCAATTGCAGGGTTAGGGTTCGAGGCAAGCTTAGGTTGCGGTGGAGGGTCCCAGTTCGGGGTACGGTTAGGGTTAGGGTTAGGTCTCAGGAGACTCCAGGCGCCGAACCCACAGCAGGGCAGTGGTCTCCCCGAAGGGCTGAGTTCAGGGCACAAGAGAGGCTGCTGGTCAGGATCCAACTTTGACTGACAAGGCCACACATGTGATTGGTCCCCTGGTCGAGGAGGCCTCCGGAATCCTCTCGGGCAGCTGCAGCCGGGCCTGGGAAACGAAATGGTGACCTTCCAGGTTCCATGCCGAGTCAGCCTGCATCGCTTCTGGACCTCAGGGGCGTGGTGTTGTCAGACGTTGGAATTGGGTCCCCATGGGGAGAGAGCCTTAGCTAGGATTAGGGTTCGGTCCAGGGACGTCACCAGGGCCAAAGCGAGTGCGGTCTCGTGATCCCCCTCGAGGGCTGAATTGAGGGCCCATGGCAGAAGGCAGATCAATTGCAGGGTTAGGGTCCAAGGCTGCTTAGACTGCTGTGGAGGGTCCCAGATCGGGGTGGGGTTAGGTTTAGGGTTAGTTCCCAGGAGGTTCCACGCGCTGAACCTACAGCAGGGCAGTGGTTTCCCCGAAGGGCTGAGTTGAGGGCACAAGGGAGGCAGCCAGTTAGGATCTGTCTTTGGCTGTCAAGGCCACACACGTGATTGAGCCCCTGGTCAAGGAGGCCTCCGGAATCCTCTTGGGCAGCTGCAGCCAGGCCTGGGAAATGACATGGTGAGCTTCAGTGTTCCACTCCAAGTCAGCCTGCACCCCTCTGGACCCCAGGCGCGTGGTGTTGTCAGACGTTGGAATTGGGTTCCCATGGGGACAGAGCCTTAGCTAGGGTTAGGGTTCGGTCCAGGGATGTCTCCAGGGTCGAAGGGACTGCGGTATCGAGGTCTCCCTCGAGGGCTGAAGTGAGGGCCCATGCAGCAAGATTGCTCAAGAGCAGGGGTAGTGATCGAGGCAGGCTTAGGTATCGGTGGAGGGTCCTGGTTTGTGGTATGGTTAGGGTCAGGGTTCGGTCTCAGGAGGCTCCAGGCGCCAAACCCACAGCAGGGCAGTGGTCTCCCCGAAGGACTGAGTCGAGGGCACAATGGACGGTGCCGGTCAGGATCCATCTTTGGCTGCCAAGGCCACACACGTCGATCGACCACTGGTCATGGAGGCCTCCGGAATCCTCTCGGGCAGCTGCAGCCAGGCCTGGGAAACGACATGGTGAGCTTCCAGGTTCCATGCCGAGTCAGCCTGCACTGCTTCTGGACCCCAGGCGCGTGGTGTTGTCAGACGTTGGAATTGTGTCCCCATGGGGAGACATTCTTAGCTAGGGTTAGGGTTCGGTACAGGGATGTCTCCAGGGCCGAATCGACTGCAGGGTCATTTCCCTCGAGGGCTAAAGTGAGGGCCCTTGCAGCAAGGCGTCTCAAGTGCGGGGTTAGGGTTCAAGGCAGGCATAGGTTTCGGTGGAGGGTTCCAGTTCAAGGTACGGTTAGGGTTAGGGTTAGGTCACTGGAGGCTCCAGGCATTGAAACTACACCAGGGCAGTGGTCTCCCTGAAGGGCTCAGTTGAGGGCACAAGGGACGGTGCCGGTCAGGATCCATCTTTGGCTGCCAAGGCCACACACGTTGATCGACACCAGGTCGAGGAGGCCTCCGGTATCCTCTCGGACAGCTACAGCCGGGCCTGGGAAACGACATGGTGAGCTTCCAGGTTCCATGCCGAGTCAGCCCGCACCACTCTGGACCCCAAGCGCGTGGTGTTGTCAGACGTTGGAATTGGGTCCCCATGGGGAGAGAGCCTTAGCTAGGGTTAGGGTTCGGTCCAGGGACGTTGCCAGGGCCGAAACGACTCCGTTCTCGTGATCTCCCACGAGGGCTAAAGTGAGGGCCCATGGCAGAAGGCGGCTCAATTGCAGGGCTAGGGATCGAGGCAGGCTTAGGTTTCAGTGGAGGCTCCTGGTTTGGGGTTGGGTTTGGGTTAGGGTTAGGTCCCAGGAGACTCCCGGCGCCGAACCCACAGCAGGGCAGTGGTATCCCCGAAAGGCTGAGTTGAGGGCACAAGGGAGGCTGAAGGTCAGGATCCGTCTTTAGCTGCCAAGACCACACACGTCGATCGACCCCTGGTCAAGGAGGCCTCCAGAATCCTCTCTGGCAGCTGCAGCCGGGCCTGGGAAACGACATGGTGAGCTTCCAGGATCCATGCCGAGTCAGCCTGCAACGCTTCTGGACCCCAGGCGCGTGGTGTTGTCAGACGTTGGAATTGGGTCCCCATGGGGACAGAGCCTTAGCTAGAGTTAGGGTTTGGTCCAGGGACATGGCCAGGGCCGAAGCCACTCCAGTCTCGTGATCTCCCTCGAGGGCTGAGGTGAGAGCCCATGGCAGAAGGCGGATCAATTGCAGGGTTAGGGTTCGAGGCAGGCTTAGGTTTCGGTGGAGGGTCCCGGTTTGGGGAAGGGTTAGGTTTAGGGTTAGGTCCCAGGACGCTCTAGGCGCTGAACCCACAGCAGGGCAGTGGTCACCCCGAAGGGCTGAGTGGAGGGCACAAGGGTCGGTGCTGGTCAGGATCCGTCTTTGGCTTCCAAGGCCACACACGTTGATAGGCACCTGGTCGCGGAGGCCTCCGGAATCGTCTCGGGCAGCTGCAGCTGGGCCTGGGAAACGACATGGTGAGCTTCCAGGTTCCATGCCAAGTCAGCATGCACCGCTTCTGGCCTCCAGGCATGTGGTGATGTCAGACGTTGGAATTGGGTCCCCATGGGGACAGAGCCTTAGCTAGGGTTAGTGTTCGGTCCAGTGACGTGGCCAAGGCCGAAGCCACTCCAGTCTCGTGATCTCTCTCGAGGGCTGAGGTGAGAGCCCATGGCAGAAGACGGATCAATTGCAGGGTTAGGGTTCGAGGCAGGCTTAGGTTTCGGTGGAGGGTCCCGGTTTGGGGAAGGGTTAGGTTTAGAGTTAGGTCCCAGGACGCTCTAGGCGCTGAACCCACAGCAGGGCAGTGGTCACCCCGAAGGGCTGAGTAGAGGGCACAAGGGTCGGTGCTGGTCAGGATCCGTCTTTGGCTTCCAAGGCAACACACGTTGATAGGCACCTGGTCGCGGAGGCCTCCGGAATCGTCTCGGGCAGCTGCAGCTGGGCCTGGGAAACGACATGGTGAGCTTCCAGGTTCCATGCCAAGTCAGCATGCACCGATTCTGGCCTCCAGGCATGTGGTGATGTCAGACGTTGGAATTGGTTCCCCATGGGGAGAGAGCCTTAGCTAGGGTTAGTGTTCGGTCCAGTGACGTGGCCAAGGCCGAAGCCACTCCAGTCTCGTGATCTCCCTCGAGGGCTGAAATGAAGGCCCATGCCAGAATGTGGCTCACTTGCAGGGTAGTGTTCAAGGCAGACTTAGGTTTCGGTGGAGGCTTCATGTTTTGTAGGGGTAGGGTTAGGTTTAGGTCCCAGGAGGCTCCAGACGTCGAATCCACAGCAGGGCAGTGGTCTCCCGAAGGGCTGAGTTGAGGGCACAAGGGATGGTGCTGGTCAGGATCCGTCTTTGGCTGCCAAGGCCAAACACGTCGATCGGCCCCTGCTCGAGGAGGCCACCGGAAACCTCTCGGACAGCTGCATCCGGGCCTGGGAAACGACATGGTGAGCTTCCAGGTTCCATGCTGAGTCAGCCTGCACCGTTTCTGTACCCCAGGCACGTGGTGTTGTCAGACGTTGGTATTGGGTCCCATGGGGAGATAGCCTTAGCTAGGGTTAGGGTTCGCTCCCGGGACATCGCCAGGACCGAAGCGACTCCAGTCTCGTGATCGACCTCTAGGGCTGAAGTGAGGGCTCATGCCAAAAGGCGGCTCAATTGCAAGGCTAGGGTTCGAAGCAGGCTTAGGTTTCGGTGGAGGCTCCTGGTTCGGGGTTGGATTAAGGTGAGGGTTAAGTCACTGGAGGCTCCAGGCGCCAAAACCGCAGCAGGGCAGTGGTCTCCCCGAAGGGCTGAGTTGAGGGCACAAGGGTCGGTGCCGGTCAGGATCCGTCTTTGGCTGCCAAGGCCACACAGGTCGATCGGCCCCATGTCGAGGAGACCTCCAGAATCCTCTCGGGCAGGTGCAGCCGGGCCTGGGAAACGACATGCTGAGCTTCCTGGTCTATGCCGAGTCAGCCTGCACCGCTTCTGTAACCCAGGCACGTGGTGTTGTCACACGTTGGAATTGGTTCCCCATGGGGAGAGAGCCTTAGCTAGGGTTATGGTTCGGGGCAGGGACGTCGCCAGTGCCGACGCGACTACCGTCTCGTGATCTCCCTAGAGGGCTGAAGTGAGGGCCCTTGCAGCAAGGCGGCTCAATTGCAAGGCTAAGGTTCGAGGCATGCTTAGGTTTCGGTGGAGGCTCCAAGTTCAGGGTAGGGTAAGGGTTAGGGTTAGGTCCTAGGAGGCTCCAGTCGCCAAGCCCACAGCACGGTAGTCTTCTCCCTGAAGGGCTAAGTTGAGGGCACAAGGGTCGGTGCTGGTCAGGATCCGTCTTTGGCTGCCAACGCCACACACGTGATTTGGACCCTCGTCGAGGCAGCCAATGGAATCCTCTCAGGCAGCTGCAGCTTGGCCTGGGAAAAGACATGGTGAGCTTCCAGGGTCCATGCCAAGTCAGCCTGTACCGCTACTGGACCCCAGGCACGTGGTGTTGTGAGACGTTATAATTGGGTCCCCGTGGGGAGTGAGCCTTAGCCAGGGTTAGGGTTCGGTCCAGGGTCGTCCCGAGGGCCGAAGCGACTCCGGTCTCGTGATTTCCCTCGAGGGCTGAAGTGAGGGCCCTTGCAGCATGGCAGCTCAAGTGCAGGGTTAGGGTTCGAGGCAGGCTTAGGTTTCGGTGGAGGGTTCCGGTTCGGGGTAGGGTTAGGGTTAGGGTTCGGTCACAGGAGGCTCCAGGCGCCTGGTGTTGTCAGACATTGGAATTGGGTCCCCATGGGGAGATAGCCTTAGCTAGGGTTAAGGTTCGGTCCAGGGACATCTCCAGGGCAGAAGCCAATGCGGTCTCGTGATCTCCCTCAAAGGCTGAAGCGAGGGCCCTTGCAGCAAGGCGGCTCAAGTGCAGGGTTAGAGTTCGAGGCAGGCTTAGGTTTCGGTGGAGGATCCCATTTCAGGGTAGGGTTAGGGTTAGGGTTAGATCACTGGAGGCTCCAGGCGCCGAAACCACAGAAGGGCAGTGGTTTCCCCGATGGGCTGAGTTCAGGGCACAAGGGTCGGTACCGGTCAGGAACCGTCTTTGGCTGCCAAGACCACACATGTCGATCGGCCAGAGGTTGAGGAGGGCTCCGGAATCCTCTCGGGCAGCTGCAGCCGGGCCTGGGAAACGACATGGTGAGCTTCCAGGTTCCATGCCGAGTCAGCCTGCACCGCTTCTGGACCCAAGGCGCCTGGTGTTGTCAGAAGTTGTAATTGGGCCCCATGGGGAGAGAGACTTAGCTAGGGTTAGGGTTCAGTCCAGCGATGTCGCCAAGGCCGAAGTGACTCCGGTCTCTTGATCTCCCTTGAGGTATGAAGCGAGGGCCCATGCAGCAAGGCGGCTCAAGTGCAGGGTTAGGGTATGAGGCAGGCTTAGGTTTCGGTGGAGGGTCCCTGTTCGGGGTAGGGTTAGTATTAGGTTTAGGTCCCTCGAGGCTCCAGGCGTTGAAACCACACGAGGGCAGTGGTCTCCCTTAAGGGCTGAGTTGAGGGCACAAGTGTCGGTGCGGGTCAGGATCCGTCTTTGGCATCAAGGCCACACTCATCGATGGGCCAGAGGTCAAGGAGGACTCCGGAATCCTCTCAACCTGCTGCAGCCGGGACTGGGAAGCAACATGGTGAGCTTCCACGTTCCATGCCAAGTCAGCCTGCACCGCTTCTGGACCCCAGGCACGTGGTGTTGTCAGACATTGGAATTTTGTCCCCATGGGGAGAGAGCCTTAGCTAGGGTTAGGGTTCGGTCTAGGGACTTCGCCAGGGTCAAAGCGACTCCAGTCTCGTGATCTGCCTCGAGAGCTGAAGTGAGGGCCCATGCCAGAAGGCGGCTCAATTGCAAGGTTAGGGTTCTAGGAAGGCTTAGGTTTCTGTGGAGGGTCCCGGTTCGGGGTAGGGTTAGGGTTAAGGTTAGGTCCCAGGAGGCTCCACGCACCGAACCCACACCAGGACAGTGGTCTCCACGCAGGGCTGATTTGAGGGCACAAGGTACGGTGCCGGATCAGTATCTGTCTTTGTCTTCCAAGGCCACACACGTCGATTGACACCTGGTCGAGGAGGACTCCGGAATTCTCTTGGGCCGCTGCAGCCGGGCCTGGGAAATGACATGCTGAGCTTCCAGGTTCCATGCCAACTCAGTCTGCACCACTTTTGGACTCCAGGTGCGGGTTTTGTCAGACGTTGGAATTGGGTCCCCATGGGGAAAGAGCCTTAGCTAGGGTTAGGGTTTGGTCCAGGGACGTTGCCAGGGCTGAAACGACTCCGGTCTCATGATCTCCCTCGAGGGCTGAAGTGAGGGCCCATGCCAGAAGGCGGCTCAATTGCAGTGTTAGGTTTCGAGGCATGCATAGGTTTCGGTCGAGATCCTGGTTCGGGGTAGGTTTAGGGTTAAGGTTAGGTCCCAGGAGTCTCCACGCGCTGAACACACATTAGGGCATTGGTCACACCGAAAGACTGAGTTGAAGGCATAAGGGTCGGTTCCAGTCAGGATCTGTCTGTGGCTGCCAAGGCCACACACGTAGATCGGCCCCTGATCGAGGAGGCCTCCGCAATCCTCTCGGGCAGCTGCAGCCTGGCCTGGGAAGCGACATTATGACCTTCTAGGATCCATGCTGAGTCAGCCTGCACCGCTTCTGGACCACAGACTCGTGGTGTTGTCAGACGTTGGAATTGGGTCCCCATGGGGAGATAGCCTTAGTGAGTGTTAGGGTTTGGTCTAGGGACGTCGCCAGGGTCGAAGCGACTCCGGTCTCGTGATCTCCCTCCATGGCTTAAGTGAAGGCCCATGCCAGAAGGCGGCTCAATTGCAGGGTAAGGGTTCTAGGAAGGCTTAGGTTTCTGTGGAGTCTTCTGGTTTGGTGTAGGGTTAGGGTCAGGGTTAGGTCCCAGGAGGCTCCAGGCGCCGAACCCCCAGCAGGGCAGTGGTCTCCTCGAAGGGCTGAGTTGAGTGCACACGCTGCTGGTCATGATCCGTCTTTGTCTGCCAAGGCCACACCGTCGATCGGTCCCTGGTCGAGGAGGCCACCGGAAACGTCTCGGGCAGCTGCAGCCGGGCCTGGGAAACGACGTGGTGAGCTTCCAGGTTCCATGCCCAGTCAGCCTGCACCGCTTCTGGACCCCACGCACGTGGTGTGGTCAGATGTTGGAATTGGGTCCCCATGGGGAGAGACCCTTAGCTAGGGTTAAGGTTCGGTCCAGGGACATCACCAGGGCCGAAACGACTCCGCTCTCATGATCTCGCTTGAGGGCTGAAGTGAGGCATTGCAGCAAGTCGGCACAATTTCAGGGTTAGGGTTCCAGGCATGCTTAGCTTTCGGGGGAGGGTCCCGGGACGGGGTAGGGTTAGGGTTAGGGTTAGGTCACTGGAGGCTCGAGGCGCCGAAACCCACAGCAGGGCAGTGGTCTCCCCAAAGGGCTGAGTTGAGGGCACAAGGGTCGGTGCCGGTCAGGATCCGTCTTTGGCTGCCAAGGCCACACTCGACGAATGGCCCCTTGTCGAGGAGGACTCCGGAATCCTCTCGGGCAGCTGCAGCCGGGCTTGGGAATGACATGGTGAGCTTCCAGGTTACATGCCGAGTCAGCCTGCACCACTTCTGGACACCAGACGCGTGGTGGTGTCAGACGTTGGAATTGGGTCCCCATGGGGAGAGAGCCTTAGCTAGGGTAAGGGTTCGGTCCAGGGATGTCACCAGGGCTGAAGCGACTCCAGTCTCGTGATCTCCCTTGAGGGCTGAAGTGAGGGCCCATGCCAGAATGCGGCTCAATTGCACGGCTAGGTGTCGAGGCAGGCTTAGGTTTCGTTGGAGGCTTCAGGTTCGGGGTAGGGTTAAGGTTAGGGTTAGGTCCAAGGAGGCTCCATGCCCAGAACCCACACCAGGACAGAGGTCTCCCCGAAAGTCTGATTTGAGGGCACGAGGGAGGCTGTCGGTCAGGATCCGTCTTTAGCTTCCAAGGCCACACATGTGATTGGGCCCCTGGTCCAGGAGGCTCCGGAATCCTCTTGGGAGGCTGCAACCAGGCCTGGGAAACGACACGGTGAGCTTCCAAGTTCCATGCCGAGTCAGCCTACACCGCTTCTTGACCCCAGGGGTGTGGTGTTGTCAGATGTTCGATTTGGGTCCCATGGGAGAGAGCCGTAGCTAGAGTTAGGGTTCGGTACAAGGCCGTCGTGAGGGCTGAAGCGACTCCGGTCTCGTGATCTCCCTCGAGGGCTGAATTGAGGGCACATGCCACAACGCGGCTCAAGTGCAGGTTTAGGGTTTGAGGCAGGCTTAGGTTTCGGTGGAAGGTCCCGGTTCGGGTACGGTTAGCGTGAGGGTTAGGTCCCAGGTGGCTCCAGGCGCCGAACCCACAGCAGGGCAGTGGTCTCCACGAAAGGCAGAGTTGAGGGGTCAAGGGAGGGTGCCGGTCAGGATCAGTTGTTGGCTGCCAAAGACACACTTTGAAAAGACCCTGGTGGAGGTGGCCTCCAGAATCTTTTCGGGCAGCTGCAGACATGAGAAATGACATGGGGTGCTTCCAGATTCCATGGCGAGTGAGCCTGCACTGCTTCTGGACCCCAGGCGAGGGGTGTTTTAGACGTTGGAATTAGGTCCCCATGGGGAGAAAGCCTTAGCTAGGTTTAGGATTTGGTCCAGGGACACCGCCATAACGGAAGCCAATCTGGTCTCGTGATCTCCCTCGAGGGCTGAAGTGAGGGCACATGCCACAAAGCAGGTCAAGTACAGGGTAATATTTAGAGGCAGGCTTAGGTTTCTCTCCCACTGTCGAGTATATGTCACTTTCCCCCTGGCTCCCCACAGAGGGGTTCAACCACTTCTACGTTAGTGAGGCAAGCTGTTAGCCAGAAGATGGCTCCTGCAATGTGCAGTGTGACAGTGCTCTGTGTGTATACATATCTCTATACATATAGCACTTTGTGCTTAGGCCCCGACGGGTTTCTCAAACACTTGTAACTTAGTGAAACCACGTGTTAGTTGAAACGGTCTCCCCACAGTGTTGTTTCACAGAGTTGAGTATACGGCACTTTCGCTGTAGGCCCCGCACGAACGGTTTGCAGCCACAGGGAACATAGTGAAGTGAGCTGTTAGTTGAAGGACGGCTTCTCCGCCCTCCCCCCTCCCCCCACACACACCCCAGGTGTTTGACAGAGTGGGCTGTCTCATACTTTTGGTGTGAGCTCCGCATAGCTTTTCAGACACGTCTAACAAGGGAAGCCAGATGCTCTTTGAAGGATGGTTTCACCACAGTGCTGTTTTACAGAGTTGAGCACGTGGCGCTTTCTGCGTAGGAAGCCCCTCGTTTCTGAAACTCTTCTCAGTAAGGGAAACGAGAGGTGTGTGGAAAGGTGGCGTCTCCACGGTGTTGTTTCACAGAGTTGACTCTACGCCACTTTCGTCGCAGGCCCTGCAGGGGTCTTGAAGCCCTTGTCACTTTGGGAAACGAACTGTCATTTGAAAAGCGGTTTCCCCCCACTGTCTCACAGAGTTGAGGGTAGGGCCCTTGCCGCGTAGACCCCCAACAGTTTCCAAACACTCTTGAGTTAGTGAAACCAGGTGTCAGTTGAGTGCTCGTTCCAGCACACCATCGTTTCTCACAGTTGAGTAGACGGCACTCAACCGTTAGGCTTCTCGTAGGTTTTCAAACCCTTCTACCTTAGAGAAACCACATGGTAGTTGGAGGGCGGTTTCCCCACAGTGTTGTTTCCTAGAGTTGAGAGCGTACGGTCCCGTGCGCTTGGCGCCTGCGAGCCTTTTGGAACAACTGTGGCTTCGTGAACCCAGATGCTAAGACACAGATTGTGTCCCCAAGGTGTCGTCTCACAGGGTTCAGTGTATGGCACTCTCGTTGTAGGCCCCGCAACGTTTGGAGCTACGTCTGCCTGAGCGAAGTGAGATGTCAGTGGAACGACGGCTTTCACCAAGTGGTATTTGCCAGAGCGCAGTGTGAGATACTTTCGGGCTAGGCTCCGCCTAGCTTTCCAAACACTTCTCACGAGGGAACCCAGATGCTGTTTGAAGGAGGGTTTCACCACAGTGTTGTTTCACAGAGTTGCGCACAGGGCCCTCCCTGCCTAGTACCCACGTAGGTTTTCGAACCCTTCTCACTAAGCGAAACGAGCGGTCAGATGAAACGTGGAGACCCACAGTGTCGTCTCACAGGGTGGAGTGTATGGCATTTTCCGCATAGGCCCTGCATAGGTTGTCAAACACTTGTAACCTTGTGAGACGAGATGTGATTGGAAAGATGGTTTCCCCCACGGCGTCTCAGAGAGTGGAGTATACGGCAGGTTCGTTGTAGTCTCCGGATGCTTCTCAAACACTTCCAACTCAGTGAAACCACATGGTAGTTGGAAGATCTTTCCCCAGAAGGTTGTGTCACAGAGTTGACTGTACGTCACGTTCTACAGAAGCCTCTGTAGGTTTTCAAACACGTCTGCCTTAGTGAACTGAGATGTTAGTGGAAAGGTGTTTTCCCCACCGTGTTTTTCCCCGTAGCCGAGTATATGGCACTCACCGTCCACGTCTGCATACGTTTGCAAACTCTTCTAACTTAGGCAAACAAGGTGTTAGTTGAAAGATGGTTTCTCCACAGTATGTTTTCACAGAGTCGAGAACCTGGCACTTTCCTCATTGTTCCTAGCAACCTTTTTCACGTACGTCTAACATGGCGAAACAAGATATTAGTTGGAAGATGGTTTCCCTAAAAATTGACAGTGGAGCAGATGGCACTTTCCGCCTAAGCCCCCCCCCCCTCCACCCACCGTCACGCAAGTTTCGAAACGCTCCTACAAAATGAACCCAGATGTTATTTGAAAGGCGGTTTCACCACAGTCGTGTTGCGCAGAGTTGAGCATAGGACACTTTCTTTGTAGAAGTGGCGTAGGTTTTCAACCACCTCTAAGTGAAGAGCAGTTAGCTGCAACATGGATTCACCACAGTGTTGTGTCACAGAGTTGAGCGCATGGTCTACGCGCCTAGGTCCCGTGGGTCTTCTCAGACACTTGTAACCTCGTGAAACCAGAGGCTAGAAGAAAGACCCTTTCCCCCACAGTGCTGTTTCACAGAGTTGAGTATATGGCACTTTCGGACTAGGCCCCACATGGTTTGCATTTCCATCTAGCATAGTGAATTAAAATGTGAGTTGGAGGACGGCTTCCCCAGGTGCTGTTTGGCAGAGTGGAGTGGATGATTCTTGCGGTGTAGGCTCTGCATAAGTTTTCAAACACTTCTAACAGGGGAGCCCAGATGGTACTTGAAGGGTGGTCTCCCCACCGTGTTGTTTTACAGAGTTGAGCACATGGCACTTTCTACGTAGAACCGCGTACGGTTGTCAAACACTCCTAAGTGAAACGAGAGGTTAGTTGAAAGGTGGAGTCTCCACAGTGTTGTTTCACAGAGTTGACTAGGTGGCACTTTCGGCGCAGGCCCTACATGGGTTTTCAAATGCTTGTAACTGTGTGAAATGAGATGTCAGTTGAAAGATGGTTTCTCCACAGTGTCTCACAGAGTGGAGATTGTGGCGCTTTCGGTGTCATCTCCGCGTGGTTTTCAAACCCTTCTAACTTCCTGAAACAACACGTTAGTTGGAAGAGGGTTTCCCCGACTGTGTTGTGTCTCGGAGTTGAAAATATGGCACTTTCCTCATAGACCCTGGATAGTTTTCAAACAGGCTTGAAGCAGGGAAACCAGATGTTAGTTGAAAGGTCGTTTTGCCACACCATTGTCTCTCCACAGTCGAGTCCATGGCACTTAACCGTTAGGCTTCCCATGGGTTTTCAAAGACTTCTACCGTAGGGAAACCAGATGGTAGTTGAACGATGGTTTCCCCACAGTGTTGTTTCACAGACTTGACCGTATGGCAGTCTCCGTGTGGCCTCCGCTTAGGTTTCCAAACCCTTGTAACTACGCGCAGTGAGAAGTTAATGGAAAGGTCGTGTCACCACAGTGTGGTTTGATTGAGTGGCGCGTCGGGCGCTAGGCACACGGGCCCCGCATGTGTTTTCAAACACTTGTAACAGTGAAACCAGGTAGTAGCTGAACGATCCTTTCACCACACGGGTATTCACACAGCTGAGTATAGGGCACCTTGCGATTAGGCAATCCTATGGGAGCATCGGATTTCCACACACTGCTCACTTAGAGAAACCAGCTGGTAGTTGAAGATCGTTTTCCCGCAGTGTTGTTTCACAGAGTTGAGTATATGGCACGGTCTTCATAGGCCCCTCAGGGGTTTCAAACACTTCTAACTTAGTGGTGCAGTGTTTAGATAAAGTCAGTTTCTCCCACGTTGTTTCACAGAGTTGAGCGTATGGTGCTATGCACCTAAGCCCCCTCCCCCCGTCTTTTCACACCCTTGTAACCTCGCGCATCCAGATGCTCGGAGAAAGACTGTGTCACCATAGTGTCTGTTCTCGGAATTGAGTGTATGGCACTTTCGTTGTGGGCCCCCGCCTGGTTTTCAAACACATCAAACTTAGGGAAATAAGATGTGAGTTGGAGGACGGCTTCCTCCGAGTGTTGTTTGACACAGTGCAACGTAAGCTACACTCGGTGTAGCCGCCGCATGGCATTTCAAACACGTCTGACAAGTGAACCCAGGTGATATTTGGAGGATGGTATCACCACGCTGTTGTTTTGCAGAGTTGAGCGTATGGCACTCTCTGCGTAGTCCCTGCATAGGTCTTCAAACACTTCGAACTTAGTGCACCAAGATGTTAGTTGAAAGAGGGCTTCTCCACAGGATTCT
Organism: Leopardus geoffroyi; assembly: GCF_018350155.1. Lineage (NCBI taxonomy): Eukaryota > Metazoa > Chordata > Mammalia > Carnivora > Felidae > Leopardus > Leopardus geoffroyi. The sequence continues at coordinate 23,938,449 of NC_059335.1, read as the reverse complement.
CTACAGTGTCCTGTACATGTCACTCTCCGCATCGTTCCCCACATAGACCTCCACAGACCTCTACGCGACACGACACGTTAATTGACAGACTGTTTCCACAAAGTGCATTTTGACAGAGTTGAGGATGTGGCACTTCCACCATAAGCCCTGCATTGATTTTCCAACACTTCGAACCTCGCGAAACAAGATGGTAGTTGAACGACGGTTTTCCTTACACCGCTGCTTCACAGAATCGAGGGTATGGCACTTTCATGTATCCCAAGCACCGTTTTCCAAACACTTGAACCTTGGTGAAACCAGATGTTAATCGAACAGCGGTCTCCTCACAGAGTTGTGTATATGGCACCTTGCGGAGGCCACTCAAGTGTTTCTAAACACTTCGGACGTTGTGAAACCAGGTATGAGTTGAAAGACGGTGGCCCCACAGTGTTGTTTCACAGGGAGATGGGTATTGAGCACCTTCCGCTTAGGCCCCTCATAGGTTTTCAAACACTTCCACCTTAGCGTAATGGGCTGTTACTTGAAAGATGGTTTCCCCCCGCAACGTATCAGACAGGTGTGTATGTGGCACTTTTGATGTCGCCCCCCGCGTGGGTGTTCAAGCACACTAAGTTAGCGAAACCAGATGCTACCTGATAGATGTTTGCACCACACAAACGTTTCACAGGGTTGAGTACCGGGCACTTTGGCTGTAGTCCCCGCATGAGTTTTTAGCCACTTCTAGTGTCGTGAAACAAGACCTTAGTTGAAAGATGTGTTGTTTGCCAGAGTTGCCTATGTGGCACGTTACGCCGAGGCTTTATGCATAGGTTTTGGAACACGCCTAGCAACGTGAAACCGTTAAGTTGGTTGAAAGATGGTTTCCCCACGGCAGTTTTTAGAGTCGAGTATATGTCTCTTTCCCCATAGTCCCTAGTGTATGTTGTAAAGCAGTTCTGACAGTGAAACAAGTTGTTAATGGAAAGATTTTTATCCCGCAATATTGTTTCACAGAGTGGAGTATCTGGCACCTTCCTCTAGGTCCCTCGTGAGGTTTTTAAGCTTTTCTAAATTTCTGAAATCAGATGGGAGTTGAAAGAGGTTTCCACCTCAGTGTTGTCTCACAGAGTTGAGTATACGGCACTTTCCTCATAGACCCGGCATAGGGTTTCAAGTACTTCTGTTCGTGAAACAAGATATTAGTTGAAAGGCCGTGTCTCCATAATACTCTTCCACACAATCAAGTATATGCCACTTCCATCGTAATTCCCCGAAAGTGTTTACAGAAACTTCTAACGGTGAAGCAAGATGTTAGTTGAAGGATGGTTTCACCACACTCGTGTTTCACAGAGCGGAGTGATGGCGCTTTCCGTAGTGTTGCCCGCGTGGGTTTTCTAACACTTACAAACTAGTGACCCCAAATGGTAGCTGACAGATGGCTTCACCACAGTGTTGTCTCACAGAGGGGAGGATATGGCGCTTCTCTCATAGTGGCTCGCGTACGTTTTCCATCCCGTCCAAATTAGTGAAACCGAATGTTTCTTGAGAGAGCGTTCCCCAAAATGCTGTTCTTTCCCGTATTGGAGTATAAGGCACTTTCCCTGTAGGTGTCGCATAGGTTTTCAAACTGTTCCAACCTTGTGCAACAAGAGGTTAGTTGACTGAGGGTTTGAGCAGACTCTTGTGCAGAGTTGAGCGTATGGCACTTTCCGCATGGGCTCCGCATAGGTTTCAAAGATGTTTCTAATCGTAGGGATACCAGATGTCAGTTGAAAGATGTTTCCTACAGTCGCGCGCACGGCAGTTTTGGTGTCGGCCCCGCATGGGTCTTCAAACACTTCTACCTTGGTGAAACCCGACGTTAGTGGAGAGATGGTTTCACCACACGGTTGTTTCCCAGGGCTGAGTGCATGGCACATTCGGTGTAGGCCCCACATGGGTCTTCAAACTAAGAGGGGTCTGATGTACTGAAACAGGATGCGGGTTGAAAGACGGTTTCCGCGCGGTGCTATTTGCCAGACTCGAGTATATGGCACTTTATTCGTAGGCCCCACATAGGTTGCCGAATACCTCTGACATAGTGAGACCTGATGGTGGCTGAAGGATGGTTTCTCCACGGTAAGATTTCAGCGTGGAGTGTAGGCCGTTTTTCCTCATAGGGTTTCAAACACTTCTCAGCGAAGCAAGATGTTAGTTGATAAATGGCTTATTTATGAAAAGTGTCACATACTTAACGTGGTGTAAAATCCCTGTGCGGGAACATCTTTCAACTAACAACTTGTTCCACAATGTTAGAAACGTTGGAATCCTAGACATAGAAGTAACAAGGAAAGTGCACTTTACTCACTTTGTCAAGGATCGTTGTAGATAAACCACTCTTCAACTAACATCTGGTTTAACTAAGTGGGAAGTGTTTGCAAACGCTTGCGGGGCCACCAAGACACTGCCGTGTACTCAGCGCTGTGAAACACCAGTGTGGTGATGCCTTTTACCAACTAACATCTGCTTTCACTGCATAGGTTTTCAAGTGTTTGAAAACCCATGTGGGGACGACACGGAAAGCGCCATAGGCTGGAGTGGACGAAACACTGTGGGGGAACCACCTTCCAACTAAAATGCTGTTTCAGTACGTTGGAAGCGTTTGCAAACCTCTGCGGGGCGTAGGCGCAAATGCCTACACGCAGCTCTGTGAAACAACTACGGGGAAAGAGTCGTTCACCTAACATCAGGTGTCAGTAAGTGAGAACTCTTTGCAAACCTATGCGGGGTCTACAGGGTAAGGGCCATAGAGTCACCTCCGTGAAACAACACCGCGGGGAAACGGACTTTCAAGTAACATCTATCTGATGTCACAAAGCGAGGAGGGTTTGAAAACCCATGCGGGGCCTGGGCGGAGAGGGCCCGTACACTCAACTCCGTGAGAAAACACTGTGGGGTATCCAGCTTGCAACTAACCTCTTGTTTCGCCAAGTACAATTGGAAAGCCTATGTGGGTCCTACGGGGAAAGTGCCATGCACTCCACTCTGTGAAACAGAAAAGTGTGAGGGAAACATCTTTCCACCAACATCTTGTTCCCCCAAGTTAAAAACGTGTCAAAGCAAATGCAGCACCTACACCGAGTGTGCCTTATACGCAACACCGTGAAACACTCTAGGGAAATCTTTCTCCCATCGTCTTATTCATTAAGTTTGAAGCGTTTGGAGACCGATGCGGAGCCTAGGTGGGAAGTTCTCTGTACTCAACTCTACCAGGCAGCACTTGAGGGAAACTGTCTTTCAACTAACATCTTGTTTCCCTAAGTCACAAGTGTTTGAAAAACACTGTAGGCCTACCCCGACCAGTGCCTTGTACCTAACTTTAGGAAGTGCCGTGGGGATACCATCATTCAACTAACGGCTACGTTTCACCACCATGTGAGACACGTTAGTCAATACGTGCGGGGCCTACACGGAAAGTGCCTTATACTCACCTCTGGAAGAAAGAGTGAAATGTCGGGTTTCGCTACGTGAAAGTTGCTTGAAAATCGGGCGGGACCTAGAGGTGCCCTGGGCACCGTCACGGTCGAGAGACCACCTCCCAACATCTGGTTCCACTCGGTTACAAGTGTTTAAAACACATGCGGGGCCTATGTGGAGAGTACCAAACACTCAACTCCGTGAAACAACACTGTGGGGAATCCACCTTTCAACCTCTATGTGGTTTCTTTGAGGTAGAAGTGTTTGAAAACTTATGAGAAGCCAACTGGTTAAGTGCCGTACCTACGCTCAACGGTGAACAACGATGGTGTGCTAAAGCAGTATTTCAACCAACACCTGGTTACACTAATTTAAAAGTGTTTGAAAACTCTTCAGGGTCTGTGAGGAGAGTGCCATATGCTCAACTCTGTGACAGAACACAGTGGGGACACCATCTTCCGACTAACCTGTGTCAGTTTGAAAACCACGAGGAGCTACACCCGAAAGGGACTTACTCTATGAGACGCCCTAGGGAAACCGTCTTTGAAGTATCTTCTCGTTTCACAAACTTACAAGTGTTTGGAAACCCATGCATGCAAGGCCTGCGCAGAAAGTGCCTAGAGTCAACTCTGTGAAACAACACTGGTGGGTCTCCACGTTTCAACCACCCTCTCGTTTCACTTAGTGAGAAGGGTTTGAAAACCTACGTGCGTTCTACGCAACGCGTGCCGTATGCTCAACTCTGTGAAACAACACTGGTGAAACCATCCTTCAGATAGCAGCATGGTTCACTGTTAGAAGTGTTTGAAAACCTATGCGGAGCCTACCCCGAAAGTATCTTACACTGCACTCTGGCAAAGACTTTGGGGAAGCCGTCCTTCAACTGACATGTGACTTCACTATGTTACATGCGGTTGCGCACCATGCGGCGCCTACAGCCAAAGTGCCATCCGTATACTCAACTCTGTGAAACAACACTGTGGGGAAACGGGTTCAACTAACACCTGGTTTCACTACGTTAGAGGTGTTAGAGAAACCCGTCGGGCCCTCTGTCAAACTGCACATTGCGGAAGCCATCTTTTAGCTAACATCTTACATCTCTAAAGTATGGATGGCACGTATGTTATATATACATTGTTTGTGTGTGTGTGTATGTTATTTGTGTGGTGAATGTGGTGTGTATGTGGTGTGTCAGTGCTTTGTAGGTGCTGTATGTGTCCTTCTGTGTTGTCTTCAAGTGTCCTATACGTGTTGTGATTGTAGTATATCAGCTAGGTAGGCGCCGCGTAGAACGTATGTGCGTGTATGGTCTCTCTATGGCATGTGTGTTTTGTGTGTGGTGCACGTGTGGTTTTGTGGTGTGGCATACATGGGTGGAGTTTGGGCAGTGTCAGTGTGGTGTGTGTGGTGTGTGTGGTGTCCGTATTTCATAGACGTATGGATTCTCATGGTGTGTGAATTGTAGATGCGGTGTCTGTGTAGTGTAAGTGCGTTGTGTGCGGTATAAGTTTGGCATGTATGCGGTGTATATATGGAGTGTGTGTGTGTGCTCTACGTGTGTACGGTGTGTATATGTGTGGTACGTGTATTAGGTGTAGTAAGTAGTGTGTGGAAGATGTCTGTGTGATGTGTAAGTGGTTTGGTGTGTATGTGGTGACTGGGTGAGGTGTTTGTGTGGTATTCACGTGTCATGCGAGGTAGGTTTGTACCCTGTTGTGTGTTCGGTGTAGGAGTGATGTGGCTGTGTGGCATATGTGTCACAGTTGTGTCTCTATGTGCAGTGTGTGTGGTGTCCTTGTAGTCGATGCGTAGAGGAGGGAGCATCTGTCTTCCGTATGAGTGGCGTAGGTTTGGGGTGTGGGGCGTGTGTGTGTGGAGGCTGTATGCGTGGTATACGACGAGTGGTTTGTTTGGAAACTGTGTGCTGTATATCTGTTGAGTGCGGTGATACTGTGCGAGGGTGATAACTGGGGGTGTGTGGGGCGTGTGTGATGTGTGTTGGATATGTCTGTGGCATATACATGGTGAGTGTGTGGTGAGCCCGTGGTGTGTGTGATGCATGCATGGGTAGACGGTGTATGTGTCACGCAGGTGTGTATGTCGTAGGAAGGCGGCCAATGCGGCGGCGTGCCAGCCAGGTGTGTGGAATGTGCAGGGTGTGCGTGTATGGGTGTTATAAGTGTCTTGAGGGTATTGCACGGGTGGCCGTGTGTGGTGTGTTTTCCTGAAGTGTTTTGGGTTCGTGTGTGGTGTGTTTGGGTACTGTGGTATGTGTGATATATGTGTGGGTTTCCGTGTAATTCGTGTCTTGTGTAGGTTGCCCGGTCGTTGAAAGTGCAGTTTGACAGAGTTGAGTATATGGCACTTTCCACATAGTCCCCGCCTAGGTTTTCAAACGCTTCTAACTCAGTGAAACAAGATGTTAGCAACACGGTGGGTTTTCCCCACAGTGTTATTTCACAGAGTCGAGTGTACGGCACGTCCGTCGTCGTTCCCAGCAGTTTTTCAAACGCTTCTAACAGGGAGAAACAAGATGTTAGTTGAAAGACGGTTTCCCCAAAGTGCCGTTTTGACAGAGTTGAATATATGGCAGTTTCTTTCTGCACAGTCCCTGAATAATGTTTCAAACCCTTCTAACTTAGTGAAACTAGATGTTAATTCAAAGGATGCTTTCCCACCGTGTTGGTTCCCAGAGATGAGTACATGGCAGTGACCTTGGAGGCCCTGCGTAGGTTCCCAAAACTTCCAACTTGGTGACACATGTGAGTTGAAAGATGCTTTCTCCACAGGAGTCTCTTGCGATGGCTGGTAGATGTGACTTTCCACGTCATTCCCTGCATAGGTTGTCAAACTCTTCTCACGTAGTGAAACGACAGGCTAGTTACAAGGTATTTTCCCCACAGCGTTGTATCACAGGGTTGAGTATATGGCACTCACCCTGTAGGCCCCGCGTAGGTTTTCAAACAGTTCTCACTGAGCGAAACCACATATTAGGTGAAAGCTGGTTTCGCCACAGTGTTGTTTCGCAGGATTGGGTATACGGCCCTGTCCGCATGGGCCCACGTACGTTTTTCAAACGCTTCTAACTGAGGGAAACCAGACGTGAGTTGAAAGACGGTTTCTCCACAGTATGTTTCCTCTGAATCGAGAATTCTGAGAAACTCGAGAATTCCGTTGAAGACGAATCTTCGTTCCCAGCAGTTTTTCAAACACTTCGAACGTGGTGACATAAGATGGTAGTGGAAAGATGGTCACAAACCTAGTGACTGATACAAGCTGTTAGTTGAATGTTGGTTTCCCCAGAGTGAAGTCTGACATGGAACTTGACGCGTGGTCCCCGCGCAGGTTTTCAAGCCCTTGGAACGGAGTGAAACTAGGTGTTAGCTAAAAGATGGTGTCCTCAGAGTGTGCCTTCACGCGGGTGACTATACGGCACCTACCTTGCAGGCCCCGCACAGCTGTCAGACAGCTCTCTTTTAGTGCAGCAAGATATTAGGAGAAAGACCGTTTCGCCACACCGTGTTTCACGTGATGGAGCGTAAGGGCACTTTCTACGCAAGCCACCGTAGGTAGGTTCGCAAACACTTGGACCCGAGTGAAATGAGATGCTAGCTGAAAGATGGTTTCTCCACCGGGTGGAGGGTGACTGTCCACGTCGTTCTCCGCACAGGATTTCAAACAGTGCCAACCTGGTGATACAAGATGTTCCCGGAAACACGGTTTCCCCAAAGGTGCAGCTGCACAAAGGTGAGTGTATGGCACTTTCATTCCAGGCCTCCCATCACCGTTCCGCCTCTTCTCACTTAGGGAAAGGAGATGTTAGCTGAAAGGTGTTTCCTTCCCCCCGCCCCCCCCCCCACCCCCACGGTTTGGTTTCACACAGTCGAGGACAGAGCACTTGTCTGTGCCGTGCACGTCTGCATACGCTTTCAAACTCTTGCAACTTAGTCAAACAAGATGTCAGCTGAGAGATGGTTTCTCTGCAGGATTCTTTCAGAGTATCGAGTACATGTCACTTTCCACATCGTGCCCCGCATAGCTTTTCAAACGCTTCTGACTTAGTGACACAAGGTGTCAGTTGAAGGGCGGTTTCCCCGAAGGGCAAACCTTTGACAGAGTTGAGTGGCACGCGCCGCAGAAAGCCCCCACAGGCTTTACACGCTTCTCACCTGGGGAAACCCAATGTAGTTGAAAGACGGCTTCCCCAACAGTGTTGTTTCGCAGCGCTGAGGGTCTAGGCCCCACATGGGATTGCAAACTCTTCCAAGTGAGTGGAACCAGAGGTGAGTGGAAAGCGTTTCTCCAAAGTGCAGTTTGCCCGAGTTGAGTATATGGCACCTTCCACTGAGTGGCCCCACGATAGGCGTTTGTTCAAACGCTGGTCTAACGTAGCGGTACAGGATGTTCCTTCACAGAGCCGAGTTTGTGGCACTGACCTTACCTGTGGGCTCCGCATAGGTTTTCAAACAGTTCTCCCTCCGTGAGCCAGGATGTTAGTTGCAAGATGGCTTCTCCACAGGACTTTCTCACAATGCCGAGTCAACGTCACTTGCCCCTTCTTTGCCCGCAGAGGATGTCCGGCAAATCTAACCTAGTGACACGGGGTGTTCTCTGAAAGGTGGTTTCCCCAAAGTGCCTCTTGACAGAGTCGCGTGTGTGGCACCTTCGTCCTAGGCCCCGAATGGGTTTTCAGACACCTCTGCCCAGTGAAACGTGATGTCAGTCCACGGTATTCTCTCCCACTGTCGAGTATATGTCACTTTCCCCCTGGCTCCCCACAGAGGGGTTCAACCACTTCTACGTTAGTGAGGCAAGCTGTTAGCCAGAAGATGGCTCCTGCAATGTGCAGTGTGACAGTGCTCTGTGTGTATACATATCTCTATACATATAGCACTTTGTGCTTAGGCCCCGACGGGTTTCTCAAACACTTGTAACTTAGTGAAACCACGTGTTAGTTGAAACGGTCTCCCCACAGTGTTGTTTCACAGAGTTGAGTATACGGCACTTTCGCTGTAGGCCCCGCACGAACGGTTTGCAGCCACAGGGAACATAGTGAAGTGAGCTGTTAGTTGAAGGACGGCTTCTCCGCCCTCCCCCCTCCCCCCACACACACCCCAGGTGTTTGACAGAGTGGGCTGTCTCATACTTTTGGTGTGAGCTCCGCATAGCTTTTCAGACACGTCTAACAAGGGAAGCCAGATGCTCTTTGAAGGATGGTTTCACCACAGTGCTGTTTTACAGAGTTGAGCACGTGGCGCTTTCTGCGTAGGAAGCCCCTCGTTTCTGAAACTCTTCTCAGTAAGGGAAACGAGAGGTGTGTGGAAAGGTGGCGTCTCCACGGTGTTGTTTCACAGAGTTGACTCTACGCCACTTTCGTCGCAGGCCCTGCAGGGGTCTTGAAGCCCTTGTCACTTTGGGAAACGAACTGTCATTTGAAAAGCGGTTTCCCCCCACTGTCTCACAGAGTTGAGGGTAGGGCCCTTGCCGCGTAGACCCCCAACAGTTTCCAAACACTCTTGAGTTAGTGAAACCAGGTGTCAGTTGAGTGCTCGTTCCAGCACACCATCGTTTCTCACAGTTGAGTAGACGGCACTCAACCGTTAGGCTTCTCGTAGGTTTTCAAACCCTTCTACCTTAGAGAAACCACATGGTAGTTGGAGGGCGGTTTCCCCACAGTGTTGTTTCCTAGAGTTGAGAGCGTACGGTCCCGTGCGCTTGGCGCCTGCGAGCCTTTTGGAACAACTGTGGCTTCGTGAACCCAGATGCTAAGACACAGATTGTGTCCCCAAGGTGTCGTCTCACAGGGTTCAGTGTATGGCACTCTCGTTGTAGGCCCCGCAACGTTTGGAGCTACGTCTGCCTGAGCGAAGTGAGATGTCAGTGGAACGACGGCTTTCACCAAGTGGTATTTGCCAGAGCGCAGTGTGAGATACTTTCGGGCTAGGCTCCGCCTAGCTTTCCAAACACTTCTCACGAGGGAACCCAGATGCTGTTTGAAGGAGGGTTTCACCACAGTGTTGTTTCACAGAGTTGCGCACAGGGCCCTCCCTGCCTAGTACCCACGTAGGTTTTCGAACCCTTCTCACTAAGCGAAACGAGCGGTCAGATGAAACGTGGAGACCCACAGTGTCGTCTCACAGGGTGGAGTGTATGGCATTTTCCGCATAGGCCCTGCATAGGTTGTCAAACACTTGTAACCTTGTGAGACGAGATGTGATTGGAAAGATGGTTTCCCCCACGGCGTCTCAGAGAGTGGAGTATACGGCAGGTTCGTTGTAGTCTCCGGATGCTTCTCAAACACTTCCAACTCAGTGAAACCACATGGTAGTTGGAAGATCTTTCCCCAGAAGGTTGTGTCACAGAGTTGACTGTACGTCACGTTCTACAGAAGCCTCTGTAGGTTTTCAAACACGTCTGCCTTAGTGAACTGAGATGTTAGTGGAAAGGTGTTTTCCCCACCGTGTTTTTCCCCGTAGCCGAGTATATGGCACTCACCGTCCACGTCTGCATACGTTTGCAAACTCTTCTAACTTAGGCAAACAAGGTGTTAGTTGAAAGATGGTTTCTCCACAGTATGTTTTCACAGAGTCGAGAACCTGGCACTTTCCTCATTGTTCCTAGCAACCTTTTTCACGTACGTCTAACATGGCGAAACAAGATATTAGTTGGAAGATGGTTTCCCTAAAAATTGACAGTGGAGCAGATGGCACTTTCCGCCTAAGCCCCCCCCCCCTCCACCCACCGTCACGCAAGTTTCGAAACGCTCCTACAAAATGAACCCAGATGTTATTTGAAAGGCGGTTTCACCACAGTCGTGTTGCGCAGAGTTGAGCATAGGACACTTTCTTTGTAGAAGTGGCGTAGGTTTTCAACCACCTCTAAGTGAAGAGCAGTTAGCTGCAACATGGATTCACCACAGTGTTGTGTCACAGAGTTGAGCGCATGGTCTACGCGCCTAGGTCCCGTGGGTCTTCTCAGACACTTGTAACCTCGTGAAACCAGAGGCTAGAAGAAAGACCCTTTCCCCCACAGTGCTGTTTCACAGAGTTGAGTATATGGCACTTTCGGACTAGGCCCCACATGGTTTGCATTTCCATCTAGCATAGTGAATTAAAATGTGAGTTGGAGGACGGCTTCCCCAGGTGCTGTTTGGCAGAGTGGAGTGGATGATTCTTGCGGTGTAGGCTCTGCATAAGTTTTCAAACACTTCTAACAGGGGAGCCCAGATGGTACTTGAAGGGTGGTCTCCCCACCGTGTTGTTTTACAGAGTTGAGCACATGGCACTTTCTACGTAGAACCGCGTACGGTTGTCAAACACTCCTAAGTGAAACGAGAGGTTAGTTGAAAGGTGGAGTCTCCACAGTGTTGTTTCACAGAGTTGACTAGGTGGCACTTTCGGCGCAGGCCCTACATGGGTTTTCAAATGCTTGTAACTGTGTGAAATGAGATGTCAGTTGAAAGATGGTTTCTCCACAGTGTCTCACAGAGTGGAGATTGTGGCGCTTTCGGTGTCATCTCCGCGTGGTTTTCAAACCCTTCTAACTTCCTGAAACAACACGTTAGTTGGAAGAGGGTTTCCCCGACTGTGTTGTGTCTCGGAGTTGAAAATATGGCACTTTCCTCATAGACCCTGGATAGTTTTCAAACAGGCTTGAAGCAGGGAAACCAGATGTTAGTTGAAAGGTCGTTTTGCCACACCATTGTCTCTCCACAGTCGAGTCCATGGCACTTAACCGTTAGGCTTCCCATGGGTTTTCAAAGACTTCTACCGTAGGGAAACCAGATGGTAGTTGAACGATGGTTTCCCCACAGTGTTGTTTCACAGACTTGACCGTATGGCAGTCTCCGTGTGGCCTCCGCTTAGGTTTCCAAACCCTTGTAACTACGCGCAGTGAGAAGTTAATGGAAAGGTCGTGTCACCACAGTGTGGTTTGATTGAGTGGCGCGTCGGGCGCTAGGCACACGGGCCCCGCATGTGTTTTCAAACACTTGTAACAGTGAAACCAGGTAGTAGCTGAACGATCCTTTCACCACACGGGTATTCACACAGCTGAGTATAGGGCACCTTGCGATTAGGCAATCCTATGGGAGCATCGGATTTCCACACACTGCTCACTTAGAGAAACCAGCTGGTAGTTGAAGATCGTTTTCCCGCAGTGTTGTTTCACAGAGTTGAGTATATGGCACGGTCTTCATAGGCCCCTCAGGGGTTTCAAACACTTCTAACTTAGTGGTGCAGTGTTTAGATAAAGTCAGTTTCTCCCACGTTGTTTCACAGAGTTGAGCGTATGGTGCTATGCACCTAAGCCCCCTCCCCCCGTCTTTTCACACCCTTGTAACCTCGCGCATCCAGATGCTCGGAGAAAGACTGTGTCACCATAGTGTCTGTTCTCGGAATTGAGTGTATGGCACTTTCGTTGTGGGCCCCCGCCTGGTTTTCAAACACATCAAACTTAGGGAAATAAGATGTGAGTTGGAGGACGGCTTCCTCCGAGTGTTGTTTGACACAGTGCAACGTAAGCTACACTCGGTGTAGCCGCCGCATGGCATTTCAAACACGTCTGACAAGTGAACCCAGGTGATATTTGGAGGATGGTATCACCACGCTGTTGTTTTGCAGAGTTGAGCGTATGGCACTCTCTGCGTAGTCCCTGCATAGGTCTTCAAACACTTCGAACTTAGTGCACCAAGATGTTAGTTGAAAGAGGGCTTCTCCACAGGATTCTCTACAGTGTCCTGTACATGTCACTCTCCGCATCGTTCCCCACATAGACCTCCACAGACCTCTACGCGACACGACACGTTAATTGACAGACTGTTTCCACAAAGTGCATTTTGACAGAGTTGAGGATGTGGCACTTCCACCATAAGCCCTGCATTGATTTTCCAACACTTCGAACCTCGCGAAACAAGATGGTAGTTGAACGACGGTTTTCCTTACACCGCTGCTTCACAGAATCGAGGGTATGGCACTTTCATGTATCCCAAGCACCGTTTTCCAAACACTTGAACCTTGGTGAAACCAGATGTTAATCGAACAGCGGTCTCCTCACAGAGTTGTGTATATGGCACCTTGCGGAGGCCACTCAAGTGTTTCTAAACACTTCGGACGTTGTGAAACCAGGTATGAGTTGAAAGACGGTGGCCCCACAGTGTTGTTTCACAGGGAGATGGGTATTGAGCACCTTCCGCTTAGGCCCCTCATAGGTTTTCAAACACTTCCACCTTAGCGTAATGGGCTGTTACTTGAAAGATGGTTTCCCCCCGCAACGTATCAGACAGGTGTGTATGTGGCACTTTTGATGTCGCCCCCCGCGTGGGTGTTCAAGCACACTAAGTTAGCGAAACCAGATGCTACCTGATAGATGTTTGCACCACACAAACGTTTCACAGGGTTGAGTACCGGGCACTTTGGCTGTAGTCCCCGCATGAGTTTTTAGCCACTTCTAGTGTCGTGAAACAAGACCTTAGTTGAAAGATGTGTTGTTTGCCAGAGTTGCCTATGTGGCACGTTACGCCGAGGCTTTATGCATAGGTTTTGGAACACGCCTAGCAACGTGAAACCGTTAAGTTGGTTGAAAGATGGTTTCCCCACGGCAGTTTTTAGAGTCGAGTATATGTCTCTTTCCCCATAGTCCCTAGTGTATGTTGTAAAGCAGTTCTGACAGTGAAACAAGTTGTTAATGGAAAGATTTTTATCCCGCAATATTGTTTCACAGAGTGGAGTATCTGGCACCTTCCTCTAGGTCCCTCGTGAGGTTTTTAAGCTTTTCTAAATTTCTGAAATCAGATGGGAGTTGAAAGAGGTTTCCACCTCAGTGTTGTCTCACAGAGTTGAGTATACGGCACTTTCCTCATAGACCCGGCATAGGGTTTCAAGTACTTCTGTTCGTGAAACAAGATATTAGTTGAAAGGCCGTGTCTCCATAATACTCTTCCACACAATCAAGTATATGCCACTTCCATCGTAATTCCCCGAAAGTGTTTACAGAAACTTCTAACGGTGAAGCAAGATGTTAGTTGAAGGATGGTTTCACCACACTCGTGTTTCACAGAGCGGAGTGATGGCGCTTTCCGTAGTGTTGCCCGCGTGGGTTTTCTAACACTTACAAACTAGTGACCCCAAATGGTAGCTGACAGATGGCTTCACCACAGTGTTGTCTCACAGAGGGGAGGATATGGCGCTTCTCTCATAGTGGCTCGCGTACGTTTTCCATCCCGTCCAAATTAGTGAAACCGAATGTTTCTTGAGAGAGCGTTCCCCAAAATGCTGTTCTTTCCCGTATTGGAGTATAAGGCACTTTCCCTGTAGGTGTCGCATAGGTTTTCAAACTGTTCCAACCTTGTGCAACAAGAGGTTAGTTGACTGAGGGTTTGAGCAGACTCTTGTGCAGAGTTGAGCGTATGGCACTTTCCGCATGGGCTCCGCATAGGTTTCAAAGATGTTTCTAATCGTAGGGATACCAGATGTCAGTTGAAAGATGTTTCCTACAGTCGCGCGCACGGCAGTTTTGGTGTCGGCCCCGCATGGGTCTTCAAACACTTCTACCTTGGTGAAACCCGACGTTAGTGGAGAGATGGTTTCACCACACGGTTGTTTCCCAGGGCTGAGTGCATGGCACATTCGGTGTAGGCCCCACATGGGTCTTCAAACTAAGAGGGGTCTGATGTACTGAAACAGGATGCGGGTTGAAAGACGGTTTCCGCGCGGTGCTATTTGCCAGACTCGAGTATATGGCACTTTATTCGTAGGCCCCACATAGGTTGCCGAATACCTCTGACATAGTGAGACCTGATGGTGGCTGAAGGATGGTTTCTCCACGGTAAGATTTCAGCGTGGAGTGTAGGCCGTTTTTCCTCATAGGGTTTCAAACACTTCTCAGCGAAGCAAGATGTTAGTTGATAAATGGCTTATTTATGAAAAGTGTCACATACTTAACGTGGTGTAAAATCCCTGTGCGGGAACATCTTTCAACTAACAACTTGTTCCACAATGTTAGAAACGTTGGAATCCTAGACATAGAAGTAACAAGGAAAGTGCACTTTACTCACTTTGTCAAGGATCGTTGTAGATAAACCACTCTTCAACTAACATCTGGTTTAACTAAGTGGGAAGTGTTTGCAAACGCTTGCGGGGCCACCAAGACACTGCCGTGTACTCAGCGCTGTGAAACACCAGTGTGGTGATGCCTTTTACCAACTAACATCTGCTTTCACTGCATAGGTTTTCAAGTGTTTGAAAACCCATGTGGGGACGACACGGAAAGCGCCATAGGCTGGAGTGGACGAAACACTGTGGGGGAACCACCTTCCAACTAAAATGCTGTTTCAGTACGTTGGAAGCGTTTGCAAACCTCTGCGGGGCGTAGGCGCAAATGCCTACACGCAGCTCTGTGAAACAACTACGGGGAAAGAGTCGTTCACCTAACATCAGGTGTCAGTAAGTGAGAACTCTTTGCAAACCTATGCGGGGTCTACAGGGTAAGGGCCATAGAGTCACCTCCGTGAAACAACACCGCGGGGAAACGGACTTTCAAGTAACATCTATCTGATGTCACAAAGCGAGGAGGGTTTGAAAACCCATGCGGGGCCTGGGCGGAGAGGGCCCGTACACTCAACTCCGTGAGAAAACACTGTGGGGTATCCAGCTTGCAACTAACCTCTTGTTTCGCCAAGTACAATTGGAAAGCCTATGTGGGTCCTACGGGGAAAGTGCCATGCACTCCACTCTGTGAAACAGAAAAGTGTGAGGGAAACATCTTTCCACCAACATCTTGTTCCCCCAAGTTAAAAACGTGTCAAAGCAAATGCAGCACCTACACCGAGTGTGCCTTATACGCAACACCGTGAAACACTCTAGGGAAATCTTTCTCCCATCGTCTTATTCATTAAGTTTGAAGCGTTTGGAGACCGATGCGGAGCCTAGGTGGGAAGTTCTCTGTACTCAACTCTACCAGGCAGCACTTGAGGGAAACTGTCTTTCAACTAACATCTTGTTTCCCTAAGTCACAAGTGTTTGAAAAACACTGTAGGCCTACCCCGACCAGTGCCTTGTACCTAACTTTAGGAAGTGCCGTGGGGATACCATCATTCAACTAACGGCTACGTTTCACCACCATGTGAGACACGTTAGTCAATACGTGCGGGGCCTACACGGAAAGTGCCTTATACTCACCTCTGGAAGAAAGAGTGAAATGTCGGGTTTCGCTACGTGAAAGTTGCTTGAAAATTGGGCGGGACCTAGAGGTGCCCTGGGCACCGTCACGGTCGAGAGACCACCTCCCAACATCTGGTTCCACTCGGTTACAAGTGTTTAAAACACATGCGGGGCCTATGTGGAGAGTACCAAACACTCAACTCCGTGAAACAACACTGTGGGGAATCCACCTTTCAACCTCTATGTGGTTTCTTTGAGGTAGAAGTGTTTGAAAACTTATGAGAAGCCAACTGGTTAAGTGCCGTACCTACGCTCAACGGTGAACAACGATGGTGTGCTAAAGCAGTATTTCAACCAACACCTGGTTACACTAATTTAAAAGTGTTTGAAAACTCTTCAGGGTCTGTGAGGAGAGTGCCATATGCTCAACTCTGTGACAGAACACAGTGGGGACACCATCTTCCGACTAACCTGTGTCAGTTTGAAAACCACGAGGAGCTACACCCGAAAGGGACTTACTCTATGAGACGCCCTAGG
This sequence comes from Leopardus geoffroyi, assembly GCF_018350155.1. Taxonomy (NCBI): domain Eukaryota; kingdom Metazoa; phylum Chordata; class Mammalia; order Carnivora; family Felidae; genus Leopardus; species Leopardus geoffroyi. Next base: position 23,922,319 of record NC_059335.1, on the reverse strand, counting down.
GAAACCGTCTTTGAAGTATCTTCTCGTTTCACAAACTTACAAGTGTTTGGAAACCCATGCATGCAAGGCCTGCGCAGAAAGTGCCTAGAGTCAACTCTGTGAAACAACACTGGTGGGTCTCCACGTTTCAACCACCCTCTCGTTTCACTTAGTGAGAAGGGTTTGAAAACCTACGTGCGTTCTACGCAACGCGTGCCGTATGCTCAACTCTGTGAAACAACACTGGTGAAACCATCCTTCAGATAGCAGCATGGTTCACTGTTAGAAGTGTTTGAAAACCTATGCGGAGCCTACCCCGAAAGTATCTTACACTGCACTCTGGCAAAGACTTTGGGGAAGCCGTCCTTCAACTGACATGTGACTTCACTATGTTACATGCGGTTGCGCACCATGCGGCGCCTACAGCCAAAGTGCCATCCGTATACTCAACTCTGTGAAACAACACTGTGGGGAAACGGGTTCAACTAACACCTGGTTTCACTACGTTAGAGGTGTTAGAGAAACCCGTCGGGCCCTCTGTCAAACTGCACATTGCGGAAGCCATCTTTTAGCTAACATCTTACATCTCTAAAGTATGGATGGCACGTATGTTATATATACATTGTTTGTGTGTGTGTGTATGTTATTTGTGTGGTGAATGTGGTGTGTATGTGGTGTGTCAGTGCTTTGTAGGTGCTGTATGTGTCCTTCTGTGTTGTCTTCAAGTGTCCTATACGTGTTGTGATTGTAGTATATCAGCTAGGTAGGCGCCGCGTAGAACGTATGTGCGTGTATGGTCTCTCTATGGCATGTGTGTTTTGTGTGTGGTGCACGTGTGGTTTTGTGGTGTGGCATACATGGGTGGAGTTTGGGCAGTGTCAGTGTGGTGTGTGTGGTGTGTGTGGTGTCCGTATTTCATAGACGTATGGATTCTCATGGTGTGTGAATTGTAGATGCGGTGTCTGTGTAGTGTAAGTGCGTTGTGTGCGGTATAAGTTTGGCATGTATGCGGTGTATATATGGAGTGTGTGTGTGTGCTCTACGTGTGTACGGTGTGTATATGTGTGGTACGTGTATTAGGTGTAGTAAGTAGTGTGTGGAAGATGTCTGTGTGATGTGTAAGTGGTTTGGTGTGTATGTGGTGACTGGGTGAGGTGTTTGTGTGGTATTCACGTGTCATGCGAGGTAGGTTTGTACCCTGTTGTGTGTTCGGTGTAGGAGTGATGTGGCTGTGTGGCATATGTGTCACAGTTGTGTCTCTATGTGCAGTGTGTGTGGTGTCCTTGTAGTCGATGCGTAGAGGAGGGAGCATCTGTCTTCCGTATGAGTGGCGTAGGTTTGGGGTGTGGGGCGTGTGTGTGTGGAGGCTGTATGCGTGGTATACGACGAGTGGTTTGTTTGGAAACTGTGTGCTGTATATCTGTTGAGTGCGGTGATACTGTGCGAGGGTGATAACTGGGGGTGTGTGGGGCGTGTGTGATGTGTGTTGGATATGTCTGTGGCATATACATGGTGAGTGTGTGGTGAGCCCGTGGTGTGTGTGATGCATGCATGGGTAGACGGTGTATGTGTCACGCAGGTGTGTATGTCGTAGGAAGGCGGCCAATGCGGCGGCGTGCCAGCCAGGTGTGTGGAATGTGCAGGGTGTGCGTGTATGGGTGTTATAAGTGTCTTGAGGGTATTGCACGGGTGGCCGTGTGTGGTGTGTTTTCCTGAAGTGTTTTGGGTTCGTGTGTGGTGTGTTTGGGTACTGTGGTATGTGTGATATATGTGTGGGTTTCCGTGTAATTCGTGTCTTGTGTAGGTTGCCCGGTCGTTGAAAGTGCAGTTTGACAGAGTTGAGTATATGGCACTTTCCACATAGTCCCCGCCTAGGTTTTCAAACGCTTCTAACTCAGTGAAACAAGATGTTAGCAACACGGTGGGTTTTCCCCACAGTGTTATTTCACAGAGTCGAGTGTACGGCACGTCCGTCGTCGTTCCCAGCAGTTTTTCAAACGCTTCTAACAGGGAGAAACAAGATGTTAGTTGAAAGACGGTTTCCCCAAAGTGCCGTTTTGACAGAGTTGAATATATGGCAGTTTCTTTCTGCACAGTCCCTGAATAATGTTTCAAACCCTTCTAACTTAGTGAAACTAGATGTTAATTCAAAGGATGCTTTCCCACCGTGTTGGTTCCCAGAGATGAGTACATGGCAGTGACCTTGGAGGCCCTGCGTAGGTTCCCAAAACTTCCAACTTGGTGACACATGTGAGTTGAAAGATGCTTTCTCCACAGGAGTCTCTTGCGATGGCTGGTAGATGTGACTTTCCACGTCATTCCCTGCATAGGTTGTCAAACTCTTCTCACGTAGTGAAACGACAGGCTAGTTACAAGGTATTTTCCCCACAGCGTTGTATCACAGGGTTGAGTATATGGCACTCACCCTGTAGGCCCCGCGTAGGTTTTCAAACAGTTCTCACTGAGCGAAACCACATATTAGGTGAAAGCTGGTTTCGCCACAGTGTTGTTTCGCAGGATTGGGTATACGGCCCTGTCCGCATGGGCCCACGTACGTTTTTCAAACGCTTCTAACTGAGGGAAACCAGACGTGAGTTGAAAGACGGTTTCTCCACAGTATGTTTCCTCTGAATCGAGAATTCTGAGAAACTCGAGAATTCCGTTGAAGACGAATCTTCGTTCCCAGCAGTTTTTCAAACACTTCGAACGTGGTGACATAAGATGGTAGTGGAAAGATGGTCACAAACCTAGTGACTGATACAAGCTGTTAGTTGAATGTTGGTTTCCCCAGAGTGAAGTCTGACATGGAACTTGACGCGTGGTCCCCGCGCAGGTTTTCAAGCCCTTGGAACGGAGTGAAACTAGGTGTTAGCTAAAAGATGGTGTCCTCAGAGTGTGCCTTCACGCGGGTGACTATACGGCACCTACCTTGCAGGCCCCGCACAGCTGTCAGACAGCTCTCTTTTAGTGCAGCAAGATATTAGGAGAAAGACCGTTTCGCCACACCGTGTTTCACGTGATGGAGCGTAAGGGCACTTTCTACGCAAGCCACCGTAGGTAGGTTCGCAAACACTTGGACCCGAGTGAAATGAGATGCTAGCTGAAAGATGGTTTCTCCACCGGGTGGAGGGTGACTGTCCACGTCGTTCTCCGCACAGGATTTCAAACAGTGCCAACCTGGTGATACAAGATGTTCCCGGAAACACGGTTTCCCCAAAGGTGCAGCTGCACAAAGGTGAGTGTATGGCACTTTCATTCCAGGCCTCCCATCACCGTTCCGCCTCTTCTCACTTAGGGAAAGGAGATGTTAGCTGAAAGGTGTTTCCTTCCCCCCGCCCCCCCCCCCACCCCCACGGTTTGGTTTCACACAGTCGAGGACAGAGCACTTGTCTGTGCCGTGCACGTCTGCATACGCTTTCAAACTCTTGCAACTTAGTCAAACAAGATGTCAGCTGAGAGATGGTTTCTCTGCAGGATTCTTTCAGAGTATCGAGTACATGTCACTTTCCACATCGTGCCCCGCATAGCTTTTCAAACGCTTCTGACTTAGTGACACAAGGTGTCAGTTGAAGGGCGGTTTCCCCGAAGGGCAAACCTTTGACAGAGTTGAGTGGCACGCGCCGCAGAAAGCCCCCACAGGCTTTACACGCTTCTCACCTGGGGAAACCCAATGTAGTTGAAAGACGGCTTCCCCAACAGTGTTGTTTCGCAGCGCTGAGGGTCTAGGCCCCACATGGGATTGCAAACTCTTCCAAGTGAGTGGAACCAGAGGTGAGTGGAAAGCGTTTCTCCAAAGTGCAGTTTGCCCGAGTTGAGTATATGGCACCTTCCACTGAGTGGCCCCACGATAGGCGTTTGTTCAAACGCTGGTCTAACGTAGCGGTACAGGATGTTCCTTCACAGAGCCGAGTTTGTGGCACTGACCTTACCTGTGGGCTCCGCATAGGTTTTCAAACAGTTCTCCCTCCGTGAGCCAGGATGTTAGTTGCAAGATGGCTTCTCCACAGGACTTTCTCACAATGCCGAGTCAACGTCACTTGCCCCTTCTTTGCCCGCAGAGGATGTCCGGCAAATCTAACCTAGTGACACGGGGTGTTCTCTGAAAGGTGGTTTCCCCAAAGTGCCTCTTGACAGAGTCGCGTGTGTGGCACCTTCGTCCTAGGCCCCGAATGGGTTTTCAGACACCTCTGCCCAGTGAAACGTGATGTCAGTCCACGGTATTCTCTCCCACTGTCGAGTATATGTCACTTTCCCCCTGGCTCCCCACAGAGGGGTTCAACCACTTCTACGTTAGTGAGGCAAGCTGTTAGCCAGAAGATGGCTCCTGCAATGTGCAGTGTGACAGTGCTCTGTGTGTATACATATCTCTATACATATAGCACTTTGTGCTTAGGCCCCGACGGGTTTCTCAAACACTTGTAACTTAGTGAAACCACGTGTTAGTTGAAACGGTCTCCCCACAGTGTTGTTTCACAGAGTTGAGTATACGGCACTTTCGCTGTAGGCCCCGCACGAACGGTTTGCAGCCACAGGGAACATAGTGAAGTGAGCTGTTAGTTGAAGGACGGCTTCTCCGCCCTCCCCCCTCCCCCCACACACACCCCAGGTGTTTGACAGAGTGGGCTGTCTCATACTTTTGGTGTGAGCTCCGCATAGCTTTTCAGACACGTCTAACAAGGGAAGCCAGATGCTCTTTGAAGGATGGTTTCACCACAGTGCTGTTTTACAGAGTTGAGCACGTGGCGCTTTCTGCGTAGGAAGCCCCTCGTTTCTGAAACTCTTCTCAGTAAGGGAAACGAGAGGTGTGTGGAAAGGTGGCGTCTCCACGGTGTTGTTTCACAGAGTTGACTCTACGCCACTTTCGTCGCAGGCCCTGCAGGGGTCTTGAAGCCCTTGTCACTTTGGGAAACGAACTGTCATTTGAAAAGCGGTTTCCCCCCACTGTCTCACAGAGTTGAGGGTAGGGCCCTTGCCGCGTAGACCCCCAACAGTTTCCAAACACTCTTGAGTTAGTGAAACCAGGTGTCAGTTGAGTGCTCGTTCCAGCACACCATCGTTTCTCACAGTTGAGTAGACGGCACTCAACCGTTAGGCTTCTCGTAGGTTTTCAAACCCTTCTACCTTAGAGAAACCACATGGTAGTTGGAGGGCGGTTTCCCCACAGTGTTGTTTCCTAGAGTTGAGAGCGTACGGTCCCGTGCGCTTGGCGCCTGCGAGCCTTTTGGAACAACTGTGGCTTCGTGAACCCAGATGCTAAGACACAGATTGTGTCCCCAAGGTGTCGTCTCACAGGGTTCAGTGTATGGCACTCTCGTTGTAGGCCCCGCAACGTTTGGAGCTACGTCTGCCTGAGCGAAGTGAGATGTCAGTGGAACGACGGCTTTCACCAAGTGGTATTTGCCAGAGCGCAGTGTGAGATACTTTCGGGCTAGGCTCCGCCTAGCTTTCCAAACACTTCTCACGAGGGAACCCAGATGCTGTTTGAAGGAGGGTTTCACCACAGTGTTGTTTCACAGAGTTGCGCACAGGGCCCTCCCTGCCTAGTACCCACGTAGGTTTTCGAACCCTTCTCACTAAGCGAAACGAGCGGTCAGATGAAACGTGGAGACCCACAGTGTCGTCTCACAGGGTGGAGTGTATGGCATTTTCCGCATAGGCCCTGCATAGGTTGTCAAACACTTGTAACCTTGTGAGACGAGATGTGATTGGAAAGATGGTTTCCCCCACGGCGTCTCAGAGAGTGGAGTATACGGCAGGTTCGTTGTAGTCTCCGGATGCTTCTCAAACACTTCCAACTCAGTGAAACCACATGGTAGTTGGAAGATCTTTCCCCAGAAGGTTGTGTCACAGAGTTGACTGTACGTCACGTTCTACAGAAGCCTCTGTAGGTTTTCAAACACGTCTGCCTTAGTGAACTGAGATGTTAGTGGAAAGGTGTTTTCCCCACCGTGTTTTTCCCCGTAGCCGAGTATATGGCACTCACCGTCCACGTCTGCATACGTTTGCAAACTCTTCTAACTTAGGCAAACAAGGTGTTAGTTGAAAGATGGTTTCTCCACAGTATGTTTTCACAGAGTCGAGAACCTGGCACTTTCCTCATTGTTCCTAGCAACCTTTTTCACGTACGTCTAACATGGCGAAACAAGATATTAGTTGGAAGATGGTTTCCCTAAAAATTGACAGTGGAGCAGATGGCACTTTCCGCCTAAGCCCCCCCCCCCTCCACCCACCGTCACGCAAGTTTCGAAACGCTCCTACAAAATGAACCCAGATGTTATTTGAAAGGCGGTTTCACCACAGTCGTGTTGCGCAGAGTTGAGCATAGGACACTTTCTTTGTAGAAGTGGCGTAGGTTTTCAACCACCTCTAAGTGAAGAGCAGTTAGCTGCAACATGGATTCACCACAGTGTTGTGTCACAGAGTTGAGCGCATGGTCTACGCGCCTAGGTCCCGTGGGTCTTCTCAGACACTTGTAACCTCGTGAAACCAGAGGCTAGAAGAAAGACCCTTTCCCCCACAGTGCTGTTTCACAGAGTTGAGTATATGGCACTTTCGGACTAGGCCCCACATGGTTTGCATTTCCATCTAGCATAGTGAATTAAAATGTGAGTTGGAGGACGGCTTCCCCAGGTGCTGTTTGGCAGAGTGGAGTGGATGATTCTTGCGGTGTAGGCTCTGCATAAGTTTTCAAACACTTCTAACAGGGGAGCCCAGATGGTACTTGAAGGGTGGTCTCCCCACCGTGTTGTTTTACAGAGTTGAGCACATGGCACTTTCTACGTAGAACCGCGTACGGTTGTCAAACACTCCTAAGTGAAACGAGAGGTTAGTTGAAAGGTGGAGTCTCCACAGTGTTGTTTCACAGAGTTGACTAGGTGGCACTTTCGGCGCAGGCCCTACATGGGTTTTCAAATGCTTGTAACTGTGTGAAATGAGATGTCAGTTGAAAGATGGTTTCTCCACAGTGTCTCACAGAGTGGAGATTGTGGCGCTTTCGGTGTCATCTCCGCGTGGTTTTCAAACCCTTCTAACTTCCTGAAACAACACGTTAGTTGGAAGAGGGTTTCCCCGACTGTGTTGTGTCTCGGAGTTGAAAATATGGCACTTTCCTCATAGACCCTGGATAGTTTTCAAACAGGCTTGAAGCAGGGAAACCAGATGTTAGTTGAAAGGTCGTTTTGCCACACCATTGTCTCTCCACAGTCGAGTCCATGGCACTTAACCGTTAGGCTTCCCATGGGTTTTCAAAGACTTCTACCGTAGGGAAACCAGATGGTAGTTGAACGATGGTTTCCCCACAGTGTTGTTTCACAGACTTGACCGTATGGCAGTCTCCGTGTGGCCTCCGCTTAGGTTTCCAAACCCTTGTAACTACGCGCAGTGAGAAGTTAATGGAAAGGTCGTGTCACCACAGTGTGGTTTGATTGAGTGGCGCGTCGGGCGCTAGGCACACGGGCCCCGCATGTGTTTTCAAACACTTGTAACAGTGAAACCAGGTAGTAGCTGAACGATCCTTTCACCACACGGGTATTCACACAGCTGAGTATAGGGCACCTTGCGATTAGGCAATCCTATGGGAGCATCGGATTTCCACACACTGCTCACTTAGAGAAACCAGCTGGTAGTTGAAGATCGTTTTCCCGCAGTGTTGTTTCACAGAGTTGAGTATATGGCACGGTCTTCATAGGCCCCTCAGGGGTTTCAAACACTTCTAACTTAGTGGTGCAGTGTTTAGATAAAGTCAGTTTCTCCCACGTTGTTTCACAGAGTTGAGCGTATGGTGCTATGCACCTAAGCCCCCTCCCCCCGTCTTTTCACACCCTTGTAACCTCGCGCATCCAGATGCTCGGAGAAAGACTGTGTCACCATAGTGTCTGTTCTCGGAATTGAGTGTATGGCACTTTCGTTGTGGGCCCCCGCCTGGTTTTCAAACACATCAAACTTAGGGAAATAAGATGTGAGTTGGAGGACGGCTTCCTCCGAGTGTTGTTTGACACAGTGCAACGTAAGCTACACTCGGTGTAGCCGCCGCATGGCATTTCAAACACGTCTGACAAGTGAACCCAGGTGATATTTGGAGGATGGTATCACCACGCTGTTGTTTTGCAGAGTTGAGCGTATGGCACTCTCTGCGTAGTCCCTGCATAGGTCTTCAAACACTTCGAACTTAGTGCACCAAGATGTTAGTTGAAAGAGGGCTTCTCCACAGGATTCTCTACAGTGTCCTGTACATGTCACTCTCCGCATCGTTCCCCACATAGACCTCCACAGACCTCTACGCGACACGACACGTTAATTGACAGACTGTTTCCACAAAGTGCATTTTGACAGAGTTGAGGATGTGGCACTTCCACCATAAGCCCTGCATTGATTTTCCAACACTTCGAACCTCGCGAAACAAGATGGTAGTTGAACGACGGTTTTCCTTACACCGCTGCTTCACAGAATCGAGGGTATGGCACTTTCATGTATCCCAAGCACCGTTTTCCAAACACTTGAACCTTGGTGAAACCAGATGTTAATCGAACAGCGGTCTCCTCACAGAGTTGTGTATATGGCACCTTGCGGAGGCCACTCAAGTGTTTCTAAACACTTCGGACGTTGTGAAACCAGGTATGAGTTGAAAGACGGTGGCCCCACAGTGTTGTTTCACAGGGAGATGGGTATTGAGCACCTTCCGCTTAGGCCCCTCATAGGTTTTCAAACACTTCCACCTTAGCGTAATGGGCTGTTACTTGAAAGATGGTTTCCCCCCGCAACGTATCAGACAGGTGTGTATGTGGCACTTTTGATGTCGCCCCCCGCGTGGGTGTTCAAGCACACTAAGTTAGCGAAACCAGATGCTACCTGATAGATGTTTGCACCACACAAACGTTTCACAGGGTTGAGTACCGGGCACTTTGGCTGTAGTCCCCGCATGAGTTTTTAGCCACTTCTAGTGTCGTGAAACAAGACCTTAGTTGAAAGATGTGTTGTTTGCCAGAGTTGCCTATGTGGCACGTTACGCCGAGGCTTTATGCATAGGTTTTGGAACACGCCTAGCAACGTGAAACCGTTAAGTTGGTTGAAAGATGGTTTCCCCACGGCAGTTTTTAGAGTCGAGTATATGTCTCTTTCCCCATAGTCCCTAGTGTATGTTGTAAAGCAGTTCTGACAGTGAAACAAGTTGTTAATGGAAAGATTTTTATCCCGCAATATTGTTTCACAGAGTGGAGTATCTGGCACCTTCCTCTAGGTCCCTCGTGAGGTTTTTAAGCTTTTCTAAATTTCTGAAATCAGATGGGAGTTGAAAGAGGTTTCCACCTCAGTGTTGTCTCACAGAGTTGAGTATACGGCACTTTCCTCATAGACCCGGCATAGGGTTTCAAGTACTTCTGTTCGTGAAACAAGATATTAGTTGAAAGGCCGTGTCTCCATAATACTCTTCCACACAATCAAGTATATGCCACTTCCATCGTAATTCCCCGAAAGTGTTTACAGAAACTTCTAACGGTGAAGCAAGATGTTAGTTGAAGGATGGTTTCACCACACTCGTGTTTCACAGAGCGGAGTGATGGCGCTTTCCGTAGTGTTGCCCGCGTGGGTTTTCTAACACTTACAAACTAGTGACCCCAAATGGTAGCTGACAGATGGCTTCACCACAGTGTTGTCTCACAGAGGGGAGGATATGGCGCTTCTCTCATAGTGGCTCGCGTACGTTTTCCATCCCGTCCAAATTAGTGAAACCGAATGTTTCTTGAGAGAGCGTTCCCCAAAATGCTGTTCTTTCCCGTATTGGAGTATAAGGCACTTTCCCTGTAGGTGTCGCATAGGTTTTCAAACTGTTCCAACCTTGTGCAACAAGAGGTTAGTTGACTGAGGGTTTGAGCAGACTCTTGTGCAGAGTTGAGCGTATGGCACTTTCCGCATGGGCTCCGCATAGGTTTCAAAGATGTTTCTAATCGTAGGGATACCAGATGTCAGTTGAAAGATGTTTCCTACAGTCGCGCGCACGGCAGTTTTGGTGTCGGCCCCGCATGGGTCTTCAAACACTTCTACCTTGGTGAAACCCGACGTTAGTGGAGAGATGGTTTCACCACACGGTTGTTTCCCAGGGCTGAGTGCATGGCACATTCGGTGTAGGCCCCACATGGGTCTTCAAACTAAGAGGGGTCTGATGTACTGAAACAGGATGCGGGTTGAAAGACGGTTTCCGCGCGGTGCTATTTGCCAGACTCGAGTATATGGCACTTTATTCGTAGGCCCCACATAGGTTGCCGAATACCTCTGACATAGTGAGACCTGATGGTGGCTGAAGGATGGTTTCTCCACGGTAAGATTTCAGCGTGGAGTGTAGGCCGTTTTTCCTCATAGGGTTTCAAACACTTCTCAGCGAAGCAAGATGTTAGTTGATAAATGGCTTATTTATGAAAAGTGTCACATACTTAACGTGGTGTAAAATCCCTGTGCGGGAACATCTTTCAACTAACAACTTGTTCCACAATGTTAGAAACGTTGGAATCCTAGACATAGAAGTAACAAGGAAAGTGCACTTTACTCACTTTGTCAAGGATCGTTGTAGATAAACCACTCTTCAACTAACATCTGGTTTAACTAAGTGGGAAGTGTTTGCAAACGCTTGCGGGGCCACCAAGACACTGCCGTGTACTCAGCGCTGTGAAACACCAGTGTGGTGATGCCTTTTACCAACTAACATCTGCTTTCACTGCATAGGTTTTCAAGTGTTTGAAAACCCATGTGGGGACGACACGGAAAGCGCCATAGGCTGGAGTGGACGAAACACTGTGGGGGAACCACCTTCCAACTAAAATGCTGTTTCAGTACGTTGGAAGCGTTTGCAAACCTCTGCGGGGCGTAGGCGCAAATGCCTACACGCAGCTCTGTGAAACAACTACGGGGAAAGAGTCGTTCACCTAACATCAGGTGTCAGTAAGTGAGAACTCTTTGCAAACCTATGCGGGGTCTACAGGGTAAGGGCCATAGAGTCACCTCCGTGAAACAACACCGCGGGGAAACGGACTTTCAAGTAACATCTATCTGATGTCACAAAGCGAGGAGGGTTTGAAAACCCATGCGGGGCCTGGGCGGAGAGGGCCCGTACACTCAACTCCGTGAGAAAACACTGTGGGGTATCCAGCTTGCAACTAACCTCTTGTTTCGCCAAGTACAATTGGAAAGCCTATGTGGGTCCTACGGGGAAAGTGCCATGCACTCCACTCTGTGAAACAGAAAAGTGTGAGGGAAACATCTTTCCACCAACATCTTGTTCCCCCAAGTTAAAAACGTGTCAAAGCAAATGCAGCACCTACACCGAGTGTGCCTTATACGCAACACCGTGAAACACTCTAGGGAAATCTTTCTCCCATCGTCTTATTCATTAAGTTTGAAGCGTTTGGAGACCGATGCGGAGCCTAGGTGGGAAGTTCTCTGTACTCAACTCTACCAGGCAGCACTTGAGGGAAACTGTCTTTCAACTAACATCTTGTTTCCCTAAGTCACAAGTGTTTGAAAAACACTGTAGGCCTACCCCGACCAGTGCCTTGTACCTAACTTTAGGAAGTGCCGTGGGGATACCATCATTCAACTAACGGCTACGTTTCACCACCATGTGAGACACGTTAGTCAATACGTGCGGGGCCTACACGGAAAGTGCCTTATACTCACCTCTGGAAGAAAGAGTGAAATGTCGGGTTTCGCTACGTGAAAGTTGCTTGAAAATCGGGCGGGACCTAGAGGTGCCCTGGGCACCGTCACGGTCGAGAGACCACCTCCCAACATCTGGTTCCACTCGGTTACAAGTGTTTAAAACACATGCGGGGCCTATGTGGAGAGTACCAAACACTCAACTCCGTGAAACAACACTGTGGGGAATCCACCTTTCAACCTCTATGTGGTTTCTTTGAGGTAGAAGTGTTTGAAAACTTATGAGAAGCCAACTGGTTAAGTGCCGTACCTACGCTCAACGGTGAACAACGATGGTGTGCTAAAGCAGTATTTCAACCAACACCTGGTTACACTAATTTAAAAGTGTTTGAAAACTCTTCAGGGTCTGTGAGGAGAGTGCCATATGCTCAACTCTGTGACAGAACACAGTGGGGACACCATCTTCCGACTAACCTGTGTCAGTTTGAAAACCACGAGGAGCTACACCCGAAAGGGACTTACTCTATGAGACGCCCTAGGGAAACCGTCTTTGAAGTATCTTCTCGTTTCACAAACTTACAAGTGTTTGGAAACCCATGCATGCAAGGCCTGCGCAGAAAGTGCCTAGAGTCAACTCTGTGAAACAACACTGGTGGGTCTCCACGTTTCAACCACCCTCTCGTTTCACTTAGTGAGAAGGGTTTGAAAACCTACGTGCGTTCTACGCAACGCGTGCCGTATGCTCAACTCTGTGAAACAACACTGGTGAAACCATCCTTCAGATAGCAGCATGGTTCACTGTTAGAAGTGTTTGAAAACCTATGCGGAGCCTACCCCGAAAGTATCTTACACTGCACTCTGGCAAAGACTTTGGGGAAGCCGTCCTTCAACTGACATGTGACTTCACTATGTTACATGCGGTTGCGCACCATGCGGCGCCTACAGCCAAAGTGCCATCCGTATACTCAACTCTGTGAAACAACACTGTGGGGAAACGGGTTCAACTAACACCTGGTTTCACTACGTTAGAGGTGTTAGAGAAACCCGTCGGGCCCTCTGTCAAACTGCACATTGCGGAAGCCATCTTTTAGCTAACATCTTACATCTCTAAAGTATGGATGGCACGTATGTTATATATACATTGTTTGTGTGTGTGTGTATGTTATTTGTGTGGTGAATGTGGTGTGTATGTGGTGTGTCAGTGCTTTGTAGGTGCTGTATGTGTCCTTCTGTGTTGTCTTCAAGTGTCCTATACGTGTTGTGATTGTAGTATATCAGCTAGGTAGGCGCCGCGTAGAACGTATGTGCGTGTATGGTCTCTCTATGGCATGTGTGTTTTGTGTGTGGTGCACGTGTGGTTTTGTGGTGTGGCATACATGGGTGGAGTTTGGGCAGTGTCAGTGTGGTGTGTGTGGTGTGTGTGGTGTCCGTATTTCATAGACGTATGGATTCTCATGGTGTGTGAATTGTAGATGCGGTGTCTGTGTAGTGTAAGTGCGTTGTGTGCGGTATAAGTTTGGCATGTATGCGGTGTATATATGGAGTGTGTGTGTGTGCTCTACGTGTGTACGGTGTGTATATGTGTGGTACGTGTATTAGGTGTAGTAAGTAGTGTGTGGAAGATGTCTGTGTGATGTGTAAGTGGTTTGGTGTGTATGTGGTGACTGGGTGAGGTGTTTGTGTGGTATTCACGTGTCATGCGAGGTAGGTTTGTACCCTGTTGTGTGTTCGGTGTAGGAGTGATGTGGCTGTGTGGCATATGTGTCACAGTTGTGTCTCTATGTGCAGTGTGTGTGGTGTCCTTGTAGTCGATGCGTAGAGGAGGGAGCATCTGTCTTCCGTATGAGTGGCGTAGGTTTGGGGTGTGGGGCGTGTGTGTGTGGAGGCTGTATGCGTGGTATACGACGAGTGGTTTGTTTGGAAACTGTGTGCTGTATATCTGTTGAGTGCGGTGATACTGTGCGAGGGTGATAACTGGGGGTGTGTGGGGCGTGTGTGATGTGTGTTGGATATGTCTGTGGCATATACATGGTGAGTGTGTGGTGAGCCCGTGGTGTGTGTGATGCATGCATGGGTAGACGGTGTATGTGTCACGCAGGTGTGTATGTCGTAGGAAGGCGGCCAATGCGGCGGCGTGCCAGCCAGGTGTGTGGAATGTGCAGGGTGTGCGTGTATGGGTGTTATAAGTGTCTTGAGGGTATTGCACGGGTGGCCGTGTGTGGTGTGTTTTCCTGAAGTGTTTTGGGTTCGTGTGTGGTGTGTTTGGGTACTGTGGTATGTGTGATATATGTGTGGGTTTCCGTGTAATTCGTGTCTTGTGTAGGTTGCCCGGTCGTTGAAAGTGCAGTTTGACAGAGTTGAGTATATGGCACTTTCCACATAGTCCCCGCCTAGGTTTTCAAACGCTTCTAACTCAGTGAAACAAGATGTTAGCAACACGGTGGGTTTTCCCCACAGTGTTATTTCACAGAGTCGAGTGTACGGCACGTCCGTCGTCGTTCCCAGCAGTTTTTCAAACGCTTCTAACAGGGAGAAACAAGATGTTAGTTGAAAGACGGTTTCCCCAAAGTGCCGTTTTGACAGAGTTGAATATATGGCAGTTTCTTTCTGCACAGTCCCTGAATAATGTTTCAAACCCTTCTAACTTAGTGAAACTAGATGTTAATTCAAAGGATGCTTTCCCACCGTGTTGGTTCCCAGAGATGAGTACATGGCAGTGACCTTGGAGGCCCTGCGTAGGTTCCCAAAACTTCCAACTTGGTGACACATGTGAGTTGAAAGATGCTTTCTCCACAGGAGTCTCTTGCGATGGCTGGTAGATGTGACTTTCCACGTCATTCCCTGCATAGGTTGTCAAACTCTTCTCACGTAGTGAAACGACAGGCTAGTTACAAGGTATTTTCCCCACAGCGTTGTATCACAGGGTTGAGTATATGGCACTCACCCTGTAGGCCCCGCGTAGGTTTTCAAACAGTTCTCACTGAGCGAAACCACATATTAGGTGAAAGCTGGTTTCGCCACAGTGTTGTTTCGCAGGATTGGGTATACGGCCCTGTCCGCATGGGCCCACGTACGTTTTTCAAACGCTTCTAACTGAGGGAAACCAGACGTGAGTTGAAAGACGGTTTCTCCACAGTATGTTTCCTCTGAATCGAGAATTCTGAGAAACTCGAGAATTCCGTTGAAGACGAATCTTCGTTCCCAGCAGTTTTTCAAACACTTCGAACGTGGTGACATAAGATGGTAGTGGAAAGATGGTCACAAACCTAGTGACTGATACAAGCTGTTAGTTGAATGTTGGTTTCCCCAGAGTGAAGTCTGACATGGAACTTGACGCGTGGTCCCCGCGCAGGTTTTCAAGCCCTTGGAACGGAGTGAAACTAGGTGTTAGCTAAAAGATGGTGTCCTCAGAGTGTGCCTTCACGCGGGTGACTATACGGCACCTACCTTGCAGGCCCCGCACAGCTGTCAGACAGCTCTCTTTTAGTGCAGCAAGATATTAGGAGAAAGACCGTTTCGCCACACCGTGTTTCACGTGATGGAGCGTAAGGGCACTTTCTACGCAAGCCACCGTAGGTAGGTTCGCAAACACTTGGACCCGAGTGAAATGAGATGCTAGCTGAAAGATGGTTTCTCCACCGGGTGGAGGGTGACTGTCCACGTCGTTCTCCGCACAGGATTTCAAACAGTGCCAACCTGGTGATACAAGATGTTCCCGGAAACACGGTTTCCCCAAAGGTGCAGCTGCACAAAGGTGAGTGTATGGCACTTTCATTCCAGGCCTCCCATCACCGTTCCGCCTCTTCTCACTTAGGGAAAGGAGATGTTAGCTGAAAGGTGTTTCCTTCCCCCCGCCCCCCCCCCCACCCCCACGGTTTGGTTTCACACAGTCGAGGACAGAGCACTTGTCTGTGCCGTGCACGTCTGCATACGCTTTCAAACTCTTGCAACTTAGTCAAACAAGATGTCAGCTGAGAGATGGTTTCTCTGCAGGATTCTTTCAGAGTATCGAGTACATGTCACTTTCCACATCGTGCCCCGCATAGCTTTTCAAACGCTTCTGACTTAGTGACACAAGGTGTCAGTTGAAGGGCGGTTTCCCCGAAGGGCAAACCTTTGACAGAGTTGAGTGGCACGCGCCGCAGAAAGCCCCCACAGGCTTTACACGCTTCTCACCTGGGGAAACCCAATGTAGTTGAAAGACGGCTTCCCCAACAGTGTTGTTTCGCAGCGCTGAGGGTCTAGGCCCCACATGGGATTGCAAACTCTTCCAAGTGAGTGGAACCAGAGGTGAGTGGAAAGCGTTTCTCCAAAGTGCAGTTTGCCCGAGTTGAGTATATGGCACCTTCCACTGAGTGGCCCCACGATAGGCGTTTGTTCAAACGCTGGTCTAACGTAGCGGTACAGGATGTTCCTTCACAGAGCCGAGTTTGTGGCACTGACCTTACCTGTGGGCTCCGCATAGGTTTTCAAACAGTTCTCCCTCCGTGAGCCAGGATGTTAGTTGCAAGATGGCTTCTCCACAGGACTTTCTCACAATGCCGAGTCAACGTCACTTGCCCCTTCTTTGCCCGCAGAGGATGTCCGGCAAATCTAACCTAGTGACACGGGGTGTTCTCTGAAAGGTGGTTTCCCCAAAGTGCCTCTTGACAGAGTCGCGTGTGTGGCACCTTCGTCCTAGGCCCCGAATGGGTTTTCAGACACCTCTGCCCAGTGAAACGTGATGTCAGTCCACGGTATTCTCTCCCACTGTCGAGTATATGTCACTTTCCCCCTGGCTCCCCACAGAGGGGTTCAACCACTTCTACGTTAGTGAGGCAAGCTGTTAGCCAGAAGATGGCTCCTGCAATGTGCAGTGTGACAGTGCTCTGTGTGTATACATATCTCTATACATATAGCACTTTGTGCTTAGGCCCCGACGGGTTTCTCAAACACTTGTAACTTAGTGAAACCACGTGTTAGTTGAAACGGTCTCCCCACAGTGTTGTTTCACAGAGTTGAGTATACGGCACTTTCGCTGTAGGCCCCGCACGAACGGTTTGCAGCCACAGGGAACATAGTGAAGTGAGCTGTTAGTTGAAGGACGGCTTCTCCGCCCTCCCCCCTCCCCCCACACACACCCCAGGTGTTTGACAGAGTGGGCTGTCTCATACTTTTGGTGTGAGCTCCGCATAGCTTTTCAGACACGTCTAACAAGGGAAGCCAGATGCTCTTTGAAGGATGGTTTCACCACAGTGCTGTTTTACAGAGTTGAGCACGTGGCGCTTTCTGCGTAGGAAGCCCCTCGTTTCTGAAACTCTTCTCAGTAAGGGAAACGAGAGGTGTGTGGAAAGGTGGCGTCTCCACGGTGTTGTTTCACAGAGTTGACTCTACGCCACTTTCGTCGCAGGCCCTGCAGGGGTCTTGAAGCCCTTGTCACTTTGGGAAACGAACTGTCATTTGAAAAGCGGTTTCCCCCCACTGTCTCACAGAGTTGAGGGTAGGGCCCTTGCCGCGTAGACCCCCAACAGTTTCCAAACACTCTTGAGTTAGTGAAACCAGGTGTCAGTTGAGTGCTCGTTCCAGCACACCATCGTTTCTCACAGTTGAGTAGACGGCACTCAACCGTTAGGCTTCTCGTAGGTTTTCAAACCCTTCTACCTTAGAGAAACCACATGGTAGTTGGAGGGCGGTTTCCCCACAGTGTTGTTTCCTAGAGTTGAGAGCGTACGGTCCCGTGCGCTTGGCGCCTGCGAGCCTTTTGGAACAACTGTGGCTTCGTGAACCCAGATGCTAAGACACAGATTGTGTCCCCAAGGTGTCGTCTCACAGGGTTCAGTGTATGGCACTCTCGTTGTAGGCCCCGCAACGTTTGGAGCTACGTCTGCCTGAGCGAAGTGAGATGTCAGTGGAACGACGGCTTTCACCAAGTGGTATTTGCCAGAGCGCAGTGTGAGATACTTTCGGGCTAGGCTCCGCCTAGCTTTCCAAACACTTCTCACGAGGGAACCCAGATGCTGTTTGAAGGAGGGTTTCACCACAGTGTTGTTTCACAGAGTTGCGCACAGGGCCCTCCCTGCCTAGTACCCACGTAGGTTTTCGAACCCTTCTCACTAAGCGAAACGAGCGGTCAGATGAAACGTGGAGACCCACAGTGTCGTCTCACAGGGTGGAGTGTATGGCATTTTCCGCATAGGCCCTGCATAGGTTGTCAAACACTTGTAACCTTGTGAGACGAGATGTGATTGGAAAGATGGTTTCCCCCACGGCGTCTCAGAGAGTGGAGTATACGGCAGGTTCGTTGTAGTCTCCGGATGCTTCTCAAACACTTCCAACTCAGTGAAACCACATGGTAGTTGGAAGATCTTTCCCCAGAAGGTTGTGTCACAGAGTTGACTGTACGTCACGTTCTACAGAAGCCTCTGTAGGTTTTCAAACACGTCTGCCTTAGTGAACTGAGATGTTAGTGGAAAGGTGTTTTCCCCACCGTGTTTTTCCCCGTAGCCGAGTATATGGCACTCACCGTCCACGTCTGCATACGTTTGCAAACTCTTCTAACTTAGGCAAACAAGGTGTTAGTTGAAAGATGGTTTCTCCACAGTATGTTTTCACAGAGTCGAGAACCTGGCACTTTCCTCATTGTTCCTAGCAACCTTTTTCACGTACGTCTAACATGGCGAAACAAGATATTAGTTGGAAGATGGTTTCCCTAAAAATTGACAGTGGAGCAGATGGCACTTTCCGCCTAAGCCCCCCCCCCCTCCACCCACCGTCACGCAAGTTTCGAAACGCTCCTACAAAATGAACCCAGATGTTATTTGAAAGGCGGTTTCACCACAGTCGTGTTGCGCAGAGTTGAGCATAGGACACTTTCTTTGTAGAAGTGGCGTAGGTTTTCAACCACCTCTAAGTGAAGAGCAGTTAGCTGCAACATGGATTCACCACAGTGTTGTGTCACAGAGTTGAGCGCATGGTCTACGCGCCTAGGTCCCGTGGGTCTTCTCAGACACTTGTAACCTCGTGAAACCAGAGGCTAGAAGAAAGACCCTTTCCCCCACAGTGCTGTTTCACAGAGTTGAGTATATGGCACTTTCGGACTAGGCCCCACATGGTTTGCATTTCCATCTAGCATAGTGAATTAAAATGTGAGTTGGAGGACGGCTTCCCCAGGTGCTGTTTGGCAGAGTGGAGTGGATGATTCTTGCGGTGTAGGCTCTGCATAAGTTTTCAAACACTTCTAACAGGGGAGCCCAGATGGTACTTGAAGGGTGGTCTCCCCACCGTGTTGTTTTACAGAGTTGAGCACATGGCACTTTCTACGTAGAACCGCGTACGGTTGTCAAACACTCCTAAGTGAAACGAGAGGTTAGTTGAAAGGTGGAGTCTCCACAGTGTTGTTTCACAGAGTTGACTAGGTGGCACTTTCGGCGCAGGCCCTACATGGGTTTTCAAATGCTTGTAACTGTGTGAAATGAGATGTCAGTTGAAAGATGGTTTCTCCACAGTGTCTCACAGAGTGGAGATTGTGGCGCTTTCGGTGTCATCTCCGCGTGGTTTTCAAACCCTTCTAACTTCCTGAAACAACACGTTAGTTGGAAGAGGGTTTCCCCGACTGTGTTGTGTCTCGGAGTTGAAAATATGGCACTTTCCTCATAGACCCTGGATAGTTTTCAAACAGGCTTGAAGCAGGGAAACCAGATGTTAGTTGAAAGGTCGTTTTGCCACACCATTGTCTCTCCACAGTCGAGTCCATGGCACTTAACCGTTAGGCTTCCCATGGGTTTTCAAAGACTTCTACCGTAGGGAAACCAGATGGTAGTTGAACGATGGTTTCCCCACAGTGTTGTTTCACAGACTTGACCGTATGGCAGTCTCCGTGTGGCCTCCGCTTAGGTTTCCAAACCCTTGTAACTACGCGCAGTGAGAAGTTAATGGAAAGGTCGTGTCACCACAGTGTGGTTTGATTGAGTGGCGCGTCGGGCGCTAGGCACACGGGCCCCGCATGTGTTTTCAAACACTTGTAACAGTGAAACCAGGTAGTAGCTGAACGATCCTTTCACCACACGGGTATTCACACAGCTGAGTATAGGGCACCTTGCGATTAGGCAATCCTATGGGAGCATCGGATTTCCACACACTGCTCACTTAGAGAAACCAGCTGGTAGTTGAAGATCGTTTTCCCGCAGTGTTGTTTCACAGAGTTGAGTATATGGCACGGTCTTCATAGGCCCCTCAGGGGTTTCAAACACTTCTAACTTAGTGGTGCAGTGTTTAGATAAAGTCAGTTTCTCCCACGTTGTTTCACAGAGTTGAGCGTATGGTGCTATGCACCTAAGCCCCCTCCCCCCGTCTTTTCACACCCTTGTAACCTCGCGCATCCAGATGCTCGGAGAAAGACTGTGTCACCATAGTGTCTGTTCTCGGAATTGAGTGTATGGCACTTTCGTTGTGGGCCCCCGCCTGGTTTTCAAACACATCAAACTTAGGGAAATAAGATGTGAGTTGGAGGACGGCTTCCTCCGAGTGTTGTTTGACACAGTGCAACGTAAGCTACACTCGGTGTAGCCGCCGCATGGCATTTCAAACACGTCTGACAAGTGAACCCAGGTGATATTTGGAGGATGGTATCACCACGCTGTTGTTTTGCAGAGTTGAGCGTATGGCACTCTCTGCGTAGTCCCTGCATAGGTCTTCAAACACTTCGAACTTAGTGCACCAAGATGTTAGTTGAAAGAGGGCTTCTCCACAGGATTCTCTACAGTGTCCTGTACATGTCACTCTCCGCATCGTTCCCCACATAGACCTCCACAGACCTCTACGCGACACGACACGTTAATTGACAGACTGTTTCCACAAAGTGCATTTTGACAGAGTTGAGGATGTGGCACTTCCACCATAAGCCCTGCATTGATTTTCCAACACTTCGAACCTCGCGAAACAAGATGGTAGTTGAACGACGGTTTTCCTTACACCGCTGCTTCACAGAATCGAGGGTATGGCACTTTCATGTATCCCAAGCACCGTTTTCCAAACACTTGAACCTTGGTGAAACCAGATGTTAATCGAACAGCGGTCTCCTCACAGAGTTGTGTATATGGCACCTTGCGGAGGCCACTCAAGTGTTTCTAAACACTTCGGACGTTGTGAAACCAGGTATGAGTTGAAAGACGGTGGCCCCACAGTGTTGTTTCACAGGGAGATGGGTATTGAGCACCTTCCGCTTAGGCCCCTCATAGGTTTTCAAACACTTCCACCTTAGCGTAATGGGCTGTTACTTGAAAGATGGTTTCCCCCCGCAACGTATCAGACAGGTGTGTATGTGGCACTTTTGATGTCGCCCCCCGCGTGGGTGTTCAAGCACACTAAGTTAGCGAAACCAGATGCTACCTGATAGATGTTTGCACCACACAAACGTTTCACAGGGTTGAGTACCGGGCACTTTGGCTGTAGTCCCCGCATGAGTTTTTAGCCACTTCTAGTGTCGTGAAACAAGACCTTAGTTGAAAGATGTGTTGTTTGCCAGAGTTGCCTATGTGGCACGTTACGCCGAGGCTTTATGCATAGGTTTTGGAACACGCCTAGCAACGTGAAACCGTTAAGTTGGTTGAAAGATGGTTTCCCCACGGCAGTTTTTAGAGTCGAGTATATGTCTCTTTCCCCATAGTCCCTAGTGTATGTTGTAAAGCAGTTCTGACAGTGAAACAAGTTGTTAATGGAAAGATTTTTATCCCGCAATATTGTTTCACAGAGTGGAGTATCTGGCACCTTCCTCTAGGTCCCTCGTGAGGTTTTTAAGCTTTTCTAAATTTCTGAAATCAGATGGGAGTTGAAAGAGGTTTCCACCTCAGTGTTGTCTCACAGAGTTGAGTATACGGCACTTTCCTCATAGACCCGGCATAGGGTTTCAAGTACTTCTGTTCGTGAAACAAGATATTAGTTGAAAGGCCGTGTCTCCATAATACTCTTCCACACAATCAAGTATATGCCACTTCCATCGTAATTCCCCGAAAGTGTTTACAGAAACTTCTAACGGTGAAGCAAGATGTTAGTTGAAGGATGGTTTCACCACACTCGTGTTTCACAGAGCGGAGTGATGGCGCTTTCCGTAGTGTTGCCCGCGTGGGTTTTCTAACACTTACAAACTAGTGACCCCAAATGGTAGCTGACAGATGGCTTCACCACAGTGTTGTCTCACAGAGGGGAGGATATGGCGCTTCTCTCATAGTGGCTCGCGTACGTTTTCCATCCCGTCCAAATTAGTGAAACCGAATGTTTCTTGAGAGAGCGTTCCCCAAAATGCTGTTCTTTCCCGTATTGGAGTATAAGGCACTTTCCCTGTAGGTGTCGCATAGGTTTTCAAACTGTTCCAACCTTGTGCAACAAGAGGTTAGTTGACTGAGGGTTTGAGCAGACTCTTGTGCAGAGTTGAGCGTATGGCACTTTCCGCATGGGCTCCGCATAGGTTTCAAAGATGTTTCTAATCGTAGGGATACCAGATGTCAGTTGAAAGATGTTTCCTACAGTCGCGCGCACGGCAGTTTTGGTGTCGGCCCCGCATGGGTCTTCAAACACTTCTACCTTGGTGAAACCCGACGTTAGTGGAGAGATGGTTTCACCACACGGTTGTTTCCCAGGGCTGAGTGCATGGCACATTCGGTGTAGGCCCCACATGGGTCTTCAAACTAAGAGGGGTCTGATGTACTGAAACAGGATGCGGGTTGAAAGACGGTTTCCGCGCGGTGCTATTTGCCAGACTCGAGTATATGGCACTTTATTCGTAGGCCCCACATAGGTTGCCGAATACCTCTGACATAGTGAGACCTGATGGTGGCTGAAGGATGGTTTCTCCACGGTAAGATTTCAGCGTGGAGTGTAGGCCGTTTTTCCTCATAGGGTTTCAAACACTTCTCAGCGAAGCAAGATGTTAGTTGATAAATGGCTTATTTATGAAAAGTGTCACATACTTAACGTGGTGTAAAATCCCTGTGCGGGAACATCTTTCAACTAACAACTTGTTCCACAATGTTAGAAACGTTGGAATCCTAGACATAGAAGTAACAAGGAAAGTGCACTTTACTCACTTTGTCAAGGATCGTTGTAGATAAACCACTCTTCAACTAACATCTGGTTTAACTAAGTGGGAAGTGTTTGCAAACGCTTGCGGGGCCACCAAGACACTGCCGTGTACTCAGCGCTGTGAAACACCAGTGTGGTGATGCCTTTTACCAACTAACATCTGCTTTCACTGCATAGGTTTTCAAGTGTTTGAAAACCCATGTGGGGACGACACGGAAAGCGCCATAGGCTGGAGTGGACGAAACACTGTGGGGGAACCACCTTCCAACTAAAATGCTGTTTCAGTACGTTGGAAGCGTTTGCAAACCTCTGCGGGGCGTAGGCGCAAATGCCTACACGCAGCTCTGTGAAACAACTACGGGGAAAGAGTCGTTCACCTAACATCAGGTGTCAGTAAGTGAGAACTCTTTGCAAACCTATGCGGGGTCTACAGGGTAAGGGCCATAGAGTCACCTCCGTGAAACAACACCGCGGGGAAACGGACTTTCAAGTAACATCTATCTGATGTCACAAAGCGAGGAGGGTTTGAAAACCCATGCGGGGCCTGGGCGGAGAGGGCCCGTACACTCAACTCCGTGAGAAAACACTGTGGGGTATCCAGCTTGCAACTAACCTCTTGTTTCGCCAAGTACAATTGGAAAGCCTATGTGGGTCCTACGGGGAAAGTGCCATGCACTCCACTCTGTGAAACAGAAAAGTGTGAGGGAAACATCTTTCCACCAACATCTTGTTCCCCCAAGTTAAAAACGTGTCAAAGCAAATGCAGCACCTACACCGAGTGTGCCTTATACGCAACACCGTGAAACACTCTAGGGAAATCTTTCTCCCATCGTCTTATTCATTAAGTTTGAAGCGTTTGGAGACCGATGCGGAGCCTAGGTGGGAAGTTCTCTGTACTCAACTCTACCAGGCAGCACTTGAGGGAAACTGTCTTTCAACTAACATCTTGTTTCCCTAAGTCACAAGTGTTTGAAAAACACTGTAGGCCTACCCCGACCAGTGCCTTGTACCTAACTTTAGGAAGTGCCGTGGGGATACCATCATTCAACTAACGGCTACGTTTCACCACCATGTGAGACACGTTAGTCAATACGTGCGGGGCCTACACGGAAAGTGCCTTATACTCACCTCTGGAAGAAAGAGTGAAATGTCGGGTTTCGCTACGTGAAAGTTGCTTGAAAATCGGGCGGGACCTAGAGGTGCCCTGGGCACCGTCACGGTCGAGAGACCACCTCCCAACATCTGGTTCCACTCGGTTACAAGTGTTTAAAACACATGCGGGGCCTATGTGGAGAGTACCAAACACTCAACTCCGTGAAACAACACTGTGGGGAATCCACCTTTCAACCTCTATGTGGTTTCTTTGAGGTAGAAGTGTTTGAAAACTTATGAGAAGCCAACTGGTTAAGTGCCGTACCTACGCTCAACGGTGAACAACGATGGTGTGCTAAAGCAGTATTTCAACCAACACCTGGTTACACTAATTTAAAAGTGTTTGAAAACTCTTCAGGGTCTGTGAGGAGAGTGCCATATGCTCAACTCTGTGACAGAACACAGTGGGGACACCATCTTCCGACTAACCTGTGTCAGTTTGAAAACCACGAGGAGCTACACCCGAAAGGGACTTACTCTATGAGACGCCCTAGGGAAACCGTCTTTGAAGTATCTTCTCGTTTCACAAACTTACAAGTGTTTGGAAACCCATGCATGCAAGGCCTGCGCAGAAAGTGCCTAGAGTCAACTCTGTGAAACAACACTGGTGGGTCTCCACGTTTCAACCACCCTCTCGTTTCACTTAGTGAGAAGGGTTTGAAAACCTACGTGCGTTCTACGCAACGCGTGCCGTATGCTCAACTCTGTGAAACAACACTGGTGAAACCATCCTTCAGATAGCAGCATGGTTCACTGTTAGAAGTGTTTGAAAACCTATGCGGAGCCTACCCCGAAAGTATCTTACACTGCACTCTGGCAAAGACTTTGGGGAAGCCGTCCTTCAACTGACATGTGACTTCACTATGTTACATGCGGTTGCGCACCATGCGGCGCCTACAGCCAAAGTGCCATCCGTATACTCAACTCTGTGAAACAACACTGTGGGGAAACGGGTTCAACTAACACCTGGTTTCACTACGTTAGAGGTGTTAGAGAAACCCGTCGGGCCCTCTGTCAAACTGCACATTGCGGAAGCCATCTTTTAGCTAACATCTTACATCTCTAAAGTATGGATGGCACGTATGTTATATATACATTGTTTGTGTGTGTGTGTATGTTATTTGTGTGGTGAATGTGGTGTGTATGTGGTGTGTCAGTGCTTTGTAGGTGCTGTATGTGTCCTTCTGTGTTGTCTTCAAGTGTCCTATACGTGTTGTGATTGTAGTATATCAGCTAGGTAGGCGCCGCGTAGAACGTATGTGCGTGTATGGTCTCTCTATGGCATGTGTGTTTTGTGTGTGGTGCACGTGTGGTTTTGTGGTGTGGCATACATGGGTGGAGTTTGGGCAGTGTCAGTGTGGTGTGTGTGGTGTGTGTGGTGTCCGTATTTCATAGACGTATGGATTCTCATGGTGTGTGAATTGTAGATGCGGTGTCTGTGTAGTGTAAGTGCGTTGTGTGCGGTATAAGTTTGGCATGTATGCGGTGTATATATGGAGTGTGTGTGTGTGCTCTACGTGTGTACGGTGTGTATATGTGTGGTACGTGTATTAGGTGTAGTAAGTAGTGTGTGGAAGATGTCTGTGTGATGTGTAAGTGGTTTGGTGTGTATGTGGTGACTGGGTGAGGTGTTTGTGTGGTATTCACGTGTCATGCGAGGTAGGTTTGTACCCTGTTGTGTGTTCGGTGTAGGAGTGATGTGGCTGTGTGGCATATGTGTCACAGTTGTGTCTCTATGTGCAGTGTGTGTGGTGTCCTTGTAGTCGATGCGTAGAGGAGGGAGCATCTGTCTTCCGTATGAGTGGCGTAGGTTTGGGGTGTGGGGCGTGTGTGTGTGGAGGCTGTATGCGTGGTATACGACGAGTGGTTTGTTTGGAAACTGTGTGCTGTATATCTGTTGAGTGCGGTGATACTGTGCGAGGGTGATAACTGGGGGTGTGTGGGGCGTGTGTGATGTGTGTTGGATATGTCTGTGGCATATACATGGTGAGTGTGTGGTGAGCCCGTGGTGTGTGTGATGCATGCATGGGTAGACGGTGTATGTGTCACGCAGGTGTGTATGTCGTAGGAAGGCGGCCAATGCGGCGGCGTGCCAGCCAGGTGTGTGGAATGTGCAGGGTGTGCGTGTATGGGTGTTATAAGTGTCTTGAGGGTATTGCACGGGTGGCCGTGTGTGGTGTGTTTTCCTGAAGTGTTTTGGGTTCGTGTGTGGTGTGTTTGGGTACTGTGGTATGTGTGATATATGTGTGGGTTTCCGTGTAATTCGTGTCTTGTGTAGGTTGCCCGGTCGTTGAAAGTGCAGTTTGACAGAGTTGAGTATATGGCACTTTCCACATAGTCCCCGCCTAGGTTTTCAAACGCTTCTAACTCAGTGAAACAAGATGTTAGCAACACGGTGGGTTTTCCCCACAGTGTTATTTCACAGAGTCGAGTGTACGGCACGTCCGTCGTCGTTCCCAGCAGTTTTTCAAACGCTTCTAACAGGGAGAAACAAGATGTTAGTTGAAAGACGGTTTCCCCAAAGTGCCGTTTTGACAGAGTTGAATATATGGCAGTTTCTTTCTGCACAGTCCCTGAATAATGTTTCAAACCCTTCTAACTTAGTGAAACTAGATGTTAATTCAAAGGATGCTTTCCCACCGTGTTGGTTCCCAGAGATGAGTACATGGCAGTGACCTTGGAGGCCCTGCGTAGGTTCCCAAAACTTCCAACTTGGTGACACATGTGAGTTGAAAGATGCTTTCTCCACAGGAGTCTCTTGCGATGGCTGGTAGATGTGACTTTCCACGTCATTCCCTGCATAGGTTGTCAAACTCTTCTCACGTAGTGAAACGACAGGCTAGTTACAAGGTATTTTCCCCACAGCGTTGTATCACAGGGTTGAGTATATGGCACTCACCCTGTAGGCCCCGCGTAGGTTTTCAAACAGTTCTCACTGAGCGAAACCACATATTAGGTGAAAGCTGGTTTCGCCACAGTGTTGTTTCGCAGGATTGGGTATACGGCCCTGTCCGCATGGGCCCACGTACGTTTTTCAAACGCTTCTAACTGAGGGAAACCAGACGTGAGTTGAAAGACGGTTTCTCCACAGTATGTTTCCTCTGAATCGAGAATTCTGAGAAACTCGAGAATTCCGTTGAAGACGAATCTTCGTTCCCAGCAGTTTTTCAAACACTTCGAACGTGGTGACATAAGATGGTAGTGGAAAGATGGTCACAAACCTAGTGACTGATACAAGCTGTTAGTTGAATGTTGGTTTCCCCAGAGTGAAGTCTGACATGGAACTTGACGCGTGGTCCCCGCGCAGGTTTTCAAGCCCTTGGAACGGAGTGAAACTAGGTGTTAGCTAAAAGATGGTGTCCTCAGAGTGTGCCTTCACGCGGGTGACTATACGGCACCTACCTTGCAGGCCCCGCACAGCTGTCAGACAGCTCTCTTTTAGTGCAGCAAGATATTAGGAGAAAGACCGTTTCGCCACACCGTGTTTCACGTGATGGAGCGTAAGGGCACTTTCTACGCAAGCCACCGTAGGTAGGTTCGCAAACACTTGGACCCGAGTGAAATGAGATGCTAGCTGAAAGATGGTTTCTCCACCGGGTGGAGGGTGACTGTCCACGTCGTTCTCCGCACAGGATTTCAAACAGTGCCAACCTGGTGATACAAGATGTTCCCGGAAACACGGTTTCCCCAAAGGTGCAGCTGCACAAAGGTGAGTGTATGGCACTTTCATTCCAGGCCTCCCATCACCGTTCCGCCTCTTCTCACTTAGGGAAAGGAGATGTTAGCTGAAAGGTGTTTCCTTCCCCCCGCCCCCCCCCCCACCCCCACGGTTTGGTTTCACACAGTCGAGGACAGAGCACTTGTCTGTGCCGTGCACGTCTGCATACGCTTTCAAACTCTTGCAACTTAGTCAAACAAGATGTCAGCTGAGAGATGGTTTCTCTGCAGGATTCTTTCAGAGTATCGAGTACATGTCACTTTCCACATCGTGCCCCGCATAGCTTTTCAAACGCTTCTGACTTAGTGACACAAGGTGTCAGTTGAAGGGCGGTTTCCCCGAAGGGCAAACCTTTGACAGAGTTGAGTGGCACGCGCCGCAGAAAGCCCCCACAGGCTTTACACGCTTCTCACCTGGGGAAACCCAATGTAGTTGAAAGACGGCTTCCCCAACAGTGTTGTTTCGCAGCGCTGAGGGTCTAGGCCCCACATGGGATTGCAAACTCTTCCAAGTGAGTGGAACCAGAGGTGAGTGGAAAGCGTTTCTCCAAAGTGCAGTTTGCCCGAGTTGAGTATATGGCACCTTCCACTGAGTGGCCCCACGATAGGCGTTTGTTCAAACGCTGGTCTAACGTAGCGGTACAGGATGTTCCTTCACAGAGCCGAGTTTGTGGCACTGACCTTACCTGTGGGCTCCGCATAGGTTTTCAAACAGTTCTCCCTCCGTGAGCCAGGATGTTAGTTGCAAGATGGCTTCTCCACAGGACTTTCTCACAATGCCGAGTCAACGTCACTTGCCCCTTCTTTGCCCGCAGAGGATGTCCGGCAAATCTAACCTAGTGACACGGGGTGTTCTCTGAAAGGTGGTTTCCCCAAAGTGCCTCTTGACAGAGTCGCGTGTGTGGCACCTTCGTCCTAGGCCCCGAATGGGTTTTCAGACACCTCTGCCCAGTGAAACGTGATGTCAGTCCACGGTATTCTCTCCCACTGTCGAGTATATGTCACTTTCCCCCTGGCTCCCCACAGAGGGGTTCAACCACTTCTACGTTAGTGAGGCAAGCTGTTAGCCAGAAGATGGCTCCTGCAATGTGCAGTGTGACAGTGCTCTGTGTGTATACATATCTCTATACATATAGCACTTTGTGCTTAGGCCCCGACGGGTTTCTCAAACACTTGTAACTTAGTGAAACCACGTGTTAGTTGAAACGGTCTCCCCACAGTGTTGTTTCACAGAGTTGAGTATACGGCACTTTCGCTGTAGGCCCCGCACGAACGGTTTGCAGCCACAGGGAACATAGTGAAGTGAGCTGTTAGTTGAAGGACGGCTTCTCCGCCCTCCCCCCTCCCCCCACACACACCCCAGGTGTTTGACAGAGTGGGCTGTCTCATACTTTTGGTGTGAGCTCCGCATAGCTTTTCAGACACGTCTAACAAGGGAAGCCAGATGCTCTTTGAAGGATGGTTTCACCACAGTGCTGTTTTACAGAGTTGAGCACGTGGCGCTTTCTGCGTAGGAAGCCCCTCGTTTCTGAAACTCTTCTCAGTAAGGGAAACGAGAGGTGTGTGGAAAGGTGGCGTCTCCACGGTGTTGTTTCACAGAGTTGACTCTACGCCACTTTCGTCGCAGGCCCTGCAGGGGTCTTGAAGCCCTTGTCACTTTGGGAAACGAACTGTCATTTGAAAAGCGGTTTCCCCCCACTGTCTCACAGAGTTGAGGGTAGGGCCCTTGCCGCGTAGACCCCCAACAGTTTCCAAACACTCTTGAGTTAGTGAAACCAGGTGTCAGTTGAGTGCTCGTTCCAGCACACCATCGTTTCTCACAGTTGAGTAGACGGCACTCAACCGTTAGGCTTCTCGTAGGTTTTCAAACCCTTCTACCTTAGAGAAACCACATGGTAGTTGGAGGGCGGTTTCCCCACAGTGTTGTTTCCTAGAGTTGAGAGCGTACGGTCCCGTGCGCTTGGCGCCTGCGAGCCTTTTGGAACAACTGTGGCTTCGTGAACCCAGATGCTAAGACACAGATTGTGTCCCCAAGGTGTCGTCTCACAGGGTTCAGTGTATGGCACTCTCGTTGTAGGCCCCGCAACGTTTGGAGCTACGTCTGCCTGAGCGAAGTGAGATGTCAGTGGAACGACGGCTTTCACCAAGTGGTATTTGCCAGAGCGCAGTGTGAGATACTTTCGGGCTAGGCTCCGCCTAGCTTTCCAAACACTTCTCACGAGGGAACCCAGATGCTGTTTGAAGGAGGGTTTCACCACAGTGTTGTTTCACAGAGTTGCGCACAGGGCCCTCCCTGCCTAGTACCCACGTAGGTTTTCGAACCCTTCTCACTAAGCGAAACGAGCGGTCAGATGAAACGTGGAGACCCACAGTGTCGTCTCACAGGGTGGAGTGTATGGCATTTTCCGCATAGGCCCTGCATAGGTTGTCAAACACTTGTAACCTTGTGAGACGAGATGTGATTGGAAAGATGGTTTCCCCCACGGCGTCTCAGAGAGTGGAGTATACGGCAGGTTCGTTGTAGTCTCCGGATGCTTCTCAAACACTTCCAACTCAGTGAAACCACATGGTAGTTGGAAGATCTTTCCCCAGAAGGTTGTGTCACAGAGTTGACTGTACGTCACGTTCTACAGAAGCCTCTGTAGGTTTTCAAACACGTCTGCCTTAGTGAACTGAGATGTTAGTGGAAAGGTGTTTTCCCCACCGTGTTTTTCCCCGTAGCCGAGTATATGGCACTCACCGTCCACGTCTGCATACGTTTGCAAACTCTTCTAACTTAGGCAAACAAGGTGTTAGTTGAAAGATGGTTTCTCCACAGTATGTTTTCACAGAGTCGAGAACCTGGCACTTTCCTCATTGTTCCTAGCAACCTTTTTCACGTACGTCTAACATGGCGAAACAAGATATTAGTTGGAAGATGGTTTCCCTAAAAATTGACAGTGGAGCAGATGGCACTTTCCGCCTAAGCCCCCCCCCCCTCCACCCACCGTCACGCAAGTTTCGAAACGCTCCTACAAAATGAACCCAGATGTTATTTGAAAGGCGGTTTCACCACAGTCGTGTTGCGCAGAGTTGAGCATAGGACACTTTCTTTGTAGAAGTGGCGTAGGTTTTCAACCACCTCTAAGTGAAGAGCAGTTAGCTGCAACATGGATTCACCACAGTGTTGTGTCACAGAGTTGAGCGCATGGTCTACGCGCCTAGGTCCCGTGGGTCTTCTCAGACACTTGTAACCTCGTGAAACCAGAGGCTAGAAGAAAGACCCTTTCCCCCACAGTGCTGTTTCACAGAGTTGAGTATATGGCACTTTCGGACTAGGCCCCACATGGTTTGCATTTCCATCTAGCATAGTGAATTAAAATGTGAGTTGGAGGACGGCTTCCCCAGGTGCTGTTTGGCAGAGTGGAGTGGATGATTCTTGCGGTGTAGGCTCTGCATAAGTTTTCAAACACTTCTAACAGGGGAGCCCAGATGGTACTTGAAGGGTGGTCTCCCCACCGTGTTGTTTTACAGAGTTGAGCACATGGCACTTTCTACGTAGAACCGCGTACGGTTGTCAAACACTCCTAAGTGAAACGAGAGGTTAGTTGAAAGGTGGAGTCTCCACAGTGTTGTTTCACAGAGTTGACTAGGTGGCACTTTCGGCGCAGGCCCTACATGGGTTTTCAAATGCTTGTAACTGTGTGAAATGAGATGTCAGTTGAAAGATGGTTTCTCCACAGTGTCTCACAGAGTGGAGATTGTGGCGCTTTCGGTGTCATCTCCGCGTGGTTTTCAAACCCTTCTAACTTCCTGAAACAACACGTTAGTTGGAAGAGGGTTTCCCCGACTGTGTTGTGTCTCGGAGTTGAAAATATGGCACTTTCCTCATAGACCCTGGATAGTTTTCAAACAGGCTTGAAGCAGGGAAACCAGATGTTAGTTGAAAGGTCGTTTTGCCACACCATTGTCTCTCCACAGTCGAGTCCATGGCACTTAACCGTTAGGCTTCCCATGGGTTTTCAAAGACTTCTACCGTAGGGAAACCAGATGGTAGTTGAACGATGGTTTCCCCACAGTGTTGTTTCACAGACTTGACCGTATGGCAGTCTCCGTGTGGCCTCCGCTTAGGTTTCCAAACCCTTGTAACTACGCGCAGTGAGAAGTTAATGGAAAGGTCGTGTCACCACAGTGTGGTTTGATTGAGTGGCGCGTCGGGCGCTAGGCACACGGGCCCCGCATGTGTTTTCAAACACTTGTAACAGTGAAACCAGGTAGTAGCTGAACGATCCTTTCACCACACGGGTATTCACACAGCTGAGTATAGGGCACCTTGCGATTAGGCAATCCTATGGGAGCATCGGATTTCCACACACTGCTCACTTAGAGAAACCAGCTGGTAGTTGAAGATCGTTTTCCCGCAGTGTTGTTTCACAGAGTTGAGTATATGGCACGGTCTTCATAGGCCCCTCAGGGGTTTCAAACACTTCTAACTTAGTGGTGCAGTGTTTAGATAAAGTCAGTTTCTCCCACGTTGTTTCACAGAGTTGAGCGTATGGTGCTATGCACCTAAGCCCCCTCCCCCCGTCTTTTCACACCCTTGTAACCTCGCGCATCCAGATGCTCGGAGAAAGACTGTGTCACCATAGTGTCTGTTCTCGGAATTGAGTGTATGGCACTTTCGTTGTGGGCCCCCGCCTGGTTTTCAAACACATCAAACTTAGGGAAATAAGATGTGAGTTGGAGGACGGCTTCCTCCGAGTGTTGTTTGACACAGTGCAACGTAAGCTACACTCGGTGTAGCCGCCGCATGGCATTTCAAACACGTCTGACAAGTGAACCCAGGTGATATTTGGAGGATGGTATCACCACGCTGTTGTTTTGCAGAGTTGAGCGTATGGCACTCTCTGCGTAGTCCCTGCATAGGTCTTCAAACACTTCGAACTTAGTGCACCAAGATGTTAGTTGAAAGAGGGCTTCTCCACAGGATTCTCTACAGTGTCCTGTACATGTCACTCTCCGCATCGTTCCCCACATAGACCTCCACAGACCTCTACGCGACACGACACGTTAATTGACAGACTGTTTCCACAAAGTGCATTTTGACAGAGTTGAGGATGTGGCACTTCCACCATAAGCCCTGCATTGATTTTCCAACACTTCGAACCTCGCGAAACAAGATGGTAGTTGAACGACGGTTTTCCTTACACCGCTGCTTCACAGAATCGAGGGTATGGCACTTTCATGTATCCCAAGCACCGTTTTCCAAACACTTGAACCTTGGTGAAACCAGATGTTAATCGAACAGCGGTCTCCTCACAGAGTTGTGTATATGGCACCTTGCGGAGGCCACTCAAGTGTTTCTAAACACTTCGGACGTTGTGAAACCAGGTATGAGTTGAAAGACGGTGGCCCCACAGTGTTGTTTCACAGGGAGATGGGTATTGAGCACCTTCCGCTTAGGCCCCTCATAGGTTTTCAAACACTTCCACCTTAGCGTAATGGGCTGTTACTTGAAAGATGGTTTCCCCCCGCAACGTATCAGACAGGTGTGTATGTGGCACTTTTGATGTCGCCCCCCGCGTGGGTGTTCAAGCACACTAAGTTAGCGAAACCAGATGCTACCTGATAGATGTTTGCACCACACAAACGTTTCACAGGGTTGAGTACCGGGCACTTTGGCTGTAGTCCCCGCATGAGTTTTTAGCCACTTCTAGTGTCGTGAAACAAGACCTTAGTTGAAAGATGTGTTGTTTGCCAGAGTTGCCTATGTGGCACGTTACGCCGAGGCTTTATGCATAGGTTTTGGAACACGCCTAGCAACGTGAAACCGTTAAGTTGGTTGAAAGATGGTTTCCCCACGGCAGTTTTTAGAGTCGAGTATATGTCTCTTTCCCCATAGTCCCTAGTGTATGTTGTAAAGCAGTTCTGACAGTGAAACAAGTTGTTAATGGAAAGATTTTTATCCCGCAATATTGTTTCACAGAGTGGAGTATCTGGCACCTTCCTCTAGGTCCCTCGTGAGGTTTTTAAGCTTTTCTAAATTTCTGAAATCAGATGGGAGTTGAAAGAGGTTTCCACCTCAGTGTTGTCTCACAGAGTTGAGTATACGGCACTTTCCTCATAGACCCGGCATAGGGTTTCAAGTACTTCTGTTCGTGAAACAAGATATTAGTTGAAAGGCCGTGTCTCCATAATACTCTTCCACACAATCAAGTATATGCCACTTCCATCGTAATTCCCCGAAAGTGTTTACAGAAACTTCTAACGGTGAAGCAAGATGTTAGTTGAAGGATGGTTTCACCACACTCGTGTTTCACAGAGCGGAGTGATGGCGCTTTCCGTAGTGTTGCCCGCGTGGGTTTTCTAACACTTACAAACTAGTGACCCCAAATGGTAGCTGACAGATGGCTTCACCACAGTGTTGTCTCACAGAGGGGAGGATATGGCGCTTCTCTCATAGTGGCTCGCGTACGTTTTCCATCCCGTCCAAATTAGTGAAACCGAATGTTTCTTGAGAGAGCGTTCCCCAAAATGCTGTTCTTTCCCGTATTGGAGTATAAGGCACTTTCCCTGTAGGTGTCGCATAGGTTTTCAAACTGTTCCAACCTTGTGCAACAAGAGGTTAGTTGACTGAGGGTTTGAGCAGACTCTTGTGCAGAGTTGAGCGTATGGCACTTTCCGCATGGGCTCCGCATAGGTTTCAAAGATGTTTCTAATCGTAGGGATACCAGATGTCAGTTGAAAGATGTTTCCTACAGTCGCGCGCACGGCAGTTTTGGTGTCGGCCCCGCATGGGTCTTCAAACACTTCTACCTTGGTGAAACCCGACGTTAGTGGAGAGATGGTTTCACCACACGGTTGTTTCCCAGGGCTGAGTGCATGGCACATTCGGTGTAGGCCCCACATGGGTCTTCAAACTAAGAGGGGTCTGATGTACTGAAACAGGATGCGGGTTGAAAGACGGTTTCCGCGCGGTGCTATTTGCCAGACTCGAGTATATGGCACTTTATTCGTAGGCCCCACATAGGTTGCCGAATACCTCTGACATAGTGAGACCTGATGGTGGCTGAAGGATGGTTTCTCCACGGTAAGATTTCAGCGTGGAGTGTAGGCCGTTTTTCCTCATAGGGTTTCAAACACTTCTCAGCGAAGCAAGATGTTAGTTGATAAATGGCTTATTTATGAAAAGTGTCACATACTTAACGTGGTGTAAAATCCCTGTGCGGGAACATCTTTCAACTAACAACTTGTTCCACAATGTTAGAAACGTTGGAATCCTAGACATAGAAGTAACAAGGAAAGTGCACTTTACTCACTTTGTCAAGGATCGTTGTAGATAAACCACTCTTCAACTAACATCTGGTTTAACTAAGTGGGAAGTGTTTGCAAACGCTTGCGGGGCCACCAAGACACTGCCGTGTACTCAGCGCTGTGAAACACCAGTGTGGTGATGCCTTTTACCAACTAACATCTGCTTTCACTGCATAGGTTTTCAAGTGTTTGAAAACCCATGTGGGGACGACACGGAAAGCGCCATAGGCTGGAGTGGACGAAACACTGTGGGGGAACCACCTTCCAACTAAAATGCTGTTTCAGTACGTTGGAAGCGTTTGCAAACCTCTGCGGGGCGTAGGCGCAAATGCCTACACGCAGCTCTGTGAAACAACTACGGGGAAAGAGTCGTTCACCTAACATCAGGTGTCAGTAAGTGAGAACTCTTTGCAAACCTATGCGGGGTCTACAGGGTAAGGGCCATAGAGTCACCTCCGTGAAACAACACCGCGGGGAAACGGACTTTCAAGTAACATCTATCTGATGTCACAAAGCGAGGAGGGTTTGAAAACCCATGCGGGGCCTGGGCGGAGAGGGCCCGTACACTCAACTCCGTGAGAAAACACTGTGGGGTATCCAGCTTGCAACTAACCTCTTGTTTCGCCAAGTACAATTGGAAAGCCTATGTGGGTCCTACGGGGAAAGTGCCATGCACTCCACTCTGTGAAACAGAAAAGTGTGAGGGAAACATCTTTCCACCAACATCTTGTTCCCCCAAGTTAAAAACGTGTCAAAGCAAATGCAGCACCTACACCGAGTGTGCCTTATACGCAACACCGTGAAACACTCTAGGGAAATCTTTCTCCCATCGTCTTATTCATTAAGTTTGAAGCGTTTGGAGACCGATGCGGAGCCTAGGTGGGAAGTTCTCTGTACTCAACTCTACCAGGCAGCACTTGAGGGAAACTGTCTTTCAACTAACATCTTGTTTCCCTAAGTCACAAGTGTTTGAAAAACACTGTAGGCCTACCCCGACCAGTGCCTTGTACCTAACTTTAGGAAGTGCCGTGGGGATACCATCATTCAACTAACGGCTACGTGTCACAATTGTGAGAAACCTTTTAAATCCGTTTTAAAAATAGCAGATGGGCATGGAGGAGGGCACCTTTTGAATGAGCACTTGGTGTTGTATGGAAACCAATTTCACAATAAATTATGTTACAAACAAAACTATCAGCTAG
The DNA here is from genome assembly GCF_018350155.1 of Leopardus geoffroyi. Lineage (NCBI taxonomy): Eukaryota > Metazoa > Chordata > Mammalia > Carnivora > Felidae > Leopardus > Leopardus geoffroyi. Next base: position 23,886,278 of record NC_059335.1, on the reverse strand, counting down.
CTTCACTAACTTAGAAGTATTTCAAAACTCATGCAGGTAACTGTAACGGAACTTCCGTACACTCAACGCTGTGAAAGAAAACAGAAACACTGTGTGAACAATCTTTCAGTAACTCCTTGCTTCACTAAGTCAGCATCTTTGGAAAAACATAAGCCTAGGAGTGTAAGAAAGGGTCACCAACTCAACTCTAGTGCAACAAGACTGTGAAGAAAGCATCCTTCCCCTAACTTCTTGTGTCACTACGTTAGGAAAGGACTGTAAGGAAAGTCCCTTTTACTCTACCCTGTGAAACAACAATGTGGAGAATCCTTCATCCCGGTAACACCTTGTTTCAGTAAGAGGGAAATGTTTGAAAACCTATGCAAGGAAGTATAAGGAAATTAGCAGATACTCAACTCTGGGAAATACATGCTGGAAAATGTACGTTCCAACGAACATATATTTTCACTGTCAGAAGTGTTTTACAACCTGGCAGGGAACCAGACGGACGTTGCCTTAGGCAGGCTGAACTCTATGAAACAACACTGTCACGAAAACATCTTTCAACTTACATCTAGTTTCACTTAGAAGGGTTTGGAAACCTAGACCTAGAAGTGCAACCTTAAGGGATGTCGACTCAACACTGAAACAACACTGTGGAGAAGCCACCTTTTCACTCACTGCTGGTTTCACTCAGTGAGAAGTGTTTCCAAACCTAGACCTAGAAGTGGAATGAAGGTGCCTTATACCCAACTCTCTGAAACAACGTTGTGGAGAAACCGTTTTTGAAAACAATAGCTTGTGTCACTAACAGAAGTGTTTGAAAACTGCTGCAGGTAACTGTAATAGAAGTTCTGTACACTCAACTCCGTGAAAACACACTGGTGAAACCATCTTTCACTAACTTCTTGCGTCCCTCAGAAGAAAACCTAGGCCTAGAAGTATAAGAAACGTATCATCAACTCAACTCATGTGAAACGAGACCGTGGAGAAGGCATCTTTCAACTAACTTCTTGTTTCACTCAAATAAACAAGAAATCTGTGTGGACATCTGTGTAGGGAACTACGAGGAATGTGTCCTATACTGAATTTAGTGAGAAAACACTCTGGAGAAACTGTCTTTCAACTAACGTCTTGTATCACTAAGGTAGAAGTGTTTGGAGATCCATGCAGGTGACTAGAAAGGAAAGTGCCATACACGTCACTCTGAAAACGCCCTGTGTGGAGAAACTGTCCTTCTACGCACAACTTGTTTCATTCACTAAGTTTTGAAAACTGTGTTGATTCACAGGTCACTTTCCTTATAGTCCCCGCATAGGTTTGCAAACACTTCCTACTTAGTGATCCAAGATGATAGTTGAAAGACATGTTTTTTTCCTGTTTCTTACGGAGTTCAGTAGCTGCCATGGTCTCGTTATACTTGTAGACCTTTGTTTCCCTACAGTTCTAACTTAGTAAAACAAGAAATCAGTTGAACGATGGCTTTTCCACTGTGTTATTTCACAGAGGTCAGTTTACGGCACTTTCCTTACCCTTCCTTCCCCCATAGGTGTTCAAACACCTCGAGCTTGGTGAAACAATCAATTAATTCAAAAAGCATGTCTCCACAATGTGGTAAACACCAGAGATGAGTATATAGCACTGACTCTGTTTCCCCGCATAGGTTATCAAACGCTTCTGAGTGATCGACGGTTTGTCCACGGTTTTGCTTCAGCGAGTTGAGCATATGGCACTTTCTTGATAGTTCTGCATGAATGTTTCCCGACCCTTCTAACTTCATGAAACAGACGTTACCTCAATGATGATTATGCCATGGTGCGCTTAATCACAGAGTTGAGTATACGGCACTCTCCTTTGAGTTCCCTGCATAAGTTTTCAAGCCTCCCAGTTAAACCTAGGAGAAAGGCGGTTTTCAAAGATAGGGCTATATAGTCTTCTCCTTCTAATGAATTACCCGCTTAGTTTTTCAAACCCGTCTAACTTAGTGAAAGACCATGTTAGCTACAAGGTGCCTTTTCCAACGTGTTTCACAGAGTTGAGTTATGGCAATTTCCTTCCTGTTCCCCGCAAAGATTTTTCCAAGAGTCCTAACTACGTCATCCAAGCTGTTATTTGGAAGAGGGTTTCTCTTCCTTGTTGTTTCACGGAGTTCCACGGGTTTTTCCACACGCTTCTGTTTTCACGAACCAGGATGTCAGTTGAAGGATGGTTTCTCCACAGTCTCATTTCACACAGTCGATGATATGGCACTTTGGTGAGGCATCTATGCTTAGCTTTCCCAACACTTCCAACGTTGTGAAACAAGAAGTCACAAACTTGTTTCTGTGTGTTAATTCACGGAATTGAGCTCATGACACTGCCCCTACAGTCACTGGCGTAAGTTTGCAAACACTGCTCACTTAGTGTCCAAAGATATTCGTTGAAAGCAGCTTTCTTCGCAGTGTTGTTTCAGAAAGGTGAGTATGTGGTACTTGCCTTGTCATTCCCCACAGAAGCTTTCAAACACTACTGAGCGAAAAAGGATGTTACTCGAAAGATGGATTCTCCACAGTGTATTTTCCACAGCGATGAGTACAGTGCACTTTCCTCCTAGCTTCCCTGCAAAAATTTTCAGTTGCGTCTAACTTGGTCATGCAAGATGATCCTTGAAAGATGAGACCCTGATGAAACCACGTTGTGCTACACAGGGGTATTTCACAGACCTCCCCCTACGGCACTTTTGGTTTTCCAACAATTCTAACTTAGTGACGCCAAAATGAGTCGAAAGTAACTTTCGCCGTGTTGCTGCTTCACAGAGATCAGTATATGGCACCGTCCTTAGAGTTCCCTGCATAGGCTTTTCAAACATTTCTGAATGTTAAAGAGGTGTGTTGTAAAGTGGTTTCTCCCCACACTTGTTTCACAGATATCAGTTCACGACGTGTTTCTTATAATTCTTGCAAAATGTTTCAAACGCTCTCACCTCGGTGGAAGCGAGATGATAATTGACTGATGGTTTTCCCACATTGTTGTTTCACTGAAGTTCAGTATATGGCCCTTTCCTTATATTTCTAGGCCTAGTCGTTCAAACGCTTCTGAGGTAGTGAAACAAGATTTTGCTGAAAGATGGTTTCTCCTCCGTGTTGTTCAGCAGTAGATACAAATTTCCTTACAGTTCCCAGCAAAGGTTTTCTAACAGAGAGAAACAAGTAGTTGATAGCTGGTTCCTGTGCTTTGTTTCTTCCCAAAGTTGAGTATATGTTACTTTCCTTATCGTTCCGTGAGTAGGTTTTCAAACAACTCTACCACAGTGACACAAGAAAATGCTACAAAGATCGTTTCTCCATAGTGTTGTTTTGAGAGATGATTATATAGGACTTGCTATATAGTACCCCGCCCGTAGTTTCAAAGCAATTCTAACATAACTAAATATTCATTGAAAGTTCTTCTCTTCACGGTGTTTTCTCCCCACAGGGATGAGTATATTTCGCTGTTTTTGGTTTTGGTTTTGTTTTGTTTTGTTTTTTATAGTTTTTCAGATAGGTTTTCAGAAAGACACATCCAACTTCACGAAACATGATGTGAGTTGAGAGATACGTTCTCCACTCTGTTGGTCCACAAATTTGAGCTTAGGGTACTTATTGTCCTTTCAGTTCCTTGCATACGTTTTCAAACACTTCTAACTTAAGGAAACAAGGTGCTTTGAAGTGGCTCCTTCGCAGTATTGTTTCCCAAAGGTCAGCATATGGCACTTTCATTATAATTCCAGGCGTAGGTTTTCAAACACACCTAACTTAGTGAAACAAGGCATTACTTGAAAGGTGGCTTCTCCACAGTGTTCCACAGATTTCAGTCTACAGTACTTTCCTTATGGTTCCTAGCACAGGTTTTGTATCTTTTCTAGCTTTGTGTTACAAGATTTCAGGTCATAGGTGGTTTCCCCAAGGTTGGTTCTATAGAATTGAGTATACGGCAGCGTCCTTATTTAGAGTCCGTGCATAGGTGTTCAAACATTTGGTCCCTTGTGAAAGAGGTTCTTCAGACTTGGCGCTCTACGGTGTCGTTTCACAGGGATGTGTGTATGGCACGTTCCTTATAGTTCCTGCATTGGCTTTTAAACATGTCTACCTAAGGGAAACAAGATGTTCCTGGAAAGGTTGGTCATTAGCAGTGATGTTTCACAGAGTTCGGTGTATTGAACTTTCGGTATAGTTCTAAACCTAGGCGGAGGTGAACTTATAACTTAGGGAAACAAGGTTTTTCTTCAATTATGGTTTCTCCAATGTGTTCGTTTCACAGGGTTGATCATCTAGAACTTCTGTGATACTTCTGTGCCTCGGGTTTCCAACTGTGCGAACCTGGGAATACAGGAAGTTTGTTAAAAGATGCTTTCTACACGGTGTTGTTTCCCAGAGTTGAGTGTACGGCACTTTGCCTACAGTTAACGCCATAGGTTTTCAAACACTTCACTTATCTGTGAAACAACACTATGGGGAAAGCACCTTTCAGTGAACGTCTTGTGTCACCGAGTTCGAATTCTTTGAAAATCTATGGGGGAACTATAAGTAAAGTGCCATATACTCACCTCTATGGAATGAAGCTGTGGAGAAACTCTCTTTTGACCAACATCTTGCGTCACTAAGTTAGGGTTGTTTGAAAACCCATGGAGGGCACTAGGAAAGAACGATGTACTCGTCCTGTGAAGCAACACTTTTAAGGAAACCTTTTTCCACAAGCATCTTTCCCTAAGTTTGAGGTGTTTGAAAACCTTGCAGGGAAGGCTGCGGAAAGGGCCATTATGCTAAACTCTGGGAAAGGACCCTGTTGAGAAATGTACTTTCAACATCTCATGTCACTAGCTTAGCAGCATTTGAAAGCCTAGGCATAGAAGCTTAACGAAAGGTCTAGCCACTCGACTTCTGTGGAGAAACCAGAGTAACATCTTATTTCACTCAGAAGCGTCTGGAAACATTTGCAGGGAGCCATAAGAAAAGTGCCATAGACCGAGCTCTGTGAAAAGACACTGAGGACAAACCATGTTTCCACCAACATCTTGTGTCACTAAGAGAGAAATGCCTAGAGCGAGAACGAGAAAGCCGTGTCCTGTTCTCTGTGAAACAAACTGCAGCAAAAACATTTCTCAACTGTAACCTCTTGAATTCACTGTGACTCAGTCAAAAGGTCTAGAAAACTTGTTCAGGAAAGTCTATTAGGAACGTCTTATATAATCACCTCTGTGTAGAAAATGCACTGTGGAGAAGCCGTCTTTCAAATCACATCTTGTTTCAGTAGGTAAGAAGTGTTTGAAAACCTTGGCCTGGTAGTAGAACTAAAGTGCCATTAAATCACCTCTGTGAAACACTGGAGAAACCATCGTTCAATACTCCTCTTGTTTCGCTAATTTAGAAGATTTCGGAAACCTATGCTGGGAGCTAGAAGCAAAATGCTGGACAGAGAATTCTGTGCAAGAACTCTGTAGAGAAACCACTTTTGAATGAAAACCTATGTGTCAACTAAGATAACGGTGTTTGCAAAGTTTTGCAGGAAACACTCCTCTCTGTGAAACAATGCTGGGGAGAAACCACTGTTTAATTAATGTCTTGATTCTCTAAAAGTGTTTGAAATCTTAGGCCGAAAATGTAATGAAATTCCCATTCCCTCAACTCTGTGAAAGAACACAATGCGCTGTGAAACCCTCCTTTCAACTAAAGTCTTGTTTTCATTGAATTGCAAGTGTGCCGCCCTTGGCCGCAAAGTGTAATGATACTGCCAGACACTGACAACACCGCGGGAAAACCACCTTGCAGGTACCATCTTTCACCGGGTTACAGGGTTTGCAAATCTAGGCAGGGAACAATAAGGAAAGTGCATTTCACTCATATCTGTACAACACTGTGAAGAATCAATTTCTCAACAAGCATGTTGTTTCACTGAGAAGTGTTTGAAAACTGTGAGGAAATCTAAGGAAAGCTCAGTATACTCACATCCGTGAAACACTGTGGAGAAACAATGTTTCAACCAGCACCTTGTTTCTGCAAGGTAGAAGTGTGTGAAACCCTAAGCTGAGAAGTAGGAAAAAAGTGCCCTCTAGGCCACTCTGTGAGTTAAAACTGTGGCGAGGATGTCTTTCAACTACCATCTTGTTTCACTGGGTTAGTAATAACTGAAAACGTATGCGAGGAACTAAAAGGAACGTGCCACACCCTCAACGCTGTAAAACAACCTTGTGAAGACACCATCGTTCATATACCTTCCTGTTTCCATCTGTTGGAAGTATTGGAAAACATCGATGTAGAAGTGTCAGGACAGTTAAAAGTCATCAACTCTCTAAAACAATGCGGTGAAGAACCCATCTGTCAACTCACCCCATGTTTCACTGGAAGCGTTTGAAAACCTAAGCCCAGAGGAATAAAACGAAAGGGCCACTCAACTCTGTGAAAGCATAGTATGGAGAAACCATTGTTTAAACAGTCTCGTTTTTCAAAGTGAGAAGTGCTTGAAGACACTTGTGGACATATAAAGAAAGTGCTGTATTCTATAACTCTGACAACGGACCATGAGAAGAAACCATTTTTCCATGACTTTCTTGTTTCACTACTTTAGAAGTATCTGAACCACTATGCCTAGATGAATGTACTCGAAAGTGCCATATACTCAACTAAGTGAAAGAAAAATATAGAAAAACCATGTATCAACTATCTCTCTAATTCACTAAGTTGTAACTGTTTTAAAAGCTATGCAGGGCCTAGAAATTTGTTGCCCTAGTTTCATCTTTGTGAAATATACAAACACTGCAGAGAAAGCATCTTTAATCTACCATCTTCTTTCACTATGTTAGAAATGTTCAATAACTTTTTTGGGTAATTAGAAGAAAGTTTTGTATACTCTTCTCTGAAACAGCACTTTGGGGAAACCTTCTTTGAAATACTATCATGTTTCACTCAGTTAGGAGAGTTTGAAAAACTAGGCCTAGAAATATAATGAATTTGCCATATAGTCATCTCTGTGAAACATCACTGTGAAGAAACCATCTTTCAACTAACTTCTTTTTCACTAATTACAAGTGTTTGAAAACCTATGCGGGAACTATAAAGAAAATAGTATAAACTCAAGTCTTGAAACCACACAGTGGAGAAAACATTTTTCATAACCTCATGTTTCACTCTTTTGGAATTGTTTGAAACCCTATGTAGGATCTCTAAGGAAAGTGTCATACACTCATCTCTGTGAAAAAGAACTGTAGAGAAACAATCTTTCATCTAAAATCTATTTTCAGAAATTAGAAGTTCTGAAAACAGAAGAATAGACAGCAAAAGTGCCATAGAATCAATTCTGACTTAACACTGTGAAGAAACCATTTTTCAACTATCTTGTTTCACCAAGTTATATTTGTTTGAAAGCCTACACTTTGAAGTATAATAAATGTTGCATATACTCATCGCTGTGAAATAACATCGTGGAGCAACCATCTTTCAACTATCAAACATCTTGTTTCACTTAATGATGTTTGAAAACCTAAGTGTAGAATATTAATGAAAGTACCATATATACTCAACTCTGTTGGAAAAAAGTGTGGAGGAACCTCTTTCTATTAACATCTTCTTTCACTATGTTAGAAGTATTTGAAGGGGCGCCTGGGTGGCGCAGTCGGTTAAGCATCCGACTTCAGCCAGGTCATGATCTCGCGGTCCGTGAGTTCGAGCCCTGTGTCGGGCTCCGGGTTGATGGCTCAGAGCCTGGAGCCTGTTTCCGATTCTGTGTCTCCCTCTCTCTCTGCCCCTCCCCCGTTCATGCTCTGTCTCTCTCTGTCCCAAAAATAAATAAATGTTGAAAAAAAATAAATAAAAAGAAGTATTTGAAAACCTATGCAGGAACAACTATGTGAAAGAACACTATGGCCAAACCATCTTTCAACTTACATCTTTTTTCCCCACTTTAGAGATGTGTGAAAACCGAAGCCTAGAATTATAATGAAAGTGCCCTATACTCAACTGTGAAATAATACCGTGGAGAAAATAACTTCAACTTCTTGTTTCCCCGATTTAGTAGTATTTGAAAACATATGTGAGGATCTAAAAGTATTATGTACTGAATTCTGTGAAACAACCTTGTGGAGAAACAATCTTTCAACTGACTTCTAGTTTCCCTGTGTTAGAAGTGTTTGAAAACCTAGGTGTAAACGTGTAACAGAAGTGTCAAATAATGGTGTGAAACAACACAGTGGAGACACTGTCCTTCAACTCACATCTTGTTTCACTGAGTTATATGTGTTTGAAAGCCTAAGCTAGAAGAAGAATAAAAGTGACATATACTCAACTCTGTGAAACCACACTGTAAAGAAACCATCTTTCAACAAATGCCTTGATGCACTACATTAAAATCTGAACAAATATGTGGGGAATTAGAAGGAAAGTGCCATATATTGAATTCTGTCAAACTGAGGAGAAACCACTTTTCAAAGTGTTTCTTCTTTCAGTACTTCAGAAGTGTTTGAACAGCTAGGCTTTAGAAGTATAACAAAAGTGCCATACATATACAAAACTGTGAAACAACATTGTGGAGAAACCATCGTTCAATTAACATCTTGTTTAACTAAGTCAGCAGTGTTTGAGAACCTTTGTGGGGACCTATAAGAAAGTGCTCTGTACTCATCTCTGTGAAATAACATTGTGAAGAAACATTATTTCAACTAACATCTTGTTTCACTAAGTTAGGAGTATTTGAAAACCTAAGCCTAGAAGAATAAAGTGTCATATACTCAGCCTTGTAAAGCATACTGTGGAGAAGCCATCTTTCGACATCTTGTTTCACAAAGCTGGAGGTGTATGCAAAGCTATTCGGGGAACTAGAAAAGAAAGTGCCAGATACTCCATTCTGTGAAATAACACTGTGGAGAAACTATCTTTCAACTAACACCTTGTTTCACTAAGTTCGCAGTGTTTGAAAACCTATGTGGCAACTGTACAAAAGTGACACATACTCAACTCTGTGAAACAGCACAGTAGAGAAGCCATCTTTCAACTAACACACCAAAGTAACATCTTGTTTCACATATGCCACACAACCAACATATCGCCAACACTCACTAAGATCTACACGCCAAACACACACCACACACATACCCACTTATACACCACAAGCCCCACACAGAAACCTCACACAGTGCCTGTGTAACACATAAACACATAAGACATATATGAACCAAATCACAACATACCTAAAGTTTCACACAGTCACACCGCATACATAGACCACCCATGTATTCTTTTCTTACTGTTTATAATTCACAGAAAGACACACACCACATGCATGCTACACCAATAATTTACATGTAACGTACAAGTCACACATACATCACATACCCAAAATATACATCACAAATACCACACACCATGTATACACCACACTACATATACAGCACATATATACCACACACAGTTCACATATACCATGAACTTAAATGCACACAGCACACATACATCAAAGACATACTGGTTACAAACTACATAAATTCACAGCCAAACACCAGGGAAGTAACAAACATAACCCCCCCACATTCCACATATCCCACAATTCTGAACTACACACATACCCACAAACACACACACACACACACACACACAAAACACAGATACCAGGAACGCTCTACACCAAAAAGATATCACACATAGAAACTCGACATGCACATCACAAACACACTATATGTATAAAACACACACCCCACGTATTAACCACACTTATCACACACACACACACACAAACTCACACGCACCTCATATCACTTACCACCCAGAAGCCAAAACATGTGCACACATATACCACAAACACAAATATGTCCCACATGACACACAAACCAAATACGCTACAAACAGCAAACAGATCACACACCACACACACACCACATACAGAATTCATAGCAATCCATGTGTCCTATTTGTATGATACATAAACCTCACAAACACCACACATATAACATGTATACGCATATGCCGCACATGCACCATAGTTACACCACAATACCACATACTCAATGTATATATTTTGCCACACACATACACGTTGCACACATATGCCACCCTTAGTCCACATATATACACTTTCACCTCACACAGGCACAACACACACATCACACATATGCCACACACACAAAGCACACACCCCCAAAACAACAGATACAGCATACCCATTACATACAGCACACATAGCATTCACACATTACATATACATAACACCTACAACACACTTGATACACATATGCCACACACACACACATCATATATCACATATTCCACGTGCACACACCAATGTAAGAAACACCTTATGTCACAATATACTGCAAGCACAATCCCATGACACATACACCACACAGACACACAACACAGATGCCACACATACTTCATACACACTTCACATATATCATAATTCATACCACATGCACCCACACATCACAGACCTAACACACATATACTACATATAAACAAGCCATTCAAATTCACTGCATATATACCACACTTATACCACACAAACACACACCAAATACACACCAAGCATATCACAGGACACTTCACAACCGACATATACACCACTTCCACTCCATCCCACTACCCATATGCTGCATACCACCACAAACATATATTACTCACATCACAAAGAAAGCACACAAACACTACAATGAGATCATACATGTACCACACACAGCACATAAACTACACATACAACACATATCCACAACATACACACCACTCTTAATCTTCACATCAAAGACACATACATGGCTTGTCTCATCACAAGTACAGGCAAAGCAAACACACAAAATGTGTAAATTGCACACACAACACATATGCTCCATATATATCACAGTCACACCACACATGCACTGCCCAAACCATACATAAGACACACACAGAAACACACATACACCACATCCACACCACACATCTATGTAACATGCATCACATATATACCACACACACACCACAAATCCATGCTACTCTAACCTCAAAATTCAAACATACATCACATAAATACCACACATATATTACAGTCACTCATGCACACCACACATGAAATCTATACACACATATGCCAGAAACACATCAATGTATACCACACACATATTCCACTATATACAATATACTCACCAATCATAACACATTCACATTGGTAATATACCACACTTAGCACATATACAACACACATACCACTTATATGCCAAACACTCACAATATACATAACACATAAACGTCACGTATATACACAAAATGCACACCATTTATGGTAAACAGTTCACACCAGCAAATGTGCATAAACAACATCAACATATTTTGCCACACACATTACTTAGGACACACACAACACACACAACACATGTGTACCACAGTCATTAACAAAACACAAACACCCCACACACAACATGCGTGCCACACAAATACCACAGGAAAACACACTTCACATGGAGAACAAACACACCAGAGACATAACATGATCAAAACTCTTACACCACTTCCACTCCATCCCACCATCCATAGTCTGCATGACACCACATATCATTATACACCTCATAAAGAAAACACACAAACACCACACAGAGATTGCACATGTACTGCACAGTGCACATAAAGTGCATATACACCACATCGTCCCAACACCCACACCACACTTATACTGCACATAAAAAGACACACACACATCATGTCATGTCACTTATACAAGAAACACAAAATACATGCAAAAGAAACACACAAAACATAAATCACACATATACAATCTACACCACACCACACATGCACCACAAATGTACACATTCATACCACACACACCAAGGACACTCCATATACCACACATACAACCCCCATGTGCACTGCCCAAGCCATACATAGGTCACACAGAAACACACATACACCACACCCACACCAGACATGTACCTCAAATATATACCACGCCACCAGACATACGTGCCATACACACCTCACAAATCAAACATACATCACATGTACATCACGCATGTATTACACACACATATTACACATGCTCATTCATATGCACCACACACACAACACACACGCAGGTACACCATACATATACCAGAAACATACTAATATATACCAGACACATACTCCCATATATGCCACTCTCCAATCATACACACACAGCACATGTACACATGTAACTTTTATGCCAAACACTCCCACGATATATATACAATATATATACACAAACACCTCATATACACACCAAATGCACACCAGACCTATATTATACCCACCTCACACCAGCAAATGTGCAAAAACAAAATCAACACATTTAGCTACACACAATACAAAGGACACACACAAACACACACACCACATATACCACACATATACCACACATATACCACACCCAGAAAAAATACACAAAAACTGCACACACAACACATGTGCCACACAGTACCACAGAAACACACACTTCACATGTAGAACAAACACACCAGAAACATAACATAATCACAACTCTTACACCACTTCCACTCCATCCCACCACCCATATGCTACATATCACCACAAATATATATTACACATATCACAAAGAAAACACACAAACACCACACAGAGATCACACATGTACCACACAGTGCACATAAAGTACACACACACCACATATTCACAACACCTACACCATGCTTATACTACATATGCAAAGACACATACACATATGTCACTTATACTAACAACACTAAGTACATGAAAAAGGAACACAAAGACACATAATTTACACACACAATACATGCACCATACATGCTCCAAAAATATACACATGCACAGTATTTACACCAAGGACACTCCATATATACCACACACACACAACCCACATGCACTTCCTGAATCACACATATGTTACACACAAACACACATACACCACACCCACACCAGACATCTACTTCAAATACTTCAAATATATACCATAACCACACCAGACATACATGCCACAAACTTCATAAATCAAATATACATCACATATACACCACACATAAATTGCACACACTCTCTCATATGCAACACATATACAACACACACACAAGAATACCATACATAAACCAGAAACACACCAATTTATACCACACACATACTCCTCTGTATGCCACACACTCACTAGTCATAACAGAAACACACCAGAAATTTAACACACATAGCACATACACGACACATATACCACTTATATGCCACACACTCATGAGATATAAAACACACATACACAGCAAATGCACACTACACATATATCATACACCCTTCACACTGGAAAATATCCATAGCGAACATCAACACCGCAATTAGCCACACGTAATACATATCACACACACACACACACACCACGTATACCACACCCATAAACAACACACAAACACCACACACACAAAACACGTGCCACACAAATACCACAGAAATGCACACTTCACATGGAGAATAAACATGCCAGGGACATATCATTATCACAACTCCTACACCACTTCCAGTCCATCCCACCGCCCATATGCTGCATATCACCACAAACATATTGCACAGCTCACAAAGAAATACACAAACACCATGCAGAGATTGCACATGTACTGCACAGTGCACATAAAGTACACATACACCACATATTCACAACACCCACACCACGTTTATAGTACACATACAAAAAATATACCCAGCATGTCATATCACATACTAAAAACACCACGTACATGCAAAAGAAACACACAGAACACATAAATTACACACATAAAATATAAACACCACACCACACATGCACCACATATATACACATTCACACCATACATACCAAGGATGCTCCATATACACACACACAACCCACGTGCATTGCCTGAACCACACACATGTTAAGCACATACACACATACACCACACCCACACCAAACATCTACCTCTCATACTTCATTTCTATACCACACACGCACACCATGCATACATGCCACACACACCTCACACATCTAAAAATACATCACATATACACCACACATGTATTACACACACCTATAACACACACTTTCACTCATACTCAACACACAAACAGCACACACCCAGGCATACCGTATATAAACCAGAAACACATCAATGTATAACACACACAAACTCCCCTATATGCCACACACTCACCAATCATAACACATACACACTGGAAATATACCACACATAGCACACACACAACACATATACCACTTATATGTCACATACTTATGAGGTATACAATACACATACACACCAAATGCACACTACACTTATGTCATATACCTTCACACCAGGAAATATGTATAATGAACATCAGCACCACAACTAGCCACACACAGTACATACAACACACACAAACACACACATCACACGTATACCACACCCATAAACAAAACACAAACACCACGCACACCACACGTGTGCCACACAAATACCACAAAAACACACACTACCCATGGAGAACAAGCACACCAGATATACCATAATCACAACTCCTATACCATACACACAGCACACGTGAACACACATAAACCACCTATATATTACTGACACACCACACACACTCCACACACACACACCACAAATATCATGAATGGATACACGACATATATACCACACATATCATACATACAAAACACACAAAAACACATATCACAACCAGTCCAAACAGACACCACGCATAGAATTCACATACAAAATACACCCACATACCACACATAAACCAAACAAGAGATATCACACAGACACACCACACATACATCACACAATAACCACAGATACAGAGCATTCACTCTGCATGTACAATGCACACAATAACTTACCACACACATACCACACACTGCACATGCCATGCATCTACCTTGACACAACCAACACACACTCTACATATACTCCACACCTATATTTCACTCATACACCTTCCACACACACCCAACACAAAGAGAACCCTTATACCATGTACATTCCATATGCACACACCCCTGAGTCTGCCTTCATACAGCACACACCACAGATATACCAAACACTTGAGCTGCATATATAAAACAGCACACAACAAATATACCACACATGCAGCTCATACCCCACCTTCACCACATGTACAGCACACATAGGCCACACACACACACACACACACAACTTCACACACTTCAAATACCACACATTCACCACACAATAACCCCATGTTTACATAGAGCCACATACATACACTACACATTCCACATACACACAATGCTCACAGACACACCATGCATACAGCAAAACACATCAACATTGTTACACACACACACTCCACAGTGTTCACCACAGTGAACACACATACAACACATGTAGATACCACACATATACCAAACACACACCCTGTCCATACTAGAACACCCCATTCAGCACATACACATCCCATGTATCCCACACCTAAGCACTCATTCTACACACACACACCACATCTAAATGAGAAACACACCATACACATACCAACACCAAATATATACCACACTCCTCAAACATACTGTGAACATACACCTATGCCACACAGAAAACACACACACATGATGCTTACACTACACAAAAACACACGTACCACACTTCCATGGGAAAACTATACCACACACACCTACCACATGCAAATCAACACATACTGCATTGCTACACCACCCATATACCACACACACCACCCATATACTATTTATAGTCCACACCTAGAGTACACATGCACAAAACACACAACACATGCACTACACAACCCCCACACACAAAACAGCAGCACACACAATGCAAACTGCATTTGACAAATACACTACACACACCACTTACACACATCAGAAACACAACACGTACAACATACACACCACAGAGACTATACTTACCACACGTAACAAAAACCAGAAACAACATCATAAAACACAAATCAAATAAATGACATGAAGAAAACCACCATTATCATGCATATAGCACACTCAGTGTATACACACACTACACACAACACACATATGGCATAGGTCCACCACACAGAGCACACACAACAGATATATACTACACACTCCATACACAGACCACACATTTACTACACACACACACTACCCATATGCCACATACAGATGATATATATACTACACAAACACGAACACTGCTGCTGAACACCCACATGCACAGACACCACAGACACACTACACATCTTCCACAACATACATGAGCCCCACAAACATCTCACACATCACACATATACAACACTCACACAGAGGATACGTGCCTCGAACACATGGTTACACTATTCATACACAACACATGTATCACACACATGCACACCACACACACACAGAACTATAACAAGGCACACACCATGTATATGTCACACACACAAAACCTGATCCTACACACCAAGGTACTCTACACATACAACACACACAGTACACAAACAATACGCCTATACCATGCACACACAGGCCAAACTTACACCACACACAGACCACCTATAACACTTTCACCACACATACATGTACCACATATACACAAAACATACAAGACACATATTTCAGAAGCACACAAAACCACACACATGCAATGCTTACAGCACACCCACCACATGCAGCACAATTTCAACACATACTTTTACACATAAACCACACACACATACCTCACATGTACCCATACTTACCATACAGATACCACACACACCACATATAGCACATATACACAACACACACTCACCACACACAGCACACATATTCCAAAAAACTTCCATGCATAATTGCCACACATACTACTTATAACCACAAAACCCTACATTTATACCACTTTGGCACCACGCATACATCATGCATATATTACCCACCTGCAGCACCAACAACACACAAAATGTACATACATCACACACTCGCTATAACACCACACACAGCACACACAACACATAGAAGACACACAGAAAACATCAGACATACACTGTGCCCATGTGTCTACCACACACAAAACATAGACCAGCTATTAACCAAAATTATACTACACACAGACATGCACAAACTTCATATACACCACAAAGACCTCACATGTCACACACACCAAACACACAAACCTCATATACCACACACACAACTCACATGTAATTAATTCATGCCACATATTTGCCACTCAAACACTACACATACATGACAGTCAACCACACGTTTCTCACAAATACCACACATATCACACTTACTACACACACACATCACACAAACAAAACACATGGAACATATCTATATTAATTACTCAATACACACAACACACACACTCCACACAACCCATACAGTAAATGGAGATAATATACTCACTACACACCCCACTCCCACAGAATGCATACCACACATACACAAGCACTAACCACACATATAACATTCCTACATCATGCACACTCCACACCATACACCACACAAAAAGCACACCCATCACAAAAATAACAAGCCAATACACACACCAAATAAACACCACACATACATAACACACACCACACAACCCCACACACATCTCTCATATTCACACCAAACATACAGCACACACACCAAAGAAACATACCACACATGTAGCCCCCCCACACCATGCTGTAAGGGTACCACCAACACACACAGAACAGATACTCTGCAGACTCCTCACATATAACACACAAATGCCAAAAGTAAAACCAAAGGAAAACAACACACACTCCACACATGTACCAAATATACACCACACATACACATAAGCTCACACACAGAACATTCAACCAACCAAGTCCATACATACTACATACAGCACACATGGACCACACCACACACTCGCCACATACATACATACCAAAGGTATACCACACAAATACACGCTCAGTGGAAACACACGAACACATAACCTTACACATATGCTGCAAAGACCCACACACAATACCACCACACTAAAAGTGCACCACACTTTTAATACACACCACACACATCACACACACCACTCACACCACACATGCCATTCATATATACCACACCAACACACACATCACACCTTCAATGCATATGCTCCCCACACACCACACATTTACTATAAACACACCACACATCCACCATGCTTTTACTAAGCATATCATACATATACATATATAACATATACAGTGCCACAATCCTCATACCACACACACTCACCAGAAACATGCACATACACAATATGTGAGAACACACATACTACACATCACACACACCAAACAGGTAATACACACACACACTAAACACTACCCACATATATGCAAAACACATACATAATATAAACAACAGACATCTACTACCTATTCTCACAGACACCCCACAAACACCACTCACACCTTATGTAAATATCATACACACATCACACATATAACAACTACCAACTGCCCTTATTCCAGAGCACACACACATACACACATCATACTAATACCTCACCCATTCCATACTTGTACCACCACACCACACATTTACCGCACATGTGCTACACAAGGAACACACATATGCATCAGATTGACTTGCACCATAATACATTATAGATAACCACACACACCACACATATACCCTCCAATATATGCCAAATGAATACCACAAACACACAACACAGACATTGCATTTTCACTGCACACACACCACACACACACACACGTCCCATTCACCACACATAGAGCACACAAAATTCACAAATACACACTACACACGCAACAGACACAAAACCTATACATCACACACACCCTAACATACACCACACAAATACCATTTACATATACACATATATCAGCTTACACATCTCCTGCAAACATTCACAGCTCATACACTATGCACACACCACAGAAAAAGAATGCATATAACTTATGCACACACCACACACAAAGCACCCATACCACACATACACCATGCACACACCACACATATGACACACAAAGAGCGGACACACTCAAAAATTTATATGTACATCACACACAGAACACACATATGCTGCAAAATCCCCACATGTATATCACACCGACCCCACACATACACCCACACATACAACATGCAATAACCCTCACACATTTCACTTATGCCCTACACCCCACAAATATATGACACACACACTACACATATGCCATTAATACACCACATATACCCCACACAAACAAGTCATATATTAAAACTGCATACATGCCATACACAGAACAGACACACAAGACATACACCATGGACACCACACACTCACCACACACATCGCCAATACCACACAGAAACACACATACACTAATCATTATCATGCATATACTACACACATGTACACAAACACTACTCACAGTGCACATACTGCAAACATGGCATGCACACCACACATATGATACATATATACCACACACGACACATACACCACAAAATAATCCCACATGTCCCCACACACAAAAAGAGCACACATATAATCTCTATAGCCAAAACAAACAACACACAACCTATATTCCCTAGCCTATATAAACCACAGAAACACCATGCACATAACACAGATACCACACACACAGAATCAAAACACCTACCACAACCATTAACATAAAACACACATGCCACACACATAACACACATGTAACACACAATGCATATTACACACACTCATCACACACCAAACATCACACATACAACACAAATGGACATATGGCACACATTCACCATCAATATACCCACCACACCCACACGTGCTGCACCCATGCCAAATATCCACCACACACAACATATCCACCACAATTTCACACCACACACCACATGCCTCATATGTACCACATATAGAAGACATATATTTCATTGACATACCTTGCACACACAATTCCATAGCACATACATCACACAGATACTATAATGTCATTCCACCTTAAACATGTACCACAAACACATGTACCACACATATGCCAATCATTACCAGATATATCACACACACACATACACAGCACAGACCACACTTAAACTACATATTCTCCTCATAAGTACTACTCTCACAACAATGTATCCCCCCCCACACACAGTTCACATATATCACACAGTGATCAATACATAACCCTACGATCTACACGCACACTGGCCTCACACCACAGATATACCACACACTCACAACTTACACAGAAAGCAAAAGCCTTACACATACACTAGAGATACACCGCACGTATTCAACACACACACACAAACACAACACACAAACACCACTCACAGGAACACATACCTCATACACACGACACAACTTTCCCACAAATACACAACCCATATACCTCACACACTCAGCACACACACACACCACACACACACATACCAGACTCTACTTATTTTCCATACATATACTACACACAGAAAATCCATGCAACATTCACACAAAACACACACTACTCACATGCCACACATGCACCATACTTATACGTCAACACACACACACCATATATACTCCACACAACCACCAAATAGACACCATACACACAACATGTACATCAGAATTCCACGACACACACTGCACGTACCTCACATGCACCACTGATATAACACTATTTCACTGATACCACACACAAGTCACCCAACATATACACTACACTTATTTACCACAGCGTCACAGCACAAACATCACACATATATCACACACACACATACCACACCTACACCAATCACATAGCATGCATATGGCACACACACCACACCTACACCAATACACACAGCATGCATATGCCACAATATTACACATACAGCATTACCACACATAAAGCATGCATGTACAAGCACACCATGCACAGAACACATATGCCACAACACAACATATGTGTACACACACACCAACAGTATACACATCACCAATAACCTCCCATATGGCACACACAAACTACAAATACACCACATTCACACCACAGATACACCTCCCACACAATTATCACACATACCAGACACACACACCCATACCAAAAACATCTTACAGACATAATACACATATTCCACATATGTGCCACCCACAAACAACACACACAAGTCACATACACCATACGGAAACACACTTTACACACAAGCCAAACACACACAACACATACATTACACATACACCACATGCACAGCGTATGCACACCAACACGCATCACAGACACATTACACACACCACAGACACAACACACATAGAAACATGCACACATACAACACAAACAGCAATCACACATACACCACACCTGTGACACAAAAACCAAATATATCATAAATAATTCACATGCACCACACAGCATACACACCACAATAAACCATACACTATATACACATATGTCACACAAACACCACCAACATTGTACACACATCTTGCATACACCACCAGATGACATGCATATATTACAAAAAATACTCCCAAAGCACACAGAAATATATACCTACATGATTACCACACACGTTCCCCACACCCACCACACACAACACACAGATCACCACATACACATCACTCAAACTCCTCAAACAAGCATTGTATATACCACACAAAACACACACACAACACCACCAACACAAGTACCAAACACTCACACACCACATGTACCTCACACGTGACACATATAAACCAAAATCACCCAACATGAAACTCACACACAACACACCTATACCACACATATGAAACATGCACCACAACACACCATACAATAACACACACCACACAAATAACATGGGCATAACAGATTTATACCACATGTAGGCAATGGATAAACCACATACAGCACATATATACCCCACAGTCCCAACAAATATACCCCATGCACACCTAACATATTCACCACAATCTCACCACACTCACAAATGCGCGCTGCAATGCACTGCACATTAATCACACCTGATCCACACATACACAAGACCTATATCTCACATGCAAATATCAGACACACACCACATAACTATCACATATATGCCATACACGCCACTGTCAGACATCAAAAGATCTACAGATACAATACAAATTCCACAGTTACACCAAAAACATACCACACATAGAATCTCAACACGCATCACACACTATGCACATGCAACACATGCACCACATGTTAACCATACCTATGACACACACACTCACATACACATTACTTCTACACATACTACATATAAGCCACAATGCATGGTCACATATACCACAAACACAAACCATACATATATCACACACAACACACAAACAAAACACACTAGAAACAGGAAACATTGACCCCACACCGAACATATACCACATACAGAATTCATAGAAACCATACATCATATTTGTGCCACACACAAAAAAGCACCACAGCACCCATATAACACAGATATATGCCACCTATGCATTAGAGTTACACAACAAACACCACATTTATACCAAAGAACATGCTAAATATATATACACACACAACATATACAACATAATTTCACCACACACACAACTCCCACACACATTGCACCTATTTATCAATTCTAGTCCATAAGAATACAACACATATACCTCACACAGATATACCACACACATGCCACTCACACAAACCACACAAACCAAAAAGAACAGATACAGCACACACATTACACACATACACCATACATACTCCACACAATACACACCACACATATCACTCACACATTACATATACACAACACATATACCACACTTGATGCACATGTGCCACACTCACATATCACACACTCACACGTATACTGTATACATGCACACCACACATAAGAAACACAACATGCCCACATATACTGCAAGCACAATCTTATTCATGACACATACATCACACACACCACACAGATACACAACACAGATGCCACACCTACGTACTCCACACATACTTCATACACACTGCATATATACCCTAACTCATACCACACATACACCCCCACACAGACATAACACACACATACTACACACAAAGAGACAATCCAAATTCATTGCACACATACCACACTTATGCCACACTTATAAAACACAAAAACACACCAAATACCATGCACACCACAAGACACTTCACAACCCACACATACACCATCTCCACTCCTTCCCATCACCCATATGCTGCATATCACCACAAATATATATTACACACATCACCAAGAAACACATAAACACCACACAGAGATTGCACATGTACCACACACTGCACATACACCACACATATGCCACATGTCCACAATACCTATACCACTCTTAATCTACACATTAAAGACACATAGAGAGCATATCCCATCAATTATATGAAACACACACAGTACATGCAACACAAACACAAAACACATAAATTACACACACACACAAATTATATACACTCCATTTATATCACACAGACACACCACACATGCACTGCTCACACCATACATGACACACAGAAACACATACACCACACCCACACCAGATATCTAACTCACATACATCACATATATACCACACACACACAAATACACACATACACCACGGATACATGCCATACAAACTTCACAAATCAAACATACATCGCATATATACTGCACATATATTACACACTCTTCAACTCATACATACCTTATATAGAGCACACATGCAGGCATACCATACCTATACCAGAAACACATCAATGTATACCACACAATACTCCCATATATACAAGACATTCACCTATCATAACACATACACACTGGTAATATGCCACACATAACACATATGCAACACACATACCACTTATATGCCAAACGTTCACAAGATATATAACACACAAAAACCACATATACACATCAAATGCACATGAGACGTATATTATACACACTTCACCCCAGCAAATGTGCATAACCAATATCAACACAGTTAGCCACACAGAATACATATGACACAGACAAATGCACACACCACATGTATACCACACATATAAACAAAACACAAACACCACACACACAACATGTGTGCCACACAAATACCACAGAAGCACACACTTCACATGGAGAACCAACACACAAGAGATGTACCATAATCGCAACTCTTATTTCATACACAGAGCATACATGAACACACACAACTACCTATAAACCACTGACACACCACACACACTCCACACATGCCACACAAATACCATAGCCACACACACACCACATATATGCAACACGTATCATACATACAAAACACACAAAAACACATATCACAACCATTCCAAACAGATACCACACACAGCACACACATACCAAATATACCCACACAGCACTCATACACCAAACAAGATATATCGCACAGACACACCACACATACATCAAACAATAACCACACATACAGAACACTCACTCTGCATGTACAATACACACAATAACCTTACCACACATGTACCACACACCACACATGTCAAACATACACTTAACTGCCTAACTACACTGTGTTTAAGATGTCTTTCATTTGGTTTTTAACGTGCATCTAGTTGGGTATTTCCTTTAAAATCTCTTCATTATCCAAAGAGAATGGTGATGCACCTAACTGCAACAGACACCATTGTGGCTAAGGCATCTTTGAATTCTCTTCTTAGATTCATTCAGTAAGAAGTATGCTTAATTACTTCTAAATAATCACCAGGGAATATACAGGTGCTTAACTGCCTGAAACAGCCATGCACTCAGTAAATTCTATAAACATTTTGAAAATACATGAAGTAACAAGTGTTCTTAAATTTCTTTGTGTAAACTCTTATACTTAAAGGTGTAAAACTACCCAGCTGCAAGACTGGTTAATGACTTTCAGTACACAAAAATTCATTGAAACACTCCATGTGAGGAATGGGAAATGACCCAGTGCTTATCTGCTTAAAAGTACAGTGCTCTTCAAAGGGCTCTTTCATGTAGGATTTCATGGACAAGTAACAAGACCATTAGTTTAAATATTCTGGATTTGTGAGAGGATAATGGCCACGGGTTTATCTTCCTAAAAGTAAAGGTTATGTTTCAAGCGGCTTGCATAGGCCTCTTACACAGAAAAGAAGTGCTTGTAGTAAAGCACTAGAAGCGACTTAACTCCCTGAATCTGCAGTGTGCTTAAATTCAGTTAGCATTTTAGGTCAATGTGGGAAGAAGTGTTCCTGTGTATAAAAACTAAGGAAGGGGCCACTGCTTGATTGTCTAAAACTACTCATTGCTGAAGGTGTCTTACATGTAGCTTTTCACACACAGCTCATTGGAACCTTTGTCGAAATGGTGTATATTACCAATAGGAATGGCCATGTGCTTCACTGCATAAAACCACACTGTGCTTAAAGTGGTTTTCATTGCCCTGTTTAAAGTTTTTTTCACTTTTTAAATTATTCTTTAATTCCATTTAGTTAAACTAGAGTGTTACAATAATTTCAAGTGCACAATAGAGGGATTCAACAATTCCATATACACTACCCGGTGTTCATCATGACAAGTACAAGTGCACTACTTTATCCCCAACAACTATTTAAACAATCTCTCCATCCTTTCCCCTCTGGTAACTATTCATTTGTTCTCTATAATTTAGAGTCAATTGCTTGACTTCTCTCTCTCTTTCTATCCCCTTTGTGTGTTGTGTAAATCTGTTTCACTTAGATCTCTGGCTGTACACTTGTTCTTTAATTTTGGATAAATTTCTGTCTTTTCACTTCCTCTAAGTCTCCATGCCTGTTTCTGTGTAAAAATTTTTTGTTAACAACACAGAAAGGCCATGTTCTTAACTGCCAGAAACAACGCTATACCCGAAGCATCTTTGAGTTAGCTTCTTAGATTTTTCCAGTAATCAGTGCGCTTAAATAATTCTGTATAAGAAGTAGGAAATTTTTATGTGCTTAACTGCCTGAAAAAACTGTGTTCAAGGAGGATTTTATTAACTTTTAAGTTCATGTAGTAGCAAGTTTTCCTAAAGTCTTTGACATAAATAGAATGGAAGGGCTTAATGCTTAACTGCCTAAAACTACACTGTGTGTAAAGGGTCTTGAGGGACCACTTAGACATTGGAGCAAGAAGTGTTCCTTAGCCCTTCTGTGTAAGCTCTAGAGAATGGCCTGGGCACAAGAGCCTGAAACGCCACTGTGCTTAAAGCAAATGTCAATTAGTGTTTCAGATAAATGTAGTAAGAAGTGCTCTTCTCTCTGTCAACTCTAGGGAGGGGCCTTGGGCTTAAGTGTTTGAAACTACTTTTTGCTTATAGCATCACTCATGTAGCCATCACATACATTTCATAGCATCTTTTGTTGAAACACTCTCTTACCAGTAAAAAAGACCATGTTCTTAACTGCCTAACACTACCTGGTGCTTCAGGTGTTTTTCATGTAATCTTTAACATAAGTCCATAGGAGCTTTTGTTGAAACACTATTAGCAAGGGGAATGGTCATGTGCTTCTCTTGCCTAACTGTGCTCTGCTTCAAGCTGAGTTCAAAAGGTTTTTGGATACATGCAGTCATAACCCTTCTGACTCTGGTGTACAAACACTGGAAATGCCCTTGCTCTTAAGTATCTAAAACTACACTGTGGTTAATGCATCTTTTGTGTCACATACCATGGATATCTAGTATAAACTTTTGTTTAAACCCTATTTAGCTTAGGAAATACTCTTGTCTTTAATTGAAGACAAAAGACTGTGCTTAAAGTATTTTTGAGTTAGTTCTTGGATTTACCCAGTAGGAAGTGTGGTTAAATCTGGGTAAGCACTAGGGAATGCCCATGTGTTTGTTTTACTACCTGAAATACTTGTATAGTCAATGATGTTTCCAAATGCCTCCTAAATACAAATGTTCTGAAAGTTCTTTATATTATCAATAGGGAAGGGCATTCTGTGTAAGTGCTTAGAACTACACTGTGCCTTGAAACATTCTTTATTAGCCTTCACATTTATATGAAATTTTGTTGAAACACTATATATTAGCAATAGGCAATGGTCATGTACTTTAGTGCTTAAAACTATACTGTTTTTCATGACACCTGCATAGACTTCTTACCATTTAATAAAAAGTGTTCCTTACGTGTACTCCATCAATGTTAGAGAGATTCCTTGTCTTTTTAAAAATTTTATTTATTTTGAGGGAGGGAGGGAGGGAGAGAGAGGAGAGAGACAGAGAGACAGAGAGAGAATGCAAGAAAGCCAGGGGCAGAAAAAAGATAGAATTCCAAGCAAGTTCCACACCATCAGCACAGAACCTGATGCCATTAGCAGAGAGCGTGTAATGGGGATACAGTGCACAAATTTTGAGATCATGACCTGAGCCATCATCAAAGGTCAGACAAAGGTCAGACTGAGCCACTCAGACACCCAAGAAATGCCTTGTCTTAACTGCCTTTAACTACACTGTGCTGAAAGCAGCTGTTAATGACCATTTTAGATGAATATAATAAAAAGTATTCTTAACCCTTCTGTATAAACCCTAGGAAAGGGCTTTGTCCTTAACTGCCTGAAACTACACTGCACATTATGTGTCTTTCATGCAATGCCTGAGACAGACAGCTTTCTAGGAGGGTACCTTCTCAACATTCTCCAATTCTCATCTGTCATGAAGAACACTGGTCTTCCATGTATCAATTTTCACCATTTTTCTTAATTTTCAAATGAGGTTATCCTTAGGCTCCATTGAGAGTCAGACTCTATGAGGAATATCCTCTGCTTGGAATTGGGGCATCTGATGAAGTCTTTGTAACTGTAGGATAGGTGTTTCACAAGAATCCCTTTTAATTTTGTTTCAGAACAATGTGGATATCCAGAGGTCTAGGCCATGTGAAGATGCCCAGCAGAGATTGTTTGTGTGTAGGATGAGCCAGAGGTTTTGGAAGGGAGCTGGTCTCTTTTCTAGGTGATTTGAAATAATTCTTTCCAGATTCATTCCATTCCCACTGGAAATGTAGAACATTGGCCCTCATTGGGGACATTCTCTTCTCATCACTGTTTTTTCTAACCAGGTCTTTGTTCACACTTAGGAGCAGGGAGCTCACAACCAACACCCAGGAAGAGCCAGGGTGTTCCCTCTTTGGTCCTGTGTTCAGGGAGAGGTACCAGAGCCAAATATCCAAAAGGAAGATGGCCTGTTAGTCCTTGAACACTTGGTGCTTGTCCAGTTGTGACTCATTCTCCTGGCTGCTTGAGATGCCCTCATTTTCACTAGCAGACAGTTCACACATGGGCAGTATGCTCAGGAGCTGGTGAGTGCAAGAAGAGCCCTTTACAGGAAGACAATACAAGGTTATGGTTCCAGATGTCTGAGCAACAGCCAGGGGCATCTGACAACTACAGATCAACCACTGCTGTTTGTATCCACTGTTGGGAAAAGTGAGAAACAGACAAAACCTGGGGTTTCAGGCTCCTATTGCAGAAAGAATGCAGGCCTCTTGCTGACAGGGCTCCCAGATGTATTTTGTAGATGGCTCCCTTTGCTTATTATCTTCTTCCAACTTGGGAGTCTGGTGGTATCCTTGTGACTGTGGTACACGTTTTGCATTGGGCCCTTCTCAATCTGGTTTCAGAACTATGTGGACATACAGCAGCCTAGGGCATTGGAAGGTGCCCAATGGAGAATGTTTGTATGTAGGCTAAGTCAGAGGTTTGGGGAAAAAGCCAGAATCCGGCATGAGGTAAGAAGAAGTATAGATAGATATCTCCTTTCTGAATTTAGCCCATGCCAAATAGAAATGCAAAACCTTAGCCCTCCATGTACTCCCTCCATGACTGTTGTTCTCCCATGTCACCATTCCCATTCCAAGATCATGGGCTGTCATTTCCACAGCCAGGATCCAGCAATCAGATGTGACTTACGAGTCAGTTCCTGAGCCAATTGGGAGCTCTCAGGGTCTGATATTCTAAAGGAAAACCCACCCTCCTGCTACCTAGCCAGCTAGCATAATCTTCATGAAGGAAAACCAGTTTGCTTCCTCCCATAGCTGATGGTGAAGCCTTCACCCTAAAGATCAAAAGGTTTGTGTATGCACAGTATGCTCTAGGAGCTGTTCTATACACTACCAGTCTCTTGAGTGAAGTCCACACCAAAGCTGCATACCAAGCACATGAAGCACATACCTGCTACTGCTACATCTCTGCTGCCCCATCTGCTAATGGGATGACAGGAAAGACATCCAAAGCCAGGTTTTTCCCTATCTATTTGAAGGAATAATGGAGGCTTCATAATGGCAGTGCTTCAGGTGTAGCATGGAAAGATGTCCCTTTACCAAAGCCCAAAGGTGTTTCTAATTCCTGAGACACTCAGGTTATTCACTTCACAGGTCTCCCATTCCCATCTCTAATGAAGAAATCTGGCCCTCTGGCCATCACTTTGAACCCCTTTGCTCTATTTTCAAAAGAGTTTCTCCCTTGGGTTCCTTCCTAGTGAGTCTCTTAGAGTAATATCCTCTGCTTTCAAGGGGAGAGTCTGGTGAAGTCCTTGTGACTGGAATAGGTTTCATAACAGGACCACCCCTTAATTTGGTTTCAGAAGTGTATGGTCATCCAGAGACCTGGGTCATTGGAAGATGCCCAGCGGACAATAATTGTGTGTATGCTGGGCCAGAGGTTTCTGGAGAAAGCTGGCCTACATTATGCACTGAGATGGAGTGAAGGGAGATATCTCATTTCCAGATTGAAGCTATTCCCATTGCAAATGTCGAGCTTTGGCCCTCCTCCTGGCCATTTCCTTCCCATGGCTCATTCTAAATAAAGCTTTGTTCCCACATAGGAGCCATAGAACCTTTGCTCACTCAGCTGGCACCCTGGGGTAGGCCACAGACTCCCACTCTGGTCCAGTGCTCAGTGAGAGCTATCAGTGTCTGCTATATAAAAAGGAACTTTAGTCCCTGAGTGTGGTGCTTGGCCAGCTCTGGCATAGAAGGTGAAGGAAATCCAGCTTGCTTCACTTTCCTGGTTGATTGAGTTGCCTTCATTTTGAGAGACAGTTTGCAAATGGGCAGCATGAACCAGGAGAGAGTCGGCACAGGAAGAGCCTTTTCCAAGAATAGGGAATAAAGTCCTTGTCCCAGATTCTTGAGCAAGAGCCAGCAGAACCCAAAGCTAGAGCTCAAACAGTGCTGTCTCAGACAATTGATGGAAATATTGGGAGGTACAGACAAATCCAGAAATTTATGGCTTCTGAAGAAAGAATGCAGGCTATTTGCTGACAAGGCCCCCAGGTGTAGCCCTGGAGAAGACTCCTTTTGCCAAAGCTCACAAGAATATTTTATTCTGGATACAACCCAGTTGATGGAGTTTTTGCTGGGTACTTCATTCTCAACACTCTCCATATATCAACTCAAACAATGAACACTGCACTCCGTCCATTTGCACACTTTTGCTCTTTTTTTTTTTTTTGAAAAAAGATTCTGTCTGGAATCTGTTCAGAGCCAATATCTAGAGTAATATTGCCTTTATTCAAGGTGGGAGTCATGTGGTGTCCCTTGGAATGGTGATATAGGTTTTATATTGGGTCCTTCTCAATTTGGTTTCAGAACTCTGTGGTCATCCAAAATCCTAGGGTATTTGAAGGTGCCCAGGTAGAATTCTTGTGGGTAGGCAAAACCAGAGGTTATGGGAGCATCCGACCTCCCATGTGGGACAAGAGAAAGGGAAGGTAGATATGCCTTCCTAGATTTGAACCATGCCCATTTGAAACGCAGAACTTTGACTCATCTCGTACTCATTCCTATCCCATGACTGCTTTCCTAACTTGGTATCTGTTCATACTCCAAGACCATGGGGCTGTCACATATACAGCTTGCGTCCAAGGACTGGTGATGACTTTCCAATCTGTTCCTGAATCAAGCAGGGTTCTTGGAGTCTGATATCCTAGAGGACAGTTGACCCTCCTGGCCCTAACTGATGGAGATACCCTCATTCAGAAAAAAGGACAGTCTGTGCACCTGCAGTATGCTCCAGGACCTGAACAGCATACAGGTCACCTTTTGAAGAAATAGTGCACCAAGCCCTTGTTCCCACCACTTGGTCATCAGATGGAAGCACACACTTCCATACCCCAGAATCACTCCTTCCCCTATCTACAGATCTGATGAGCAGAAGCACGCCAACATCCAAATATTTCCCTCTCTTTCTTAAGGTAGAATGTGGACCTCTTGCTCACAGGGCTCTAAGACACAGCCTGTAGAGGACTCCCTTAGCCAAAGCTCATAAAAAGTTCTTATTCCTGAGCCATCCTCTGCCTTGATAATACACTGTGCTAGTCACTTCATTCTCAACATGACCCAATTCTCATCCATAATGAAGATCGCATGTCCTGTGTGTATCCATTTTCATCACATTGCTTTATTATCAATCCAAGTTTTTCTTTGGATTCATACAAATTCAGTCTTTCAGAGTACTATCTTCTGCTTCCAAATGTTTAATATGGTCCAGACCTTGGTATTGTGGTATAGGTTGAACCAAAGTGACCCTTGCATTTGGGTTTCATGACTACATGGATATCCAGATCCCTAGGGCATTGGAAAAGATCTAGCTAGAAGAGAACTGTTTGTAGAGGATGGGCCAAAGGTGAAGGTGGAGCTGACCTCCTTGCTGGGCCTAGGGGAAATGAAGTTAAATATCTCCTTTCCACATTGATCATATTCCCACTGGATGGAAATATTGAAAGAACTTTGGTCCTCCCTGCAGCCATTCCCTTTCCCGTTTACTGTATTTCTGACTATGTCTTTGTTCACCCTTAAGAGCCATGTAGCTGGCACTCAGCCAGCACCAAGGCATGGGCATCAGATTCCCACTGTGTCCCATGCTCAGTGACAGCCATCAGTATCAGCTATCTGAAAGGAGAATAGCCCACCTATCCCAGAACTTGATGCTAAGCTCTTTCTGGAATGGGAGTGGGGGTCGGGAGCCAGCTTGCCTGATTGCCCTGCCTGATTGAGGTGCTTTCATTCCTAAAAGTAAACAGTCCACACAGGAGCAGTAGGCTCCAGAATCTGGTCAGCACATAAAAACTCTTTATAGGAAGATGGAAGTGATGCCCATTTCCACATTTTGAGCAACATCTGGTGGCACCTCAAAGCTACAGCACACTCAGTGCTCACTGCATTCCCCAATTGAGAAAAAAACAGGGTTCTTCAGGACTTTCTGACAGAAGAAGGAAGGCCTGTTGCTGACAGAGTGCCCACATGGAGACTGTACAGGAAATTTTTATCTAAGCCCTCAGGTGTTACTCCTTCTACACACAGCCAGGTTCCAGAAGCTTGGGCTGAGCACCGCCTTCTCCACATAATTTTCTTCCAATCTTGGAAGAGTTTGTGCCATCCAGAAACACCTTTACACTTCTTTGTGCTTTTTCTGGAATAAGGTTCTTCCCCAAATCCACTCAGAGTCACTGTCTCAGAGCCATATCCTCTGCCTTCAATCTGGGAGTCAGGCCCAGTCCTTGTGAATGTGGGAGAGGTTTTGCCACAGGGCTGCCTCTTATCTAATTAATTTAGGTCCAGGAGTATGTGGAGTTCCAGAGGCCCAGGGCATTTCAAGGTGCCCAGCAGTTTGTGTATAGGTTGGGCCAGGACTTTGGGGCAAAGTCTGGTTTCCTTTCTGTGCTGTTGGGAAATGAAGTAAGACACCCCCTTTCCAAGTTGATCTCAATTCCCTTTAGAAATGTCGAGCTTTGGCCCTCCATGTGCCCATCCCATTCCCCTTGCTGTATCTCTCATGTTTTTTTTTCCTCACTTAGGAACCATGGAACTGTCACCCACTCAGTGAAGCACCCCAGGTGAGGCCATGCAATCCCATTATGGTCCTATGATCACTGAAAGCTGGAAAGGTCTGGTATACCAAATGAAAGATGGCCTTTAGTACACGAGTAATTGGAGCTTTGCCTACTGTGGTATGGAAGTTGAATGGGAGACAGAATGGTTCACTCACCTGGTTGATTCAGTGGCCTTCATTCGGAGATGCAGTTTGCACATGGACAGTATGAATGAGTAGGGGGTTGGCACATGAAAGGGCCCTTTCCAGGAATAGGGAATGCAGTCCTTGTTCCAGACTCCTGATCAAGAGCCAGCATAACCCAATAGCTATACTCAAGTATTGCTGACTCCATCAACTGATGGAAAAAGTGGGGGCAGACAAAGCCAGAAATCCCTGGCTCCTAAAGAAAGAATGCAGGCTTCTTGCTGACTGGGCTCTGAGGTGTGGCTTTGTAGGTGGCTTCATTTTACTAAGTCCACAGGCATTTCTTTTTTAAATTTGTTAATGTTTATTTTTGAGAGAAAGAGACAGAACATGAGTAGGAGAGAGGCAGATAGAGATGGAGACACAGAATCAGATGTGGGATCCAGGCTCTGAGCTGTTAGCACAGAGCCCAACTCCGGGCTCAAAGTCACAAGTGGTGAGATCATGACCTGAGCTGAAGTCTGATGTTTAATCTCCTGGGACACCCAGGCGTCTCCCACAGGCATTTCTTATTCCAGATACAACCAGGTTGATAGGAGACTGTACTCAGTATTTCATTCTCAACATTCTCCAAACCTCATGTGTGATGAAGGACTTGGCATTCTGGGTCTCCATTCCACCACTTAACCCTTTTTGGGAAAAATGGTTCTGAATGGTATCTATGCAGAGTCAGTGTGTTAGAGTAATATTCTCTTCTTTTAGCGAGGCAGTCTGCTTGTATCCTCGTGAGGGTGATATTGGTATTGCATTGACCTCTTCTCAATTTGGATTCAGAATTATGTGGCTTTCCCCAAACCTAGGGTGTGTGAATGTTTCCAGGGAGAATGCTTGGCGGTAGGCTAAACCAGAGGACGGTGGAGGATGCTGACTCCTATGTAACAAAAAGGAATGGATTATAGATGTCTCCTTCCCTGATATGACCCAGACCACTTGAAAGCAGAACATGACTCACCTTGTCATAATTCCTAACCCTGGTTTTCTGACTTGGTCTGAGTGAATTCACACACCAAGATCATGGGGCTGTCCTGTACAAAACCGGGTCCAATGATTTCAAGCGAGTTTCCAGGCCATTCCTGAGCCCATGCAGGGCTCTCAGAATCAGATATGTCAGAATACAGCTAGCCTTCCTCTTTCTGAGACCTTGGTGCTAAGCAGGCTACAACAATCATGGGGTTGGGAAGCCACATGGATACCTGCCCCTAATTGCTGAAGACATACTGCTTTGGAAGAACAGTGTGTGCATGTACACTGTGCTCCATGCCCTGATCAGCACCCAAAAAGTCTTTTGAATCAGTATTGCACCAGGGCCTCATCCCAGTTCTTTATCATCACATGGAAGCACATCTTCATATCTCAGTTCCATTGCTGCCCCTATCTACTGATACCATGTGCAGAAGCACACTAAAAGCCAAGTTACCCTCTATTTTTAAGGTAGAATGCTTGTCTCTTGCTCACGGAGCTCAAAGCAGAATCCTTTGTAGTTGTACTGTAGCCAAAGCACACAAGTGTATTCAGAATCCTGATCAAGTCTGCATGCTAATATATTGTGCTAGTCAGTTTATTCTAAATATTATCCGATTCTTACCTTGAATGAAGAACTCTAGCCCAACGTGTATCAATTTTCACCACATTGCTTTACTATCCATCTAGGTTCCTGTTGGATTCCATACAAATTCAGCCTTTCAGAGCCAATTCTTTGGCAATTGTGTAATGTGGAACAGCTCTTGTGACAGTGGGAAAGGTTGAGGAAAAGTGGCCCTGGTAATTTGGTTTAACCACTACATGGACACCATAAGCTCTAGGGCATGAGAAGAGTTCCAGTGGAGAACTGTTGTTTGGAAACTGGGCCAAAGATAGCGTGGGGGGGAGGGGGAGCTGGAATTCTTGCTGTGCCTAGGGGAAGAAAAGTTCAACACCTCCTGTCGACCTTGATCTCATTGCCATTGAATGGATATATTGATAGACTTTATGTCCCTTGAAGCCATTCACTTTCCCTTACTGTATTTCTGACTATGATATCTTTTTTGTCTTTTCATACATAGGACCCATGGAGTCATCCCTCACTCACTGACACCTCCGTGTAGGCCACAAAATCCCACTGCTGTCGGGTGCACAATGCAAGCCATCAATGTCTGCTATAGCAATGGAAAGATGGCCTTTACTTACTGACTGCTTGGTGCTTAGCCTGCTGTGGTATAGAGGGTGAATGGAAGCCAGCTTGCCTCACTGACCTAGATGAGTTGGCTTCATTCTGAGAAACAATTTACACATGGGCAGTATGGAGCAGGAGGTGTTTGGCACAGGAAGAGCACAGGAAGGAAAAGGTAATGACATCCTTATTCAAGATCCTGACCAAAAGCCAGAAGAACCCAATAGAAATAGCTCAAGCATTGCTGCCTCCATCAATGGATGGAAAAATTGGGAGGGACAGACATAGCCAGGAATTTCTGGCTCCGTAAGACAGAGTTAAGACGTCTTGCTGACAGTTCTCCCAGGTGTGGTCCTTCAGAGGGATCCCTTCACCTACCTCCACAGGCATTATTATTCCAGATATCACCAGGTTGAAAGGAGAGTTGCTGGGTCCTTCATTCTCAACATCCTCCAAATCTCATGCGATGAAGAACACTGGCAGTCTGTGTCTCTAATTGCACCACTTAAATTATTATTATTATTATTATTATTATTATTTTGGAAATTTGTGGAATTTATTCAGAGCCAGTGCCTTTGAGTCCTATCCTCGTCTTTCAGTTTGTGAGACTGGAGGTGTCTAGTAAGGGTGATATAGGTATAACATTAAGACCTTCTCAATTTGATGTCAGTTTACGTGGCCATTCCCAAATGGGGGTGTGTGCAGGTTTCCAGGGAGAATGTTGTGGGAAGGCTCAGCCAGAGGATCGAGGACATGCAGGCACAACATATGCAAGAGGAAATGTAGATATCCTTCCTTTATTTGACCCATGTCCACACGAGTGCAGAACGTAGCATTCCTATCCCGTTGCTACTTTTCTCACATGGTCTCAGCTGACACTCCAAGACCATGGAGACTTCCCCCTTCACAACCAAGTTCCAAGGACTGGAGGTGAATTTCCATGTACTTCCTTAGGCCCTGCACGACTCTCAGGTTCTGATACCCCAGAGGACAGCTAGCACTCCTGTCCCTGAGGCCTTGGTGCTTAGCAGCCTACATTCACTGTGGGAATGGGTAGCATCATGGGTAGTCACTTGTGCACCAAAAAGCTTATGAATGAATAGTACAGCAAGGCCTCGTCCCACCTCTTGATCATCCCCTAGAAGCACATTCTTTGTGTCTCAGTGCCACTGCTGTCCTTATTCTTATCCCATGGGCAAGAGCACCCCAGAAGCCACAGTTTCCCTCTATTTCTTAAGGTAGAGTGGGGGTCTCTTACAGAGCTCCATAGGCCATCCTTTGGAGTAGTCCTATAGCCCAAGCCCACAGAAGCTTCCTCTGATTCCTGAGCAAGCCAACTGGCTTCCATATGTGTTAATCAGTGCATCTAAGCCTTATCCAATTCCCATCCTTAAGCAGGAACTCTAGCCCTCTGTCTCTCAATTTACAGAACATTTTTTTTTTTTATCCATCAAGGTTCTTGTGTATACAAATGCAGGCTTTCAGAGTACTACCTCTGGCTTGCAAAGGTCCAAGGTGGACCAGCCTTCGTGACTGTGGGACAGATTGAGCCAAAGATGCCCTGGAATTTGTTTCCAACCCTACATGGTCATCCAGAGCCCTGGGGCACTGGCAGGTTGCAGCAGAGAAATGTGTGGAGGCTGTGCCAAAGGTATTAGTAGGGAGCTGGCCTCCTTGCTGGGCTTGGGGAGATGAAGTGAAACATCTCTTTTCCACTTTGAGCACCTTGCCATCAGATTGAAACATTGAATAAACTTAGATGCCCCTGCAGCCATTCACTTTCCCTTCCTGTATTTCTGATGATGTAATCATTCACCCTGAGAAGCCAATGAACTGACACTCAGTAAACACCAAGGGGTAGGCATTGGGTTGCCACTTCTCCCCATGCTCAGTGACAGCCATCAGCACCAGCTATCCAAAAGTAGAATAGCCCTCTTAACCCTGAGCTGGATGTGTGACTGTTGTGGCAAGGTGTAGAGGGGTTTTACTCTGTCCGATGGAGGTTCCTTCATTCTGAAAAGCAGAGGGGTCACTCAGGAGCAGTAGAGTCCTGAAGCCTGTCAGCACAGAAAGAGCACTCGACAGGAAATGGCACCAATGCCCATTTCCACACTTTGAGCAACAGCTGGGGGGCCCTGCCAGCTGCAGCAGAGTCAATGCACCCTCCATTCCCTGAAGGGAATAGCAGAGAAAAGAGACAACACCCCAGAGCTCTCCAGCTCCTTCCTATGTAAAATGCAGGCCTGTTGTGACAGGCCTTTCCCAGATGTAGCTTCGAGAGGGCTCTTTTGCTGAAGCCTTCAGGTGTTTCTTCTTCATTTTGGCACAGTCAGGGAGCTAGGAGCTGGTGGAGGCCACTTCCTTCTCCACATAATTCCCTTTCCAATCTCTGAAGAGCTCTGGCCCTCCGTATCCACCTTGAAACATATTTGCTCTTTTGGAGAAAGAAGGCCCTTACTGGAATACATACAAGGTCAGAGTGGCAGAGTCCTATCCTCTGACTTCCACCTGAATTCTTTTGAGTGTGGGGAAGATTTTGCCACAGGGCTTCCTCTCAATGCATTAATGAGGTTTCAGAGGCACGTGGAACTAGACCAGGTCATTTGAAGTTGCCCAACTGAAAATAGTTTTCTGTAGGCTGGACCAGAGATTGGGGGAGGGATCTGGCCTCCTTCTAGGCCAAGGCAAAATGAAGTAAGACATCTCCTTTCGAAGATGATCCCAATTCCCATTGGAAATGTCGAGCTCCAGCCTACCTTGGACCAATTGCCTTCCACTTGCTGCATTTCAGACTGTGTTCTCCTTCTTTTTTCACCCTTAGGAGCTGTGGGAGGCCGGGCCCCGGTTCCAGGCTGAGACCGGGTCAAGCAATGGCTCCCTGTTGACTCAGCCAACCCGGTGGTTCCCCCTCCCATTCCCCTACTTTCAAGGGCATATGAAAGCCTTGTCAAGGCTGAGAAAGTTAATTCCTGAAGCCTGTGGTCTGTGGGTGTTGGCAGTAATGTTACCTCCCCTTTTTCTACCCCGGGTCAAATAAAAACAAACATGGGAACTATTTTGCTAGCAATCTATCAACAAGGTCTTGCTGTGACCCGTTTAGAAAGTTCACAAGGTACACAGAACTAAATGTTTTGGCTGGCAGTGATCATGTGAAACCTGTTTATTCTTAGAATGACCTGATCCATAAGAGTCTTATATTATAAAAGATTGTGTACAGCAACAATAAAGCCGTCACTTGGGCCATCAGCCCAGGGGACCCTCCTGTTCCCAAACTGGCTTCTCTTCTCTCTTTTTTTTCTTACATTCCCCTACCCTCAGGACCCTGATCACGGTGTTTGTTGCACCAGTCACAACAAGGAGCCAGCACTCATTCAGTTGGCAACCCTGTGTAGGTCACAAAACCCCACTGTTGTCCTATGCTGCGTGGAAGCCATCAGTGTCTGCTACAGGAATGGAGAGATGGTCTTTACTTCCTGATTGCTTGGTGCTTGGCCTGTTGTGGTATGGAAGCTGAAGGGAAGCCAGCTTACTTCACTGACCTGGATGAGTTAGTGGGCTTCATTCTGAGAAGCAGACAGTTTGCACATGGGCAGTATGGACCACAAGGTGGT
Source organism: Leopardus geoffroyi (assembly GCF_018350155.1). NCBI lineage: Eukaryota > Metazoa > Chordata > Mammalia > Carnivora > Felidae > Leopardus > Leopardus geoffroyi. The sequence continues at coordinate 23,847,777 of NC_059335.1, read as the reverse complement.
TGGCACTGAAGGGCAAAGGAAGGAAAGGAAATGAAGTCCTTGTCTCAGATCCTGAGCAAGAGACAGCAGAACCCAATAGCTGCAGCTTATGCATTGCTGCCTCCATCATTACATGGAAAGTTTGCCAGAAATTTCTGGCTCCTAAAGACAGAATTCAGGATTCTTGCTTACAGGTCTCCCAGGTGGGGTCCTTCAGAGGGCTCCCTTTGCCTTCAACCACAGGCATTTGTGATTCCAGATAACACCAGGTTAACAGCAGGGTGTGCTGGGTCCTTCATTCTCAACATTTCCCAAACTCACGTGCAGTGAAGAACGCTGGCACTCTGTGTCTCCATTGGCACCACTTAAGCCTTTTTTTTGGAAATTGGTTCTGCATGGAATCTATTCAGAGCCAGGGCCTTAGAGTCATATCCTCTTTTTTCAGCTTGAGGTCGATGGTGTTTTTGTCAGGGTGGGTAGGTATTGCATTAGGCCATTCTCATGTTTGTGTGAAAATGATGTGGCCATCCCCACACTTAGGGTGGGTGAAGTTTTCTAGCAAGAATGCTGTGTTTGGGCTTAGTCAGAGAATAAGGAAAGTTCCTGCCCCCATGTCCAACAAGAGTAAGGGGAGATACATACTTCCTTCCTTGACTTGACCCATGTACATATTAGTGCAGAACTTAGAATCACTGTGTAGCCTTCCTATTTGCTGCTTTTCTCACTTGGTCTCAATTTACATTCCAAGACCATGGGGGCTGTACCATTCACAACCAAACTCCAAAGACTGAGGCAAAGTTCCAGTTAGTTTCTGAACCCATGCAGGACTCTCAGGTTTTGATACCCCAGAAGACAGCTAGCATGTATATCTACCTCAATGTCCTTGCTGCATGTGTAAGACCAGTCCTTACCCATACCTCTGGGACCACCTACACACATGCATACATACACAGCTTAGCACCTTCATATGCCCTAGGCCTCTCACTGTGAACAGAGTTCTAATGGGAAGTTACAAGAGGTCCTGTTGCCAATCTATGCCAGAGTCACCAGGATTCAGCCAGAGTCCCTACTTTAAAGTGGAAGATAAATGGGACGGAGGAGTTGATCCCATTTACAGTTACACCAAGAACTATAAAATACCTAGGAATAAACCTAATCAAAGAGGTAAAAGATCTGTATGCTGTAAACTATAGGAAGCTTGTGAAAGAAATTGAAGAAGGCACAAAGAATGGGAAAGGCTTCCATGCTCATGTACTGGAAGAAAAAATATTATTCAAATGTAGATACTCCCCCAAGCAATCTACACATTCAATTCAATCCCAAAGTAGCACAGCATTCTTCTCAAAGCTAGAACAAACAATCCTAAAATTTGTATGGAACCACAAAAACCCCAAACAGCCAAAATAATGTTGAAAAAACTATTCCAAAGCTGTAGGCATCACAGTTCCAGACTTTAACCTGTACTACAAAGCTGTAATCATCAAGCCAGTATGGTATTGGCACAAAAACAGACAGACCAATGGAATGGAGAGTCCAGAATGGACTGACAAATGTATGGCCAAGTACTCTTGGACAAAGTAGGAAAGAGTATCCAGGGGTGAAAAACAAAAAACAAAAAACAAAACAGTCTCTTTAACAAATGGTGCTGGAGAACTGGACAGCAACAGGCAGAAGAATGAAACTGGACTACTGTCTTACACTGTACCCAAAAATAAATTCAAAAGGGATGAAAGACCTAAATGTGAGACAGGAAACCATCAAAATTTGAGAGTAGAAAAGAGGCAACAACCTCTTTGAATTTGGCCTCAGCAACTTCTTACTTGACATGTCTCCAGAGTTGAGGGAAATAAAAGCAAGAATGAACTATTGGGGCCTCATCAAGGTAAAAAGCTGCTCAGCAAAAGAAACAATCAACAAAACTAAAAGGCAACCAATGGAATTGGAGAAGATATTTGCAAATGACATATCAGATAAAGGGTTAGTATCCAAAATCTATAAAGAACTTACCAAACTCAACATCTGAAAACCAAATAATCTAGTGAAGAAATGGGCAAAGAAGACATCCAGATGGCTAACAGTCACATGAAAAGATGCTCCACCTCACTCATCATCATGGAAATACAAATCAAAACCCCACTGAGTTACCACCTCACACTGCTCAGAGTGGCTAAAATTAAACTCTCAGGAAACAACAGATATTGGTGAGGATGTCATGAAAGGGAGCCCTCTTGCACTGTTAGAGGGAATGCAAACTGGTGCAGCCACTTTGGAAAACAGTCTGGTTACTCAAAAAATTAAAAATGGAATTACCCTACAACCCAGCAATAGCACTACTTGGAATGTATCCAAGGATACAGGAGTGCTGATTCATAGGGGCACATGTACCCCAATGTTTATAGTAGTGCTATCAACAATAACCAAATTATGGAGAGAGCCAAATGTCCATCAACTGATGAATGGATATAGATGTGGTATATATACACAATGAGATACTACTCGGCAATGAAAAAGAATGAAATCTTGCCATTTCCAACAATGGACTGGTACTGGAGGGTATTATGCTAAGTGAAATAAGCCAGTCAGAAAAAGACAGATATCATATTTTTTCACTCATATGTGGAATTTGGAAAACTTGACAGAAGACCATAGGGGAAGGGAAGGAATAATAACTTACAAACAGAGGGGGAGGCAAACCATAACAGACCCTTAAATACAGAAAACAAACTGTATACAGAGGGTTGATGAGGGTGGGGGATTGGGGGAGGGTGGAGAAAATGGGAGATGGGCATTGAAGAGGGCATTTGTTGGGATGATTACTGGGTGTTGTATGTCAGTGATGAATCACGGGGATCTACTTCTGAAACCAAAACTGCACTGTATACATTGTATGTTATCTAACTTGACAACAAATTATTTTTAAAAAGGAAATATAAATCTGAAATTAAAAAAAAACCACATGGGGCGCCTGGGTGGCACAGTCGGTTAAGCGTCCGACTTCAGCCAGGTCACGATCTCGCAGTCCGGGAGTTCGAGCCCCGCATCAGGCTCTGGGCTGATGGCTCGGAGCCTGGAGCCTGTTTCCGATTCTGTGTCTCCCTCTCTCTCTGCCCTTCCCCCGTTCATGCTCTGTCTCTCTCTGTCCCAAAAATAAATAAATAAAAAAAACAAACAAACACATAAATCGTAGGATATTGCTCTGAAACTGTGAGTGGATTTCAGTGAGAGCCTAGTGTGAACACAGAGCAAATGGATGGAAATAAATACAAAGAGGGCCAAAGTACTTCATTACAAATGAGAGTGGGATGAATCTAAGAATTAAGTGCCTAGCACAATCTCCTGAGAAGTTAATGGTTATCTACAGTAAGAAACACCTGTGGGCTGGGGCAAAGGGAAACATCCATTGCCTACACCTGGGTGCCCAGGTGGCACGTGCCCTCCACTTTTCTTTCAGAAAGAGAAGGAAGGCTTCTGACCTTGGGTCCTTTGTATGCCCTACACCTCAGGGCATAGAAAGAAGTGATTCAGTGTTCCAAGGAGTTGGTGCTCTAGTTTTTGTAACCAAGTCATGGTGCAGTATTCCTTGCAAGGGCTTTTTTTGGGCTGAATAGTCCTGCGATCTACCGTGCATGCGTGATTCATCTGCCTGAGAGAATGTAGACATTACAATCAGCCAGGAGAGGGAGGCAAGCTGGCTATTCATCACAGAGATTACCAGTGCCAGTCAAGCAACAAACACTCATGGACAGGAAGGTCGTTTTTCTTTGGGATAAAGTAACTAATTGCTCTCACATAGCACAGGACCAGAATGGAAGCTCGTCACAAATCCTGGGTGTTGGCTTTGTGGCTGACAGACTAACTCCTCTTGGTTGTGACCCATGACCTATTTATGAAAACAGAAAACGGATGCGAAGGGCTATAAGGAAGGTCAAGGTTCAACATTAGAGCTTTATTAAGCTTTATTAAGATAAAGCTGGGAATGACATGTCTAACATAGTTTCTCCTTCAGCCAGAAGTAAGGCCAGCTCCGTCCCAAACCCTGATATTGCCTACACATGGGCAACCTGCTGGGCACTTTCAAATGTCCTATGCCTTCCATTGTCAACATAGTCTGAAAGGTAAATAATGAGGGGTCCTGTGTCCCTACCTACGCCAGAGACATAAGGAGTTGGTCAGATTCCCCCAACTTAAAGGAAAGGATATTTCTCTGAGACACTGAATGCTCTGAATGGCACCCAGGGAGAAACTACTTTGAAAGAAGAATAGGGACACCTGGGTGGCTAAGTTCATTGGGCGTCAGACTTCGGCTCAGGTCATGATCTCATGGCTTGTGGGTTTGAGCCCCACATCGGGCTTTGTGTTGACAGCTTGGAGCCTGGAGACTGCTTTGGATACTGTGTTTCCCTCCATCTTTGTCCCCCTATGTCCCTACTTGCACTCTGTCTCTCAAAAATGAATAAACATTAAAATTTTTTTAATAAAAAGAAAGAAGAAAAAAGAGGTTTTGAAGTGAAAATGAGGAAGGCCAAAGGGCTTCATTATAGATGAGAATGGGACAAATATTAACATGAAGTGTCTAGTACAATTTCCTGGCAAAGTCCTGTCTAAGGGTAAGAAACACCTGTGGCTGGAGACAAACTAAACCTCTAAAGGTAAAGGGAAACCTCCCGAAAGACCAGCCTGCAAAAGGTCTGCATATATCCTTCAGAGAGAGAGGAAAAGCATCTGGCCTTGGCTCTTTTTCCTGCCTTTCCATCAGGGGATAGAGGCCGCAGGGATTCAGGGTTAGTGGGTCCATGCTCCAAGCTGTTGTTCAAGTGTCTGGAACCATTTTTGTGGCATAATAGTTTTTGAATGGCCACATTCGGCACTGACAAGGTCCTGGAACATACCTCATATGCGTGGATTGTGTGCTCTTCAGAATGAAGTCATCTAAATCTACCAGGTGGGGAAGTAAACCTGTCTAACCGTCACTGCTCTTACACCAGCTGGCCAAGCACTAAGTGCTCTCTGACAGTAGGGCAAACTTTCTTTTGGGTTTTCAGAAATGAATTACCTGAATGAATTGTCTCTTTCTGTGCTAACCAGGTCCTTCAGAAATGGTTACCACAGAACCAGAGTGAGAGCTCACCACCAACCCCTGGGAGTTCATTGTGAGATTGACATCCTCACAGCCCCAGCCTGCAACCGAAGTCCTAGTTAGCAAATAGCAATGCGATGGGAATATTTCTATGGACAGCCAAAATTTTCATTTTTGATGAGGATGGAATAAAGCTGAGAGTGTAATATCTCTCTTTAATTGCCCTTGCCCCAGAAGTGAGGAAAGCTCTCTCCCAACACCTTTGGCCCCAACACCTTTGGCTCGACACACAAATATTCTGTGCTGGGTACTTTCCACTAACCAACATCTAACTTTGTCAATATAGATCTGAAAGGCAAGTTCCCAGGGCTGCTAGGGCCTATTCTTTTGTCACAAGAACTTAACCAGAATCCCCACCTAAAATCAGAGGGAATTTCTCTGAACCACTGGCCCTGATGGCCCATTGGAGATTCCAGTTTTAAAAAGAGTAAAAGGATGGGGTACCTGGGTGGCTCAGTCGGTTAAGCATCCAATTTTGTTTCAGGTCATGATCTCCTGGTTTGCAAGTTCGAACCCTACATTAAGTTGTCTGATGCCAGCGCAGAGCCTGCTTCAGATCCTCTGACCCACTCTCTCTGCCCCTCACCTGTTTGCTCTCTCTCTCTCTTGCACACACACACAAAAACTAAAAGGAAACATTAATAAAAAGAGTAAAAGGATTGAAATAGATACACAGAGAGACAATGTTTCTTATGAGAGATGAGAATGGGATAAATCTCAAGATGAAAAGACTAATACAATCTCCTGGCAAACTCACTGTCTCAGGGATAAGAAACACATATGGACCACGGTAAAGGGAAACCTCCACCATCTACAGTGTAAAGATGCCTGTAATCTTACTTCAGAAAGAGGGGGAAGGCTTCTGAAGTTCACTGTTTTCCCTTCCTATTCTATCAGTGGATAGAGGCAGCAGTGATTCATGGGAAGTGGGTTTGTGCTCCAGGCTAATGTGCAAGTGTTTAGAACTGGGATATGGTTCAACAGTTCTTGAATTGTCTCTTTCTGTGCTAAACAGGTCCTCAAGAACCTGGGTGAACCAACTGCCCTTCAGAGTGAAAGCCAGGGAGGAAGACAAGTTAGCTAACCATCATTTGTTATATCAGCTAGCCAAACACCAAGTGCTCACAGGAATGCAGTCTTTCCTTTGGGATATGAGAAACGTATTGCTCTTGGTTAGCACAGACCAGAGTCAGAGCCCATTAGTAATAGCTGGGCACTGGCCATGTAAGTGACAGCCTCATTGCCCTTGCCTGTGACCCAAGACATAGATATCAAATAAAGTCAGGGAATTAGAATGACTACACACAGGGCCAATTTTCATTTCAGCTGAGAATGGGATCAAGCTGCGAAGGAAATGTCTAGCTCCATGTTCCTCTTGTCCTATAAGTGAAGATGGCTTCCTCTCAATATCTCTGACCCTGACTACACATGGGCATTCCTGCTGGGTACCTTGAAATGCCCTGGGCTGACCTTTGTCAATATCATACTGAAAGGCAAATTTTGAGGGACCTTGTGGCCTAATGTATCCCCAAGTGACAAGAAGTTGGCCAGACTCCCTAGTTAAAAGTAGATAAAATGGCTCTGAGACACTGTCCCTGAATGGACAACAGGGATAACTTAGCTTGAAAAAGAGCAACAGGATGGAGAAGGATACACAGAAGGCCAAAGTTCTTTATTACAGAAAAGAATGGAATATAGCAAAAAAAAAAAAAAAAAAAAAAAAGAAGCAACTAGCACAGTCTCCTGGAAAGATGGGCTGTCTCAGGAGTAAGAACAATATGTGGGCTAGAACAAAGGGAAACCTCCTGCATTGTTCCTTCAGAAAGAGATGGAAAGTTGTTGGCATTGACTGTTTTTTCCCTGTCCATTGAGGCAGTAATGATTCATAGTTAGTAGGATCTGTCTTGTGGCTGACCCTCAAGTATTTGGAATGTGGCTCTGGTGACTGGTCCTTGAATGGACTGTTTCTGCACATAGCAGGTCTGAAGAATACTGCAAATGGGTGAACTGTCTGCTCTTCAGAATGAAGGTATCTGTAGCAGCCAGTGTTTACCATACCACTATTACCATACCAATTCCAGCCTTTCAAGCACCAAGTCATCAGTGACAGGAGATCAATAGATTCTTTTGTATATCAGAAACTGATTGCTTTCATTTAACATGGGAGCAAAGTGGGAGCTCTCCACAAATCCATGGATTTTCACTGAATTATTGACAGGCCCACTGTGCCTGGTGGGAACCAAGATAGAATTAGAAAAACAGCAAGGGATGGGGTGCCTGGGTGGCTCAGTCAGTTAAGTGTCTGACTTTTGATTTCAGCTCTTGGATGATCTCATGATTGTGAGTTCAAGCCCTGCCTCAGGCTTTTGCGCCCCCAGCCTGGAGCCTGCTTCAGATCCTCTGTCTCCCTCTTTCTGTCCCTATACCATTCAAACTCTCTCTATGTCTCTCTCTCAAAGCTAAATAAATAAAACAATTTTAAAAAATGAAAAACAGAAAACAGCAAGGGCATGGGAATGGACACACGGAGGGCCAAAGTTCTTCATTTCCTATGAGAGTGGAATCAAGCAGAGAATAAAGTGACAGGTATAATCTATTCGAAGCTCACTGTCTTCAGAATATAAAGCACCTCTGCACTGGGGAAAGGGAGAGACACCACTGATTCTAGTTGGGAGCCCTGTCCAGAGGAAGCCTTCATCTGATATTCAAATGGGAACAGGATAATATTGAAAATGTAATGGATAGCTCAGTGTTTCCTTGTTCCAGAAACAGGACTGGATTTCTTCCAACTCCTTCTGGGCTTGCCTACACGCATTCTCTGCTGGACACCTTCACATGCCCTAGGTTTCCTGATGTACACATAGTTCTAAAATACAGGTGGTAAGAGACCCCATAGTCCAATGTATTCCAGAGTCTAGAGAACTTGACCCAATTACTCAGTTAAAATGAAGGTGAATTGGTCTTAATATCTGGCCCTGAATGCCTACCAGAGTAAACCTAGTTTGAAAAAAAGACTGAAAAGATGGACATGGATACACAGAGGCCCAAACTTCTTTCTTACAGATGAGAATAGGATAAAGCAAAGAATAAAGTGACTAGAATAGTCTCAAGAGTAAGAAACACCAATGGTTTGGGTGAAGGAAAACTTACCCTGACTACACCAGATGCCCCTATTGCAAGAACTGTTCATCCAGAACATTGGCAAGACAGGAATTCCTCTGGCCATTGCTTTTTTTCTTGTCCTTTCTATCAATTATAGATGCAACATTAATTCAGTGGTTCGGGGTCAGTCTCCATGCTGACTTTCAAGTGTTTGGATCCAGGCTGTGGTGCCAGAGTCCTTGAATGGGCTCTTTATGCACTGAGCCATTTCTGGGAGCAACTGCCCATCTGAGAAACTTCTCCTTTTCAGAATGAAGGCAGCTCAATTTGCCGGTTGAAAAATATGTCATCTGCAACCTGCCAAGCACCACATTTTCAGTAAAAGAAGAGCAATGTTCCCTTTGGGATATCAGAAACTGACTGCTTTTGGTTAGCACAGGAAGTGAGGGGGAGCTCTCCATTAATCCCTGAGTGCTTTTTATGTGGGTGACGACCCCATTTCTCCTGAGTGTGACTCAAAACCTAGTTAGAAAATCCGCAAGAGGTTGGGAATATATGGAGGACAAGAGTTCTTTATTTTAAGAGAGAATGGGATATAATATAGAATGCGGTGCCCAGCTTCATTTCTCCTTGCTGCAGAATTGAGGCTGGCTCCAAACACTGCTCTGTCCCTGCCTACATGCAAACATTCTGTACTGGGCACCATCAAATGTTCTATGTCTTCTGTGGCCAACATAAGGCTGTGAGGCACGCCCTATGGGCCAATGTTGCTCAACTTTTCTCAAAGTTGGGAGAACATGGCCTGACTCCCCAGCTGACATGAGAGGAAATTGCTCATACATTCTGGCCTGAATACCCGCAGTGAATGCTTAGGTAGAAAAAGTACAAGGGGGGTGGGAATGAATTCATCAATGGTTCAGGTTCTTGACTGCAGAAGACAGCATAAAGCTGAAAATTAATGAGTAGCTAAGGTTCTTCTACCCCTGGAAGTTAGGCAAGCTCCCTCTCATCTCCTCTGAATCGCCTATATGCAGAAATTCTGTTCTGGCTTCACTGCACCTTCCATACCACAGCAGGCCAAGCACCAAGCAATCATGAAGGAAAGGCCATCTTTTGGTTGCTATAGCAGACATTGATGGCTTTCACTGAGCACAGGACCACAGTGGGATTTTGCGGCCTACACAGGGTTGCCATCTGAGTGAGTGATGGCTCCAAGGCACATTAGGGTGAAAAAAAAACATATTCAGAAATGCAGCAAGGGGAAGGCAATGGGTGCAAGATAGGCTGAAGATTGACATTTGCAAAAAGAAATGGGATCACCTTTGAAAGCAGATGTCTTACTTCATTATATTCAGCTCAGAGGGAGGCCAGATCCCTCTGCAAACTCTATCCACCCTAATATGTAGCCAACATGAGCTAATAACATGTGTCCAACGTGAGCTCATGGCAATCTGGCTATGCAAAGAAGAAACACACCTGAGGGCTTAGGCAGAAAAAGCCCTCTGGGGGCTACATCTGAGAGTCAGGTCAGCAGCAGCCCTGCCTTTTGCATAAGAAAAACATAGAGAACCCCAGGGCTTTGTTTCTTTTCATTGATATTCCCATCAGGCAATGGAGTGTGTAGTGACTGTGCTGTAGCTAGGAGGAGCCCCCAGATGTTGCTGAAAAGTGTGGAAACAGGCATTGGAGCAATTTCTATCAAGTGTTCTTTCTGTTCTGAAACTCTTTCAGGGTTAGGAAGGCTATTCTCCTTCTGGATAGCCAATGCTGATAGTCTTCACTGAACATGGGACAGAGTGGGAACCTGACACCTACCTCTTAGGGCTCGCTGAGTGAGGGTCAACTCTTTGGTTTCTCAGGGTGAACAATTACATCATCAGAAATACAGAAAGGGAAAGTGAATGGCTGCAGGGGCATCTAAGTTCATTCAATATTTCCATCCCATGGCAAGGTGCTCAATGTGGAAAGGAGATGTTTCACCTCATGGCCCCTGGGTCCAGCAAGGAGGCCAGCTCCCTACTAATACCTCTGGCCCAGCCTCCACACAACATTTCTCTGCTTCACCCTGCCAATGACCTAGGGCCATGGATGTCCATTTAGTGGTGGAACAAATTTCCAGGGTATCTTTGGCTCAACCTGTCCCACCGTCACAAGACCTTGTCCACCTTAGACCTTTGCAAGCCAGAGATAGTACTCTGAAAGCCTGCATTTGTGTGCATTCCAAAAGGAACCTTGGTGGATAAGAAAGTAATGTGCTGGAAATTGAGATGGAGAGCCACAGTGCCTCCCTAAAGATGAGAATTGGATAAGGCTTAGGTGTACTGACTGGCACAATATGGCAACCAGCTGGCTTGCTCAGGAATCAGAAGAACCTTTTGGGGGCTTGGGCTACAGGACTACACCAAAGAATGTGGCTTGGAGCTCTGTGAGCAAGAGACCCACACTCTACCTTAAAAACGGAGGAAAATTTTGGCTCCCGATGAGCTTCTGCTCATGGGAGCAGGAGATAGGGACATCAGTGGCATCACCTCCCCAATTCTCTGGCTGAGCCTACCCACAGCATTTGCCCTGCAAACCTTCACACACCCTACATTTGGTGATGGCCTCTTTGACCTCAGCTGCAGCAACTTCTTACTATACATGTCTCTGGAGGCCAGACAAACAAAAGCAAAAAGAAACCATTAGGACCATATCAAGATAAAAATCTTCTGCATGCTGAAGGAAACAGTCAACAAAACTAAAAGGCTACCAACATAATGGAAGAAGATATTTGCAGCTGACGTATCAGATAAAGGGTTAGTATCCAAAATCTATAAAGAACTTATCAACCTCAACACCCAAAAATAATCCAGTGAAAAAATGGGCAGAAGAGATGAACAGACACTTTTCCAAAGAAGACATCCAGATGGCTAATAGACATGTGAAAAGATTATCAGCGTTACTCATCATCAGAGAAATACAAATCAAAACCACAATGAGATACCACCTCAGAGAAGGCTAAAATTAACTCAAGAAACAACAGTTGTTGGCGGGGATAAGGAGAAATGGGAATGCTTTTGCACTGTTGGTGGGAATGCAAACCGGTGCAGCCACTCTGGAAAACAGTATAGAAGTTCCTCAGAAAATTAAAAATAGAACTTCTCTACAACTCAGCAATTGCACTACTAGGTATTTATCCAAAGGATACAAAATTGCTGATTTGAAGGAGCACATGGACCCTAATGTTTATAGCACGCTATCAAAGCACCTAGGTGGCTCAGTCCATTAAGCGTCCAAGTTTAGCTTAGGTCATGATTTCATGGTTCATGGGTTTGAGCCCCACATTGGGCTCTATTCTGTCAGTTCAGAGCTTGGAGCCTGCTTTGGATTTTCTGTCTCCCTCTCTCTCTGCCCCTCCCTTGCTCTCTCTCTCTCTCTCTCTTAAAAATGAATAAACATTAAAATAATTTATAGCAGTGCTATCAACAGTCAAATTATGGAAAGAGCCAAATGTCCATCAACTGATGAATGGATAAAGAAACTGTTCTGTGTGTTTGTATATACATATATACAATGGATTACTACTTGGCGATCAAATGGAATGAAATCCTGCCATTTTCAACAACATTGATGGAAGTAGAGTGTATTATGCAAGTGAAATAAGTCAGTCAGAGAACAACAAATATCATGATTTCACTCATATGTGGAATTTAAGAAACACAACAGATTAACATAGGGAAAGGGAAGGAAAAATAAGATAAAAACAGAGAAGAAGGCAAACCATAAAAGACCCAAATACATAGAACAAACTGAGGGTTGCTGGACGGGAGGTAGATGGGATGGGCTAAGTGGGTGATGGGCATTAAGGTGGGCACTTGATGGGATGAGCACTGGGTGTCGTATGTAAGTGATGAATCACTGGGTTCTATTCCTAAAACCAATACTACAGTGTATGTTAACTAAATTGAATTAAATAAATAAATAAAAAGGTACTCTAAAATAAAAAGAAGATATTATATATAATATATATATAGTATATATATATTAATATATATATTATATATATCGGAATATTTCTCAGCTATCAAAAAGAATGAAATCTTGCAATATGCAATGACATGGATGGAGCTAGAATGTACTATCTAACTGAAATAAGTCAATCAGAGAAAGACAAATATCATATGATTTCACTCATGTGGAATTTAAGAAAACAACAGATGAATGTATGGGAAGGGGCAAAAAGAAGAGAGAGAGAGAGAGAGAGAGGAAACAAGCGATAGTAAACGCTTAATGATCGAGAACAAACTGAGGGTTTATGGAGGGAGGTTGGTGGTAGATGGTCTAGATGGGTAATGAGTATTAAGGAGGGCACTTATGATGAGCACTGGGTGTTGTAATGTAAGCGATGAATCACTGAAGTCTACTCTTGAAACCAATATTGCACTGCATGTTAACTAGGTAAAATATAAATAAATTTAAAAAAAATTAGGAATTCTGTGGCTGACAGTAACTAAATATTGGTAAGCACTGGAAGAGCACATGATTCTCTTGTCTCTGAATTTAATGCCTCACTTTAAATTCATCAGTTTCTCTATTCAGTATGTGTGCTGTGAAGCTAACTTAGCAGGTATGGAGCACTCAACCCTTGCACACTACAAAGAAACTGGCCTTTAATCTTCATGTGAGAGATAATTTCTCATCCTTTGGAATATCCTACCTAATAAAATAATCTCTGTATACATGGGGCTTGAGCCACAGCAGATAATTTATGCTAACAATGCAAATTTGGTGAGGGCCTTGGGCCATACCATATCAGCTTCACCTCCAGAGGGGCTGGAGACTGATCAACTAAGGTTAACCACACAGACACTCTCTGCACATATGACTGACCCTTAATAAACCCCTGGATGCTAGTGCTCTAGTAACCTTCCCTGGATGGTAGTACTTCACCTGTTTTGTCACACATTGTGTCTTGGAAGATAAGCCCTCTGCACACCTCCACTGGGAGTGAGCAAATGGAAGCTTGCAGCTGGTCCCTCCTGCACCCTGCCATATGTGCCTTTCATCTTATTGATTTTAACTTGTTTCCTTTCACTATAATAAACCATAATTGGTAGTATAACTTAAAAAATATTGCACAAAATCTTAATGGTAATTATCACTACAGGATCTCTACAAATGACTGTGTACATTTGGAAGTGGTGGGGAGGTGGGAGTGGGGACAAGAGAGGAAAGTTTTCACTTTATACAAATATTTAACATCACTCTAATCTCAGGAAGAAATGTGGGGCTCTGTCCATAGCCTCCTCTAACGCTGTTTTTTTTTCTCCTTTGGTTGATGACTTGGAGAAGCTCTTTATTTCATGCAATTTGAAGGGCACCATATTATGAAGCCCACCAAAGTTTTATGTTGATGAGTATGTTGTACCTACTAACAATGTGGAATGAGGTGTAGGACCCCAGGGAAAAGGATAGAAGTTGGATAATTTCTCATGTTCCAGTGAAAGTGGGAGGTTGAGTGCTAATGGATAGGATGTGAGGACTGGGAACACTGAAAAGAGGAGGGATGGCGGACTGGCCTCTAGAGCTTACAAGGCTTGACTAGCTAGTCATAGGTTGTTACCATATATTATGAGAAGTCCCCTTCTTCTCACCCAGGATTGTGACAAATGTATGTCTTACTCAAAATATACACCAGTGGAAAATGGGCTTTCTTTAAAGTTGATTTTTGCTAGCTACATCTGCACAGAGGCAGCCTATCCTCTTCTGAGTGACCAGACCACAGGCAGAGGAATTGACATATTACCATGCAAAGCAGCCCTTTCAGTGGGACTTGTATCAGCTGTAATTCCAGCAGGAAAGAGCACACTCAAATTAGGATCAGTTGAGGTAGCTTCACGTGAGGGAAACACAAGGGCAATACAGGAACTGAGCTAGCTGGTGCAGAGTAGTCCACAGTCTTAGGCTGAAAGGGACAAGAAGAGAGGGGTTACAGAGCCTAGGAACACAGGTCCCCTTGAAGCAGGCACAATCGTTCCTCAGAGGGCAGAGCCAGACCAAGGTGAGTCTACAGGAGGCAAGTGTACTCTTCTCATAACTTCCCATTTTCTGAGTTCCTTGTTGGCCCAACCCAAGGTTCAGGGCCTGTTTGTGTATTAGACACACACCCTGCCTCCTGGCACAGGGACAGTGTGGAGAATAGTAGAGAGGGAGCATGGAAGTGTGAATAGAAGGCAACATAGAATGGTTTCTGACAGGAGGCTAGCACCTTACATCTCTTCTAGGTGTGTCACATAAATACATAGAGGAGTTTATGTGCAGCAAGAGGAAAACATCAGCCACTCTGGATATGGAGCCATTACTCATGCTGTGAGAAAAACCCACGCAGATTCCATTTTCAGTAGTATGGGGTTCCTTGATGTCTGAGGAAGGAGGGCAGGTAGATTCAGAGAGAAAAATAGCTGTTCACACTTTCATCAGCTCTTGCACTCCCCAGGTGCCTGAAGACAGATCTTTCATTTCATAAGCACTCAGAAGCAGAAAATCAGATTTGTGATTGCCTCCTGGATTTTTTATTGTCTGCAGGGCTCTGAAAAGACCTTTCTTTACTCATATCTTCTCTCCAAAGATGCCCTTCTTTCTGTCTCATTCTTATATTCCTTCTCTCTTCTCCCTTTCTCTTATATTTATTTTTATTCTTCCATCTCTCAGTCTGATGGTTGTGAGAATATTTCTTTTCTTTTTCTTTAAAAATTTTTAATTTATTTAAATTCAATTTAGTTAACAGTGTAATATTTTATTCATGAGTAGAACCCAGTGAATCATCACTTACATATAAAACCCAGTGCTCATCCCAACAAGTGCCCTTCTTAATGTCCATTACCCATTTGACCCATCTCCTCACCCACTTCCCTCCCAGGAACCTTCAGTTTGTTCTCTGTATTTAAAAGTTTCTTATGGTTTGCTTCTGTCTCTGTTTTTATCTTATTTTTCTTTCCCTTCCCCTATGTTCATCTGTTGTGTTTCTTAAATTCCACATATGAGTGAAATCATATGATATCTGTCTTTCTCTGACTTAGTTCACTTAGCATAATACACTCTAGTTCCATCCACATTGCTGCAAAGGGCAAGATTACATTCTTTTTGATCTGCTGGTGCCTCCTCCTACTTTTTTCACTCTATGCTGGACAGCAATTCAGCAGCATCTAGTATGTTGCAAATGCAAACTACACATCACAATACCTCCCATTGGCCCCTAAGGAACAAGTAGAGATACTTCTGTGGGACACTGAAAAAAGCCCTTCTCTCACTGGTTTCTGACCCTCTTTCTAGTCTCCTTCTCCACCACCATGTCTTCTCTGTACACAATAGACACCTTCAACCATCCTGTAGTCCCCAAATACATCTTTTATTTTCACCCCTGCATGCTTTTGCCCATGTGTTTCCTTCCATGGAATTCCTTTTCCCCAATATTTCTCCAGAAGCTTTACTTGGTATTGATCTCATCCTTCAAACTCAGCCCAAATGCTATTTCCTCTATGAAATCTTCACTTAAATATTTTCTTGGCATTTTCTGAGCATGCTGTATTAATAATTTTCCCCTCCCTATTTACAATTATTTCCACATTTCCGATAATGGTTATGGGTACCACCATCTTCCCCAAATTTTTAACTGGAGAAAAAAAACCAGGGAGCTATGTTTGCCATCCAGACCTTGCTGATTTAGCCTGAAAAACATTTCTTAAACTCATCCCCCTCTTCTTCCACACTGCCATAGCCTTACTGCAGACGTTTGTCATTTCTCTCGCAGACCATTTCAGCATGGTCTTATAATTGGTTTCCATGCCTCCAGTCCTTCTTTTCTCCAATCTATTTCCCACTCTGCAGTCACTCTGTACTCTTCCAATCCGTCTAAAACACACATCTGACCTGCCCACCCCTAGCCCCATTAAAAAATCCTTTTCCTGTAGGATAAAGCCCAAACTCCCTAGTATGGAGATGGCTGTAGCACTTCCAGCCTCATGGTTTGACATTCTTTTCCATGTCTGTCTCCTGGGCATGTGGTATTCACTGAAATCCATAATACACTACATGTCTATCTCTCTGTCTCCTAGCATATGCAGTTCTCTTGTAAAATACCTGCCATTTCCTATCTCGCCCTCCCAACATGCATGCACACACACACACATACACACACACACACCAAACACTTAGTGAACTTTTCCTCAGTCTCTAAAACCCACTTCTACTCACATTCCACTTTCCACTCTTATTTGGCAGCATCTAGTACAGGGATCTACAAGCTACAGCCCACAGGCCAAGTCTAGGCTAACTGCTCGAGTTTTGTAAGCGAAGTTTAATTTTTTTTTCTTTTTTTTTTTTTTCAACGTTTATTTATTTTTGGGACAGAGAGAGACAGAGCATGAACGGGGGAGGGGCAGAGAGAGAGGGAGACACAGAATCGGAAACAGGCTCCAGGCTCTGAGCCATCAGCCCAGAGCCTGACGCGGGGCTCGAACTCACGGACCGCGAGATCGTGACCTGGCTGAAGTCGGACGCTTAACCGACTGCGCCACCCAGGGGCCCCGCGAAGTTTAATTGAAAGAGAGCCATAATATTCATTATATATTGTCTACAGCTACTTTTGTTCTACAATGGCAGAGTTGAGTGGTTGCAACAGAAACAATAAATATTTACTGAAAATCTTTGCCAACCCCGATTGCAATGTACATTGCAAATGCACATAATGCACATAATTTGCAATAATGCAAATGCACATAATTTTCTCATTTATTCATTTTCTTTCTCTCTATAGATAGATAGGAATGGACATTTTAGGAATATAATATTGAGTGAAAAGCCAGTTGCACACTGAAAATTATAGTATGGATGCTACTTATGTATATTTAAAATCACACACAAATCAATACTTCTATATATAAATATATATATCATACAGAATATCACAAATAGGCTGGAAAGGTACACATTAAATATATGACAATGATTTCCTCTAGAGGGCGGGAAGGAAAGGGTCTTGGGTTACTTGTCACAAGGCTTTAGTTTTATTTTTACCTTTTAAATAAAACCTATGCACATATGATAAAATATTAATATCTGATAATTCTGGATGTTGGAATCAAGGATGCATACTATATTACTTTAATATTTTCAAATTTCTTTAAAACATTTTTTACATTATTTATTTTTGAGAGACAGAGAGAGACAGAGCACAAATGGGGGAGGGGCAAGAGAGAGAGAGAGGGAGACACAGAATCTGACACAGGGATCCAACTCACCAACGGTGAGGTCATGACTTAGCCGAAGTTGGATGCTTTTTTTTTCTTCAATATATGAAGTTTATTGTCAAATTGGTTTCCATACAACACCCAGTGCTCATCCCAAAAGGTGCCCTCCTCAATATCCATCACCCACCCTCCTTTCCCTCCCACACCCCATCAACCCTCAGTTTGTTCTCAGTTTTTAAGAGTCTCTTATGCTTTGGCTCTCTCCCACTCTAACCTCTTTTTTTTTCCTTCCCCTTCCCCATGGGTTTCTGTTAAGTTTCTCAGGATCCACATAAGAGTGAAACCATATGGTATCTGTCTTTCTCTGTATGGCTTATCTCACTTAGCATAACACTCTCCAGTTCCATCCATGTTGCTACAAAGGGCCATATTTCATTCTTTCTCATTGCTTAACCGATGGAGCCACCCAGGTGCCCCAATATTTTCAAATGTCTTAATGTAGAAAAAATCTCCTCTTCAGTTATGACTTCCCCACAGCCCTTTCCTACTCCTTCATTTCCTTGTAGAGATAACAGGTGCTGCTGGCACTGCCTCTGTTCCTTCCATGCACATTTAAATACAATATATGATGAAAGCAATTGCCAGCAAACAAATTATATTTAAAAATAAATAAATAAATAAATAAATAAATAAGTAAAAAAAAAACCAATTGCCAACATAGTCACCTATGTGTTTGTCTTCTTCAGTGGGATATAAGATCCCTGAGGACAAATATACTTTTGAATTCATGCCATAATGAGTGTCTAAATATTTTTTGTGATGAACTGTATTTACTCTTTTAATGGCAAGAAGTAAGTTTTATTTTGTTTAATTGGTAACTAATTTTCTTTCATCTCCTGAATGAGCCAAGAGCTCCTTGAGGCCAGGGATTGTATTGTACTTGTCTCTGGATACCTGTAGCATGGCATCTAGCCATAACTCAGGGAAGGTATAGTTGAGAAATGAAGGCCCAGGGCTCAGGACAGCCATCCTCAGTAAAAGCATAGAAAGGGACCCAGTTTTAACTTTAATTGATCCAGCTGAGGATGGACAGAAGGTCCAAAGTGATTAATTGCCTGGAAAACAAGGAACTTGGAGAAAAAATTAAAAGAGATCAGATTGTTTTTACCCAAAGTGGAGCCCAGGAGGGGAATGCATAAGTTCCTGCCACACTCCTTATTTTCCCCCTACTCTCTGGCCATTGTTTACTTTGTTTACTGGCTCGGCTTCCTTCAGTGTCCATTAGCATAAAGAGGTGGTTCTCACAGTGTGGTGCCCAGATCAACAGCAGCGGCAGCAGCAGCAGCAAAACCTGGAAGCTTGGTAGAAATCAAATGCTTGGGACCCACCTCAGGCCTGCTGAGCCAGAAGATTTATGGCTGGTGCCCCAGCACTGATTTTGCAGAGCCTCCTGCAGGCAACTGAGATGCAACCCCAAGTCTGAGAACCACTGCTACACTGACTTTACCCTTTCCACTTACTACTCTGGTCCCTTACCTGAGCAAGTTCATGGTTTCCTAAAGAATCCATTACCACCTACAAACCAGAGCTCTAGCAAAGACTCATCCCCAAACACTAGCCTGTGCCTGCTGCTTCCCAATTAGCATCTGCTCAGATTTGCCAAAGGCCCTGCTTACCACTATGTCCTGGATGTGCTCTTTCTCCAACTCTGGCCCTTGATGTATGATGCCACCCATTTATATGACTAATCTGGAAACCTCTACTGTTTTCTCACTCTGCTCCCTTCCCTTACGTAATCCAATACCAATCCAATGCTGCTGACAGAGGTATAGTTATTTCTTTAAGTTTTTATTTTAATTCCAGTATAGTTAACATAGAGTGTTATATTCATTTCAGGTATACAATATAGTGATTCAACAATTCCATATGTCACCTGGAGCTCATCATGACAAGTGCACTCTTTAATCCTCATCACCTATTTCACCCATCTCCCATCCACCTCCCTTCTATTAACCATCAGTTTGTTTGACAGAAAGTTCTTTAGACATACACATAGATCCTGTC
The DNA here is from genome assembly GCF_018350155.1 of Leopardus geoffroyi. Lineage (NCBI taxonomy): Eukaryota > Metazoa > Chordata > Mammalia > Carnivora > Felidae > Leopardus > Leopardus geoffroyi. The sequence goes on along the minus strand of NC_059335.1, from coordinate 23,828,268 downwards.
CTCCCACATAATGTTACTCTACCAGACCTTGCACAGTCTGGCCCTGCTACCTCTGACTTCACCTGATTAGTCTCTCCCTTTGTCTTTGAAACCCAAACACACTGCTCACTTTCTCAAACAGGCTGGACTTATGTCCATTACAAGGTCTCTGTGCATGCCGTTTCCTCCCTGGAATTATCTCCTTACCGCTGTCTTACCTTTGCCTACTTTTACTTCTTTTTACCTTTCATATCTCAGTTTTAGGATCATCTTTTTGGGGAGACTTACTGTTATTAGTTTTCTATTAGTTTTTATTAGTTTTCTATTGTTGCAGAACATGTTACCATAAACTTAGAAGACAATACCCATGCATTAGCTCACTCATTTCTTAGTTCTGAAGTGGGGGCACTGTGTGGTGGTATTCTCTGCCCAGAGTCTTACAGTGCTAAATCAAGATGTTGGCCAGCTGTTTGCTTCTGGAGACTCTAAGAAAGAATCTGCTTCCAAGCTCCTTCAGGTGGTGGTTGAATTCAGTTCACTGTAGTTGCAAGGCTGAGACCTCTGTTTTCTTCTAGCTTTTAGCCATGGAGTGCCCTCTAATCCAAAACTATCCACATTCGTTGCCACCTCATCCCCACTGTCTTCATATCTGACAACAAAGAATTTCCTCACATCAAATTCCTTTTGTTCCTCCCATGTCTATCTCCAGGAAGAACCCAGTTCCTTTTAAGGGTTTGCCTGATTAGGTCAGACCCACTCAGGATAATCCTTATATTTTAAGATGAATGATTTGGGACTTAAATTACACCTACAAAACCCTTCACAACAGTACATATATTCCTATTTGATAAATTAGTTGGAGAAGGTACATACACCAGAGGGGAGGGTCTTAGTGCCGTCTTAGAATTCTGCTGACCACACAATCTTGACGTTCGATTTTTGCCAGTCCCCTTCCACGAGCTTTCTAACTTTATCTCCTACTGAGCAAACCTTGACCCACATTGAGACTGACATTCCTGTCTCTGTGTCTTTGTCCACTCTATACCTCTGCCTAGAATGCCCCTGCCATCTTTGCATGTTGTCCCTATAGCTGGTGTCAATTCAATCACCTTTATGTCCTTAAAAGCTGTTCTTATCTAGGACAGCAAACTGACACTGCTCAGGGTGAAGACATTGATTCTGAGCTCATCAGCTCTCCTTAATCTGGTAGCAGGTGGAGTACAGGGAGCACAGCTCATTCTTTGCTGCCTGAACCCATAGCACCCAGGTCATGGTAGGGTACAGATTAGATTTTCATTAAACGTGCAAAGTAAACTGAACAGATTTAAATCCAGAAACATTCAGACTGACTACTGAAAGGATATGAGAGACCAAGTAGGGTAAGAAAGATTGAGGAAATGGGGGGCTGATTAAGGAAGAGGTACCCACCTGGGGGGCTCCAGGGTCTCCCAAGCTCATCCACATGGCTTTTCCTACACTCACAAAAGTGGCTGCAGTTGCGTTACCTCACCCTGGGCCACTGAAAATATTGATGTGGACAAAATACCTAGGGTGGGGGCAAAGGGCCACTCTTAATGTAGAGACCAGCCCATCCTCTTCTGTGACATTTGTTAATCATCTTGCAAAGCGCTTTGGCAGTCAGCAGAAAGTGAGGTTTAGGTTCTAAAAATTTTCATGCACAATAAAATCCAAACCTTTTAAAATAAGTATATATCTTAGCTGAAGTTTAAGCTGTGTGGGCAGAGAGAAAAGAGGAAATGGCCCGTGACACAGAAATTACCCAAGAAAATGTGAGTGGCATTTTACATTTTTTTAATTCAGGGTGGATAGAGCAGGGAGCCCCACAGGCTCACACAGAGATGGTGGTGGCAGAGTCAGGGCAAGATTTCTGGCCAGGATCTTGCCCACTGCCCCATTCTAGTGTGTATATCATATCTAAGGGAAGCATCACTGGGTGTTATATGGAAACCAATTTGACAATAAATTTCATATATAAAAAAAAATAAGGGAAGCAGTGCCCAAGTTAATAATCATTCCCAGGCATTCACCCTGCTTTCTTTGGGATATCATATGGTTGTGAGAATAATGTAGACTATACTATCAGACAGGAGGGCTGGGTTGTATGGAGAAGGCAGTGCTGGCAGGAGAGGGGCCCTGGATGAGAAGGCGGAAAGTGGAGGCTTATTCTTGACTGAGAAATTCCAGGTGACTAATTAATAAAATAATGGAGACAGAGTCAAAACCAAATTAGGCATTTCATTGCCCTGAACCATTTCTATTGCTATGGGGTAGTGTCCTTAAATTTTAAATTTTTTATTGCAAAAAAAAGAAGAAAATCCTAGTAGAAAAGGTACAGAACTACTGAATGTCTAATTTTGGTAATAGAAATTCAGTGTGGTAATAGCAATAGCCCCTTGAATCACTGTGCATTCACTTTACAGACAAAGAGCACACGGTCATCCTGGGCAGCTCCTGGCCTTCACACATGCCTAGCAGACACTTATCTGGAGTGCCTATTGCCCTATTTAGTTGTCCAGCCACAGCAGAACTCATTAGTCAGGAAAAATTGCTTCTCATACTCCAATGTGCCTTGTTGGCATCCATGGGGACCTATACCCCAAACACTGTTTAAAACTGACCATGAAATATTTATAGCTGGAGATATTGCTTTGAGAATGCTTCAGAATATAGAACTTTATCCAGAAAAGGGTTCTGTGCATACTCATTAGAGCAGTGACTTAGTAGGGTTTCCGTTATACAGTATTTACACTGTAGTGATCAGTTGCCACCAATAAATTAAGATATAAATTAAGCTTTTGTGGGAAGAAGAAAGGTAAGTTTGAAATCAATTAGTTCAGGACATATATAAATATATTTTTTAAAGTAGTGGCTCAGGGTTTTCAAAGACAGACCTGGCATGTCCAGAAGCAGGACCTGCTAAGTAGCATTGACTTTAGGGCTGGTATGATTTTTTTATGTTTGTTTTGATAAAACTGGCGTAATGATTATAATAATAACTGGAATTACTGAATGCTTCTCTGTACCAGGAACTATACTGAATTATTTATGGGAATTAACTTGCTCAACTGTAAAAACAAACTTATAAGGTGAGTCCTGTTGACACACACGGTAACTGAGGCAAAAGCCAAAACCTTTCTTTTACTCCAACTCTCACAGCCCAGCAGCCCAGACCATAGACATTTTAAAATTTTTGCCAAAATAACAACGGTGTGTGTGTGTGTGTTATTTCTTTTCAACGTCTTTGGGCAGGACATGGAAGGTCCAGTTTGTCACAGGTCCCACCTGTCTTTACTGTCTCACACTTTGCCCACTGCACACAGTTCTAATTGACTGGTCCCTGAAGATAAATGTGTTGTTACACTGACTCTGTAACTTGGTCAACCAGGGTGGGTGTCAGGGTAAGTGCAATTCAGCTCTGTCACAGCAGGAGACCTGCCTCTCCTCCAGCATCCTCCCTTCCTCCAGTCCTGTCTCTCAGAGTTGTCTCAGCGGGTTCTCCAAAGCAGATGCTGAGATGGAAGCTTTAGGAGTGAAGATTTGTATTAGAGGTCCACAACTGAAGGGAAGAAGAGGAAGCATGATTGGACAGAGAAGGTCTTCAAACTGCAGCTCAACTCTGAGAATCTCAGCCAGCCTGACAGGAGGTACCACAGGCTTCAGAGTTGTCCTTCTGCAGGCTGAAATTTACCAGATCTGTATATGCTTGACCAGCTAAGTCACTGGAAGTGGACAGCTCCAAGACGGACATGACTTGAAAGGGCCAGCATCTGAAAGCTACTCACTGACCACACTCCTGGTACAGCAAGACTTCCCTTGAAGGGGCATCTGGGCCGATCATGTCCATGCCAAGCACAGAAAGGCATTTCCAACTACAATTTTAGTTGGTATTCCTTCTAAATCATCTCTCTGGTGCTGTGTGCTAGCAAGAGCAGACTGACTCATTTTAGTCTGAGTGTTCTGGATCAAGGAGCACACCTAGAAAAGGCTAAAAGGTGGAGAAAAAAACCCACATTTTACATGACAACCAGGGCTCTTAGAGTGAATTTCCTTTCCAGATGATCTTTCTGTCTGTAAAAGATGCCCACCACCACACACACACACACACACACACACACACACACATTCATTATCTATTCCAGAGCCCTGCCATTGACCACAATGGTCAACCACCTTTCTATAGTACTGAAATGAAGAGGATGGAGGATTTGTTGAGTATGTTAGGACAAGTCAGATAGTGTCTGTAGTGCTACTCCTGAGTAGCAGACAAAGCCTGGCGGAGAAGCATCATCAGAACAGAGTACATTGTAGTCAGCTGCTTGTTCTCAGAATTTCTAATAAAATGTCTATTTTGACTATCATTATACCAATTCTTCCTATTGAGGTCAGTGGGACCAAAGAGCCCTTAAAAAAAGAAAAAAAAGCAGTCTATATTTGTGCAGAAATCATTGTAGATACAATTCTATTTACAATGTAAATCAAACAAAAAAGGAGAATAAGGAGTGGGGGGAGAAAATAGAAACATTTAAAATGTGCCCCTAAATTCTGGGTCATGGAAGAGGCTGAAGGTATTTTGATCTGTAGAAGACAAAACGGAGCTGAAACAGAATTAGGAAAAGACACGAGGCTGAAAGGGACAGTCCAAAGTTCGCTTCACCAGCCCTCCTTTTCGCCACTAGAAGGCAGGGGTTTCAAGGTCTCCTGAAGAAACTGCCCACAGAAAAAACCCTATTTTTGTGGAGGCTAGGATGCGTAGTGTCTATTTCTTCTATTTTGTGAAAAGGTAACCCCAAATTTCTTTGGGAAACTCCCTTCTCCCCATTCTTAGTAGCATGTTTTGTATGGTTTCATCCTACCCCCAATGCCTGTAGAGGGACTTGATCACTTATACTAACTGGCTGTCTCCATATGCCCAGACATAGCACAACGAGTGCAGAGGGCAATCATGACCTAAGTTGGTCCAGTTAAAGGTACCTCACCATCTTTTCTGAGAATGCCAGGTCACTGATCTCTCTTCTACTTCTAGACAAGGAAGACACTGGCCTTTAGAGCATGGCAGCAAACTTGCACTCACACACAAAAAAGTCATCCTTCAGATGAAGTTGGCAACATGGGTAGCAGGAGAGAAAAACTGAGTTCTTGCTGAATTCCTGGATCAAGCTTACTTGAAGGCTTTACCACTATACTTTCTGTTACACAATCTAAATAATGCCTTTATTGTTTATGCCAGTTTGAGCTGTTTGAAACTTCTGATTACTACAACTAAAAGCCATCACAAGACCTCTACTGTGTAGCAGCAGCTAGCATTTTGGGTATGTGCAAGCCAGTCTCCTTGCCATCCTGACAAGGACCCTTTTATATTTGACGGTAAACACTACCAGTTCTTTTAGGGATACTTGGTCCCATCTTTATATGATTACTGCTGATGGCATCTCCTTTGAAGTGCCAGTTTCTTCTTGTTCGGGTTCCTTTTATTCTCTTGTTTTCTGCTTCCACAGGTGGACTTGGCTACAATTGTCTAGTTTTCCATAGTTGATTCTGAGAGAGACAAAGTATAGACACACATATATGGCAGTGGAGTTTGCCTTCCAGTTGACACATTATGGACACAAGGCTAGGTCTGGGTTTTGACCTAGAAATCTGTCTGGGAAGGCTTATCTACCATGTGAACACCTGGCAGTGTGTGTGCAAGGGGTGTCTTTGCTTAGTATTAGGGGTTGTAAGATGTTGCAGGGTGAAAGTCTCCAACTGCTGTGCAGAAAGTTCTGGGAGAAGTCTCTCTTCATGTGTCATTGCACAAAGAGATCACTCTTAACCACACCTGGCATAGGCTTGGGAAAGCACTCTGGCAAATGTCACCACTCTTTGAGAATCAGTAGTGTCTCAGCTAGATGCAGGCATATTTTTCTGCACATTGAAACAATAGCTATGCATTTCCAAGCTCTGCTCCTGTCTGCTCCATTCGTGTACTCTCCCGCATGCTATAGATTCCATATACAGGCCCTCAGTAGCTGCAGAAGGGCCAGGCCTTCTCTCACTCTCTCAGCTTTTACCACCACCTGACTCTTCTCATGTCATGCCCTGGCCCATCTGGTTTCTGCCCTTAGTGGGCTTTCAGACTTAAACAGTCCCTGCCTTTGCCCCAAACACATAGGCCAACTAGTTGAGTTTAGGATCAAACCCCTGTCCACCCCAATGCATGCCTTGACTACTCAGCTTCTCTGAGCCCCTCTGTTATCTGATATCTTCTGATGCTGCCTTGCCACACCCTGAGCCACTTGTGTTCTCAGCCCTCTGGCAAAGGATGCCAGAGCTGCAACACTGTTATCACTTGGAGCATCTATGTCAAGGCCAGGACAGCACAGGTCCGGAGGTCCAAAGGTCATATCCCTAGTGAAAGAGGGTGTCACTGGCAAAGTGTCATTCCTGATATTTTCTTAAGGTTGTGTATATATCATGTGTTATTTTATTCTACAGGAACTTGGGACACTATGGGTGAGCTATGGGGAAGCCAGGCAGGATTTGTATCATTTCCAAATTGTTCTCAAGTACACTAGTTCTACTAGATACTCCAAAAATAGAGGAAGGTGAGAGGTGAGAGTGAATTATTTAATACATTTGAAAACATTTAATAGTCTATTCCTTCTTTGAAATTTTTACAGTAAAGACACAAAGTTAACTTTAACCCAGAGTTTCATAAATTTAATTGGTCATTAAACCCTCCCTTTGGTGAAATATTTGTCACTATCCCACAGATGTATTTGTGAAATGTAGTTTGCGAAACAGTGGTCTGGTTTCCTCTTTAGGAGATCATACCCATTCCATAGATATCATCAGAAACCCATGTTGTCAATTGGTATGTCTTTCAATTCAATTTGATAAACTTTTATTAAGCACCTACTGGGTACAGATATTGTCATGGATGGTGTGAGGGAACACAGGTAAAAAAAAAAAAGTTTCCATGAGATTTGGAGGCCATAACAGAAGATAAGACAAGAAGAAAAAAAAATAGCTCTAAAACAAGGTACACTGTTTGTATTATTAGATTAAGATAGTGCCATAAAATAGATATAGATAGAATGTCATGGAACTTTAAAGAGAAAAGAATTGGGCGCCTGGGTGGCGCAGTCGGTTAAGCGTCCGACTTCAGCCAGGTCACGATCTCGCGGTCCGTGAGTTCGAGCCCCGCGTCAGGCTCTGGGCTGATGGCTCAGAGCCTGGAGCCTGTTTCCGATTCTGTGTCTCCCTCTCTCTCTGCCCCTCCCCCATTCATGCTCTGTCTCTCTCTGTCCCAAAAATAAATTTAAAAACGTTGAAAAAAAAAAAGAGAAAAGAATTATTTCACTTGGAATAAACAGAGTAAGCTACCACACTGAGAACCAAACCCATCCATTCAATGCCTGTTAGACATCTCTGCTTTGGTATCTCAAACCAAATTCATGAGACCCGTCTCCATAAATCTAGTGTTTCTCCCACATCCCAGCTCTCAGAAAACTACCACCTGCCACCTGCCATAAAGGGCAGATACCCTTTATGCTTGTCTCCTCTTGCTGGCCCACAGATAAATGTTTATAAATTATTTTATTTCATATTATTTTATTTCATATCCTTTTACTTTTGTTTCCAGCACTTGTCTCAGTTTATAATTTCACATATATTTGTGTGTTTAGCTAATTGGTGTCAAACTTCCCCACTATTTCAGAATGTATAAGTAATGTTCTTGTTCATCAATGTAGTCTCAAAATTGGTTTATTTGGCACCTAGTAGGGCTCAAATAAGTAATGTTTGATGAATGCCTGAAGGAACAAATGAATTAATATGTAGGCTGGCTTTAGAGCTCACTCCTGATTGACAGAACTACATGTACAAATGGAGGAAAGGCACATTCAGAGTGGAAAGAATCAAATGAGAAAAACAGGCTTACTAAGCCTGGTAAGTCTTTCAGTATTAAAATGAACTTTCTCCTAGAGGCAATGTGGTATCCATGATTGGGCCTAGAACAGAAAATGGGCATCAGTGGGAAAATTAGAGAAATCCAAATCAAAGATTTAGTTTATTTAATCATAATGTACTAATGTCATAGTAATATGTTAACATTATAGAAAGCTGGGTAGCAGTACATGGGAAATGTGTACTAACTTTGCAACTTTTCTGTAACCTAAAATTATTATAAAAGTGAAATTTTTATTTAAAAATTCAAATGTTTCTTTGCTCTATATGTAAAAGAGATCATTCCAGTCTAATTAAAGTAAGTCTTATTAATTATTACCAATATTACAGCTACACTTGTCCTACAGCTCCTTGTAATTAATAAAAGTAACAAGTTTAAGGGTATTTTGTAAGTGGAGGAATGAGATTCGTGGTAGGCCACAAAGGAACAGTGGAATATTTGGAGCATGTCTCTGAGAGGTAAGGTTCAGTGCAGTGAGGCTCATTTGCCCTTCCCAAGACTTATCCCAGCTCTGCCCTTGCCAAATTCAGGGCTTAGGGAAACTGATCTTGAGGTGATTTTCAGCTGAGAGCTAGCTCAAAGTTCTAGTCCTATAATTTTTGATCCAGGATTTTTCTCTCCCCAACCTTACTCTTTCCCTTTAGCACACTGATTGTGTCTGGAACAGATCTTCAGAACCCTGTCAGTGACTATGTGTGCTCTCTATCCTGTGCTTTGCTGGACCTTCCTCACGGGACTGCATTTGGGTGCTGAGGTTGCCTGTCATGGGAAATGCTCTCTTTCCCCACTTCAAGGTGGCTCACAGCTGATGATTAACTGGTGTGAGACTACAAAACTCAGTTCCTTCCCTTTAACAGAAACAAACCCTGGGGTGCCTGGGTGGCTTAGTTGGTTAAGCACCCGACTTCAGCCTGGTTCATGATCTCACAGTTTGTGGGTTAGAGCCCCATGTCTGGCTGTGTGCTGATAGCTCAGAGCCTGGAGCCTTTTTCAGATTCTGTGTCTCCCTCTCTCTCTGCCCCTCCACCACTCACACTAGCGCGCGTGCTCTCTCTCTCTCTCTCTCAAAAATAAACATTCAAAAAAATTAAAAAGGACAAACTCTGAGGTGTAATTTTTTTATGTTCCGGAGTTGATCCTCCTGGGATCAATCTGGCTGGAATTTCACCTGAAATCACATTCTTGCTTGACTTTTTCATTCCCTGTCTTGCTTCCTCCATACCCTTACTAGTGTGTTCTTGTTTGCTTATTTTTTAAAGCATCTCCTTAATCAATCATTGGTTTAGGGTGTTCATCTAGAAGAACCAGATCCTAGATAGTGAGGTAGTATGGCTAAAAGAATAGGTATCAGAAGAGTTGCCCTCAAACCCTAGCTCAATACTTACCAGCAGTGTGGCCTTGAAGAAAAGTTCCCTTTCTCAGTGAAGTAGTGGTAATCACACTTGCTTCATCTCTGATCATCAAGCATACATGAGATAATGAGTGCCAAGGGCCTGTCATCCCTTTCCTGGGTCTCAGAGTAGTGCAGCTTCCAAGCAGCCTGGGCCCCTTTTCTATTACAAGGCTGTGCTCATGGACTTCAGACAAACTTCCTGTGTGTCTTGGTCAATAGAAGATATTAGCAAATGCTTAGCCAAGTGCTCTGACTGCATTTACTCCCACATTCACCATCATAAAAATAAACAGCAGAATAAATTGCCCATCTGCTGCCATCAATCACAAATACAATCTTAACTTGCTGTAACACAAGACAAATACAGTAATGACAAAATCCATAGCTTGGGAGATAATAGAGTGCTGGCCAGGACTTTCCTCTCTCCATAGTCTACAATCTATTATCTAAATGCACAGTAAGTGACCAGAGCAATCAATATGTTGCTTGCCTTTTCTGCCATTGGCAGGTTGGTTGCTTTGAGCCTTAATAATTCTCAAAGCCTCTGGATGGTATGTGCTGGACCATTCTAGGATAGAGGGCCATGAAAGGAATGACAGTGGGGCCTACTTTATGAAAAAAGTTTCATGTACCATTTGGAGCCCAAAAGTGGAACCCTGAAAGGATGGAGAGAGCCACTAGTGGAATACGACAAAATATATCATGATGGTTCAGTATTTTGTTTGCCAAATACTGACCCATATATAAAATAAGTTTAAATAACTTTGTTCTGGAGGCACCTGGGCTGATCAGTCTGTTAAGTGTCTGACTCTTGGTTTCAGCTCAGGTCATGATCTCATGGTTCATGAATTAGAGCTCCGTGTTGGACTCTATGATGACAGCATGGGGTCTGATTGGGATTCTCTCTCTCCCTCTCTCTCTGCCCCTTCTCAGCTCTCTCTCCCTCTCAAAATAAATAAACATTAAAAAATAAAATAATTTTTTTCTGGTTTCAGAGCACATAGACATTTTAGCCAATAAAAAAGCTCAAAAAGAACACTCAGCGTGTGATTTTATTGTTCAAACAACAGCCACTATTAAAATATTGCTCTGTATTGCTTTTTGACTTTTTCTCTTTGATATAGCTATATGCACACATACAAAATAAGTTATGCTATGTTATCCAATTGTATTTTTATTTCTGTGTGTGTATCTTATGTGTTGATATAGGTGTGGTTATAAAATATATACAACCTTGTTAATAGTACATGTTAAGCAAAAAAGAATGAAATCTTGCCATTTGCAACTACATGGATGGAACTAGAGGGTATTATGCTAAGCAAAATTCGTCAAAGAAAGACTAATACCATATGATATCATTCATATGAGGACTTTAAGATACAAAACAGATGAACATAAGAGAAGAAAAGCAAAAATAATAGAAAAACAGGGAGGGTGGCAAAACATAAGAGACACATAAATATGGAGAACAAACAGAGGGTTACTGTAGGGGTAGTGAGAGGGGGGATGGGCTAAATGGGTAAGGGGCATTAAGGAATCTACTCCTGAAATCATTGTTGCACTATATGCCAACTAACTTGGATGTAAATTAAAAAAAATAATAAATCAAAAACAAAACAAAACAAAATTAAAAAAATACGTTAAGCCATTATTTGAGTTTTATGCTATTTTATTATGTAAATGTATCTTGACTTATTTAAGTACTTCCCTATTGTTGGACATTGAGTTGTTTCAACTTTATGTAATTATAAATAGCACTTTAAAAATAAGGTTGTTGGGTTGCCTGGTGTTTCAGTCAGTTAAGTCTCTGACTTCGACTCAGGTCATGATCTCATGGCTCATGAGTTTGAGCCCCGCATCGGGCTCTGTGCTGGCAGCTCAGAGCTTGGAGCCTGCTTCAGATTCTGTGTTTCCCTCTCTCTCTGCCCCTCCCTGACTCAAACGCTGTCTGTCTGTTTCTCTCTCTCTCTCTCTCTCAAAAATAAATAAAAACATTAAAAAAAAGATCTCTATGCTGAAAACTATAAAAGCTTATGAAGGAAATTGAAGAAGAAACAAAGAAATGGAAAAATATTCTATGCTCGTGGATTGGAAGAATAAATATTGTTAAAATGTCAATACTACCCAAAGCAATCTACACATTCAATGCAATCCCAATCAAAATTGCACCAGCATTCTTCTTGAAGCTAGAACAAGCAATCCCACAATTTGTATATAACCACAAAAGACCCCAAATAGCCAAAGTTATACTGAAGAAGAAGACCAAAGCAGGAGGCATCACAATCCCAGACTTTAGCCTCTACTATGAAGCTGTAATCAACAAGACACCATGGTATTGGCACAAAAACAGACACATAGACCAATGGAATAGAATAGAAACTCCAGAATTGAACCCAAAAAAGTATGGCCAACTAATCTTTGACAGAGCAGGAAAGAATATCCAATGGAAAAAAGACAGTCTCCTTAACAAATGGTGCTGGGAGAACTGGACAGCCACATGCAGAAGAATGAAACTAGACCACTTTCTTACACCGTACACAAAAATAAACTCAAAATGGGTGAAGGATCTGAATGTGAGACAGGAAACCATCAAAATCCTCAAGGAAAAAGCAGGAAAAAACCTCTTTGATCTTGGCTGCAGCAACTTCTTACTCAACAGATCTCCAGAGGCAAGGAAAGCAAAAGCAAAAATGAACTATTGGGACCTCATGAAGATAAAAAGCTTCTGCACTGCAAAGGAAACAATCAATAAAACTAAAAGGCAACCAACGGAATGGGAAAAGATATTTGCAAATGACATATCAGACAAAGGGCTAGTATCCAAAATCTATAAAGAACTCACCAAACTCCACACCCGAAAAACAATCCATTGAAGAAATGGGCAGAAGACATGAATAGATACTTCTCCGAAGAAGACACCCAGATGGCCAACAGGCACCTGAAAAGATGCTCGATGTCACTCCTCATCAGGGAGGAGTGACAAACCACACTGAGATATCACCTCACGCCAGTCAGAGTGGCTAAAATGAACAAATCAGGAGACTATAGATGCTGGAGAGGATGTGGAGAAACAGAAACTTTTTGCACTGTTGGTGGGAATGCGAACTGGTGCAGCCACTCTGGAAAACAGTGTGGAGGTTCCTCAAAAAATTAAAAATAGATCTACCCTATGACCCTGCAATAGCACTGCTAGGAATTGGCCCAAGGGATACAAGAGTGCTGATGCATAGAGGCACTAGTACCCCAATGTTTATAGCAGCAGTTTCAACAATAGCCAAATTATGGAAAGAGCCTAAATGTCCATCAACTGATGAATGGATAAAGAAATTGTGGCTTATATACACAATGGAATACTACTTGGCAATGAGAAAGAATGAAATATGGCCTTTTGTAGCAACGTGGATGGAACTGGAGAGTGTTATGCTAAGTGAAATAAGTCATACAGAGAATGACAGATACCATATGTTTCACTCTTATGTGAATCCTGAGAAACTTAACAGAAGACCATGCTGGAGGGGAAGGGGAAAAAAAAGTTATAGAGAGGGAAGGAGGTAAACCATAAGAGACTCTTAAAAACTGAGAATAAACTGAGCATTGATGGGGAGTGGAGGAGAGGGGAGAGTGGGTGATGGGCATTGAGGGGCACACTTGTTGGGATGAGCACTGGGTGTTGTATGGAAACCAATTTGACAATAAATTTCATGACTATTTCATGACAATAAATTTTATAACTATTATTCTAAATTCTTGTTCTGTTATATTGCTTAAATCATTTTTTATTTAAGTAGCCATTGCTACTTCCTGGAGTTTCTTTTGAGGAGAATTCTTCCATTTTGTCATTTTGGATAGTCCCTGGCGTGGCGCAGAACTGCAAGGCACTTCCCCTATGCTATCTGGAGTAAATTGTGTTGGTGGGCGGGGCCGCAGTCAGACCTGTTGTGTGTCCCCAGCCCACCGCTGGAGCCACAGTCAGACTGGTGCGTACCTTATCTTCCCCTCTCCCAGGGGCAGGACTCGCTATAGAGTGGTGTGGCCCCTGTCTGGGCTACTTGCACACTGCCAAGCTTGTGGTGCTGCTTTGATGGGATTTGGCGTATTAGCTGGGGTGGATCCTCAAGGTGCACAGGGTGGAAGGGGCAGGCTAAGCTGCTTTGCCATTGGCAGTCCCCTGTGGGAGGGGCCCTACAGCACCCAGAGGGAGGCAGACCTGACGGAGTGATGGGTCCACAGAAGCACAGCATTGGGTGTTTGCACGGTGCAAGGAAGTTCGGTGAACTGGTTCCCTTTGGGGTCAAACTGGGGGATGGGAGAGGGAGATGGCACTGGCCTGCACCTTTGTTCCCCGCAGAGCTGAGCTCTGTCTTCCAGAGCTCAACACCTCTCCCTCCCGGTGTCCTCTCGCCCCCCTGCTCTCTGAGCAGAGCTGTTGACTTATAACATTCTAGACATTAAGTCCCGCTGGCTGTCAGAACTCATGCAGTCCGGCCCCTCCACTTTTGCAAGCCAGACTCGGGGCCTCTGCCTTGCCAGGTGGGCTGCCCCTCCACCGCCCCAGCGCCCTCCCCGCCAGTCCGTGTAGTGTGCACCCACCTCTCCACCCTTCCTACCCTCTTCTGGGGGCCTCTTGTCTATGCTTGGCTCTGGAGAGTCCATTCTGCTAGTTTTCTGGCGGTTTTCTGGGTTATTTAGGCAGGTGTGGGTGGAATCTAAGTGATCAGCAGGACGAGGTGAGCCCAGCGTCCTCCTACGCCACCATCTTCTTCCCTCAAAAAAAAAGATTTTAGTAACAGTTTGACAAAATGATAATACAAATGTAGCCACAAGAATATGCTCTTCTGGTCTTACTCAGTTAAAAAGAACCTTTCTTGTTCTGGGAGGGAGGATGTATGCAACTGTGCATGCACACGCGTGTGTGTGTGTGTGTGTGTGTGTGTGTGTGTGTGTAGGAGGCCTTGGTGTGAGCTAGAACCACAAGAAAAGACTTATTCCTTCCCCTACTGCTAATAGGTATTTCTGTTCATAATTATAAGACAGAGCCTTCTATGTCACATAGAAGACTAGACCTAGAACAGCCAAATATCCCCAGTGGTATTCATTTCAGAAATGTTTCCGAAATAACTATTTGCCACTGGGATAAAATTGTGAACACAATAGAAATAGTACCTTCCCTCACTGGGCTTCTGTCTAGTTGAGTGGATCAGGAAGGCCACGTATATCATCATTGTGTATACAATCCTGGGTAATCAGTAAAGGTTCAATGACATGGAGGAAACTTTACATGAAGCAAATGTAAGTAGGCCAAAGAACCATCTAAGGAGGATGTCCACATTATCCATTAGTATACTCAAGGTAACCAAAAGAGTGAGAAACCAATATATCTCTTATGTTGAATTCAGCAAAGTCTTTTAAGGTCACAGGTAAAATTAGCAAATAAATTCATGGTTTATTCCCTGTTTACTATTCAAACAAACTTGACTTTGCTGATTTACACAGCAGGTTGGACCCTGATTAGAAATTGTTAAGTGGTCATTGATAAATAACATTAACTACGTTAACTTCCCAACTTATGTTTGAATATCACAGCAAGGAATTGAGATCAGTCAACATACATTTACATATCCCTAGAAAGCAAGATACAAAGGAGTATGACTATGTGCTTTGAAGTTGGAAATACTGAAGAGAAAGCTTATCTGAGTTTACATTGGAACCCCAATAATCATCCCCTATCACCAGTGCTTGGCAAAAACAAACAAACAAACAAACAAACAAACAAACACCATGAAAAATGTAGGGAGGTTGTTGGATTGAGTTGAGTCTCTAGTCTTTCAGATATGGGTGAGTAACAAAGACTTCATGTATAACTCCTATCATATACAGGCAATCACAGCCATCCTTGCACAGATGTAAGAGATCTGCTGTGAACCTATTGTATAACACTGAAATCCTTGTCAATTCTCATAGGTAAGCTTTTTTTTTTTTTTTTTTTTTTATGGTGACCAGCTCCTGATGACACTGCTTTGTCTTCTGGCCATTTCAACTCAGAAGGCTCTTATTTATGCACATATCTCCTCTCTGCCTTTTTTCACCTCACTCCTTAACCTTTCTTCCTTCCTACTACATCCCGCCTATCTTTCAGAACTTCCCTGTGGGGTTCTGTTAACAGCTTCACCAAGCTGGAGCCCTGAGGGTCAACTCAACAACAAAGGGGCTTTCAGGATTGACAGGAAAGGGGTATGTGAGACCTGGAAAGAAGTCCCTTTTGCCCCCAAATTAGCCCAATGTTCAGTTTTTCCTGTCAAAGCAGCTACATTTAGGAAAGATCCTTGCCACACTTGTTTGCCCCCAGAGTCAGGCAGGCACTTGATGATTTTTCCGCCATTGTATCTCTCCCAGACTTGCATAAGTCCTGTCACATGCAGTAGTAATTCAGTGTATTTCTGGTGAATGAGTGAATGCTCAAATGAATGAAAGAATGTGTTGCTCTGTTCCACTCTAGTACTCCCCACATACAATGTCGTCATTGCCCTTCTGGCCCCTTTAATAAGTACCTTGATTTGGAAGCAATGGGAAGCCAAGCTTCTAGTGAAGATGATAATTTAAGATTAAAGAAGTGATTCACTTGCTGAAGAGACCTGCCATCTCTGAAACCCAGTTTGAAAGGTTGAAGTGCCCTTAAAACTTTGAAGCACTCACAGCAATTTCCAGCTGGGTCCTACTTCACTTCTCAGACTCAGTCACCCCCCTCCCATCATGCCTGAGCATTTAAACAACAAAATAAGGATGTATCTCAAACTGATCTGAGACATCATGAGAAAGGCAAGGAGAAGACATGGAGTATTGAATGTTTCATGAAGATGAAACAAGTTGTCACATTTGTCCAGAGAATGCACAATTTCCTCTGCTTTCCAGCTTCTAAATGCAAAGAGAAAATACCTGGATCACCAAAATGAAAAAGACTACAACTTCAAGTTCACAGACTTGAGCAGGAAAGGAAGCACCTGTCCTCAGTTTGTGTACTCCCCATTCCTCCAAGGTGAGTACTTGGGATGTTTTGTCTAATCGAGGAGTCAAGTGATGGGGTGGAGGAAGTGCACAAGCTGTAAAGAACCCTGGTTCTGCCATTTATCAGCCACTTGATTTGAGAAAACTATTCCTCTTTCTGAGTAATATGTTCTTACTTTAAACTTTTTTAAAATTTATTTTGAGATAGAGTCTCTGTGCGAGCATGGGAGGGTCAGAGAAAGGGAGAGAGAGAATCCCAAGTAGGCTCCACACTGTCAGTGCAGAGCCCAACATGGGGTTTGATCTCACAAACTGTGAGATCATGACCAGAGCCAAAATCAAGAATCAGATTCTCACCAGACTGAGCCACCGAGGTGCTCCTGATTAATGTGTTCTTTATCCATCAGTTGTAGATATGAATACTGATCTCTTCTTGTTGTAAATGATCTGACATGTTAAAAGATATGGCATATGGAAGGCTTTCAAAATTTCACTATTATTTCAGCTGAAAGGTCACTTCCTCTAGGAAGGGTTCCTACCCCTCACACGTTCCCAAAACCACTTAATTCAATAGGTCTCATTGGCCCCCCTCTTGAACTCCCACCCACAGCCAGACTGTGAGCTTCAAAAAGTAAGGAAAGAGCCCAATGTCTGCTGGCACATAGCCCAATGTCGGCAGAGATGGACACTCACTGAATATTTAATCAGTGACTGCCTCAGCAAATCTGAAAGTCTAAAGACCAGCACCAGAGCATGGCATCGACCCTCTTTCTTCCTGCAGAAACCTGGTACTCCTTTTTATGCTGTTCCTTTGGCATTCATAAACTTCTGGTAATGAAGTGAAGATTATTTCATTTCTACCTGGTTTCGTTCTATCTTTAAATACTATAATTTCTCTGTAAGAAAAAGAGACTTTATTTTGAATTCAGATTATAATTCCACAAAAACATTAAAAAGTGGAAATTAAAAAAAATGGTTTTGAACCCATCAGGTCGTATTTGTTTTTGTGATGTGTGCCTCCTGACCCTATCCCAGGCATTCTACAAGAACATGACCCTCTTCAACACAACTGAAGCCTCCCTCCTTCAGCCCTACACAAGTAAGGTCTGCTCTTACAGCAAAATAATAATTACCTGCCAACAGTTCTACATTTATAACTTCCTTCTTACATTTACTTAATATGGAGGTATTTGATCAAAGGAACCAGAATCCCTGGAATCCTCTCTTCTCACCTGTTCAACCCTTAATGTACTCATGAAAGCAATTTCTTTTTATTATTATTATTATTATTATTTATTATTCTTAAATTTACCTCCAAGTTAGTTAGCATATACTGCAATAATGATTTCAGAAGTAGATTTCATCCCCCACATAAAACATCTAGTGCTCATTCCTCAATGCCCCTTGCCCGTTTAGCCACCCGCTGATGCACAACCCATCCAGCAATTTTCAGTTTATCTATATTTAATTATATTTAACTATATTTAATAATTTTTGTCCTCCTGCTTGTTTTTATATTACTTTTGCTTCCCTTTCCCTATGTTCATCTGTTTTGCATCTTAAATAGAGTGAAGTGGTATGGTATTTGTATTTCTCTGATTTCGCCTAGCATAGTACCATCTACTTCCATCCACATTGTTGAAAATGAAAAGATTTCATTCATTGACTGCCAGTTATATTCCACTGTATATTCATACCACGTCTCCTTTATCCATTCATCCATTGATGGACATTTGGGCTCTTTCCATACTTTGGCTATTGTCGATAGAGCTGCTATAAACATTGGGGTACCTGTTCCCCTTTGACACAGCACACCTTTATCCCTGGGATAAATACCTAGTAGTGCAATTTCTGGGAACTAGGGTAGTTCTATTTTTAATTTTTTGAGGAACCTCCATACTGTTTTCCAGCATGGCTGCACCAGCTTGCCTTCCCACCAACAATGCAAAAGAGATCCTCTTCCTCCGCATCCTCACCGACATCTGTCATTGCCTGAGTTGTAAATGTTAGCCATTCTGACAGGTGTGAGGTGGTATCTCATTGTGGTTTTGATTTCTGGTTCCCTGATAATGAGTGATGTTGAGCATTTTTTCATGTGTCCGCCATCTGGATGTCTTCTTTGGAGAATTGTCTATTCATGTCTTTTACCCATTTCTTCACCGCATTATTTGTTTTCTGGGTGTTGAGTTTGATAGGTTCTTTATAGATTTTGGATACCAGCCCTGTATCTGATATGTCATTTGCAAATATCTTCTCCCATTCCATCGGTTGTCTTTTAGTTTTGCTGACTGTTTCCTTTGCTGTGCAGAAGCTTTTTATTGTGATTAGGTCCCAATAGTTCATTTTTTGCTTTTGTTTCCTTTGCTTTCGGAGACGTGTTGAGTAAGAAGTTGCTGTGGCCAAGGTCAAAGAGGTTTTTGCTTGTTTTCTCCTCTAGGATTTTGATGGCTTCCTTGTCTTACGCTTAGGTCTTTTATCCATTTTGAGTTTATTTTGTGTATGGTGTAAGAAAATGGTCCAGGTTGATTTTTCTGCATGTTGCTGTTCAGTTTTCCCAGCACCATTTGCTGAAGAGACTGTCTTTATTCCATTGGCTATTATTTCCTGCTTTGTCAAATATCAGTTGGCCATATGTCTGTGGGTTTATTTCTGGGTTCTCTATTCTGCTCCATTGATCTGAGTGTCTGTTTTTGTGCCAGTACCATACTGTCTTGATGATTACAGCTTTGTAATACATTTTGAAGTCTGGGATTGTGATGCCTCCAACTTTGGTTTTCCTTTTCAAGACTGCTTTGGCTATTCGGGGTCTTTTCTGGTTCCATACAAATTTTATGATTGTTTGTTCTATCTCTGTGAAGAATGCTGGTGTTATTTTAATAGGGATTGCATTAAATATGCAGATTTCATTGGGTAGTATTGACATTTTAACAATATTTGTTCTTCCGATCCATGAGCATGAAATACTTTTTCCATTTTTTTTGTGTCTTCATTTTCTTTCATAAGCTTTCTGTAGTTTTCAGTGTATAGGTTTTTCACCTCTTTGGTTATATTTATTCTTAGATATTTTATGGGTTTGAGTCCAATTGTAAATGGGATCAATTCCTTGATTTCTCTTTCTGTTGCTTCATTATTGGTGTATAGGAATGCAACTAATTTCTGTGCCTTGATTTTATATCCTGCTACTTTGCTGAGTTCCCGGATCAGTTCTAGCAGTTTTTTGGTGGAATCTTTTGGGTTTTCCAGATAGAGTATCATGTCATCTGTGAAGAGTGAAAGTTTGACTTCCTTGTTGCCAATTTGTATGCCTTCTATTCCTTTGTGTTGTCTGATTCCTGAGAATAGGACTTCCAATAGTATGTTGAATAACAGGGGAGAGACTGGACATCGCTGTCGTGTTCCTGACCTTAGTGGGAAAGCTCTTAGTTATTGCCCATTGAGGATGATATTAGTGGTGGATCTTTCATATATGGCTTTTATGATCTTGAGGTACAATCATTCTATCCCTACATTCTTGAGGTTTTTTTTTTTTTTTTATCAAGAAAGGATGTGTATTTTGTCAAATGCTTTGTCTGCATCTATTAAGAAGATCATATGGTTTTTGTCCTTTCTTTTATTGATGTGATGTATCACATTGATTTTTTTCTGGATAATGAACCAGCTGTGCATCCCAGGTATAAATCCCACTTGGTCGAGGTGAATAATTATTTTAATGTATTGTTGGATCTGGTTGGCTAGTATCTTGTTCAGGATTTTTGGATCGATGTTCATCAGGGAAATTTGTCTGTAGCTCTCCTTTTTAGTGGGGTCTTTGGTTTTGGAATCAAGGTAATGCTGGCCTCATAGAATGATTTTGGAAGTTTTCTTCCATTTCAGTTTTTTGGAACAGCTTTAAAAGAATAGATGTTAAGTCCTCTTTAAATGTTTGGTAGAATTCCCCTGGAAAGCCATTTTGCCCTGGACTCTAGTTTTTTGGGAGGTTTTTTACTAAAGTTCAATTTCTTTACTGGTTATGGGTCTGTTCAAATTTTCTGTTTCTTCCTATTTCAGTTTTGGTAGTTTATATGTTTCTAGGAATCTGTCCATTTCTTCCAGATAGCCCAATTTATTGGCATATAATTGCTCACAATACTCTTATTATTGTTTGTATTTCTGCTGTGTTGGTTGTGATCTTTTCTCTTTCATTCTTGATTTTGTTTATTTGGGTCCTTTCCTTTTTCTCTTTGGTCACTGGTTTAATTTTGAGTTTCAGAGCATTGTGGTCTGAAAATATGCATGGGATGATCTTGATTTTTTGTGCTTACTGAGCACTGATTTGTGTCCCAGTATGTGATCATTTCTGGAGAATGTTTCATGTGCACTCGAAAAGAATGTATATTCTCCTGCTTTGCTGTGAAATGTTCTGAATATATCTAAGTCCATCTGGTCCAGTGTGTCATTCAAAGCCATTGTTTCCTTGTTGATTTTCTGTTAGATGATCTGTGCATTGTTGTGAGTGGGGTGTGGAAGTCCTCTACTATTATGGTAATATTATCAATGAGTTTCTTCATGTTTCTGATTAACTGATTTATATATTTGTGTGCCTCCACGTTTGGAGCATAAATGTTTACAATTGTTAAATCTTGGTGAATAGACCCTTAATTATGATATAATGCCCTTCTTTGTCTCTTGTTACAGTCTTTATTTTAAAATCTAGATTATCTGATATAAGTAAGGCTACTCTGGCTTTATTTGGTGAGTATTAGCATAACAGATAGTTCTCCATCTCCTGACTTTCAATCTAAAGGTGTCTTTAGCTGGATTATTTGTTTTTTGGGTGTTGAATTTGAAATACATGAGTAGACACTTCTCCAAAGAAGACAACCAGATGGCCAACTGACACATAATAAAATGCTCAACATCACTCATCATCAGGGAAATACAAATCAAAACCACAATGAGATACTACCTCACACCTGTCAGAATGACTAACATTAACAACTCAGGCAACAATAGATGTTGGCGAGGATGCAGAGAAAGAGGATCTCTTGTGCACTGCAAGGAATGCAAATTGGTGCAGCCACCCTGGAAAACAGTATGGAGGTTTCTCAAAAAATTAAAAATAGAACTACCCTAGGTCCCAGCAAAAGCACTACTAGGTATTTATCCAAGGGATACAAGTATGCTGTTTTGAAGGTGCACATGCACCCCCATGTTTTTTTTAAATATATGAAATTTATTGTCAAATTGGTTTCCATACAACACCCAGTGCTCATCCCAAAAGGTGCCCTCCTCAATACCCATCACCCACCCTCCCTTCCCTCCCATCCCCCATCAGCTTTCAGTTTTTAAGAGTCTCTTGTGCTTTGGCTCTCTCCCACTCTAACCTCTTTTTTTTTTTTTTCCTTCCCCTCCCCCATAGGTTTCTGTTAAGTTTCTCAGGATCCACATAAGTGTGAAACCATATGGTATCTGTCTTTCTCTGTATGGCTTATTTCACTTAGCATAACACTCTCCAGTTCCATCCACGTTGCTACAAAGGGCCATATTTCATTATTTTTCATTGCTACGTAGTACTCCATTGTGTATATAAACCACAATTTCTTTATCCATTCATCAGTTGATGGACATTTAAGCTCTTTCCATAATTTGGCTATTGTTGAAAGTGCTGCTATAAACATTGGGGTACAAGTGCTTCTATGCATCAGCACTCCTGTATCCCTTGGGTAAATTCCTAGCAGTGCTATTGCTGGGTCATAGAGTAGATCTATTTTTAATTTTTTGAGGAACCCCCACACTGTTTTCCAGAGTGGCTGCACCAGTTTGCGTTCCCACCAACAGTGCAAAAAGGTTTCTGTTTCTCCACATCCTCTCCAGGATCTATAGTCTCCTGATTTGTTCATTTTGGCCACTCTGACTGGCGTGAGGTGATATCTCAGTGTGGTTTGTCACTCCTCCCTGATGAGGAGTGACATCGAGCATCTTTTCAGGTGCCTGTTGGCTATCTGGATGTCTTCTTTAGAGAAGTATCTATTCATGTATTCTGCCCATTTCTTCACTGGGTTATTTGTTTTTCGGGTGTGGAGTTTGGTGAGTTCTTTATAGATTTTGGATACTAGCCCTTTGTCTGATATGTCATTTGCAAATATCTTTTCCCATTCCGTTGGTTGCCTTTTAGTTTTGTTGATTGTTTCCCTTGCTGTGCAGAAGCTTTTTATCTTCATGAGGTCCCAATAGTTCATTTTTGCTTTTAATTACCTTGCCTTTGGGGATGTGTCACGTAAGAAATTGCTACGAATGAGGTCAGAGAGGTCTTTTCCTGTTTTCTCCTCTAAGGTTTTGATGGTTTTCTGTCTCACATTCAGGTCCTTTATCCATTTTGAGTTTATTTTTGTGAATGGTGTGAGAAAGTGGTCTAGTTTCATTCTTCTGCATGTTGCTGTCCAGTTCTCCCAGCACCATTTGTTAAGGAGACTGTCTTTTTTCCATTGGATATTCTTTCCTGCTTTGTCAAATATTAGTTGGACATACCTTTGTGGGTCTAGTTCTGGGGTTTCTATTCTATTCCATTGGTCTATGTGTCTGTTTTTGTGCCAATACCATGCTGTCTTGTTGATTACAGCTTTGTAGTAGAGGCTAAAGTCTGGGATTGATGCACCCCCATGTTTATAGCAGCACTATCAACAATAGCCAAAGTATGGAAAATGCCCAAGTGTCCATCGATGGATGAATGGATAAAGAAGATGTGGTACATATATACAATGGAGTATTAGTCGGCAATCAAAAAGAATGAAATCTTGCCATTTGCAACAATGTGGATGGAACTAGAGGGTATTATTCTCAATGAAATTAGTCAGAGACACACAAATATCATATGACTTCACTCATATGAGGACTTTAAGACACAGAACAGATGAATACAAGGGAAGGGAAGCAAAAATAATACAAAAGCAGGGAGGGGGAAAAACATAAGAGACTCTTAAATATGGAGAACAAACAGAGGGTTACTGGAGGGGTTGTGGGAGGGATGATGGGATAAATGGGTAAGGAGCATCAAGGGAAATCATTGTTGCACTACATGCTAACAAACTTGGATGTAAATTTAAATAAATAAATAAATAAGTAAATAAATAAATAAAGGTGTTTTTAGGTCTAAAATGGGTTTCTTGTAAACAGCATATAGATGGATCTTGTTTTCTTATCCATTCTGTTACCTATGTCTTTTGATCAGAGCATTTAGTCCATTGACATTTAGAGTGAGTACTAAAAGATTTGACATTGTGTTGCCTGTAGAGTTGGAGTTTCTGGTGGTGTTCTCTGGCCCTTCATGAAAGCAATTTCAGTCATAAAGATCATAATGGTTAAGGTGTCAAGCTACCAGGTCATCAGCTACAATCCCTGATGTTATGCAAAGTTGAGGTGCGAGGATTCTCCCAAGTCAGTCTAGAAAAATGCTGTGTATATGTGGAGAGAGGGAACCTGGGGAAGGAAGATCTTATCCTGGCATTCAGAGCTTCCACAACAGCCACCCACCTCTCAGTGAGAGGGATCAAGGTCTCGGAGCATGAAGAAAAAATGAGGTATTTACATGAGCAGATTTCTCCTGGCTGACTTTCCTGTTAAAGTCTGATCTCAAATCCAGGTCTGAACCACTTTTATCTATCATCTATCTATCTATCTATCTATCTACTATCTATCATCTATATCCTTCTGTTTATCAATAGGCTTGAGCCCTCTGAACACAGGAGCTCCTCTGCTTTTCCAGTCTCCCTGAACCTAGCAGAGACATGTTCACAGAATAGGTGCCCCACCACTTACTGGCTATAGGACCTAAACTATGCAAAATTTCTTTAGGAACTTTAGGCTCAATATCTGTGAAGAAATAACAATAAAATATATGGCACATGTGATTTCTTTGAGGGTTAAATTGAAATAATACACACAGACAGATATATTCTGAAAGTGTACAATGAGATTTATAAGGATGTCAACTGCCATTTGTTTTAGGTTTGTTTTTATGTGCCAAAAATTGGAAACAAAGCAAAAATGTCACCAACAGGGGCACCTGGGTGACTCAGTTGGTTAGGTGTCCGACTTCAGCTCAGGTCATGATCTCACATTCATGGCTTTGTGCCCCATGTCAGGCTCTGAGCTGAGAGCTTAGTGTCTGGAGCCTGCTTCAATTCTGTTTCCCCCTCTCTCTATGTCCCTGCCCTGTTCTCTCTTTCTCAAAAGTAAATAAAAAACATTAAAAAAATGTAACCAACACAAAATAGTTTAAATGAATTTTGATTAAATCCTAGAGTGGAATATTATGCAGCCGTTAAAAAGAAATGATGTTCCTCCCCAGTTTTCCCCATGGTACAAACTTAATTGCATTTCACAAAAGTGAAAACAGTGATTGACAAGACAATGTTGGTCTTAAAAATAGGAGGAGAGTAGGGATTTACAATGTTTTCTAAATTTCAACCCATTATGAGAAATTCTAAGTTTATATGTGCTATGTATAAGTCTGTAATATGTGATGCAAACAGTTGACAAATGATTCAGTCATACATTTATCAAATCCTGCAGAGAAAACACCTCAAAACCCAAATGAGTAGAAGGTTACAAATTGTAGTATCTCTTCATATTTATGATGTTCATGATGATTAAGAAAATATTCTTCTCCCTGTAACCCCTGTGAGCTTCCCAGATACCCGGGGGGACAGGAAGAGAAGAATTTTTATCTCAGAGGTTTCTTCACTGGTGAGTGAGCTAGCTCTCTCTCTCTGTCTCATCTTTATCTATTTTTATCATCTTTATCTCATCTCTCTATTTATCCTATGAATCTCTACAGCTTTCACAGATGGTTGCCCATCATACACTGAGCTCAACTAAATTGTGGAACTAATCCAGATTCCTTCTCTTTGATTGCCAAAGCCCAGGCAGCCAGTAAATATAACTTCCTGTCTTGAGCTTTGGTGTCGGCCCTATTCTTAGCTCCATTCCAAGTCCCTACCCTTGTTTTGCTTTCTCTTTCTTGACAATGTCTAAGTCTTGTCATCTTGCTATGTCATCTATAATCTTCTGAGCCTCTTAGATACTTTTAGGGTAGATAGGTACAACTTCAGCATGTTTAATATTTATCTATTTATTCATTCAAGGACGAAAGGAATTTCTGTGGTTGGAATGACAGAACGCCTGTTGGGAAGAGCTTTGGAGCTCTGAACTAAGAACAAAATACAGAAGCAGAGGTGACAGGGCAATTTCTTCAGACACTGTCACACTCCACCCCTGGAAAAACCTCCCATAGGAATTATATTGTCTGGAGAGAAGATTCCAGACACAGAACTGTTAGATACCTCACTGGCTAAAGATATGTACCTGGGGGGAGGGGCAACAGTTTTAAATAAAAAATAAATTTTATTTTATTTTATTTTATTTTTGTTCATTTTATTATTTTTTTTCAATATATGAAGTTTAGTGCTCATCCCAAAAGGTGTCCTCCTCAATACCCATCACCCACCCTCCCCTCCCTCCCACCCCATCAGCCCTCAGTTTGTTCTCAGTTTTTAAGAGTCTCTTATGCTTTGGCTCTCTCCCACTCTAACCTCTTTTTTTTTTCCTTCCCCTCCCCCATGGGTTTCTGTTAAGTTTCTCAGGATCCACATAAGAGTGAAACCATATGGTATCTGTCTTTCTCTGTATGGCTTATTTCACTTAGCATAACACTCTCCAGTTCCATCCACATTGCTACAAAGGGCCATATTTCATTCTTTCTCATTGCCATGTAGTACTCCATTGTGTATATAAACCACAATTTCTTTATCCACTCATCAGTTGATGGACATTTGGGCTCTTTCCATAATTTGGTTATTGTTGAGAGTGCTGCTATAAACATTGGGGTACAAGTGCCCTTATGCATCAGCACCCCTGTATCCCTTGGGTAAATTCCTAGCAGTGCTATTGCTGGGTCATAGGGTAGATTTATTTTTAATTTTTTGAGAAACCTCCACACTGTTTTCCAGAGTGGCTGCACCAATTTGCATTCCCACCAACAGTGCAAGAGGGTTCCCGTTTCTCCACATCCTCTCCAGCATCTATAGTCTCCTGATTTGTTCATTTTGGCCACTCTGGCATGAGGTGATATCTCAGTGTGGTTTTGATTTGTATTTCCCTGATGAGGAGCGACGTTGAGCATATTTTCATGTGCCTGTTGGCCATCCGGATGTCTTCTTTAGAGAAGTGTCTATTCACGTTTTCTGCCCATTTCTTCACTGGGTTATTTGTTTTTCGGGTGTGGAGTTTGGTGAGCTCTTTATAGATTTTGGATACTAGCCCTTTGTCCGATATGTCATTTGCAAATATCTTTTCCCATTCCATTGGTTACCTTTTAGTTTTGTTTGTTGTTTCCTTTGTTGTGCAGAAACTTTTTATCTTCATAAGGTCCCAGTAGTTCATTTTTGCTTTTAATTTCCTTGCCTTTGGGGATGTATCACATAAGAAATTGCTACAGCTGAGGTCAGAGAGGTCTTTTCCTGCTTTCTCCTCTAGGGTTTTGATGGTTTCCTGTCTCACATTCAGGTCCTTTATCCATTTTGAGTTTA
Source organism: Leopardus geoffroyi (assembly GCF_018350155.1). Lineage (NCBI taxonomy): Eukaryota > Metazoa > Chordata > Mammalia > Carnivora > Felidae > Leopardus > Leopardus geoffroyi. The sequence continues at coordinate 23,801,360 of NC_059335.1, read as the reverse complement.
TTTTTGTGAATGGTGTGAGAAAGTGGTCTAGTTTCATTCTTCTGCACGTTGCTGTCCAGTTCTCCCAGCACCATTTGTTAAAGAGACTGTCTTTGTTCCATTGGATGTTCTTTCCTGCTTTGTAAAAGATTAGTTGGCCATACATTTGTGGGTCTAGTTCTGGGGTTTCTATTCTATTCCATTGGTCTATGTGTCTGTTTTTGTGCCAATACCATGCTGTCTTGATGATTACAGCTTTGTAGTAGAGGCTAAAGTCTGGGATTGTGATGCCTCCTGCTTTGGTCTTCTTCAAAATTACTTTGGCTATTCGGGGCCTATTGTGGTTCCATATGCATTTTAGGATTGCTTGTTCTAGTTTTGAGAAGAATGCTGGTGCAATTTTGATTGGGATTGCATAGAATGTGTAGATAGCTTTGGGTAGTATTGACATTTTAACAATATTTATTCTTCCAATCGATGAGCGCGGAATGTTTTTCCATTTCTTAATATCTTCTTCAATTTCCTTCATAAGCTTTCTATAGATTTCAGCATACAGATCTTGTACATCTTTGGTTAGATTTATTCCTAGGTATTTTATGCTTCTTGCTGCAGTTTTGAATGGGATCGGTTTCTTTATTTGTCTTTCTGTTGCTTCATTATTAGTGTATAAGAATGCAACTGCTTTCTGTACATTGATTTTGTATCCTGCAACTTTGCTAAATTCATGTATCAGTTCTAGCAGACTTCTCATGGAGTCTACCGGACTTTCCATGTATAGTATCATGTCATCTGCAAAAAATGAAAGCTTAACTTCATCTTTGCCAATTTCGATGCCTTCGATTTCCTTTTGTTGTCTGATTGCTGATGCTAGAACTTCCAACACTATGTTAAACAACAGCGGTGAGAGTGGGCATCCCTGTCGTGTTCCTGATCTCAGGGAAAAAGCTCTCAGTTTTTCCCCATTGAGGATGATGTTAGCTGTGGGCTTTTCATAAATGGCTTTTATGATGTTTAAGTATGTTCCTTCTATCCTGACTTTCTCGAGGGTTTTTATTAAGAAACGTTGCTGAATTTTGTCAAAGGCCTTTTCTGCATCGATTGACAAGATCATATGGTTCTTATCTTTTCTTTTATTAATGTGATGTATCACATTGATTGATTTGCGAATGTTGAACCAGCCCTGCATCCCAGGAATGAATCCCACTTGATCATGGTGAATAATTCTTTTTATATGCTGTTGAATTCGATTTGCTAGTATCTTATTGAGAATTTTTGCATCCATATTCATCAGGGATATTGGCCTGTAGTTCTCTTTTTTTGCTGGGTCTCTGTCTGGTTTGGGAATCAAAGTAATACTGGCTTCATAGAATGAGTCTGGAAGTTTTCCTTCCCTTTCAATTTTTTGGAATAGCTTGAGAAGGATAGGTATTATCTCTGCTTTAAACGTCTGGTAGAACTCCCCTGGGAAGCCATCTGGTCCTGGACTCTTCTTTGTTGGGAGATTTTTGATGACTGATTCAATTTCTTCGCTGGTTATGGGTCTGTTCAAGCTTTCTATTTCCTCATAATTGAGTTTTGGAAGCATGTGGATGTTTAGAAATTTGTCCATTTCTTCTAAGTTGTCCAGTTTGTTGGCATATAATTTTTCATAGTATTCCCTGATAATTGCTTGTATTTCTGAGGGATTGGTTGTAATAATTCCATTTTCATTCATGATTTTATCTATTTGGGTCATCTCCCTTTTCTTTTTGAGAAGCCTGGCTAGAGGTTTATCAATTTTGTTTATTTTTCCAAAAACCAACTCTTGGTTTCGTTGATCTGCTCTACCGTTTTTTTAGATTCTATATTGTTTATTTCTGCTCTGATCTTTATTATTTTCTTCTTCTGCTGGGTTTAGGCTGTTTTTGCTGTTCTGCTTCTATTTCCTTTAGGTGTGCTGTTAGATTTTGTATTTGGGATTTTTCTTGTTACTTCAGATAAGCCTGGATTGCAATGTATTTTCCTCTCAGGACTGCCTTTGCTGCATCCCAAAGCGTTTGGATTGTTGTATTTTCATTTTCGTTTGTTTCCATATATTTTTTTAAATTTTTTTTTTCAACGTTTATTTATTTTTGGGACAGAGAGAGACAGAGCATGAACGGGGGTGGGCCAGAGAGAGAGGGAGACACAGAATCGGAAACAGGCTCCAGGCTCCGAGCCATCAGCCCAGAGCCCGATGCGGGGCTCGAACTCATGGACCGCGAGATTGTGACCTGGCTGAAGTCGGGCACTTAACCGACTGCGCCACCCAGGCGCCCCTGTTTCCATATATTTTTTAATTTCTTCTCTAATTGTCTGGTTGACCCATTCATTCTTTAGTAGGGTGTTCTTTAACCTCCATGCTTTTGGAGGTTTTCCAGACTTTTTCCTGTGGTTGATTTCAAGCTTCATAGCATTGTGGTCTGAAAGTATGCATGGTATGATTTCAATTCTTGTACACTTATGAAGGGCTGTTTTGTGACCCCGTATGTGATCTATCTTGGAGAATGTTCCATATGCACTTGAGAAGAAAGTATATTCTGTTGCTTTGGGATGCAGAGTTCTAAATATATCTGTCAAGTGTATCTGGTCCAATGTATCATTCAGGGCCCTTGTTTCTTTATTGACCATGTGTCTAGATGATCTATCCATTTCTGTAGGTGGAGTGTTAAAGTCCCCTGCAATTACCACATTCTTATCAATAAGGTTGCTTATGTTTGTGAGTAATTGTTTTATATATTTGGGGGCTCCTGTATTCAGCACATAGACATTTATAATTGTTAGCTCTTCCTGATGGATAAACCCTGTGATTATTATGTAATGTCCTTCTTCATCTATTGTTACAGCCTTTAATTTAAAGTCTAGTTTTTCTGATATAAGTATGGCTACTCCAGCTTTCTTTTGGCTTCTGGTGGCATGATAAATAGTTCTCCATCCCCTCACTCTCAATCTGAAGGTGTCCTCAGGTCTAAAATGAGTCTCTTGTAGACAGCAAATAGATGGGTCTTGTTTTTTTATCCATTCTGATACCCTATGTCTTTTGGTTGGTGCACTTAGTCCATTTACATTCAGTGTTATTATAGAAAGATATGGGTTTAGAGTCATTGTGATGTCCATAGGTTTCATGCTTGTAGCGATGTCTCTGGTAGTTTGTCTCACAGGATCCCCCTTAGGATCTCTTGTAGGACTGGTTTAGTGGTGACGAATTCCTTCAGTTTTTGTTTGTTTGGGAAGACCTTTATCTCTCCTTCTATTCTAAAAGACAGACTTGCTGGATAAAGGAGTCTTGGCTGCATATTTTTTTCTGTTCATCACATTGAAGATCTCCTGCCATTCCTTTCTGGCCTGCCAAGTTTCAGTAGAGAGATCGGTCACGAGTCTTATAGGTCTCCCTTTATATGTTAGAGCATGTTTATCTCTAGCTGCTTTCAGAATTTTCTCTTTATCCTTGTATTTTGCCAGTTTCATTATATGTCATGCAGAAGATCGATTCAAGTTATGTCTGAAGGGAGTTCTCTGTACCTCTTGGATTTCAATGCCTTTTTCTTTCCCCAGATCCGGGAAGTTCTCAGCTATTATTTCTTCAAGTACACCTTCAGCACCTCTCCCTCTCTCTTCCTCCTCTGGAATACCAATTATGCATATATTATTTCTCTTTAGTGCATCACTTAGTTCTCTAATTTTCCCCTCACACTCCTGGATTTTTTTATCTCTCTTTTTCTCAGCTTCTTCTTTTTCCATAATTTTATCTTCTAGTTCACCTATTCTCTCCTCTGCCTCTTCAATCTGAGCCGTAATTGTCTTCATTTTATTTTGCAGTTCATTGATAGCATTTTTTAGCTCCTCCTGGCTGTTCCTTAGTCCCTTGATCTCTGTAGCAAGAGATTCTCTGCTGTCCTTTATACTGTTTTCAAGCCCAGTGATTAAAATTATGACTATTATTCTAAATTCACTTTCTGTTATATTGTTTAAATCGTTTTTGATCAGTTCGTTAGCTGTTGTTATTTCCTGGATGTTTTTCTGAGGGGAATTCTTCTGTTTCATCATTTTGGATAGTCCTGGAGTGGTGCGGGACTGGGGGGCACTTCCCCTGTGCTGTCTTGAATAACTTGCGTTGGTGGGCGGGGCTGCAGTCAGACCTGATGTCTGCCCCCAGCCCACTGCTGGGGACACAGTCAGACTGGTGTGTGCCTTCTCTTCTCCTCTCCTAGGGGCGGGATTCACTATAGGGTGGTTTGGCCCGTCTGGGCTACTTGCACACTGCCAGGCTTGTGGTGCTGGGGATCTGGTGTATTAGCTCAGGTGGATCAGCAAGGTGCACAGGGGTGGGAGGGGCAGGCTCAGCTCACTTTTCCTTCAGAGATCTGCCTCAGGAGGGGCCCTGTGGCACCAGGAAGGACTCAGACCTGCAGGAGGGACGGATCTGCAGAAGCACAGCATTGGGTTTTTGCGCAGTGCAAGCAAGTTCCCTGGCAAGAACTGGTTCCCTTTGGGATTTTGGCTGGGGGATGGGCGAGGGAGATGGCGCTGGTGAGCGCCTTTGTTCCCCGCCAAGCTGAGCTCTGTCGTCCGGGGCTCAACAACTCTCCCTCCCATTGTCATCCAGCCCTCCCGTTCTCTGAGCAGAGCTGTTAGCTATAACCTTCCAGATGTCAAGTCCCGCTTTCTGTCGGAACACACTCCATCCTGCCCCTCCGCTTTTGCAAGCCAGACTCAGGGGCTCTGCTTGGCCAGCGGGCCGCCCCTCCACCCCGGCTCCCTCCTGCCAGTCTGTGTAGCGTGCAGGGCCTCTCCGCCCTTCCTACCCTCTTCCATGGGCCTCTCGTCTGCGCTTGGCTCGGGAGACTCCATTCTGCTAGTCTTCTGGTGATTTTCTGGGTTATTTAGGCAGGTGTACGTGGAATCTAAGGGATCAGCAGGATGCGCCGTGAGCCCAGCATCCTCCTACGCTGCCCTCTTCCCAGGATCCCTAAAAAATAAATGTTAATACAGTTGTGTTTGTATCTAGTCTGTCTCAATTGTGCCAGAAGAATGTGAAACCAGCTTCTTCCCTGGATAAGTTAGCTTTAGAAACAAACAGGCAAACTCTTTCTAGGTAGAATGAGGTTATCAGAAAGGCAAACAGAGCCTCCATCTTCAAGACCCCCTCAACTGAAACACTCCCTCAGTGGCTAGCCATGTTGCCTAAACTGGAAATTCTCCAAGAGACAGGGGTTCTTTTGCCTTAAGGTAATTATCCTTAAATGCTTACATATCAAAATTCTCTAGGAGGCTAATTAAAAAGACAGATGCACAAACTTCATACCCCACAGATATGATTAGCCAGTCTTAGGTGTGATTCAGGAATCCGTATTTTAATAAGTACCTCAAATAATGCTGGGGACCACATTCTCAGAAAACCTTCCTGAGACATTTTGTGAGAAGTCATTAGTCAACAATCATTCTTCTAAGAAAGGGAGAAGATTGCAAGATGCCCACTACATATATGGCTTTCAAATCTTATCCTAGGTGCTCAAGAACTGCTGGTATCCCCAGAAAACTGTAAGTCTCAGGAGATCCTAGCTAGACATAGCCAAACACTGATTTCGTTTGTGAAATTCATCCCAAAGCCCACTTTTATCTTTGACCTCCAAATTGCTCCATACTTTTCAACCTCTATTAATGTTTCCCCAGGTACATTCAAGGACTTCCCCTTCACATAGATATTTGCCATTTATAGATGGAATATTTGCTGTGCTAATTGCGATTCCATTGCAAATGGATCCAAGATAGAAAAAAACTAAAGAATGTGTTCAGAGTCAACTGCATTGTGCAGAATCATCAAATGCCAGCCTGCAGTGTAGGAACATTGTATTCGGTTTGGAGAAAACAATTTATTTGTCTTGTGTTTCACTGTCACCCATGAAAGCATTGTGGAGCATCTCCCTCCTGACCACAAACATATCTCATGCTCCTGATTACTCCCCTTAACTTATTTCAGGTTTGGAGAACCAAGCCCTTTTGAATTCCATATAAACGCTGATGAAATAGAACCCAAGTGAAGGCTCAAGGGGCCTTTTCTGTGAGTAAAGAAATTCAGATTTAGTGCTCTGACTTTGTGGAATTTCAGGCAATATACTAAGGTGGCAATATCACCAGCTCTGCAGACTATCTGAATGCAAACTCCGACCTTCTGACTCTCCATTTGCTCATTTATAGAATGGGTGTTACTGCACCCATCTCCTTGGCTTGTTATGAACATTAAAGGAAATGAGATATGTGAAGCCCTTGGCGTATAGGGAGTTCTCCTAAGGAGGTATTCCACTAGTTGCTGGGAAAACATCTGAGCCTGGATGGAACTGCTGGTGGCTGGAGTAACTGAGAGGTACATAGCCAAATCCCAGAAGAAGAACTAGAGTCCCATATTGTTAGCCTGCTTGGAAGCCTTAGCCTTACAGATGCAGGGTGACTCTGTGATTCAAAGCTCCACCTCTTCTTAGCTGTGTATCCCTGGACAAGTCTCTTTGGGGACTCTAAGGTTGCTCCACCAACACCATCCCACCCCCATTGTGTAGCACCTATGTGGCTCAAGAACAAGGCTGGCTTCATGAGCATGTGACTTTTTGAAGGTGCATAGGATACTCTGCTGTTGCCATCTTGAAATTATTTACATTTTTATCTTTGAACTTCTGTTTTGTAAGTGAAGTTCAGTGGGACAATGGAGGAGATACTACAGGCAGCAGCAGTGTGGGCTCAGAGTGGCTGACACCAGAGGGAGTCAATATATATATACATATATATATGTATATATATATATTGATTATGGTGGAGATAAAATCTTATCCTTGAAGTCAGAGCCTGAGCTAGTTGCTTCTGAAGAATCCTATGAACATAGCCACCAAGTATGACCTTGGTGAGCCCTTGGGCCTCTCCTTCACAAAGCCTCTTACTATCTTCCATACTTCTCCAACCTCTCTTTCACCTAGAATTCTATGAAGTATTATTCCCCAGAAATTTCCATCTGTTGTCAGGAAGTCTAAAGCTAAAGGCCTGTCCTTTGCCTAGGACTTTGCCCTTTGGTAGGAGACTATGGCAGCCAGCAGCATTCACTGCTTCATTGGATTATGACTATTACAGCTGAATAGGATCTTGGAGGGACCAGATTGTGTGGTTCCAAAGTATGTTCCCTAGACACACCATGGTGTAGAAGGATTCCATGGTGTGAGTAATTAAGGAAAACTTGTATAACATGGTGCTGTTTTAGAATTTGCAATGATCAGTAGCACATTAAATGTCCTGCGAAACTAGAGTAAGGAATCCAGTGGTTCCCAATGTTATTTGGCCTTTATCCTCAGACCTCTTAATAGCCTTTGCAACTAAGGCTCCACCTTTTAAGTAATAGTGTTTAATCCTGTCATTTTAAATATGGGGCAGCCAAGACTGATAGAGGGAAAACAAATAATCTGGTGAAGAAATGGGCAAAAGACATGAATAGACACTTCTCCAAAAAAGACATCCAGATGGCCAATCGACACATGAAACAGTGCTCAACATCACTCATTATCAGGGAAACAGAAATCAAAACCACAATGAGATACCAACTCACACCTGTCAGAATGGCTAACATTAACAACTCAGGCAATGACAGATGTCGGTAAGGATGTGGAGAAAGAGGATCCCTTTTGTGCTGCTGGTGGGAATGCAAACTGGTGCAGCCACAATGGAAAACAGTATGGAGGTTCCTCAAAAAATTAAAAAATAGAACTACCCTAGGTCCCAGCAATTGCACTACTCTCCCAGGGATACAGGTGTGTTGTTTCAAAGGGGCACAGGTACCCCAATGTTTATAGCAGCTTTATTGACAATAGCCAAAGTATGGAAAGAGCCCAAATGTCTATCGATAGATGAATGGATAAAGGAGAAGTGGTATGAATATACAATGGAGTATTACTCAGCAATCAAAAACAATGAAATCTTGCCATTTGCAACTACATGGATGGAACTAGAGGGTATTATGCTAAGCAAAATTCGTCAAAGAAAGACAAATATCATATGACTTCACTCATGTGAGGAATTTAGGACACAAAACAAATGAACAAAATGGAAGGGAAGCAAAAATAATACAAAACCAGGGAAGGGGAGGAAATATAAGAGACTCTTAAATATAGAGAACAAATAGAAGGTTGCTGGAGGGGTGTGGGAGGGGAGATAGGTAAATTGGTGAGGGACATTAAGGAATCTACTCCTGAAATCTTTGTTGCACTATATGCTAACTAGCATATTGGATGTAAGTAAGTAAATAAATAAATAAGACAAACTTCTGTTATGTTAAGCCTCTATATTTAGAGACATTTGTTACAACAGCAAAACTTAGAATGACCTGACTGATGTAATAAGTAAATAATATAGTTCTTAGAAGTCTTTATTTGCACCCTTGAAGTGCATCTTCCTCCTACGTCTCGTTTCTCTACAAGGCCAGGCAACCTAGCAACTGGTTCCAATATCCATTGGTTTTCTTTGTAAAAATCTTAGAAAGAGAAATCTACAGCTCTGTCTAGACTTGCTCTTCTACCTCTGCCCCTGCATCCCTAGTTGAGATCCAGTCAAACATTTGTCTAGTATGCTCTGGATCTATGTGACTATGCATTTCCTCTCTTTTTCCACCCACTTTGGACCAGAGGGAGCTTTTCCAAGACTATTTCAGCTTTTCAGTCTCATGTCAGATTTTTCATTGTATATTTTTCCAATTAAGTTAATTAAAATGCAAATCTCTTTGTACGAATAAGAGACCTCTACTTTCCATAACTGCTCAATAACTTTCAAGTAAAAAGGTACTTTATTCCTCTTTTATTTGACTTCAAACATTCTTTGCTAAGCATTTTTAATTCTAACATAAAAGCAATGCAACCGGTTTCCCATACCATGAAACCATTTAGAACCTGTTTTTATGTGTATGTGTGTGTGCACGTGTGTTTATATATTTGTAATTTTTTAAGCTCTAACAACAACCTTATCTTTCCCCCCTAAAATCACTTTAAAGTCTTCAGCTTGGCTGAGCAAAACTAGCTGCAATTCTGGACTTAAAATAGTTACTTGTAATTACCTTCAAGTACAAAAAAAATTTCTAATGCTTCGAATTCTTTTTCCACTGTATTGAAGTAAATGGAAGTAATTTATTATTGAAAGTGCTGCTGCTCTGCCAGTTTGGTGGGTGGGAATTGACATTTGGGATATTGTGTAATGTATTATGAGTATGAAATGAGTGGTCTGATCCAGTCAGCATCAAAGGCAATTTCCCTTGTAGGGTAAAATGCTTGCAAATTAAGTTGCATATCTTCACGAAGGCAGGGAATGGCATAGACTGTGGAAATATTGATTTTGATTCTGCTTTTCTTAGAAATTGTTTTGGATGTGAATTCAGAAACATATTTTCCCTGAGACAGAACCCTATATTTTCTGCCAGAGAGATGTTTGAAAGACGTCTTTGGTAAGGATTGTTTTTCAGATGCTATGGAAATAAAATCAATAGGGGCTAATTTCTACTTGTCACTTTCTATGAATATTGCCTGATGGGGCTGCAGACAAGCTACAAAATGAGGCTGGGGATTGCTGCTCCCTGCCTCTCCATCTTTTCCTGTCCAGCCTAGGATATGCAGAAAGGTTTTGCCTAAAGGGAGGCCCAAGGTGGGACTTGCTCAGAAATGACAAGCTGGGAAAGTTACTGCTTGGCCATGTGGTGGAGAGGAAATAGCTGAGAAGAGGAATGGTATATGCAGGCTGCCAGGAGAAGATGGAAGAGAGAGTTGTTGCTTATAAAAAAGCAAAGTTATTGAGTTGGAGGGTTCCAACTTTAAGATGAAGGAATGTGTGAATTTACATGGAAATCACACTGAAATGGGGCCAGTTTCTCACATCACTTCAGGAACTATCACATGCTCTCTTGTTTCAGTATCTCATTCTCCTTTTGACTCTTTTCCTACCTCAATTGCTTTCAGGAATTATATTCCAGACCATGATAAGTAAATTATTTAAAGTTGTTGTCTATGGAATCTTCTCTTCCTTCTGACAAAACAACTGGTTTTCACAAATTCATTTAAGCCTGTTACAAATGTCAATCATTTCAGAGTGCTCTTTTGCTAAACTTCCCACACACTAGATAGGGAAAGTGAGGTCTTGCAGACTTATAGTGGGATACCTGTTCTTCCTACCATAGATTCAATCTTTGGGACTAAGTCACTGTCTTCATAAGTCCTCAGGAATACACCAGTTGCTTACTCCCTTGAAGTACCATACAAAGTCTGCTACCAAACTAGTAGGAGGTTAGGCCTCAATACACTGCTGGATATCCTCTGTAACCTGCCCTGTGACCTGTAACTGCCTGACAAAATCTGGCTTCCATCCTTCTCTGACCTGTTCTGTACTGACAGGCCCATCACTGCTGGCTACAGCACGTGGACTCCTTTCCTCTGGCTCCCTATTAAGTTTTAACAATAAAAGACACTGGCAAGTGATGCAAGGATAGGAGGAGAGATTAAGGTATTTCCTTTCCCTAATCCATTCCTGCTTTAGAGCCAGGCTTCTGGCAGTGGCTATTTCCATGATTGCAACTTATATTGAAAAGTGTTTCAAACTCTCCTTGGACCCCAGTAATGCCATTCCTCCCTTTAAGCCTTCATCCCTAGGGATGAAGAATAGTTTGTTGGGATGAAGAGGAGTTTGTTGCTCATCTCTGGATGCTTCAACATGTTTGCTCTCTTAGCCCTACCCACAATGCTATAAGTGATCACTTCGTTAAATTCTCTTAATTTGAACCACCCAAGGTTCATTTTGTTTCCTGCTTATACTTAGTCTGATAGAAAAATGTAGTCTAAGAGCAGTAGAAATAAGAAAACCTGGAGGTTTTAGTAGTCAGAGAAGACTTCTAGGGAAGGATAAATCTTGAGTTATACCTTGAAGACATTGATTAGGGTATAAAGAATTATAGATAATGTGAAGGTTGAAAAAGGAATAGCTTGTATCTATCTGGATTCAGTGTTATGCTATTTACAACTAAACATGTGACTGGAACAAAAGAAATTATTGATTTTTATAACAAAATATCCAGGGGTTTTAGGCATGGTTGGATCCAGGAACTTAAACAAAATGGTAGGAATCAGTCTTGTTTCACATTTTAGCTCTGTTTCTTCCTTATTGGGGTTATTCCATGGCAGGATTTGTCTTTTTGGTACAAAATTGGCCCCAGGGATCTCCAGACATATTTCATCTTGTTAGCTCATGGTTTCAGAAGAAACACAATGGTTTTTCTTCCAATACTCAGTGTGATGTTTCTGAAAATACCCCATCAGCCCTGTTTGGGTTACACATGAACACACATATGCACACACACATGTATGCATGCATGCATGCATGTGACCAATAACTATGTCCAGGAAACTGGGGCAGCTAATGTTCTCATGCCTATGGTCAGGCAGTAGAGGTTTTTGGATTAAGTAAGCCACTGTGCTGAAAAGGGGTAGCTTCCAAAAGGAAAGGACATGGGGAAAATCACAGATGTTCTCTCAGATCTTAACTTCCTTACCTACCTGGGCTCAAAACCAACCCAAGCCCAGTGGAATGGTGAAAGCCATTCTCCAGAAAATAAGCAGATCCTGAGCCCAAACATGGTCCTCTAAGTCTATCAGAAGGGCTTGCATGAGATGTCATGACTTGGGAGAAACACTTTGCTGAGTAAAAACATCCTCTGTCTCCTGAGACTATCTCTAAAACCTCTAGTCTATATTCCTATTTGACACAAAGGTCCACAATTCAATTCTGAAGGTCAGAGAATTGAAAGGGAAGATAGAAGAAAGAACATTTTTTCCATCCCCCATCCCCATTATGATAGCCATGTTCACCTAGAAGGAGGTAAGTTTAATGGCAGTCTCTTTTTTCTCCAACAATTTTAAAACTTGCGTTAGCATTTGGTCTAGAACCCTGGCTGATGAACCCAAGATTCATCTCAATTTTATTTTAATCACTCTGTCCTTAAGCAATCATCTAGTGACTTCCAAGGAAGTAGACTGTGACTTCCTGGAACATTCATATCTTTACCAATTTAATGCATTGGTAGCTTTGAAAGCAAAGCAACTGCCTGAAAGCAGTAGACCATTCAGCCAACCCTACTGAAAAGGGCAATGCCAACTTCTGTTGAATTTCACCTAGAAAATTTTCAAATGTGGAAAATGCATGTGTGTTGTGCTGCAGGGAGAAGTGGGGAGTGGCAAAGGAGCAAAGAGGCACACATTTGAGGGAACAAGAATCTGTTTCTAAGATGCTGTAGCTTCAAAGGCATTTTTCTAGGTAATCTTAAGAGATAATAGGCCTTAGAGCCATATATGTCCAACTATTTGCTTAATATCTGGTTTTATAAGCCAGTATTCATCTTTGATTTTTTCTTGGTCAATTCAACATCATTACTTCCCCCATAAAACAAGAATACTACCATTTGCCAGTTAATGGTGTTGTGTGTGTCCAGATCCAATCAGTAATCCCAGGCTGAAGTGTTTTTCCTAAGCCATGAACGTTTACTGCCATCATGGAGTGCCCCTTTCCAGTTACTCCGACAATCCAAAAAAGTCACCACACACCAGAGATATGGTGGCATGCTTAACTTGAAACCCATGAACCTCAAAATTCCCAGGATGGTTCAGAGTGAGGGTCTTATTCTCGAATGAAGAGTGGCAGTGATTTTCAGCACACCAGAGAATCAGCCAAGAGATTTCTGCATACTGGCCCTAGGCCAGCCTCACACTAGGCCTTCAAGAGGAAGGACTTGGAGAAGATAAAATCAAGTTGATGTTAGACATGAAGTGCTGCCAGGAGCTCCCATTTACTTGAATCCTCCCCAAGCCATTTGAAGCAAGGTCTATTCTTATCTCTGTTTTACAGTGGAAAAAACTGGGGCTTGGAGAGGTGAAGGAATTTGAGGCTAAACTGAAGATTAGTGGAGCATCAGGAATGGAACCCAGGCTCTGCTCCTACAAATCCTGAAAGTCTGACTACTCTGAGTCCTGTTACAATCTACTGAATAAGGCAACTTTCGAGCAAGGCTACCTTTTCCTAACAGAATGCTGGCAGTAGGTATGAAACATTTGATTACCCAGAATATTTACCAAATAGCATTTCTGGTTAATGAAGACATTCTTTGAAGGAGAATGGGGGCAAGAGGGAGGATAGAAGTGCTAAGCACAATTATCAACTTCTGTGAGGGTGTACTAGGCTCAATGATGGCCCTCAAAGGATGTCCATGTCCTAATTCCTAGAAAGTGTGAATATGCTATATTAAATGGTGAAAGAAACTTCGTAGGCATGATTAAGTAGAGTAACAGGTATGATTAAGTTAATGCTCTTGAGATGGAAAATTATCCTGAATTATTTTGGGTTAGCACAATTCAATCATAAGAGTCCTTAGAAGAGGGAAACTGAGGCTATGCTGGTTGCTGGCTTTAAGATGGAGGAAGGATCCAGGAGCCAAGGAGTGCAGGTAGCCTTGAGAACCTGGCCCAGGAGTAGACAGGTTCTCTCCTAGAGCGTCCAGAAGGAACCAGACCTGCTGATACTGTGACTTTAGATCAATGAGACTGATTTGGGATGTCTAATCTTCATAACTAATACAATACTTTTGTGTTATTTTAAGCCAGTAAACTTGTGGTCATTTTTATAGTGGAAGTAGAAACCAATACAATGCACTTCTAAACTCTAAGTGCAAATGAACCATCTAGGATATTGTTAAAATTCATATTCTTATGCAGCAGATCTGGGTTGGGGTCTTAGATCCTGCATTTCTCACAAGCTCCCAGCAATGCTGAAGGTGCTGCTCCATGGATCATGTTTTGAGAAAGAGGGATTTACATCTCCCTTAATCATCATAGTGACCATGAAATGATCTTTAGTTTTCATTTTACACTTGAGGAAATGGAGACTGAGAATTTAAGTAACTGGTTTAAGGCCAAACAGGTAGTAAATTGCAAAGTATGGAACTGAATTTGATCTTGTCAGGGTTTAACACTGATGCTCTCTCCACTAAGTTCCCTAAAACACGGGTAATGTAGACCATGGAGGACCAGGCAACAGATTGTCCTTATTTTCACATGACATTAAGAAACTCTGTCTTCACTGGGGCAAAACTGAAAGAAGGTTTGAGGGGTGCTTGAGTGGCTCAGTTGATTAAGCGTCCAACTTCGGCTCAGGTCATGATCTCACAGTCCGTGAGTTTAAGCCCCACATCGGGCTCTGTGCTGACAGCTCAGAGCCTGGAGCCTGCTTCAGATTCTGTGTCTCCCTCTCTCTCTGGCCCTCCACCCATTCATGCTCTGTCTCTCTCTGTCTCAAAAACAAACATTAAAAATTTTTTTTTTTAAAAAGAAAGAAGGTTTGGAATCTGGGTAGAAGTTATTGGATGGTAACAGTGGGTCAGGATGTGATCAGTGTGTGTTCGTGGTCTCATAGATATGATTAGTCCCTTCACATAGGATGGCAATTGAGGCTCAATGCATTTTATTTGCCTCCAGTAAAGGCAATGTCTAGTTTTTAACAGAATGTAAGCAAAGTCAGCCTTTCAGTTTGGGAGATTACATTAGTCATGAAGGACACCATGGGCTTTTTCATCCTGTAATACCTTGCTTGTCCTCGGTTTGCACTGTAACTTTCTTCAGCTAGAAAGCCCTTCTTTAATGTTTTTCTTTAACCCTTTTGAAAAATACTCATTTGCCTTTGAACAAACAATATCTGGTGATTTGTTTCTGATGCCTATCACACTTATACTAACTAGCATCTCACACTTATTTAACAGATCATTAGCTGTGTGAGACAGGAACTGTGTGGATTTCCTCACTGCTGCCTTCCCATGGGGAGTTTGTACCCACCCGGCACATAATAAGAAAATATGTGCATGGCTGGATGGGTGTATAGGTAGGATTTTCCCCTCGTGCTAGGTCAAAATTTCCTTGAAAGTGGAGACAAATTCTCAAATTTATGTCATCTATACCTAGGTTTTCCATACATACAATCAAACATGAACCATAATTTGGGTTTAGAGCATAGTCACTGTTTTTCATGTTTTTGTGATCTGCTTTGGGAAACAGCAAATGTAAACCTCTGTATTTTACATCAGAAGTCCAGAGTTCAACCCTTGGGCCTGCCACGTCTTTGCAGAATAACGATGGTAATGTGGTTGTGCTTCTCTGAACCTTCATTTTCTCTGCCATCAAACACAGAGTTGCAAATGTGTGGATGATATAAAAGTACTATGAAAACTGTAAAGCCCAAGTAAAAACTCCCTCTAGTGTTTTGTCTGCAGTAAAGCAGCCTCAAATGTTGCTTGATTTAAAGTTTGTAGCT
This sequence comes from Leopardus geoffroyi, assembly GCF_018350155.1. Taxonomy (NCBI): domain Eukaryota; kingdom Metazoa; phylum Chordata; class Mammalia; order Carnivora; family Felidae; genus Leopardus; species Leopardus geoffroyi. The sequence continues at coordinate 23,786,006 of NC_059335.1, read as the reverse complement.
GGGTTAACATTCCTGATTATCTAACACTGGCATGTATTACTACGACCTCAGAGTTGCTGAGAATAGCAGTTTTTCAGGCCCTGAATTGAAGAAGAAGGAGAAGAAGGGGAAGGGGAAGGGGAGGGGGAAGGGGAAGGAGAAGGAGAAGGAGAAGGAGAAGGAGAAGGAGAAGGAGAAGGAGGAGAAGGGGAAGGAGGAGGAGAAGGAGGAGGAGAAGGAGGAGGGGCAGGGGGAGACAAGGAGGAGGAGGGAGAAGGGGAGAATAGGCAACATTCCAGAGGCAGAATCAGGCCACTCTGGTTTACATACCCATTTGGCCTTACAAATATTGTGACCTTGGGAAAAATCACCCATACTCTGAGCCTCTGTCTTACCATAAATTTCGTGGGATAATATCAGTACCAATCTCACAACACCATTTATATGCACCACAGATAGATCAGCCAACAGTCAGTAAACCATATTTATTACTTGGCTTGAGGAATCCAATGATTCTAACTTGATGGATTGAGGTCTAGCTTTGTTTGTTTCTACTTTTCTGTTTGCTGGTTTCCACATGTGATCTGAGCTCAGCTGCCTTAAGAAAATCCAAGGCCTAGTATCTTCTAGAATTTCCTAGCTCTTTATTTACCCAATTTAATAATTATTTTTTTGGGAAAGAAGTAGACAAAAACATTTCCTTTTATTTCTCTCTCCGTAGAACTGATGATGGAAAGTAGAAAAACAGCCTTATTTATTAACACAGAAAATCAAAACATTAAAACCCAACACTACAGGAAGTTTACAAGCAGAATAGAAATGAGCTCTCCATGGGGCACCTGGCTGGCTCACTTGGTTAAGTATCTGACTCTTGATCTCAGTTCAGGTCTTGATCAGGGTTGTGAATTCAAGCCCTGCATTGGGTTCCATGCTGGGTGGGGAGCGTACTTAAAATAAATTTTTAAAAAGCTCCCTGGAAACAGTGTGGTGTCCTTTTCCTGAAACAAAAAAATGTGTTTTCCCTTTGCAATTAATACCCTGTTAGCAAAAAACATATGAAAAGAGATGACTAGGTGAATCCTGAACATTAATTTCCTCCCATTTCATTGAAAGGGAAAAAAAAACCCTTAGATTTGTTGTTGTTGTTGTTTGATACTTACAACTGGACTTCTATGCAATTGCAACCTCCCCAAGTGGTTAAAACCCACAACACCCCATGTCTAAAGCAAACTTTGTTCTTCTGCAAAGGGTTCCCAGAGGCATGTTTATTGTCCAGGTCAATTATCTCCTGCCCTGACTTCCCCTTGCCAAAACACACTTGTAAAATATCAGATCTGACACTTTGTTGCAGCATTTGCAATTTAACAGTCTTGCTGCTTTCATCCATGGACTGTTAGATTCATGGTTTTATTTTGTGTTTTATCTTTTTTTCCAATCAATAAAGCTATATAACTAATGTTTAAGATACTACAGTAGATACTGAGGCCAGCAGACAGTATATGCTAATCAATTTTTAATTATGAATTTAATTTTATATGATGCCATTTAATTTTATTAGATGTATTAAAGTGAAGCTGTCCGATCACAGGCTCTACTCCTGGGGCCAGGGCAAGAAATGTCCCAGGGGCTGCATGCAGGTGTATGACATCATTAAAAAGATCATAAACGAGTATGTAGAGTATGTATTGCAACGTGCATATTGTTGCATATTGTGCACATAAACGTTACATATGCCTCAGTGGCTGGAAAGAATTCCTCACTGGCAACGTCTGACTAGCAGAGCTGCTGTGCTCATTGTAGCTCAGAGACCGCATGGGGCAATGGACTGTGAGCTGACTGAAGACCCAGCATTGCTACAGACTTGTCCATGGCCTTAGTTTTTTTTAAGTATGTTATTTTGATTCTCTGAGCCCCAATTCTTCATTGGTAAAATTAGGATCATGGCAGTTAGAGTTTTTGAATAAAAACAAAAAGCAATACAAACTCAGTCAGGCCTATTAGCATTAACCTCCCTGCTCTTGGAAATCTAAAAAGAAAGGAAGAAAGAAATAAAAGGAGAAAAATGAGCAGTGTAAGGGATACTGTTGGTGCTTTGCCTGCATTCCCTCAGATGCCTCCCCCTGGTTTCCTTTTCTTTCGCTTCCACCAGCCTGAACCCTGCCTCAGGCTAGGGCCCCTTTACCTTGGACAGCAGAGACTGGAAGCATGTTTATGCCACACCAACAAACTCCCAGGGGTTACTTGTATTCCAGAGCCCTCCTCAGGATCCTCTCTTTCCAGGTCTCACTTCCCCTACTTCCTATGAGGTTCTTCAGAGTGTACTTTCTTAGTAAATCCCTTGCGTACAAATCCTGGATTCAGTAAATGAGAAAAACAGACCTAAGACAGGGAAAAGGAGCTGGGAGACAGATTGTGTTACCAGCCAAGAGAAATCTTGATCCAAATACAGTTTGAAGGGCAGAGATATTTTACTGCAAGAGTTCTTCATCAGGGATCATGTGCAGGTGTGCCTGTGTGAATGTGTGTACAGAATGTTAAAGGTTGTTTCTCTAGTAGCAGGCTTTGAGACTTTTGAAAAAGGAACCAAGTAGGATAGAATGGCATTAAGATAACATCCAATTGTCTCAGAAACAGCATTGTCAGAGGGAATCTATATGCCTGTAAGAATGACTTGCCTGAATTTCCAGAACTGACCACAAATGCCACCTGTAGTCAACCATCAATCAAATGGAAAGGTCTCACTGCATAGAAAATAGAATGTGGAGCTTCCTAAAGTGGAATATAAATCAATTGAGCAGAGCAATGTAATAACCAATGGCACAAAACTGTATCAAATATGTTTCAGAATGTCAGAGAAATGTACAAAGTTGCTTAATGTCTTATTTTCTACTTTGTTTTCATTACCATGAGGCAAAAGGAACACTCTTTGGACTCATGGAATTTTGAAGACCTTCTTTCAAGGTATTTTTTAACCAGTGTCTTTGAGCAGACTTAAGTCTACTTGAGTCACATTAATCCAAGGTTTGGTTTGCTGTCTTGTCTCCAGACAACATGCTATTTCATCTAGGAAGCCTCTGTTCTCTTGGAAAGAACAACAACAAAATGCTGTCATACTCCCTTCCATCCTTATTTTCCCTTTCCTTGTGGCACTTACTTCTTTACATTAACTGGCTGGATACATGTGTGTCTCCCAAATGAAACTCTTCAATTTTTTCATTCATTCAGTACATGGTTACTGAGCACCTTCAACGTGCAGACTCTTCTTCTAAACCTGTAACCTTGTTTACTGAGCAAGTACCTCCAACGTGTCCACACTTTTCTAAGCACAGGGTGATCAGAAATGAACAAGGAATCAAGGCCCTGTCTGGGAGATGAAGTCTACTGAGGGGAGAATGTCAGTAAATGAAACAATTCCTGGTAATGGTAAGCACCTCACAGGAAATGAAAGTGATGTGTTGGGAAGTGGAGATGAGGGTTCAGGGACATTTTGAGGAGTGGGCATTTTACCTGAAAAGGAGCCAGCCATGAAAAGGAGTGGGGAGTCTGAGCCAGGAATAAAGAGAAGTAATTGAGCTGGAGACAAGGTCAGTATGGCTGATGCATGGTGGGCAAAGTGGAAGCTGGTAGAAAGTAACGTTGGAAGATGGGCAGGAGCCAGACTGGCAGGGCCTTGTGGCTGTTGTGGAGAGGGCGCTTCCATTTCATTTAGCTTGTTACATGAAGCCCTGTGCCCAATCATCTGGCATGCCTTACATGATATCTCCTCAGGAGAAGACTTGAGTGTGTCTAAGTACTCTAAATGGTTTTAGGTTCTGTAAATTAGCAGGTAAGGGATGTGTCAGAGAATAGACCATTCCCTTCAAGTTAGCAACATCCTCTTGGCTAGAACTTTGGGCTGAGACCTGTGACTTCTATCATCAGAAGATCTACCAGAGAGTCTCTGTCCAAACCTCACAGCCTGGAGTACCCCATTCCCCTTTCATGGCAACTCATCTTGGATCACATTCTCTATATGCATATTCTAACCTACTTTTCTCTTGTTATTTCACTTCAAAAGTAGGGACTGTGCCTTGCCATTTTCTATGCTAGGTGCACAGTAAGCACACACTAAATCTGAAGGTGCAGACTCAAAGTCCAATGCAAAACCAGGTAGGCAGAATGGATGAGCAAAGAGGCCCAGGCAGGTCCTCTGCAGTCTAGGCGGTGAGATCTTGGCAACAGAAGTCAGCTGCCGGCCATTTGGACATTTCTACCTGGCATTGTCAAAACAACTGATTTTTCATGAAAAACTGGAAATCCATCTTATTACATGAATTCTTTTGATTTATGAGTATTGATAGGTAATTCACATTTTAACATTGTGCGGGGGAGGTATGTCTATCAGCCAAATAATTATAGCAAACACTTACAAAGTGATGAAAGGCACTTGTACGAACATTGCCATGTGTATTAACTTACATAATTCTAACAAGTCTGTGAAGTAGTCACCATTTTTACCCCATCTTATAGATCAGAAAACTGTAGTGCAGAGAGGTCATGTAACTTGTCTAAAGCCATTCAGCAAGTAACTTATGGGTGGGGACCTGAAGCAAAGATGTGTGGCTCAGAAACCAAATGCTATCTGCAGGACAGGCATATATGACTTCTGCTTGGAGTCTCCCAGGCCTGCCTGGCCCTGGCCCTGGCCCTGTACAAAAGCTCTGATACTTCTCTATGCCTCTACCACCTGCTTGGGAAATCAGCCTGAAGACCAAAACTAGCTGACTGAAATTGAGCCAGGAGTGTCTCCTGGAAGGAGAGCAGCTTCACTTTGAGTGTTCTGGGTTCTTCAGGGGCTGAAGTCAAATAGTAACCCATTTGCCTGGCATTGGTGCTCTGACAGCAAGGAAGCATGTGGCAGAAGGGGCCCTGAGGTGGTCCTTTGTTCCATCATGTACCAGCAGTATGATCTTAGGCTGTATGGTGGTAGAAACACAGGACTGGGGGCCCAGTCTCAGGCTCTGCATACTTTGTGCCCTTCCAGTAAGTTAAGTCACGTCTCTGAAACTCACCAACAAATGAGCAAAATAATCTTTACCTTGCAGGATTGTTTTCTGTGGAAGGTAAGTTACCAAAGTGAGACAGAAGAGATGCTGCCTAGGGTGTAGAAATGAATGTGGCCAACCATGTACTTGCAAGACCCTGACAGTGAGATTCTCCAATTTTGCACCCTAGGTGGCACTCTTGCCTCACCCGAACTTGGTTCTGAAGAAAGTAATGCAAGTAGAGGGCTTAGCATCAGGCCAGGCCTCTAGGCTCCTTGATAACTGTAAGCTGTTGTTATCTACTGGTTAGATTGTCTAGGATGTTTTCTCATCTGCAAAATGAGAATGAGAGAGTGGAACAACTCTCTCACAGGCTTGCAATGATTGTGTGGGACACGTGAGACAGTCCATGGGGCATGGTGTCCTGCACACAGTAGGAACACAAAAAGGGCATTCTCAGGCCTTTGGGCAGCCCAAACCTTCTGCCTCACAGGCAGGGCCCAAGCTCAGTCAGGCATTGTGAGTACCTGAAAATGTGTGGCACAGATGGTTTCTTTACCAGTGCATTGCCAGCCCTGACAATACTATTTGGATGTGTCTTTCAGTCTGAAAAATAGCTCTGAGTGATAAGCATTTCTGCCCAATTTCTTGTGGGTAGCACACTATGAGGATTGAATATAGCTAATTTTGAAAGAAGATTATACAAGAGTGTGTTTCCTCTCTCAGAGCATTCTTGGGAAAGCCATGACCCTACAGCTTTCCTAACAGGTTGAGACAACATAGAATATGAGGGAGAGGGCAGGAGCATATCTGTAATCATTGTGGCAAATCTCCAGCTGCTGGGCCTGACTTCACCTGAACCAGCATGCACAGTGTGTGGTGCTGTGCCTTGAGGAGAGGTATCCACATATACCATTCCTCATCCATTCAGCCCGTTTCTCCTAAGTGTAAGCTCTGTGCCGGCACTGTGTTGGAAACTGGGTGAGGGAACAGAATGGCACAGACTTTGTCCTTGGTCATCTCACAGAGGAAGAAGGCATTTAGTCAGTAAAGTCAAGGCGGTAGCAGCAAAACTCTCTGATATAAGGGAAAGGAGAAACCAGGTACACCACATGGGCTGCCCTGCCATATTGTAGACTCTTCAAAACACATATTTTATACATCTTCACAGGAGTAACCAGAGCCGAGGGCCCAATGTGTGTCCGATAAATATCTGTTGATTAACAATTCACATATACAACAATACAAAGGTATTTTAAATTTAGAAATTCCAACACACAAAATTACCAGAATAAAGACACTTTATAAAAGTACACTTCACTTGCTCAGAATATTTGCCACACAGTAAGTCACCATCACTCACATGTTAAAAAAAATGGGTGGTGGCCATGAAGGCTTTCAGGACCCTGAAAATGGGCAAATGATGTTGCCCTTCCAAACATGGGGAATTAAAGCCAGTCTTGGATTTAATAAATATGTATACAAATTCTTCTGGGGGGAGCTGTGCCTCCTGAGGGGCTTTGTGTTCAGAACGGCCAGAAAAGTGGTAATAGCCAAGTAATTCTGGAAGAAATCATGGCCCCAAAGTGCAGGGAAGGGAAACCAGCAGGACTCAGCATAGGTCATTCATGTTTTCAGCAAATTTCCCAAACTGGGCTATGCTTGGATGCTTAGGAAAACAGTTAGTTTCTTGGGCATCCTCAATCAACACAAGGTTGTAAAATGAGTCTGCTAGTTGCATAGTGGGATGGGAAAATGGAGAGTGTGAAACCTGAAAAAAAAAATTAAGTGCTCTAAAGAATGCTGAAGAATTGAGCAATTAGGAACACATGAATGGATGCTTTAGAAATGACGGTAATAATTATTCCTTGAATGTATACAACTTATATAACTTTGTATTTCACACATATTATCTCATTAATCCTCATTTTTAATAATTTAAAATTGAGTTTGTGTGCGTGTGACTTTTCAGTGAAGCTTCATAACCACACTGGGCTACTTTCACAGGACCACAGAGGCCTTTGCAGAGACATTGTAAAGATTTATCATAAATCATGAAGCAAAGAAATAACATAGATGTGAAAAAAATGAGCCACTAGTCTCTGCCTCCCTCATTAAATACCAGGAATCCATCTTGCCCACTGAGCTCCTGCAGCTTGACTTAAATTTGCCTTTCCCCAAGTCTTTGGACTCCAGTGGTAGCTTTGTGTGCATGTTTCTCACATCCTCTGGGACCCCTGAAAGATATGGGGCCATGTCATTCATTTCTGAGCTTTTGGTGCTAAGTTGGATACTAAATAAAAGCATAAAAATGAATACTAATGTAAGTAGTGCCTACTAATATTTCTGTACTGGGAAGTTGTTTCTTCTCTTAGGTGCATAAGCCACATATTCCCAGCTTGACTTTATTTTCCTGAAAGCAGGGACTATGTGTCATTCTTTCCTTTTTGCCTCTTTCTACATTTGATAAGGTACTGACAGATGTCAGATGCTCAATAAATGTCTGTTGGATTAACTGAAATTTGTCTCCTGATTTGAAGAGCAACCATGAAAGACCAGGAGAAAAAGACACATTTAGGACCTCCATCTTCCTTTTGGACCTAAGGTGGTCTTGGTTTAGATGTCCTTCCCAAATAGAAATTGAGACAAGGGTGTGTACAGGTAGCTTAAGTGGACAAAATTAGGGAAGGGATGGCAACCAGTAAGGCGTGTGTCCATGGGCAACTGGAACTGAATCCACTGGGGGACTTGGAGAAAAAGCATAGAACACACACTCGAGTTGTCCCACCTTAGGGACCAGGCTGCTGAGATATTCATCCACCACTTCCTGTCAGTAATTTTTAGGCTGCTTCTAGTTCATTGCCTAGCACTTTGAACCTGATACCATCCTGGCAGCCAGAGGGAGTTTTCAGGGAAAAGAATTCTGGTCCTGGCTATTGGGAGTGAGTCCAGAGTACACAGAAATGGTGAGCACTGTGGAGAGACAGACAAGCACTGATGGCATCTGCTGTAATTGCCCTTCACATTTGGAGCCACATGACATATGGGGCCCAGAGCTTGACCATGAGTCTTGGATTCCAGTTCTGGGTCAGAGGTCTCAGGATTTGACTTTCTCTCTGCTTTCCCAAAACAGATAGAATGCTCCCCATCATTCTGTGGATTGAGAGCTTCATGGCATGGGGGGAAAGGCCTATAAGGACTTTGTGTGAATGAGAAACACTGGTTCAGGGTCCAGGATCCTGGCTTTCATCTGGGTTCTGCCTTTTTTTTTTTTTTTCAACGTTTATTTATTTTTTTTGGGACAGAGAGAGACAGAGCATGAACGGGGGAGGGGCAGAGAGAGAGGGAGACACAGACTCAGAAACAGGCTCCAGGCTCTGAGCCATCAGCCCAGAGCCTGACGCGGGGCTCGAACTCACGGACCGCGAGATCGTGACCTGGCTGAAGTCGGACGCTTAACCGACTGCGCCACCCAGGCGCCCCTGGGTTCTGCCTTTAATTAGCTGTGTGGCTAAATAAATGGCTGGTCCTCTCTGGGTTTCTATTGAGGACAGTCTGCACGGCATATAAAAATCCTCTCTCCTTGCTCTGGCTTGCTCAGCAGACTATATAACTCTCCCCTCTGGATGAGTTCCACCCCCTCCCCCCAACCATTGGCACTTTTTGAGTAATTATATAAGTAATACATAATATACGTTAATTGTACATGAGCCATTAGAAAAATGTAGGTAAGTAAACATCCCATAATCTGATGGCACAGAGAAAACAACTATACAGTTTTTGATGCACATCCTTCATAGACACACACCATACAAACACACACACACACACTCTCTCTCTCAACATTATTGATATGCTACAATGTTTTAAAACCTAACCTCTTGAGACATCAAGGTGAACAAAACAAACAAGCTTGCTGGAATTTCATTGGAGGCCACAGAAAATAAGCACAAAAATAACAATTTCAAATAATTATAGTACCAAAAGTGATATGATGAAAGAGATACAAATTCCAGTTAAATACAAAGTGGTATTCTGCTATTCTCCTTAGAAAAGTTGGCAGGAGAAGCTGAAAATAAGACAAGTCTACCAAGATTTAAATAGTCTTTGTCATTCAGGGCTTCTTATAGTCGTATTTAAAAATATTTTTATTCCTTTTCTCAAATACACTAAAAAATAGAGATCAGTGTGTTGTTTGCCAAAATGCTCCTGAATATAAACATAAACCAAACTAAGGGGACATTTTACCACTTAAGGCCAGAAACCACCCTAGATTAAAACAGCAGGAATATATGAAATATGATCTGCATACTTTAATTGAGTGACCTTGATCTGTTGTTCCCAAAGTACCCCCCACCCCCCACCACCAACCATGAGTACCAAGCTCTTAACTATTTTTTTTTTCCTATAATTATTTGGTGGTTCTCTCTGCATGAAGCACTCTCTCCCTCATTATTTCAGGTCTTGGTTCAAATATCACCTTGTCAGAAAGGCCTTTCCTGACAAGAAAAATAAAAGAGCCCCACTCTCCCTACCACCACCACACACACACACACATTACATTGTTTTTCAAAGCCTTATTTGTTTGTTTGCCCCATGCCCCAATCTGTAAACCCCATGATTGCCAAGTCTTAGGGAACTAGAACATCCCTAACACATGGTAAACACTCAGTAATGATTTTTGTTGTTATCATTTGGTGAGAGTCAGCAGGAGGAGGTCACTTTAAGTTGAAGGAGGTTAAGAAAGACCTGTGTAGGATGTCAACATATGAGCTAAAATCTGAATGACAAGAAGACACCCACACAAAGGTCTAGCTTGGGGATTGGTAAACTATTTCTACAAAGTGCAACATAGTAAATATTTTTGCTTTTGGGTGCTACATAGTATTTCTGTCACTTCTCCTTAAAAAAAAGTGAAAAACGGGGCACCTGGGTGGCTCAGTTGGTTGAGTGACTTCAGCTCAGGACATGATCTCACAGTTTGTGAGTTTGAGCCCCGCGTCAAGCTCTGTGCTGACAGTTCAGGGCCTGGAGCCTACTTCAGATTCTGTGTCTCCCTCTCTCTCTGCCCCTCCCCTCCTCACTCTCTGTCCCTCTCTCTCTCTCTCTCTCTCTCAAAAAATAAACAGTAAAAAAATTTTTTTTAAATAAAAAAAGTGAAAATTTTTAAATGAATGTTCTTAGCTCAGGGGCTGTACAAAAGCAGGTTGTGGATCATAGTTTACAGACTCTTATCCACAGGGGAAGCATTCTATGGGGGAGGGAGACAGCTAATGAAAAGATGGTGTGCACTTGGAATATTTAACAGAGAGAAAGAAGGCCAGTGTGGCTAGAACATAGCCACCAGGACCCAGCCAGGGAGTGGAAAGAAAGCAGTCCAAGGAGGTAGGAGGGTCCAGAGGAATAGGGCCTTGCAGGACCTAGGATGACATTCTATTTGATTGTAAATGCAACAGGAAGCCACTGGAGGAATTTAAGCACAGGGCTAAGATGATGCGATTTATGTTTTACAAAAGATCTCTCTGGCATCTGTTTGGAAAAAGCATATGATGGGAGGAGGAAGTGCAGTGAGCCCAAGTAGTGGTGGAACAGGAGGCCACTGAGAGTGAAGGAGCCATGGTGAGGAAGAGTCTTAATCAGACTTGGGACACAGTTGGCACTACACAGGTTTTCAACATGCTTCTTTGCATTTCGCAAAAATAGTTTCCCGTGACGCTTAATATCCTTTTCCACATTCTTTTAAAAATCTGCAGAATATCACATGGTATTATTATTTAGTTCAGCCATCTCTAAAAGGCAGGCATTGAGGTTGTTTCCAAATATTTTGTATTAGGAATAATCTCCCCACAGTGTTTGATTTGCTCAATCTCTCAGACTCACCAAGATAGTCTCATTAAAATGGTCTCTAGTGGCCTCTGAGGGCTCCCATATTTTCTCCATTTTAGGAAGAGCTGGAAGAGCAAGTAAATTATGCTTTCTGTCTGGATCTCTCCCAGAAGTCTCGTAGTGGTCCACAGTCCAGATTAGCCTCCCTTTCATGTCAGCATGTGCTTTCCTCTTCACCCCTGAACCTTCCTGCTACCTTTTGCTACTCCCTATTTTTCCCTAGAACAATTCCCTTGGACTGCATCTCCTTCCAAATTCTTATCTTCCTCAATCAACTTCATTTTGCTGCCTGGGGATCATTTTCTCCCCAAGTCTGCAATAAGAGTAAACTAGAGAACAAATGGCTTAGGTGACACACAGTGTGGCCCTCGCTGGCAGTTGACTCCTCCCTCTACCCTCTCAAATGATGCTTCCCAGTGATGGCTCTCCACTGCCTGGTGGCCCAGACCACTTCCCATAACTGATCCCATTCTGTGACTCGGTTTCCTTCCCTGGTGACTGGTCTTCCTCTGTGATTTGTCAGCCCCAATGACCGACCCTTCCCATCTGAACTTTACAGTCAGAGTCTGTGAGTACCTCAGAGAGGGTCCTTATCCTACTTCAGGTAGGAAACTATGACAGTTTCACATGTTGCACAGCTGGAACAAACTGTGGTGGAAGGAAACCCAAGCTTCAGTCCCCCGGTGCTGCCTGCTTGTAAAAACTGCACTGCATGGGGCATTCTAGTCATAATTCCAGGAAGTAAAGTCCCCATTCAGAGGCAGCAACTGAGAAAAGAAGGAAACCCGGGTGTTTCTGGGCGGGCTAATGTTGATTCTCTTTCACACTCCCCTCTTCTTTTGCTTTGTTTTTTTCCCCCTTGTTCCCCTTCTCTTCATTCAAACTAATTTTACATTCACTGTTCTTAATAGAGAATAGTGGTCTGGGCTGAGCTGGAGAGTTGAAGGAGGCTAAGGGAAAGCAAGAGACATGGGCATTTTAAAGGTCTCTGAGATGGGATTATGAACCTCTAGTACTCCCAGAATGGAAATGGAAACCCCAGAAAAGTTGGACAATCTGGACTCAAGACCTATGCTAATTTCTATGTGGACACACACATCTCTGGTATGGAATCTCCCCCAATGCAGAAAATGATAGTCTGGAACATTGGGGTAGAGATTCTGGGGGTAGGGTAGTCCCCCAAAGCCCAGGGTGGGCAGAAACTGCCGTCTCTGATTGCCCACAGTGAGCACACAATACAATCTCTACAGCTCTGGACTGACAGACACTGTTGTCTCTCCTGCCTAGACACAATAGTCCTATGGTGGTCCAGGACAGGTCTGATATATTCACTCCTCATACTGCACGACTGGGCAGACACCTTTGTCCCTCACAAGGCAGGATTGTGCACACACTATATTCCCTACAACCTAGATCTATGCAAACAATGCCTCCCCTCATAGCCCATCATGGGACAAAGTAGTCCCTCATAGCTCATAAGTGAGAAGACACTGAGGTATCTCACAGCTCAAGATTGGAGCCCGGAGGACTGAGAGGGTGGCTAAAAGAGGCCTTGTTAACAGAACCATGGGTATTCAGAGTGTATGCACCATGACTGATGATCAGTAAGAACCAGGTAACTCTGCAGATGTCAGTGTGGACAGAGGCTGCCCCAAGGATAAAACCCCCTCTTCCTCAAAACTAATGTTTCAAAGTCAGGTGAGCCTGGCATATTTAGATATTATTCTGGGGACAAGAATATTTTGGGCTCAATTCATCTGGAATTAACTGTGGTGATCACTTCTGCAATGGTTATGTTATAGAAAAAATATATTAGCACATTTGTGCACACTTGGATTTTAGAGAATTAAAATAAGCAGCCTTCCACATTCTCCTAGGTTTCATAATCTTTTGCCTCCATATTAGATCACTTTGGGAACATATGGAGAAGGATGCTCTGAATTTGCCTATGTGCTGCCCTCTCACAGGACTGCTCCCATTGCCAGAAAATTTGGGATGTTTGGTCCTCAGTACCCAAAAAAAAACCTTTCACAGAAATCAACTTCACTATTCCCTCCTCCAGCATCCTTAACATGTTTTCATGGAGTACTTCAGGTAGTGTGGGGTACATGTGATACTGAAGCTTGATTCCCCCCAAAGATGTTTCTTCAGCCACCTGTTTCTACCAGGAAACAGTCCTTATCTCTGTCTTTGACAAGAGAGACCTTCATTCTGAGTGCTGCTCTCTTGTTGCTCCTTTCTCTCTGTGTTTAGACAGAGACAGTAGATTTGTGTTTTATTAAACTGTGGTAGGCCAGCAAAATCAATTAGCAAGCAGAATGATCAACAGTAATCATGATCACTACCATTTACAAAGCTCATATTATGTGCCAGGCACCACACAAGTACCTTATGTACATTATCTCACTTTATCTTGACACAACGAGATGAGAATTATCTTTTGCACTTTACAAATAAGGAAGAGACAGAGAGAGGTTAACTGGCATGCCCAGCCACAGAACTGCTAGTGTCAGATAAGGATTTAAAAGCAGGTTTTATGTAATTCTGTAGATATTGCACAAAGCTGCTGTGGAGCTGTAGCTAGGTCTTGCACATCACACCTCAGGCGACTTCAAGGAGTTTCCAGGAACCCCAGTGAGTCCAAAATTTGTCCTAGAATGGGGGTAGAAGGGGGAATGTGGGCTGTGAACAACCTGGGAGGGGACCCTGTGAATGATTTGTGTGTCTTCCTTTCCACAAGTGGGTAATTTGGTCTCCTTTCTCATTTTGCTTCCTGCTTTTGTTTTTTAATTTGAAATAGCACCATACAGTTGGCAAAGCCTGTGGGGAAAACCATTTTATTACTTTTTCTAAATATAATGTGAAAAAGTTGCTGACCCAGAGCTCTGTAGCAGGAACAAATTGTGCAAGGTGTTTTAAGAAAAGGATAGATGGCCATCTGGGATCATAGAGACAGGGCTCTCCAGAACAGGCTTCTGTAGAGAAGTTAATGCCCACATTTTTGTTCTTTTCTTGATATAGTCATCATGTTAGAGAAAGAAGGAGCATATTTCACTGTGTTTGAACTTTGTGATACTATTTGCAAGGACAGCCTCTGAGCCCAGTCTCATCTGCCAAAGGGACAGACATTCTGCATTTTGTGGCATCATTGTACGCTGTCTTGACTGTTTCCATTTTTTTTGGTCTATATTTGTCTTTGTTTTCTGGGGAGGCAGGAGCTGGGTCTCACTCTTTTTTTTCCCACTCCCTGAGTTTCTACCAGTGATTAGCGTGTGGTCAGTTCTCAGTAGTCATTTATTGTTTGATAATGCCTATCTGAGTCCCAAATCCACTCTTTAAATAGGAGCAATGATACATGTATACCCCTTATGGGTGTCAGAAGTATTAAAGATAACGTTCGTAAAGCATTCATCACATTGCCTGCTATGCAGTAGACAATTAATTAATGGTGACTATAATAATGTGTTTCAGAAATAAATAGTTGCAAATGGAACTCAAGTTGTTCTCCTTCAGGGAGTGGGATTATGTCTCCCGAAACTCGTCGGCGGTCAGTCATCTGTGTCTTCATTTAACTTTCTTATCGATCCTAAACCACTCACTGATGAGGCCTTCTGGTGATGCTGCCCTGGAAGGTGTAATTAAAATGAAAGCAAAGCAAATGAAAACAAAACAAATACATCAGAGAGTTGAGAAGCGAGGACCAGAAGCAACAAGGAAAAAGGTTGGAATACAAAAGAGGTTCTGCTAAATAGTCTCCATACCCAAGAGAAAGGAGAAATTCATAGGAACTATAGGTTTTCTAGGAAATGGTAAAATCAATGATGGGGGGAACTCCTGGGGAAGAACCAAGTCAGGTCTGTCAGGAAGTTTCAAGATGTCATCAAGCCCTCTCATTATTTATACAGGCCAAGAGTGTATCAGAGAGGTGACAGGGCTTGTTCAGAACCCCAGAAGAGATTCCAGCTATTCTTTGGTGTTGTGTTGCCCTGCCTTCCAGGATACATTTTTATTCTGGGAAGTCTCTACCACCTTGCAGTTAGTGTGCCCTAATTAGGCCCAGGACCCTCTGGTTCCAGGGGCATTGCATGTGGCTCAAGCCTGGCTAGTCAACCTATCAATGCCCTAGAGGTGTTAATTCATGGCCTATGATGTGGCCCAAACTGGTTTAATGAGAATGGCACCCAAGGTGAATGTAGGAGCTATGAGGAGTAATAAGTTTCTTTACCATTAGATTTGATGCTGGGAGGGAGAATAAAACATTTGGAACTCATTTTACCACTAGGTGGAGCCTGAGAATAAAACATCAAGGAAGAAAGCCTAGCCAAGAGAGAGACTGTGTTCAGCAAGATACATATATATGTATATATATATACAAGTTTTTGAGTGTCTGGATCACACCATACCTGAAGATAGAATAGTTGTTGGGTTTCTCAGTTATATGAGGCAATAAAAATTTCTTCCATTCTTAGTCATTTCAACACTGAGTTCTGAGATACAGGTCTCAGTGGGGGAGATACAACAGACCAGTTCACTCAACATCTGTTCCAGTTTTTTATATTGTATGTCCCTTTACTTCAGGATTTGGGGAAAGCTCTAATTCCGAGATATTGGGATAGTCCTCATAGCTGAGACTCTATGTGCTTAAGGTTCTGCCAGTCAGATGCATTTCGATGTGATTTGATTTGCAACCAAGTTCTATGGGGAATAAAAGATGAAGCATCCATTTTGCTTGTTTTGATATAGCAGGTGTATTGGGTGCTTCTTTATGCCCATATCACTGCCACAATGGTAGGATCTGGAGTTTATGCTTAACACAGAGACATGCTGATTTGCCCTCTGCCTGACTGGCAAAAATAGCAAGCAATTCCTTTGATGGGCCACTTCTCTAGTGATGCTCTAGGTCTTAGTCCTGTACAGACTGCTCTGCTAGGCCTTCCATGAATTTTGTAAGCACCTTATTTCTGGCATTAAAGCCCTTTCTGCTTGAAATAGTTAGAAAGGTTTCTGTGTCCTGCAAAGGAACACTTTCTGATAAGCCAGAAAGCCTGCCTCTGGACATGGCACTTGTTTTCCATGTGAGGCAGCAGTGTTCCAGCTCTCCCTGACCCAGGGCATCTTGGTGCTGTCAGGTGGCAGGAGGCTGGTGACTGCCACCTGGACTCCCAGAAGTACTGGTTAACTACTGGTGATGCTCGGCTCCCAGCTGACCCAGATTTGGGGAAGAAGGAAAAGAGAGGAGGTGTGGAGAGTGGTGCAAGGGGGTAAACAGACTGAACTGGAAGAGAGACAATGCAGTGATAAGCATTGCACTCTATTCCAGAGAAGGCTTCCTTAGGGTTTGAGAAGAACAGCAGTTGAGTCTCTGCACATTCCACATGAGGTATCTTAAAGGCAGATTTATGCAGTGTCTTTGATTATGATGCAGCCTAGTCCCACTCCCAGGGAGTGAGATGGATTATTGCTTGCTTCTCAAAAGTCACACGTTGAGATCACTGCTATAAAAACAGTGAACTTGTGATTTTTACATTAAGCAGTTGTGGCCACCTGCCTCCAATATCATATAGATATGAGCACAGCTCGAGGTATTCTCCAGGTTTCTGAATCTTAAGTCTTCTCAAATGTATGGATTGTTCCCTGAGATTAAGGATAATGTACTGAGTTTTCACTTAGTAGTTGAGCTCTAGTATCTAGCACTGTATTTACATTTGAGTTCAAGCCCCAAGTAAGATCCCCTACACATAAACATTGTACACATTCACTGACTCAACACCACATCTAACTGCCCACTAGCATTCTAGAGCAAAGGGCCCAGTGTGTGGCCCTTGTACTGGTAGTATCAGCACCACCAAGGCACTTATCAAAAATATAAATTATCAAGCTCTACCCCAGATCCACAAAATGTAGCTTTTTCATAGGATTATTATTGTGATTAAATAGAAACCAAGTGTGTAACACATCTAGTCAAGCCACATGGCTGACACTCCCTGGGTTTGTATATGTCCCATAGTGTCACCTCTGATGGCATTGACTCATTCTCCTTCAGCCTGATGGACTTATACTCATCTTTCACATTCTAATTCAAGCATCCCTTTGCATATTTGTCTCTGACCTCTTTTTTTTATCTTCTACCCTCCTGGTACTAACCTTGCCCTCTGTTGAGCTTCCACTTATTTTTGAGAGAGAGAGAGAGCAGGGGAGGGGCAGAGGGAGAAGGAAACAGATAATCCCAAACAGGCTCCACACTGTCAGCACAGAGCTTGATGTGGGGTTCAAACTCACAAATCATGATATCATAACCTGAGCCCAAACCAAGAGTCGGATGCTTAACTGACTGAGCCACACAGGCACCCCATCAGCTCATGTAATTTTGATGGAATTGACCCTACTCACCCACCAACATCTTGCCAAACTTATTTCACTTCATGGCCACAGTAGTTGATTCACGGGTGGACATATGACATAAATGAGTCCAAGAAATGTTGGTCCATAAAGTTTGATTTGAAATATTGGGAAATAATGGGCTCATTTTTGGCTGGGGGTGTAATAGGTATAAGTTGGTATCATAGAAGAAATCCTGTTCAACACAACGCCAACTCACAATCAAGCAGAGAACAAAAATGGAAACAAATTCCTGAATTTTTTGAACACCTGAATCTGTCGGTGCCTGCTGCAATCAGACACTGTGAAATGGCAATTTAGTGCATGAACCAAGACTTTTTGGGTTATTTTTGTTTATTTTTTTTTCCCACACCACTGTGACTTTTGTTTTTACTATTTACAAAAGAAAAAGCACTTGGTTTCTATGACCCAATTAAGGGAAATTATTCATACTTGCCTTACCACTGCTTGGTTCAGGCAAGTTGCTTGGTTCATGGTAGGCTCCCAAGAAGTGTTGAATAACCAGATGAATACCTACAAGGAGCAAAGGGCTGAATTACCATCCTCTGTGAACCTGCTCTTGAGTCCTTTCTTCATCCCCTCAGTATGCATTCACTGGGCACTTCCCA
Source organism: Leopardus geoffroyi (assembly GCF_018350155.1). Lineage (NCBI taxonomy): Eukaryota > Metazoa > Chordata > Mammalia > Carnivora > Felidae > Leopardus > Leopardus geoffroyi. Next base: position 23,768,110 of record NC_059335.1, on the reverse strand, counting down.
TGTGCCAAATATTTCCCCATTCTGCAGTTTGCCTTGCAGAGCCTTCCTTCCCCTGACCACCCAGGCCCTCACAATACCTATGAGATCTCCTCGTAGAATAGGCACAAATGTCTGTACTCTGACAGCCAGACAAAGGCCTCTCCCTGACTCCCTTGGCTAGAAGCCTTTCAGCTCAGATGATCATGCCTAGCAGCTGCCTACTGACCATGCCTCGCAGTGGGGGACACCTTCATCAAACTCCCTTTGAAACTGGCTTTCTATGTCCCCATTATGAATTAATTCTCTCTTTAAATGACACTAGCCCATCATCCGAAGGATATTTGTCAGTCAGGTGGCCAAGTGACTGGTGGCCCACCTGCTGGGGGATGTTTAGAGGAGAAAATTCCACAGAAAACAAGCTCTTCTGTCTATTCATTTTTTTTAGAATTATGACTTTCTTCCATCCAGAAAACTTGGGCTCAAGCTTTCAGGCAGCTTCAGGATTACAGCTGGGGGCAAGAAATCTACCTGGAAAGGAGTATTGGCAACTCCCAGGGGGAGGACATGAATGGACCTGTTCCTGCCTGGGAAAGGCTGCAGTCCTCAGACTGGGTTGGAGAGTTTTCCATGATGCTTTCATAAGGCAGTTAGAAGCCCTCCTAGGAATCACTTGCCCAATTGGTCTCACTGTCAGATCAAGCTCTGAAACCCTGAGCAGTGCCCTCCAATCCACTGTCATATGGGGAAAGAATGGAATGTGGGAGGAGATAAGGTGAGGCTGAGGGAAGGAGGACAAGGTAGGAAAAATGACATCAGTGAAACTCCAGACCCTTTAATAATCATGGGTTAAGTTGTTTATCCTCAGTGCCATGGTCTGTCCTTAGAAACAGCTTTCAAGCCCACTGGAGCAAACAGTACTTGGAGACTCAGGTCAGGAGGCCCTCCTCTCTCTACATGCTAATGGACATAGTTCTACCTTCAGCATCAAGGGTAGGATCTTACATCAGGAAAAACTTAGGCATGATTTTAGTTCAACCCTCTCCTTTTACCTGTGAGAACCCAGGATCGGGGGGATTAAGAGATGTCCTGAAAGAAACAGAAATGTAAGAGTTAAATTGGAACTAGAATCTCTCTCTCTCTCTGGACTTTTAGAGCTGTTACTTAGCATTGACATTTACTGCCCTGGGCCTCCTGTTGGTTTTTACCCCACCCAGAAATCTAAGGTATCCATTAAATGTACAAATCCAGGGTGCAGGCTCCAGAGTGCTGAACAATAAGTTATCCTGTAGCTCCATCTGGTGGATCTTTGGACTATATTCTTATTAAATCTCTAGGAAGGACTGCAGTGGCAGGATCCTCCCTTTCCTTATTGACATAACCCCATTTCCTCCATGGTTGTGAGATGGTTGGCTCCAACTACCTTTCCCACAACATTTGGTGAGCTCGTGTCCTCTCTTCCTCAGGCTGGATGTGATTATTATCCCAGCCTCAGTTTTCTTTCTTGAACTCTCAATGTTTTTTTCTGTTCCAGCAAAGAACAGAGAGCTGTTGATGTAGAGTGTTTGTCAGGTCTCCCCACAACATGGAATCCTCTTGAAGGAGGGGATTTGGCTCTTTGTTGTATCCTGATCACTAGATAGCTATACCAGGCACAGGGCCTAGAATAGAGTAGGGACTCAAATGTTCCTTACAAGAAGAGAAGGAGGGTGGAAGTTAGACAAGAACAGTCCACCTTATATATCTTTGTACACCTACCATCCCTGAAGTACAGCTTGACACAGAGTAGCATTAATCCTGGATGGAAAAGTGGATAGAAGGAATACTTCTTCCAAAGACCCTCCTCTTGTCAGACTCATACTTTTGATCCCCAGCAGTGTAATCCTGTATACAGTCCCAGCTACTGTCCAGGTTTAATGTGAACAGGATAATAAGAGCCCTATTTACCCTTTGTTATTCTCCTGTGGTACTGATTTCAGATTCATCCAATTTTACTTTATCATAATTAATTCACTCATTTTTCAAATATTTAGGTATTTATACCTTTGAATAGGTGATGTTCATACCAAGATAAATAAAATACAGTGCCTGCACTCAACAGAGCTGCAATCTCCGAGGAGAGGGAGCAAGACTAGAGGCAAGGAAATTCTTGTAAACAAATATTTGCAGGCCAGGAGGATCATGGCAAATTTTTTAAATCAAGTGGGTTGTAGAAGCAAAGTTGAGGCTGAATTTGCTATATTACTGTTAGGGAAAACTGGGATTCCATTGTATGTGGATTTCCAATGGCATTTTTTGTCTCTTACCATAGGCAAATGGAGCCTAGAGATTGGGCATCCTATTCATTATTATGCAACCACAGTTGCTCTGATTGCAATGGAGAGAGTTCCTAAGAGTCCATGAGAAATGACATATTCTGTCTGCATCAAGATGCAACTAACTTGAACTGGACATTTTGGTAACTGTATCTGTTGTTACAAGAAAAGTTTCAAAGGAGGAGAGGTCGGGGGGCAAGGGTGATGTTCATTTGCTTTCTAAGCAAATGCATCAGAGAGTGTTCTAACAGGGAAAGAAAGTATAACTAATGAAATTAAATTCAGAGAAGAAAGATGAGCTCTGCTAATGATTAATGTTCAACTTAATAGATCAGCAGGACATGCTGAGAAGTTGCCCAGAGGGTTCCAGTCTGATGCCCATGTGAAGGAAGAACAATGAAAGAAACAATTTCAGCTCCCCTGCCTCCTCCCACAGCTTGTCTCTGGGGAAACACAATTATTAATTGCTCTGAAATGTCAGCTGCTTTGCTTCAAAGTAGTCATGTCCTCAGTTACTTTCTGATCCACCCCCTACCAAAAAAAATGACTTGAAATGTGAAAATCAACCCTTGATTTGTTTAAAATCAGATTTGAGGTCTGCCACCCACCCCTATAGGCAGCAGCTTTTGACAAAGGGACAAGTTAGTCCAATTCAACACAAGTGGACAGAGATCCCACTGCTCCCTGCATCTCCCTTCATGGAAGGCACAGACAAGCACAGAAGTGGGACCAGGCAGAGTCTGCAGGGAGCATCTGGAGAAGACAGAACTAGCAGAGGTTTCAGCTGAGGCAGTGCCTGTGGGCCAAAGGAAGCAGGGATATCTTCCTGGTGGGACAAGATCTGGGATCAGAGCATAGGGTAAGGGGTAGTTGGAGTCTCTTTCTTTTCCAGACACAAGAGGCAGGTAGGAAAAGACTTCTCCCTGCTGGCTCCCACTTTGGGATGTATGGCTTCCTTCCTTCCCCGTCTTCCTTCTTTGGGGTTCCTGGAGGCCTATATGTGTGCCAAGCTCTGGAATAGACAGGAAGAGGAGTATCTGATGATGTTAGGCTCCCTGTGTGTCTGCGAAGTGGACAGCTGAAGTAAAATACCAGGAGAAGTCAGAGAAGGCTGACATAATGGAGTGGCAGTGGGGAGGGGACACCTGTATGACAGGCAAATAATCACCCTATTTTGGACTCTGTTGTATTTAACTCTGCAGCCTTTAAAATAATGTAATCTCTAGGACTCTGAGGCCTTCCCAAATCCTATTGACCCGAGAGTCAGATAAGAACTGATCTCATTTGTGTCTGAATGAATGAATGCTGTCTGTGCAAGGAGCAGACATCAGGGCCAGGTTGGTATCCAGCATAATAAAAGGAAATGCATGCTTTGTAGTTACAGATGGGCATGCAAGAAGCCTGGCTTCCTTCTCTTATGGGGCCTGCAAGGGTCTGAGGGTGAGGGGAGTGCATGCCTGAGGCCTGCCTCAGTGCTTGTTTGCCAAGTACCTCCTGGCCTTGCTGGCAGTGTCTCTGATCAGCCATTTCCCCTGTGATTAAATATTTGGTCATGGCAGTAGGAGAGAATTCCATCAGTGGACAGCTCTATTTTTAAGGCTCAGGTTTTGTTTTCTTTTTCCCATGAGGCAGCCTCTCTGGCAGGCCTAAGCATCTCTGACAGCCACCCTTGCATAATGTTAAGCAGGTGTCTGATACTTGCTGGAAGGCAAGAAAATGCAATGAAAATGGATGGGGTTAAGAAGCTGTGTTCCTTGGGATGAAGATAGTTTCTGTACTATTAGGTATGTATTTGCCATCCCAAGGTGATGCTTGCTTGCATGCTCCCTATGGTGTGTGTGTGTGTGTGTGTGTGTGTGTGCATGCGCATGCATGTGCATGTGCATGTATCATACACCCTAAAAATATTATCCTGGACTCCCATTACCAGCCCAAAACACTCCCTTCTCCAACCAGCTAACCCCCTGATTCACTCACTCCCTTTATGGGAGGGATGGCCTGCCCGCTTCTAGGCTTCCTCTTCATTCTTTTTACTGGATTCCTTCAAAACTTAATGGAATGAGTCCTTCTTGCAACTCAGTCCTAGCTCTCCTATTATATGGCACTGTGGTCTTTGGCAGGAGGCTTGATTAGCCCTGGGCTGTTTCTTCATCTGTGGCAATATTCCCCCTTATAGGGATGTGGTGGGAGATGCTGTGTGGCCAGAGCTGCTGCTCAAGAGAATTTGCTGCTCTTGCTCTACAGCCTATTTTGAAGCATTATGACTCTTCTATTATAAATCTGTTACCTGTGGCTTCTGGGGGAAGAAAACCGGCCCATTTTGATACCCTTCACAAACCACTACCATACAACTTGTGTCCTTTTAGGACAGGGGCAGAGAAACACAGCTGGAAGTCAACCCGGTAGACATTAATTCATCATCTGAATGCCTTATGGAAACATTTCCTTTCAACTGTGTGCCTTGAGGAGGACTTCCAGTTATAGGCTCCCACAGTTTAATGATACAACCCAAATTAAAACTGTATTACCAGACTACTCCTTGACAAAGAAGTTGGTCCACAGATGAGCACTTGAGGCATCTGGGCCAATTAGAGAACTTCTTTGGGATATTTTGGATGGAGTTGCTGGTAAAGAACATGATGCTTAAGTGCCAATCAACATGCTTATGTTAAGGCAAGAGCCAGCCTGGGAGAACTGGGCTGTCCTACAGACAAGCAGAGAGGAGAAACAAGGAGTGTGTCTCCATCATGCCTAAATCTCCAAGCCCTTCTCCACTGCTATTTGTTTTTGTGGACCTGTCCATGTCCCTTTTGGACCAAACAGACCAGGAGGAGTTAAGGCCCAGAATCTGTGGGAAGCATATGAGTGGGGCATAGTTGGAAAAATCTACAAGATTTGGTAACATGCTTTGATATTGATCCCAAAAGAAATTGAACTTAAAAAAATAACAATAACAAAAAAAAAAGAAAAAGAAAAAAAGAAATAAATAAAAAGAAAATGGAAAGGAAAAGAAAGAATATGCCCTTTGACACTGCTCTGGTTGAAATGGAAAACCAGGAAAGCAAACCTGACAGAGAGGCCGCCACATCCATGAGTACACCCTCTGAGGTGTTTAGAATACTGACCTGTGTTTGTCCTCTGTGGGTTCCTCAGTAAGCCAGAAAAGGAAATGACAAAGCACGTTCATGTTAACTTGGAAAATGTCATTATCCTCCAAAAACCAAGACACCAACTGGGAGAGAATCAGGCTTTTCTAGCCCACCTTCAAGGAGAGCATTTAGACCCAGATTTCTATGGGTCCCAGGAAGTTCCCCTCTACACAAAGTTCAGCGAGAAGAAAAACCTTTAATGTACTTTCATTCTGGGTTCAAGAACTCTTTCTGACACTGGGTTAAATGTCACCTCTGTTTTTCTACCGCCTCAGACTTCCTGGACCCCCTCACCTTCAGGGGTCCCAAAATTTAACTTTGACATGCAGGAAGTAATGTGGTCTTTTGAGGGCTCAAAACAAAAACAAAAACAATCAATAAACCTTAAGAATCAGCAAAATATAAGCAAAGCAGGGTGAATTCAGTCTCATAGCATCAAAAGAAGGAGAAGGAGAAGAAGGAGAAGAAGGAGGAGGAGGAGGAGGAGGAGGAGGGGAAGGGGAAGGGGAAGGGGAAGGGGAAGGGGAAGGAGGAGATGGAGAATGTCTTGAATGAATGAGGCAGTTGACTTTAATCCTACTCACACCATACTGCTCCCTAAGGTCTCAGCTCAGTAACTACACTTAGTTATATTTCCTTTTGGTTCCACAGACATTTGAATATGAGAGTGTTGGATTCTGGGCCACTGAAAGGAATAAACAAAAATCAAAATATAATATTTAGTATTTAATTCAATGCTTAAATAAATAGTGTAATATCTAGGAGTGGATGTGGGGTGGGAGACAATTCTACCACATTCCTCTTTACCTTCAAAGTTCTTTCAATTGAATTTAAACATTAGCCTTTATAATACTAATTCATGGGAGCAACTCCCATCTTACAGCTAAGGAAAACCAAGGCTCCAAGTTGTTGAAAACATCAGGCTGGAAATGGCCATCCCACTTCTATTTTAGTCTTCTTCTATTGGTGGAAGATTGCCTCAAAGAGGCATTGAGATCCATTTGCACAAAGTGGCTTAAAAAAAAAAAGGTCACTAGAATACAATGTAAACTCCAGGGAATTAAAAAAAAATGACTCGACAACATATTCGCATCAAGGTGAGGAAGCAGCAAGCTGCTTACTGTATTATACAACAATTATACAACAACAATATACAATTATACAAGAAATTATACAACTTCTGAAAATAAATTGTGTTCCTCTAATGGGGCTTAGCAATGAATCGATCTGATTCAATTCTCCCTTTGGTTGGCTGTGAGCATTAGCCTGCTAGGTGAATTGCCACAGAAAAACATATGACCTCCACACCTCCCTCTGGCCTGCTGCTTGGTGAATTACTGGATATTTTGGATCCATAACCTGGATCAAGTAAAAGCTGCCATGGAGAAGCAGGAAGAGTTGAGCTCCAAGAAAGTGAAGATGCCCCATTGTGGGTTTGCTTCAAAATAGTGGTGCAGACAGGCAGCAGCTGTCTAGCTGTCAGGTTTGCAGGCTCCACCATCTCCTCGGGAAAAACATCCAAGTCCCTACTGGAACTTCTCTACACTGAGCTCTAATTGGCAATAGATTCTTCCTGGGACTTAGAGCAGGAGTTAGAGACTTAGATAGGAAGGGGTGCTCTGGGAGCATAGAGACAAATGTGGCTAACTTCATAATCTGACTGAGAGCTCTCAGAGCAGAGGGGGCTGAGACAAGGAAGAGGTATGGCAACTGCTCACCAACTGTGATATCCACAAGAAAGATCTGGTAGGAGAGAAGAGGTAAGGAGTTAATCAGAGTGGCCAAGCCTCTGGGGATGACAAAGAAGACTCTAAGAGGAACAATATTGCAGACTTGTGGCTTTCTTAGCAGCCCTACTGAGTATCTGGTTAGACGCCCAGTAGGAGCAGCAGAATGTCCAGGTTCCTGCTACCCAAGGAGTCTGGAGGGCCAAATGTCTCCTATGAGGTGGGGAATTGTCCCTGAAACCCTGGTACATGACTCAGATATGCCTCTAGTTCAAGAAGATTCTGACAGATACAAGCCAAAAGCCAGAGGAAAATTCTATTAGTGGCCAATGGATGGCTTAACTGGCTTTCAAGGAGCAGCACTGATGTGCTTAATAAAGCCTCTTTCTTGGTACTGACTTAGGGAGCACTGAAGTGTGTGCCAGGTATTCACTAAGTCTGTCTTGTCTTCCAAGGAGGACACTGGAACCAGACTTAGGCAATGGACAGGTAACCTGTGCTTAGGGGATGCCTGATAACTACTGTTGGAATTGAAGAGGATGCAATCCAATCTACAAATGTGGCAAACAGCTCTGCTTCTAAATCAATCATGTCTCAAATGAGTTTTTCCAGCAGAACATACAGAGGCCATTCCTAAATAAGTACTTAATTTATACAATAGGCCCTATTACTGTTTTCTAAAGTAAAATCAGATTGGGAAGGCTGATGGGGCTTCTATGTATTTAGCATCTGGCTGGACATTCAGGGAGCATGGGCTTTCTGCATCTGGTTACTCTCTGTCTAGTGGTTCTTGATAGAATATTCACCTAAAAAAAGGGAAGAGAAACCATAAAGGGTAGGATTCAGAGGGCAAGTCTTCAACAGGGTGGAGGAGTCAGATGGTGGAGTGAAGGTGCTCTTTGAGCAGGGGCTGAAAAGACACAGGGAACACTGTCTTCAGCTATACAGAAAGAAGGACTGCAGCAGCTCTCAGAACCTTGTTGGCTTTCTGAGTCAAATATTTAGGCTTCTGGAAGACCCATCTTTTGGGTGGGAAGACAATGGAAATAAGTAAGGATGGAGAGTCAGTGGGATAATGAGGTCAGACTATTACAGATTTGGGTCCTTCAACCCAGCAATGGTAGAAACAAGGCTGGACCCAAAATTTCAAGGCACAGGCAAAGCTTTATTGGGGCAACAGCTATAGCTGAAGGGAGACACTGTCATGACAAAGGTGTCAGACTCCCTCTCTGAACAGTAGCCAGATAAAGGAAAGGAGGCAGGAAAGAAGTGACATCTAAACATGCAGGGGTAGGGAACACAGGGAATTGGTTACACAGGGACAGTTGACAGAATATGCTTCTTCACACATCACTTTTCATTTGCATTTTAAATCTCCATCCCTGGGTGTGAGTTTCAATATTATGATGAGGGGAAAAGCCAAATTTGGTGGCCATTGTATCTCGGGCTAGTTTGAACTGGTGTAGGCTTGCTCCTTGGTTGGTGATTGCTCTCCTAGAATAGTGGTATCAGCCAGCAAGAAGTGTCATCGGTGCACAGGGGCTTGTACTCAAGGCCTCTGACTGTCAGAAGAGCATAGGAGAGACAAATTGGCCATCTGTACTGAGTTTTGTCAGAGAAGACTTGAGAAAGATTTGAGTTAATACATTTTATTTACTTTTTATTTTTTAAGCATTTATTTACTTTTGAGAGACAGAGAGAGACAGAACACAAGCAGGGAGGGGCAGAGAGAGAGAGACACACACAGAATGTGAGGCAGATTCCAGGCTCTAAGCTGTCAGCATAGAGCCCGACATGGGCTTGAACTTATGAACTGTGAGATCATGACCTAAGTTGAAGTTGGACACTTAATGGACTCAGCCACCCATGTGCCCTTGAGTTAATATATTTTAAACAATGAGCTTTATTTTCCTTTTTTTTCTTCCAAATTTTTATTTAAATTCTAGTTAGTTAACATATAGTGCGATATTGGTTTCAGGAGTAGAATTTAGTGATTCTTCACTTACATATAACACCCAGTACTCATCACAAGTACCCTCTTAAATCCCCATCACCCTTTTAGCTCATCCTCAACCCACTTCCCTCCATCAACCCTCAGTTTGTTCTCTATAGTTAAGAGTCTCTTATGGTTTGTTTCCCTTTCTCTTTTTTTCCCCTTTCCATATGTTCACCTGTTTTGTTTCCTAAATTTCACATATGAGTGAAATCATATGGTATTTGTCTTTCTCTGACTGACCTACTTCACTTAGCATAATACATTCTAGCTCCATCCACATCATTGTAAATGGCAAGATTTTATTCTTTTTGATGGCTGAGTAATATTCCATTGTGTATATATGCCACATTGTCTTTATCCATTCATCAGTTGATGGACATTTGAGCTCTTTCCATAGTTTGGCTATTGTTGATAATGCTCTTATAAACATCAAAAGGCACGCATCCTGTTGAATCTGTATTTTTCAAAGATTGTTCCAGGAAGTCTCTGTTGATTCTTCTCATGGGAGGAAAACATCTCCAACCACATTTCAGGAAACAGGCTGCAACTTTGTCTACATCAACAGCTTAAATAAGTTTCAGGCAACAAAAGTGCAAAGATGTTTGTGGAGATGCTTTGGGGATTCAATCTTTTGGATTTGGCCTCCAGATCATCACACTGGAAAGTTCTGTTGTGCTCTGCTGAACTTTTGTAGACATTTCCTGAGAGCAGAGCACAAGGTTCCACATTATCTGTCACAACTTGAATTTCATTTCAGTGGCTGTAGTTGTTTGCCTCCACTGAGGGAGCCCAGTGCAGAAAGCCCTGCCACATGGCTCTGTCTCTAAGCACCTCTTTCCTGTAACAAGCCTTCAGAACAAATCTAGAGAGTTTGCAACTAAGACTACACAGCCTGATATTTGTAAGAAAAAAAAAAGACATGTATTAAATAGTGGCTATTTGAGGAAATGATAATAACTATATTTGGCAGTGTAAGGCTGATTGGTGATTGCTTGAGTTTTGATAGCTGAGACTCTGTCAGCCTTTCCATTATGAACCCAATTTTTCAGAGTTTATAACTTGGTCTTAAAAATGTGCTCCAGGCAGAAACCTGGCATACGAGGTCTCTGTCCAGAGAGAGGGCCTTGAGCAGATTTGTTCAGTTTTAATTTGAGAGATGTAAAGGGAAACTGTCCTGTGAGTGTGGATGGGTCTGATGCAAGGAAAAATTGTCCATATTTGGCTGCAAGAAACCTAACAGGGGGCAGGGGAGGGGAGGTAGGGGAGGGGTAACTTTGTCCAGAAAGCCCCTGCCTGATGGTATCTACCTGGCAGCCCTGAAAAGTGAGTTGAATCCTGAGGGCAAAGAGTATTTGCCCAATGGTTGTTGAAGAGTAAGGGACAGGGTGTCTTCCCCACTGGAAGGAGCTCAAAAGCCATCTGAACCTAGGACATGTGCCCAACTTCCTCATTGGAGGAAATTCTTCAAGCCTGGTTTCTAAGGGCTGTTCAGTGCTGACTGTCCTTTGGATGTTATGAGTCAAATTCATTCTTCTAAGTCATTTCAGCCCCCAAAAGAATCACTTAACATAATAAATGGGCACCCAAATGGCAAACCCTAGTTCTCCTTCATCAGATGTCTCCACTCTATTTCCCAAAGACCTTGATAACAAGGTTAGCTAGATTCCTGTCCAAATGTAATTTTCAAGGTCTAGAAAATAATCAAATGGAATGAAATCTCATCCTCTTTAATAAGACCATCAGTATTGCTAATAGGCCAGCAGTGTCTTTCTGATAGAACTGTTGATTCAACAGTGGATGTGAATGCCATTCTCATCGATTGTTTATAATTAGAGGTTGGAGAGATAAATGGCAGTGAGCTGAGGCAGCATTGATCCTTCCAGGGAAGTCTCAGTTCCAGGAGACATATCCAAACTCTTAGTAGGTTTGCATCTACTAGATGCATCCCAGGGATCAGTTTAGTTGCTTAAAACAATTTTTCTTATTGTTTTTCTGTGGGAAGTTTGGAAAATATATGGAAAAGCATAAGAAAATAAAAAGTACTCAGAGTACATCATCTGTTCATCATTATATCTAACCAGTGTTCCCATTCTTAAAGCTTCCATCCAATCATTTCTCAATGATGCATATCCAAATGTTATACAAAATTGGGATTATATTGTATATTTCTAAATTCTGCTTTGTTTATTTAGCATTACATTGTGTTTTTCTATCTCATTAGATATCTTTAGAAAGTATCATTTACAAATTAAGTCTATAACACTTGAATAGATTTAAATATTAAATTTCTAGACATTTTCTTATATTTTGCTGTTCTAAAAATACACTGATGAACATTTTCATCTTTTTGATTATTTCCTAAAAACAGTCTCCTGGAAACTTCTATAAGTAACTGTAGGCATTGGCGCCACATGCAGCATAAAATACTTATGTTCCCTCCTGCAGAAGCTCTGTCAAAGAAGAGATGAAGTTCTTGGGTAGGTTAATGTAGTTAGTGCCCCTTTTTGCCTTTCTGTTATGGAAGTGAGAATGCCAAAATAATATTTTTAGTTTACTTTATTGAGTACTTACTATGTACCAGGTACTAAACTAAGAACTTTTTCTAATGTTCTAATTTTCACAACCTCATGAGGAAAGCACTATTTTTTCTAGGTTAGTTGGCAATATTTGTTCACAATTCTCCCTTCCCTCCCTTTCCCTGCCTTAGTTTGTTGAATACAAAGCATACACTCCCACCCCACTGACTGTGGCCTTGACTATGACTTGCTTGACTAACATTATACAGACAGATACACACCAGAGGCTTTAAATATGTTGTGGGTTTTTTTTTTTCTCTCTTCTCCCACAAATTATTATTATTGAGTTTATTTGGAGTCTGAAAGGAAAAACAAACCCTCCATTATTGTTTTATGATGAAAAGCTACCGTTCTTAGTTGTCATTTGAGATGTTACTGGCCTCGTCTCTAGTTTTACCTACCCAAGAAAATTTGTAGTATTTGTATTTGCTTCTCTTAGGATTGGCTGACCATCCATGATCCACAGGTCATCCATCTCTTGAAGGTGGTCTTACATAGATAACAGATTCTATTGGCAGATATGGGAGCAATGGGAGGCTTAGAAAGACAGCTGTCCTTTACTCCAGATAAATCTTCACCAAGGTTAAAAAATTCTTTAAGTATGTAATTGTGAAAACTGGGTGGATCATGGTAAGTGTAGGGAGGGAGACCTGATTTTTCTCCTGAATAAGTCGCCATTTATTTGAAAGACACCACAATAGTTTGCTAGCAGATTTTTTTTTGGTGTGTTCTTTGAGGAAGCATCTGCTTTGCTTGGTCTTATCTGTTGTCTGTTTGTTTGCTTGCTTGTTTTTTGGTTTGCTTTTTGTTATTTTTTGGTGGAGTTCCTGTTCATTTTCTTCCACTTCTGCACTAAGCCATGAAAAGAGTGTGCCCCAGCTAGTCATTAGTCCTCAAATAAGGAGACATGAGGCATAACCAAGCTCAAATCTCTCTCTGCAACTAAGCCAGCAAATACCAATCAAGCCATAACTGAACTACAAACCCATGAGTGAGACTTAAGTGATTCTTGTTGTAAGCCACTGAGATTTAGGGGATGTTTGTTACACAGCACTATTACATCAAAGCCTAATTAGAGCAGCTTTGTTTGTCAATAAGGAAAATGAACTTCAGAAGACGAATTATGTCAAAGTCACACAGGAATAAATGGAAGAGCTCTGATTCAAACTCAAGTCTTAGTTCTGGAGGCAGTATTTCACAGAGGTTAGTGCACACGAGCATGTTATTGTCATTGTGTATGTTGTCTGGAGTTCCAGGTAGCTGTGAACCTAAGGTTCTGATCCATTGTAGACAGATATCTGCTATCACAGACAAGGTAGTAGGTTTAGAGCAGAGACTGAGAAAAGTCGTACCAAAACACCATGTTTGAAATGACTAGCCCATTTAAATGATTTATTACAGTGACCAATTCATTTAGAATTTGCAAAAACTAATGCCAAAGTTTGATGCTTCATGCAAAAAAAAAAATCGTATTTATGAGCATGAGATAAGGAATTACACTGCTTGGTTTTGCATTCTACCTCCATCACTTACTTGTTTTTTGACTTTAGGTAATTTAGGAAACATCCCTTTGTCTCAATTCCTTCATCTGTAAAATGAGATACCCAGACTATCTTTCTCATACAAATGATATGAAGATTAAATGAAATAATGTTTCTAAATACACTGAAGAGTATTTGGCATGCATTAAGTACTCAACAAATATTAACTACTTACTAACTTTATTATCCATCTTGGCCTATTTTTTCTGCTAATTGAACCAATTAACAGTTTCATGGTTAAAGTATGAGAGTTTCTGAATATAAATAAGCAATGTTTCTTTAAAGTGGAATTCCTTTGGTTGAACATTGGACATTGGACAATGGATTGGACATTGGACACTGGTAATTAGTACAGCTAGAGATTCTGTCAATAAGATGTTTAAAATCATATTTCAATCTTATCTTAAATTTTGCCTTTATCAAAAATCTCTTATTTCAATCAGTTGCACACAGTGTGCATTGATTCACAGTGTGAATATTGATTCACATTAGGATTTCCATCTACCCTTTTCTTGAACTCCACCTGTGAAAACATTCCATTTTCATATCTTGAAAAATTTTTGTATTGAAAATGTCATGGCCTTAAAACTGAGTACACAAAGAAATGAAGAAAGGAAGAAATGCATTTGGGCCTGGAGATTCTAAGTGATATGGACTTATGGATGTAACCAGATTGCCAGAATCATCTAAGAGTTATCAGGGTTGTCAGCAAAAGTTTAGCTCAGAGTCTTTGGGAATCTGGGGTCCAGCTGAGGTGTAGAATGTTCTGTTGGGAGAAGAGTTGGGGAAATTGGCTAGTTTTGCTGACTGGGTCAGAGGTTTGGTCTTGCTGTGATTCGTTTTTGAGTTATTGTGAATGAATAATGCCACTTCCTGCTGACATGAGCTTGGCTTGGTGCCTTGCTTCCCCCTTGCTGCCTGCTCCATCAACTGCTGGGTGCTGGAGCATGGTACCCTCCTTGAAATAACCCTGGGTGTGTTCCTGGTGACACATTAAGTAAAAGCAGTGGAAGGGAGATGCAATAAGTAAAGGCCCTAGAAGTCAGGAAGAGGGTTAGTGCCCACTACCTGCTTATAAAGAGGAAAAGAAAATCTTCCAGTTGGTTGCCATCCCCCTGAAACCTGAGGCTCTGAAGTTGTCATCTGTGTTTCTATTTCCCCTGCCTGTGCCTACCACAGTGCTTGTTTATCATACAATAGGTCCTCAATCAATGTTTGCCTTTATCTCTATCCAAGACAGATTAGTGTGTTGCATTCAGTGCTGCTTAGAATCAAATAATTACAGAATCTCTGAGTAGAAAAAGACCTCAGGTGGTAGCTGTTGCAGGCCTTCCAAAATGTATTTAACTAGACTCTGTTTGCACACTCCTCATGTGAAAGAGCTCACAATATGCTGATGCAATTAATTCCATTGCTGGACAGCACTACATGTTTAAAAGTTTTTTTTTTTTTATTATACTGAGTAGGAATTTGCCTATTGTTTAACAAAGTGAAGGGAAGAAGGTGTCTGTGGCTCTATAGATGGACATGTCCCTTACTCCCTTCCCCATTCATTCTCATTACAGATGAGTCCTTGGCACAATAAAATGTACCGAGGTAGGACTTGGAATTGATGAAAAGATGCTGCTTCCAGCTTTGGTAGGTGGAAGAAGTTTGGTCTCCAATTATTTCACCTTGAGGTCAAGGGTATCTGAAGCTTGAGTAGTTATAAAAATGACCCAATGTAGTAACATCACCAAATGCAAAGTTTTGAATAAATATTTAAAATCCTTCCATTATAAATCATTTATTATGATCACCCTCTGGGTGGTCATGGAACAAGATGATGAGCTTTTCTTAATGATGTATTTCATATAAATATCTTTCCATTTATCTTAGTGTTGGCTGATATGTGAACTGAATGGCAAATGAGGTAATTGATGTGCATATATAGGATGTACCTATCTCCTCATGTCAGAGGGCAGGAGCAAAGAAGAATTTCCCCTATTGGCTTTAGAGGCCTCAACTCTGAGCAGTGCCTCCCGATTCTGACCCCGTATATTCAGGATGGCATTTGACTTTGGTTGTACCAGGTTTCCAGAGCCCCTTATTCAAGAAGTTTGGTGGGAGCTGGGGGAAGAATTCATTAACTGGTGAGATGAAAAGTGACAAACATTCAAACGCAATCTGAACGTTAACTTTTAGGCTTGTGAGTTAATCTATATCAGTTTCCAGAAAAGGTCATGGTCTGGGACGGGTGCTCCAATGAAAATAAATGTGTTTTGGAGATGACAGTAACATAGCAAGGCTGGGACTCTTCAAGGGCCCCCTCCACACCCTTTTAATCATCAAACATATTAGGTATTAGAAATTGGATCACCAGGTTCACGACAGCTTTATATAAAATGTGTATCTCAGGTCAGGCTGATCTAATCTAAATATCTTGGTGTTTGGCATTTTCCACTTGACATTGTTAAGACAAATGTAATGGGACCAAGATTAAAGTCCCAGAATGACAGGGAATGATTTCACCTTGAATATATTAAAAATCACATGTGTTCTGGGGTTGCACGTTTAATTTGAAACATCTGTATTCCCTGTACATAGCATCTCTGCAGCTTGCTGCTCTACTATATTTATATTAAATAAATAAATTTAAAAGAGTCAAAGTGCTCATTTGCCTTCCACAGAATATCAGTGTTCTTTTGTTTTGTTTGTTTTTGTTTTAAGACCCTACTGTAACCAAAAAGGAAATTTGTATAAGATGTGGAGGAAATTGTTCTTTTCAGCTAGGTTCCTAAACCCACCTAAGATGGCAGCATCATGTTCCATCAGATCCCAGCTCTGTAGAAAACAGTGGATGAGGAAGTTCTCTTCCCATACTCAAGGGCTCAAGGAGACAGAAAAGTGTGGCATTTTCCTTGGAATTCTGCCAACTTCAAAGAAGGCCACCCAAGGGGCCATATGATGTGTGCTGCATCTAGCGAATGCTGCCCCACCTTCTACCTACCATGTGTGGGACTAACACTTCTCAACTGAGGGATATTTACACAGCCAGTCTGACCACCAAGTAGCCCACCATTCAGAGAATAACCTCATTCATTCCCAGCCACCAGTAGGATGCAACAAAAAACCAGAAGCTAAAACCATATAGTAGTTTCCTTTTTTATTCCTCTTCTCTTTTGTCTCTATATCCCAATCAGCTACATCTCCCTAAGCCACTATTCTGATCAAGTTCCTCCTCTGTCTCAGATCCTTCAGAAGCTCCACTTTGTGCCTGCAATGAACTGGAGCATCCTCCCTGCTAAGACTGACCCTATTCTCTCATGCCATGCTACCTCATCACATGGTTCTCTCTGTGCATGCGGGCCTGCCCTATCCTCAGCATGGCACACACTCCCCAGCCTCAGAGAGCTCCACATGTGCCATTCTCTTCATCTGGAAGCCACTTTCTCACTCTTGGCTTCCCTAGTTCCAGTTCACCCTTTAGGCCTCTGCTTATGTGAGTTTTGTAGTCAGCAAACACTTCTGTAGCATTCTGTGCCAGGCCCCCTTCTAAGCACTTCACCACTATTAAGTCATTAATGCTCCTAATAAGCTGGGAAGAGGGAACTATTATTATCACAGCCTGTTTTACAGATAAAGGAAACCATCCAGGATCATGCAGGGAATAAGCAGCCAGCCAGCATTCCAGCTCAGGCAGTCATTTTACAGGGCTGCCTCTCTTGCCAATTTCATAGAAATTGGAATTGATGACCTTTACACACCTTCACACCCTCCGCTGGCCCAGGGCCCCCACTGCACCCCCCACAGACCCTGTTCTTTTTACTTCATTACACTTATCACAGTTGGTAATTTTACAGTCATCATTGTGATTATTATTTCAAGTGTGTCTCTCCTGCTAAGTGGTCTGGTTCCTGTGGAGAGAGCCTCATCTGTTTTGCTCCCTGCTGTGTGTCACTGTTCTCTGTCAGAGTCTCTGGTCTGTAGTTAGTGACTGAGTTCAGTGTTTGTTCTTCTATTGGGCAAGTACTTCAGCCATCTTGCTAGTTGTGGGCATAGTGAGGCAGTGATACTTCCAGATGTCTTGTCTGCACTTTTAATGGTTTCTTTGCCAGAGTTCTGTGTACCATGGCTCACCTGGTCTGAGCCAAGGAGCTGGGAGAGACAGAGGAGACAAGACTCTTGGCCTTCATGTTCTCATGGTCTGGAGCTAGAGGTGAGCCAATCCAGCTCAGTAGGTGCCAGAGACAGAAGCAGTCACCACCCAAGGGGCCCTCCATTTGCTCATCTAACTGCTGAATCTTCCCTTTGAGCATAACAGAAATTAGTGGGGCAATGGGGAAACACAGAGAAAGAGGGGGACAGTGGGCTTCTTCCAAAATTCTTTACTGCCACAGTGTTTGTTTTTAAAAGCAATCATGGACTGCACTCTCCTGGCCTGCTAATGGAGAGTAAAGCTGTTTCACCACAATATGGGCCATCAGGGGAAAAATAAGCCATTTCTACTTGCTGACACTAAGGGAAACCTTCCTGCAAAGAATGTGCTAATGCCAGTATGCAACTACCTGGGGTATAGATGCAGTTGTGACTGACAGCAGTTTTGTGAAGGGCATGTTGAGTAAGCTGTTGGGCCCCCAGGAGCTGGCAGCAATCTCCCCATGCAGATATCTCATTGCAGCTCTCCAGAGATGCCCTAGGTTCAAATCCCAGTTCTACCAAAGACTAGCTCTGTGAGCCTAGGGCTCACCTTTAGTCTCTATGTCTTCACAAACTAATGTTGAGAGGTGACACTTTCCTCCCAGTAATGGTGGACAGGTTAAAGGGACTGAGCTTGGGAAACTATTTAATACAGACTTCACTCTCTGACTCACTGTCAACAACCTAGCTGAGCATTGTATATATACTTGGTAGACAGAAAACAAATTGTATTTTATAGAGGACAGTCCAGACATCTGTGAAGCCATATTCTACTTTCTCGCTTGTATAAGCCAACTATTGAATTTGACAATTTTCTGGGTCTAAGCTTCAGTCTCTCCTCTTGTGGAATAGTAGAGCATTTTGCCTGGCTAATATACATCCTCCTTTCTGATAACCCTTACTGACTGATTGTGGCTGAGTGGCATTTCCCTTGTTCTAACTCCTTGATGTCAGGCAGGGTGTGGTCACCTCCTAGTTCTAAGGGGAGCTGAAACCCATACCTGTCCAGTGGTGACCTACATCTCCAAGATTCTGTGATTGACTTATCCTTGGACAAGTGACTGAGTCAGACACACCAAATTGAACCACTAGAAAATATTTTCTCTCTTTTTGTCTTAAATTTGCTTAGCTGGTAAAACAGAATCCTGGAGCTGCTGGAGGCTAGTATGTCACTAGAACAAACCTGCAAAAAAGCCACACTAAGGAAATAGAGGGACGAGAGAGACAACATTTGAGGTCCTGGAGTTAGACTTTTTCAACCTGATAATTACACGAGAACATGGATTCTCTTCTTTGGTTAGATGGTAATACATCTTTTCTGCTGATTTGTTACTTAATCAGTAGGTTTTATTGTCTGAAGGAGTTTATCCTGGGTGTATGCCAAAGGGAGAATGAAGACACTGCCCCTGCCCTTGAAGAACTAACACTCTAGTGGAAGTGGTATGAGTGGGCTTTGATCAATATGGTAGAAGGCACTGGGTGGTAAATGTGTTAGGCTGAGTTTGAGGAATCAGATACATGAGACGCCAAAGAGTTTCACTTGCTAAGAGCCTTTCACACCATTTGGGTGAATGAGGATTTTCTGGAGGAAGTCATATGTGAGCTGGAACTCCTTCCAAAACCATATGCTGGGTCAATTCCAGGCCTTTGCAAGAATTGGCTGGGGTGCTACCACATCCTCTTTCTTCCACCCTGGGTTCCATGGATCCAACCCCATGGACACTGGATTGTCAAGGAATCACTCAGCTCCAGGAATAGGCAACAGCAGGAGGAAGATAGGTTATTTGGATAGCAAGTTAAACCTTTATGGTTCTGAATGGTCTTTCCCCCACCCCCTAGACAAGGGTGCAACCAAGGTCATATGGAGCTGATTTTGAATTAAACTGTAAGAAACAGAGTTAATACCTTCTTCTTTTTCTCCTATGGTGGCTTCTCCTTTACACACACACACACACACACACACACACACACTATTTTTAATAAAGATTCACTGACTTATTGTTTTTAAATTCTGTGACATTTCTCAAAAGACTGAAACATGCCATAAAGAGGCAGAGGAAAAGGGAAATAAAATTTCAGTGTTTTTCAGATGTGGATTATTATAAGAAAGACTGTATAACATAGTGGTTAAGTCTGTTGCCCAGTGCTCTGAATTTAAATTCTTACCTCTTCACTTACTTGCTATGTGAGCTTAGGCAAGCTACTTCAACTCTCTGCCTCAGTTTCCCCATCTCCAACCTGGGGTCAATCATAGTACTTATCTTATAGAATGTTGGTGTGGATTAAATAAGGAAATGCATGTTGTGTTAATAGTGGTGCCAGTCGCATGGTAAGTATCATGGATATGTCAACCGTTGCTATTACTATTAGTATTAAAGAAAGAGAGGAGGAATGCCATGAAAGATGGAGCCTGGAAATACGAAGGTACTTCAGTCTTAAATGATGAGTGTCATTGACTTAGGGAAGCATTAATTTATAGAATGGAACTAGAAGAAAATCTCTCATCAACTTTTAATAGTCAGGAAACTGAGACACAGAAAGGGGAAGTGTCTTACCCAAAGTCACACAGCAAGATATTTGCTGACCATAGAAAATACCAACTCTTCTGACTTCCAGTCTAGAGCTCTCCTTCTCCATCTCTGGGTTCCTAGCATTCATGTCTATCATGTCTATCAACCAAATCTTCCTGGATGTCAAAACTAGATTCTCTCAACCAAAATCTGGACCCAAATCCTGCCACAGATTTCCCTCTAGTAGGACAACAATCTGCCTACAAAAGGCAGATTAAGAGGAATGGTGGGGCTGCCTTAAGAAGGCAAGAGTAATTTTCAACAGCACATAAATCTGCCGATTGCCAAGGCTTGTTTCCCTGTCCCCCTGGAAAATGTGCACTTTGTGTTTATGCAGCTTTGAAGCAATTATTTCACAAGAAAGAAAATTTCTTGATCACATTCCTTAATGTTTTCTAAGTGAACATTTGGTATTTAGTGGCTAAGCAAAGTTACTTTTCTATAACGAACCAAGTGGATGATTAGAAAACATTTAATATACTTAGGTATGGGTGCCCGCTGTCCAAAGGGTTGCTTAACTCACAGTTTAAATTCTCATTTTTTTTTTAAAAAGGCAAACAGATTTCCATTATACTACAGAGTTTGGGATTAACTGTTTTGTTCCCACTAAAATCTAACTAAATAATGTGAATTGTGTGCTTTTGCATATATGTTCTATGAGGATATGTAGATATACTTTTTAAAAAGTGTTGAATGTCCTTGCCTTTTTGCCAGGATTTCCCTTTTGGATGGTGATCTCTCTGCATTGATGCACACTTGCTGGGTGGGATTAAGTGGAGATTTGATCCATAAATGCCACTGAGTTAGATAAAATCCT
This sequence comes from Leopardus geoffroyi, assembly GCF_018350155.1. NCBI lineage: Eukaryota > Metazoa > Chordata > Mammalia > Carnivora > Felidae > Leopardus > Leopardus geoffroyi. The sequence continues at coordinate 23,747,264 of NC_059335.1, read as the reverse complement.
GGAGCCCTGCTACTGCATTCAAGTTATCAGGGCTTTTGAAATTGAGCCCACATAAATTCATCTTAATATTGTTTTGATGACAAACAACATAAGAACCTTGACTGCCTTGACAAAGTAACCAGAAAAAAAAGAGTATTTATTAGAAGAGTACGTAGAACAGGAAAAAGAGTTTGAACAACCAGACCTTAGGCAGGTGGCAAGATGAGGGTGGGGTGGGGGCAAGACATCTGTGGGGTTCTCACCAAAGTTTATGGATTTTCTACAGGATCCATGTGTAGCAACTGTAGGTCCTTAAGTCTCTTTGTTTCATGTTTCAGATTCCCAGGAGACAAAATCTGAGTGGTCCATCTTGAGGAAGATACCCGTCACTGGATTGATCAGCTAAGACCAGGGAGGAAGTGACATGCAACAAAGGTGTGACCACTGGGAACATTCCCAAAGGAAGGGAGATTATTGTGAGCTAAGCAGCAACCCCAAATGCATCAATTGATCCAAGATGGAAATGTAACCAAAACCCTTTTTCTAATATTAAGCTGTTTGCCCTCTGTAACAGACACTGGCAGTGGTCTGCCAACCCTCCCCCTCTGTACTCCCTATTCCAGGGCATGTGCTTGACTCTCCACCACCCTTTCAGCTGCAATGACTCTTAGTGGCTTCTGTGTCCCAGAATTTCCCAGCTAGTTGTTCCTAGCTGTCACCTGCTTTTTTGCTCATTCTGTTAGCCTCTTCCCTTTTCTTGATCACTTTCCCATTCCCCTATCAGTGCTTTGTGGGGTCACCTCCTAAGCAAACCATTTCCCCTGAAATCTTTGTTTCAGGGTTTACTCTTGGGAGAACCCAGCCTAAGGGACATTTCCTTTCAAGAAACATACCAATCTGCTTTTGATTGATGGCCATCATTCTTTAATGAACTGGACAGCTGTCTCACCCTAGAGGTAGTCTAGCAGTCTCTTGCTTTATCTACCTCTAGCATGCCTGGGAAAGGATCTGGTGGCTGAAGAAAAGCCCTTGCACCATGGCTAGACACAAAGATGGTCACATTTCCCTCTGCTTGGAGAGAGGCTGTCTGCAGTGCTCACAGTCAGCTCTGCAGCTTAGTGTCCGCGGTATTGTTTCAGGTTTGTGGATGTTGCTTCTCCAATTGCGTGATGAGCTGCTGGAAGCCAGGCATCCCAGCTTTCCTTTCTTTTGTCACCCTCAGGGTACAAAACAGAGGGATAGGTACATTTAATGTATTCAAAGAAGATGTGCTGCTGCCAGGGGATGGACAGGCATAACAATTTCCAGTTTTCCATAGGCCAAAGGGATTTCTGCTCTACATGTGCAATGATAATCTAGATAGTTTTGAGGGGGGTGTTGCAGGCACTGTCAGAGCCCTGACCCATCCCCTTGGCATTTACTATTTCTATGTAAACCAAAGACTTCTTACTGCCACTACGTGGGACTTTTGCCTTCTCTGGAAGCAGAGGCATGTTTAATTCTACACATGGGGCAGACCCAAAGGGCCAGAGAATAAGTGCCCAAGAGAACAGCTCTCCACAGTGACAGGATATGATGAATAAACACTCTGGCCTCTGCCCCTTGGGTAGAGAAGCTCTGAGGTGTTCCACAGCATCTGCAAAGGAATGCAACAGGGCTGAATAAAGTTTTTCATAAAGTCTGCTCTTGGAAACACCCTTTATTGGCTTTCTCCCTTCCTGACTTCTCAAGTTCCTCCTCATCAGTTGGTACTTCCTGGATTTACTGCTAGCACTCATGGACCTGCTGTTGGGTTCATTAAGACAAAGGAGGACTGGTTTCTTTATATGAAAAAAGTTCTTTTAGAGTCTAAGAAATGATAAAGGGAAATTTCCTGTCAATATACATTTACATTGGATTAAATTTATCTCCTATATGGACTAGCTTCTGTTTTCTTGTTCTTTTTTTCTTCTTCCAGTACATGTGTGCCTCCATTCATGCAGAACATTATTTTACAAGACAGAAAATATTTTCCCAGGATGGTGTAAATTACGACTGAACAATGTAGCCATCATTGCCATGCCACTTGGCCAGGCTCAGATAAATGGCCTATTCAGAGGTGCGTGGACCTGGATGAATTATGATGTTATCCCAAGGATGTGGCAGCCCTGGTGCATGGGTGATGGAATATCTGTAAGTGTGGCCTTGTGATGAGCTCCTAGAGGGTAGGACTTAGCTCTTATTGAAGCCTATCCTGCTGGCAAGTCTGGGGAACTCTGTGGGCACAGACCCAGTTGCCTGGGGCTGGGTTTAGATGATAACATTTTCTTCTTGGTCTCTTTCTACTTGCATGGGGAACCAGCTGTATAAAATACAGCTGGTGGAAGAATGAGTAGCATAAATGTCCTAATTTTACTTTCTGTCTGTGGGGTTTAAGATTCATTTGCTGAAGTGGACTCGGCTGCTATTAACCCCTTTGTCAAGATTAGATGAGCTTACAATGGAGGATCTGCTTCGATATGGTCTTGGTGTGTTTTATTTATTTTTCAGATGCAAAGCCTTGAATCACTGTACTCAACAGCAGATCTCAAATTTTTGGAATCACTTTGAGATTTGATAAAAGTCAAATGCAATTACACCTACACTTAACATTATGCATACAACATTAGAAGGTGACTAGACTCAAAAAACTTATTCATGGACTCATCAGTGGCCCACAGATCTCTGGCTGAGACCCCTGTGTTTGTCACTGTTAGTAGCTGTGGTAGTTTTGAGGGTGGAGATTCACCCTGAATCATCTTATGATGAGTAGGATGCACAGTCTGATGACAAGCAGTGCATTTAGGAGGAGACTGTGCAAAGAATATAACACCTACCCATAGAAAAACTCACTGCTATGTGTTTGGAGATGGATGCCAAACTTAAGCAGTAAGTCCAATGTCCCCCTTTTGGCCAAGTTTCAAAAACTTTAAATTCAAGAAAAAGAATTTTAAATTAAAGAACTGTAGGTATTAATGTTCTTCCAAGTTAGAAAGATGTTGGCATCACTGATTATATTTGCTTGCCTTTTGTTATTGTTATAATGTATATGTATTTTCTTCCAAAAAAATTAAAAAAAAAATTTTTTTTTTCAACGTTTATTTATTTTTGGGACAGAGAGAGACAGAGCATGAACGGGGGAGGGGCAGAGAGAGAGGGAGACACAGAATTGGAAACAGGCTCCAGGCTCTGAGCCATCAGCCCAGAGCCTGACGCGGGGCTCGAACTCCCGGACCGCGAGATCGTGACCTGGCTGAAGTCGGACGCTTAACCGACTGCGCCACCCAGGCTCCCCTCTTCCAAATTTTTAATATTCTTCCTTCTCATTTCCTATGCATATATTCATATTATTTTTATAAATTAATATATTGTTTTTCACATGTCATCAGATATTGTTTATACAAATATATTTGAGGATTACAGGATTTTTTCTTACTGTATTTAAACATTCTATTGTTAGGGGCACCTGGGTGGCTCAGTCGGTTGAGCGTCCAACTTTGGCTCAGGTCATGACCTCACTGTCCGTGAGTTTGAGCTGCACTTCGGGCTCTGTGCTGACAGCTGGGAGCCTGGAGCCTGTTTCAGATTCTGTGTCTCCCTCTCTCTCTGCCCCTCTCCCACTCATGTGCTCTGTCTCTCTCTGTGTCAAAAATAAATAAGCATTAAAAAAATTTAGACATTCTATTATTAGAAGCCACAGAATATTCATAATTTCTTATTCTTTATATTGCTCTTGATGCTCAAACTCTCATGAGAGCTTTTCCATGACACTCTGACCTGATCCTGAGCTTCCTGGAATCACCTCCCAAGCAAATTACTTGCCTTTGATCCCTGGGCTCTCAGGTGGCTTATCAGAAAACATTTTTTTTTCCCAAACAAATGTGCTCTTTCTCCAGGATGGAATGCTGGTCAGGTAACTTTCTGTTGCTGGTTACAAACTTTCTGTCTCACTTAATTCTCATAGTAGCCCCATGAGGCAGGCATCACTTTCTCCATTTGTCAGATGAAGAAGCTGAGATTCACAAAGGTTATGGCCCTTTACCAAGGCTACATGGAGAGTTTGTGGGATCAGATTTCAGCTCTGCTTTGCTCCACATCCTGTGTTCTCACCAGCTTTTCTCTGCCACCCTGCCCAGAGTGCTCCACTCATTACCCCTGTGTGTTCTTGGGCATGCTACTCTTTGTCCTGGCTCTGCCTTCCCACTATCCCACATACACACAGTTTTAGGAGTGTGGTCACCTCAGGTAAAGAGCAGTCGGTTGACTGCTCACTGCCTGAAGGGCAAAGCCCCTTTTCTGGATTAAGATGATCAATTCCTGTAAAATGAATTCTGCATGTACCCTGCTGTATAATTAATGAAACATTATCTGTGTAGGAGGAAATGTATCCTTTGGGACTAAACCCAGACTCTATGTATCTACTCCTGGGCTTCCTTGATGAAACTCAGTGGGGCCAAGTGGAGAACATTGACATTTGAAAGCCAATTTTCATTCTTTGGACTGATCGATCAGGAATCTGTCTCTGTGCTGTGTTTGTTCATTAGATTCCAACACAGACACAGACACAGACACACAGACACACACACACACACACACACACACGCACATGCACACACAGGATGTTCACCTTGGAACTGCTACAATTCAGAAGGCCATGGTGCAGGGCATTAGCATTTGATGCAGCAACCTATCTAAACAGTGTAGCTGAGGAGACTTACATCATGGAGCACATTTCAGATCCACGTAATGAAAGAGGAAACATGTCAACTCATGTCAAAACTATTACTTATGTAGGTTTTCCAACTTCTGTGTATTTCCAGTACTTTGCTTTCTGACTTTGGCTCTGCCCACACCAATAGAGCAGGACAAGAAAGAGAGTAGAGTTTTGGGAATGACTTTTACTGTCCCACCCTTTGCTCAGGATCCACAATGAGAGCTCTAGAACTCAGTTCCATTAGGATTGGGACAGAGATGCCAAGACTCTACTGCTTTAATATTAACAAAATTTGTAATTACTGGATTCTTACTGTGTTCCAGGCACTGTTATAAGAACTTTTGCAGATATTAACTTATTTAATCCTCTTTGAAGTATGTACTGTATCCATGATTTATGGATGAGGAAAGAGGTATAGTTAAGTGACGTGCCTGTGTCACCTAGCTTGGATGAAGCAGGTGTTCAGTGAGTATATTGTCGTCCACCTGGGAATAGACATGAGGAGTTTCCTGAGATCCCTCTTGCCACCAACACCCTTCCATCACCAACCAACTTTTGAGGATCCATTTTCCCAACTGACATCTTATGACACAGTTTGGGAATCCTTTGGAAAGTCAGATTATGGTGCCTTGCTCAAATAAAAAGGAGTAAAACTCAACTTTTGCTAGATGCTTCTTCAAATCTAGCTTCATAGCTCTTGTAACAATGCAGCAATAAGGGGAAAGAATGCTTATTGAGCAAACAGAATGTGCGAAGCATTCTACCTCAGGTAAATTAACTCTTTGGTCTAAGCCAGAGATTGATAAACTACAGCATATGGGTCAAGTCAGGCCTGCTACTTGCTTTTGTAAATAAAGTCCTATTGGAACTCAGCCACACCCACTCATTTACTTGCTGTCTATGGCTGCTTTCATGTTACAGAAGAAAAGTTGAGTAACTGAGATAAAGACTGTGTGACCAACAAAATCTAAAACATTTACTCTCTGGTCCTTTATGAAAATTTCTGCCCAACCCTGATCCTTGTAATAACCTGTACAGTGGGTTTTATTTTTATAAATGAGAAAACTGAAGTTCAGAGAACTTAAAAGTTAGCTCAAGGTAACCCAGACCATGGCAAAGTCATGTGTTATACTTCAAGTGGCTGCATCTCTGGCAATGATATGGCAGTCCTGGTGTTTCTCAAGGTTTCAGGGAATACCTCCCTCTACCCTCCAACTGTTTCAGGAAGAGTGAGCAACCACAGGTTTGTTTCTCTAGTCCATCACCTTGTTTGCATTGAGCATCCTGGTAGCTGCTGGACTCTGTTCTGTATGTCTCCTCCTCTTTGCTGTCCTGGCCACTGTGTCTTGCTTCCTATTACCAAGAATATAACTGCTCTTCCACATGGTTGTCTTGTTAACCAATGGGCACAGAAACACATTCGATCATTTTCAGTATGAGAAATGATAGTGTATACAATTGCTTCAGAAATTACCAAGAAGAAAAGCAGTGATTAAAGTTTTGGCTTCTTTTTTTTCTTCCTTAGAGACAATAGTGTTGATTTCAGGCTGTCTCCATGAACAGCACATTTGTAGGAAATTCAGCAAGCTAATTTGAAGAACAATGATTGCAAGCATAATAGAGTCCTTGCTCCTCACTGACACCTCACATATGACTTCCTAATACTCAAATGTGGTCACACGGGATCCTTATATCACCACTGACAAGAGTAACAAAGCCCACCTACTCACCAATACCACCTCATCTTTCCTGGACTCCAAACCACCACTCCCCAAGCTGTGCTTCCTCTCTCCAGTCTCACACCTTCCACCTTCTCTGATACAGTTTTTACTTAGCTGAGTAGTGCAATCAATTATGAGGTGTATTGATATAATTTTGTATTAAAAACAGTATCAGAATATAGACATTTACAAATTATTTACTTGTTTCCTTTAGTTGTGCACTTTTCCTGGAATACAACATATATACATAAAAATGCACAAATAACAAGTATATAACTTGATGAATTTTCACAGACTGAACAATATCTGTATTACCAGAATCCAGACTGAGGAATGGAATATCATCAGCCTTTAGTAGTCTGTCTTGTGTCTTCCAGTCCCTACTCTCAAGAGTAATAGCTATCCTGACTTTTATCACCATCAGTTTTGCTGCTCTTCATCTCCATGGGAGTGGTGTCATTAAATGCTCTTGTGTCTGGCTTCTTTCCCTCAACATAAGGTTGGTGAGGTTCATCCAGATCCTGGTTTACAATTATAGATCATTGATTTTCATTGTTGTCCAGTGTGAATATACTACAATTTACTTATCCATTCTATGGTTGATGGGAATTTGAATAGTTTTTTAGATTTTGCTATTATAGATTGTGCTGTTTATAAATGTTTTTATACATTGCTTTTGGTGTACATAATTACACATTTCTTTCAGGCATATACCTAAAAATGTAATAACTAAGAATAGTATAAGCATACATTCAACTGTAGAAAATAATGACAAATGGGGGACACATGGGTGGCTCAGTCGGTTAGGCATCCGACTTTGGCTCAGGTCATGATCTCACTGCTCGTGAGTTTGAGCCATGCGTTGGACTCTGTGCTGACAGCTGGGAGCCTGGAGCCTGCTTCAGATTCTGTGTCTCCCCCTGTCTCTGCCCCTCCCATGCTTGTGCTCTGTCTCTCTCTGTCTCTCAATAATTAATAAATGTTAAAAAAATTTAAATGCTTAAAAAATAATTACAATTGTTTTCTAAGGTGATTGTACCAATGTGGGTGGTGGCGCACTGCTGCCACCAACAGTGGATGAGAGTTCCAGTGTGCTCCACATTCTTGCCAAATTTGGTAATTTGATCTTTCAAAATTATTATTTTAGAAAGATTCAAGATTTTCCTTATTATAATACCTCTTTTACTAATTTTACCTATCTAATTTTTAGAAGAGAAAGTTGCAATTAGATAAGGTTTTTCAGGTCATGATTTGAGGGTGCTGTCTTTCATGTCCAGAAAATCCCATACCCATTTGTTCCAATTAACAAAGTAACAGGTCTTGGCTGTGTTCTCTCTCCTGGCAAAAACCTTTGCATATCATCAAAACACAACATATTAGTCTTCTAGGGAAGACAGATCCTGTTAAATAGAACATCTTTTTGTTTGGTTTAGTAATGTGATGGATTTTGATCTGCACAGGTGAGCCTGAAGTCAAAGTTGGAACTAGCACACTCAGAGCAGGTACCTGAGACTGGGTTACCGTAGGTACCAGCAGATACTACTGGGGGCTTAGAAATGAGAAAGAAGAGGAGAGGGAGTCAAGGAAAGGTGTGTATCAATCCGGACACTGGCATGGCACATGTGCTCGATCCCACTGGAGAATTTGGGGGCCAGTATAGAACAGACCACAGGTGAGGGGCTGGAGCATCAGTTCAAAGATATTTCCCACTTGCACAGGAATGGTCAGAAACAAAAAGCCCTCAGACAGGGAGTCGTGGGGGTTGTCCCCCAACAGACTTTACCTTCACAGAGGCACAGTGGGGCACCAACAGCCTCTGCTTCATTAGGCCTCCACCACCACTATTACTGTTTTATGCTGAACACATAGTTTAGCAAGGTAGAATCCTGCCTCTCAGAAACCATTCTGACTACTAAAGGAACAAATATACGCATTCAGGGGACAGATGCTTCCCTGCCTGATGTTGACAGGACCACCTAAAAGGCATGAAATACCTTCCTGGCTTCAGACAGGCCCATAAGTCTATCACTGCATGTGTCCAAAGTCCTTCCATCAGCTCCAAAGAACTTCCTCTGGAGCACCAAGGCCTAGCCTCTCTACCTCATGTGTGTATTTACTCATTTCTGGGAGAGAAAAACCATCCTGCTCATCTTGAAGCCCAAATAGCACCCATCAGAGGCCCAGTGGAATAGATAAGGCTGTTGTCACTGTCTGCACACCTGCTCTACTCTGCTGGGCTGTGTGCTGATGGGTGATAGACTGATGAATCTCCTCCCTGCCATTGTGAAACAGAAATTCATTCCATCTCCAGGCCTAACGCTTGTTCACCCAGACTGAAAACTGAAACACCCTACCAGGACTCTTAAGTCAGGATTTCATTTCAACAGGAATGTCAAAGTCCTGACCTAGCTCCTGAAACACATCATTTGCCTTCTCTCAGGAGAGGAGAGCAAGGTCTCCAGAGGCCAGAAACAGAGCTCTGATGCACATAGGTTTGAGAATCTGGGGTTTCTGTAGGATATTTGGGGAAAGCAATTTATATTTGCATAGCTTCAGAGGTTGCCATTTTATATGACAATCACTGTGTTGGGGCTGAAATGGAGTCCCTATCCTTACTTTTTCTTTTTTTCAATTTTTAAAATGTTTATTTATTTATTTTGAGAGAGGGAGGGAAGAGAAAGGCACTGAGGGAGAGAGAATCCCAAGAAAGCTCTGTGCTGACATCTCAGAGCCTGACACAGGGCTTGATCCCATGAACCATGAGATCATGGTCTGAGCCAAGATCAAGAGTCAAACACTTAACCAACTGAACCACCTAGGCACTTCTAGAGTCCCCATCATTTTTTAACTACAGATGGTCAGGATGACACTTTCTATAGAACTAGGTTTCTCCTTTCTTCTCAGGCTGTATGAACCCTATTCTTAGGCTCCACCTCCAGGATGCCAGAAATAATTAGGCATTTTGTTGAGGATACATGGCACAGGTAATAGCAACTCACTCCACTTTACCCCAGGGCAGACATTATTAGTCAATCCTAAGCCTGGAAACAGACTCTTCCCTCATCTTTCTTCAATACACCATCTAGGCAGCTATGACCAATTAAGTTGTGCATATAAGTTATTTTCCTGGTTTATTCTCCTGTTGAATCTGGCACCTGTAAAAAGCATCGTGGGACCTGGATAATATTCTGCCCTTCATGGCCTCTTTCCCATATATGCTATATACATGTATTAACAAGAGGAATTCATCCATCCTGAATATTCAACATTCATTGGATAAATGTATTTTATTAAACATTTACTGTATTCTAAGGACTGTGCTAACATTATGAGCATTCAAAAGGAGCAGAATTCAAGGTCAAAGCTGCTCACTGAGAGAATCTTACTAAGATCAGATTTATTACTGGAACTGCAGAAAACACTGTATTTATAGGACTAGGGTTCCCCAGTGTATGTCACAGCCACTTTCCACACAGGGAGTTTTCCTTTTGGAAAAGTAGAAGTCTAGCAGAGGAGAGGAAGAATGGGTACAGGTAGGAAGAAAGAGGAAGCCAACCAGAGACTGATAGAGTCAGATTGTGAGTTCATTATTACCTCTTGTTTCTCAGTCATTTCCCAGGGAAGATCCAAGATTGTGATGAGGATAGAAATTAATTGGACATTGTTGGGAAAAATGAGCAGGCTAGTAATACCTATTTCCCCAGTAAACCACCCTCACTCTTGGGGAAAAGACAAATCTATTCATACACATGGTAAGATCACTGGATAAGGAAATGATACCAGCACCAATGGCAGCCATCCAGAAACTTACCAGCAGCCTAGAAAAAAGCTACCACAAGAGATTCTACACAAGCAGGGGAAGAAATATTTAACCAAACCAAGAAGTCCATTGCTGTGGGACCTGAACCTGAGTATACAGAAAAGAATGGCCAGTTGGGCCGTGAGAAGAATGTGCAAGCTATAAGAAGAGGGAGAATCTGGTTCCTGAAGTCTCAGAAGGTATTCTGGGTGCTACTCCAGTCTGCCTGTAACTTCTAGATTACTCCCTCATCCTTTAAAAAAAAAGTTATTTATTTATTTAGATTGAGAGAGTGTGCAGGGAAGGAGCAGAGAGAGAGGGAGACAGAGAGAATCCCAAGAAGGCTCCCCATTTGCATTATGGAGCCTGATGCAAGGCTGGAACTCATGAACCATGAGGTCATGACTCAATTGAAACCAAGAGTCATATGCTTAACTGACTGGGTCATGCAGGTACCCCACTCCCTCCTCCTTCTTAAACTGGCTTATTCTTTGTTACCAAAGGAGTTTCCCAAATACAAGGATGATGAGCCTAGGAACCAATTCACATGAGTCATCATTGAAGGAGCCGAAGACTTTCACTCAGAACCTGAGGGTTGCCATCTAACACGTTGCAAGCTGTCTGAGAAAGAAACAAAATGGAGAGAAAGAAGTGGGTCTGACAATGTATAGACCACACACTGTGCAGGACTCTCCAAATCCATCAGTTGTAGTATCCTGATAACAGTCTTATAAAAGATGTGTAAATAAGTGCTGCTCTGCTACCTCAAAAAATGGGCTTAGGGAATCACATCACTATTCTGTACACATGGCTGATCCAGGATTCAAATTATGCTGATGGTTCCATATCAGAAAGAAATGCAGATGCCATCAAGTTACATGCTCTCACTGGGTCCTATGTAATTCGTTCAGCATCTTTTTGCACCCACAGTGCCTGATGCCAAGTCTTATATCTAGAACATACCCAATAAATGTTCAAAGAAAGGAAGAAGGAAAAAGAAAGTAAAAACTTGGGGTATGGAAAAGTTGGAAGGAAAAAAGAACAGAACAGTCACATATATGGCACACATTCTGGTGACAAGAGTGACCTCCTAACAAGCTTTCCCTTACATTGGAATGAAGCCTACCGTCAATGTTCCCTCCATTTTTCTTGGATCCTGTCACTAACTGATGCACACCAGCTCTATGTATGTGGTCACTCCCCACAGCCTGCACCTGAGTCTCTATGCCATGACTGAACTTATTTGTCCTGAGAGCTGGAAATACCTCAATGTATTGCCCCCAGGATAAGACCTTAACTAATGATAGTTGCAGAACTACATAAATGCTTTCTGGACCTGATCTGCTCAACTCTTTGGTGTATCCCCAGAACTCCCTTTTGGAATGGAGCTTAAGTTTCCAGGAACCTTTTTTGATACTGCATCCTTGTTTGTCCTTTTACTCCCTGCCCCACTTTCCTACTCCCTTTCCAATTTTTCCTTGGATCATTTCCAAAAAAATAATGTTTCTACAGATCCTCTTTTAAGGTCTTCTTGGGAACCCAACATAAGACACGAACCTCATTCAAAACTTCCCTTTGAGAACTAAAGCCTTCCAGTAACTTCTCTTCTTGTCTGTGCCTCAGCTTTAATAGAGCTTGATACTCAAGTTCAATTCTTAAGCAAGTGTTTAAGAATTTCTGTTTATCCTTCTCTAGTCTTCAGCCCCATGTATGTGAGCACTGGGGGTAAGGCTTGAATTTTTAAGTCCTTTGTTCAAAACTTCCTTAGGAAGTTGCCAAATGTTCCCTTTTAAAATAGTTCATCACCTGCCTTTAAAGGTTCTAATCAGGAAAATCCAGAATAAAGTAGACATTAAAATAGAACACGTAAGGTAGGTAGAAGAATTATAATGAATGTTGACTTAGTCTAACCAAAATACCAGATACTCTTTTAAGTTCTATTTGTAAGCTGCCATGTTTATTCCTGCAACAACACTACAAAGGATGTATTACCTACACACCTCTTTCTTAATAGATGAGGAGGAGACTAGAATCTCATCACTAAGGAATCCATCTCAGGAAACATGGAGTCCAACAAAAAAGGCATTGCGGCTGGCAAAACCCATATCCTAGAAGTGGGAAATTGCCATGTTTAAGCAGATACAGAAGTCAGTAAGTTTCCCCAAGGTTGGCTGATTCTGATGCCTTGCATTTTAGGACAGATTGAAGCAGGGGACAGAAACATCAGTTAGTGAGAAGACAGGAGTCACCTTTTACCTATTCTCATGAGTCATTGTTGAAGGATCCCTATGTGCTCAAAAGTCCCTCTGAGATCCCTCCTTCCACCCCAATGAGGAAAGAAGGATAAACTTACCTATTCACAACCAGTAGAGCCATTTTAATCGAAGCTAAGAAGACCACACTAGTGGGGTGAAAAATAAACACAAACCAACACAGAATGGACTTCAACAGCATGCAGTAAGACTTGCCTACCTACTGTTTATTGGGCACTGACTCTATACCAGACATTGTGCTCAGTCTTTTCTTCCATTTAATCCTCACAGCGGCCCCATGCATATATTCTATTCCTATTTCCTTGTAGAGAAATGGAATACAAATAAGGTTTAGGTAATTTAAGATCTATGTTCAAGGTCACTCAGCTCTTAATAAGGGAATCTCAAATAGGAACTGGGCTCTTCATGACTGTGCACTTAACTACTACACTGTAGTACAGTGGAGGAGGAAGGTTTCCAGGAGGCTACGGAGCTCGAGCTGGTTCAGGGGACTCTCCTGGTGTGCCCTGCTCTTGACCCTGTCTGGGGAGCACAGGGGAGAGAAGAAGGCATGACTCAGCACTTGATAATTTGGCCATCTCTCTCTCTCTCTCTCTCTCTGTCCCCCACCTCCTTCTCCCTCAGGATGGTCCTGTGTCATGGTGTCATGATTACTATCTGCTTGTCGTCATCACTACTGCTATTAACAACACATGAATAATTCAAAAAGTAAACTTTGAGGCACCCAGCTCCTTCCTGCCTTGGGGAAGCTGCCAAATATATAGCTTATCCTCAGGGAGCCCACGGAGCTGTTTGAGGAGAGGAAGACGTGCATATGGAAGATTTCATTCCTCCAAACTGGTTACATTTTATGCCTCCAATGAATTCAGAGTCCCCTTCTCACCTGTGAAAGTCTCAAACTGAAAGACAGTGAATAAAAAGAACAGTATTGGATGATGCTAACCTCCACTTTAAGGGATATCTGCTGGTTTCTTTTTCTCTTTTTCCCCATATGAGATTTTCCCAGGACCTGATGGGCCTGAAATGTTGCTGGGTGGTAAAGACCTAATGCCCACAAGACAGAGAAGATTCTGGAAAGCAATTCTGTGTGGTAATGGGTCATCTCCCGAGGCCTCTCCTGCCCAGCTCTGAAGTGGAATCATTCAACAGAAGGTATGCCCTGTGGATCAAAAGGCTTTGAGAAGAAGCAGGGGGATTTATGCACCCCAGTAATGAGCCCAGTAGGGAGACTAACCAGCCTGGTTTTCCCAGGACTGTTTGAGTCTTAACCCTGGAAGCTTCATATTTCAGGAAGTCCCCAGATACAGGCAGACCAGGATGGAGAGCCCAGGATCAGTGAGGGCTCATGGAAAAACAAATGTTCAGAAGGGAAGTTTATTCTTCAGGGGAGATTTCAATTTTAAATCTTAAAACATGGCACAAAAATAGACACTCAGATCAATGGAACAGAATAAGGAACCTAGAAATGGACCCACAAACATATAGCCAACTAATCTTTGACAAAGCAGGAAAGAATATCCAATGGAATAAAGACGGTCTCTTCAGCAAATGGTGCTGGGAAAACTGGACAGCAACGTGCAGAAAAATCAACTCCCCCATCTTTGGAATGGGCCTTCCCCTTGCCTTCCTCATTCCCAGAAGATGCCCCAGGGATACAGCCTGGAAATAATGGTGTAGTGTTGAGGCCATCTGGTCAGAACCCAGTTAAAACCTCCGTATAAACTTTTAAGAATTGGCAGGCAGGTGTGGAGATAAGTTGCCTTGCAGCTACCCAGAATAATCCTTGTAGGTATGCTGCCTACCCATCTGCCTACCCATTCTTACACCATACACAGAAATAAACTCAAAATGGATGAAAGACCTAAATGTAAGATAGGAAGCCATCAAAATCCTCAAGGAGAAAGCAGGCAAAAACCTCTTTGACCTTGGCCGCAGCAACTTCTTACTCAGCACGTCTCCAGAAGCAAGGGAAACAAAAGCAAAAGTGAACTATTGGGACCTCATCACAATAAAAAGCTTCTACACGGAGAAAGAAACAATCAGCAAAACTAAAAGGCAACCAATGGAATAGGAGAAGATATTTGCAAACGACATATCAGATAAAGGGTTAGTATCCAAAATCTATAAAAAACTTAAACTCAACACCCAAAAAACAAATAATCCAGTGAAGAAATGGGCAAAAGACATGAATAGACACTTCTCCAAAGAAGACATCCAGATGGCCAACCAACACATAATAAAATCCTCAACATCACTCATCATCAGGGAAATACAAATCAAAACCACAATGAGATACCACGTCACATCTGTCAGAATGGTTAATGTTAACAACTCAGGCAAAAACAGATGTTAGTGAGGATGCAGAGAAAGAGGATCTCTTTTGCAATGTTGGTGGGAATGCAAGCTGGTGCAGCCACTCTGGAAAACAGTATGGAGGTTCCTCAAAAAACTAAAAATAGAACTACCCTATGAGCCAGCAATTGCACTACTAGGTACTTATCCAAGGGATACAGGTATGCTGTCTTGAAGGGGCACATGCACCCCAATGTTTATAGAAGCACTATCAACAATAGTATGGAAAGAACCCAAATGTCCATTGATGGATGAATGGATAAAAGAGATGTGGTATGTATGTATGTACACACACACACACACACACACACACACTGGAGTATTACTCAGCAAACAAAAAGAATGAAATCTTGCCATTTGCAACTACATGGATGGAACTAGGGAGTATTATGCTAAGCGAAATTAGTCAATCAAATAAAGGCAAATATTATATGACTTCACTCATATGAGGACATTAAGATACAAAATAGATGAACATAAGGGAAGGGAAGCAAAAATAATATAAAAACAAGGAGGGGGGACAAAACATAAGAGACTTTTAAATATGGAGAACAGAGGGTTAACTGGAGGGGGGATGGGCTAAATGGGTAAGGGGCATTAAGAAATCTACTCCTGAAATCATTGTTGCACTATATGCTAATTAACTTGGATATAAATTTTAAAAATTAAAAATAAAACAAAAACAAAAACTAATTAAAGGTAAAATAAAATCTTAAAACCAAACCCACCCATTTTCAATGCGTGTGAGTGTATGTGAAGTAGAACCTCACACCGTTGCTAGGTATGCAATTTATATGTCCCAGGTATCTTTTATTTAATTATTTATTTTAATGTTTATTTATATTTGAGACAGAGAGAGACAGAGCATGAACGGGGGAGAGTCAGAGAGAGGGAGACACAGAATCTGAAACAGGCTCCAGGCTCCGAGCTGTCAGCACAGAGCCCGATGTGGGGCTCGAACTCACGAACCGTGAGATCATGACCTGAGCCGAAGTCGGCCGCTTAACCGACTGAGTCACCCAGGCGCCCCTCTTTTATTTTTTAAAGTTTATTTATTCATCTTGAGAGAGAGAGAGAGAGAGAGAGAGAGAGAACAAGTGGGGGAGGGGCAGAGAGAGAGAGTAGAAGAGAGAGAATTGCAAGCAGCCTCTATGCTAACTCAACTTGGAGCTTGATTTCATGTACTGTGAGATCAAGACCCGAACTAAAATCAAGAGACTCAAATCAAGAGGCTCAACAGACTGAGCCACCCAAGCACCCCTGTCCCAATCATCTTTTAAAAAGTTTGAACTTTTTCCTGAGAGACTTTCTTTTATGGTTTTCTTAAGAAGTTGATAGAAACTGGCACAAATCACGGTATTATAATTTTCTCCTTTTTTTCAAAATACTATAAAAACCAGAAAGGAAACAGATCATTGATCAAAATGCAGAATGATTACAATCATAGTCATAAGCATTGTTTCATTCATAAGCAATGTTTTTCAGCTAATAAACATGTTTTTTTCCTATCTATAACTTGTCTTTTTCTCCTGTTGCTGAATAAACTGTAAGTATAGACCCAAATTTGTAACACAGATATTGCAAATGCACACACATACATGTTAATATGTTAGAAAAAGACCAGAATAAAATACACCCAAAACAGAAGCTTGAAAGACCACTTTCTCAAGATGACTTTGATGTTTTAGAAGAAACTGTGCCTTTCTCTATTATGTAAGTGATATTGAAATTCCAGTGGAAAAAATTCTCAATTTAATGTTGAGAAATGCTTTAACTAAATCAAACTCTGAAACCTATTAATAAAAAATAACAATACCACCATGTTTCTGAAACAACTATAGTTTTTGGAAGGCCATCACTCACATAACTATATGAAGGGATGGGATAGGTATTATTATCTCCAAATCACAAGCAAGGAAAGCACAGCTCAGTCAAGTGGCCTGTCCCAGGTGGCAGCAGCTCACAGGTGAGACCTCATGGGGGCAGACCTCAGGTCCCATGACACCAAGCCCTTATGCACTCTGGTCCAGGTTGCCTTTCCAGACTTTGAGGACAGACACCCCTTCTTTAAAAACCAGCTAGGAGGCACCTACGTGGCTCAGTGAGTTAAGCGTCCAACTTCTGGTTTTGCTTCAGGTCATGATTTCACAGTTTGTAAGTTTGAGCCCCACATCAAGCTCTCTGCTGACAACTCAGAGCCTACTTGGGATTCTTTCTCTCTGCCACACACACACTCTCTCTCTCTGTCTCTCTCGGTTTCTCTCAAAAATAAATAAGCAAAAGAAAAATAAATAGACAAACAAATAAAAACCAGCTAGGATTGTGAAGCGCCTGGGTGGCTGACTGGATTGAACATATGACTCTTGGTTTTGGATCAGGTCGTGACCTCACGGTTCGTGAGGTTCTGCACTGACAATGCAGAGCCTGCTTGGGATTCTCTCTCTCCCTCCCTTTCTGCCTCTCCCTGGCTCACTTGCTCACATGCTCTCTCTCTCCCCCCAAAATAAATGAACATTAAAAACAACAACAACTAAGACCTTTCCCTAAGAGACGATGTGTCCTATTTGTCCAGGACACTCCCCACTCTTGTCTACTCTTCCAGCATAATTATTAGTAGCACACTTTCTACTTTCAGGAGTAGTCTATTAGAAAATAAGATATCTTGCCTCCTTTTAGGGGAAATCAGTCTTCTTCAAATTTCTGATGGGATTTCACAAAATCACCCTTATGGTGAAGGGTGAATGGGCAAGTGACTTCCTGGCTTCATGCCTGGTGGATGTGATCTCAAACTTTGAGCACTGATTGTTATTCTGAGCATATTTTCTCCCTTCAGCTATGTCACTGTAAAAAGAAAAACTGTAAAGAGTAGAACTCTCAGGAACTCAGATAAACTGTGACTGAGGGCAGCTCCACCCAGCCTACATCTCTTGTGTTGGGAGGCTTAACAGGGCCCAACAGGAGGCCTGCTTTAGGCTAAAAGATCCCAAATGGGTCCTGAATGTTCATTGATTTTTTTTCAACAACCACACATTTAACATATGGTTATTGAGGACCAGCTGTCAGGCATGGCACAGAGCAAGGAAACAGAAGAAAAGGTCCCTGTGCTGATGGGACTAACACTCTAGTGGACACACAGATAACAGAAGAATAATGCACAAATAAATACAAAAATTGACATAAATAGATGTTGTACTAGTATATATAATGGAGGCAGGTCTAATTCAAATTGGGTTGTCAGGGTAGGATTCTCTGAGGAGGAAGTTTTACAATGAAACCCCCAAAATGAAGAGGAGCCAGGCAGAGAAAGATGTGGGCCCAAAAGGAATCTACACACACAGGAATATCAAGAACACAGGATCTGGGGTGATGAAACCCTAGCATAATTGAAGTAAGAGAGAAAGTTGGTATGGCTGGACCGTAGTGAGCAAAGTAGACAGTGACACAAGAGGGGGCTGTGAAGTCAACCAGAGAAGCTCACACCAGGGTTGGTGGGGATCTGGTACTTGGCTCTCAAGGCAATGACAAATCCTGGAGGTGCTGAGTTACATAAACAGGCCACTCTAGAGACTTTGAGGAGGATGTACTGGAGAAATAAAAGTGTGGATGCAGCAGAAGAGACAGGAGGCAGAGGGATGCAGAAGGCCAGGTGAAAGAGGATGGTGCCATAGGTAAAATGTATTACATTAAGATAGAGAAGTTCAAACAGTTCCAAGGCTAAATTTAAATACAGTTTGAACATTAAAACAAAATGATGAACATTGTGGGGGGAGAAGAAGAAAATAAGTAACCAAAGATTTCATGTAAATTTCTAGCTTGACTAAGTGGTAGATGGGGTGTCATTATCTGAGACGTGACAGAAAGGGGAGGGAAAGTTTGGGGGTTGGGGAGAGAAAGTGAGGGAATCAAGTTGTGCTTGAGACATGCTATTTTGAGGTACCTCTGAAATAACCAAATGGAGATGTCAAAGAGAGGGTTGGCTAGACATAAATGTAGGAAGTATTGACCTATTTTGAAGACAATTTGGTAAAACAAAAACAAAAACTAAAAAGAATGAGCAAACAAACAAAAAACCCAAAACAAAAACTCCTCAAGAAAAAGCAAGTGGTCACTTGTGTTGAAAACTTACAGAGAGGATGAAAAGATAAGGATAAAAAATTTTAATAGATTTGGCAAAAATTAGACCTCACTGGTCTAATTAGACCTTGATGAAAGCAGTTTTCAAGGATTTTTAAGGCAAAGTTCACAATGAGGAAAGTTGAAGAGTGGATGGGGAACACTTTTCTAGAAGTATGGCAGACCAAGACAAACCTTTTGGTAATGATGGCTGAGTATAGCAAACACCTTTTTAAATGCATAGCTTAGCTCACAAAAATAAGACAAATACCTAAATAAATAAACAAATAAACTAAAAATTAAAATTATAACTATGCCCTTCCAGGTTTACTGGACAGAATGTTTGAGTTTTCATGTCTACAAGTAAATGAAGCCCTGAGCCTGTAGGAGGTAGGAAGTTGGAACTGAGACTTACCCCTGCCCCCTCTACCACACACTCCAATAAAGCCCAGAGCTCTGAAGAGCTTCATCCCCAGGTAAAGTATAGGTTAGAACACTTGACCATTGCCCAAGGAGACAGCAGACACATTCATGCTCTTTGACTTAGGCTCTGGGATGCATACTTATTTAAAAATGTTATTCAATACACCCTTGAGAGAAATTTCCACTGACTCCGAATCCCAACACCATGCAACTTTTATGTCTTCTTTCTATGTTCCTACCGTACCAGCTTTCCTCCTCTTCCTCTCCCTGTCAGATTGTCTCTAGGAGCTAAGAATTCTTCTCCCTTCTAAAACTGTTATGTCAAAGGTCAATGTGTCTCCAACATTAAAACCCAGGCCTACCTTCCTCTTCAAGATGCCCAGCTGAACAAACAGGCTCACTGATCCAAAATTCTCATCTTAAACCATGGCATTCTTGATTATAAATACTGAAACCAAAAGAAAAACAAAAAAACAACAGAAAATAAAACCATACATATTACCTTCTTCCTTTTTTGGTTACCATCTACTAAAAAGACTCCGTAATGCTATTTACGTCAAACAACTTAAAGTGTTTATAATGAAATCCATTGGTCTCAAATATGAGTCTCTAAGGAGCTGAGCTGGAAGATGTTCTAGATGTTCTAGGTCCATCTCGGTTCTAGATGAACAAGTGGCACATAGCATTCAGAATTTCCTTTCTATCAGAAAATCAAGAACATGAAGCTTTTTTCCTGCAATGACGTTTTCATGCCTGGCCTCCTTTTCCTAAGGTATACACAACCAGGTAGCAACTTGGTGCTTGAAAAATGGTCTTCAGGGGAGCCCACCCTGCCAGTTTACTTGTTGGACCTGGATTATAGCTGTGGAAAGTGCCTAAATTCAGGTTCCGGTTTTACTAAAATCCTTTTATATAGATCAAATGTGCATTTAAGTTTACTTATTTTGTGTAAATAATATAAATATAAACATGTAACTATATATAAATATATATTAATACATGAGTAAATATATTTGATGTATATTTATATATAAATATGTAAATATTTATATAAATATAAATAATAATTATATACATTTACAATTGGTATTTTACTTCTTTTTTAAAAGATGAGATTAATTCAAATACATATACAGAAATGATTTCAATTTTAATTACACTTTTAAATATATTTTATCTCTCCAACTAATAACAGGTATATATGTACTTGGTTCAGAAGATCCAATATCTAATAGACGCCCCAGGAGAGGAAAGCAGGGAAAATGGATGGGAGGAAATTACCAGATAAATACTGGGAGAGACTTTCTTCGAGCAGAATGGATTGAGTTTGAGATTAAAAAGGCCTATTGCAAGTCCACCAAGATCCCATGCCTGGACACCTTTTTATGAAAGATACGGAGAGTATCCTAAATGTTCCCAGAGGGACAAAAACAAATTCAACTATAAAGTGCGTGGATGAAAATTAAATATTTCTTATGAGTAACCTTGGATATTAGAAAACTGAAAAAGCAAAGCAGGGCAAAACCAGTATATATTTTGAAAGGATGTATAGAAATACAGTAGTTATATCTTAACAACATTAAAATGTTTTTTGAGGGACAAAGGGGCACAAAAATGCAGAACATGATAAATGGAAGAAATGAAGTGGCAGAAAGAGGGAGAAAAAAGGAAGAAGGAAAAAAAGGAATAAACGAAGGGAGAGAGGGAACCAAGAAGAAAGACATTTTCATATGTCTTTCAGCAAAACAAAATGAAAAAAGAGTAACCACTATGGAGAAAGACATGGGGCTACTAGGTCTAGTGGATTCCACACAGGAGAACAAGAAAAGAAGCTCTTTGCTTCGTGTTTTCTTCCTTCTTCCATAGCCACATAATAATTTATTGTGATGTTCTATAAATTCTTTTGTTGTTTGAGATTTAAGTTGTTTCTACCTTTTCACTGCTTAAGATTGTACTGCAATGAAACTATTTGTGAATGCAGCTCTTCTCCTGAATTACTCCAGAAAAATTCACAAGATTGGCGTAATTGGGTCAAAGGATATACATATTATAGAGTTTTGGAACATCACTTGTTACATTGCTTTCCAAAAAAGTTGTGTCAACATACTGTTTTCCTAGTCCTCTTTAAGCCTCAATTTCTTGATTCATAAAATGGAAACAATAATAGTTCCTATCCCATAGAGTTGTGAGGACCAAATGAAATAAGTATATTTAGTATTTAGCACTTAGTAACTGTTTAATAGATGCTGGATATTTATTAGCCCTGGAAGATTTGCAACAGAACCACAGAGGGCCCTGGAAGGGAAAAGTGTAAAAAACACCAAAACACGATGCTAGAAAAAAATAACAACAATAGAATAGAGATTTTATTGATATTATTAGTTTTTCTTTGCGTTTTTGTCTTGTTAAAAAATATATCATATGACTTTAAGTTCAAATATGAAACAAATGAAAATGGAACAAGATTTCAAGCAATTAACAAAAAACAATAAAAGAAAGCAAATCCATTTGACCTTACCATGAGGAACCTTCTCTTCTGGCACAGGAGTAATGTAATGAGATGCCCGGAGATGACAATCTTACTCTTAGTGCTACAATATTTGATTGAACAATTAAATTATTCACTTATCTTTCACTTGCTATCTTCAACCCTACCCTGAGAAGACTTTATCTGTCTTGTCAATCACTGTAACTTCCATACCAAGAGCACTGCCTAGCACTTTTGAGTGAATAAATGAATAAATGAACGCTTATTTGGCCTTAATAATATAAACATTGTTTATTAAATTTTAATAAACACTCTTGGACAAAGAATAGAAGACTTATATGTCATGGAAAGATGTAATAAAATATTAATAGCCTTCAGAGGTGAAAGGAGAAATGTAGCTGACAGAGGAAAAACATGGAGGGTTGAAGATGGAGTAAATGAAGAGGCAGAGGAAAAGTTAGGGTTCCTAAGATTCTCATCTGTAAAGTGTTACCAGGAGAGCTACTAGAAGAAATAATGAATATTAAATGTACTATTTAAATCACTTCAAGTTATTGTCTAACATGAATGATTCTGCTATAAATTTTTGTGTGCATGTTTTTGTTTTAATTTCATTGGTGGGTACCTGGGTGGCTCAGTTGGTTGAGTGTCTGACTTCAGCTCATGTCATGATGTCATGGGTCTTTTGTTTGAGCCCCACATCTGGCTCTTTGCTGTCAGCATGGAGCCTGTTTAGGATTCTCTGCATCCCTCCTCCCCCAACACCTCCCCTGTTTGCACTCTCTCTCTCTCAAAAATAAATAAACATTAAAAAAGCAAATTTATAGAGACAGAAAACAGAGCAGTGATTAGCTATGGCTGGGGGTGGGAGTGGTTTTGACAGTAAACGGGCGTGAACATTTTTCTAGGGTGATGGAAATGTTTGAAAACTAGGTTATGGTGATGGTTACACAACTCTACAACTATACTAAAGTAACTGAATTGCACACATACAATTTTATAGTATATAGTATATAAATGATCTCAATAAAGCTGTTTTAAAAATATATTAAGTAGGGGCGCCTGGGTGGCGCAGTCGGTTAAGCGTCTGACTTCAGCCAGGTCACGATCTCGCGGTCCTTGAGTTCGAGCCCTGCGTCGGGCTCTGGGCTGATGGCTCAGAGCCTGGAGCCTGTTTCTGATTCTGTGTCTCCCTCTCTCTCTGCCCCTCCCCTGTTCATGCTCTGTCTCTCTCTGTCCCAAAAATAAATAAACGTTGAAAAAAAAATTTAAAAAAATAACTTAAAAAAATATATTAGGTAAAGTTTCTAGAAGAAAATCTTAAGGGATAACATCATAACTAAGGTATAGGAAAACATTTCACAGAAAGAAATAATCATAAATAAAAAATTAATTTTAATCAAAATTAAAATCTTTTGCTCATCAAGAGACATAATTAAGGAAATAAATAGGCAAGCCACAGACTGAAACAAAATATTTTCAAAATAAAAATTTGACAAATACTTTCTACAACTCAAAAATAAATAGACAAACAAACCAAATTTTTTAAACAGGCAAAGAATCTAACCACATATCTGATAAACACACACACACACACACACGAACAAATAAAAAAACTACTTAACAGCATTAGTTCTATGGGAAATACAAATTAAGGCTGTAAGATACCACTACACACCTATCAGACTAATTAAAATTTAAAGGACTAATAATGTTAAATATTGGTAAAGATATTGAGCAACTAGTACTTTCAAACATTATTAGTAGGAATATAAAAGGGTACTTGCATTTTGGAAAAAAAAAAGTTTTGGTGGTTTCTTCTAAAGTTAAACATGACATATTCTATGGCCCAACAATTACACTCCTAGGTATATACCTAAGAGATATAAGAAACATATGTCCACAAAAAAAATACTTGTACATGAATGTTATATCAGTCTTATTCATGATGACCAAAAACTGTAAACAGGCTAAGAGTCTATCAATAAGAGAATAGAAAATAACCAGAAGAGATTACTGATAAAGGGATGCCATGAACCAATCTCAAAAACATTATGTTGAGACAAAAAAAATAAGCTTTCAATTAAACAATATTTATTGTATGGCTTCCTTTTATATGACTTATGGAACAGGGAAAACTAATTTTTGACAGAAAAAATTTAAGCAGTAGTTGTCTTTGTGGTGGGGGAGAGACAGGGATTGACTGGGAGGAGACAAAGAATATAATGTTCTATATCTTTCTGAAAATTTTTTAATGTTTATTTATTTTTTAGAGACAGAGAGAGAGAGACAGATCATGAGTTGGAGAGGAGCAGAGAGGAAGACACAGAATCTGTAGCAGGTTCCAGGCTCCCAGCTGTCAGCACAGAGCCTGACACAGGGCTTGAACCCCCAAACTATGAGATCATGACCTGAGCCAAAGTCGGCCATTTAACCTACTGAGCCACCCAGGTGCCCCTGTAATGTTCTATATCTTTACAGACTTGAGTTACAAAGAAATATGCATTTATTGAAACTCATAAAAGGTTACACAAAGTTTGTGCATTTTATTTGATGTAAATTTTACTTCAAAAGAAGAAAGAAAAACTTTATTTCAAAAAAAAAAGAGAGGAGAACTGTAAATAAATATTAAACTCTGGATCAATACTGTAAGCTGAAGTGTTGAGAGGTGGAGCATACTAATGTCTCAACTTCCTTTGAAACTCATCAGAAAATAAGGTGGATGATGGATGGATATAGGTGTAAATGAATGGATAGACAAGTGATAAAGCAAATGTAGTAAAATGTTAATTACAGGATCTAAGCGATGTAAATATGAGTGTTCATTGTACACTTTTTCAACTCTTATGTATGTTTGAAAGTTATAAAATCTAGGGAAAATGTAATCAATAGAATAAATTAATTTAACTATGAAATACGGAGAAGAAGAAAATTTGGGTGGGGGGCTGTAGTTGAACTAAATCGTTATTTTTCCTTTTAGGGAGTCAATAGATATTGTCTAAATCTAATAATTCAAGAAATGGATGTTCATATTACTTAGGACAATGGAGGTAAAGAATACAGACAGCAAACAGAAACAGTCTTAAAAAATTATCTGAGACAAAAGATGAAGGTATGTATGCATTAAACTTGCCTTTTATAATAACCTATTTTTTATCTTTTGATTTTTTTTTACCCTACAATGTTTTACTTTGATCAAAAGAACACACAGAAAATGTCTCTGAGCCTGCAGACACATTTATCAGCTGAAGGAC
Source organism: Leopardus geoffroyi (assembly GCF_018350155.1). Classification (NCBI taxonomy): domain Eukaryota; kingdom Metazoa; phylum Chordata; class Mammalia; order Carnivora; family Felidae; genus Leopardus; species Leopardus geoffroyi. The sequence goes on along the minus strand of NC_059335.1, from coordinate 23,722,130 downwards.
TGCTGGAGATCTTAGCCCAAAGCTCTCTGCCCACTCTCTGGGGCTGGAGTGATTGATGATGCTGAGAAATGTCACTGCTGGAAGGAATTCAGAATCAGACCCACTTTCATCTTGTGTCAAGGGTTTGAACTCCATGGCTGCCTGGTATCTACCAGGTGAAGTGCACAGCTGAATATGTTCCAATTAATCCTAGAATGGACCATCGTTGGACTAAGACAGTCAAAATACACATTGATTTTTAATTGATTTACTAAGTTCTTCTTCATTTCCAAAATAAGATAGCTTATACAACATGGTAATTTGGAAGTTAGTAATCATGTCAATGGAAATAGATATGAATAATCAAGGTGCATAGCACCTGTCCTAAAAGTGGATTTAATGTTATTATAATGGAAAGTATTGACTCTCTTCTGAACTGTCTGCTTCTACACTTGATGGTAGTCTGTGCTGAATGACTTGCTTCCTGCCATCTGTGCTATGGCATTAATATCTGGAGACTCTTTGGTTATAAAGTTACCTAAGTTCAGTGCTTCATATTGAGGATGGCTATTTTTAGTAGAGACCAGGAATTGCACTCCCTTAGACAATCACCATTTATCCATTCATCCATCTGCCTATCCATCCATCCATCCCCTGACCCATTTATCCAACAAATACTAATTAAATGCTAAATATAGGGCTCATGCATTCTAGGAGTTAAAAAAATTCTGTAGAGAAATAGACAAGATCCCTGTCCTTGTATAGATTACCTTTATTTATTAAGAAGCAATATAATTACATGTTTGAATGCCATAAAGGAAATTATCAAGGTTACCTGAGTTGTAAATAAATGGTGACATAGGAAGTGTCTTTAGGGAGGTAGCATTTTAAGTGGACCACATTAAGAATTCAGCTATGAGAAGGTGAGGTAGTCTATTTCATTTGGAGGAAACAGCAAAAACAAAGCTCTGAGGTTAAAAGAAAGTTGGTTTGTTTGAAAAACCAAATGAAGGCTGTAATGGCTAGATTTTAGACTGGCGTGAATTCAGTAGATCAGGAAGTGGGGACAGATCTTAGAGGGCCAAGTAGGTCATGGTACTTTATTTTCATGTGAATAAGAAGCTATCAAATATTTTAAGAAGTGACAACAGAATTTACATTTTCAAAAGACGATTCTAGACGGTCTGTGGAGAATAAATTTAGGAGGCTAAACAAATGAAAACTGAGGACTTTTTAGTTACTTAGGGAGAGGCAATGGTGACCTGAAAACAGGTGGTAGAGGAAATGTATGATTCAAGATGCTATGGTCCACTAGTTTTCCAATTATTTTTGCCCAAACCTGCCACTACTATGACTTCAGGATTAAAGTTAATCTGCATGATGCTTCCTTTAGTAAAATCCCCCTCCAGAGTTCTTTGGAATCTGGAAGTAAGTTTTAGTGTGTCTTCAGCATCTTTAGTTGGCAATATAGCATGCTTGGGACTAAAACTTTGCTGGAGGAGTTTTCATCCTTATTCAGAAAGTGTCCTGATGTCTTCTATAGAAAATCCCACTTCAAAGGAGTCACCTGGGGCCTACTCCACCTCTGAACAGACCCTGACCCCTCTCTATCTATTTGCTCTTCTTTTCTCCCATCTACACACTTGGGTAGGCCTAATCTAGAGACCTCACATGGTCCGTAAGATAAGACTCATGCTTTTTCCAACATTTCTAGCAAAAGTTATGGGATTGACCCTTATTAGACTGACTTATTTAACTCATGAAAAACCACAGACATAGTGTAGCTATTGGCTAAGCTTGAGTCAGTTGTCAACTATTCAAGCCAGGCTATGTAGGAGTGCTCAAGCCAGTGCATGTAGGATGGAATTAGGCACATAAACCATATTGTTGGAGACTTACAGGAAGATGATTCTTCATGGAAAACCAAAGGCTGGTACCAAAAGAAGGATAAGTAGATGCTTGGTGAGGAAAACAGTGACATTCCCCAAAGCATCTTTCAAGTATGCCTCATGAGCTCTCTCTTCTAGGAAGTATTTATCTTGCACCATAAAGAATGCTTGCTCCCTTTGGGGAGCTTGAATTGGTCGGTGCAGTGGACTTTCTTCTTAAGAGGAGATGTAGACAAATGTCAGTGACTTCAGATTTAATATTTCAAGGGTCTTGACAGAGGAGGAGGGTAAACTGATATCATGGGTCTCACTACCTAAAGAAGTGGTATGAAGTTGTTTCTCCAAACATAATTTTGGGTGTCTATCCTGTGCCAGGAACCATGCTAGATGCTTGAGGTCCAATGTAAATCATGTTTATGTTGTACTTCAAAGAGCCTATGAATAGAGTACAATACGAGTGTGGATGAGTCCTCAAAGTTTTGAGTAAACATATGACAGCTTAGCACATAAATGTCTTTCTGGGAGAGGCCATGAAGTCAGTGATAAAAAAGAAGCTTCTGTTTCCAGAGCCTTCACAACTGTTCTGTTCATTAGCTATGCTTCTGATTGGGTCATTGGATTGCTCACTGTCCTCTGTGATTTTCCATGCCTGAAGAAATAAAACCTGATCTTTTTACCAAGAGCTCCAGGCCCACTGTGATTTACTCCAGATTGAGGTCCCCCTGCATTGCTGATGCCATCCCCTCTGCCTGGAACAGATTCCTGGCCTGTCCAAATCCTACTCCCTTTTCAAGGCTCAGCCACAAGAAGTTCTAGTCTCCCAGGCTTAAACCTATTTCCTTGCTTCCTGCCTTTGTGCTTTGATTATCTTTTGCTTCTACTTTCACTGTCACACACAATGACTACTGCTTGCATTTACTGTGGAATCTGTGTCTATTCTCTCCGCAGATCATGAGCCGCTTGAGAGCAGAGGCTGGTCTCACATAACCCTGGTCAAGACTCTGAGAACACAGAGAATGCTTTCACTAAATACCCTTTGGCTTAATTTCCTTATTTTCTTCTTGAACACACCTTCCTAATGTATTAAGCTAAAGAGCCAACACACTGAGGGAAGCAGAGGCCATGGTGTCTTTCTTTCAGGAAAGGTTTTCTTAGAAATAAACTGGGAGGTGAGGGGAAGATGGTGGTGAAGGAGGACTCTGGGCTCACCTCATCCTGCTGATCGCTTAGATTCCACCCACATCGGCCTAAATAACCCAGAAAATTGCCTGAAGGCTAGCAGAACAGACTCTCCAGAGCCAATCATACACAAGAGGCCCACAGAAAAGGGTAGGAAGGGTGGAGAAGTGGTGCATGCTACACGGACTGGTGGGAGGGAGCCCAGTGGTGGAAGGGCAGTCCGCGGGGCAAGGTAGAGCCTGTGAAGTCTGGCTTGCAAAAGCAGAAGGGCTGGACTGCGTGAGTTCTGACACCCAGCGGGACTTAACATGTGGAATTTTAAAAGTCAACGGCTCTGCTTTTGGAGAGCAGGGAGGGTGAGAGGATGCCAGGAGGGAGAGTTGTTGAGTCTCAGAAGGACAGAGGTCAGAGGGAGGGAACAAAGGTGCTGGCAAGTGCCATTTCCCTCTCCCATCCCCCAGCTGACATTCCAAAAGAAACCAGTTCCCGTCACTGAAATTGCTTGCACTGAGCAACACCCAGCACTGTTCTTCTATGGATCCATCCCTCTGATGGGCTTGCCTCCCTCCCGGTGCTTCAGGGACCCTCCCACAGGGGACAACTGATGAGAAGCTAGCTAAGCCTGCCCCTCCCACTCCTGTGCACCTTGTGCATCCACCCCGTCTAATATGCCTTTGGCCAGATCCCATCAAAGCATCATCACAAGCCTGGGAGTGTGCAAACAACCCAGACAGGGGCCACACCACTCGACAGTGAATCCTGCACCCGGGAGAGGGGAAGATACGGTACATACCAGTTTGATTGTGCCCCCAGCAGTGGGCTGGTGGTAGACATTGGGTCTGACTGCAGCCCTGCCCACCAACACAAGTTGTTCTGGACAGTACAGGGGAAGTGCCCTGCAGTTTGGAGCTACCACAGGCACTAGCCAAAATGACAAAACAGAAGAATTTTTCTCAAGAGAAACTCCAGAAAGCAGCGACAGCTAATGAACTGATCAAAACCGATTTAAGCAATATAATGGAACAAGAATTTAGAATAATAGTCATAAAATTAATCTCTGGGCTTTAAAAAAGCATAGAGGACAGCAGAGAATCTATTGCTATAGAGATGAAGGGACTAAGAAATAGTCATGAGGAGCTAAAAAATGCTATAAAATAAAATGGAAGTGGCCATAGCATGGATTAGAGGCAGAGGAGAGAATAGGTGAACTGGAAGATAAAATTATGGAAAAAGAGGAAGTTGAGAAAAAGAGAAATAAAAAAAATCCAAGAGTATGAGGGGAGAATTGGAGAACTAAGTGATGCAATCAATTGGAATATCCGTGTCATAAGAATGCCACAAGAAGAAGACAGAGAGAAATGGGCTGAAGGTGTACTTGAACAAATCATAGCTGAGAACTTCCCTGACTGGAGAAAGAAACAGGCATTGAAATCCAAGAGGCACAGAGAATTCCCTTCAGACATAACTTGAATCGATCTTCTGCATGACATATCATAGTGAAACTGGCAAAATACAAGGATAAAGAGAAAATTCTGAAAGTAGCTAAAAATAAACAGGCTCTAACTTACAAAGGTAGACACAAAAGAATAGTAGCAGACCTATCTACTGAAACTTGGCAGGCCAGAAAGGAATGGCAGGAAATCTTCAACGTGATGAACAGAAAAAATATACAGCCAAGAATCCTTTATCTGGTAAGTCTGTCATTCAGAATAGAAGGAGAGATAAAGGTTTTCTCAAACAAACAAAAACTGAAGGAATTCATCACCACTAAGCCAGCCCTACAAGAGATCTTAAGGGGACACTGTGGGTGAAATGTTGCAAGGACCACAAAGCACGAGAGACATCACTACAAGCATGAAACCTACAGATATCACAATGACTCTAAACCCGTATCTTTCAACAATAACACTGAATGTAAATGGACTAAATGCACCAAACAAAAGACATAGGGTATTAAAATGGATTAAAAAACAAAAACAAGATCCATCTATTTTCTGTCTACAAGAGATTCATTTTAGACCTGAGGACACCTTCAGATTGAAAGTGAGGGGGTGGATGGGAATGCAAGCTGGTGCAGCCACTCTGGAAAACAGTATGGAGGTTCTTCAAAAAACTAAAAATAGAACTACCCTATGACCCAGCAATTGCACTATTGGCATTTATCCACGGGATGCAGGTGTGCTGTTTCAAATGGACACATGCACCCCATGTTTTTAGCAGCACTATCAACAATAGCCAAAGCATGGAAAGAGCCCAAATGTCCATCGATGGATGAATGGATAAAGAAGATGTATAGATATACAATGGAGTATTACTCAGCAATCAAAAAGAATGAAATCTTGCCATTTGCAACTACGTAGATGGAACTGGAGGGTATTATGCTAAGTGAAATTAGTCAGTCAGAGAAAGACAAAATCATATGACTTCACTCATATGAAGACTCTAAGATACAAAACAGATGAAAATAAGGGAAGGGAAACAAAAATAATATTATAAAAACTGATGGGACAAAGCAGAAGAGACTCATAAATATGGAGAACAAATTGAGGGTTGCTGGAGGGGTTGTGGGAGGGGGGATGGGATAAATGGGTAAGGGCCACTAAAGAATCTACTCCTGAAATCATTGTTGCACTATATGCTAACTAATTTGGATGCAAATTTTAAAAAATAAAAAAATAAAATAAAAAAAAAAGAAAGCGAGGGGATGGAGAACTATCTATCATGCTACTGAAAGTCAAAAGAAAGCTGGAGTAGCCATACATATATCAGACAAACTAGACTTTAAATTAAAGGGTGTAACAAGAGATGAAGAAGGACATTATATAATAATTACAGGGTCTATCCATCAGAGAGAGCTAACAATTATAAATGTCTATGAACCGAATATGGAAGCACTCAAATATATAAAACAATTACAAACATAAGCAACCTTATTGATAAGAATGTGGTAATTGCAAGGGACTTTAATACTCCACTTACAACAATGGATACAACATGTAGACAGAGAATAAATAAACAAGGGCCCTGAATGATACATTGGATCAGATGGACTTGACAGATATATTTAGAACTCTGCATCCCAAAGCAACAGAATATACTTTCTTCTTGAGTGCACATGGAACATTCCCCAAGATAGATCACATACTGGGTCACAAAACAGCCCTTCATAAGTATAAAAGAATTGAGATCATACCATGCACACTTTCAGACTACAATGCTCTAAAACTTGAAATCAACCACAGGAAAAAGTCTGGAAAACCTCCAAAAGCATGGAGGTTAAAGAACACCCTAATAAGAATGAATTGGTCAACCAGACAATTAGAGAAGAAATTTAAAAATATATGGAAGAAAATGAAAATGAAAATACAACAATCCAAATGCTTTGGGATGCAGCGAAGGCAGTCCTGAGAGTCAATCCAGGCCTATCTCAAGAAACAAGAAAAATCCCAAATACAAAATCTAAGTGCACACCTAAAGGAAATAGAAGTAGAACACCAAAGACACCCCAAACCCAGCAGAAGAAGAGAAATAATAAAGATCAGAGCAGAAATAAACAATATAGAATCTAAAAAAACTGTAGAGCAGATCAATGAAACCAAGAGTTGGTTTTTTGAAAAAATAAACAAAATTAATAAACCTCTATCCAGGCTTCTCAAAAAGAAAAGACCCAAACTGATAAAATCATGAATTAAAATGAAATTATTGCAACCAATCCCTCAGAAATACAATCAATTATCATGGAATACTATGAAAAAGTATATGCCGACAAACTGAACAATGTGGAATAAATGGACAATTTCCTAAACACCCACACACTTCCAAAACTCAAATGGGAAGAAACAGAAAATGTGAACACACCCATAACTAGTGAAGGAATTGAATCAGTTATCAAAAATCTCCCAACAAATAAGAGTCCAGTACCAGATGGCTTCCCTGGGGAATTCTAGCAGACATTTAAGCAAAGATAATACTTATCCTTCTCAAGCTGTTCTAAAAAATAGAAAGGGAAGGAAACTTCCAGACTCATTCTATGAAGCCAGCATTACTTTGATTCCCAAACCAGACAGAGACCCAGAAAAAAAAAAAAAAAAAAAAAAAAGAGAGAATTGCAGGCCAATATCCCTGATGAATATTGATGCAAAAATTCTCAACAAAATACTAGCAAATAGAATTAACAGCATATAAAAGGAATTATTCACCATGATCAAGTGTGATTCAGTCATGGGCTGCAGGGCTGGTTCAATATTCGCAAATCAATCAATGTGATACATCACATTAGTAAAAGAAAAGATAAGAACCATATGATCCTGTCAATCGATGCAGAAAAAGCATTTGACAAAATTCAGCATCCTTTCTTAATAAAAACCCTTGAGAAAGTCGGGATAGAAGGAACATACTTAAACATCATAAAAGACATTTATGAAAAGCCCACAGCTAATAGCATCCTCAATGGGGAAAAACTGAGAGCTTTCCCACTGAAATCAGGAACACGACAGGGATGTCCACTCTCACTGCTGTTGTTTAACATAGCGTTGGAAGTTCTAGCTTCAGCAGACAACAAAAGGAAATCGAAGGCATCAAAATTGGCAAAGATGAAGTCAAGCTTTCACTTTTTGCAGATGACATACTATAAATGGAAAACGCGATAGACTCCACCAAAAGTCTGCTAGAACTGATAATATGTGAATTCACCAAAGTGGCAAGATACAAAATTAATGTACAGAAATCAGTTGCATCCTTATACACTAATAATGAAGCAACAGAAAGACAAATAAAAAAACTGATCCCATTCAAAATTGCACCAAGAAGCATAAAATACCTTTGAATAAACCTAACCAAAGATGTAAAACATCTGTATGCTGAAAACTATAGAAAGCTTATGAAGGAAATTGAAGAAGATACAAAGAAATGGAAAAACATTCCGTGCTCATGGATTGGAAGAATAAATATTGTTAAAATGTCAATACTACTCAAAACAATCTACACATTCAATGCAATCCCAATCAAAATTGCACCAGCATTCTTCTTGAAGCTAGAACAAGCAATCACAAAATTTGTATGGAACCACAAAAGACCCCGAATAGCCAAAGTTATACTGAAGAAGAAGACCAAAGCAGGAGGCATCACAATCCCAGACTTTAGCCTCTACTACAAAGCTGTCATCATCAAGACAGCATGGTATTGGCACAAAAACAGACACATAGACCAATGGAATAGAATAGAAACCCCAGAACTAGACCCACAAATGTATGGCCAACTCATCTTTGACAAAGCAGGAAAGAACATCCAATGGAAAAAAGACAGTCTCCTTAACAAATGGTGCTGGGAGAACTGGACAGCAACATGCAGAAGAATGAAATTAGACCACTTTCTCACACCATTCACAAAAATAAATTCAAAATGGATAAAGCACCTGAATGTGAGACAGGAAACCATCAAAATCCTCAAGGAAAAAGCAGGAAAAAACCTCTTTGACCTTGGCTGCAGCAACTTCTTACTCAACAGATCTCTAGAGGCAAGGAAAGCAAAAGCAAAAATGAACTATTTGGACCTCATGAAGATAAAATCTTCTGCACTGCAAAGGAAACAATCAATAAAACTAAAAGGCAACTGATGGAATGGGAAAGATATTTGCAAATGACATATCAGACAAAGGGCTAGTATCCAAAATCTATAAAGAACTCACCAAACTCCACACCCGAAAAACAAATAATCCAGTGAAGAAATGGGCAGAAGACATGAATAGATACTTCTCTAAAGAAGACATCCAGATGGCCAACAGGCACCTGAAAAGATGCTCGATGTCACTCCTCATCAGGGAGGAGTGACAAACCACAGTGAGATATCACCTCACGCCAGTCAGGGTGGCTAAAATGAACAAATCAGGAGACTATAGATGCTGGAGAGGATGTGGAGAAACAGGAACCTTTTTGCACTGTTGGTGGGAATGCAAACTGGTGCAGCCACTCTGGAAAACAGTGTGGAGGTTCCTCAAAAAATTAAAAATAGATCTACTCTATGACCCAGCAATAGCACTGCTAGGAATTTACCCAAGGGATACAGGGGTGCTGATGCATAGGGGCACTTGTACCCCAATGTTTATAGCAGCACTTTCAACAATAGCCAAATTATGGAAAGAGCTTGAATGTCCATCAACTGATGAATGGATAAAGAAATTGTGGCTTATATACACAATGGAATACTACTTGGCAATGAGAAAGAATGAAATATGGCCTTTTGTAGCAACGTGGATTGAACTGGAGAGTATTATGCTAAGTGAAATAAGTCATACAGAGAATGACAGATACCATATGTTTTCACTCTTATGTGGATCCTGAGAAACTTGACAGAAGACCATGCTGGAGGCGAAGGGGAAAAAAAAGTTAGAGGGAAGGAGTAAACCATAAGAGACTCTTAAAAACTGAGAATAAACTGAGCATTGATGGGGAGTGGAGGAGAGGGGAGAGTGGGTGATGGGCATTGAGGGGCACATTTGTTGGGATGAGCACTGGGTGTTGTATGGAAATCAATTTGACAATAAATTTCATAGTAAAAAGAAAAAAGAAAAGAAAGGTTTTCTTGGGCTTTTTTAAGTATGGAAAGCCATCTTGCCAAACATAGTGGAAAGCCTTTCTGCAACTACTAGTTGGTACCCAATTAATTAAACAGCAACTTGCAATCAGGTATCAGAGTGCTCCGTGGTTCTTATTGCCACGTGTGCTGAAAGTTCACCACTAGTACCAACAGACTGGTTTTAGGCAGGACAAAACTGGAGCCTGGAGCTCCACTCTCTACAGACTAACCATTTTCATCAGCCATTGTGTGAGGTAAAGAGAATGGAAAGCAGGAGAGGGTGTGGGACTTTCCTTTCCCCATAGCAATCCTAATATTTTTATAATTTCTGCAGAGTTATTAGTTAATGTGGCACTGCCACACTGTACTTTAAAATGCCCAAATTAGAGTCAGTTGATGCAGTCCTCCCAAATTAAATTATACCAGATATATTGTAGAAGTCCATTGTTGGGCTTTTGATAAGACATCATTATGAGTAATATTTGTGGGAGGCTGTTCTTAATAAGTAAGGGCTGGGCTGAATGGCTCTAAAAGATGTTTTTGGATTTCAGGGTTAAAATCCTGGTCCTGGAATTTAGGGAGACAAAGGGAGGGTGAAAAAGAATATGCTTCAGTGATTCACTCCAACTGTTTTTTGGTCCATTAAGGTTTTAGGAGGAAAATACTTATCTTTGACAGCCTGCGCCTTCTGGAAAAAAATTTCAGATGATTGATGAATTTTTAACAAAATCACAAGCTAAGAGACAATGACAGTACAATGTGCATTTCTGCTTGCAGGAAGTTTAAGGTTTCACCTCACAAACCAGATCCTAATGATTGGAAATAGCTTCTTATATTCCTGTGTTGGAAAGGACTGCAAGGAATCTTCTGAATATACTGGGCAAGTATGCCATGATTACTGGCAATGTCTGCCATGGGTGTAGAAATTTGAATACTCCATTGAGCAACAAAGACTCTTAATCTACTAGGAGAACCTATGGGGAAAACAAAACAAAACAAAACAAAACAAAACCCCCTAATTATAAATTCATTGCTAAAACAAATTATTTTTGTGTGTGGGAAAGAAGCATGTGCTTTCTATTAAGATTACTCAGATGATAGGAGATAATTCTGGAGTTATTGGTAGCCATCTTGCCACCAAGATGAAAGAAGCTACCTGAAAGTGAGGACAACCTAAAGGAATCAGAGACAAGAGACAGAAACTGATTTCTGATGACATACTTTCCAAATCTGTATCTATGCCTTTAATCAGGAAGATCTACCCTTGAACTTTAGTTCCATGAGCCAATTATTTCCCCTGTTTATCTAAGTCAGTATGAGCTGAGGTTATGTTATTTGCAACCCAATAGTGTCCTAAATAGGTTTTTAGAAAGAACATAGAGGAGTCTTTTAAGAAAGCCACTTAATTTCTTCTGATTTTGAGTCGTCTTATCTGTCAATGGAAAAACAACAACAACACTTATCTGTATTTGTTTAATTGGATTGCTGTAGAGACTAGCTGAGATAATAGATATGAAAGTTCTTTGATAAATGTATGTGGAATTTTAAAAATTAAATTTCAGGTATGTGTATGTGGTCTGTGTGCATGCTAATGAAGAGAACTAGGTTATCTGCATGTCAGATAATGAGGTAAATGATTCACTACCACCTCCTTCCTCTTCCTCCTCCTCCTCCTCTCCTTCTCCTTCTCCTTCTCCTTCTCCTCCTCCCCCCCCTCCCCTCCTCCTCCTCCTCCTCCTCCTCCTTTTCCTCCTCTTCCTATTTTGGAAAACTGTCATCCATAGAATTATGGTATGGATGTCATATGCATGTGGATGTCACCAAAGCTAGCAAATTCTTTGCTTTGTTGGAGGAGTTTTCTACATGATTGAACACTTTGATTACCTGTTCTATTACACTGTCCTGAAACTTTGTGTGAATTTAGTGATTTCTTCATTGCTTGCAATGCCATCCTTGTATAGCACTCTGAGATAAATTCTGTGTGGATCTGGCCCTACCATTGATTTTGAGTCTCTTATTTAAGACTTAAGTAGCTCTCTGTAACTCCACTATATTCTAAGAGAACTGTTGGAGTATCACTGCTGGAAAGCCCTCTTTAACACTCTCCATGGTTATGTATGCCCTGTTCCATTCATTATTCCTGCTGTGGGCTCTATCATTCAGCTTCTATGTGGAGTTTATCCTTTAAAGTTCTGGTACCCTTTGAGGCTGCTCACTTGACTGAGGCAGCATCTCAAGTGTGGAGTAGAGTATACTGTGTTTATGCCCAACCACCAATGCTTCTTCTGTTTCTAGTCTCAAAGATCAAGTCTGCAGTCTGCAGTCTCTAGTCTCAAAGATTATGTATTGTTCAGAAAGCCAATAGCCATGTGTGGTGTTTTATTGTTTTTAGTTTGAATCTTATTTTTGAGAAATGGCTCCTTTGAAAAACCACCTGTCCAGGAGAATAATCCATATATGTCTTAAAGTCAATCCCTTTTTTCATTCAAATAGAAAGTGGTGTAACCTCTTTCCCAAGTAAATGCCAATTCCTCTGGTTTGAATTACATTTACTTTTACACAAAATTATGTGAGTGCTTCCTTTTGCTTACCAAATTGCCTTGCTAGGCACCATGTTGATTCTTTTGGGCAGTGGCAACTCAAAACTGGTAGACTTTCTTGAAGATTCGGGCCATTGGAGGGGATTTTATTGTACCTACCACAGCAAACAATCCAAGTTTGAGGTTTAAAGTTTCTCCTTTAAAATTTTCTCAGCCAGGGACATCTGGCTAGCTCAGTCAGTAGAGTATGTGACTCTTGATCTCAAGGTCATGAGTTCAAGCCCCATGCTGTGTGTAGAGATTACTTAAAAATAAAATCTTTATTTTTTTTTTAAATAAAATCTTTAAAAATGAGAAGAGGGGGTGGCACCTGGGTGGCTCAGTCTGTTAAGCCTCCAACTCTAGATTTCAGTTCAGGTCATGATCTCACAATTTGTGAATTGAAGCCCTCACATCAGGCTCTGCACTGACAACTGGGAGCCAGCTTGGGATTCTCCTCTGTCTCCTCTCTCTTAGCCCCTCCCTTGCTCATGTGCACTCTCTCTCTCTCTCTTTCTCATAAATAAACTTAAAAATAAGATGAGGAAGATTTTTTAAAAATAAAAATAAAATAAAATTCTCTCAACCATTTCTATTCCTGTAACCATTTCATATTTTATCCAGCCTTCTGCTGTATTTCTGGGCCTCCTCTCTTTCCTTTGATCTTCTACCTCTCTGTAACTGACTCATTCCAACCTCATGAATTAATATTTAAGTATTATTCAGAACAATTCTGTGTTATTATCTCTCTGTCTCTCCCTCCCTCCCTCCTCCATTCCCTTTCATTTTTTCTCTCTCATTTGCTTATATACTAATTCCTCATTTTATTCATATAGCAGCCCACCATGTCCCATCCTGGGCTCAGTGGGCTCTCATATGATTATCAGATGGTGCTCCTAAAACAGAGAGTTCCCTATAATCGCTCTCCCCGGTCAGAGGCATTGTACACCCAGCTCTTGAAATTAGATTATTTCATTCTCACTATTACTCCCACAATGGATTTGCCTCAATTTAATGGGTAACATATGAGAAAGCATCGGAGAAATGGCCTGACCTTTACTAGATCTAACAAATGCTAACTACTATTAGTATTATTGACAGAGTAGGTGCTGAGAATGAACCATTGATCATTGAATGAATGAATGAATGAATGAATGAAAAGGAAACAAATTGACCACGGATGACATGGAGGAATTCTATAGCCAAGCGGGTTTCAAAATGATCACCATAACCTCTCTTATCTCTCCTTAGTTGCACTGACTTCTACTGGTGTTGCAGAAAGGCATCAGTATCCAAGTGAAAAAGACATTAATCCCACTTTGCAGAATGAAATTCTGAGGACTATAAGTTTAATTTTCTCAAAGACATACAGCTAGTGAGATTCTAGGAAGGCTGAGAAACGCTTGCAAAGTTGGCTCTGGAGTAAAGCTCCTTAGGTTCATATTCTAGGTGTACCACATGAATCTGCAACCCTTGACAAATTATTACACTTCTCTGAATCTCAATACCTTTATTGGCAAAATGGTGATCATAATAGCACCCACCCCTTAGAGATATTGAACACTTACATAAGAGATTCCGTGTGGAGTGCATGGCATGTCCTCTGCACAGATACCAAGCATGCTGCAATTGGCCCAACTCCTGGTTGAAGCTCTGTCATTGTAAGGACTTCTTATTAATAATGAGCAGATCCACCCTACATCATTACAGGAAATGTTCTCTCTCTCCTTAGGGGACTAGCCCAAGTGTTCCATATTCCCAGACTTGTCCAACATTCCCATCACTCATAATTATCCTCTATGAACCCAGGTTTTGAGCTCTGACAGTATTATAAGCTAGCCCTCCCCAATTTACATGTTGAAGTCTTAATACCAAGAACTTTAAAATGTGACTATATTGGGAGAAAAGGCATTTAAAGAAATGATTATATTAAGATGAGGTTGTTACAGTGGGCCCTATAATCCAATATGACTGGTGTCCTTATAAGAAGAGGAAATTTGGGCACAGACAGTACAAAGGGAAGACCATGTGAAGACACACGGTAGAGGGAGAAGATGGTATCTACAAGCTAAGCAGAGAGGCCTCAGAAGCAACAAACCCTGCTGACATGTTGATCTTGGACTTCTGGCCTCCAGAACTGAGAAAATTATTTTGTTGTTTAACCTACTCAGTCTATGTACTTTGTTATGACAATCTGAGCTGAGTAATATAGACAGCAAAGGGCCAGACTTCCCGTTTCAAAAACTGATGCAGGAAATAGAAGAATAAATGTGGGAATGCCATTTGATGGTGAGGGTGTTATTCTGAAGTTGTAATTCATAGCAGAATCTTCCATAGACCTAAAGGAATGAAAACGGAAAACTCTACAATGGTATATTTCAAAATGAGCTCTGTAGAAAACGAGTATGAAAGGTGTCCTTAAAAAAAAAAAGATAAAATTTCCAAGAGCACTGAATTTGTGAAGATTTAAATACTCTAAATGCCCCCCACCCTCTTTTAAAAATCATAATGCAGGGCACCTTGGTGGCATAGTTGGTTAAGCATTTGACTCTTGATTTCAGCTCAGGTCATGATCTCATGGTTTGGGAGATCAAGTCCCACGTGGGGCTCCACACTGACAGTACAAAGCCTGCTTGGGATTCTCTCTCTCCCTCTCTCTCTCTGCCCCCCCCATCCCTCACTCATATGCAAACATTCTCTCTCTCTCTTTTTCAAATGAATAAACTTTAAAAAAGAATAATGCATATTAAAGGCTTTGAGAAACCCTAGAGAAAAACAAACCAGAAATTTCTTATTACCAAAAGAGAAGACTGTAAATATTTTCCCCAATTAATACTTCTTAGGCTCTAGTTGAACTCGTGTACCATGAAACATACTTTCTGAAATTCTTATATAATGGTTTCTTCAATGTGTAAAGAATCAGCTTAGAAGCAAGCTGAATTTATAATGAGAAGTGAAAGCATTTTGTTCTCCAGCAGCATGTTGAAGGACCATACTAGTCTGCATGAAAATGCAGATCAGAAGTGGTAGAACACATTTAAATAATTGTTACATGACTTGACACCAACTCACATCTGTCATAGAAAAGGGGAATTATAAATGTTGGGTGTCAGGACTTTGTTCATGTCTGTTAGCAGGATTAATACAGTAACTGCTTAATTATTGCTAATTGGAAATACCTAATGCTCTACTTACACATTCAAATGTCGAACCTTACTCAGTAAGAGCTCAAAGATGGCCAAACTCATTTAACAAAGGGCATCGCATGTTGGTTGGAGAGAATTAAAAGAAAGAGGCTGGAGTATTACGTTCGGGCTAGACAGTGAAGAGGTGAAGATCACCCTAAGGAGGCTGGAGCTTCTTGCAGTAATGGGGAGATGACAAAGAGCACTAAGATACTGAGGTGACTTTTTTAAAGAATTTCATTATGACATCTAGCTAAGATAATGGCTAAAAGAGAAGAAATTAGATGCAAAGAAACTAGAAAACTTTTATAATAGAGTCCCAAGCAGAGGATTTGGGATAGATTTGGGAGCTGAGGAAAAATCAGAGCTGAACAGGTGCTTTGTGACTTGTTAGGAAGAAGAGAAGAATGTGATGCCTGTCACTTGGTCAGAGACACAGAGATGCAGGGTTTAGAGAAAGAAACAAATTTTGTGTTATATGCTGAATGCTTGTAAGTTAGAATAAAAAACCCACTTGCTGAATATGCCTTTAAAAAAATCTTGGTTATTCTACAGCATAGATTCTCATATAAATGACCATCAGGATTGATCTGTAATGCTCTAAGCCAGAAAGTAACTGGCAATTCCAGCCAGTGAGCACCTTTCAGCAAAGTCTACATTGAAAGCATTCCTGCATGGCACCATTCATCTGACTCAACTCTGCATTTGGACTGGGTTAGAATGGCAGAGCCTGTGTAGTTTAGTTGCTTACAAGCAGGACTCAGCACATACTCTTTCCTGGCCTCCTTGCCTGAAAGATTATGTCAACTTTGAGACACTTCTCTGGACTTAATATGTTTTAAAAGTGACTCTTCTGTGAGTGGTAGTGATGGAAAGATTCTAAGGAAGGTTTTTTTTTTTAGTAGCTATAATTATGGATATAGTGTAGATACTGTATTAGGAAAATATGCTGGAACATCCTGCTTGAAAAGGGTATTTAAAGAGCTCGGTTTACATTCCAAGTCCATTTGGGAATTAACTGCCCATGGCCTCTGACTTGTGCAATTTAGGAACTTAGGAAACATGAACCTAACCAGGTGAAAAATCCAGTTACTAATAACTCAGCCTTGATTGAGCTAAAGTGTGTTCTCTAAAGAAAGAGGAAAGTAACATTGTAGGAGGTATGTTTAACCTATATAAGAAAATATATGGTTTTAACACATAATATGAAAACCATTGCTGCAAATTATAGTCCCTTTTATCAGTTCATTGAAATAGGCTCAGCAGGGGCTCTATTCCTCCCACCCCCTTCACTGGCATTGCATTTCATTATTCTCTGTAGTTGACCAAGAGCAGAATGAAACAGCACATCTTTTCAACTATTTTGTAATTTGAACTTGAGCAATCCAGACTGGCCTCCTCAGCTCCAAGCAGCCTGAGTAAAAAGTTTGACGAGTTTGTGAGAATGATGACGCCTTCCTTGAATGAGCCACAAGGAACACTTCAACTCTGTGTTTAGACAAAAAGTTTCCACATGTTCCTCTTCCATGTTTCTTTTCTACAAGGGTTTTAGAGAGGTAGCATAATGGACTTCGTTGTGCAAAATGTTTTCAAAAGTTGTTTTAATGGAGAAATTTCTTTGGGGGCTTAAGTTTCTATTTACCTTTTGTGACATGATTTAAAAAAAAACAACTCATTATCTTCCTTTTCCACAATCTCAGCAGTAGAATGGAGATAAGGCAGGTCCCAAATGATGGCTGGGTATGCTGCTGGGATATCTAATGCGCCCCTTTAACAAATATAGTCTTTAACATGCAGTAACAGTCACAATCTTAGTGCCGAGTGATAAGAATAATTGTATTCATTACACAGTTGAATACAGGAACATATTTCTGAAATAATTTTCCTTGTCTAGAATTACACAGAATTCCGCTGAGTGGCACATTCAAGTGAATTTTTATTAGAAGGGTTCCAATGAACTGTTCACTGGTGGAGAGACTTCATGTTTAATTTAATTTCTCAGAACCAGGGTATTGTTGAGAAAGGCATCAGACAACCACTAGTGCTGGTTAACAGGAACATCTCACTAATCAGGGCTCATGTGTTCAAGCCCAGCAACCAACAAGCACTCATTGTGATACTCTTACTAAATAAGAGTGGACACTAAGGCACTTCAGAACTCCAAAAAGTATATGTTTCCTGTTTCTTGTCTCCTTTTATTTGGTTTCAGAGGTGGCATAAATTTTGTACTGCGGCAGAAAAAAATCAACTTTGGACAGATCTTCACACACTTATCTGCTTGGGTCCAGGACATGGGTGTAGAGTAGAACCAAGAGTTTTAGAACAAATTTTGCCAGTGTGGGGAATTACTGTTTTCTTATTTTGTTTTTGCATAGACAATAATCTGAAAAACAATACATTAGAAACTCTTATAAGACTACTATAAGCACCTGTGGCAGAAAGAACAATATAATTGTAAGCTCCAGTACTGATCTGTAGTAGGCTGAATAGTGGTCCTAAAAATATATGTCAACATCCTCAGATCCTATGCATATAACCTTATTTTGAGAAAAAAAAACGGTCTTGCAGATGTAATTGAGGATCACAAAATAAGGAGATCATCCTGGAATAATTGGTAGACCCTAAACCCAAGGATAAGTGTCCTTTATAAGAGACATACAGAGGATAGATACAGGGAAAAGAGAAGAAAGCCATGAGAAAATGAGGCAGAGATTGCAGTGATGCTGCCACAAGCCAAGGGAAATCTGGAGCCACCAAAATATGGAAGAAGCAAAGATTCTCCCTTAGAGCCTTTGGAGATATCATGGCCCTGCCAACTCCTTACTTTTGGACTTCAACCCTCCAGAACTGTAAGAGAATATATTTCTGGTGTTTTAAGCCACACAATAATTTGTTAGAGCATCTTCAAGAAACTAATACATGGTCTTATATCTAAGCATGGTATAAAGTTCTCTTGTTTCTGTTGGAAATCAGGCACATCATGACATATGAACACCACACTTTACACTCTACTCATTACCTACATCAATAGTCGTCAAGGCTAGGATGGCTGAGTCTATATATCTAATTAGAGAACCAAAGGATGTCAGGCCTGGAAGGTGCCTTAGTATTGTCATAAAGGAAGGTTGTTGAACAAGCTACTACCTTAGAACTGAATCTTAGGCCCCACCCTACTAGTCACTGGCTGTGTGCTCTTTTGAGAAGCTGGGACATCTTTCCTTCCAGGTGGCCCTAACTTGGTATAGAAAGTTCTCATGACCTGACCCCAAATCACCTCCCTCTGCAACCTCACCTTCTACCTTCTATCCCCACTCTTAGCCTGCCAGTCACAGGAACACTTATGAACATGCCTTGTCCTCTGCCATTCATTTGCTGTTTACTACACTAAACTAAGAGAAGAAAAAACCATCTCTTAAACTCAGAATGCCTTTCCATAGACCTTTTCCTAATTCTCATGTAGGTATCACCTTCCACATGCCCTCTAAGTATTGTACATTGTCACTTCTAACCACATTACAGAATTGCTCACAAATAATCCCATAAGACATGCAGGGTCCCCAAACTCCTCACTTTTTACTTCAGTCCTTCAAATTCACAATGGTCTCTCCTGGCAAAGGGCTTCTGTGCACACTGTTTTTTCCCTGAAGTCCTATTTTCCTTTTTGCTTACATGAGTCCACTAAAGCCTTAAATCACAGTTCATATGGTCCACTTCTTTTATTTGTTCCACTTTCTGTGATTTTTTTTTTTTTTTGGCTGAATGCTATGTCCTTGCTGATCTGCAAGCTCTGTGGAGCATAAATTATTTCTGACTGTGTTCCTAGTATAGTAGGTCTAAAAAAGAAAATATAAGTGATTGTATGGTTAGTTTAGTCTACAAAGTTCTCTTCCAAGATTCTATAAGTTCCCCAACCATAGAAACTGTTTTGCTTTTTTTTTTTTTTTTTTTTTTTTTTTTAATCTGTAGCACTTAACACAGAGCCCGTGTTCAATAACTATTTTGGGAACATTCATTGGATAAATAGGTGAATAAAATTCTCCCTTTGTGGACTACAGTTTTCTTATTTAAAACAAATGTGAGAGTTGCACTACATCAGCAACTCTTATGCCTACTAAGTTATAGTGCACTTAGATGAGGCAAAAAAAAAAAAAAAATCCCATGTTTTCTTAAGCCAGCTAGTCCCCTTACCAAAGAAAAAACAACAAAATATGACTAAAAAATGGGTAGTGGTATCAACATTTAAAATATTAATCCATGTTTTCTTCTTGGTTGGTAATTCCCTTTTACCTTCCCCCCACTTCTACTTCATTTGTCTCCACTAATTTCCTACTTCAAACTAGACAAGAGGTGATTGTTATGATCTTTGGGGAAGATTGTTATGGCAGAAAAGCAAATAGAAAGAAAAGTCAATGCTCACTTCTCAACTTCAGATCAAGCTATTGAAACCAATGACTGGGTGTCACCAGAGAATCTGTAGGAAGCAAAGAGAGGACTGAAATTGAGAATTTCACAAAGGGACTAGTTACAAAGGTGTGGGCAATATGTAGGAAGAACACAATGTGTAAGGAGACACATGTCAAACAGCACCAGGATGCCTTTACCACTGTAGCCAGATGGGTTAAGAGGAAAGAGAAAGCCTTATAGAGAGTACAGAGTGCACTACTTAGCAGGAGTGGAGATACTGTTAAGGGACCTAGACATCTTACAGTAACCTTGCAGGGGTGGATCTGGGAGTAGAAATAACCAACTCTATGTTCTTCTTTCCCTTAGATCTTTCCTGGGTTCCCCTTTGTCAAAACCCAACTAAAAACCAGAGGGCAAGGGAGCCCACTGATAAAGCCCATACAGGGCAGCCTTACACAGCACAGAGGTGAAGAGCAAACAGAAGATATCCTGAACAAATACTGGTTTCAGAGAATGAAGTTTAGGAAAACTATCAGCCATAATTTTATTACATAACAATACATTTTAGGGAAAAAACTGAGTACTCTCAGGACCAGTTTTTCTTGCCTTTTCCTGTTTTAGTACCTTAAAATAAAGACTTTGGACTAGAGCAAAAGGAAGGTGGAAGGGAAATAAGGCAACCTGATGCTGGGGAGGGGGTACCCATTGGAGGCTCCATCTTATCCTCTAGGCTGAATTCCATAGGATGAGAAAGTAAAGTTCCAGGAGCTGAGAGCCTAGATGGCCTGTGCTACACTTCCAGCAGACCCTGGGAAGCAGCAAGTCTCCTGGAACCTCCAGCATAAGCACCCTGTGGCAGCATTAGAGCTGAATAGCTTTCAGCAGACTTTAACTGCAAGGCCTAAGAGCTTATGTGTCCTGCAGGCCCACCCAGTACAAGGGAACTCCTTGCAGTTTTGTGTGTTCTCACTTGCAAACACCCCAAGAGGGTGCAGAAGTTGTAAGACCAGAGGACAATGGGATCATGGAGATCATCTCAGTGGATGTCAACATTCACAGATGACTTTGCTCAGAAACCAGTCTGTGCATTACGTTGGCTTCCTAAAACTTAACTGCAACCCCCCGGAGGAGGAAAGGGGAAAGTGCATGAAATGATTGAGTTTAGTCTCATGTGGGCTAAAATTAAGTTTCAGGTATTGTGAAAACGGGAAGTCAAGACAGAAAATAAATTGAATTATAGGAAAATAAAGCTATATTTCTTTTATGCACACCTGAGTTATGTCTCATACGATGGAGCCCTCTCTTGTTGGATCAGGTGAATCTGTTCATCCCCCTCCAAGGCCTCAGACCACACTTAGGAAAGCATTAAAAAGTGAGGTTTCACAAGAAATGGGACATTCTCATGGTCCCCCTATCCTTTCGACAGTTATTTAGCCTTTATTGGGAATATAGGTCAGGAGAAAATATTATAACTCCTTGAGTAATTATCACCTAGATAATAGAAAAACTCATACAACAAAATATGCCATTCAAACTATTCCATTATCTGGCTGATTTCATCAAGGATATCCTTTTCATTGCTCTGCTGGCATCTGGTTTATATCCACACCTTGGGAGCCTGGTTACTGAGCCACTTAAGTCACCTGAAAATGAAGCATGAGTCTATTGGCTTTGCACCTGAATTTCTCACTGCAAGCATCTTAGGGACTGACACTATCTTCCTACCAAATGAGCTCTCACCCCCAGTGCATTTCACTTGAGTTGTAAGGGATCAGTATTGTAAGGGATCAGAGTAAAAGAATGTTAGAAATGGAAGATCACTTAGGGTTTAGAGATGAACTATTTCAGGTAAGGAAAATGAGACCCATGGAGAGAAAATTATTTCCCAAACGTCACCTAAGATATTAAAGACTGAAATTGAGTTAGAAACGAGGTCTTCTGACTAGAGAACTAAGGTATTTCCCTTCTGTTGCTCTGTACTCTCTCACCACCACCAGTCAGGAAGTAAAGCTGAAACCTTCCACAGATGGACTCTACACACTTTGTATGTCCCAGGCCATATGCTAGACCCTGGAGATAAAATTATGAGGAAAATAGATCTGGTCTCTGCCTTCAATGTGCACACATTTATCTACACTGGACTTGACCCAGAGTCCTAAAACTATTTATTTGTATTTGGAGTAGTGGTGTGTTGGAGAAGCCATTTTTTCTTAGCAAACTGATACAAATTGAATGGTCAGTGGCCTAAATCCCAACCATGCAAGCATATGAAATATTGTTTGCACTTTCCACCTCCTAGTTAAAATCAGCAGACAGTTTTGTTTCCATCTGAATGAAACATTTCTTAATGAGTGGTTAGAATGATGACTACAGCCATCATAGATCTAATCTTTGACATGAGTAGCAATACAAGGAACACTTTCTTCTACTCTAGGCTGGTAAAGAGTAGATTTTTCACACTGCTATTTAATAGACAATTTTAGGCATCTGATGGGAGGAAGACTTTCTCTGGACTTAAACCATGAGTCCAGATAACATAAAAATCTTTGATAACCAATGAGGACTATGTTCCGAAGACTCCCTTCACCATATTTTTCCCTCTCACATTTCCGTAGGTCCTGTGAATCCCCTGAAGTCACCAGCACAGGGAGTAAGGGCCTTGCAAAGGGAGTGGGGACCTAGATATACCAGAGCAAAATAAGGCAATTTGGGCTTTTGAGCTTCAAAATAGTCTTTTGAAATCAAGGGTGTTGATTTGTAGGAAACAGAACTTTTGAGTTTCTATGGGGCGCCTGGGTGGCTCAGTCGGTTAAGCATTCAACTTCATCTCAGGTCATGATCTCACAGTTTGTGAGTTCAAGCCCTGCATTGGTCTGTGTGCTGACAGCTCAAAGCCTGGAGATTGCTTCGGATTCTGTGTCTCCCTCTGTTTTTGCCCCTCCCCAACTCTCTCTCTCTCAAAAATAAACATTATTTTTTTTTTAAAAAAATAACTTTTGAGTTTCTAAAGTCTGAAGAACTTGTAAATACTTATAAGTGAACTTGTACATTTCCTCCCATGAGAGGTAGATTAAGAAAAATCAATCAAGGGGCGCCTGGGTGGCGCAGTCGGTTAAGCGTCCGACTTCAGCCAGGTCACGATCTCGCGGTCCGTGAGTTCGAGCCCCGCGTCGGGCTCTGGGCTGATGGCTCAGAGCCTGGAGCCTGTTTCCGATTCTGTGTCTCCCTCTCTCTCTGCCCCTCCCCCGTTCATGCTCTGTCTCTCTCTGTCCCAAAAATAAATAAAACGTTGAAAAAAAAAATTAAAAAAAAAAAAAAAAAAAAAAAAAAAAAAAAAAAAGAAAAATCAATCAAGAGCCAGGCTTTCAGACAAAATAATGTTCTTGTATGTGGAGAGGGTATACAGTAAGAGGAGGGGTGTAGTAAAGAGGAATAGTTGATGAGGTATTGGAGGGAAGGACCGAGGACCACATGGACAGAAGAGTTAGTGCTGACAGATTCACCACATTCATGCCCTCCACCAAAGATGCTCCAGAACCTTGTAACAGAGTTCTGTAGACCCTCCAGACACCATCTAAGCCAACCCCATATAGTGCTGTGCAGGTTTCTTGCTTTCTTTCTAGGTACTGCTCTTTAAGGAGGACAGCCCGTGAATAGGTAGACCTTCTGCTACCTGTGGATTGTCTAGCAGAAATGACACCTATCCATGCCCCAAGACTTCCTTCAGACCTGTCTAAGCTGTATTGTATGAACAACTCTACTGTGTTTGGGAAAGGCAGGTGGGCTACAGCTGATGTTGCAGAGGCTTATTGTCAATGAGAAGCATCATGCAGCAGAACTTTGGTTAGCTTCTCCCACTTAGCCAATTCAGTTGTGTCCATGGCCTGACCGCTTACACCCAGCATATCCATTTGGGTCTTTCACTTCTCTTTGGGCACATAGAAGATCACGTGGTGGGGAAAATAAGCTTGTCAAATATTATGATGTGTAATTCATGTGTACAATGAGTACACATTCTGGTACAGAAACTGAATATGAGGAGACCAACTAGGATTGAAAAAGCCAAGACAAGCTTTATTGACAATGAAGGCAGATGTGGCCAGGTTACTAGGAGAACATTTCAGGTAGGGGCTTGGGAGTTGGAATGATCACAGAGCATAAATGTTCAGAAAAAGGTTCATTGGAAAATCTCACACGCACTAAGTTATTACTTCCTCCTCTGCAAAAGGTGTGACCTCAGCTAAGGGGAATAATAAAGATTCAGCCTTGGTTAGAATAGCTGGATATTAAATAGTATTGAAAAGGACATATATTTATAGAGAAAAGAAGTAGGAAGATGAAATGTAATACCAACCGCCATGTCATTTATGCAGCAACTAGAATGACACCTTTTAAAAAAGGAGTCAGAACATTTTGTCACCATTCCTGAATGTACCCTTAAAGAGGTTCTTTTTGCAGTTTAGACTAGATACCAACTTCTTACTTTATAGCCATCCCCCACATCCACCCTCTTTCTTTAGTCCCTGACCTCATTTCTTGCTACTACTTCTTCCCCTTTCCCACCCAGCTTGGCAAGTTCCTTGGCACCTTTAGCATGCTAACCACTAACCTCTTCCCTACATGGAGGCTTACACATGCTCTCCCCTCTCCTTGGAGGGCTTCTCTACCTCCCACCCCTTCCAGGCTTGTCCAGATTAATTCTCATCTATCTTTTAGGTCTTTGCTTGAAGGTTACTTCCTCAGAGAAAACTTACTTGACCTTCTAGTCCACTTATTACTGCTAATGAATAATTTTCCTGTGTGGCACTTATCAAATTTCATAAGCATGCTTTCACTTTGTGCTCATCTGTTTGACTGTGGCTGTCTGATTTCCAAGACCCCTACTCTCACCACTTTACCATCTACACCTGCCTGAAGAAATAGGAAGCAAAAGAAATATAAATGCAGGAGTTGCAAAGCCAGCTGAGTTGGGAGACCCATGACTTTTGTGATGTGTTAATCCCTCCTGGCCCAGGGGGAAGCACACTACCACAGGGAGCTCAGAGATGAGAGAGGGCACTGGGCTTGGGCTTTATAGTGCCCCTGGGATGTCATTCAGCCTTTCCCCCTTGCCTCTCCACAGTTCTTGCTTGGAATACAGTTAAACATCTCCCCTATGAGGCAAGAATTCTTACCCCATTTACCCTAGAAGCAGACAAGTAAGAGGGAGAGACCTGTAACAGGAAGCACTTCCTGTGATAATGGAGCCTATGCTCTTTCCAATAGCATTGTCTTTTATAAATGAAAGCACTGATTCAAGCTGCTTCCAGCATCACAGGAAAAAGGCAGCACTGTCAGATTAAGTAGATACAGGGACAGACAGACAGACCATTTTTCCTTTGCTGCCACCCAGGATGTTGACACATCCTTTCAGCGCACTTCCCAAATCCTTCTGCTCCCCAGTTCTATCATCTTGTCATGGTTTACCTCTTCCCTGGTGTCTGCACTTTCATTAATTTCTTATCACCTATCCTTCAGCTCTAATCTCAGGCTTTGTGAGGGCAACTAATTTAAGGTTCTTAGAAAGAGATATTGACCTGAAATTCAGCCCTTTCTCTTAGCAGGATCAATCTTTAGATTACTGATCAAGAGGACATGTATTTAAAAACATGTCCAGCTAATCAGCCCTTCAAATGTGCTCATGAAGTCCCATGAGCTGCTTGTGAATTCTAATTAAATATCCTGCTTAGTGCCTAAGAAAAGCATGCCTGACAGAAGTACACATGGGGATCACAGCTTGCCTGAAGAATTCGTTGCAGTAAGAAGAGAGAAAAAAATATGGATGGATTGATCTATCTATATCTATCTCTATCTACCTATCTATATCTATATCTGTATCTATATCATCATCTATATCTAGAGAGAATCCCAGGCAGCATAAGAGAAGGGACTCATTTAAGGATGGAACAAATACCCCCAATATATAAATTATAATAACAAGTGACACAAATTGTCTGTTATGTAACCTATTTGTCTAGAAGCTTTGAGATCTTCTAGACTAATGTGCAGATAAGAAAATCAGGGCCCTGAAAAAATACATGACTTGCTCAGTTTCCATGCAACTGTTCCATTGCAGCTTGGAGACTGAACTTCAGGACCTTCAGCACCCAAGTGGGCTCTGTCCCAGATAGGCTGCCATTTGTCAGGAGTGAATTTGAGAGAAGCCAGTCATCTTTCTGTTTGGCCTAGAACACATTAGTTCTCATCTCTCTTAAACACACACAATGGCTTCCCAATCACTCATGCAAAGAGAACAAAGAGAAATATGTACTATGCATTGAATTGATGAGTGACAGGACAGAAGGACAGAAGAAATTTGGGACTTGACAGTATCTATTACTAAAAGCAGTATTCTGCTTTTATTGAGTGCTGGCTCTATCCAGGTAGGATTCTTATCTCTTTACAGGTATTAACTCATTTAAAAATGAAGTCTCCGGGGCGCCTGGGTGGCGCAGTCGGTTGAGCGTCCGACTTCAGCCAGGTCACGATCTCGCGGTCCGTGAGTTCGAGCCCCGCGTCGGGCTCTGGGCTGATGGCTCAGAGCCTGGAGCCTGTTTCCGATTCTGTGTCTCCCTCTCTCTCTGCCCCTCCCCCGTTCATGCTCTGTCTCTCTCTGTCCCAAAAATAAATAAAAATTTAAAAAAAATAAAAAATAAAAAAAAAATAAAAATGAAGTCTCCGAAGCTTAGAAAGGTCAAATGGCCTGTTTGAGCTCACACAGTTGGTCAAAGTTGAAGCCAGAATTCTAGGTTTGGTCCTGTGTTGCAAAACAATTCTTATGCATTTTCTCAATAGACAATATGCAAATTAATTTGAATTAAGCTGAGTCATTCAGTTCCTATGATTTACAAAGATTTATTTGAGTACCAGCTTGTGCCCGACCTTTGCCAGAAGCTAGAGGAGATGCACATAATGGGACAAAAAGAAGAGGTGTGTGGCAGACTAGCAGAGTGAATAAAAGCTCTTCCTTACATCAGGCAAATGCAAGATTGTGTTCTGCATCATTGAGAAAATTCCTTAATCCCCTTGATCATAAGTTGTTTCATCTTTAAAACAGGGATAAAATAGTACTTCTTTTTTGTTTTGTTTTGTTTCAAGTTTAAAATAGTACCTACTTCTTAAGGTTGTGAGAAATTTGGGGTTGGTCCACTCAAATTTTCTGGAATTTCCAGGAACCTGGGGATCAGTAAAGCTCATTAATGAGATCCTCAGTCATCATGGATGGATACTGGTAGTGATGATGACTGATGAAGATCTGTGGTTTCCAATGCTAATGGTAATGGTAATGATGGTGAAGATAAAAAGCAGTGGTGGTGTTACTGCTACTGTTGCTGCTGCTGATGTGCTGATAGTGATGAAGCAGAAGAACGTGGTCCTCACAGGTTAGGAGATGTCCACAAAGGTCAGTGGCTCCTAACTGGAGGAGATTTTTCTCAGAGTGTATTTGCCAATATCTAGAGATAGTTTTGATTGGCACAACAGTGAAGGGTGGGGGCCAGGGATGCTGCTAAACACACAAAGCACAGCACGGCCCCCACAATAAAGAATTATCAAGCACAAAGAAGACATACAAATAGCCATGAGGTATATAAAAATATGCTCAACTTCAATTATCAGCAGGGAAATGAAGATCAAAACCACAATGAGGTAAGATATCGCCTCACAACTGTTTGTGGCTATTTTCATAGAAACAACAACAAAAATAAGTAAGCATTGGTAAGAATGTAGAGAAATTGGAAACTTTTATACACTATTGGTGGGAATCTAGAATAGTGCAGCCACTGTGGCAACATTATAGTTTCCTGGAAAAACTAAAAATAGAACTATTATATAATCTAGCAATTCCACTTCTGGGTAAATATCCAAAAGAATTGAAATCAGGATCTTGAAGAGATCTTTTCACACCCCCCTCTGCCATGCCCACTACAACATTATTCACAATAGCTAATATGTGGAAACAATTCAATTGCCCATCAACAGATGAATGGACAAAGAAAATGGGATAGATGCACATAATGGAATATTTTTCAGTCTTAAAAAAAAAAGGAAAGAAAATACTGCCATTTGTGACAACTTGGATGAACCCAGAGGACATTATGCTCAATAAAATAAGCCAATCACAGACAAAAATACTGCATCATTCCACTTGTATGAGTTACCTAAAGTAGTCAAACTCATAGAAGCAAAGAATAGAATGGTGGTTTCCAGGAGCTGAGAGGAAAGGGGGAGTAGTTGCACAATGCATTTAAAGTTTCAGCTTTTCAAGATGAATAATCTCTAGAGATAGGCTGCCCAACATATTGCCTACAGCTAATATAGTATTGTGCACTTTAAAATATGTTTACAGCATAGATGTCATGTTGAGTGTACTTACCACACTAAAAAATTACATAAGGAAAATTTTGGAGGTGATGGATGTGTCTAGTATCTTGATTGTGGTGTATGTGTATGTCCCAAATCATCAAGATGTACACAGTAATACCAATGTACATCTATTAGAATGGCCAAAATCAGGAACACTAACAATATCAAATGCTGACAAGGATGTGGACAGTGGAAACTGTTATTCATTGCTGGATATACAAAATGGTACAGCTACTTAGGAAGAAATTCAGCAGTTTCTTACAAAACTAAACATACCCTCACCATACCACCCAGCAATCGCACTTCTTGGCATTTACTCAAAGGAGTTAAAAACTTATATCCACACAAAAATCTGACACAACTGTTTACAGCAGCTTTATTCATAATTTCCCAAACCTGGAAGCAACCAAGATGTTCTACAGCAGCTAAATGGATACACGGTGGCACAACCAGATAGTGGAGTATTATTCAGTACTAAAAGGAAATGAATTATTAAGCCCTGAAAAAATATACAGGAACATCACATTCATATTAAGGAAAGATGCCAATCCAAAAAGGCCATATACTGTATGATTCCAACTATATGACATTCTGGAAAAGGCAAACTATGGACACAGTAAAAGATCCATGTTGTAGTGGACATGGCAAGGGGGGCGGTGAAAATATCTCTTCAAGAGCCTGGATCCAATGGTTGCCAGGGGTTGGGAGTGAGGGGAGGAGTGAATGGTGGAGCACAGAGGATTTTGAGAAAGTGAAAATGCACTGCATGATACCATAATGATGTACAGATGTCACTATATATTTGTCCAAACCTGTATGAGGTAATGCAAAGTGACCCCTGAGATAAATGATGGACTCTGGGTGATGATGTGTCAGTGTAGGTCCACCAACTGGAACAACTGCAGCTCTCTGGTGCAAGATGTTGATAATGGGGAAGCCAATGGCTGTGTGAAGGCAGGGAGTACCAAGAAAGTCTCTGTACCTTCCTCTCAATTTTGCTGTGAACCTAAAACTGTTCTGAAAATAATGTCTTTTTAAAACAAGTTATACATTATACATGTACAATGTGCAATTTTTTGTTAAATATACAAACAAAAAAGACTTCTCCATCCTAAAACCTAGTGCTAAGGTTGAGAAACCCTTGTCTAGGAAGATGGGAAATATAAATAATGGAAGTGAGAGACTGAAGCTTCCATTAACTGACGACATGACACAACCATTTCAACCACTGTCTTAAATTGCATAGGAATTTGCACCAAAGGAAGAGAAAAGAGCCCCTGCAGATCCAGAAGGCTGTGATGAAGCAAGCTCTCTCACTGGACAGCCTGGTGGATCTGTGCCTCTGGCCCCTCCAGGTGCCCAACTGGTGAATGTACCTGGTCATGGAATGAGCAAGAGGGCCTCTGGCAGGAACAATCTCTCTCACTGAGGCTTTGATGCTGTGATGGGAAACACTAAGCAAGAGGAGGAGGCAGAAGAGAGGGGGAGAGCCACAAATAAATGAAAGAATAGTGGAACATTGATCAGCTCTTTATCACAGCGGGGGAGCTGCTTTGCTGAGCCCCAGCGCCATCAGGCAAACCCTTGATTAAACCTGCACAGCTGCCTGGATGGATGGCCCTGTTTAGCCCCTGTCAGCAACTCTGCCAGAAGAGAATTGTGAAGTGAGCCCCGTGCTCTCTGCTGGATGTTCAGTGGGCTGGCTCCCTCTTTCCTCCACCATAGCTGGATCCAAATTCCAGACTCGAGAGCAAAAAGTTTGTTTTTCCTAGGAGATGGGCTGGTTGTGAGACCGTGGGGAAGGAAAGATTCACTGGGAAAATATAGTTGTTTTTCACCTTGAAGCCTGGCATTTGCAAGAGGTTTTACTAACAAGGTTTTACTGACATGGTTCTTCCTACAAGGCAGGAGGATGCCTATGTCCTTACCAAGTTCCAAACACTTCCAACAAGGAGAAAGGGCTCAGTTTCATGACAAATCTTTTCTTTTTCTCATTTGGAATTTTCTTGATGGCTTGTGAATTTTCTGTTGCAAAAACAAAAATGCTTTTTTAAGACATGAGGGGTTGTGGATTCTCTTCTGCCTGAGATCACTGTATGATGTTAAGGAAGTCACATTTCACAGACTCTGAGTCCTTTGCTGACAGATGCACATGATAAAGCCTATCTTCACTGAGAGATTTTTATGAGCACAAATGAAGATGAATATTAAAAGCATTATGAGAATTAAACCAACACAGAAAGTTACCGCTGCTGAACCCCACAGAGGGAGAGCACTTTGCGGACAAGGTCTGATCTTTCATCATCACTGCGGTCATAGTAGCACGTAAAGTATAGTAAAGAGAAAGAAAAACCCATACCAATGTGTAAGTTACTCTCCCCAGCTGCCTTCCTAAGAAGGCGAACTATGTCATGGAAAGCACTTTAACTGGAAAGGTGATAAGCAGGGAGGTTCAGGAGTGGGTGACCTGGAACAAAGTTGGGTTTCTCTATATGAGAAAAATAAATGAAAAATAACATAGTGGAGAATATTGGGATAGGGGTGGAGCCAGGGGAAATTTAGTGGTGGGTAGGTGGATAGAGAAAGGGGGAAGGGATAGTGGCTACAAAGTCTATAGGGTGCCTTATGAATCTGTCTGATATGTGGGAACTGATATGGACCCTCTTCTAGGTCTCTCTGTGAAATCTTCAGTAAATACATAGCTTGCTACTCCTTTGTGAAATGGGCTTGCATTTGGGGGTTTCAGAATTGGTCTGAAGTTAGATCAGAGGATGCCCATGGGAGGCTTATCACATCCTGGGATGGACTCCAAGGGAATACTCCTTTCTTTCCATGGTTGGTATGAGATCTTATACACTTTAACTCAAGTCTACAGTCTGATTCTACCAGATACTGGGTCACACTTTACAATTGACCCAAATCTTTTTGACATTATTTACTCTAATTCCCTTTCAAAGTATCAACAAACTATGCCACTTTGAAGAAGAAGGGGCAGAATGGAGGGGACACCAGGAAGAGAATCCCAAAGACAACCTTAAATCTACATCAGGTTTTCCTTTTAGCCAAAACTTATTTGGTATTCAAGAGAAATTTTAAGTCTAGCATTTGACATAATTTAATAGTGCACATTAATGACTATAATTTTCCCCTGTAGTCATGATACTAAGAAAATGAGGAGTGTTTCATCTGCATCACACAAAATAGTAACCAGGGCAGACTTGCAAACAACAGTGAAGAATGAAGGGCCATGAAGGCCAACAGTTTGTCATTAACTTCAGATTAGGGGACACAGCACTCCACAGTTTAGAAAGTTCTTTTATTTTCATTATTTTCTTCTACCCTCACGACATTGCTGTGTGGTTGATAATATTGTTCCCATTGTGCACAGCCTGAAACTGAAGCCAGAGAGTTTAGGAGTTGGGAAATGGTTCATGTCTGGGGATAATGTGCATATTTTTAAGTTCAGTTTTTTAAATGTAATATTTGGGGTTGGATGGGATGAGGTGAAGGGTAGGGGGGCAGTCAGCAAGTCCAACAGATTCATGAGACCTCTAATTTCCCTTTCCTGTAAATTCTCATCTCAGGAGACATTTTTAGCTGGTTCTTACCCATCCTTCCATAATTTATTTTGGAGGAATATGGGGAAATGGGGAAATGGCTGGCTATCAACCAAAGTTCTAGCTTCTTCTTTCATTGCATAGAGTTGTTTTTGGAAAGTGACTGTCCAGAAAGGGGTCACATTTCCCAGTCTTCCTTGCATGGAGGTCAAACCACATGATGAAATCTCACCAATGGAATGGAAGCAGAAGTAACGAATTCACTGAGGACTACATACCTGAGAAGTATGTGTGCCTTCTCAGTTCCCTCTTCATTCCTCCCTGAGAGGATACAGATGATTCTGAGACCCTGGATGATGGTAGAGATACAATGGGAAGAACCTGGGGAGAGGAAAGCTGCACTAGACCACTAGATGGAGGAGACATAAAGTTCTATTTTGTTAAGGTCCTGCATGTAGAGATTGATTTGTAAAAGCAGTAGTTGCTACCCTAATTAACACAGGTGGTCTCGCATCTTGTTATGGAATTTGGGAATAATTGGTACCTAGTGTGCTGGGGTTCCCACCAAAACTGAAACAGAGAGAATACCATCTTTTAAAATTTTTTTTTCAACGTTTATTTATTTTTGGGACAGAGAGAGACAGAGCATGAACGGGGGAGGGGCAGAGAGAGAGGGAGACACAGAATCGGAAACAGGCTCCAGGCTCTGAGCCATCAGCCCAGAGCCCAACGCGGGGCTCGAACTCAAGGACCGCGAGATCATGACCTGGCTGAAGTCGGACGCTTAACCGACTGCGCCACCCAGGTGCCCCCGGGAATACCATCTTTTAAAAATGCACCCCAATTTTAACATCCTTTCATCCATGAGTAGGCCTTGCATTTAGAAAACATGAATTTAAATAATAATAATAATTTCATTTATGTTTAGAATATGTTATTACCTACCATAACATATTTCATTTTATGTATTAACTTACCAGGTGAGGAAAATCATAGTAAAAACATATACATTTAAACTACACAACAGTGTGTTTTGAGGTGTTCGATATTCTAAGGTATAGAACTCTGTGGCCTAGATTATTCATTCTCATAAATTTAACTCCCAGAGTAACTTTGTCTTCTGGAAAAAAAATGTTAATTTCATAATTACAGGCTTCTTTAACTTTCATATGTTTGATTTTCATAAATTCTATATTGACAGATTTAAACCTTAACAATCTGAATCTGGACTCTGTACATCAGTTGACAAGCATTAGAAGCTCTCATGGGTGTAGTAGTGCCCACCTCCCAAGAGTTTAATTTGATAAACTACAGTGTTTATGCAACTCTTTATGTGTTTGTTTTTTGATGCTCTAAAAATAAATTAGAAGAGGAAAATGAAAGTGCTGATACTAGAAGCAAAAATATTGGTCCCATAAATGTAATATAATTAAGGCCAAGATAGAATTGATCAAGTGTGATCACTTCTCAAATGGTGTGAATCTCCATCTCAAATGGACTTTCAAATATAGTTGAATTACAAAGAAAAAGAACAAGATTAAATGTAGTGTTTTAAATATATTGCGCCCAAAAGGCACAATGTATTTAGAGATATTATAGTATTTTTATATCTCTGCCAATGAAACACACAACCACCGCAACCAAAAGTATGATACTATGTTTATTTTTTTTTAATTTATTTTAATGTTTATTTTTTATTTTTGAGAGAAAGACAGAGAGCAAGTGGGGAGGGGCAGAGAGAGAGGGATACACAGAATCTGAAGCAGGCTCTCAGCACAGAGCCCGGTATGGGGTTCAAACTTGTGAACCCTGAGATCATGACTTGAGCCAAAGTCAGATGCTTACTTGATTGAGCCACCCAGGTGCCCCTATTTTCAAATGTCTTTCTTGTACTCATGTTTTCAAGGACACATTATTTACAAAAAGTAGATGTTTCTAATGTATTTCACTCTTTACTGTGGCTTCCCAGAAGCTAAGTGACAAATTTGTAGCCCAGTGTTCATAACTGTGTACACATTGAGGGCCTAAGTGTAATCTTTCCTCCACTGCACACTGTATTAGCTGGGGTTATACCCCTACTCTATAGAATATTTTCTTTGGCCCAGACTTTTTAAATCCACTGTCCTTGCTCAGTATGAATTTGTAATCTATGTCAAATTTTTGTGTTCTGTGGTGAGGTAGAAAATAAGGGGACACACAGAGGTCAGATAAAATGCTGAGCACATGTCAGGCACTGTGTCAAGGACTGTAATTGCTGGCAGATACTCCTCTCCCATCTTTCCTGGGAGAGGAGGACAAATAGATAATCTATGTACAGTGAAACTATGTCTATAGCACAGGCATATACAAGTGCCCTGGGGTCCTAGGAAGAGGATGTGAACTTGCAAATCGACAAGTGTTCACAGATAGCAAAACTCACAGCATCCCTAAAATGTCAAATTTATTAAGTTGAGTTTGGAATGTCTAGTTCAGTTGAAAGAATATGTATTTACTTCCTCTTCCTCTAAAAGACAGCAGAAAAGAGGCATAAAAAGGAATAAAATCATATAAGAATTGGGGGTAGAATGGAGGGATAACAGAGGAGGAAAAGTTGTGAAGAATTTATGAAATGTTGAATGCAGATGATGTGCTGCTGTTGGGGGTGCATAGCTCAGAACTGACATAGGAGAAGGCTCTGGGGAAGGTGGGAGCTCTCTTTGGAGGCATAAGGGGAAAATTCCACTCCAGAATTGGCAAGTACAGAGATTTTAAAAAGAATGGGCCAAAATAGAAATATTTACCTAAAGAAATGCCTGGTTGATGTCTAAGCAAGTTGTTATCCCTGATATGCACACGAATAGCAAGAGAGTTCACGTGAAGATATTGAGTTATTTGCTTGTAAGTGGCAGCTAGCCTCCTTGAGTAGAATCTTCTCATGCTCACTTATATGGGCTTGTTGGATGAAGTCAACACAACCTCAGGCCTGTCTATCCCCATCCCTCCAAATAAATCTTGCCAGTGGACAAGATCTACCTACCTACCCAGAGCTCAAAGGTCAGAAATAACGTAGAAAACGCATAGTCCTCTATAAATAGTTTTAGATAATTAAGAATCACCAGTTACTCAAGGGTAAACAGCAGCACACAAGAGAGACCAAAATGAATAGAAGTGCTAGTTAACGTTAATCACTTTTTTAAAGATTCTGTAGAGATTAACTTCTATAATACTCACACCGGCTTTTTGAGGTGTTTGTTGTGGTTGTTGTTTTACAAGTGAGGAAACTAAGGTACAAAGGCCAGGTGACTTGACCCAGGTCAAAAAAACTAGTAAATGCCACAATTCACACCCTGTTTTTTAACCACTATAGTTTCCTGACTTAAGATCAATGAAACATTATGACTCTGGAGGAGAAAGAACAAATTGAAGGAAAGTAAATTTAGATCTAAATTGTTCTTATGCCAATAAATAAATAAATAAATAAACATGTGGGATGATTGTTGTGTACATTAACTTGACTTTGGTAATCATCTCACAATATACATATCTAAACCATCACACTGTACACCTTAAATATACACAATATTTATTTGTCTATTATATCTTAATACACCTGCAAGAATGAAAAGAACTTCAAATAATTTCCTCAGAGAAATTCAAGATGTCACCTCTATGTAAAAAAAGAAAGTTGCTGTATTAAAGAAATAATATGAAAACAAAAACAAGTCATTGAGTGCTAAAAATATCATGGCAAAAATAAAAATGTAAATTAAAGTCTAAAAGTCAACAAATGTTTCAAAATATAAAGCAGAAAACAAAGAGGTAGAAAAGAAAAAGAAAGCTCAAGAAGCCAAAAAATTTAATCAATCCATCTAGAGGGCAACAGCCATCAATAAATGTTATAGAGAGAATGGAAGTGGCTAGAGAAGATATACAAGAAAAAAAAGACTGTTTCCTAGAACTGAAGGATGTCTGAAAACTCCAGAGTTTTCAGTTTTGAAGTGTCCATTGATTTCTTGGTAACATGAGTACAAAATAACCTACACAAAAACTTTTCCCATGAAATTTTAAGACACCAAGTATCAAACATTTATCAAAACTACAGAAATTAACAAAAAAATCCAGACTGGCACATAAATCTTTCATTGGCACTACTAGGCACAAGAAGACAGAGGCATAATGCCCTGGGTCCCCAAGAGGCCAATGTCTATAGGCTACTTTGCCCTCCAGCTTTTAGTTGAGTTTTAGCAATGAGAGGCACCAGCAGGGGATGGAAGAGGAGAAAGAGAATGAAGTCAAAATATTTATCCCCACAGTGTACTCTCTGCCAGATAATTGTATATTGGCTATGTCTTCTCCCTGTCGAGACCACAGCTCCAGTCAGGAAGCCTTCTCCATGCATCTGGTCTCTTAGGGCCTAGTGTGGACATAGCTCCCTGCTCTTGCCTGCCCTGTGGTATTCCACTATCCCTTCAGTTTCCCTAAATCTTGCCCACATCTTGTAGTGATTTTTTTATCCAGTTTTCCTCAGTTACGTAGTTTGGGTGGCACATCTCTTTCCAACACAATAGATGAACTCTGACAGAATTTCAAACTTAGAAATTAATGTTCTTCCAAACTACCAAGACAAGAAGTAGAGATTTATGTGTATTATGTACAGTTTTAAAAGAAGTTAAAAGGGTAATTAAAAATAAATTATAAATGGTAAGAAAATCCATGCAGAAGAGACAAGAAACAAGAGACAAGAGACTATAGCAATGTAGTGAGATAAATTATTTGTCTTCTGTATTGAAAGAAGAAGACATAGAAGAATTTCTAGAATTGGGGCACTTGGGTGGCTCTGTCAGTTAAGCGTCCAACTCTTGATTTTGATTCAGGTCATGATCTCACGGTACATGAGTTCCAGTCTCATGTCAGGCTCTTTGCTGACAGTGCAGAGGCTGCTTGGGATTCTCTTTCTCCCTCTCTCTGCTCCCTCTCACCCTCTCTCAAAATAAATAGACTTTAAGAAAAAAATGCTCTATAATTTGTATTTAGGGTAAGTGGACAGCAGTGTCAATGCCAAAGACATCTACAATAATCCTAAAGAATTCTTTTTTGTAAAGTTGTGGTTGTGAGTTGGTTGCATCTTTAACCAACAGAAATGAAAAGACATGTAAAACTGCCACCCCCCCCCCATATTTATATGTTTGGCCATTTCATTTCTTACATAAACTTCCTTTGTCCCTAGATTAATTATTCCAAAGCGGTTAGAATATATTCCCAGGATATGTAATATACTAATAGCTATTAAAAATTTGTAAAAGAATAAATTTGAGTCTACTGCTGGAAGCATGGCTGTAAGAGCTAATCAAAAGATGCTATGAGCAGGTAATGTTTTGGTTTCACAAAAGGGAACTTTAGTCCAAAAAGCTCTTATACTTCACTTCATTCCAGGGCACCCCTGCTGAGTATTGTATAGAGGATCTCAACAGATAACAATCACCACAGCATTCTAGCATCTTCCTGGCCCATTAGTGAGAGATACCATTCAAATAGCTTTTCCTTCAACCTCCAGACCTTTGTGCCCATGACGTCATGGCTAGGCAATTCTTTATTAGTTACATACACATGGCAGTGTTATTAGCCCAAGACTTTCGATAGTATCTTTGAGCATGTCTAATTATTTTTTCTCCTTTGGATAATTAACCTCATTGTAATAAGGACTCAAATTTATTGCAATATGTCTGTCTTATCTTCATGAAAAAAAAAATCCAGTCACAGAAGCAAAACTTCAGGAGTGTACCCAACTTATGGGAAAAGATAAAATTGGTGGTCCTGCCTTATCCAATTATGGAAAGAGAAAACATTTTTAGGTCATTGGTTTCAAGAGAAATCACAAAGGAAGAGGCCGGCATGAAGATAGTTGTAGTTCTCTCTTGAATATAAGGAGATTGCACACTATATATTACACTAATATATATGTATTCATTTCCATTTTTTAAAGTAAATGGTAACATGCTATCCTGGTTTCATTTTAAACCTTTTAAATATTTCCTGGAGATCATCCCATAAAGTGTATAAAGATATCTCTCATTTTCCTTTTTTTATGTATGTATGGTTTCTCAACATAAACACAGAGTTAATAAGAAAAATTTTTCTTCATGGGTACATTCTAGCTAACAAAGGAAACATGATGGATTAGAATATCCCCATCTATAACCTCTTATGAAGGAGGAGATCTTGCCATGATCAATGGCTGCTAACGTCACACAAAGGGAGGCAATAAGACATTATGGACCTCCTCAAAACACCATCTCTGAAGCCGTCTTGCCAAAACACATCAAACCTGAACCCGACCAAGCATCTAGATTTAATTACCAATATATAGAAAATGCAGGGAATACATGAGCATGTTAAATGACAACATAGAGGTATAATCACAGAATCCAGATTGTTGGAAAATCTCTAGGAAAAAATGTCCAGTTTTTTCAACAAAAACCAGCATTAATAATAACATCAACAACAAAGAAAGAAAGAAAGAAAGAAAGAAAGAAAGAAAGAAAAATACAGACAGAAAGAGAAGGTAAATTAATAGAAATGTAAAAGATAACCAACTAATCACAAAGCAGTTTTGGATCCATATTCAAACTGTTTAAAAATTTAAAGTATTCATATGACAATTGAGAAAATGTAAATATTGACTGATGTTTGATGTTATTAAGGAATTACTATTAATCATTTTAGGTGTGATGTTAATCATCTTTTAAAAAGACTTTCTTATTCTATAGATATAGACTGTGATATTTATAAATAAAATGATAGAAATCTGAGAGGTGTTTCAAAGTAATCTAGGACAGGGTATGGGAAATAGGTTGGAATAGAAATAGGTTGCCCATTTATCAGTAACTGTTGAAGCTGGATGACTGGTACATGAGAGGATAATTATACTAGTCTCTCTACTTTTGAGTATATTTGAAATCTGTAACTTTTTAGAATAAAAATTAGATAATCCAATATACCTCATTTGGCCTCTGTTAGAATAGTATCTCATGTAATTTGAGGAAATTGGCAGAGAGGAAATTCAATCCCTAGAATGTATTGTGCACAGCATGAAAATGACATGGTATGTCTCCTTCCCCCAAGATACTGGACACATTTGTGAGTCTCTTCACCCTCATATCACTGGAGATGGTATAGTTCATAGAGCCCTCAGTGTGCAAGAAATCCTTCCTCAATATCAGAAGAGGATACATTATGCCCCATATATTATTTATCCTAAATAATAGAAACTTTCAGTTAATGTGAAAGAAGATATGATTGACAAAGGCCCTATAAAAATAGTGTATTTCTGTACCGTCTTCATAGCTGCTTACTTCTTCAAAACTTTCAAATATGACTAGAGATTTAAGACATTCTCTTGAGGGTTTGTTGTAAAGGAATTTTTCCTAAATAAGGAATGCAAGCAGCAAGGAACAGTCCACCTAACTGGAGACAAAAAATAAATATATCAATCTTCTTCATCACTTAAAAAACAAAAAACAAAACAAAACAAAAACAGTACTTTGCACACCTTTGGGAATCATGCAGAAGGATGTACACAGCTCGCAACTTCCTTGAGTTCAGAGAGAAGTCAGGGTTTATTTAGAGAAGGAAATAGGGAGAGGAGGTCTTCCTAGATCTGATGTTCAGAGTTATCATTGAGTTCACTGTGGAGGCTTCTTGGAACGGAGGGAGAAAGTGAGGATATGGCAAGTTTACCATAAAGTCCCAGAAGTTTTTGGTGAAAGAACAGATTATTCTTTGCAAAACAGACTGAGCTGGGAGCATGGAGCCCTGATGGGCAGGAAGCACAGAGAACAGCAGCAATCTAAAACTTTAGACAGTTGTACTGTCCTTTGTGGATACAGATCTGATGCCTCCCCATAAACCTTTGCACCTAGAATCAATTGGCTGGAACAAATGATTTACCCAGAGGCACATCTATCTCCTACTCCAGGCACTAATTATAACCCCATGCCATTGGAACTCTCATTGCAATCCAACAGCCAAGAAGACAATACTGTTTATGTATTTGGTTTTGTCCCTTGTGTCACTCTAGAACCACCAAGACCAGTTTTCCATTCTTTCTATGCAGACCACACTTACATCATGAGATCAGAGGCAGAGGAGAACTTTGACAACTACTTCTTTGACCTCTGGAATTAGGACCACTCAAGCAACCTATGCACTCCAAAACCTGGAGAAATGTATATTTTGTCATTGATGAAGGGTTAACAATTCTTACTGACACTTGATCTCGGGGTCCCAGAATTCCCACTATGTTCCCACAACTCTGAGCCTGCTCCTGCCACCCCTTTCAGGGGAAATAAATGGGAATGGATAGTGGGCAGACCAGTTTCCCCAAAGCCCAGATAAGCTACAGGGCAGCTATAATGAGCAGACAGTGTGGTTTATGCTGGGGAGCCCTGGATAAACTAGACCTAATCGTCAATCATTTTTTTTTAACTGATAATTGGACCCAACAGGACAATTCTGAATCATTTCTCTCTGTTCAGTTATCCTTCAGTTCCATCCAAAGGGTCAGTTTAGGGCATAATTAAGCCAATTACTTTCTGAAAGACCATCATGACAACCATTACAGAAAATGATAGCAGGCCCCACTCATGCTGTGGGAATTATTAGCTTGTCAGCCTCAAGGCTCATGGAGACAAAGGATCAAAAAGATAGAAGAATTCAGTTTTTCACCAATTCATTCATTTATTTTTTTCCTGTGTGTGTGTGTGTGTGTGTGTGTGTGTGTGTGTAAAATCTGTTATGAGCCAGAGAGTAGGATCTAAAGACATAGTGGAGAATAATCTTATTCTCTGCCTTCACAGGGCTTATAGCTTAGTGGAAGACACAGAAGTAAGTTAAATACACTTAAATATACACTTTAAATATACCACTACAGATGGAGCGATGAGATGTGATGTACAATAGAGATCCACTTTAACTTTTTTTAGTGTTTATTTATTTTGAAGGAGAGAGAGAGCATGAGCAGGAGGGGCAGAGAGAGAGGGAGACAGAGAATCTGAAGCAGGTTCCAGGCTCTGGGCTGTCAGCATAGGGCCTGACGTGGGGCTCAAACTCACGAACTGTGAGATCATGACCTGAGCTGAAGTCAGGCACTTAACCGACTGAGCCAGTCAGGCGCCCCAAGATCTACTTTACATTGTGGGGCTCAGGAAGGTCTTTTTGAAGTTCACACCAGCAGGATGAACAGGAGTTAGCCAGGCAAAGAGGGATAGATTTGCCTCCAAGTGGGCCTTTATACACACTGCTTTTTCCTGCAAGCTGAAAAGAGGACATTGTGGCCAGAGACCATGAAATGACAAGGAGATGACCTAAGACCTGAAAGTGGTGGGGCTAGACTGCAGTGACAAAGAGAGGAATGTGGTGTAGCAGACAGAACATGGAAGTTACATCAGGTACCTAAATTCTGGAACCACTGGCCACACTGTGTTCTTCTCTCATGTGGATCCATCATGAGTGTGCTGGGCCTGGGATGTGGGGTTAAGGTGCACAGTATACCCTGGGCAGGTGTGGTTCCTGCACTGCAGCAACAAGTTGTGGAACTAGGGGCAGGCAATGAAAATGAGGAAGAAATGAGACAAAGACTTTGAGGCCAAAGCCCCTAGGATGTTTCTCAACAAAACCCTGGATGCCAAATGGGTTTTTATACCACATGCCAACTGCACTGGATCCAGTCTGTGAGCCACTCAGATCTACTAAGCAATTCCCAAGCTTTGGCCACCTGCCATGGATCCATTCATATAGATGTACAGCTCCTGCTTCACTGCCTGCTGCCTCATCCCCTAACACCTGCATGGCTCAACCTCCCCTGGGGATTGTACCAGGTTAGGCCTGGCCATACCACACTTGCTGTGGTGGAACCTAGAGTGGCTCTAGTGCCCCAGTTTAGCTCCAATGGATTCATAGAGACTCTCATTTCCTCAGTGGCTGCCTTTCGGCAGGAAGGTCAGTTATCACAACCTAGATGTGAAGAGGCATTGAAGTCCCACAAAGTGAACTTTGACCATAGAGATGCAGGAGATGGAAATAAGTCAGAAGATAAACTGCTTGAGCTTTTACCCTGAGATGGAGTGTCCTGACATGGTGTTTTCACATGCTCTGCACCCCAAGATATCCCATGTGACTGAACAACCAGCTGGCACTCCTGAAAAACTGTGGTCAGCTTGGTAACATATGACCTGTATTTGCTTTTTCTCCTTCCCAGCTTCATTTCCTTTATCTCTCACTCTGCTTGCTGGAATTGTACCTCCCAGTAAAGTATTAGCATGCTGGCTTTGCTGAGTGTTCTCTTTCTTGGGGTAAGACACTGACTCTTAGCTGCCTAGGCAGTATGTTGAGATGAATCTGAGGTAAGTCTAGACCTAATGAACAAGAAGAGTGCTGTGATCAGTAAGGTTTACCACAGGAAAGAGAAGAGGTACCCAGTAACTGTCATCCCTGAATTATCTCCTTCTATGGTTAAAATCTGCTTAATGTTGGCAGTCCCTAAACACATTTGATAGTACAGATGAGGTAGAGTCCAGCTTGCCTCCAAACTGGAAAATATCATAGCTAAGAGCAAATTAGGCAATCCCTCCATGGCACTCAGCATGTACTATGTTACAGGCTGAAAACAGAACCATGGAAAAATGGATAATACTAATACTCAGTTACTGTGTGCCAGGCACTATAATAAGATCTTCATGTACTCCATCTCATTTAATCATCATATCAGTACTGTAAGGTATACACTCATAAAACTTCATATTACAGACCCAGAAAGGTTGAGCAACAAGTCCAAGATTACACAGCTAAGAAGTGGCAGAGGCAGGCTTTGGGCCCAGGTTGTCTGGCTCCATGGTCCATGCCTCGTACTAGAGCACTATGCTGCTTAATAGAGTCTCTTGCTAGTAGGCAGGGCTTGACTTCCAAGCAGAGACAAGCATCATTGAGATAATATCCCTATTCCCAGAGGCTAAAACCAAGGACAGAGACTAGCTCTTTCTGCAGTTTGTGCCTTATGTGACTGAGGATCAGACCTCTGAGTCAGAGACAGGCAGATGCTGACAAGGAAGGGGAAACAAGCTATACAAGTTTCTGAGGACCCTTATTTTAGAACTCAAAGAAAGATTACCTACAATATCCATTAGAAATGTTCCTCTATTTCACCTCATGTATTGTGGGATATTCTGAGACATCACTTCAGCACTTTTTTATCCATTTCCAAAGTTCAATAGTTGTGATCCCCATAGACCTTTTACAGTGACCCTAGTAAAGAGGAAGAGTCTAGGATTTGATAGAGGATGACCTTAGGCATCTCTAGGGAGTAAGACTTTAAGGGAAATATTTCCACGAATATAGGGTCAGAATTAGTAACTTCATGCTAATTAGGGTAGAGAGAAAGCTACCATATTACTACATGGACATCAGCAGTTCCATCAGAACCATCAAAATCCAGACACCAGGGGCGCCTGGGTGGCTCAGTCGGTTAAGCGGCCAACTTCGGCTCAGGTCATGATCTCACGGTCCGTGAGTTCAAGCCCCACGTCGGGCTCTGTGCTGACAGCTCAGAGCCTGGAGCCTGTTTCAGATTCTGTGTCTCCCTCTCTCTGACCCCCCCCCCCACCCCGTTCAAGCTCTGTCTGTCTCTGTTTCAAAAATAAATAAATGTTAAAAAAAAAAATTAAAAAAAAAAAATCCAGACACCAGTGTGGTGTTCTCCACAGCATGGTCAACGTGCCAGGTTGAAGACAGACAATCCCTGTGAAGGAAGGGACTTTAAATAGTTAGTTTCTCCCCTCCATTATTAACATGAGAGTCTGATTAGAAATTAGATTCTCTGTGAGAGATTCAACTTATAATTTAAGAACTTTTGCTGTACAACCATTGCAAAACAATTACATAAAGATTAATTAGCAAATTCCCAAAACAGTAGTAAACAGCAAAGTAGTTTAATTAAAGCCATTATCTCCAAAATCTGAACGTCAATAACGGTTATAGCCCAGGGAGGAATAAGAGACACGCCAATGGAGGGTGAGAGAAAGAGGAGAATGTCCTTTGAAACCAGTACTCAGCCTGCCCACACCTCCACATCTGCTGTCCTGCTTAATTACTCTTGAGAATTCGCTGGCCACTGCATCTTGCAAGGTCCCAGCTTTCTCCTCTGGGCTTCTGTGGCTGTGGCCTTGAGATCTCCTGCAGACAAACCTGTTACAATCAGCCTCCCTCCAACAAGAGGGCTTTAATCTTCAAGAAAGAGAGGCAGCAGGTGGTACAAATAACAGGACTTTCTAGAGGGGAATTCATAAAATTTGGAATTGTCAAAAAGACATCTGTAGCAATGACTCTTGTCTTTCAGAAGACACTGATAAATTTTACCCCAACCCAGACACCTCATCACAGACTCTGAATGAAGGGTTTGGCAAAGGAACCCAATTTGAATGAAATTTAATAATAGCATTATTTAGTGAGCACACAAAATTGAGACACATTCATTTCCTTTATGATCTTACATTGTCACAAGAACCTCACAAAGTCACATCACCTTTATTTTTTGTTAAGTTTTTACTTTAATTCCAGTATAGTTAACATACAGTGTTTTTAGTTTCAGGCGTACAATATAGTCATTCAACAATTTTGCATTACCTTTATTCTTTTTTTTTAATTTTTTAATGTTTTTATTTATTTTTTTGAGAGAAGGAGACACAGCCGAGCAGCATATGGGCAGAGACAGAGGGAGACACAGAATCTGAAGGAGGCTCCAGGCTCTGAGCTGTCAGCACAGAACCCGACGTGGGGCTCGAACTCACGAACCATGAGATCATGACCTGAGCCGAAGTCGTATGCTTAACAGTCGTATGCTTAACAGTCGTATGCTTAACAGCCACCCAGGTGCCCCATTGCATTACCTTTATTCTTAAGTAGAGCAACCTGCTTAGCCTAGGACACTGGGAGCCGGCTCTTTCCCTTTCTAGACTCATTTATTT
Source organism: Leopardus geoffroyi (assembly GCF_018350155.1). NCBI lineage: Eukaryota > Metazoa > Chordata > Mammalia > Carnivora > Felidae > Leopardus > Leopardus geoffroyi. The sequence goes on along the minus strand of NC_059335.1, from coordinate 23,677,387 downwards.
TCCTCCATACCACACAAATAAATCCCCTTTAGTGGTGCAATAAGGGTAAACATTTAACCCATTTAAGGTGAGATTTTTTTCACACTGTGTGCCTGGCATGATTACAGCATAGACTTGACCATGGTCAAGTTCTCCAAAGTACTCCATCCACAGATGAACCTAATTCAGAGAAACATTGCCCTCAACTGGAACAGCCAATGTCTGTGCAACTCTACACAAGGCACCAGCTACTATAAAGGACTGGCCTGGCCTCGGAGTCGCTAAGGATCAGGAGGCCTCTCTCTCTTCGACCCCTTCTAGTCTTTGATTTAGGTACTCTATCATGGTGACTGGCCTAGAAGTCACCTACTGGCTCACTGTACCTGTTCCATCCATGCTGCTTCACCCTCACAGGCATTTGGGGACTGATATATCTATGTGTCCTCTTCCTAATAATGCAAGGCTCTGCCCTATACCAGCAGAGTCATACTTTCTGGTTCAGCCTGGCTTCTTATTCTGCTGCACTCCAGAAATTATGCAAATCACAGCTATTAGTATAACAGCTTCTGCAGATTTCAGGAGGAAAAGGAAAAAAAATCACTACCACAAAATCCCTGTGCTTGGCTAAAAGACCATGAATTTCCCCATTCTCCTCATTCACTTTTGTCAATATGATATTTATGCATCTGAAGCCTGTTTTTTAGTCATATGAATATCAATAAAAGAGACATCAGTCAGTCAGCAGAAACCTCTGCAACTGGAACCGTGAAAGAGAATAACGGAAAAACCCCACTTGAGCTAGGATGGAAGGAACAGGGAGATGGGCTAGATGGGGGACACTGCCCCAGGAGACCTGAGCAGAGGTCTAGCTTTAAAAGACCTGTACAGGGGGACGTGGGTGGCCCAGTCAGTTGAGCATCCAACCCTTGATTTCGGCTGAGGTTATGATCTCACAGTTTTGTGGGATTGAGCCCCACATCAGGCTCTGTACTGACACCAAGGGGCCTGCTTGGAATTCATTCTCTAAACAAACAAACAAACAAACAAGCAAGCAAGCAAACAAATGAACTTTTTTAAATAAATAAATAAATAAATAACAAAAGACCTAGATGGGAGGCAAGACTCATTCTGATATTGGACAGATTTGGCCCCAGCTCCACTCTGAGTACCCTCTGCTGTCCTTTGGGAGTACCTGGCTCTCCTTTCATTCATCTGGCTCACTAGACAGAAAGCTTTCTGAGGACAGGAGCTGTGTAAATCACCTGATCCCTGCTGTAGCCTTGAGAAGTGTTCAGGCACAGAGCTGGTATCCAGGAGGTGCAGGGTGAAATCAGGTACCTATTGTGCCATCATTTTGATGAGACAAAACAATGGTGCCATTATCAGTCATAGTCCCTGAAGGAGCAGATGCCACCAACATTAGAAGGTTTAAGGATATGACATTCTACAAAGGTCTGAGTGGAGCTGTGACCACAGGCCTGATGGGACACAGGGAACAAGTGATCCCCAGTTATCAGAAGGAAGGGTTCTGTAGATATACTTTCCTTAAAAGGAGGAACCCAGTCATCCAGAAGCAACCTCACAGAGAGGAAGCAGGAGGTCGAAATGATCTGAGTCCCCTGCTCCCTCCCACTGTACTCCTTCCAAGGGGTCTCAGTGAGCAGAGGGCTAGGGAGCCAGTGATGTCATTCAGGGTGCTTCTTGAGGCACCAAGCAAGCTGAGAATCTCCTATGGGCCAGCTCTGAGCAGGACCCCTTGGAGTTCTTCTGCAATGTGAAGAAAATGGTAAGTCCAAACTGAAGGGCAGCTCAGAAGTATGGGCTTAACAGCTTTAGGGACAGATGTCAAACAAGACAAAATGGGAGATGGCAGACAGACACATTATCCTGCTTCCTATCTTTCAGGTGGACAATTCTGGAAGATACTCTGTTCACATGCTGGCAGAGGTGGACTTGAGTCCTGTTGCCCACAGTGGCAACTATGACTCTGCCCTACCTTGTCTTCTTCTCACACCACTCTTGCTTCCTGTGTTCACCTCCCAAAGAAACAACTTGAGGCTTTGCTTTTGGGGAAACTGAACTAAGACAGATGGATGTGCCAATACAGCACTAGGGCAACACATTACCACAGAAATAAGTGTTACATTGGATTGCTACCTCATACCATACACAAAAATCAATTCCTGATGGATTAAAGACTTCAGCATAAAAGGCCAAAGCTTGAGATGTTTAGGAGCATATATTTATGACCTTAAAGTAGGGGAGCATTTCTTAAATAAGACACAAAACTGCTAACAATAAAAAAGGGTAACTATTATGACATTATAATTAAGAACTTCTGTTTATCAAAAGATACCATAAAGTGAAAAAAAAAGCTTAGAGAAGGGATTTGTAACATATGAAACAAGGAAATGATTTTTATTTAAAATACCTTAAGAAAAATCAATAAGAGGAAAAAACTTTTAAAATAAAGGTCACAGAAGAGGATACATAACAGGTCATTAATATATGAACAGAATCTCAACCAATTATTAATCAGAAAAATGCAAATTGAGAACAAAGTGATTATTAAGAAGGGCAATAAAACATAGAGTTGAAAGCAAAGCCAAAATGTCTGTGAGATCAAATCCGGGCTTCACTGTGTGCCAGCTACACGATCTTCTTACACTACTCCATCACTCTGTGTGCTACAACTCCCTCATGTGTGAAATGGGGCTCACAGTAGTTCCTACCTCATAAGTTGCTGTATTAAATGAAAGAACACATACAAAGCTCTTAGCACAATCTTCAAAAACAGTAAATATGCAAACAGATTTTAAAAATAATCCCCAGACTACTCATAAATCACCTAATTGATGCTTAAAAGGAGGGCAGCTTTGCAAGTCTTTGTTCTAAGTGACCCAAAATATTGCTCTTAAGTAACGTTTGGGTGATCTACAGAGGAAGGAACAGTTTCTGCAAGCAGTGGATGCATTTACCGCATTGCAGCCTTAAACGGAGAAGGGTGGATTATCTGAATTTAAGTCATCCTGGTCAAAGATATCTGAAAATAAACTTTGTATTTAATCCAGAGTGACTCCAGGCTTGCTGTTCTGAGATTACAGCAGGAATCTTGGGAAAAGCCTAGGATCGAAGATTTTACATTTTTCCCCCCATCACTTGCATCTGCAAAAGGAGGTTGCTGCCAGACACCAGGGCACAGACAGGAGGGACAGGCAACCCATTCTCTGGTCCACCAGCAGTTAAGACCTTCCCCAGTAGGTAGCCATACTAAAGACAGAACAGAGCAGCATCCTGGTGGTCTCCTAAGGGCTTCAAATGGAAAGTAAAGATGTATTCACATCCTGAGAAAATTCTGACAACAGTATTCATATGGACATTAAGTTCCTCAACATGAAAAGAATCCTGTGGAAGCAACACTAGACTGGGGTCTGGTCTGGATTCCAAATCTATCTTACTAGGACACTCAAGGACACTTCCCTCTTCTTTAAATTAGGGAAAGTCATCTCTAGCACTCCATGGGGTTGTATTGAGCCTCCACGGAAACAACCAACACATATCAAGTATGTGCCAGATGCCAGACACTGTGCTAAAGAATTTATATACATTTTCTGATTCAATCCAAAAAAACTCTATGAAGGAAGTTGCCAGAAACTGAAGAGTTTCAGGGTTAAGAAGTGGTAGGGCTGGGGGCACCTGGGTGGCTCCATCGGTTAAGCGTCTGACTTTGGCTCAGGTCATGATCTCACAGTTTGTGAGTTTGAGCCCCTCATTGGGCTCTGTGCTGACAGCTTAGAGCCTGGAGCCTGCTTCAAATTCTGTGTCTCCCTCTCTCTGCTCCTCTCCCACTCATGCTCTGTCTCTCTCTCCTTCAAAAAAAAAAAATTAAAAATTAAAAAAAAAAAAGAAATGGTAGGGCTGGTACTCAGACCCATAGTCAATGAAATCATTTTTGAGAAAGAGTTGGATAAAATCAGAGGATTCTTCCAAATTAGACCCAAGTGGGGATACAAAGGCAGCCATTATTGTTGAGAGTAAAACCAAGTAGTATTCATTGAGGTTTTCAAGGCAGATCCCAAGGAAACCTGTTGTGTGAGGAAGGGAACTGGGCCAGAAAGGGGGTGATGTTCACCTGCTCAGCCCTCCCATTCTGCACTAGGGACAGTACAAGTTGGGAAGGCCCTGGCTTCTAAGACATCTTCATAGCCTTGGGGCAAGTAGGAGTATGTCCTTCAACTCTGCAGCCCAGAGAGTGGACCACCCACAGTGAGTAGTCCACATCAGTGGCTCTCTGGGTCTGCTAGGGCCTCATGGCTCAAGTCATGAACCTATTCCACCTGGGTTCCTACCTCTCCCTAACCCCATGGCTCAGATGAAACTTACAGTCAAGGTCAAAGACAAGTTTTTACACTAACACCCACATCAAGGCATCTGTGGTTGAAAATGGTAGCCCAGATCTGAAACTGTTCATAAAATGGAAGACTACATGTCTCTAGTGATAGTAATCATCACCACATCAATCCTTACATAGCAAACACTCCTTCTCTGGCACTGTCTGAACACTTCACATGTATTAATTCATTACTATTCCTCACAAGCCTAGGAGGTACATGCTATTTTTATCCTGGTTTGGTTCCCAATGCAGTTCCTGTTCCTGACAAGGCACTATTTCCAAGAACGATGTTCTCTGCTTGAGGAATGGGGTGACTGCCACATTCCAGTTACACTGCTGCCAGGCCTGCACTCTGATTTTCACTGGGCATGGCCCAGAACAGACCCAAGAAACATTCCAGAGGTTAAAACAGGGAGATACAGCAATCAAAAGACATGAGGAGAGAAAAGGAGACATGGGTGGAGAGGCAGAGTGGAGGAAAAGATACAGTAGGGATGAAAAAGCATCAATTTTGAGAAGAACATCTGTGATTGCCCTACTTGTTCATACGGTATTCAGTTAGCCAACTTTCTTTCTACTTAATACCTGCTGTATTCTAAGTCATGGGGATAAAGTGGTAAAAGAATAAACAACAACAACAACAACAACAACAACAACAACAGGCAAGTCCCCTGCTTGGATGTATCTAACACTCCAGAAAAGAAGACAGACAATTAAGCGGCCATTCCTTTAAGTGTGCCGCTTGTCAGAGTCTTGTCAGCCTGACCACCTTCCTCATTTATTCATCTCTTGAGACATCTGGTCAAAGAGTGCAACTCCCAGAGTGCAACACAAAAAGTGAAGGGACAGGCAGTGCTTAGATCTCTGAATAAATGTGTTACAAAAGGGAAAAGAATAGTACCCGGAAGGAACTCATTCTACTGAGAACAGAGCTCCTCCTCTGCTATTCAAAGAAACATTGTAATGTTATCCAACATACTTAAATACTATCTCCTGGCTTTTAAGGCATAATGGTAAGTACCATTATTGAGCATATAATAGATTACAGATTAATCCCATTGTAGTCAAGCCTTCTGACTGACAGTTTTGTGAACCAGGAATCTGCCTTTTGGTGAAGACTTGTATTCAGCCAGTGCACCTCAGTACAGCCATGCTGGTCATGTAAGGCCAAATCCATTTTCATGAGGTGGAGCCTGTGCCATACAGGTTCCTAAATATTTTGATACCACTGATTATATACTCCCAGATCTCCCCAGAAATAATAATCAGTGAAATATATATAGTATTTATATATAATATTTTTATATAATCCAAATGAATAAGGTTTCATTCCTCTGCTTGAACTTTAAGAAAATTCTCCTATATAGTAATATTTGGAACAAGATTAAAAAACTCACATAAGGGGGCGCCTGGGTGGCTCAGTCAGTTAAGCGTCCTACTTCAGGTCAGGTCACGATCTCGCGGTCCATGAGTTCCAGCCCCGCGTCGGGCTCTGGGCTGATGGCTCAGAGCCTGGAGCTTGCTTCGGAATCTGTGTCTCCCTCTGTCTCTGCCCCTCCCCCGTTCATGCTCTGTCTCTCTCTGTCTCAATAAACGTTAAAAAAAATAAAAAAAAAAAACTCATATAGGATTGATTCATGAACTTTTCTCCTGAGATAGCTCTGAAAATAAGAAACAAAGAATACTTGGAAGACATCACTTCTACACCATTACCAACACCAATAAACAAGGAAAGACCATGGTGGCCCATGCTTCCAGTATGCTAGCATGTCAAAGACATCTGCCCAGGATGAGAGCTGAAAGGTGAAGCAACCCCACTTCACCTAAAGGGAGAATTGAGAGAAAATTGCTGGACAAATGAAAAGTTCCTAAGTATACAAGGAAGAAGAGTAAAAGAAATGGCCTATCTCTGAAGTACATTTGGCACAAGGAGACAGATTATCTTTTTCCTAGAAGATATTACACTGATGGAACTATAATAAGCTATCTTGAAGAAACAGTCTGCACATACAGCAAAGTCCAAACATAGTGGGTGTTTACCGGAGAGCTATCTAACTGAATAAGTGACTGAACAAGTAGTCCAATTCCAGATACTCTTCTCAAAGCCAATGCTTCTTTAATACTACTGTTCCTTCCCTCTTCTTTCTTCTCCCATGCCTCCATTTCCCCTCTGATGTCCTTTAATTGCAGTGTCTCCTCAGTGCTCACCTCCAGCTTCTAGCTGCCTAGTATAGTGGCCTAAGAGACTCATATTTTGTGACCCCCGGCTTCTCCCCAACCTGCCTCTGTCCTGCCACACCTGCCTTCTTGCCCACTGTGAGCCCAGGGCTTTTGCACTTGCAGTTCACCCTTCCAGGAGCACCACTGCTGCAGTTAGCACAGATGACTTGCTCACTTCCTTCATATTTCTGTCCAAATGTCATTATATGGAAGAACAGCAAACCTCCTACAAAACTAGCATATGCTACCTGTCTACCCTAGCCCTCTCTATCCCTGTTGACATCTTCTTTAAAGCAGTTTTTACCACCATGTGTTTCTAGTTTTAATTGCCTGTCTCCCTCCATATGAACGTAAGCTCTGTGAGAATAGGAGCTTTATTCTGTTACACTGTAACTCAGTATTCTCAAACAGTGCTCAGTAAAGTTTATAACAGTTTTAGACGTTGAATGAATAAGGTTGGTACTTAATTAATGTTTGCTGAACAAATAAATACATTGTAAATGGGCTGTGAGCAAACTCCTTGACATCCCATGACAAACTCACTCTGGATTTTAGGTCCAGAGAGGGAAGAACATAAATTCAGCATGTTATAGCAAGGTCTGAGGGCAAGACTATTATGTTACTTAATGTGCTTTAAGCCAAATATCTGAAGAGGAAAAGAAGAAGGGAATGCTGCTCTGCCTCGAGATTGCATATTTCTGCCTCATCTGAATGATGCTATTATATGTTAGGTGTCCTTGAATTAATAAAATGAAAACAGAGAAAACAAAAAAAAAACAAAAAAACCAAGGAGTTGTAATTCCCATGCAAGAATAACTTGACAGTTACAATAAAATAGATGATGTAGAAGTAGTATTGGAAATTTAAAAATAAAAAAACTTAGCTGATCTGAAGGGAGACTCACATCCACTGATTGAGATCATTGGCTGAGCCCCAGATAAAATGGGTGAAAAAAAAAGTTCACTCCCTTAACCGGGGATGGCAAATGTGTGCCCTTTCCAAGGCCAGCTCTCCAGGAGAAGTGGTAGGAACCATCGATGTGACCTTTATGAGAAAAGAAATCTGTGGTCAGCCAAGTTTCTGTCAGGCAAACCACAGAAAGGAGAGCTGCCATCAGCTACATGTGTCATTCTGGACCATTAGAGTCTCAAGGAAAATGAAAATTCCCATAAGCATCTAGACAGAAAAAATATCTACCTTGCTGTATTTGAGATGCCATAACAAAATACCAAAGACTGGGCAGCTTAAACAACAGAAATTTCTCAGTCTGGAGATTGGAAATCTGAGATCAAGGTGACAGCAAGGTGGGTTTCATTCTGAGGCTTCTTCTCATGGCTCACTGGCAGCCACCCTCTCACTGTGTGCTCACATGATCTCTTCTTTGGGCACATGGGGAGATAGAGAGCAAGTCCTCTGGTGTCTCTTCTTATAAGGATGCTAATCCTATCAGATTGGGGCCCCACTCTTATGATCTCATTTAACATTAATTACTCCCATAGAGGCTGCATTTCCAAATACAGTCACACTGGGAGTTATGGCTTCAAAGTACAAGTTTGTATATTCAGTCCATAACAGCCCATAAGCATCTAGATAGGAAAGACAAAAAATGGTTTTAAAGGAAAGAGAATCTTTTTGACCTCAGATTTCTCTGCAGCATTAAATACCTGGAGGCAATGGAGTCCTGTTTTCTGAAGAGGAAGAGAGAGAGAGAGAGAGAGAGAGAGAGAAGGCAGTTATGTCTGTGCAAAATAGAAATGCAGTTGGTAGAGTGAAAAAAGTTAAGTAAGACAAGCCTGTGAAAATCAGGAGAAATAATAGAGATTAAATTAGAAACTAATAAATTTGGAAGGAGAAACATTAACATTATTTAGTATCTTTGAGAGTTGACCCTTTGAAGAACCCAATAAAAATATAAAACTTTAACAAATCTAATTAAGAGTAAATAGAAATAAAGAAAATTGGAAATAATAAAAGGGACATAACATATGCTGATAAAAGTAATTATAATTATGAGCTAATGTTATGTACAGTTATATGCTAATAAATTTCATCAACATGTAAAAATGTAATATTTGGTGAAAATTATAAATAAGGAAAAATAGCTCAAGAGAAAGTAAAATCCCAGAACACACCCATACCCACGGAAAAAAATGGGAAATTTTCTGTCAACACACTGCCTTGGAAAGTACTTGTGTGCTTCATGACTTTACTGGTGAATGTTTTCTGGAATCCATGGGACAACTTATATACTACAAAATCTACAGCAGAATATAGCAGAAAATAAAAGTTTATTCAACTTATTTTATGAAGAAATTATATTAACAGAATTTAACAAAAATAGCATGAACATTGATTTTCTAGCATTTTCCAAAATATAGCGGTGGGAAGTCCTTTCTTAACATAATGGAAAAATGAAGAATCATATAAAGCCAAGTGGATAAGTGTACCTAAGTTTAAAATGCGAAATTTAGAGGAACTAAGATGGTGGAGTAGTAGGGGACTCTATGCTTGCCAAGTCCTATGAACACAGCTACATAAATATCACATCATTCTGAACACCCAAGAGATCAATCTGAAGACTGAAGGAACAAACTGAACAACTAGAGGAAGAAAAAAGCTCACAACATGGAAAATAGGAGATGTAGAGTCATAATTTTGGAGGGGGGGAAAGAATAGGAGGTGCTGTGGAGGGGAGGGAGCCTGGAACATGACTAGAGGAGAGAGAGAGTAGTACAAAGAGGATCACACAAGAAAAACTCTTCCCCCAAACCATTAACTGGAAAAGTGAGAGGGGCTAATTATCCCAATATTTTTACAAGCAGCAGAGCTAAAGTCTAAAGCTTTGGAAGTCCATGCATCACCAGGATGGAGCTTGGTGGGTCCAGTGGTGCTTCTATGGAGAAGGAGGGCAGAGGTCTGGGAGCAGACAGTGTGGTCTGAGGATCCCTTGGGTCACACAGGGAGAAATAGTTCCCTTTCCTGGAGTGTATTTGGGTGAGGTGACACTGCCTCTCAGGGGACAAAAGAGCCTGTGGGGACAATTCCACTGCTGTGTTCATTAGCATAGGGCAGAGACACCTGATGAGGGTAGCTAACCTGGATGCCAGCTTTTTGCCACACTTTACTCTAAACTCCAAGCCCCTGTGCATTAGTGTGACTACCCTTCTGGGACAAACAAGCACTAGCCGCAGTAAGGGAAGGCCCTCCCCCAGAGGATCAGTGTGGGTCCACACTGCACCAATTCCCTTAAATTTGGATTTTTGAAACTCAGCTTGCATGCCTGAGATAAATCACAGAAGAACTGCGCCTCTGGGTGGGCAGATGGACCAGACACAAACAAGACAAAAGCAGGGATCTGAGGGATGCCTTGGCAACACAAGGGGAGATTGTTCTTCTGCAAGGACTTCCTGGATAGTGGTAGGCACAAACTGCCATCTCCAGGAATGAGAGAGTGAGCTGACACCATTTTTATTCTCTACCCATCAGCACTACTGGACCTCAGTAAGCACCCACAGTGGAGTCCTGAGCTGCTTACACAAAACCCCACCTCCTTGCATTCTACAGGTGCTTCTTTACTAGGGCAAGTTGGCCTGAGAAACAGCACAGCAGGCCCCTCCCCTAGAAGACCAGCACAAAGCCCCCACTTGCACCAAGTCCACTGACCATAGAGTTCTGCAAAGCTTCAACTCTAGTGGAAATAGGATGTGGTTTCTTTTAACAGATAGACCAAAGAATGCCTAGTTAAAACTCGCCACAAACTGGACAAGGTCCAAACACTCCTCCCCACTGTATGCAAGGAGAAACTCTGCAGAGGACTGACTTGAGAGAATGAACAGCCAAAACACAACAGCACAGTGCACACAGCCTATGCCAGGAACACTTCTTGAAGCACCAGGCCCTGGACAGTATATGATGTCTTCTTCTTCTTTTTTTTTTTTAATTTTTAAAAATTAAAAAAAAAATTTACTTTTGAGAGAAAGAGACAAGCAGACTGTGAGTGAGGGAGGGGGAGAGAGAGATGGAGTCAGAATGTGAAGCAGGCTCCTGGCATGGGACTCGAACCCACAAACCACAAGATCATGACTTGAGCCAAAGTTGGATACCTAACTGACTGAGCCACCCAGGTGCCCCAGTATATGATGTCTTCTTAATAAAGCCATTACTCTCAGAAACAGGAAACATAATTGGCTTTCCTACCACAGAGAAGACAGAACCTAGACTGGAGGAATGCATCCCAAAAGAAAGGACAAGAAAAAGTCACAGCCAGGATCTAATCAAAACAGATATAAGTAATATGCCTGATCCAGAATTTAAAACAACAATCACAAGGATATTAGCTGGGCTTGAGAAAAGCATTGAAGACATCAGGGAGTTCCTTATCACAGAGATAAAAGACGTAAAAGCTAGTCAGGCCAAAATAAAAAATGCTATATCTGAGATTCAAAACTGACAGAATGTAATGATCACAAGGATGGAAGAAGCAGAGGAATGAATAAATGATATAGAAAATAAAATTATGGAAAATAATGAAGCTGAAAAGAAGAGGGAAAGAAAAATATTGGATCGCAAATGTAGACTTGAGAAACTCAGCAATTCCATAAACCATAATAACATTCTATCATAGGGGTCCTAGAAGAAGAGCAGTGAAAAAGAGCTGAAGATATATTTGAACAAATTAACAGAAAACTTCCCTAACCTGGGGAAGGAAACAGATATCCAAATCCAGGAAGCACAGAGAACTCACATCGAAATCAACAAAGGGGTGCCTGGGTGGCTCAGTCAGTTAAATGTCTGACATTTGATTTTGGCTCAGGTCATGACCTCATGGTTTGTGAGTTTGAACCCCATGTCAGACTGTGAGCCATCAGCGCACAGCCTGATGCAGGGCTCTGTGCTGACAGCAAAGAGCTTAGGATTCTCTCTTCCCCTCTCTCCGCCTCTCTCTCTCACTCTCTCAAAATGAATAAACTTAAAAAAATTGAAAATCAACAAAAGGAAGCCAACACCAAGACATATCATGGTAAAATTTGCAAAATACAGGATAAGGAAAAAATCCTTAAAGCAGCAAGGGAAAAGAAATCCCTATTTTCAGGGGAAGACAAATAAGGTTAATAGCAGATCTATCCATAGAAACTTGGCAGGCCAGAAGGGAGGGGCATGATATATTCAACATGCACAATGAGAAAATAGGTAGCCAATAATATTTTATCCAGTAGGGCTGTCATTCAGAATATGAGAGAAAGAGCTTCCCAGACAAAAATTAAAAGAGTTGGTGACTACTAAACCAAATCTGCAAGGAATATTAAATGGGACTCTTTGAGTAGGAAAGAAAGACCATAAGCAACAAAGACTACAAAGGAACAGAGAAAATCTCCATAAATAACAACTTTACAGGTAATACAATGACACTATTTAATACTATCAATAATCAGGGGCATCTGGGTGGCTCAGTCGGTTAAGTGTTAGCTGGGGTCATGATCTCATCATTCATGAGTTCGAGCCCCACCTCAGGCTCTGTGCTGACAGCTCAGAGCCCAGAGCCTGTTTCAGATTCTGTGTCTCCCTCTCTGTCTCTGCCCCTCCTCCCTCAACCTCTGTCTCTCTCTCTTTCAGGAATAAATAAACATTAAAAAAATACTATCAGTAATCATTCTGAGTGTAAATGGACTAAATGCTCCAATCAAAGGACGTAGGCTATCAGAATGGATTTTTTAAAAAGGACCCATCATATGCTGCTTTACAAGAGACTAATTTTAGACCTAAAGACACCTGCAGATTGAAAGTGAAGGGATGAAAACCATTTATCATGATAATGGAGATCAAAAGAAAGCTACAGTAGCCATACTTATACCAGACAAACTAGATTTTAAACCGAAGAATATAACAAGAGATGAAAAAAGGCACTATAACATAATTAAGGAGTATATCCATCAAGAAGATCTAACAATTGTAAATATTTATGCCCCCAACTTAGAACGCCCAAATATACAAATCAATTAATAAAAAACATAACTAAACTTATTGATAATAACACAATAGTAGTAGAGGAATTTAACACCCCGCTTATAACGATGGACAGATCATCTGAGCAGATAATCAACAAGGAAACAATGGCTTTGAATGACACACTGGACCAGATGGGCTTAACAGATATATTCAGAGCATTTCATACTAAAGCAGCAGAATGTACATTATTTTCAAATGTACATGGAACATTCTCCAGAATAGATCACACACTGGGTCACAAATCAGGACCCAATAAATACAAAAAGATTGAGATCGTACCATGCATATTTTCTGACCACAACACTATGAAACTTGAAGTCAATTACAAGAAAAAATTTAGAAGGACCACAAATACATGGAGATTAAAGAACACTCTACAAAAGAATTAAAGGGTTAACCAGGAAATCAAGGAAGAAATTTAAAAATACATGGGAGCAAATGAAAATGAAATCGTAACAGCCCAAAACTTTTGGAATGCAGCACAGCCCTATCTCAGGAAACAAGAAAAATCTCAAATACACAACCTAACCTTACACCTAAAGGAGTTAGAAAAGGAACAGCAAATGGAGCCTAAAACCAGCAGAACAGAAATAATAAAGATTAGAGCAGAAATAAATGATATAGAAAAAAAAATCCCAGTAGATATATCAATGAACCTAGTGACTGGTTCTTTCAAAGAATTAGTAAAACTCATAAACCCTTAGTAAGACTATCAAAAAGAAAAGAGAAAGAACCCAAATAAAATCACAAATGACAGAAGAGAGATCACAACCAACAACTCAAAAATACAAACAATTATAAGAGAATATTATAAAAAATTATATGCCAACAAATTGGGCAATCTGGACAAAATGGACAAATTCCTAGAAACTCACAAACTACCAAAACTGAAACAGGACAAAATAGAAAATGTGAACAGACCCCTAACCAGCAATGCAATTGAATCAGTAATAAAAAATCTCCCAGGAAACAAAAGTCCAGCGCCAGGTAGCTTCCCAAGGGAATTCCACCAACCATTTAAGGAAGACCTAATACCTATTCTCCTCAAACTATTCAAAAACAAAAAAATGAAATGGAAGGAAAGCTTCCAAACTCATTCTATGAGGCCAGCATTGCCTTGATTCCAAATTCAGACAAAGACCCTACTAAAAAGGAGAGTTACAGACCAATATCTCTGATGAACATGGACACAAAATTTCTCAACAAGATACTAGCAAATTAAATCCAGCAGCACATTAAATTATTTATTCACCACAATCAAGTGTAATTTATTCCAGGGTTGCAGGAGTGTTTCAATATTTGCAGACCTACAAACATGATATACCAAAATAATAAAAGAAAGGATAAGAACCATATGATTCTTTCAATTCCTGCAGAAAAAAAATTTGACAAAATATAACATCCATTCTCAATAAAAACTCTCAACAAAGTAGGGATAGAAGGAATGTATCTCAAAATCATAAAGGCTACATACCAAACACTCATAACTAATACCATTCTCAATGGGGAAAAACTAAGAGATTTTCCTATATGGTCAGGAATAAGACAAGGATGTCCAATGTCATTGTTATTTAACATAGTACTCTAAGTGCTAGCCTCAGCAGTCAACAAAAAGAAATAAAAGGCAACCAAATTGGCAAGAAATACAACCTTCACTGTTTGCAGACAACATGATACTCTATATAGAAAACCTGAAAGACTGCACCAAAAAGTGCTAGAACTGTTACACGAATTCAGTAAAGTCAAAGGATACAAAATCAACATACAGAAATCTGTTGCATGTCTATACACCAATAATGAAGCAGCAAAGAAAGAAACCAATGAATTTATCCCATTTATAATTGCACCAAAACCATAAGATAGCTAGAAATAAAGCTAACCAAAGAGGTACAAAGATCTATACTATGAAAACTATTGAACACTTATAAAAGAAATTGAAGATGACACACAAAAATGGAAAAACATTTCATGCTTATGGATTGTAAGAACATTGTTAAAATGTCTACACTACCCAAAGCAATTTACATATTTAATGTACTCCTTATCAAAATACCACCAGTTTTTTTCACAAGCTACAACAAATAATCCTGAAATTTGTATGGAACCACAAAAGACCCCAAATAGTTAAAGCAATCTTGAAAAAGAAAAGCAAAGCTGGAAGCATCACAATTCCAGCTATATTCAAAGCTATGTATCCCAGCTATATTACAAAGCTGTAGTCATCAGAACAGTGTGGTACTAGCACAAAAAGAGACTACACAGATCAATGGAACAGAATAGAAACCCAGAAATGGACTCACAATTATATGGTCAACTAATTTTTGAAAAAGCAGGAAACCATAGAAAAGACAATCTCTTCAACAAATGGTGTTGGGAAAATTAGACAGCAACATGCAGAGGAATGAAACCGGACCACTTTCTTACATCATACAGAAGAATAAATTCCAAATGGATGAAAGATGTAAATGTTAGACAAGAAACCATCAAAATCCTTGAGTAAAACACAGTCTTTGACATACGCCATAGCAACTTCTTACTAGACACATCACCAGAGGCAAGGGAAGCAAAAGCAAATATGAACTATTGGGACTTCATCAAGATAAAAATCTTCTGCACAGTGAAGGAAACAATCAATGATACTAAAAGACAACCTGTAGAATGGGAGAAGATATTTGCAAAAGACACATCTGATAAAGGGTTACTATCCAAAACCTATAAAAAACTTGTCAAACTCAACACTCCCCCCCAAAAATAATCCAGTTAAGAAAGACATAAATAGACATTTTTTTTCAAAGAAGATATCCAGATGATTAACAGACACATGAAAAAATTCTTAACATCACTCATCATCAGGGAAGTACAAATCAAAACTATGATGAGATGTCACTTCACACCCATCAGAGTGGCTCAAATTAACAACACAGGAAACAACAGATGTTGGCAAGGATGTAGAGAAATGGGAACACTCTTATGCTATTGGTGAGAATGCGAACTGGTTGAAGCCACTCTGGAAAACAATATGGAGGTTCCTCAAAAAGTTAAACATAGAACTATCCTATAACCCAGCAATTGCACTACTAGATATTTACCCAAAGGATACAAAAATACTAATTCAAAGTTGAACATGCACCCCAATATTTATAGCAGCATTATCAACAACAGCCAAATTATGGGAAGAGCCCAGATGCCCATCTACTGATGAATGGATAAAGAGGATGTGGCATATATATATATATATATATATATATATATATATATATATATACACACACACACACCACAACAGAAAAGAATGAAATCTTGCCTTTGGCAATGATGTGGATGGAGCTAGAATGTATTATGCTAAGCAAAATAAGTTAGGCAGGCAAATATCATATAATTTCATTCATATGTGGAATTTAAGAAGCAAAACAGATGAGCAAAGGGAAGGAAAGAAAGAGAGAAGAAGGCAAACTGTGAGAGACTGTTAAGTATAGAGAACAAACTGAAGGTTGATGGAGGGAGGACAGTAGGCAATGGGCTAAGTGGGTGATGCATATTAAAGAGGGCACTTGTGATCTGCACTGGGTGTTATATATGAGTGATGAATCACTAAATTATACTCCTGAATCCAATATTATACTGTATGTTAACTAACTAGAATTTAAATGAAAACTTGAAACAAAAAAAAGTGAAACATATCAGAAAACACCATAGTAAAATTAGTAGGGAAACATGGGGGGGGGGGTGATGCCTGGGTGGCTCAGTTGGGTAAGCATCCTTTAGCTCAGGTCATGATCTCTCCATTCATGAGTTCAAGCCCCACATCAGGCTCTATGCAAACAGCTCAAAGCCTGGAGCCTGTTTCGGATTTTGTCTCCCTCTCTCTCTCTGCTCCTCCTCTGCTTGCTCTCTCTCCCTCAAAACCAAATAAACATTTAATAATACAGCAAATGATAAGTTTTTTTATATAAAAATTTCTAATTATTAAAAATATATATAACTATAACAGAAAAGGTGCATTATGAGATAACCCATACAAGAAACACAAATAAGCATCAAGTATAGGATTTTTTTAAGTGCCAAGAATTTCAAGTTAAAATCAGGATGTCTTATTTTTTGCCTTTCAAATTGACAAAGATATAATGGTTCTCTGCTGTGGACAAAGCCATGCACTGATAATAGAAATATAAACGGATGCGTCATTTTTGGAGAATGACCTGAACTTTTAGCAAGAGTTTTAAAGGTGTCCATGCCCTCTGTGATCTAGTAATTTTACTGTTAAGAATCTATTCTAAATAAATAATAAAAATAAATAGAGAATGTCTGTCCTTCTCTAGCATAGCTTTGGGTTTTCTTCCTAACTCCTGGGTATTCCCATCCTCCTTATGATTCCTCCTCCTCTACCTGATTCTAAATGCTGGGGAACCGAGGATCCCTAGCACTACTTTTTGTTTCTTTATCCTAAGGGATCTATTACTGTCTCACAGTTTTAAAAACCGTCTATGCCCTGATGACTTCCAATTGTATGTATCCAGTCCCTGATTCTCCTCTGAGCTCCAGGCCTATTTATCTGACTACCTACCAATCTTCTCTACTTGAATATTTAATAAACATCTCCAACTTAACAGGTTCTGAGAATCAAACTCCTGGTCCCCTTCCCCAACCTGTCTCTCCCATGTCTTACCTTTTCAGTAAGTGGTATTGCAATTTACCCAACTGTTTAGACCAAAGGGCTACAGGTAATCACTGAGTCCTCTTCTGTGCACTCCCCTTCCAGGTAAATCATGAATACAGCCCCCCCCCACCCCACCCCAATCTTCATGGAAGAACTTCTCCAAGCTCCCACCTGGGCTTTCTGCACCTACCCAAGCCAGTGCTCCCCAACCATACCACTCTGTCTGCAGCCACAGTGAGTTACTTAAAAACACACCAGGTCTCAGGACTCCTAAGCTTCCTCAACACTTAGAATGAAATCTGAATTCATTTCATTGGCCCAAAACAACTTTATTATGCAATCTCCACTCACTTTACCAAGCTCATCCCATACCATGTTCTTTCTCACTCACCCTCTCCAACCACACTGTCCTATCATCATATCCTTTCAATGGCCCAAATCTATTCCCACCTCTGGGCATTTGCACTTGCCTAGAATAATCCTCCTCCAGATTTAGCAAGATGAACATTCTTAGCTCCTAGGTCCAAAGTGCTTCTTCCTTCTCCTCCTATTTCCATCACCCTCTAGTCCCTACCCTATTTTAGTTTTCATCATAACACTGACCACAACCTAAAATTGCTTATCTTATTCTTTATTGTCTGTCTCAGCTCCCTCAGTGTGGGATCATCTCCAACCACATTGTCCTCACTGCTGGGCTCCAGTGCCTGAAATTAATAGGTAGAAAATTCAACACTGTTGAATGAAATCAACAGTACTAAAAAATGAAACCTACATTAATGTCCCAAAGTAGCACATTTTTAAATACAGAAATCATCACAAAGCCATTAAAATCATGTTTCAGAAAAAGGTTGAGGAGAAGAAAATTTCACTGCTATACAGATGAAGTGAAAAACCAAAAACCAGATGCAAAATTATATATTTTGGTAATCTCAATTTTGTGAATTTCTCTGCCCAGCAAGGTATTTAAAAGTAAATAAATGCACTAAAATGGTAACACTGGTTACATCTGTGCAGTAGAATAACTTATTACTTTTTACATTATTATTAACACTTTTGAATTTTTCAAATTTTATTAAAAGAAACTTGCATTGACTTTTTTGTTTTTAATTACATGCTATGAAGTGAGAAAGAAAAGGATTCCTTCCAGAAATGTGTTTTAAGCAAGTAGCCATCTAAATTGCAGCCTAATGCCCAGGGTACCACAGGAAATGGCCTGCTCTGGTGACTGTCTGGCTCTGACCAGAAGGAGGCAGGTGGGTGGGTGGGTAGAAAGAGCTCTAGGGATGGGGTCTGGGCATGGTGTCTGACCAAGAGACTGACCAAGAGGAAGAGGAGCATGGGAAGCTGTCCATATTCTCACTATGGATCACAGCTCTTAAAGACTAGATTGTATTTTCAAATCACTGAACTAGGACAGGAAATACATTATGCATACTTGACAGATGAATGTGTGAATAGATCTGTGAATGAAAGAGTTAAAGACTAATGAGTAAATTTACTCTAGCCTGTAATAAAGAACAATCCAGAAAACAAGCAGTAGCAGAAAGCAGCAAATGCAACCCTGCACCCATTCCCAGTGAGGGTTGACCTTTGTCCTGCACAACTGGCATTTACACAAATGATGCCTTATCCACTGTGAACAGAGAGGCAACAAATGACTCTGACCTTTGCTAAAAGGTTAAAACCGCATGACCCTAGACCTGGAAACACAGAGGCCTTTTGTGTCAGGGAGGTACCTTCAGGAGCAGGGTGGGGAGGATGAGGGGAAAACGGAGGAAGGAGAAAAATGGAAGAAGAAGGGGCAGGAGAGGAAGAGCTGGGGACAGGAAGCCTAGGGGAGAGGAGGAGAGGCAGCTGGAGAAGGAGAAGGAAGGATGGGTTTAGGGTGGGGGCTGGAGTCTTGTGGTGACATAGTATCTCCCACCTCACTTTGCAGATGAGGCTATGCACGTACAGCTATGAAGAAGAAAAAGAGTCACATAGCTGCACAAGACAGAGCCAGGGTCTGAACCAACAAGCCCAAAGGTGTGAAGGAAAATGGAGATGAAGCATCTGCTGGGGACAGGAAGAGCTGATCTGACAGGGCATGGCCAGGAAAGTCATGACGTAACAGCATATGGTATGCAGTTGGGCAGCCCTACAGGCCTCAGGTATTTGTGAATGAATGGTTGAAGTTTTTGGTTTCTAGATCCTGACCATGCACTGCCACAGAAACTCGCCATTTGAAAGATACTCTGCCACATACCTAAATGTCATTATCCCCAAAACACCAAGCTAGCCAGCTAGGACTTTGGAAAGTACAGAACAACTGAGCTTGCTGTTTTGATGAAACTCTGTTTGACAGAAAAACAAGCCTCCTTCGGTAGTATGTATAGAACAGATGATAGGATTCATGAATACGCATCAAGTCCTCTTTCTAGAGACAATTGCCACAGCAGTTATTGGAGAATAGGCAGATAGGAAGGCAGCTTATCTCTTATGTCCTTCTGCCTCCCTGCAGGAAGTTTATGGAAGACTAGTATCATTTCCTGTATCTCTAGGACCTGGTCCTTAGCACTAGGGAGGTCCACAGAGATCCTCTGGTCTCTGTCATGTTCCTTAACCCATCTCACTGTGGTCAGAGTAGAAAACAGAGCCCAGAGGGAAGAAGTGGCTTGCCCAAGGTTACACAGCAGTTGCTGTAGGCTGCTGCTACCAGGCCAGTTGGCTCCCACATTGAAGACCCCTGGGAGGACACCAAAGTAGATCAGAATTTGGGCAGGAACAAGCCCTTAGCACAGGTGAGTAGGCATTCAAAAATCCCTACCCCCCAACCCCCACCCCCAGAAATGGCATCCACAGTGAACAGCCAGGAAGAGAACTTCACAGGGAGAACTTTGATGGGGCTTCCCTTTGGCTCCTGCCTCTGCCCCTTTGAAGTCCAGCTCCTTCAGGGTGTCTGCATTTTTTTTCCATGGAAAAGGTAAGGTCTGACCAATGTAAGCACACTAAGGTATGAGTGTGTGTCACTCTTTCCAGGTTAAGTTATGCCTTTGAGCAGAGGAGGACAAAGCAGGAATAATGGGATTAGGATCAAGTGTTCCACAGACCACCCAATCTGCACCACCAGTCTATCAGGGAATGATCTTGCCCAAAGCCTGAGAGGCCATGGTGACAAACATTCCCCCAATCTGACTCTTTTTTTTTAAATTTTTTTTTCAACGTTTATTTATTTTTTTTGGGACAGAGAGAGACAGAGCATGAATGGGGGAGGGGCAGAGAGAGAGGGAGACACAGAATCGGAAACAGGCTCCAGGCTCTGAGCCATCAGCCCAGAGCCTGACGTGGGGCTCGAACTCACGGACCGCGAGATCGTGACCTGGCTGAAGTCGGACACTTAACCGACTGCGCCACCCAGGCACCCCCCCAATCTGACTCTTAATGTAACCTCCATATTTCAGTCAAAAGGAGTGAGGCAGGAGGGTCCCCAAGTCCAAATGAGCAGCTAGATATTTTCCAAAGAAGTTCAGGCAATGCTCAGACATTCGGATCCAGTGGATCTCAGCATCTATTGCCCTGTGCTCTGAAGTCTGTGGAGAGTGCTGGGCAGGGCTGGTTTGGCTATCAGGTACTCACTTTTTATGCTTCTCACACTGAAGAGGCAGGGTAGAGTGGTTCCTTTGAAAGGCTGGGCACATATGAGGTGCTAGGAGCAGCAAACCCCATTTCATTCTTCTTTTGAAAGGGTCTGAGATAGCTGACTGGCTGAAAGGCTGAATCATGCTGAGCACAAGGGCCACTCTTTTGCAGAGTGTGCTGTGAATTGGAAATCCAAGCTCACTTTGCTGGAGCAAATGGCATTCTGCAAGCCCAAGGCTGGAAGAAGCCACCTGGAGTTTAGAGGCATTTAGGAGCCAGAGTGGACATGTGACTGGCACTTATGTAAACCTGCTTGCCACCAGGGCACCCACAGACCTAGGTGCAAACCACTAGGTCTTCCCTTTGTGGATAATTTGTCAACTCTCTGAACCTCAGTTTCCTCTTCTGTGAAATGGAAGTTAAAAATATCTACATTACAAGGTCGTTGAAGGGATTAAATGTGATAATGACACAAACTGTCTTGGAGTACATTCTGTAAATGGGCAGCTCTCAGCATACAAAGATAAGAAGCACTCAAGAAACTCAGAAACTTGTGGAGAAGACACATCTCCAGATAAACATCATAAAACAAGGTGCAGACCAGAGTGGTGGGATCATTAAGGAGAGGCAAAAGGAGTGGAAGGCAGCTCCCCAAAGGAGGTGGCTTTTTCACAGCCTTCAAGAATAAGTAAGATTTCCATGAGGACAAATGAAAGAGACATTTCAGACCCAGGGAGTATCATGGGCACTCAAATTGTGGCCTCTTACGTACCTGTCACGTTTGTTTTTGCAGAGCTTCAATTGGGGACAAGACCAAGTAAGGTAGACAAAATAATCATCCCAACACAGAGTTTAAGGAGGCCTGTGCATTCTTGAGCAAATGACCCTTAAGAGAAAATGTAGGTGTCAGTCAGGTAAGGGTATAAAAATGTGGAAAGGGAAGTAGTTAAACATCAAAGTGAGTTAAAAATTACATTGAATCTTCCTACCCAAGGGCTCACTGCAGGGCTGGACAGGAAGCAGCAGCCCAGTAAGTGGGTGGTTCCTGACTTTCTCTGGACATCCACACACCATGCATTTGAAGAACTCCTTGGTTATCAGTATTGTGCCTGTAGTTCCTAAGAGCCCTGGGAGCATCCCCAGCCTACTAATTTTCCCCCAGCAGGCTAGCTTGAAAACTCACCAAGAAAACCGTCTCTGTTTTTATTTTAATTCTCCTTCATAGGATTATATCTGAGATGAAGTAGACCTTTCCTTCTGAAATAGAGAAGAAAATGCCCTCAGGACCATGTGAGTGTATGCCCCTTGGAGGTGCGGTGCAGGGGCTCCACCCTGGGGCCAAGGGCCTTGCTTAGCCGTATGTGTGCTCCACACAATCTCATATGGTGCTAGAATAGTGTGGAGAATTTCCCTAGCTCTTGCAGGATGAATTAGGGACTAGTTGATGGGAGTCTGACAGAGTGCAGTACTCCAGAGAACCATAGAACATGTGCCCCAGGGTTATTACAACAGGGCTCCCTGCTGTTGGCTAACTTGAAGGACACACAAGACAGCACTTCCTAAACTTTAATATGCCTACAAATCACTCAGTATTTGCCAAATGCAGATTCTGGTTCAATAGATCTAATGTGGACCCAAGGTTCTGCTCTTCTAACAAGATCCCATGTGATGCTAGGGATGGTCAGTCACGTAGCAGTTGCTGAGCCAAGTGTTAGACTTCATTCTCTGCATAACTGGGAGCAAAATAGGCAAAGACCCTTGCCTTCTAGGAGTTTCCCTTAGATTTGAGGAAGACAACAATAAACAAATAAACAAATAAGTCAACAAGACAACATCACAGAGTGATAAGATCCTTGGAGGAAGAAACAAAACAAAACATGGGGAGTGACTGAGAAGGACTTAGGTGAAAATGGTGGAGGTACTTTAAGCTGGTTGGTAAGGGAACGCTGCCTTGAAGAGGCAATTAAAGAAAGGAGAGGAAGCCCCCTGGGAGACCTCGTCAGAGAGTATTACAGGAAAGAGATAGCAAGTGCAAGGGCCCTGCGCTGTGCATAAGCTGAGGTCACTCAAGGAGCACAAACTTAGATTCCACCCTGTCTCTTTGGTTGTGGGCTTCTGTTAGTGGGGTTCAACTATCAAATCCCCTGACCTGCCAGGGCTTAGAACTCAACACCTTTCAAGGGTCCTTGGGAAACTATGCCTGAAAAGTTCTTTCTCAAAATCTTTAATTGCACAGTTGCATTTTTCTACTGGTCTTGGAAACCCAGGATCACTTTTCCAAGGGAGTTGGGTGGAGGGAGGGCTTGGCAATGACTCAATGATAAAGAATGGCTGAAATAGTCTGATCCAATTAGGGAAATTGGATGTAAATTTTGCAAAACCCTAGAGAAATTAGTCTTGGCTCTAATTCATATTGAAAAGTGGTACCCATTGATATGGGGCTGGAAGAACATTGTCCATGGAGCGTTATGTCAATTGGTGAGAATTAGATTAAGAAGGGATGCATATATATATATATATATATATATATATATATATAGGCTTAAAGCAAATGATGGTGATCAATAAGCCAAACCTGTGATACAGTTGCCCATTTCTTTACTTACTCTACTTCCTTGGGTTCCTCCTCCAGTCACCCTAATGACATTCTCCAGCCCAGTGTTTTATCCCCTTTCACCAGGCATGCAGTTGGTATTGTAATCTGGAATCTGTTTGGACTTTTGCTACCTCCTGCTTCTTGCAGGTTTTCCCTGACACATCTGTGACACACCACCTATGCTTGTGGGACACTTTTTGTTTTGACCACTATACCAAAGTATGACCTGACAGCTCCCAGACTCAGTTGTACTGGGCATTTTTCTCTCAGCTTGAGAGCTTCTCTGTCACCATTGCACAGGGCTTTTGCAGGAACCTATTTGGCCATTCTGCTGCACATACAATCTGGAAGTGTGAGGGAGTTAACACCTTGAGATAGCCCTTGACCAATGAGGGATGGGGCTAGTGGACAAATATGCCTCTCTTCTGCCTTTTGGGCATGAAATTATGAGCTGAATTCTACGTGGCTCCTCAAAGGGTCCCAGCAGGACTGAGCCCAATTAGTGGTAATCAACTCAGGAAGGCAGTATATATTGACTTTCCTTCCTTTATCTACTCTTCTCAGTGCCCCACTTCTGTTCCCTGAAATCACTTCCAAAAACCAACTTCCTGCACAAAATCCCTTGTCCTAGGCTCTGCTTTCTGGAAGGAGTCAAAACTCTAAGACAGAAAGACCAGCCAACCAACAGTAACCTATCCTTGTCACATGTAATCCTACCCAACTCATGGCAAAACTGGAATTTTACTGCCCTGTCTCCTTCATGGGTGGTCACAGGCAGGGGGAGGAGTTAGCTCAGGAACAGGGCCAACTGCCTCACCCTTATCTGGGAGTTAACCTGGCAGGTCCCCCTGGATGGATCTTCCAAGTGGAGAAATAGATCCTGAGCTGCAGATACATGATAGTCTCTCTGAGGTCTCATCTCAGAACTTTGGACTTTGGAAATAGCAGTCCCCTAATGCTCAGCTACAAACCCTTGGTGGTCATGCTACAGGCCTACCCAAGACCTCTCTCATATGGTGTCAAAGACAAAGGGTGTGTGTTCTCCCAGCATCTCCCATTCCCCAAACACCCTCCAACATGCTTCTGAGAAGAAGGAATACAGAGGCCATACATGATGAACGAAATAAAAATAAGGCAGTGGCCTTGGAGAACTGGTTGAGTCAGGGATGAGGCAGAGAAAATACAAGAAAGGCCTAATGTATCATGTAGGACCAGACAGCAATGAATGTTGAAAGCAAACAAACAAAAAATAACAACAAAAATAAGTGTGTGTGTGTGTGTGTGTGTGTGTGCATTTCAAAGGACACAAGCCAAATTGAAAGAGCTCCCAATGGCCAACATTAGAACAACTTGAGCAAAATAAATAACTAAAGTATTAAATTATAACCCAAAGAACAATATAAATATCCATGAGACCATACTGATAAACAAATGAGTAAATCAATAAATGAGGGAGAAGCAGCGCTCTTCCTTACAGAAGAATTCCAATTAATAAATACAGAAGGAGTGAGGGAAATAGAAAATCATCAATAGTGCACCAGAGTAATAATTGCCATAGCCAAGATCTGCTGATGGATATTAAAATGAACGGATGAGGGGCGCCTGGGTGGTGCAGTCGGTTAAGCGTCCGACTTCAGCCAGGTCACGATCTCGCGGTCCGTGAGTTCGAGCCCCGCGTCGGGCTCTGGGCTGATGGCTCAGAGCCTGGAGCCTGTTTCCAATTCTGTGTCTCCCTCTCTCTCTGCCCCTCCCTCGTTCATGCTCTGTCTCTCTCTGTCCCAAAAATAAATAAACGTTGAAAAAAAATTTTTAATAAAAAAAATAAAATAAAAAAATAAAAAAATAAAATAAAATGAACGGATGAAAATTTAAGCAGAAACAAGATATTTACACAGTCTCCAAATATCTACCCTCAAACACTTAGTAATTTCAAAGAAAAAAAATTACAGCACAGAATCCTGGTAGATACCATCTTAGTGATGTGATGAAGAAATAAGCAGTAATAGACATCATCATCACGAACCCACAGTGCAATGCACTGAGAAGGGCACGCCATTTCCATAGGATCCTCTTCAATAAACCATAACCTAAATCTACTAAGTAGAAATCATCAGACACACCCAAATTGGGGGGACTTTCTACAAAATAACTTACTTGTCTACTCAAAACTTTCAAAGCCAAGAAAGACAAGGAAAGAATGAATAACTGCCACAGATTGAAGGAGACTGAGGGAAAAGGATGTCAAAATAAAGTGTGAGAGCCTGTATTATTGGAACAGAAAGAGATTGTCAGAAGAAAAACTGGGGAAATCTGAATAAATCATGTACTTTGGTTACCAGTAAGTACTGCACCTAGGTTACCATCTTGGTTTTGATAGTCTATGGCCATGTAAAGAGTTACCCCAAAGAGAAGCTGGGTGAAGGATCTAGAGAAACTCTATACACTCCTTTTTCAACTCTTTGGTAACTTTAAAATTATCTCAATATTTTAAAAAAGTGTATCAACTGTCAAAAAATTAAGAAAATAAAGGAGCAGGGGGAAAAAAAAAGAAAAGGAGCAGGGGAGAAATGTAACATAAACATGGACAGCTATGCTTGCCATTCCACTTGGGAAGCCTTAAGGTAAGAGAGTGAATCTGCTGCCCCTCCATTGTCTTGTGTGACAACCTTATATGTGGCCCTGAAACAAAAGCCAATTATTTCATTTATTGCCCCAAAGAAGGAATAGCAAACAGTTCAGTCAAAGAAGAAAATCCAATTGTCTGGATGAACTGAGAAGGTATCCAACAAGGCATCTGTCTAAGGGATTTTCAAGCCATGTTGACCAATGCCCCACATACTGAATTGAGCTCCACAGTATCTCTGGGGGTTTCCTTTCTTTCTCCAATATTTTATTCCTATTTGGGACAAGACACTGCAGACAGCAGAGTGAGATTGGAGTTCTACTTCTATGTGCCCTCAAGATCCAAGGTCAAAAGTTACTAAACCAGCAGCCATTGTTTCTGTGGCCAAACTCCCAAATTAAAACTGAGGCTAACATGGACTTACAACACATAAGTTTCCTTGGTAGCATTATAGGGTACACGGCACATGTGCCAGAGCCCAGGGGAATTGGAAGCTGGCAGGGCCCAGGCAGCATCAACAGCACCAGAAACTCTGACACCTTGTGGACTGTCACCTACATGAGGGTCCCTCATCTGTTAGAAAGCAAAGCCATCATTGTGACAAATCAGCCTGCCTTCTGCCTGTGCCACTTAGCTGACCATATGGTTTAAGGAGGAAGCATGTAATCTCTCCTTCCAGCCCAGTCAGTCTTATTGCGGGCACAGGACTGGGTGATAGCAGCAGCTGGTCCCTTCCATGGCACAGAAGAGCCATGTGCATGCTGACTAGGAGGCCAGAGGGAGTATGCTGGAGAAGAAAGTTGACAGGTGGGCTTTTCTTAGTCCGTCAGTGCCCAGCAAGCCACACTCCTCCCTGACACCCTGCAGCCAGGGCCTCTCCAGAGCATAGGTTTGTCAGTGGGAAGATTTCTCCTTGGTCATGGAATTTGTACCTGACATTTAAGTTTTCCTCTGTCCTTGGTGAGCATCAAGAGACTTTCTTATAACTCCATTACTTGAATCAAAAGGGGGAAAAATAGAGTAGTTCCTAAAAAACCATGGGTGTGAAGATTTATCTGTAAGTTGATTCACAATAAGAAAATAACTAACTAAAAAGACACTGGTATCATAATGTGCAACACACATTTGTTGTTGGCTTCCCAGTATCCATTTCCCCTGTTCAGAAAATAGGACTGGAATTCAAAGATAATTCTGGGTACAATGGTTTCCATGTGATTGATTGATTTTAGAGAGATAAAGACAGTGTGAATGGGGGAGAGGGACAGAGAGCAAGAGAGAGAGAGAGAGAGAGGATCCCAGGCAGGCTCCATGCTCAGTATGGAGCCCAACTTGGGGCCACCCAGGCATCCCTGGTTTCCATGTGATTTAAAAAAACACCCTCAATTACAGAGATCCCTAATGGCTATCACTTCTTAATTCACAGATGAGCATGTGACCCAACCTTGTCTGGTAAGAGGAAATCCAGGACTTTTCTCCAGAAATGGTGGGACATAGTCCCTTTTTTCACTGACTTTTGCACCATGGGATTTGAGACCATCAAAATCATCCTGCAGGCATAAAAAGAGCAGCTGATATGAAGACAAATTAATTGACCCAATGAGAGAATCTCAGGGAATTTTGAATCTCTGAATCAAACTACACCTAAAGCCAGCTCAACTTCTGGATTTATTATATACATTAGTTTGGTTTTTTAGGCCAGTTTAGGTTGGGTTTTCTGTTTCTTGTGACTGAAAGAACTGTAAATCCATACAGTGGACTATAATGCAGTTTCCCTATGGATTATTACTGAATGGTAAAATCATGTTGTTTTACAATTTCCTTTTCATGCTCTAAATTCCCTGGTTTCTCTCTAATAGGTATAGATTACATTTTAGAAAGAAAAATAAAGGTATTTCTAACTTTTAAATGATATTACTTTAAAAAATAAACAATACTACTTATCTTCTGTACTTCAAGCCCAAGAGAAGTTCCCACCTATATGTTTTATTAGCTTTAATCTGTATGAATCCTGTCTGCCAGGGCCCAGCACACCTTTCTCTGGAAATTATAGCTTTATGTATTAATCATGCCTTTTCATTTTCTGCATTTCTAATGCTTTGATATCTGTGGTCTTGGGGACCTTGGAGAGACTGTCCCTTCCAAGCCTAGCCAATTCTTAGAGATAGTAAATTAGGGCGGCTTTCATATGCAAACTAACCAATCCAGATACCCTATGCCCCTACTTACTCCTTTATCAGGCTGTCCCACTCTGGGCCACTATCATCACCAGAGTCAGGCACCAGACAACTAGAAACAGCCTCTATGCCCCAGAGCTTCCTGAAATTATTCAAATCTACCAATCCTAAATCTGCTTATCCTGCCTTGTCTTTCCTGTGAAAACCAAAATAAAGGCTCCTGCCTGTGTTTTCCCTTCACTCACTCTACTTCCTGATCCACTCTGGTGCCTACCTGGGAGGCCCTGTGTGGTGTGGTGTACCACCACCTCTTGGGAACTATAACAAACCATCTTTTCAATGGCAATCATCTCCTGATCTGTTGACCTCATCATACCTAAATAATAATAAAACATTTTAAAATGATTTGCTCACCCATTATTTGCCACACACTCAGCAGCATACTCAGACAAATCCAATAAACTGTTAGTGGCACATGGCTACATGCTCAACCATGGATGCTTCCTTTGAAACTTCAGTTGCAGGGGAAATTATAGATCTGCTTAGGTTCTTCCTCTACTTTTTTCTAACTAGTATAATACTAAGCAAACAATAGGAACTTAACCAATGCACACTGGTTGTTTGATGAAGCACATTGATCAGGCTATGCAAAAGCCATAATCACTGGGGCGCCTGGGTGGCGCAGTCGGTTAAGCGTCCGACTTCAGCCAGGTCACGATCTCACGGTCCGTGAGTTCGAGCCCCGCGTCAGGCTCTGGGCTGATGGCTCAGAGCCTGGAGCCTGTTTCTGATTCTGTGTCTCCCTCTCTCTCTGCCCCTCCCCCGTTCATGCTCTGTCTCTCTCTGTCCCAAAAATAAATAAAATGTTGAAAAAAAAATTTTTTTTAAAAATTTAAAAAAAAGCCATAATCACTATATACCTATGACTAGGAGGGACCTTCAGGGCTTCTATATCAGAATTTATGGAGTACTTCTCCCGGGAGACATTATGAAGGTGTATTTTATTGGGGGTTCTCAGAAGCAGACCCACTTTGTATGCAAAGTGGTTTATTAGAGTGACCAGTAAGGAAGTGAGGTGTGATAGGGAAGGAAACAAGCCAAAAAAAGGGTGTTTTAATGAGCAAGTGGGGCTCTACCCACTGAAGACCTCTGACAGACAGTATAGGGCCATGGTCGTCAAACTGCAGCACATCAGAATCACCTAGATGGATTGTTAGAACAGAATTTGAGCTGAACCCTCAGAGTTCCTGATTCAGTGGACTCCCAGGTGACACTGATGTTGCTGGTCCCAGGATCAGACTTGGAAGTTGCCCCCAACCTCCATTCCCAAGAAGCTGGGATATTCATAACCCACTTGCCTTTCATCATTGGCTGAGGACAGCATCCAGGAGCAGTGATTGCCCAACACATGTGGCCTGATTCTGTGTAGGTGGAGAGAAGGTCATCGAGGCAGAGCATTGAACACTTGCAGTGGGACACCAAGCATACACAGGGACAGTTACTACTGAGGAGTGTGTGTGGGGCACTGACAGGGTCTGACAGCATCTTACCCCAAGATTTCTGTGGTCAAAGGAGATAAAGAACAGTCCCCTCCCCGACCCCACCTACATAGTAAAGATTCTGAGAAGCTCTGAAATAAAGAAATCTGTTTATCTCAATTTCCCCAAATTTCTTTGAATTTCTTTTGAAATAAAATAGTTTTGGAATTGCTATTTTAGAGCAAGGTTTGGAAATTAAGACCCATGGGAATAATGTGGCAGGCCGCCTATTTGTGTAAGTTTCTCTGGAGCACAGACAAACCAATCACTTACTGGCTGTCTGCAGCTGTCTTTGCATTGCAACACCTAAGTTGAATAGTTGTGACAGAGCTCATACAGCTCACAAGCCCAAAGCATTTATGATCTGGCCCTTGGCAGGAAAGGTTAACAAAGCCCTGTTCCAGTCCAACCCCACCCTATCCATTCTACAGACTGTGAAACTGATGGAGAGGGAAAGTGTCTTGCCTAAGGCCAGTGATCAGATCATGACAATGCTCCTGATTCTTATGTTTTTTCTTTCCAAGAGCCCCTTACACTTCTCACAATTCTGCATCAGAGTCTCCCTTTATCTCCTGTTCACTATTCTCTTGGCTTGCTAATGTGAGTGACGATGGATTCTCCAGATGACATCCTTGTACTTCTAATTAAAGACTCCCCTATATGCCACTGGTCCACCCACTCATCAAGGCTTTCAGGTGGGCTAGGCCCACTTTAGGCATTGAGATATCACAGGAAGCAAGAACTGGCATGGTTCTGTCTTGTTTGAAGTCTTGTCAAGCAAAGAAAATTTTTTTGTTTGTTTTTATTTTTGTTTTTTTAAAGCGTGTATTGTCTATGCTGAGTGTTTTGGAGACAATGATACAAGTAAGAGAGAGGTTGGGGAGGCTGGTTGGGATTGGATGTCCATAAGAACCCTCTGCAATGAGTAACATTGTAGCTAAGATATGAATTATGAAGACAAGACACTGTGAGAAGACCTCAGAGAAAAGTATCCCAGGTGGAAGAAGGGCAAGTTCAATGGCTTACGATGGGAGCATGCTATGGCCAGAGCCTGGTGGGAGAGGACAGAGGTAGCATTGGAGGCAGAGACCAGATTAAGGTATGGCCTTAATCAGGCCATGATCAGGAATTTGATCTTATTCCAAGCAAGAGGAGATGCTTGTGACTCTGGGAACAGTTCCCAGGAAACAAGTTCTGAAATCCTGATCTAGGCTTCTCCATGGACACTTCTGTCAACAAAGGCCTAGATTATACAGGAAAAGATATGAGTTTGGGCCTGGAAGACAACCTGGTGATGGTTTAAACATGTACACATCAATACCATAGATGAAGCAACATGTGCTGTCCTTAGCATGTCACTATGTCTCAGGGTGCCTGGTCAGTCCCAGTATGCACATATTGCCCTAGCATTGATGACTAAGAGTGCCCCCTTCCACTCCTAGCAGTGCTTCCATTTGAATAATAAATTATACCATCACCCTAATTATACAACTTGCTTCTGTGTAATTTAAGCCTTGACTCATGAAGTCCATTACTCTTGGGTCGATAATTTATTCTACCTTGAAATATAAATTTCTTGCGATTAATAGGAACCATCACACATTTATGTCTTGTTTCTCCCACGGCCCTCTAACTACCCAGAGGACAGAACATGCATGTGCATCAGTCCATTTATATAAAGAGCATTTGACAGATGTAACATGAAAATAGCACAAAGACTTCAGGAAGTTACTGCTTGAAAGTTAGGTCATTTGGTCTTCACAGCAAAACTGCTGGGAGAGTCTAGAGTCATTTCCCTTTTATGGACAGAAAAAGGAAGGTGACCAACTGAGATTTCATGGCCCATAAGTGTGATAATTAGAACTTGAACTTCATCAGGCCCAGCCCCACACCCAGGCATCCTTCTATACCACCCCCTACAGCTTAAGACTGGCTGATCTCTGTTTTAGGGCAAGTACTGACAGCCTAATAAGACAGAGAAAACACAATAACCTTTCCTGTCTGGACTTTGCAAATATAAAGTGCTTTGTAACAGCTGAATAATAACAGCCATCCGTGTTGGCGGGTGATCAGGATTTGGCTAGGGCTGTTGACGGTGCAGAGATTTTTATAACTATTCTCCTAATATATGTCAGGTCAGATATAATACCCTATAATGTCAGAGCTTATCAGTCTTGCTCAAAGTAAGCATACATGGCACACACCGCCAGGCACTCTTGGCACATGTTCAAACTCAAGCTGTCAGGGCTTTCTGAACACCAGCCCCCCAGGCAGGTATACATGGAAGGTGCTAGTCTCCCCAGGGACTCATTGGTGAGCTGAGGGAGTCCCACTTGAGGCCTTCACCAGCACCATGTAGCTTCAGGGTAGTTTTTAAGATAATTTGCCACCTTGTCAGGGACAGAGCAATGGCTCCTGGGGAATCTGCCCCGCTTCCTTCAGGCTGAGCCCTTCTTCCCTCCAGAGACAGGCCCAGAGTTGCTGTCAAACCTGGTTCTTGTCCCAGTTCAGACTCAAGCCATCTGGACAATGGGTAGGTCCCCAAGAGCTGGATGCAAATACTGCCAAGGATGACTTCTCAGTCCCTCTGAGGCTCTGACTCCTCCCCTGCAAGCCTTGGTGGTGTTGACACCTTGCAGGACTGCTTATATAGAAGAGATACCCAGAGGTTTGCACACAGCAGGTGTTCACAATAGGTGGGCCACTCTCATTAGCATTGACATTTTCACCACAACCATCCCTGCTTAGAGGCTCTAGTTCCAAAATGGCAGAAGGTGAACATGGACAAGATCACCTGCCAACACAGCTGTCTTTGGCATCTTTGTTCTGGGACACCCCAGGGGAAAATGGGACCCCACTCAGAGACAGCAAAGCAGGAGTACTAATTCACTTCCTGTAAAATGCTCCCATGGCCTATGACTTTTTCTATTTTTGTGCATGCTGCAATTAGTCTGTATTAAATGTAAATGACATTCCAGCCTCCTCTTCCCCTCCCCACTTCCCCACCAGCTCTGAGCAAGAGCTATTAATGCGGATGGGAGCACACATCTAAGGATAGTCTTTCAATTCTTCCTTCCTCCCTTCCTTCCCTTCTGCCTTTCTTTTCTTTCTTTCCTTTTTATTAGGGAAATATTCTCTCTCAAAAGTAGAGAAAATAACATGATAAGCCCTCATTTTCAACAATTATCAGCACTTTCCATTCTTTTTTTTCATCTGTCCCATACACATACATTTGTTAAGACAAATTGCCAACATCATATCATTTCACCCACTTCATCCTTGTTAGTGTACCAGGAAGAGTAGGGGAGTGTGGAGAAGGCTGCTCAGGGTTCCTGGAATGGCACCTGAGCCCAGGGCCTCAGAAATTGCAATTTTACACACATCCCACAGCAAGAAGGAGCAATTGGCGAGGGGCAGGGAGAATTAGGGATAGATCTGGAGGAAGCTACATTGGAATCTGCCTTGGAATCTAAGAATACAAGTTTCAAAGACATGGTGATTCTTCAGGTTTAAAAGCACATAAGTATTTCTGAGAACAGTTGGGGTCTTATGCCCCAACACAAATATAGAGAATGTCATGGAGCCCTGGAAATGCCCAGGTGTCTGGAGGTACATCCACAATCCACACTAGGACCCATAAACTGGGAGATAACATGACTATCCCCTGTGACTCTCAAGCAGCAGACTCTGGCATCACCAGAAAATGAGCAAGAAGCTAGAAGAAACCACTGGCTCAGCCTCCCTTCTCCCAGCTCTCATCCTGCCAAATGTAGACCCAGCTACCTCTTTCCATAGAAGCACTCTTGCAGGAAAAACAAATTAAGGGAATGCTTGGTACACTGGGAGAGAAGTAGCCAGCTTCAAAAAGCCAGCTGCAAAAAAACCTGGCCAAAATAAAAAATGTATCTTCACATCAAGAAAACAAAGTGTGCCCATTTTAAAGATGAGGAAGATAAGATTCAGAGAAGAAATTTACTCAGGACAATAGCTAGCAAAAGGTAGAGGCAGATTTAATATCTCTCTCTTTTCATCCTTTCTTCCTAGCTCAAGGTTAGACATATTTCTGGTACAGAAATTGAGAGACGTATTTCTGGTACAAAACATTTTTGGGTGACTGATTCACTAATCAGCTTGGTTTGGGTTTCATAAAAGGCAGTGATAAGAACACTGAGTCAGTACTTCTTTCCAGTTTCCAGCCTACAGAGAAGAAGAAAATGCAAAAAGCTCAGATATGCAAATGAACATTTGGACTGATTTCCTCTGGAGTTTTGGCCTCCAGGAGAATTCTTTATTCCCTGCAGAAATGCATTCTTGTTTCTGCTTAACTGGTGAAAAGGGAGGAAATATCTTTCCCAGATGACCAAACCTAGGAATGGAAGTCTTCAAGGAAAATGCACTTTTCCTTTTTCCAAATGTTTGCTAAACAAGGATAATGTAGGCTAAATAAATGTTACACTCACCCAAAGAACTGGAGAAACAGAATTCCCAAGATTCCAATCATGAGAGTAAATGAGTCTCTTCTACATCCATCGCTCACATTTCTTCCACCCAGGCCCATATTTTAAGCAAGGTCTAGGATGACCTCAGGAGTATTCAAGGATATGAGTAGGAAAGTGGGCAGCAGCCTCTCCTCTATGATAGAAAAGTCGACTGTAATACACTAAAGCATGTGTCTTAGACATGACACCCTGTGCTGGCCTCGGAGAGGAGAGGGGGAACACAAGCCCTATAACCCTTAACCATGGCCTTGGGCCCCAAGAAGGACTAAGATACATACCTAAAGGCAATGAGGTATTGCCCAGGTGTGCTCAGGGAAGACAGGCTGGGAGCTCTTCATGCTGCCTTCTAGGGAAATTCCTAATACTCTGAGTGTCCCAGACCCCTATGGGACCCTTTTTTCCTAAATGAAAAGCACAGGTCACCATTTTCTTATACCACACACAAAAATAAATCCACCACAGATTAAAGACCTAAATGTGAGACCTAAAACCATAAATATCCTAGAAGAGAACACAGGCAGTAAATTCTTTGACATGGGTCAAATTTTCCCTAGATGTCTCCTGAGGCAAAGAAAACAAAAGCAAAAATAAACGATTTGCACTACATTAAAATAGAAAGCTTCTGCACAGCAAAGGAAATAATCAGCAAAACTAAAAGGCAACCATATCCAATAAAGGGTTAGTATCCAAAATATATAAAGAACTTAAAAAACTCAACATCTAGAGGCACCTGGGTGGTTCAGTCAGTTAAGCATCCAAATTCACCTCAGGTCATGATCTCGCAGTTTGTGGGTTAGAGCCTCGCGTTGGGCTCTTCACTGACCGTTCAGAGCCTGCTTTGGATTCTGTGTTCCCCTTTCCCCTTTCTGTCCCTCCTCTGCTTGTTCTCTCTCTCTCAAAAATAAATAAACAAATTTAACAACAACAACAAAAAATCCTCAACATCTAAAAACCAAATAATCCAATTTATTTATTTACTTAAAAATTGTTTTAATGTTTATTTATTTTTGAGAGAGAGACAGAGTGAGAATGGGGGGAGGGCAGGGAAAGAGGGAGGCAGAGAATCCAAAGCAGGCTCCAGGCTCTGAGTTGTCAGCACAGAGCCCAATGCAGGGCTTGAACTCATGAACCATGAAATCATGACGTAAGTCGAAGTCAGACGTTTAACCAACTGAGCCACCCAGGTGTGCCCCCAAATAATCCAATTTAAAAAATAGGTAGAAGATGAACAAATATTTCTCCAAAGGAGACATTGAGATGACCAACAGATACATGAAAAGATGTTCATCATCACTTACCATCAGGGAAATGCAAATCAAAACTACAATGAGATATCATCTCACCTGTCAAAATGGCTAAAATCAACAATACAAGAAACAACAGGTATTGGCAAGGATGTGAAGAAAAGGGAACAGTTACGCATTGTTTGTAGGAATGCAAACTGGTGTAGCCACTGTGGAAAACAGAATAGAGTTCCCTTGAAAAGTTAAAAAATAGAAGTACCTTATAACCCAGCAATCACACTACTGGGTATTTACCAAAAATTACAAAAATACTAATTCAAAAGGATACATGCACCCTAATGTTTATAGCAGCATTATCTATAATAGCCAAGATATGGAAGCAACCCAAGTATCCATAAAAAAGAATGAAAACTTGCCATATGCAACAACATGGATGGAGCTAGAGTGTTATGCTAAGCAAAATAAGTCAGTCAGGGAAAGACAAATACCATATGATTTCACTCACATGTGGAATTTAAGAAACAAAACAAATGAGCATAGGGAAAAAAAGAGAGATAAACCAAGAAGCAGATTATTAATTATAGAGAATAAATTGATGGTTACCAGAGGGGAGGTCGGTGGGGGGATGGGTGAGATAGGTGATGTGGTTTAAGGACTACACCCATTGTGATGAGCACTGGGTGATGTATGGAATTGTTGAATCATTATTTTGTACACCTGAAACTAATATAACACTGTATGTTAATTAACTGGAATTAAAATTAAAACTGAAAAAAAAAAAAAACAACGAAAGAAAAACCTATGCCCAGTGATTTTTGCTAAGCTGGCCAAATAAATAGTCCAATAAATAGTAAGTCTTGGCTAAGGTGGTTCACTGCAATGCCCTACTTTGCCTCCTATCTCCTGTGCCCCTCATCTCACCCAAGCCCCACAGCAGGAGCACCTCTCAGAACCCTCATATTCATGACTGGCTCATGCAGTGGCTGCTCACTTTTGATGAAGGCTCTTAGGCTCAAGTCTTCAAAGCTGCTGAGAGTCTGGCAATTAACCACCAGGCTGGAGGAATACTGTTTGAATCTTTCAACAAAGCCTGGCAAGCCTCAGCACTATCTTCTTTTGTTTTCAATCATCCTGCCACTGCAGAGGCAGCTGGAGAGTGATGTGTATGTTAATGACACCCGCAGAGTAAGACCAGGGAAAAAAAATACAGCTACCAATGCCTGAGGTTGAGTTTCCCAGTTACTGCTTGTAACTGGGTCACTATTTTTAGTTGGAACCTCCAGTCAAAATGTCAAACAGGTAAAATGAATGTGAATTTGGCTGAAAGAATGAGGAGTGGTGTTTCATCCCATTTCTCTTAGAAACTCACCCTGGGTCCTGTGAAAAGCATCTCCCAACTCTGGGCCTCAGAATTTCCCACCTGAACAACAAGAGATTTGGATTTCCTTTCAATCAGACATCCAAGGAAGAAGAGGCCCAGCCTTATGAAACCACCTGCCCTACTGAAAAGTTCTTGCAGGTGTCTGTAATGCTAAGGTTTGCAAGAAGTTATCACATCCTTGCCCATGAGAAGCAGAAAACAAACAAACAAACAAAAAAATTTAGCAGGGTCACATCTGACAAAGAATTATATTCTAATATCAGCACATAAGGCAAGAATCATACCCAGAATTCCCCAAAGAAGGGTGTCATAGAGGAGACACACCTACCACTGTTCTATTCACTAGCCCATCCCAGTCTTTCCCCCTCCCCCCTGCCCCAGCTTCAAGATTACCAATATTCTTCCACTAAACACCTGAGGAAAGTGTAACCTTGCTTTTAGGGGACATATTATACAAAATAATACTAACAAATCATAATAACAATCATAACAACAAAATAACAACACTCTTATGGTATTATCAGAGCCTAACTAGACTGAGAAAGGAAAATACCCAGGTCCAGCTGGCTCCAGCCTTCCACATGGGAAGAGAAATGCTCAACTGCAGCTCTTTCTAACCATCCTGTCCTACCTAAAGGGAGACAGGTGAGAGATGGGAGGTGGGGACCTGAGAAACACCTGTGAAGTTACAGTCCAGAGGCACATGTTCACTAAAAGACTGACCTAATCATAAGACTATGGAATGTTCCTTCTCCCACCACATTTTACCACCGCATTACTAAATGACATGTGTATAGCAATTCCTTGTCCTCAGTACATCTTGTCTGCCTATCAAGAAAAAAATTTACAAGACCTACCAAAAAGCATAATTCAAACAAAGTAAGCAACAGAACCAGATATTGCAGGGATGTGGGAATTACCAGACTTTTAATTTAAAACAACTATGATTGATATGCTAAGAGAATCTAATTGATAAAGCAGACAGCATGCAAAAGAGCTAGGCAATGCAATAACAGAGAAGAAAATCCCAATAAATAACCAAAAAGAAATACTAGAGATTAAAGAAAAAAAAAACTATAACAGCAATGAATGCCTTTGACTAGCTTTTTAGTAGATTAGACATAGCGGACCAAAGAATCTCTGAACTAGAGGATGTATCAATAGACTCTTTGAAAACCACAAAGCAAAAAGAACAAAGACTGAAAAACAAAAGAAGAGAATATCCCAAGGAATGTGGGACAACTGCAAAAGGTATAACATATGCATAATGGGTATGCTAGAAGGAAAAGAAAGACAGAAAGGAACAGAGGAAATATTTGAAATAATAATGACAATTCCCCCAAATTAATGTCAAACACCAAACCACAGATTCAGGGAGTTCAGAGAACAGAAAGCAGAATAAGTGTTTGAAAAGACCCTGCACCTTGGCATATAATTTTGAAATTACAAAACAAAAATCAAAGATAAAAAAAAAATCCTTAAAGAAACACCTTACCCCTCTACAAAATAACAAAGGTAAGAATGACATCTAACTACTATACAGAAACCATGCAAACAACAAGAATGTGCAGTGAAATATTTAAGGTGTTGAGAGAAAAAAATTACCAAACTAGAATTCTATACTTTGCGAAATTATCCTTCAAAAGTGAAAGTGAAGTAAAGACTTTCTCAGACAAACAAAAATGGAGATTTGTTGACAGTAGATCTGCCTTGCAAAAAGTGTTAAAAGAAGTTTTTAGAGAGAAGAAATGTAATATAGATTAGAAACTTGGATCCACATAAAGAAAGATCACTAGAAGAGATAAAGGTAAATAAAAACTTTTATTTTTCTTATCCCTATAAGAGCAAAAAGTATGCTTATGCACATATCATGTGTGTGGATGCCTGCTTATGTATGGTTAAGTGAAGTGACAACGATGATATAAGGGATGAGAGGTAGAAATTAGAATCATTTTGTTATTATAAGGTACCCACACTATCCATGAAGTGGTATAGTGTTATTAAAAAATAGATTAGTTATAAATGTATTGCAAAATCTAAGGCAACCACTAAAAATGTTAAAAAAGAAGTGTAACTGGTTTGCCAAGAAAGGAGAAAAAAAATAATCATATAAAATGCTCAGTTAAAACCATAAAAGGCAGGAAAAATGGAAACAAAGAAATAGAAAATGAATAGAAAACAGCAACAGATAGGGTAGACATTAACCCAGCTAATCAGTAATCATCTAGAATATCAGTGAACTAAATACACCAATTGAGAGACCAGGATTGTCAAATCTGGATCAAAAAACATTACTAATATTGTCTAAAAGACACCCATTTTAAATATAAAGACACATTAAATTAAAAGTAAATGCATAGAAGGGCACCTGGGTGGCTCAGTCGGTTGGGCATCTAACTTCGGCTCAGGTCATGATCTCGCGGTCCGTGAGTTTGATCCCCGCATTGGGCTCTGTGCTGACAGTTCAGAACCTGGAGCCTGTTTCAGATTCTGTGTCTCCCTCTCTCTCTGACCTTCCCCCGTTCATGCTCTGTCTCTCTCTGTCTCAAAAATAAATAAACGTTGAAAAAATTAAAAAAAAAAAAAAGTAAATGCATAGAGCCACAGCAACTTCTTATTCAACTCCAGAGGCAAGGGAAACAAAAGCAAAAATGAACTACTGGTACCTCATCAAAATAAAAAGCTTCTGGGGCGCCTGGGTGGCGCAGTCGGTTAAGCGTCCGACTTCAGCCAGGTCACGATCTCGCGGTCCGTGAGTTCGAGCCCCGCGTCGGGCTCTGGGCTGATGGCTCAGAGCCTGGAGCCTGTTTCCGATTCTGTGTCTCCCTCTCTCTCTGCCCCTCCCCTGTTCATGCTCTGTCTCTCTCTGTCCCAAAAATAAATAAACGTTGAAAAAAAAAATAAAAAATAAATAAATAAAAAGCTTCTGCACAGCCAAGGAAACAATCAGCAAAACTAAAAGGCACCTGACAGAATGGGAAAAGATATTTGCAAATGACATATCAGATAAAGGGTTAGTATCCAAAATCTATCAAGAATTTATCAAACTCAACACCCAAAAAACAAATAATCCAGTGAAGAAATGGGCAAAAGACATGAATAGATACTTCTCCAAAAACATCCAGATGACCAACCGACACATTAAAAAATGCTCAACATCAGTCACCATCAGGGAAATACAAATCAAAACCACAATGAGATACCACCTTACACCTGTCAGAATGGCTAACATTAACAACTCAGGCAACAAAAGATGTTGGTGAGGATGTGGAGAAAGAGGATCTCTTTTGCATTGTTGGTGGGAATGCAAGCTGGTGCAGCCACTCTGGAAAACAGTATGGAGGTTCCTCAAAAAACTAAAATAAAACTACCATATGGCCCAGCCATTACACTGTTGGCATTTATCCACGGGATACAGGTGTGCTGTTTTGAA
The DNA here is from genome assembly GCF_018350155.1 of Leopardus geoffroyi. Lineage (NCBI taxonomy): Eukaryota > Metazoa > Chordata > Mammalia > Carnivora > Felidae > Leopardus > Leopardus geoffroyi. The sequence goes on along the minus strand of NC_059335.1, from coordinate 23,637,026 downwards.
GGGATACTTGCACCCCCATGTTTATAGCAGCACTATCAACAATAGACAGAGTATGGAAAGAGCCCAAATGTCCATCGATGGATGAATGGATAAAGATGTGGTATATATATACAATGGAGTATTATTCGGCAATCAAAAAGAATGAAATTTTGTCATTTGCGACTACGTGGATGGAACTGGAGGGTATTATGCTAAGTGAAATTAGTCAGTCAGAGAAAGACAAAAATCATATGACTTCACCCATATGAGGACTTTAAGAGACAAAACAGATGAAAATAAGGGAAGGGAAACAAAAATAATATTATAAAAACAGGGAGGGAGACAAAACAAAAGAGACTCATAAATATGGAGAAAAAACTGTGGGTTTCTGGAGGGGTTGTGGGAGGAGGGATGGGCTAAATGGGTAAGGGGCACTAAAGAATCCACTCCTAAAATCATTTTTGCACTATATGCTAACTAATTTGGATTGTAAATTTTAAAAAATAACAAAAAATAAATTAAAAAAATAAAATATATGCATAGAAAAAAGCACACTATGCCAACACTAAAGAAAAGAAAGCAGGAGTAGCATATATCAGATAGAGCTGACTTCAAAGGAAGGAAAAGTATTAGGGATAAAGGCATACATAATGATAAGGGGTTGATTCTCCAAGAAGACATAACAATTCTCAATGGGTACATAGCTAGCAATAGAGTGTCAAAATATTTGAGGCAAAAACTGACAGTAGTGCAAGGAAAAATAGATGAATTCACTATCATAGTTAGAGACATCAACACCCCTCTCTCAGAAATAGACAGGTGCAGCAGTCAGAAAATTGGTAAGCACACAGATGAGCTAAATAGCATCATCAGCAAACAGGATATAATTGACATTTATCGACTACTTCATACAAAAATAATACAAAAATACACATTAAAGATTCACCAAGATTGACTAAATTCTGAGCCATAAATTATAACCTTAACAAATTTAGAATAGAAATTACATACTGTCGGGGCGCCTGGGTGGCGCAGTCGGTTGAGCGTCCGACTTCGGCCAGGTCACGATCTCGCGGTCCGTGAGTTCGAGCCCCGCGTCGGGCTCTGGGCTGATGGCTCGGAGCCTGGAGCCTGTTTCCGATTCTGTGTCTCCCTCTCTCTCTGCCCCTCCCCCATTCATGCTCTGTCTCTCTCTGTCCCCAAAAAAATAAATAAACGTTGAAAAAAAAAAAAAGAAATTACATACTGTCTGCCCTCAGACCACAATGGAATTAAACTGGAAATTAATGACAGAAAGATCTGGAAAGTCCTAAACTATTTGAAAAGTGAACAACACACTTCTAAATAACACGTGGACCAAAGAAGAAATCTCAAGATAGATTTTTAAATATTGGGACTAAAAGAATCTGAAAACATAACAAAATTTGTGGGATGTAGCAAAAGTGATACCTAGAGGGAAATTTATAGCATTGAATGCATATACTAGAAAAAAAACAAAAGATCTAAAATCAATAATATAGGCTTCTACCTTAGGAAACTAGAATAAGAGCATAATAAATCCAAAATAAGCAAGAGAAAATAAAGGATAAAAATTAGGGCAGAAATCAACAAAATTGAAAAAGGAAATAAAAAAAGAAAATCAACCAAATAAAAAAACAAGTGCATTGAAAAGATAATAAAATTTACAACCCCCCACCAGACTCACTTAAAAAAAAAAGCAAAAACAAACAAACCCAGTAGATACAAATTACTAATATTAGAAATAAAAGGAAACATCACTATAGATACCATGGACATTAAAAGGACAATAAAATAATACCATGAACAATGCTCTGCCCACAGATTTGGTAATCTAGATAAAATGGACCAATTTTCTGAAATGTACAATTTGCTGAAACTTGCATAAAAAGAAATAATTTAAATAAGCCTGCATCGATTAGAAAAAACAAACCTTCTAAAAATGAACCTTCTAAAACAGAAAGCATTAGGCCCAGATAGATTAACTGGTGATTTCTACAAAAGATTTAAGGAAGAAATCATACGAGTTTTCTACAATCTCTTCCAGAAGAAATAAGCAGAGGGAATACTTTCTAACTCATTTTATGAAGTCAGCATTAGCATAATTCCAAAACCAGAAAAGGAAAACTATAGAGCAATATATCTTATGAACATAGATGCAAAAATCCTCAGCAACATATTAAAAAATCAAATCTAAAAAGCATAAAAAGACTTATGTACCATGACAAAGTGAGATTTATCCCACATGTGTAAGACAGGTGCAACATTTGAAAATTACTTAATATAATCAATTGCATCAATAGACAAAAACAAACAACAACAAAACCTTATAATCATATTAATAGAAGCAGAAAAAGTATCTGACAAATTCAACACCCATTCATGATAAAAACTCTCAGTAAACTAGGAATAGAGGAGGGATTTCTCAATTTAATAAAGATTATTTATGAAATCCTACAGCTGACATCATGCTTAATGGTGAGAAAAATAAAAGCTTTCCCCCTAAGATGAGGTACACAGAAAGAATATCCCCTCTCACCACTAGTCCTTGCTAATGCAATAGGCATGCAAAGAAAATAAGTTTAGAGAGGAAGCGATAAAGCTTCCTTTGTTCACAGATGATCATCTATGTAGAAAATCTGGAAGAATTCACAAAACTCCTGGAACTAATAAGCAACTACAGTAAGGTAGCCAGCTACAAGGCTTATATACAAAAGTCAACTGCTTTCCCATATAACAATGAACAAGCGTTAATTCAAATTAAAAACCTACCATTTATTTATATGTGTACCCCCAAAATGAAATACTTATGTATAAATATAACAAAATATGTACAACATCTATATTAGGAAAACTACAAAACTCTGATGACAGAAATCAAAGAAGAATTAAATTACTAGAGATGTTTCATATTCCTAAATAGGAAGACTCAATATTGTCAAGATATTAGTTCTTCCCAACTTGGTCTATATATTCAATACAATCTGAATCAAAATCCCAATAAAACACTTTATGGATATTGACAAACTAATTCTAAAGTTTATATGGACAGGCAAAAGACTCAAGTAGCTAACTAATATTGAAGGGGACAGTTGGAGCACTGACACTACCAGATTTCAAGACTTATTTACACAACTACAGTAATCAAGATAGTGTGGCACACACACACACACACACACATGGAGAGAGAGAGAGAGAGAGAGAGAGAGAGAGAAAGAAGAGAGCCCAGAAATAAATATGTCCAGAACAACCAGACACCCACAGGGGGACAAAAAGTGAATCTAGGCAAAAGAGTGAATCTTACACTCTTTTGCAAAAATTGCCTCAAAATGCAGCATAGATCTAAATGTAAAGTGCAAAACTATAAAACTCCTAGAAGATAACAAGAGAAAATCTAGATGACCTTGGGTATTGTGATGCCTTTTTAGATACAACACCAAAGTCATAATCTATAAAAGAAATAACTGATAAGCAAGACTTCATTGAAATTAAACACTTCTGTTATGCAAAATACAGTATGAACAGAATTAGAAGACGAGCTACAGACTGGGAGAAAATATTTGCAAAAGACATATCTGATAAAGGACTGACTTCCAAAATAGGCAGAGAATTCTTAAAACTCAACAATAAGGAAACAAACAGCCCAATTTAGAAATGGGCCAAAGAACTTAATAGACACCTCACCAAAGAATATATACAGATGGCAAATAAGCATATGAAAAGATGCGTAGCATCATATGTCACCAGGAAAATGCAAATCAACACAATTATGAGATACCACTACACAGCTATTAGAATGGCCAAAATCCAGAACACTGACACCAAATTCTGGCAAGAATGTGGAGCAACAGGACCTTTGTTGATGGGAATGAAAAATTGTACAGCCACTTTGAAAGATTATTTGGTGGTTTCTCACAAAACTAAACATACTCTTACCATATGATGCAGCAATTTCATTCCTTGGTATTTACCCAAAGGTGCTAAAAACTTATGTCCATACAAAACCCACACATAAGTGTTCATAGCAGCTTTATTCATAATTACAAAACTTGGAAGCAATCAACATGTCCTCCCATAGGTGAATCGATGAATGAGTTATCAAGTCATGAAAAGACATGGAGGAAACTTAAGTGCTTATGACTTAGTGAAAGAAATCAGTCTGAGAAGACTAAATACTACATGATTCAGGCTAAACCATTTAGATTTTCTCTCTGAGGGATCTGAAACTGGACACAGAAATCCAAATCGTTGGTTTATAACCTCCTGGGGAGCTTCCTGGGTGTAGTCTTCACAGAAGGCAGGGAGAGACTGTAGAAAGAGGGAGGACACTCCAGGTTGTGGGTGGCAGTCTTAAAAAGTTAAAAAGGGAACTTACATATGAAGTGTATCTTGTGTGGCAGCAAGATGAATAGATCCCCACACCTTCCTGCCACATCTTAAAAATTTATATAGAGGTCTTAACTAGGTTCAGTCACCAGATCTTATAATTTCATGTGCCCTTTTCTTATACAATGGTCCCTGAGCAGTCAGCAAGTGTTCTCACTGGCATAGAGGTGGCTCCTTTGGCAGCTATCTGGTTGCATTGGAGGTAGATGTCACAGCAACAATACAGGCACATGAAAGAGAAAACATAAATTAAGAGAATGATTCCCAAAATCAGTGACAAATTTTTCCATTAATAGCTCCATGATCCAAACCATTGATTTAACAGGTTCCCTAAATTGGGTGTTGGATCACTCAGGACATTTACTTGTGTCCTCATATGATTTGATAAAGATAATACACTAGTAGGCTAATCAGGCATGAACACACACATTCTGTTTGGGTGTTGGCACAGGTATCTTCTTGCAAGGAGTAATAATGTCTAAGGCCATTGTCATATTTTGGAAGACAGCGTTTCTCATCAGAGACATTTCTGTATTCAGTAAGAGCAGGCTTTGTTGGCTATCATTTGAGGCTTGCTGGATGAATTTAGTAAGGTCTTCTGTGTGCTCTATAATGCCCTCCAGGTCAAGAGTGAACAAAGATCACACCCACATGATCATGCTAGTGAAAAATAGTGTCGACCTGGCCTTGAGGAGAGAGAGGCTGGAAGCTTTTGGAACTTGACCTGGTTGTACCTACCATGCGTGTTTGAGAGGAAGGCAATGCAGTCAAGGTGTGCAAAGATGGGACTGAGGGCAGGATGTACCATATCAGGATGCCTACCTTCTCCCCTCTCTTAAAGGCATATGTTCCATTCTAGGTATAGTGCATTTCAACAGGTCCAGCCTGCAGCAGGATAAGGGGATCCCAGTAGAGATTGACTAGTTCTCCTTCACCTAGGAGTGTTAAGTAATTCACCCACTTCAGTAGGATGTCCCATTGTAAATTCCAGTAGATAACTCCTTTCCCAGGTGTGATGGAGCTTGGTGTTCTCAACAGTGTAGCATGTTGATCCCTGGTAAGTGCAGGGACGATGGCTGTTTCCCGTGACTATACCTTTCTGTTATTGGTGCTTCAGTGAGGTTCCCCAGTCTGGTTTATGGGGTAACAGACCTTACTGGTCAGTTCAATACTGGTCATTCCAATGTATTAAAGACTGGGAAAATAATTTAGTTCTTGCAGCCAAGGTGGTTCTTTACCTGTTAACAATTTAATTTGCTGCTTTAATATTCCTTTTTTTTTCTACCAATGCTTCTGCTTACGAGTTATAAGGGAGATGGAACAGCCATTTAATGTCATGTCCTTCTGCCTAGTCTTGCATGTCATGACTTTTGAAAAATGTGACCCTTAATCACTATCTGCTCAACAGAGCATCTGTATATGGTACTCAGTTTCTCCAGTCTCCTAATGGTGACAACGTGGTTTACAGAGGCAGGGGAACGCTTGGGTTAAGCCAGGTGCAGTGTCCAGACAAACAAAGGCATATTTAGAAGCTTCACTCAGAGGAAGGGACAAATATTATCAATTTGTCAGTCCCTTATCTGTTGGGAACTCCAGATTCTTTTGTCCCAGGTTCTTTTTGCCCCAGATTCTTTTGTCAGTTGCTTTGGGTATTGCTTAAAACACACAAGAAGACATGCTGTTACTGCATTAACCAAGTCATTGTACTTTAAAGGGAAATTTGACATCTTTGGCAATATGCCATTCTCTTTGTGCACTGCAGTAACCACTCTTTCTATGCATACAACCTGCTGTATCTATTGAAGGGTCAGTAGCTAAGGCTCATATACACAAGCTAAGGTGTCAGTTTTCTGATTGCCAGGGGTCTCAGTGTCTTATGACTTGGGACATGAAAAACAGTGAGATCTGCCTCAGGCTGTTGCAGGCAGATCCAAATGTCTTTCTACAAATCTTGACTCCATAAGGACTAATTTATAGTCATCCACCCCTTGGCTTCCTATTGTCTGAGTCACAGGGTTAATCCCTTTAGAACAGCCTGTCAGCATAAAGGGGTTAATGGCCAGGGCTCATGAGTAATCACCAGCCAGACCACTCTGAGCTCAGTCCCTTGACTGCTGCACTGGCTGCTATGTGAGATGCTATCCCTAGAGAAGCACTGTGTACACTCCTAAGAGCTGTTGCTCTATGGAGGTATATTGGGTTTCTGCCCCCTTCCAGAGGTGGGATCAAAATCTTATAGGCACTCTATCCTTCTGTTGCTTCTGCCACAGTGCCCAACCCATACGTTCTGGAGTCACAGACACAACTAATTCAAATGGAAACCCAGCTTGGAAGATGCCCAAAGCTTCATCTGCTTCACTAATTTTGCCTTCTCAAAGGTAGTTTGCTGCTCTGAACGCCAGTCTCATACATGCCTCTTCTTTAGCAAGCAGCAAAAGGGATGGAAGCATTGTGCCAGATGTGGAATAAAAGTCCTCCAAAATCCCATATTCTCTACAATGGTTTGCATTTCTTTCACATTCTTAGGGGTTGGATAAACTTACACCTTATCAATCACAGCTAATGGGACAACATGGGTCTTCCCCAATCAGACAACTCCCCAAAACCTTACAGCATGGCTGGACTTTGAATTTGCCTGTGGGTTCACTGTTCACCCTCTACCTCACAGATGCTCCAGCAAAGCTTACTGGGTATCTTGCTGCAGAGGCAAATTTTTATATGTTAACAATATATCATCCACGTAATGGATCCATTTTACTAGTATGGGGAAAGGAGAACAAGAGCAGATCCCCAGCTACCATCCAAAGACATATTGTGGGGCTATGCAGGTAGCCTTGTGGGAACACTTGAAAGGTTCATCATTGTCTCTCTCATACAAAGGCAAATTGAACTTAGTTATTAGAAACCTGTACTTGTCAAAGTCTTTCCCATGAATGTCCTCGAAGATAGATAAAGTACTTTTGCAGAAACACTTTGTGCCAAAGCATCAGAGTAAAAAATAACTCTACAAATGACAAAAGACTTAAAAAATGGTCATGGTAAAAAATCTGATGAGAGTTCATTATAATGCAATTGACAAGGAAACTTCTATTGAAGATTGTGTTTAAAAATCCCCCCTTGCCCCCCTCCTCTTTTTTCTTTAGTTTCCTTGGACAATGTTTTGGCTATATTCTGGTATGTTTACATTTCAAAGACATGATAGGACATACAAGTTCAAGGGACAGAGAAAGAGTGCAAATTCTGTCCTAGGAGTTTTGAGTAATTGCTATTTAAAATTTTCCTTTGTATTAGGGGTCAGAAGACAGGGGGCATTTCCTCTATTTCCTCATCAATTACCATAACATCCTCCTCTTTACTTTCATCATTTTCTCAGAGATTCCACCTCTTGGTGTCCTAATCAGGATGTGTTATAGTGCCCAGATCTTAATCCAAAGGCATCTTTGCAAAACAGCACACTGAGATTTGCCACTTACTACCCTGCTCTCTCATGTTGTCTGTCACCCAAAGCTGGAAGACCAGTGGATGCCTGCATGTCCTTCTCTAATCCTAGCTCATCTTCTAACTTTCTGACCTGAGTGTCAGTGTGTAGTCTGTTTCTGGTGGCCAGCTGAACTGCCCACAGCAGAGGCCAGCCCATGGCAGAAACCAGTACCTCCCTTCCCTGCTTCCTCTTCCCTGCCACGGTGTCCTGTGCACATTTCCTCTAGCAAGCACGGTAGACCAGCCGGCATCTGGGGAGCATTCCCATATTCACATGGTGGTCCACAAGTATCTAACATACAGGCCACTCCTCCCCACAAAGAGGTCAATAGCCAACTTGAGATTTCCCCCTAAGATGCCTCATTCCCAAGGCTCATTTCTTCACTCTCCTGGCTGGGTTCCTATTTGTTGGTTCCCAGCTATGAGAAGTAAGGGAGATGATTCATTTTCAGAAATACCAAATAAAAGCTGTGTTGTCTAGTTAAGGGTAGGTTTGCAACCTATTAGAAGTATGTATGAACCCCTATCCTCTCAATGGAGTCCCAACCTTTAGACACTTCACTTCCTGATTCTTCTTCCCCTCTCCCTTTCTTGCAGGCTTTGCAAGGAGCAGGAGCCAAAGAACAAAGGGAGGAGGGACTGAAAGACTCTGTGTCACCTCAGGGAATGTACATTTGTTCCAATCAGACTTTTTGTCTTACATGGGTGATGTCTGGGTAAGGCTGTAACCTCTGTAGTATTAAGCCAATGAGGAACCAGGGGAGGGACTTGCATGCTAGGAAATAAATGGGTCTGCTGTAACAGCTCCAAGTGTGCCTGTCCTTCAGACACCTGCTCTTGCAGAACGTTGATTAAAGCCTCACTTCACTGTGCTCCCAGACTCTACGTCCCTCCTTCAATTGGGTTGGTGGGCTTATTTATCACTATAACCTTCTCAGAGGCTTGTCAAATATAATCTAAAACTGACCACCCCCCCTCGCCCTCAATAAATAAGGCAGGGAGAGACTGAAAAAAGAAGCAGGCCACTCCAGGTTTCTAGGTGGGAGTTTTAATAAACAAAGAGAACTTAAGGTACTGTAACTGAACTAACAGGAGTCTTCTTGATGAATTACAAATAGAAACTACCCCAGGTGGGGTTGTCACACAAGGGAAACTTTATTTGCAGCAAATAAAGAGATCACAAGGGATAACTTCCAAAGGCCATGACTCCCTGAGCAGGGGTAAGAGGGTTCCTTTTATTTATGATTTAGGATGAATATTCAGAAAGGGCAGCTGTGTCATTGCATGTGAAAATGGGAATAAGGTTGCACACATACACTTAGAAAACATGTCTCTCCATGCATCCTATATTATGTTAATGATGCTTATGTTCCTTCTGGACTTTAACATTATAATGAAGCAGAGGTAATTATCTGACAAGAGAAAGGGACTTTGGGCATGCTCTGAGAGCTGGTATAAACTGGATGAGTCTTAGGCTCATTATCTCAGGTAAGGAATGCAGGGTCTTTCTTACTTTTGAACCAGCACTGGGAGTTTTACCACTGATTTACTCTCTCTGATATGGTAAGCTATTTCCTGGCTTGGTAGAGACTGTTAGTCTTTACATTATTTTTGTTCCCTTAAAATTCTTAACTCCTAAGGTTTTTACATTTCTCTGTAACTCTGACATCTCCTAGAAAGTTCTATAAGAAGTATGCTCAAGCAAGTAGAGCTGGTAGGACATAGATCATGGAAAATAGCTGAGGGCCTAACATGACTTCTCTTGTGAGAATCCAAGTCTCATCTTTCTTTTTCTGGGAACCCCTAACTATTTCTGCTTACAATACAGGCTTATCTTGGGTGGCAGCCAAGATGAAGGGACTCTTACACCTGCCCACCACATCTTAAAAGTTTATGTATCATAAACTCAACACCATATCACTATCTCAAGGCTATGTCCTTGGAGCAGCCTCTGGGAGTGGGAAAGGCAAGTGGAACCCATGCTTCAAGGACAGGAGAGGGGATGAAAGGACGCTGGTCATCTGGGTCCAGCTCATGGGACAACAGGGAGTCATGTCTTCTTGATGACCTTCCCCAACAGAGACATAGGCCAGTGAGAGGCAGGACAGTGCCATGCAGATCTAAGCCAAGACTCACAAATGGGATCTCTAGGAAGCCTTCTTCCATAGAGAGGAGCATGAAACAGATGTGCAGAGGCCAGGAGAGAAGAGAGAAGAGAGAGAGGGAGGAGGGTAAGGAGGGAGAAATAGAGAGAGAGATTGAGAGAGTAGTGAAGCTGTTGAATACCAGGACTCTTGGCCAATTCCTGGCTGTCATCTCCCAACCCTCATGAGAACCCATCTTCCCTTAGGTGTGTTTATTTAACCAATATTAATCAGATGTACCAGGTATCAGGTTCCATTCCAAGGCCAGGTATACAGTAGTACTTGCCCTCAAAGTGCTTCCCGTCTGGTGGATTCTATGAAATACATCTGTTCCTTTTAATAAATTTTTCTTTACTTGATTGAGCCCAAGTGACTTTCTGCTTCCTACACTCAAGAGATCTCACACTAAGATCAGGTTGGTATGGATTTTCCCATTCTGTGGATGAAGACCCAGAGCTCTGAAGAGGTAAAACAAAAAGTGGCCCAAGTTCACTCAGACACAGTTAGACTTTGAAGGCAGCACATTGGATTTGAAGCCCAAGCATATTGCACTGCTCCCATTGCCTCCCAAGAGATTAAGCCATTTGCACTTCCAGAGGATTTCAGGGTTCCGCAGCCAGAGGTAACCATGGTGTTAATAGCAAAGGTCCTGTGGGGTGCATATAGAGCAAGTCCTTTCATGGCAACACACTCTCAGAACTTTTACATACTTTTTGACATTGGATTCTCACAATAGCCCTGCTGGAACCACAGTGCAGGCTTAGCTCATTTTTGTAGTTGAAAATTAATCCTGAGCTCAGAGTCCCCAAATAATCTGCTCAAGGTCAGAGTTGGTGAAAAGCCAAGACATCACCCAAGTCTATATTATTTTCCCTATTCAACAATGACTTTAAATCTCCACCAACTATCACTGCATCTCATCATATGGCTCCCTCCTCTCCTTGGGCTATTTGCCACTTCTTCTCAGTCCAGTCTTCACCCACAAATGGTCACACAGCTTCTCAACTGTTTCCCACCTCCCACCCATCTTCACTAAACTTAGGCTCCTTCCTGTCCTCCCCACACTCTCTCAACATGTCCCAAGCCCAGAACTTTATTCTGCCTCATACCTAAATGACTTCATCCAGGAGCATTCCATCCCTCTAAGTGCCACAATCTCCCAATACAATGACCAGGCTAAATCCCAGTGTTGGCCTTTGCTTCCATGCTGCTCTATTCCATTAGAAGCACACCAATATCACATGCACAATTTCTGTCCAATCCAACCACTTCCATTGCTCTGACTGGTGGCTCATCCTGCATCAACTGGATGACTGCAGTGGCCTGGACTCTGCTATCTCTGCCTCCTAAATTGTGACCCTGGGGTGTAATATATAAACTGCAGCCAGATATCTCTTCAGGCAACCTCTGGATAAAGGCCACACTAGCACCAGATGCAGCAGTAACTCTAGGCTGGTGCTCTCCAAAGGCTGGTCCAGCTCAACAGAATCACCCAATTCTTACTAAAATGCTGGTTCTCAGGCTCTGAGTGTAACTCTCCAAGTCAAGAGTTGCTAAGGAAATGCCCTAGGGATTGTCACTTAATGAGCTCCCAGATGACTTTTATGCACACTAATTGTTGGGAACTATTAAAGATTCTGACAGATCAGGAGGAAGATTCTTGGAGGGCATGGGCTGAAAGCTGCCCTGGGTCCCTATAACTGTGGAATGGAGCTAAAATCTAAGGTCCGGGATGAGGATGAGAAGTAGCTGAGGATCAGGAGCCCAGCATCAAATACCTGGTTTGGCCACTTCCTAGATATGGGGTCTCAGGCTATGGGGTCCTACTCTGGAGCCCCAAGTTATTTAGTCATAGAATGAGATAATGACACGTGCCTGGTAGAGCTTTTGTGAGGATTAATTCCTCTGTAGTTTACCCAGCACTTAGCACAGATGCTAAATGTGTCACAAATGTGGGATTTTATGGTAATTAGTGACATATCTTCCTGAAAACATCAGTTATTTTCTGGTTGATGGGTTCATATAACTTAGAGGCCAAATAGGGCTCCCCTTATGGAATGTTTATCTTATTCTCAGATAGCATTATTCTCGTTATCCACTACACTCTCTCCTTTCTCTCTCTCTCTCTCTCTCTCTCTCTCTTCCTCTCTTTCTCCCACACACACACACACACACACACACACCACATTTCATTAATATTCCTGGTACTATCCTTTTTCTATCTTAGTGCCCTTCACTGACTTATCCACAAGGAGTTCTTTTGCCTCTACTCTGTCTTTTGAATAATAGCTCAAACCTCAACTTGTCTTCTCTCTCCTCCATGAAGCTTTCTAACATTAGCCTGTGGTTTCTCCATCCAGGGAGTGTCAGTACACCCTCCCCAGGACTTGTTGCCAACTCTGCTCCCTCACTGGACAGGGAAGCCCTAAAAAGCATATCCTTGCCTTAGCCCCTTTTAGGCTCCCACAAGCGCAGTGCCATTCTGGCCCAGAAGAGGGTCTTGGCAAGTGTCTGATGGGTGAACAAAGGACTGCTTTTTCTGCTTCCATCTCTCCCACTCAATTAGAGAATAGAGAAAATCCTATCTTCTCCTTTTTTTTTTTTTTTTTTAATTTTTTTTTTTTCAACGTTTATTTATTTTTGGGACAGAGTGAGACAGAGCATGAACGGGGGAGGGGCAGAGAGAGAGGGAGACACAGAATCGGAAACAGGCTCCAGGCTCTGAGCCATCAGCCCAGAGCCCGACGCGGGGCTCGAACTCACGGACCGCGAGATCGTGACCTGGCTGAAGTCGGACGCTTAACCGACTGCGCCACCCAGGCGCCCCTCCTATCTTCTCCTTTACAGGGCTTCCTAACTGCTATAAGTCATGCAGCATAATTAAGAACTTTCTGGCTTAGTTCTATGAAACGAGTTTGCTGTAGATCAGTACTGAGTTCCAAATAAAAAATATTTATATATTTTTAGGTGAGGAGTGGTATTTCCTTATTTTTCAATTAACTATTTATTTATTTATTTTTTAACGTTTTATTTATTTTTGAGACAGGGAGAGACAGAGCATGAACAGGGGAGTGTCAGAGAGAGGGAGACACAGAATCTGAAGCAGGCTCCAGGCTCTGAGCTGTCAGCACAGAGCCTGACGCGGGGCTCGAACTCACAGACCGCGAGATCATGACCTGAGCGAAGTCGGATGCTCAACCGACTGAGCCACCCAGGCGCCCCTCAATTAACTCTTTAAAGTATGATTTACAAATAATACAATGCATCCATTTGAACTGTATAATTCAATGATTTTGACAGATGAAGGCATACTGGAAATTATTGTCACAGTCAACATGCCAAACAATTCCATTGTTTCCCCAAAGATTCTTCAGGTCCTGAAGTATCTCCTATAAGTGGCAGAATCAACAGAGACTCTCAGGGGTCACCAGATGAAAGAGGAGGAGCTGGGGTTTGTTTCATGGGTGATACTTTCAGAGAAGGAAAGTATGTGCTCTTGACCCAGTGCCCCATGTGCCACAGGAGCCGGCACTATTACACAACCCTGAAAATGGTGGCCCATGGGCCTCCAGAACCAGTATAAGACCTAACACTGCCATGTACCCCACTCAGCTGCTACATTGTGCCCGCCCATTGGTAAAGGTCTTTCCCACTAAAGCCAATCTGTTAAATCTAAGAGGTGACTCCTTCTTCAAATGTGGAGACATCAATGCAAGACCACCTGAACCTGAAAAATCAGAGAAATATGACACCAATAAGGAAAAAATAAATTTCCTGCAGTTGATCCCAAAGGAATGGAGTCTTACAAATAATCTGACACAAAATTTAAAATAATTGTTTTTAAATAGCTCGGCTCCAGAGAATGAGAAGACAAGCAAGCCGGGAGAACATATTTGCAAAAGATACATCTGATAAAGGTCTGTTATCTAAAATAACAAACAACTCTTGGGGCGCCTGGGTGGCTCAGTCGGTTAAGCGTCCGACTTCAGCTCAGGTCATAATCTCGCGGTTTGAGTTCGAACCCCGCGTCAGGCTCTGTGCTGACAGCTCAGAGCCTGGAACTGCTTCATATTCTGTGTCTCCCTCCCCTGCTCTATTATCATATGATCCAGTCCTTGTGGTCCTTGGTATTTGCCGAAATAAGTTGAAATCTTATATCTACACAAAAGCCTACACACCATGTTTATGGCAAATTTATTTATAATTGTCAAGACTTAGAAACAACCAAGACATCTTCTGATAGGTGAATGGATACATAACTGTCTATATATCCAGACAATGAAATATTATCAGCACAAAAAAGAAGTGAGATATTAAGCCACAGAAAAACATGGAAGACATTTAAATGCATATTACTTAGTGAAAAAAGCCAAACTGAGAAGGCTATATAGTGTATAATTACAACTATATAACATCCTGGGAAAGGAAAAACTATGGAGACAATAAGAAAATCAGTGGCTGCCAGGGGCTAGAAGTGGGGAAGGGAAGGGGAGCCTGGGTGGCTCAGTCGGTTGAGTGTCCGAGTTGGGCTCAGGTCATGATCTCACAGTTGTGTGTTTGAGCCCCACGTTGGGCTCTGTGCTGACAGCTCAGAGCCTGGAGCCTGCTTTGGATTCTGTGTCTCCCTCTCTCTCTGCCCCTCCCCCACTCACATTCTGTCTCTCTCTCCTTCAAAAATAAATAAACATTAAAAAAAAAAAGAAGTGGGGAAGGGAAGAAGGTAAATAGAGAAGAGAGGAATTTTAGGGAAGTGAAAATACTCTGTATATTATAATGATGTTTGTATGCCATTATATATTTATCCAAACCCTTTGAATGAATGTAAACACTAAACATGAAACTTAAGGTAAACTATGGACACTGAGTGGTTACAGTGTGTCAACATAGGTTCACCCTTGGTACCAAATGGGCCATTCTGATGAGCGATTTTTATTTTATTCAAAAATTTTAAGTTTATTTATTTATTTAGAGCGAGAGAGAAACAGAGAGAGAGGTGAGGAGCAGAAAGAGGGAGAGAGAGAATCCAAATCCCAAGCAGGCTCTGTGCTGTCAATGCAGAGCCCAAGGTGGGGTTGATCCCACAAACCATGATATTATGACCTGGGCTAAAATCAAGAGTTGGATGCTTAACCAAGTGAGCCACCCAGGCACCCCACGAGTGGTTTTTAATGGGGGGTGCTATGTATATATATGGGGGCAAGGGTTATATGGGAAATCTGTCTACATTCTTCTCAATTTTGTTGTAAAATTAAAACTATTCTAAAAAATTAAGTCTTGAAAAAAAAGAAGAAAAAGAATCCCATAAACTGAGAAAATACAGATAGGTAAGTAAATGAGATCAGGAAAATTATACATGAAAATAATGAAAAGTTCAACAAAGAGATAGAAATCATTAAAAAAAGGAACCAAAGAGAAATTCTAGAGCTGAAGAATCTAATAAATGAAATTTTTAAAATGCAATAAAGAGCTTCAAAGCAGACTTGATCAAGCAGAAGAAAGAATCAACAAAGATAGTTGAAATTTTCCAGAGGAGAACAAAGAAGGAAAAAGAGTGAAAAGGGGATAAGATGAGATACTCTTGGATGAACCAACACACATTATGAGATTTCCAGAAAAAGAAGAGCTAAAAAGCAGCAGAAAGCTTTTTAAAGAAAGAATGACTGAAAACTTCCCAAATCTGTGGAAGGAAATATATCCAGATTCAAGAAGTCTAAAGATCCCAAATAAGGATGAGCATAAAGAGGTCTACACTGAGACACTGCATAAAATTGACAGAAGTCAAAGTCAAAGAATTTTTAAAACAGCAAGATAAAAGTGACCCACCAGATATAAGGGAATACCATAAAACTATCAGTGGATTCCTCAGGAGAAACTAGTAGGGCTGGAGAGAGTGGGAATGTTGCATCCACAGGACTCCTGAAACAATGCTATGGACACCAGTGGCAGTCACACCAAAGTTTATTGCAATGAGAAGCAAGGCCGACCGATCGGGACCGACACTCTTGATCAGAGTGCGGCCCCGAACAGCCAGCGTATAGAGATTTTATAGCCCCAAACACATTGTCTTAGCACATGGGAACAACATAAAGGAACAAGTTCCAGGATGTGGGTGTTTATTCTAGACATTCTGTCATTAAGCCGCAACTGGTTGACCTTCTCAACCCTGCATCTGGCGCCACTTCTTCCCCTATCTCTTAATCCCTTGAGCAATGAAGCGTTACTTACAGAAGCAGAACAAAGCGGTTAAGCTACAGTTTAACCCTAAACTACAATTTAACCTTACATTCCCTTTGTCTTGTTGATGAATCAATCCCTTGATTCATTATTAGGGACTAAGGGGACATAATTGGATCTAATCATAATTTTTACTTCACCAACTTGTCTCTTGACATACTGTACTACCCAATTGATAATGCACAGGCTGATAGTTAACCCGAGAAGTAACAATAGCAGTGGCCCAGCTATGGCAGCGAGCAACGATATGAGCCAGGGGGACCAAGAGAACAAGCTTTGGTACCAATTATTGTTGGCCTGTCTGGCCTGTTCTCTAGCTCTAAGGTTATCTCTGACCAGGCTGAGAGTGTCTGAGATTACTCCAGAATCACTGCCATAAAAACAGCATGTTTCCCCGAGGGCCACACAAAGGCCTCCCTCCTTCATGAAGAGTAAATCAAGTCCTCTTCTGTTCTGCAACACAACCTCAGCTAAAGAATTCACCTGTTGTTCTAGCCGAGAGATTGAAGTTTCTAAGTAGCCTACGTTTAGGTCTACTTGCTTACTCAAGGTTTTGAAATTTTGGTCTCCTACGATGAGTCCAGCAGTTCCAACAGCTGTGGATCCAGCGATTCCTAGTCCCATCAGAAGTGGAATAAGGATTGGGGCTGCCCTTTTTTTTCCTGGATTGTCCTTCTAGTAGAAGTAAATGTTCTCTCCCTGCCTCTCTGCTATATAGGTATATTTGCAGGAGAATATGAACTAGGATAAAAATCTCTCGGGTGTATCCGACTCCAAAGTATGCAGCTGCAATGCAGGGGGTAATTCCTGATGAACAAGCAAACCAGGCTCCAGTAGGGGCTCGGCATGCTATATCTTGGGTGCTATCGGGATCTGAACTACTTGGAATGTACACTCTGCACAAGAGTTTTTGTAAGGGGAGGTCTGCCAATTATATTCTTGGGACACTATGCACCAACCCTGCCCTTGGAGGTCTTCTAGGATTAAAATTGGTCGCAAACCCCAAGGGCACAAGGACATGCTTGGATTTTGCAATTTTACGACATGCTTTTCTATGTCTTGTCCGTTGCTAGCGTTTGTAGCCACTCCCACATAATATGGGGGTTTAGGGTTTAAACACAGCCAACAACCTTGTACAATCTCGGTGTGAGACGAATTCAGCGAGGCGTACATAGAATTTACCACATCTAACCAACGCGTCTCAGGGGAGAATGGGTTTTGCAGATGACTTGTAGTCGGTAATTCTGACTTTGTGGGGGCACCTGATTGCAGGGTAGGTGGGGAAGGGACAGTCAGAAGGAGTGGGGGGGGGGATAAAATCATGTCTTGTTTGGCCCTATTGGATTGGGTGGAGTTTTTCTCTTAACCCTCTGTATAGTAAAGGAAGTGACCTTATCAATTCCTGAAGTGTACATCCAGAGACCCCAAGTGTGTCTGGTGTCCCAACAGGAGGAGAAAGTACTGGAACTAGAAACCTTTTTTAAACATACTTTTGTTGGGTTACAGGTTCCTGGGGTCTCACATTGGGGTTTCAGGGTTCTAAGGAGAGTAATTAGGGGGTCAAGGCCCTGTCCTGCTAGCCAGGGGGCTAGCGTCTCACAACCCCACTTGGCGCAGTGGTATTGACCCTCTCCTTCACATTTATCTTTTTTACCTGCTGGGCAGCCGTACATTCCTCTTATGCCTGCCAATTTTTGTTCTTCATCCCTGTGTCCACATACATAAGTAGTCATATAGGGATTTTCCGGGACTGGAGGAGCAAAACCCATTGGCTGTTTATAATTAGTAATTAAAGTTCCCCATGATTCACCCACTAGGTCACATAAGTCAAACAAAAAACAGGGCATAGTGGAGAAGGTATTAGACGCTACTACTTTTCCCGTGACCGTGTCCCTTAGTTCCCATCGGTATGGCCAAAAAGATAGGGGGTGCAATTTTGTACAGTTTCCCAAGCTTATCATTATACAAACCCAGATAATTATTATTATGCCCGCATCATTCTTATCTTTAAAGGATCCTCTGTGTGCCTTTGGACCTTCCATTGTTGTTCGTTCTCTGGTTCCGTATCAGTCTGGGGTGTTTCTGCCCTCACGCAGTTTTTCTTAACCTGAGACTGATGAATCCAGGTTCGGACACCATCTATATTCATGGCCATGGGTGTAGTCAGGATCACAGTGTGCGGTCCTTTCCAGCACAGCTCCAGGGTTTTAAGCTCGTGCCTCTTGACCCAGACTGAATCTCCTGGTTGAAAGGAGTGGGGAAGAACAGGAGGATGCGCAAAGGCTTCTTTTAAGGCCCTGGTTATTTCCTTTTGTACATGTTGCAGGGCCATGAGTGAAGCCAGCAAATGGTCCTGTTCCAGCTGTTCCTTTACATCATCTTCTAGCCTTGCTAGGATAGGTGGAGGTCTGCCAAATAAAATTTCATAAGGGGAAAATCCCTTGACAAATGGAGTACAATGCACTGGCAAAAGGGTAAAAGGCAGAACATCAACCCAATTTTCGCCCATCTCAAGGGACAATTTGGTTAAGGTCTCTTTTAGGGTCTGATTCATTCTTTCTACTTGATCCGAGCTCTGGGGTCTATATGCGCAATGTAATTTCCAATCTATTCCCAATGCCTGGGCTAGACCCTGTAAGTCCGGGCCATTGTCCCTTCCTATGCTCAGAGGCAGCCCAAATCTAGGAATTATTTCATTTAATAATTTCTTAACTGTCACCTGAGCCATTTCTGATTTAGTGGGGAACGCTTCAACCCACCTGGAGAAGGTGTCTACAAAAATGAGCAGGTATTTGTATCTGTATTTCCCTGGTTTAATTTTACTAAAATCTACTTCCCAAAACCTGCCTGGCTCAGTTCCTCTATCTCTTTTAGCTTCCAAAACCTTCTTATTTTCACCCTGACCTACTTGGGCACAGCGTACACATCTTTCAACTATCTCCTCTATCTCTTTTCCTAGCCCTTGCGCCCTGAACTTTTTCTGCACCAATTCCACCATCTTTGTTTTTCCCAGATGAGTCCCTTGGTGGAGCTGATGCACCATGCATCGCCAGAGTGCTGTGGGTAAGAATATCTTACATTCAGGATCCTGAAACCACTTTTGTCCCGGTATCATACTTCCCCCTTTTCTTGAAACCCACTCCAAATCTTCAGGAGTGTAACTGGGCTCCAGCAGAAGCAAGGGGTCTATCAAGATTGGTAGTGCCAAAGTACTTTTAGTTAGGGCAGCTTCTCGGGCTGCCATGTCAGCAAGGCAGTTTCCGACTTCCTCTAAGGTCGCCTTTTTGATGTCCCAGGCAGTGAATGATCACGAGTCTTGCAGGCTCCCAGATGGCTGCTAGAAGGTCTAGATTTTCAGCTTTATTTTTGATGGCCTTGCCTTCTGCTGTGAGGAGGCCGCACTCTTGATAAATGGATCCATGCACATGCGCAGTTGCAAAGGCATAGAGGCTGTCCGTATAAATATTAACTGACTTGTTTTTTCCAAGTTTCAGGGCTTTAGTTAGCGCGATGAACTCTGCGCGCTGGGCTGATGTTCCCCAGGGGAAGGGTCTGTTGCCATAAAACCTTGCTGTCTGTTGTAATGGCAGGGCCGGCATGCCTTTGCCCTTGAAACACAAAACTACTGCCGCCTGAAAACGTGTTGATATCAGGGTCCCAAAAGGGAATGTCCATGAGATCGGAGGGGAGGGATGAGACCATCACTAAGGTTTCTGGGCAAGAGTGCAGAGGGGGACCTAGTCTTTGGGCAGCAAAGTAGCTGGGTTTAAGGCTGCAGGGGCACAAAAACGTATCCGGGGCTGGTCGAGCAGCAATGCCTGATACTGGGTAATCTGAGCATTTGACAGCCACCATTCTGGGGAACCCGCAGTAAAGCCTCCACTTCATGCAGCCCCATAACAGACAATGTCTGCCCCAGGGTTAGTTTATCTGCGTCTTTGACTAGTAGTGCGGTGGTAGCAATTTGTCAAATGCATGTGGGCCACCCAGAAGCAACTGGGTCCAGCCTTTTGGATAAATAGGCCACTGGTTAGCGCCAAGGTCCCAGGCTCTGAGTCAGAACTCCCTTGGCTATCCCCCCTTTTTCAGCTACAAACAAATGGAATGGCTTAGTGGGATCTGGCAGGGCCAAGGCTGGTGGGGTCATGAGAGCATCTCATAAGGCTTGACAGGCTTTAGTTTGAGTCTCTTCCCATGTGAAGGACTCCAGAGATCCCTTAAGAGTGGCATACAAGGGAGCTGCCACGTTCAGCAAAGCCAGGTATCCACAGTCTGCAGTAGTCTGCCACCCAAAGGAACTCGCAGACTTGTTTGTGAGTTTCAGTCTGAGAAATATCAAGTATAGCACGAATTCTTTGTTCACTGAGATAGCACTTACCTTTTTTAATGTTGTAACATTAAATAGATGACCATAGTGCGACAGATTTGCGCTTTTTTGGCTGACACTCGGTACCCCAGTTTTTGTAGATTTAAGAGTCCCTTGGTGGCGCTTGGGCATTCTGAATGAGAGGGGGCCACCAGCAAGATATCATCAATATACTGCAACAGAGTTACCTGTGGTTTGGAGATTCAAAATGGTTCTAAATCCTGGTGCAGGGCTTCATTAAAAAAAAGTAGTAGAATTTTTAATACCGGGGGAGTAGCGTCCAGGTGAGCTGTCCGGCTTTTCCCTCTTCAGGATCGGTCCATTCAAATGCAAACAGTGGCTGGCTTTGTGGGGCCAGCGGGATGGCAAAGAAGGCATCTCTTAAGTCTAGAACTGTATAATACACCTGAGAAGGGGGAAGCAAACTAAGGAGAGTATAAGGGTTGGGTACAGTGGGATGAATGTCCATTACCCTGGCGTTTACTGCTCTCAGGTCCTGAACTGGCCAGAAATTGGATGAGTTAGGCTTCTGGACAGGGAGAAGCGGAGTGTTCCATGGAGACTTGCATGGGATCAAAATGACCGAGTCACGCAAACGCTTGATGTGAAAGGCGATGCCCCGCCTAGCCTCCCGGGACATAGGATATTGTTTCAGTCTTACTGGAAGCGCGGATGCCTTAAGTTCCACTATTATCGGAGATTGATGAATCTCCAGCCCAGGTGGATTGGTCTCAGCCCATACCAGGGGAAAGTGCACCTGGAGGCTTTTAAGGAGACGATCGACTGTATGGACACTTTCTTTTTTTTAAAAATTTTTTTTTTCAACGTTTATTTATTTTTGGGACAGAGAGAGACAGAGCATGAACGGGGGAGGGGCAGAGAGAGAGGGAGACACAGAATCAGAAACAGGCTCCAGGCTCTGAGCCATCAGCCCAGAGCCTGACGCGGGGCTCGAACTCACGGATGTATGGACACTTTCATTGGGCACTGGAGTGAGCAGGCCCTCTTCCCCAAGTGGCACAGTCACCATGACTTGTTGGGCCATCCTGGCCAACTTTAACATGCATACCCCCTTCAGTGAATCTCAAAGAAGTTAGTTTATGCAATAGGTCCCTACGTAGTAATCCAGGGTAGGGGCATTCAGGCATGATTAAGAAAAAATGTGTAACAATCTTACAGCCCAAATCCACTTTTCATTCATTGGTCCATTTACAAGTCTGAGACCCTGTACCAAGGTTGCTCCTCACCGGGTGGGTCCAGGATCCTATTTTAGAATGGAAAAGTTTGCCCCGGTATCCACCAAGAAAGTCTTAGGCTGGCCCCCTATATTAACAGTAACCAATGGCTCAGAAGGGGCCACCAAGCCATGGCCCCATCAGTCGGAATTGACTTCCATGATAGATGCCTAGTGTGACCAAGTTTTGCGCTGGGCTAAGTCGGGGCAATCTTTTTTCCAATGTCCCTCTTGCTTGCGATATGCACATTGGTTTTTTCCTAGTGGCGCTTTAATCTTTTGTTTGTCTTTTTTCTCTTGCCCAGACTGAAATTCTCTAGTCACTTTGGGTCCCTTTCCTTCACAGGCATCCAGGACGGCTGCTACCACCCTAGTCATCTTTTTTTGTTTGTCTTTCTTCCTGAGAGTCTCTGTTGTTAAAGACTTTTTGGGCAATTTCAACTAGTTCAGGTAAATTTTTTCCTTCAAACCCATCTAATTTTTGTAATTTCTTTCGAATGTCTGAGGCTGCCTGTGAGACAAAGGCCAGGTTTAATGCCCTTCTATTTTCAGGTGCCTCAGGGTCTACAGGGGTAAAGGTATGGTACGCCTCCATGAGCCTCTCTAAGAAAGCTGAGGGGCTCTCCTCAATTCCTTGAACTACTTCAGTTACCTTAGACATGTTTGTGGGCCAGTGGGCGGCTGCTCAGAGACCTTCCAGTAGAGTCTGGCGAAATAGGGTCAATGATCGCCTACTCTGAGGAGTGTTTTTATGTCACAATCTTCAGGGTGCGAGGAAGGAAAGACTTCCTCGAGTAAGGCGGGATCCTTGGTGGGTTACCCGTTTGGCCCCATCACCAGTTTTCAGGCCTCACGACAGGTCTTATCCCATTCCTCAGTAGTGAAGAGAACCTGCAAGAGCTGCTGGCAGTCATCCCAAGTTGGCTGATGGGTCACAAATATAGTTTCAAGGAGAGAAATTAATGCTTGTGGTTTTTCTGAGAACGGGGGGTTTTGAAGCTTCCAATTATAAAGGTCGCTAGTGGAAAAGGGTACATAAGTCATAAAGGGTCGGACATCACCCTGCAGAGGTGACCCTGGCCGAAGGGGTAGGGCAGCAGGAGAGGGATGGAAGGAGGTTCCTGACTGGGTGTGAGATGGGCTCAGGGGAGTATCCTGACTTAGGCTTGCCTTTGGTCTGAAGCATCCTGACCCATATTCTCCGGGCGAGAACTATAGGGCGGCAGGGGGTAAGTTTCTTCTTCCTCCTCTGGTGCCAATTGTAGAGGAGGTGGCCGCTTAGTCCTGTCAAGACTCAGATTTTGAGCTTCAAGTGGATGGCCAGTAAGCAGCAAATCCTGTACCTTAGGGAGGCGAGTGGGGAGGAAAGGTTTTAGCCAATCTGGATGGTTTTGATGAGGGTTCTCCATGCCTCAATATATGGGACTTGGTCTTCGTGCCTGGAATAGACAATAGCATGAACCTTATGTACCAAAGTCAGGTCAAAGGACCCCTGCAGAGGGCATTTGACCTGAAAGCTGGTCCATTCTACCTCACAGAGAGTTCAAAGGACAGGCTTCTTGATGTGGAAGCCAAAAACTGAGGCAGCTCTCCTATAGTCCTAGAAATGGGTTAGTATGAGAGCCAGAGGGGTGGGGGTACTCTGATTTTGACCCATGACAAAGATAGGCAAAACTGACAAGGACACACAATCAACAGGAAGAAAACAATTAAGACATGAAGAGAACACAAGTTCGAGATCTCGAGGCCAGTAGGCCGTGGCAGCCACCTGAAAATAGGATCTTTTTTGACAAAAAAAAATCAAACCAAATGGGGTCCACCGGTGTCCCGTTAGGAGTCCTTACTCTGGGTCTATAGCTGTGTCCGGCAGACCCCCTTGAGTCATTCAAATGGCGCGCCCCAAGAATTCCTTACCTCTCCCAATCCCGAGCCTCCTCCCAGGGGTCAGTGGAGCAATCCAAGGAAAGGGCCCTGTTCAGACCTTTAACTTTCCTGGCCAATGCACCAAATGTTGCATCCACACGACTCCTGAAACAGAATGCTACAGGCACCAGTGACAGTCACAGCAAAGTTTATTGCAACGAGAGGCAAGGCCGACCGATCGGGACCGACACTCTTGATCAGAGTGCGGCCCCAAACGGCCAGCGTGTAGAGTTTTTACAGCCCCAACCACATTGTCTTAGCACATGGGAACAACATAAAGGAACAAGTTCCAGGATGTGGGTGTTTATTCTAGACATTCTGTCATTAAGTCGCAACCGGTTGACCTTCTCGACACTGCATCTGGTGCCACTTCTGGAGGACATATTCAAAGTACTGAAGGGAAAAACTGTCAACCATGAATACTAAACACTATTCTTTAAAAAGAATAAAGCCTTTCCAGACAAACACAAACTGAGGAAGCTCATAATTGCTAGACCTTTCTTAAAAGAAACACTTCAGGAATTTCTTCAAATTGAAACAAAAATATGCTAAACAGCAACATGAAACCATAAATCTCACCGGTAAAGGTAAATATACAAACACAGAATAATGTAGCACTGTGATGATGGTATGTAAGTTACTTTTAACTCGAATAAAAAAGGTAAAAGAAAAAAATTCATAATACACAATATAAAAAGAAGTAAACTCTGACTGGCAGGTGAGGGTGAAAGTGTAGCTTGGGAAGGCAATTGAAATTAAGTTGTTATAGGAGCACCTGGGTCACTCAGTCTGACTTCAGCTCCAGTCATGATCTTGTGGTTGGTGAGTTCCAGTCCTGTGTCAGGTTCTGTGCTGCCAGCTCAGAGCATGGAACTCGCTTCGGATTCTGTGTCTCCCTGTCTCTCAGCCCCTCCCCCACTCATGCTCAGTCTCTGTCTCTCAGAAATGAATAAATGTTTAAAAAATATATTATGAAATTAAGTTGTCATCAACTTAAAATAGGTGGTTATAACTACAAGATATTTTATGCAATCTTTAAGGTAAACACAAAGAAAAAGAAACTATAAGCACAAAAAGTAGAAAAGAATCAAAGTACCTCACTACAGAGTGAGACAGAATCCCTGAATGAGTTTTAAAAAGAGGAAAGATCCAGCCACATACTGTCTACTAATGAATCATTTTAGATTTAAGAGCACACATAGGGTGAAAATGAAGGGACGAAAAAATATTCCATGATATATTCCATGATAACCAAAAAAGAAGAGGTTATATTTATATCAGACAAAATAGACTTTAAGTCCAAACTGTCTGTAGAGACAATGAAGGCCATTCTATAATGATAAAAAGGGTCAATTTAACAGGAGTATGTAACAATTATAAATACATACACACCAAACATCAGAGTACCTGAATATGTAAAGCAAATAATGACAAGTCAGAAAGAAGAAAATGACAGCAATGTTATAGCAGTAGGAGACTTTAATACCACAATTTCAATAACAGATAGAATATCCACAGAGAAAATCAATAAAGAAACAACTGAATAACCCTAACATATACAGAATTTCCACCCAACATAAGAATACACATTCTTCTCAAGCATACACAGAAGTTTCTCCAGGAAATAATGCATGTTAGGTCATAAAACAAATCTTAGGAATTCAAGAAAATTGAAAACATTCCAAATACCTTTTCTGAGCACAATAGAAAGAAACTAGAAATCAAAAAGAGTCAAAGAGAAAAACAAAAGGGAATTTAAAATATATCTCAAGACAAATGAAAACAAAAATACAACATACCAGGACACATGGGATAGGATGCAACAAAAGCAGTAATAAGAAGGAAGTTTATAGTGATAAATGCCCATGTTAAAAAAAGAAGAAATATCTCATAAACAACCCTACGCTTCAAGGAATTAGAAAACAGGAACAAACTATGCCCAATGTTAGTGGGAGGAAGGAAATAATAAATATTAAAGCAGAAATAATAAGAGAATAGAACAATAGAAAAATCAACAAAACTAAGAGTTGGCTTTTGGAAAAAATCACCAAAATTGGCAATTACTTTGATAGATTAAGAAAAAGGAAAGAACACTAAAAAAATAAAATCAGAAATTAAAGGGAGATATTATAACACATACTTCATATATAAAAAGTATCATAAAAATTGTCATGGACAATTATATATCAACAAATTGTGTAACCTAGAATGGATGGATAAATATCTAGAAATATATGCCCTCTCAAAACTGAATAAAGAAGAAATAGAGGGGCACCTGGGTGGCTCAATAGGTTAAGTGTTCGACTTCGACTCAGGTCATGATCTCATGGTTTGTGAGTTCGAGCCCTGCATCAGGCTCTGTGCTGACAGCTCAGAGCCTGGAGCCTGCTTCGGATTCTGTGTCTCTCCCTCTCTCTGCCCCTCCCATGCTCATGCTCTGTCTCTCTCTCTCTCTCTCAATAATAAATAAACGTTAAAAAAATAATAAACAAGAAGAAATAGAAAACATGAACAGGCAAATAAATAGGATATAATCAGTAATCAAAAACCTCCAAGAAAGAAAGCGCAGTAGTAGATGGCTTCACAAGTGAATTCTATCAAATATTCAAAGATTTATTAAAACCAATCTTCCCTAAACTTTTCCAAAATATCAAAGAAGAGGGAATACTTCTGACCTCATCTTATAAGGCCAGTATCACACTGAAACCAAAGCCAGACATACACACCACAAGATAAGAAAACTACAGGGCAGGATCTCTGAAAAACAGAGATGCAAAAATCCTCAACAAAATACTACACATCAAATTCAACAGGACATTGAAAGGATTATACACTATGACTAAGTGGGATTTAGCCTTGGGATGCAAGAATGGCTCCACATACACAAATCAATCAGTCTGATGCACTATATTAAGATAATGAAAGATTAAAATCACATGATCATCCCAATATATGCAGGAAAATCATTTGACAAAATTCAACATCCTTTTATGATAAAAACTCTCGACAAAATAGGTATAGAAGGAACTTATCTCAACATAATAAAGACCAATATAGAAAGCCTACAGCTAACTTCATAATCAGTGGTGAAAAACTGAAAGTATTTCCTCTAAGATCTGGTACAAGACAGGGATGCTCACTTTCATGTCTTCTATTCAACATAGTACCAGAAGTCCTAGCCAGAATAATTAGGTAAGAAAAAGAGGAAAGTCATTAAAATTAGAAACAAAGAAGTAAGATAATCTGTTTGCAAAGGACAGGAGTATCTATGTAGAGAACTAAAGATTTATCAGAAAAAGCCGTTAGAACTAATAAATAAATTCAGTAAAGTTGCAGGATACAAAATCAGCAGACAAATCAATAGTGTTTCCATATACAAATAACAAGCAATCTGAAAAAGAGATTAAGAAACAAATTCCATTTATAATAGCATAGGAAAAATAAAATACTTAGAAACAAACTTAACCAAAGAGGTGAAACACTTGTACACTGGAAATTATAAAATATTGATAGGAAAATTAGTGAAGACACATACAAAAAAAATCCTGTGTCCATTAACTGGAAGAATTAAGATTGCTAAAATGTCCACACTACCCAAACTGATCTGATTCAATATAATCCCTATCAAAATCCCAATGGCATTCCTTACAGAAAACAAACAATAACAAAAATCTTAAAATTTATATGGGACCACAAAAGAATCAAAATCAAAATAGCTAAAGCAATCTTAAGAAAGAAAAAAACTGGAGGTATTACACTTCCTGATTTCAAAATATATTATGAAAGAATGGTAATCAAAACATAGTATATTCCAAAGTATGCTACAAGCATAAAAATAGACATATGGACCAATGGAACAGAATAGAGAGCCCCAAAATAAACCATGCATGTATGGTCAAAACTGATCTTCAACAAGGGTGCCAAGAACACACAATGGGGAAGGGATAGTTTCTTCAATAAATAGATTGGGAAAACTGTATATCCATATGCAGAGAAATGAAATTGGACACTTATCTCTCATCATAAATAAAAATAAACTCAAAATAGATTAAAGACTTACACATGAAATTTGAAATCGTAAAGCCACTAGAAGAAAACATACTGGGTAAGCTCCTTGATATTGGTGTTGGCAATGATTTTGTTTTTGTATTTGAAACCAAAAGCCAGGCAACAAAAACAAAAATAGGCAAGTGAGATTGCACCAAACTTAAAAAAAAAAGTGACAACACCAAACAAATAAAAACTTCTGTATAGTGAAGGTAACAATCAGCAGAATGAAAAAAACAAAACAAAACTACCTACAGAGTGGGACAAAATATTTTGCAAATCATATATTTGATAGGGCATTAATAACCAAAATATATAAAGAACTTCTACAACTTAAGAGAAGAAGATGAAACATGGGCAAAGGACCTAAATAAACATTTCTCCAAAGAGGAGATAAAAATGGCCAAGAGACACATGAAGAGGCTTAATATCACTCATTATCAGGGAAATGTAAATCAAAACCCGATGAGATATCATGTCACATGTGTTAGGATGGCTAGTACCAAAAAGACAAAAAAAAAAACAAAAAAAACAAAAAAAAACATGTGGGAAAGGATGTGGAGAAATGGGAACATTGGTACACTGTTCTGGGAATGTAGATTGGTACAGCCACTATGGACTATATTAAGGTACCTTAAAAAAAACAAAATATGAACTACCATATGATCCAGTGATCTCACATCTGCATATATATCCAAAGAAAACAAAATCCATATCTCAAAAAGATATCTGGACTCCCATGTTCATTGTAGAATTACACAAGAGTTAAGACATTTAAACAACCTGACTGTCCATTGATGGATAAGTGGATAAAGAAATGTGAGACATTTGGGAATGCAAGCTGGTATAGCGAAGTCTGGAAAACAGTATGGAGGTTCCTCAAAAAACTAAAAATAGAACTACCGTATGACCCAGCAATTGCACTACTAGGCATTTATACAAGGCATACAGGTGTGTTATTCTCAAGGGACATATGCACCCCTGTGCTTATAGAAGCACTATCAACAACAGCCAAAGTATGGAAAGAGCCCAAATGTCCATTGATGGATGAATGGATAAAGAAGATGTGGTATATATATACAATGGAGTATTACTAGGCAATCCAAAAGAATGAAATCTTGCCATTTGCAACTACGTGGATGGAACTGAAGGGTATTATGCTAAGTGAAATTAGTCAGTCAGAGAAAAGACAAAAATCATATGACTTCACTTAGATGAGGACTTTAGGAGACACACAGATGAAGGGAAGGAAAACAAAAATAATATTGTAAAAACAGGGAGGGAGACAAAACAGAAGAGACTCATAAATATGGAGAACAAACTGTGGGTTTCTGGAGGGGTTGTGGGAGGGGGGATGGGCTAAATGGGTAAGGGGCATTAAGGAATCTACTCCTGAAATCATTGTTGCACTATACGGTAACTAATTTGGATGTAAATTTTTAAAAATAAAAAAATAAAACAAGTTAAAAAATAAAAATAAAAACTTTGCATACATTATCTGAAAAAAGAAATGTGAGACATCTATATCTAATCTATATCTACATCCATATCTACATCTATATCTATATACACACACATACACACACATCTATATGCACATATAATTTTATACGTATATATACATACATACACATACACCCATATATATAATTATACACACACACACATACATACATACACACACACACATACACATAATGTGTATGTGTCTTTAAAAAGAAGGAAATCGTGCCATTTGCAACAGCAGGAATAAACCTAGTAGACATTATATTAAATGAAACAAGCCAGATGCAAAAAAGACAAATGCTGCATGAGTTTACTTACATGTAGAATCTAAAATAATTGAACTCATAAAAGCAGAGTAAAATGGTGGGGTGAAAGGGGCTGTGGGAGGGGAAATGGTGAGATACTGGTCAAAGAGTACAAGGTTTCAGTTCTGCAAGAAAAATCAGTTTTGGAGGCCTAAGCTACATCCATGGGACTTCAGTTAACAATATTGCACATTTGAAATTTGCTGAAAGAGTAGGCCTTGAGTTCACATACACAGAAGGAAAATATAAGGTGATAGATACACCTTATATTAATTAGCTTCAATGTGGCAATTATTTTACAATGAATATGTAATCAAAACATCAAGTCACACATCTTAAATATATACAATTGTTATTTGTCAACTGTACCTCAAAAAAAACTGAAGGAATTTAGACAGATAAGAAACTAACTACTTAGGTCTCTAAAGGAAATTAGAAAAATGCAGAACTGTATAACACAAGAGGTGAAAGATGAGATGATAGAACAAAAAATAAAAAATAAAAAGAGAACTAGCAAAAGGCAAGAAATTAAGTGAAAGATACCCGAATTGAGAACTTAAAATGCACTGGAAGAAGTGAAGAGAGAATTAGAGAAAACAAAATCCATAATACAGACGACAAACTTGAAAAAAATCACAAAGAAATAGAGTAGAAAGTTCAATGAGCAAAAAAGAAAGAAAGAAAGAAAGAAAGAAAGAAAGAAAGAAAGAAAGATAGATGATGGATGTGAAACAAAAGCCATGGAGATCCAATATATAGCTAACTAAGATGCCTGAAGAAAACAACAAAACCCTTGGTGGGAAAAAAAAAAAACCCCAAGACTCAAATATGTTATCCTGACATGAAAAACAGTGAAAATGGTTTTAAAAATTACGATAATAATTACATATCCTCTTGAGGAAATGGAAATTCTACAAAAGATCCTCAGCAGGAGAATCATGTCACCTACACTCACAGGACTGATGTTCTGCCTCAGGGCCACTGCCTGAATCTCATCTCTGCCTCACTGAAACATTCCAATGGGCTTTTCAGCCTTCTGTTTCCAGGTTTAATGTCAAATTCTCAGAGGCCTTTTCTAACCTTCCTCTATAAATTATATCTTTGAAGTACTATCACCTACCGCTAATTGTTTCTTGACAATTATGGTTGCTCTTTTTTTTTTTTTTTTAGCTTTCAAAATGTCTTACTCTGTTGTTAATTATCTGTAACTTACCACTAGGATTTAAGCTTCAAGAGGAGAGAAACCATGTTAGTCTTATTCACTGTGCTCCTAGCATTTACTACATTGATGGGCACATAGTAAATAGTTAATAAATGTGTTGAATGAATAAAAACATTTTTTTAAGCCAAGCAGGAAAAAAAATAATCACTTCCTGCTGAAGGACAATTTTTTCTCTTTATCTGTGTCGGAATTTTTTAAGAGAGTGAACTCATGTGTTGTTCAAACTAAAAATAAATTAAAGTTTATTTATTTAAACCTAAAAGTAAATTAAAAAGCCAAGGGATAATTAAAACTCACATGCACACACACACACACACACACACACACACACACATACACACACAATCCCATAATAGCCTCCCCATAATCACACCCTGTGCCTGTAGACAAGCATGAAGCAATCTAACTGCTGGTCCAGATGTCAGGTCCAGTCCTTGCTTCACCCCTGCTATGACATTTAACATCTCTGAATTGGTTTCCTCACAGAAAAATAAAAGCCCTTGCTTCTTAAGACTGTAGGGAGGATTAATGGAGCAAGTGTACATAAAGTACTTAATACTATTCCTGGTACGGAGTAAAAAGTAGCATGTATCAAACATTTGTTACATTCCAGTCTTCATTAAGCTTTTTATATGAATCACAACAACCCTGTGAGGAGGTAGACTCTATTATTATCCCCATTTTAAGGATTATGAAACTGAGGCACATAATCAAATGGCCCACTGCTGATAAGTAGCTGGGATTCCAGATTTGGGCATCCTAATTTCAGTACTTTGTTCCCTTTTAAGTTTTTATTTTAATTCCAGTTGGTTAACATACAGTCTTATTAGTTTCGGGTGTACAATATAGTGATTCAACACCTCCATACATCACCCAGTGCTCATCAAAAGTGTCAGTGCCTTGTTCTTAACCACTATGGCAGGTGCCCATATTAGTGTGCTGGGGTTGCTGTAACAACATACCACAAACTAGACAGCATGAATTTGGGAAATTTATTTTCTCACCGTCCTGGGAGCTAGAAGTCAGAGGTGTCCACAGGACTGATTTCTTCTGAGGGCTGTGAGAGAACGATTTGTTCCAGTTGATGAGGTTTTGGGGTGATAGTGGAGTTCATGGGGTCCAGAGCCAGGAGCCAAGAATGAATTGTTGAAGATGTCTTTGGTGCAAAAAAGTTATTTTGTTAAAACAAGGGGACAGGACAGGCCGGAAGTGTTACCCCGGATACCAGGAGGAAAGGTTGGTTTAGATTCTATGGAGTTAAGGGAGGTAGAGTCCAGGGTAAATTTCCAATAAGATTTTCATATGCTAAAGAAGACTCCCAGGATCCTGGATGCCTAGCTATTGTCAAGCTAAGGTTGTTTTTCCCTCTAGCAAAGCATTAGCATTAAAACAAAGGAAGTTCCTGGAGAAACCATTTTGTTCTGCCTGCCTCAAGTATTTGTTAAATGGGCTGCACATTATAAGGAAATTTAGTTCTATCCGCCATTTCCTTCTGCCTTTGTTTCCCATATCACCAGATCTCTCCCCTTGGCTTGTAGATGGCCATCTTCCTGTATCTTCATATTGTCTTTCTTCTGTGCATGTCTGTGTCCAGATTTCTTTCTTATAAACACACTAGTCACATTGCATTAGGGCCCATCCTGATGACCTCATTTTAACTTAGTTACCTCTGTAAGACCATATCTCCAAGTAAGGTCTCATTCTAAGGTACTGGGGTTTAGGACTCAGGACTCCAACATATAAATTGGGAGAGACACCGTTCAACCCATAACTGTACTTTGCATAGGAGGAGAGAAACACACATTAATTCCCTTTAGGGTGACAAGCCTCATGGGTGAGCCTAGCAGTGAGGTCTACATGTGACAGCTTTGAGGAAGCTACAAAGGCAGGTGCAGACAGACAGAAACTCTCTTATGTGAGGGCCAGGAAGCCACCATGTGAGGCAGAGACAGGTTGGGTGACTGCCTCAGGAAAACTTCCTAATTTAGCACAAGTCCTGTATTTTGGGGTCCTGGGTGGACAATCAGGATTTAAAATAGGATTTTTGGAAAATATGCTCAAATCTCAGAAAGGCCTCTGGGTTTGTTTTAATCACTTCTCAAAGCTATGCTAGACATTCACAGCTCAGGATCCCCAGTCTAGCCTAATAAGGAAAAGTAATTACATCATATTAAAGACAATTTGATTGCTACAGAGACGCTAATTGAGTTGAAACGCTTATTGTAATAGACACATCAGATTGGCAAGGAGGAAGCTCAGCTTAAATGCAAAGTGTTGATAGTAGAATTAAAAGATTGTCAAAGCAGTTAATCCAATAGTAATTATATTCTGAACATAAATTCCTGAGTAGCGAGGATACAATTGTATCTACAGTCATAAGAAAATAATTACTCGACACTCCACCTGAAGCCACAGTCCATAAAAGCCCTGATAATGCTTTCCATGAGACGCTTGACTCTTCCTCTTGTCAGAAACTAACCGCAGGCACCAATGCTGTTCCATGAAAGGGAGGTGTATACAAAACCACCTCCAAAACCCAAAACAACAGTAAGACTGAAGAAAAAGGTCAATGAGTTCAGCTGGATGGGAAATGGTGTACTAAGGGGACAGAAGTGGCCGTAAGACAAGTAGATGTCTGCAACCTGACCTTGAGATCTGCTTCCATAGTGTGGGAGGCTGGGGAGTATGTGCTGGCGGGCCACTTAGAAGGAGAATGGTTAAGAATAGGTGTGCTTCAGGGTCATACCTCCAGAGCAGATCAAGGACATTATGCCCTGAGAGTGCACTTAAGGGTGTGGCTACAAAGAAGGAAAGAATTGTGGGGGTGGGGGTGGGGTGGGCTGTGCTGAAGAAGGTTTCAGGTCACCCAACAGTGCCAAGATGGCATTAGTCTGGTTCACATCAAGTTTTCTCTGAGAACCTCAGGACTCACTGGGCTATACTGCCTTAGGATGCTCTTTCCAGAGAGCCAACCCCTCTCCCCACTGACACCACTTCCAGGCCTATAGCAAATATAAACCATCCCCAGGAGTGTGCCGAGCCCCCAGAACACTTACACCTTCCATTCTCAAGACCACTATGTCCCATCCTCCCCACTCACCTTCTTGACAACCCCCCAACACATCCAGGTCACTATTTTCTCCCTCCTTGCCACTCTTGGACTGACAGCCTTCTTATACTGTCCAACCCATTGTCCACCATGTTGACCATTCCTTGAGAAACCCTGGCCTGTGACAACCACCCAGCCAAACCCTAGCCCTGTATCAGTTAAACCCTCTGAGTGATATTAGTGAAACTTCACACCTGGACCCCCTGAGCTGTCCAGGGAGCTAATACATCCCGGTATTAGTCATGTTCTTCTGAGAAACAAAACCTATAGGTATTGGCTCACATGACTAAGGAGGCTGAAAAGTCCCATGATCTTCTGGCTGAAAAGTAGGAAAGCCAGTGATACAGTTTGAAGGCAGAAGGTCAATGTCACAGCTCAACAGTGAGGAAGAACA
This sequence comes from Leopardus geoffroyi, assembly GCF_018350155.1. Taxonomy (NCBI): domain Eukaryota; kingdom Metazoa; phylum Chordata; class Mammalia; order Carnivora; family Felidae; genus Leopardus; species Leopardus geoffroyi. The sequence continues at coordinate 23,602,679 of NC_059335.1, read as the reverse complement.
AATTCAGTCTTCCTTTTTGTTCTGGATGAGGCCCACCCACATTAGGAAGGGTCATTTGTTTTACTCAGTCTATGGGTTCAAATGCTAATCTCTTTCAGAAACATGCTCACAGACACACCCAGAAATCATATTTAACCAGCTTTGTGGGAATCCCATTGCCAAGACACATGAAATTAACCATCACAATCCTCCCGTCCCTTTTCGGTTCTCCTTGGCAACCAGTTCTTCATTATTTCACCTCTCCAATCATTGACCCCACCTCCCACTCTCACTTACCCCTTTTCTATTATTCAGCAGATAATCTCCATTCCCAATGCACAGGAAAAGTGGGATAAAACAGAAGACCCACATGAGAAACTCTTCAATTTCTGCCAATCTTAGAAGTCACCAGCAGACCTGTAAACATGTAAAGCTCTTCTCCTTGAGTTCTGCCTCAAATCCGTGTTTCCTTTCCCCCTCATTTAGGCTAATTCCTTCACACACACTCCAATCCTCACCCACCCTGGCTCCTTTCTACCTCCTCATAAACAGGCTTCAGGATCCCCCACCTTGACAGTCTTTCCCTCAACACCACTCTGCTCTGAGTCAAACTTTCAGAAGTGCTCCCTCCTTACTTGTGTCCCACCTTGTTGCATTCTGGCTGCTGTCCCCAGCTGTCAACAGATTGCCCATCCAAAGCCTCCTTGCTCTTTCGGGAAAGACACTATTAGCACTCATGTAACTAGTTCAGCATCTGCACCAGAAGCTGAAACTTTACTCTTCTCCAGGGACTCCTGACCCTAATCCCCAGCTGTGCCTACTTCCTTTCTCTGCCACTCCCTCCAGGGCCTCTGAGGTTTATTTTCCCACAATTGTTTTGTAAAACCTGGTGATCCTCAGCATTCGATCCGCAGCCTATTAGCTTCTTCTTTATTCAGTTCTTCCCAGGTGATCTAATACTTCCCCCAAGGTTTTAAATATGCTGATGAGCCCTCCCCCCCCCCCCCCCCCCCCGTCTATATCACTTAGTTGAGTCTTTATCATCCTGAGCTCAGTTTGTAGGTCTCCTCTGCCACTGTATTCTTTCCTCACTTTCTCTGCTTTGTCTGGTTTCATACTCTGTCTCTTTCTCTGCTTGATGTCTCTCCTTCTCTCCTTCTCTCTCTCTCTCTCTCTCTCTCTCTCTCACACACACACACACACACACACACACCACAAATTTTCTTCTGACATTTTCTAATCTGAGATTGTAAGTTCACATCCTTGGAGGAGTAGACACCAAAATGGGATTATGCATGGAAGAATTTTATTAAAGGCAATACTGTGACAGAAAATGGGGAAGGAGTGAAAAAAGCTGGGGAAGTCATCAGACAATGATGCAAATCTGACGCCAAGTGAAGAAGGGAAGCAAGAGTAAGTTTGGGTGGGAGCATTCTAGATAACAGTACAGTTAAGGAATGTACAGTAAAGCTACTGAGGAATCCGCCAGGAAAAGCCAGCCATCAGAGAAGACCCAGCTCCCATTTTCCCAAGAACTCCCTGCCTGGCTCTACCACTGGATGAGAGTAGCTCCTAGAAGCTTTGGTGTAAACACTGGCTGCTCACAGCACTGCAGCCTGGTCCAACTCCCTGTAGTTGGGGATCCATCAGGTGCATTCTTGTGGCTACTGCAGTGACCAAACTGTACTGATACAGGAGGCTTCCTGAGGGGCCATCCTGGGACACATGTTTGCCCATAGTGCTGAAATCTGACAGATCCTTCTCCTTCTCCACAGACAGCACAAGCCTCTCAGGACCTGGGAGAGTCAGGCTTAGACAAGCAGTGAAAAGGCATACACACTTTTAGGAAGGAGGAAGTGGAAGGAGTGGTGGGCTTTGACTGGAACTGAGAGGCCACATTAAAGGTGGAGGGTGGGAATGGAAACAGGACCCAGAAGGTGTGGTCTGATCAGATGGTTGCTACCTTAAGGCAGTGTTTAATCATTGTATCGTGTACCAGATTGTATGTGTCATACTTTTACCATGCTGTGAGAGTCACCTGAAGAGCTGGTTAACCATGGCTATTGGGGCCACTCCCAGAGATTCTTGGGATGAGCCTGAGAATTTACTTTTCTAACTAGCTCCCAGATGGTGCTGGTATTGCCAGCCCAGAGACCATATTACTCAATGTATAATTTTGGAATGTATAATTTTGGAAGAGAAATGTTTGACTCTCACCCTAAACTTAGGCTGCTTCCTTTCTGGGAAGGAAAGCCATATTTTGAGGTAACAACTCAAGGGTGTACCTGTTTGCCTTGGGGACCTAACTGGCTAGACCTGGTCCTTCATCTCAACCCATGTAGCAAATTGCTGTCTTTGCAGCTGCTTCTATTTCGAGGGAAGAAATAGGAAGAGGCACCAAGCTCATTCAGAGATGGAGGAGACCAATGCCCATCTGTGTTATTCCTGCCACCTGTTTGGACTTGTTCCTACTTGGGACTACAGGAATCCACTGAGAAAAGATATTCTCTTGTCTTTGGGGTGGTCACCAAAGGCTTCATGAAGGATGCAGGACCCAAAGGGGATTCAGATGGTTGTAAACAAAGTAGTGGGGTAATTCAGACACAGAGAGCTGCATGAGTCCCAAGGTACACTCCTGGTATGGTAAAGAAGGGGTTCACGCTGGTGCGATGCAGTCCTAGTGTGAAGAACAGAGCACCACTAATGACACAGAAAAGCACCAAGTCATGGAGACACTAGGCTAAGAATCTGCCCTCTTCTCACAATCCGTGTAGGTTGTGAGATCCAGGTGGATGGAGTGACACAAGAAAAGCCATCTAGGAAGGGCCAGAGCCAAGGTGGAGCACGAGCAGAACTGGCAAAGGAGGGAGGGCCTGTTTGAATCCTATCTCATCAGACTACACGCGAGTCAAAAATTAAGGGTTTGAAAGGGAAACAGAGAAAGAAGCAGAAATGAGGAATCTGTCGGCCTGATAGGTGATCAGAGAACACATCTCTGACTTGATAATGAAAGTCAATGAGAAAAAATACAAGTCAGTTTGCAGCTAAGTTCTCAGGAGTAGAAATGTCTTTATTCTATTCCAAAAACAGGTCATACGTAAGGAGAGAAAAAAAAAAGTGAGGTGGTTATTTTTTTTTTAATATGAAATTTATTGTCAACTTGGTTTCCATACAATACCCAGTGCTCATCCCAACAGGTGCCTTCCTCAATACTCATCACCTCCCCTCCTCTCCCTCCCATCCCCCATCAACCCTCAGTTTGTTCTCTGTTTTTAAGAGTCTCTTATGTTTTGGCTCCCTCCCTCTCTAACCTCCTTGTTTTTTCTTCCCCTCCCCCATGGTCTTCTGTTAAGTTTCTCAGGATCCACATACGAGTAAAAACATATGGTATCTGTCCTTCTCTGTATGACTTGTTTCACTTAGTGTAACACTCTCCAGTTCCAGCCACATTGCTACAAAAGGCCACATTTCATTCTTTCTCATTGCCATGTAGTATTCCATTGTGTATATAAACCACAATTCCTTTATCCATTCATCAGTTGATGGACATTTAGGCTCTTTCCATAATTTGGCTATTGTTGAGAGTGCTGCTATAAACATTGGGGTACAAGTGCCCCTAGGCATCAGCACTCCTGTATCCCTTGGGTAAATTCCTAGCAGTCCTATTCCTGGGTCATAGGGTAGGTCTATTTTTAATTTTTTTGAGGAACCTCCACACTGTTTTCCAGAGTGGTTGCACCAGTTTGCATTGCCACCAACAGTGCAAGAGGGTTCCCGTTTCTCCACATCCTCACCAGCATCTATAGTCTACTGTTGTGTTCATTTTAGCCACTCTGACTGGCGTGAGGTGATATCTGAGTGTGGTTTTGATTTGTATTTCCCTGATAAGGAGTGATGTTGAGCATCTTTTCATGTGGCTGTTGGCCATCTGGATGTCTTCTTTAGAGAAGTGTCTATTCATGTCTTCTGCCCATTTCTTCACTGGATTATTTGGGGTTTTTTTGGTGTGGAGTTTGGTGAGTTCTTTGTAGATTTTGGATACTAGCCCTTTGTCTGATATGCCATTTGCAAATATCTTTTCCCATTCTGTTGGTTGCCTTTTAGTTTTGTTGATTGTTTCCTTTGCAGTGCAGAAGCTTTTTATTTTGATGAGGTCCCAATAGTTCATTTTTGCTTTTAATTCCCTTGTGAGGTGGTTATTTTAATTAAAGAGTCACTCATTCTGGAAAATAATTCACTTGTTATCTGATCTTTGGGTTCTAAGGAGGCCTACTTTGCTGGCCTGCCCTGGCATTATCCCTTTAATTAGACCATCACTAGGGAAGTGTCTCCTCTTTGGGCCCATTCTGGCAGTGCCAGCTGATCAGGACAGGCAGGACATTCATTCTAGTGGGGCCACAGGGTCTTACTGTTACCCTTCCTCTCAGACTCCTCCTGGGGTGATATAGAAGCAAACACAGGGACCTCCACTGGGATGGGGATGGGATGGGGTCCAACCCAGGACAGTAAAAGGAGGCCAGATTTATGAAGTTATATACACCATGAGCCTGACAGACCCCACACTTCAAGTTGACTTATAACTTCTGGCATAAGGCAGCTGGGGCAGAGTGTCCTGAAGCCTGAACCCCCTGGCTGCTGGTCTTAAACAATCCCTCCATGTTGCAGGTGAGGCACAATGGAGGCCAGAGAGGAGATGGAGGAGCAGCCCTCAGTAGGATACAGTTTCTTCAGTAATATTCTGGACACCAGTAGACACTTGTAAGAGCATTTCCTTTCCTTGTTTGCTCCAAAGGGTGTGGAATAACATCTGTGCTATGCAAATATGACCCCTGTAGGAAAATGTTCTGGGTTAAATTGCATCCCCTACAATATATATGTTGAAGTTCTAACTCCCAGTATAAGCAGAAAGAGTTAGGGATCCCCAGAAAAATAAAAGATGAGACAGCTTTCATGACACAGATTTTCCATGATCTGTCTTACCAGCTCTTCTGCCCAAACACACTTCTTGCAGAACTTCCTGGGAGGTGTTAGAATTACAGTAGGTATAGCCTAATCATATCAGAGACAGTAGATCAGTGGTAAAGCTCCCAGTGCTTGTTCATAAGTAATCGAGACCCTGCATTCCTTACCAGAGATAATGAGTCTAAGACCATTTATACCATTTATACCAGCTCTCAGAGCATGCCCATAGCCCCTTCCACTGGTCAGACCATTACCTATGCTTCCTTATAAAGTCTTAAAGGAGTGCAAGCTTTGTTAACATAACATGGGATGCATGAAGAGGCATGTTTTTTTAAGTACGTGTGTACAACCTTATTCCTACTTTTACATGCAATGACACAGCTGCCCTTTCTGAATAAATAAAAGGAACCCTTTCATCCCTGCTTAGGGAGTCATGGCTTTGGAAGTTATTCCTTGTGGTCTCCTTATTCTCTGTAAATAAAGTTTCCTTTGTGTGACAACTCCACCTGGGGTAGTCTCTATCCACTCCACCAAGGAGTGGGCTCACGTTAATTTGGTTACATCAGTACCTCTGAATGTGACCTTATTTGGAAATATGCTCATTGCAGATGCAATCAGTTCAGATATAGCCATACTGGAGTAGGATGGGCCCCCATCTAAAATGACTGGTGTCCTTATGAGATAGGAAAACTGAAGGACACCATAAAAATCTGCTTTTTCCTCCTTTTCCTACTTCTATTCTTGTCAGGACCTGCACCCTCACCCCACTTTACACATGCCTTGTAAGGCAAATAGCATATGTCCTCCTTCTAAGGGACAAGGAGTTAATGATTTCTCTAGAATAGATAACATCTAAGGAAGGACCAGGTAAGAATGACCATCATATGCACATTCCAGAACACCTGCACTAGACATCTCCATGCCAAGACCCTGTGTCTCCAAGGAATAATACCTAAGCCCTTGTCTTTGTTCTAACCAGTTCCTGGGTACCTGAGGGGACACATCTCAGAGACCACAATCCTCAGTAAAAACCCCCAGATTTTTAACAAAGATTAGACCCCTGCTCCTCTCATTTCTGAGTCTCCTAGACATTCCATCTGTGTCTGCTTTCTCTTTAATAAACTTTGCTCTCTCTTCCTGCTGGCTAACATTTGATTTCCATCCTTTGCAAAGAAAAATATCCATTTGGCTGGACGTGTGGGACCCTTCCTGGGTTCCCAGACCCAGCCTGCAGGCATCATTTATACAAAGATGGCCTTGTGAAGACAGAGAGGCAGGGAGAAGGCCATGGGAAGCTGGAGGCAGAGATCAGAGTGATGCTGCCATAAGCCCAGGAATGTGGGGGGACATCAAGAGCTAGGAGAGGAAAAGAAGGACCCTTTCCAGAGGCTTTGGAAGGAGCATGGCTTGGCTGACACCTTGATTATAGACTTCTGGCCTCCAGAATTAGTGGAAAATAAATTTCTGTGGTCTTAACCCACCTAGCCTGTGACACGTTGTTATGGCAGCCTAAGCACACTGACACAGAAGTCGTCTGAGGAACTGTGCCTGGTTGTGGGTGGAACGGGCAGGGGCAGGTGGGTGAACTGAGTTAGGAGAGCTGGGGGCTGGCTTTCTGCCTTGGGCCTTTTTCACATGTCCCACATGATACCCTGAGCACCTGCTCAGCAGCTCAAAGAGAGGCACCAGCAGACCCCAAAGAAATTTCCATGCCTGAGCCCCAGAAACCTCTGTGCAAGCTGCATTAGAGGCCAGATCTTTGTCCACCTTACCATGGTCCATGAGCTTGGGATCCTCATCCAGCTCAGTGTGAGAACCTGGACTTGGAATCTGCTATCCTCCTAAGGCACCTACATTCCAGCTGGGAGAACTTAAGCATGTCTAAGCAATTAGAATAAATCAAACAGATGTTCTTTCGGTGTGTTTGTGATCACTTTATGATTAACTAATGGGCTTTCTAGCAACCACTTTTATGGGCACCTAATAGCTACATAATGAGATCGCCTACACTGTGGCTTCATTGTGTCAGGGAAGGAGAACTATGGGACTTTGAAAATGTACCCTGATATCTAGCCACCACAGAGCCACAGCCACAGTCCCAGGGCCCAGCAGAGGGGCCTTGGCATCCACATGTCCCCATGTGCACCCTGCACTCAGTCCTGAAATGTGTGATGCCTCCAGCCCCTCAAGAGGAGGAACATGGTGACCACTCACAGATGGGAATGTCCACATTTCCTCATTTGTTCCTCAACAACTATACAAAAGAAGAGCCTGAAGCTCAGAAAGGTTAAAGACACAAAGTCATGAATGGCAGAGCTGGATGTTGGCCACAGCTTCTGATGCCCAAACCAGCACTCTGAAATCAGAGTTCCGGGTAGAGCAAAATGAATTGGGGATATAACCATCTCTGTGCTTTTCCTACCAGGCCCTGATCCTTGGAATCGCCTACAGACTGGAGAGAGGTGCTGGGCTGGGACAGGGTCTCATAATGAGGTAAATACAAAATGAATCAGTGCCTTGAGATAAATAATTAGGCAAGATCCTTGGAAAGTGGAATTGTTCAATAATTAGATTTTGCTAATGATTTAAAATGCTCCTTTCAAAGTTTCCCTTTTTAGTTTTCAAAAATTGTGCATTCCCATGCAAATGGGGTGAAAGGGGACTGAGTACCACCCTCCCTCTTCAAGATGAGCCACAGAGCCACTACCTGGTGCTGGTATTGGTATCTCTTTCTTCCCTTACCTCTGTTCTCTCCCTTCCTCCCTCCTTCCCTCTCTCTCTCCCCCGACTTCCTCTCTGTCCTCTCCCTCCCTCTCTCTCAAGGGCCTCCTAGCCCCAGGTGATATGGGTACCAAATGCCAGCGCTTACTATGCAGTGTTCATAATCAGAGAGTCTAAAGTCTAATCATTTGGGTTCAAACCTTGGCTCTGTCAAGTATGAGCTGAGTCACCTCAGGGAATTTACTTCTTCTCTCTGATTTCCAACCTTGCCATCTAGAAGGTGACCATCATAAACATATCTATGTCTTAGGGCTCATTTTTTTAATACAATTAATATTTGAAAGGCTTCTCTGTGCCAGGTACTATTGGTGGCTCTGTCTGTAAAGCAATGAATCTGAACCAGGCAAAGCTCCTGCTCTCCCCAGGGGTGGGCAGACAATAAACAAAAAAACAAAGGGGTGAGACGGGTTAAGTAAACACAGCAGAGCAGAGGCAGGGAACACTAGCAGGAGCATGCCCAGGAAAGTCTTCTCTAAAGCAGCAGAGGTGCTGGGCTGCAGCTGCAGCCCCAGAACACAGCCAACAGGGACAAAAGCAAAATGGGGGGAGGGGGGTGGAAGGAAAGGTCTGGTGTCAGACGACTTTATCTGAGTCTCTGGATTCAGCCATATCTGAAAGGACACCTACCCTCTTCAACTTTGTAGTTCTTTGAAAAAATGTGCTTGACCCCACTCCAGCCTGCTTTCTTTTTTTCTTTTTATTTTTTTATTTTTTATTTATTTTTTTTTGTTAGAACATTTTATTTATTTTTTATTTATTTATTTTTTTTTATTATTATATGAAATTTATTGTCAAATTAGTTTCCATACAACACCCAGTGCTCATCCCAAAAGGTGCCCGCCTCAATACCCATCACCCCCCCTCCCCCCCCCACCCCCCATCAACCCTCCGTTTGTTCTCAGTTTTTAACAGTCTCTTAAGCTTTGGCTCTCTCCCACTCTAACCTCTTTTTTTCTTTTTTCCTCCCCCTCCCCCATGGGTTCCTGCCAAGTTTCTCAGGATCCACATAAGAGTGAAACCATATGGTATCTGTCTTTCTCTGTACAGCTTATTTCACTTAGCATCACACTCTCCAGTTCCATCCACGTTGCTACAAAGGGCCATATTTCATTTTTTCTCATTGCCACGTAGTATTCCATTGTGTATATAAACCACAATTTCTTTATCCATTCATCAGTTGATGGACATTTAGGCTCTTTCCATAATTTGGCTATTGTTGAGAGTGCTGCTATGAACATTGGGGTACAAGTGCCCCTATGCATCAGTACTCCTGTATCCCTTGGATAAATTCCCAGCAGTGCTATTGCTGGGTCATAGGGTAGGTCTATTTTTAATTTTCTGAGGAACCTCCACACTGTTTTCCAGAGCGGCTGCACCAATTTGCATTCCCACCAACAGTGCAAGAGGGTTCCCGTTTCTCCACATCCTTGCCAGCATCTATAGTCTCCTGATTTGTTCATTTTGGCCACTCTGACTGGCGTGAGGTGATACCTGAGTGTGGTTTTGATTTGTATTTCCCTGATAAGGAGCGACGCTGAACATCTTTTCATGTGCCTGTTGGCCATCCAGATGTCTTCTTTAGAGAAGTGTCTATTCATGTTTTCTGCCCATTTCTTCACTGGGTTATTTGTTTTTCGGGTGTGGAGTTTGGTGAGCTCTTTATAGATTCTGGATACTAGCCCTTTGTCCGATATGTCATTTGCAAATATCTTTTCCCATTCCGTTGGTTGTCTTTTAGTTTTGTTGGTTGTTTCCTTTGCTGTGCAGAAGCTTTTTATCTTCATAAGGTCCCAGTAATTCACTTTTGCTTTTAATTCCCTTGCCTTTGGGGATGTGTCGAGTAAGAGATTGCTACGGCTGAGGTCAGAGAGGTCTTTTCCTGCTTTCTCCTCTAAGGTTTTGATGGTTTCCTGTCTCACATTCAGGTCCTTTATCCATTTTGAGTTTATTTTTGTGAATGGTGTGAAAAAGTGGTCTAGTTTCAACCTTCTGCATGTTGCTGTCCAGTTCTCCCAGCACCATTTGTTAAAGAGACTGTCTTTGTTCCATTGGATGTTCTTTCCTGCTTTGTCAAAGATGAGTTGGCCATACGTTTGTGGGTCTAGTTCTGGGGTTTCTATTCTATTCCATTGGTCTATGTGTCTGTTTTTGTGCCAATACCATGCTGTCTTGATGATGACAGCTTTGTAGTAGAGGCTAAAGTCTGGGATTGTGATGCCTCCTGCTTTGGTCTTCTTCTTCAAAATTCCTTTGGCTATTCGGGGCCTTTTGTGGTTCCATATGAATTTTAGGATTGCTTGTTCTAGTTTCGAGAAGAATGCTGGTGCAATTTTGATTGGGATTGCATTGAATGTGTAGATCGCTTTGGGTAGTATTGACATTTTGACAATATTTATTTTTCCAATCCATGAGCAGGGAATGTCTTTCCATTTCTTTAAATCTTCTTCCATTTCCTTCATAAGCTTTCTATAGTTTTCAGCATACAGATCCTTTACATCTTTGGTTAGATTTATTCCTAGGTATTTTATGCTTCTTGGTGCAATTGTGAATGGGATCAGTTTCTTTAGTTGTCTTTCTGTTGCTTCATTGTTAGTGTATAAGAATGCAACTGATTTCTGTACATTGATTTTGTATCCTGCGACTTTGCTGAATTCATGTATCAATTCTAGCAGACTTTTGGTGGAGTCTATCGGATCTTCCATGTATAATATCATGTCATCTGCAAAAAGCGAAAGCTTGACTTCATCTTTGCCAATTTTGATGCCTTTGATTTCCTTTTGTTGTCTGATTGCTGATGCTAGAACTTCCAGCACTATGTTAAACAACAGCGGTGAGAGTGGGCATCCCTGTCGTGTTCCTGATCTCAGGGAAAAAGCTCTCAGTTTTTCCCCATTGAGGATGATGTTAGCTGTGGGCTTTTCATAAATGGCTTTTATGATGTGTAAGTATGTTCCTTCTATCCCGACTTTCTCAAGGGTTTTTATTAAGAAAGGGTGCTGGATTTTGTCAAAGGCCTTTTCTGCATCGATTGACAGGATCATATGGTTCTTCTCTTTTTTTTTGTTAATGTGATGTATCACGTTGATTGATTTGCGAATGTTGAACCAGCCCTGCATCCCAGGAATGAATCCCACTTGATCATGGTGAATAATTCTTTTTATATGCCGTTGAATTCGATTTGCTAGTATCTTATTGAGAATTTTTGCATCCATATTCATCAGGGATATTGGCCGGTAGTTCTCTTTTTTTACTGGGTCTCTGTCTGGTTTAGGAATCAAAGTAATACTGGCTTCATAGAATGAGTCTGGAAGTTTTCCTTCCCTTTCTATTTCTTGGAATAGCTTGAGAAGGATAGGTGTTATCTCTGCTTTAAACGTCTGGTAGAACTCCCCTGGGAAGCCATCTGGTCCTGGACTCTTATTTGTTGGGAGATTTTTGATAACTGATTCAATTTCTTCGCTGGTTATGGGTCTGTTCAAGCTTTCTATTTCCTCCTGATTGAGTTTTGGAAGAGTGTGGGTGTTCAGGAATTTGTCCATTTCTTCCAGGTTGTCCAATTTGTTGGCATATAATTTTTCATAGTATTCCCTGATAATTGTTTGTATCTCTGAGGGATTGGTTGTAATAATTCCATTTTCATTCATGATTTTATCTATTTGGGTCATCTCCCTTTTCTTTTTGAGAAGCCTGGCTAGAGGTTTGTCAATTTTGTTTATTTTTTCAAAAAACCAACTCTTGGTTTCGTTGATCTGCTCTACAGTTTTTTTAGACTCTATATTGTTTATTTCTGCTCTGATCTTTATTATTTCTCTTCTTCTGCTGGATTTAGGCTGCCTTTGCTGTTCTGCTTCTATTTCCTTTAGGTGTGCTGTTAGATTTTGTATTTGGGATTTTTCTTGTTTCTTGAGATAGGCCTGGATTGCAATGTATTTTCCTCTCAGGACTGCCTTCGCCGCGTCCCAAAGCATTTGGATTGTTGTATTTTCATTTTCATTTGTTTCCATATATTTTTTAATTTCTTCTCTAATTGCCTGGTTGACCCACTCATTCGTTAGTAGGGTGTTCTTTAACCTCCATGCTCTTGGAGGTTTTCCAGACTTTTTTCTGTGGTTGATTTCAAGCTTCATAGCATTGTGGTCTGAAAGTATGCATGGTATAATTTCTTTTTTTTTTTTTTTTTCAACGTTTTTATTTATTTTTGGGACAGAGAGAGACAGAGCATGAACGGGGGAGGGGCAGAGAGAGAGGGAGACACAGAATCGGAAACAGGCTCCAGGCTCCGAGCCATCAGCCCAGAGCCCGACGCGGGGCTGGAACTCACGGACCGCGAGATCGTGACCTGGCTGAAGTCGGACGCTTAACCGACTGCGCCACCCAGGCGCCCCTGCATGGTATAGTTTCAATTCTGGTAAACTTATGAAGGGCTGTTTTGTGACCCAGTATATGATCTATCTTGGAGAATGTTCCATGTGCACTCGAGAAGAAAGTATATTCTGTTGCTTTGGGATGCAGAGTTCTAAATATATCTGTCAAGTCCATCTGATCCAATGTCTCATTCAGGGCCCTTGTTTCTTTATTGACCGTGTGTCTAGATGATCTATCCATTTCTGTAAGTGGGGTGTTAAAGTCCCCTGCAATTACCACATTCTTATCAATAAGGTTGCTTATGTTTATGAGTAGTTGTTTTATATATTTGGGGGCTCCGGTATTTGGCGCGTAGACATTTATAATTGTTAGCTCTTCCTGATGGATAGACCCTGTAACTATTATATAATGTCCTTCTTCATCTCTTGTTACAGCCTTTAATTTAAAGTCTAGTTTTTCTGATATAAGTATGGCTACTCCAGCTTTCTTTTGGCTTCTGGTGGCATGATAAATAGTTCTCCATCCCCTCACTCTCAATCTGAAGGTGTCCTCAGGTCTAAAATGAGTCTCTTGTAGACAGCAAATAGATGGGTCTTGTTTTTTTATCCATTCTGATACCCTATGTCTTTTGGTTGGCGCATTTAATCCATTTACATTCAGTGTTATTATAGAAAGATACGGGTTTATAGTCATTGTGATGTCTGTATGTTTTATGCTTGTAGTGATGTCTCTGGTATTTTGTCTCACAGGGTCCCCCTTAGGATCTCTTGTAGGGCTGGTTTAGTGGTGACAAATTCCTTCAGTTTTTGTTTGTTTGGGAAGACCTTTATCTCTCCTTCTATTCTAAATGACAGACTTGCTGGATAAAGGATTCTCGGCTGCATATTTTTTCTGTCTAGCACACTGAAAATCTCGTGCCAATTCTTTCTGGCCTGCCAAGTTTCAAAAGAGAGATCAGTCACGAGTCTTATAGGTCTCCCTTTATATGTGAGGGCACGTTTACCCCTTGCTGCTTTCAGAATTTTCTCTTTATCCTTGTATTTTGCCAGTTTCACTATGATATGTCGTGCAGAAGATCGATTCAAGTTCCGTCTGGAGGGAGTTCTCTGTGCCTCTTGGATTTCAATGGCTTTTTCCTTCCCCAGTTCAGGGAAGTTCTCAGCTATTATTTCTTCAAGTACCCCTTCAGCACCTTTCCCTCTCTCTTCCTCCTCTGGGATACCAATTATGCGTATATTATTTCTTTTTAGTGTATCACTTAGTTCTCTAATTTTCCCCTCATACTCCTGGATTTTTTTATCTCTCTTTCTCTCAGCTTCCTCTTTTTCCATAACTTTATCTTCTAGTTCACCTATTCTCTCCTCTGCCTCTTCCATCCAAGCTGTGGTGGTTTCGATTTTGTTTTGCATTTCATTTAAAGCGTTTTTCAGCTCCTCGTGACTGTTCCTTAGTCCCTTGATCTCTGTAGCAAGGGATTCTCTGCTGTCCTGTATACTGTTTTCAAGCCCGGCGATTAATTTTATGACTATTATTTTAAATTCACTTTCTGTTATATTATTTAAATCCTTTTTGATCAGCTCTTTTTTTCTTTTTAAAACATTTTAAATGTTTATTGATTTTTGAGAGACAGAGAGAGAGAGGGAAGGAGAGACAGACCAAACATGAGAGGGGGAGGGGCAGAGAGAGAGAGGGAGACACAGAATCTGAAGCAGGCTCCAGGCTCTGAGCTGTCAGCACAGAGCCCAACATGGGCTCAAACCCACAAACAGTGAGATCACAACCTAAACCGAAGTTGGACACTTAACTGACTAAGCCACCCAGGTGCCCTGTTTTTTTCTTTTTAAATCAGACACCTGATTCTGTGTCTTTTCTATCACAGACACCTGAGGAAGTCCTGACTCGTGCAAGTGGTTAAAATCTTATTTGTCTATTTTTCTCTCTATTTGGAGGTTGTAAATATTTCACTATGTGACCTCAAGCACAGTGCTGTGTGTGATATGGGAGGAGGGTTGTTGGACTGAGCAGTGAGTACACATCTCTATCCAGAGGAGCAGGTGTCAGGTGAGGGAGGGTGGGAGCCCTCAGACCCATCAAGAACTCAGCCCGCTCTTGGTGACAACGCTTCAGGCATCACTGTGTGTCTGTGGACTCCTTTATTAATCGCTCCCTTGAGTCTAAAACCCCGTTCTTTTATTAAAATTATGAAACCATCAAGCAGCCTGACAATGAAAATAATGCCTTCATAGTGTCTGTGTTGTAACAATCCTGCACGTGTTTTCCGAGCAATATATTCATTCCTGTGACTATTGAGCAGGCAGGAACATCACAACAGCATGATTAATGGGGCCCTCCCCTGCCTTCCACATCCAGTGATGGGGCTGGGAGAAGGAAAGCAAAGTCTTATTCTATCAGAGCTAGATTATTAATAATTCCATTCCCTTCAGACCAGCCATGATCATTAATCTACTTTGAGCCTCAAGCCCTAGAAAAGCTGAAGCCTTGACTACGTGTGTGGACTGAGACTGTTCCACTCTCTTCCTCCCATGTTGCACTGGAGATGTGCCTCCATGCCACAATCTGCAAATTGAAGTAAGAAGAGAATGTTCTAAGGAAGTTAGAAACTTTGGGTGTAGACATCCATTATTTGGTGCCTAGGTCTGTGAAAGTTGGGTATAGCTCTTCCATATCCTCTTTAGGATATAAGACCTCAAAACCAAAGAGTAGGGCCTGCCTGTACTTCTACTAGGCCTCTGGGCCTCCCCTCTGCTGGGCTAGAATAAGTATAGCCTCATTAGGAGATAAGACCCAACTGTGCATGCTCAAGGCACACATTCACAATGTTAGAACATTTAGTCCATGGAAGTATGCTCGCTTCTTCACTGGGGGCAGGGATGCTCAGACATAATCCAGGCCACAGAGCAGAGGAAGAGCACCAGGACACCCATGACACATGCAGGCCAAGGCTGAAGGGGTCAGAATTGTCAAGACTGGGAAGGAGAGGTGGGTAGTTGCAGGCTTTATCCAGAGTGTCTCTAGCTTCCATGGACACTAAGGATCAGAGAAGAAAACAAGAAGTGCTCTCTAGCTCCCCCTCTGGCACCTCTTCCTCCTTTCTGGACCACACTTCCTCTGTTCCAAAGCCCAACTCTTCCTAATGAGATGCAAAAGATATTATTGGATAGAATTCCTGGGAAGGAAGACTCATTTGTGTAGGATTCCATGATCTGTTCCTGCCCACACAACACTTATGACACCAAGTGTGACAGGTTTTTTCCTCACATTAACCAACATCCAACTCTCCAAACACCAACTGTGTGCCCTGCATTTTGTTGCAAGTCTAACACTACCTACTTGGAGTTAGCATCAGATCCCACAAGTTAAGAACTCAATCCCATAAGACTGCTCCCATTTCAGATGTCAGTTGCAAGTCTTGGACCTTCTGTACTTCTGGTTGACTCGCTATAAATCAAGGGGTTCT
This sequence comes from Leopardus geoffroyi, assembly GCF_018350155.1. Taxonomy (NCBI): domain Eukaryota; kingdom Metazoa; phylum Chordata; class Mammalia; order Carnivora; family Felidae; genus Leopardus; species Leopardus geoffroyi. The sequence goes on along the minus strand of NC_059335.1, from coordinate 23,587,114 downwards.
CATAACCCCTTCTCAGATTCAGTAATTTGCTAGAACAGTTCACAGAACTGTGAACTCAGGGAAGCACCATGCTCACAATTACACATATATTATAAAGGATATTATAAAGCATAAAGAATAAAGAAGTATATTCAGATGAAAAGGTACACAGGGTGAGATCTGGAAGAGTCCAGAGCATAGGATTTTCTATCCCCATGGCACTGGGGTATGCCACCCTCCTGACACATGGATGCATTCACCAACATGGAAGCTCCCTGAATCTCATCATTTAGGGACTTTAATGGAGGTATCATTCATCACATGGGACAACAGTTTATTAACTCAATCTTCAACTCCTCTCCCTTCCCCAGAGGTTGGGGGGAGTAGGGCTGGAAGTTCTGGGCTTCTCAGTCTTGGTTCCTCCATGCAAATAATCCCCATCCCAAAGCTATCTAGGGTCCCACAAAGAGTCATCTCATTACAGCACAAGAGAGTCCTGTCACCCAGAAAATTCCAAGGGATTTAGGAGCTCTGTGTCAAGAACAAAAGATGCTTCTATAATCCCCATCATGCAGGAAATTACAAGAGTTTTAGAAAGTCTTTGTTATAAATAGAGGACAAAATAAAATATTCTTATTATGTCACAAAGACCTATTATAGGAAGCCCTCTTGGAATGGAAACTGAGTCCCTAGGAACACCTTAAGAAGCTAAGAACCTGGGGCGCCTGGGTGGCTCAGTCAGTTGAGCATCAGACTCTTGATATCAGCTCGAGTCATGATCCCAGAGTCATGGAATCAAACCTTGTGTCCGACTCCATGCTGAGTGTGGATCCTGCTTAGTATTCTCTCTCTCTCTCTCTCTCTCTCTCTCTCTCTCTCCCCCCCCCTTTCCCCTGCTTGTGCATGCATGCTCTTCTTTCTCTCTCTTTTTTTTTTATGCACTCGCTCTTTTTAAATTTTTTTTTTAACGTTTATTTTTTTTTTGAGACAGAGAGAGACAGGGCATGAATGGGGGAGGGGCAGAGAGAGAGGGAGACACAGAATCGGAAGCAGGCTCCAGGCTCTGAGCCATCAGCCCAGAGCCCCACACGGGGCTCGAACTCATGGACCACGAGATCGTGACCTGAGCTGAAGTAGGACGCTTAACTGACTGAGCCACCCAGGCGCCCCTCTCTCTTTCTAAAATTAAAAAAAAAATAAAAAAGAAAAAAAAAAGAAGCTAAGAACCTGAGTCTTTGGGTTTTACTACAAATCTTGGGGATACTTAAAATTTCCCAGGACTTCTCATGATGGACATCTCATTTGACCTTTCCATGATAAGTGGAGAGGCCAGAGCAATGACCTCTGCAGTGTGAGAGCAAGATAGAAGCTCTATGTTTCCCAGGTCAAAGGACAGACCTGCATTCTCCAGCATGAGCCTGCAAATCCCTTCTGCCACATCTGGACTCTGAAAGGCAAGAGGAAAATCAAGGAGTCTTAGAGTAGAATGGCATCTAAGAGCACCTCTCCAGGTTTCTTATTTGGTGGACAAGGAAAGAAAGCCCAGAGAAGAGGTGGCTTACATAGGGTTGCACAGTTAGGAAGTGAGGGACCAGGAGTCTCACAGGGGCAAGCTGGGTCTAGAGCCCATTAGGGCATTCTTGGCACACACTTGGTTTCAGGACCATTCTTTGTCCCAGCCATCCTCTGTCATGGCTACTGTGGAGGCAGGGGCCAGGTGTGAACACTGGTAGAGAGCTGAGGAAGAAGATGAGATAGAGCAAGTTCCAGGTGGTGGTGGGAAGCACTGAAGTTGCTAAAAAGGCAGAAGGGCGCTGTGACTTCCTCACCAAGCACTGTCCTGTGTTGGTTTGCATAAGAAAAGCAGACAAGGGGCGCCTGGGTGGCTTGGTCGGTTAAGCGTCTGACTTTGGCTCAGGTCATGATCTCACGGTCCGTGAGTTCGAGCCCCGCGTCGGGCTCTGTGCTGACAGCTCAGAGCCTGGAGCCTGTTTCAGATTCTGTGTCTCCCTCTCTCTCTGCTCCTCCCCTGTTCATGCTCTGTCTCTCTCTGTCTCAAAAATAAATAAACGTTAAAAATTAAAAAAAAAAAAAAAAAAAAAAAAAAAAAAAGAAAAGCAGACAAGAGGGGACTGTGGAGACACCCTGAGCTGCTAAAGTCTGATGCCAAGTGAGGGGTTGGAGGAGGCAGTGTGGATGGCAGGTTAGAGCAAGGGGAACACACAGGGATACCGAGCAGGAAATGATTAGCCTTGGGGTGCTGTGGCTCCAAAAACACCAACACCTCCCATTCTGGGAGACCCTCCCCTTTGCCAGCCCCTTCCAGACTGCAGGGCTGAGAGGCACAGGGGCAGGAGAGAGGACAGCTGAACTCCAGTACCAGTGATTGAGCTGAGGGCAAACATGCCCCGCCTTTGTTCTTCTTAATCTAAATTGAATCTGGGTGGGGAAAGACTACAGAGGATGTCAGTGAAAACCCAGCTGCATTTCAAACTCACACTGATCAGAATAGAAATGGTCTTGGAGGCTTTGAGGAGCAGTAGGCTGGTCCCAGTTCAAGGCTTACTTCACTTTAATTCACATCTTTTTGTGGAGCAAGGGACAGGAATAACTTCACAATTCTAAAAAACCAAGGCTCTGGTCACTGGCCTCTGGGGAGGCCAGGGAGACTCTGAGGCTGGCATCACACTCTCCCACCTGGAGGCCAGACTTCTCGGGGTCCAGAGGCTTCCCTGGGCAGCGAGAGGAGCCACATGCTCATCAGTGCACCTCCACCAAGGAGGCGCCAGTGCATGACCTCTGGGGTATGGAGATGTCCCTGCCCCCGATCTCCCAGGTCTTCACCTTTACCACCCAGCCTTACAAGCCCCAGTTGTGGAGGCAGAGGGTGCTAGAGACGGCAGTAACCCTGCCTGAATCTGTCCACTGTGAAGCTTCCCACACCACTGCCCCTTACAGAAAGAGAATATTCTCCTGTGTCCATGCCTGCCTGGTCTCCAAGGCCCAGCCTGCCAGCGCCCCCTTCTGATAATTCCAGCAAGGGTGTGGGGCAGAGCCTGGGATGCTGGCAATCAGCTTCCTCTGTTTCCTTAGAGCATAGAGGAAGATGACCCCACACTCCTCCTTATCTCTCCTGAAATTAAGCAGCATTCTTTAACCCTGCAAAAAAAGCAGTCCACGGGTATTTTCATGTTAATCTAAATTAAATCTGCAAATGGAAAGAAGGCCTCCTGTGAAAACAGGCCACACCCACCAGCTGCTGGCAGGCACCTGAGGAAGAGCTAGGTCTCCAAGTGACCAGGTGGTGCACCCGTGAGGGCCCTGCTGGACTGGGGAGGGAACATGGGCCTTGATGCCTGACCTACCTTTGCAGAGGTCCCTGGAATTCTAGATGTCATGTATTTAAACAGTCCATCCAGTGGTGTCAGAGTGAGAAAGGGAAAAGTAGAGAGGTGTGCTGAAATCTTTCTGCCTAACAAGCCAGGATTTGCAAGGCAGAAGCCAACCAGGGCCATTGCTTTTCCTCTTTTATAAATTCAAGGTCCCTAGAACCCACATGGCCAGAGCTAACTTGGCCTGAAATCTCACCATGGGCCTCACTCTGGGCTACACCGTTTTGTCTCTAGAGGACTCTTCTCAAAGTGAGATAATCTGCTGTTCCTGGTGAGGAAGATCCAGATAGTGGGACACTAGATCAGGGTAGTGAGTCATTGCAAAAATGAAGTCTTCAAGTACCTTATGCAGCTGATAGGGTTAGCAGATAAAATACAAGATGTCTACTTAAATTTGGCTTGTGTATAAACAATAGATTTGTGTTTGTATTGTTATGGAAACTGGTCTGGATCACCTGGCAGAAGAACAAAGCAGCACTTGGAGATCTCGGAAGGCAGGAAGTTTATTTTACACCAGTGGGCTCAGAGGAGATCATTCTCCAGAGGTCTGAGGCCCGAGCATAAGCAGAGGGAACAATTTATAGTCTGCTACTGCCGCATTCCTCATTATAGTAATTTGGTGTAACAAACAAGGTGGGAAGAAGAACCCAGAAGGGGAGTCTTGGGTCAAGGACAGGAATTTCCCTATCAGTCCTGTCAGCCATCTAATAACAGATTTTTTCCTCCAGTATAAGAACATATCATGCAATATCTGAGGCATATTTATATGAAAAAATAATCATTTATTTGAAATTCAAATTTAACTGGACATTTGTATTTTTTTTTGCTAAGTCTGGCAACACCAGCTGCTGAGGGCCAGTCATATTGGAAATGACACCCAGGGAGATACAAATCTAGTGTTCCCCCAAACTAGTCAATCTTTCAGGGAAGGGAGCAGACAATCCAACCAGGAATTGCCTCATTACTGTACAAAAGCCACCACTTCACAAGTTTACAAATGGAACCCTGTCTTTATCAATGTCTGCTTAGTGAGGTCTTCCCTGTCTGAAGAAATAGGCACATCCCTTGTCCCAGTCACATTGGGACTGCTATTTCATTGGAGTCCCCTGGAGTCAGGGCTTTTGGATTTTGTTCTGCTTCTTCTGGGTACAACCTCTCGAAAGCTCAGTTATCACATCTGTAAAATGGGATTAATAATCTCTTCTATATCTTTCCATTAATTATCAGGAACAAACAAGAAATTCTAGGAAAACATTTGGTGAACCATGAAGTATTTTAAATAAAATGCCACACAGGAGTTGTGTTGCTCTCAAAATATGATTATCAAATTCCACTGAGCAGAAATGTTTCATCTGGTCCTTCCTGCCTCTTCAGCCCCACGTTGCAAAGCAGGTTTTTCTCATGGTGCCATTGTCTTGCTATTTCATGGGCTCCACATGGGTGTGGGCAGGGGACTGGCTGCCTGTCAGAGTGCAGTGGCTCACCACAGACATTTACAATCAAACCTCTCATCCCTTGTTCCCACATCTGCCAACAAATATTAGCATTCCATTAGTATTCTTCAGCTTGAAGTACATTTGCTTCTTTTTAAAGAAAATAAAGCCTTCAGGGCACGAAATTAGTCAGGAGTGGGTATGATTTAAGCTATTTGATTTACCTAAAATATATAGATTGATAGATAACAAGGACTTATCTGTGCATATAGGTTTTGCTGCCACACTTCCAACAACATACTCAACAAATGCTCCTGAGCCTATTCTGTGTTGGTTCTGCCCTCTGGGAAGTGTAAGCAGGGCTCCTGGAGCTGCTCAGTGTCAGGGTGCCTATTAGACCCTTCTCCTGCCTGGGCTTTACAGCACAGCACCCCAGCCTCAGATCAGGCCCTGCCTCTCTCCACATCCTCCCCACCCTGCCTCTCTGGAGTGAGCAGATGGGGCCCCACCAATGTCCCCAGATCAATGGGCTGCACTGGATTTGGCATCACCTGGCAAGGCTGGGGGCCTCGCTGCCCCAGAACTAGCACTGGCCTTCACTCTTACACACTGCAGGGAGGTTGAGGGGTCTCTTTCATGGTTAAACCTGCTGAGCCTCAGCTTTCATGGGAATCCAGCAGATTGAGTCAAAGCTTTGTGGCAGCCCAACATTGACTCAGCTCATATCCTTCCCTGCTTCCTTTCTGGTTATTGGTGGACACTACTTATCTGCCTTATTCTGCCGGAGATATCTCTATCTCCAGAGCGAGGCCAGCAGCTGCTCTCAGTACCTACTTCAGGGCTAGGCACACAGAGATATGTAGATTTGGACTCAATTAGACTTCTTAGAAATCTACACCAAAATATTTTCCAGACTAGTTAAAAACAAATAAGTCCACAAAAAGTATGGAGCACATAGCAAGACAAGTAGCATACTGTAGTATTGGATCATCTTCCAAGCAGGGAAATCAGCTCTGAACCAGTGCAAGCCTGTATGTAGGTTCCTCTAGGGGGAAGAGACCATTTATACCCCATAAGCATGGCTGCCTGAGACTGTCACAGGAAGTCTCCTTGCAGATCACCCGTGCCTGCCAGATGGGCCCAGGGTAGAGCAGGGGTAGAAGGTGGCAGGCAGATGCAGAGTGACAGGAAGAAGTTGACACCCCAGGAGTGTGGGAGGGCAGCAGAGCTGAGCATGCAGTGATAGCCACTTTCAGCAGTCATTTTGGAGGAATATGCTCAGAAGCCTGCCCACACCCATTTCCCATCCCACAGCTAGGTAGGTGTTTTTCTTCAGGGCAGACAGTGTCTTCTCACTCCTTAAATCACCCAGAGATTGTAGTTCTGGGGCATGATCACCTGTGGGGATGGGGAGGGGCACAACAGGGCTTGCAGGGAAGGGAGAGAAGGCTGGCTTCTGATGAGAAGCTCCAAATCCTCCTGGCTTAGCACAAAAAGCACTATGTCAGGTGCCAGGAGACTGAGTCCTAGCCTTGGCTCCATCTGGGTGTCATTCAGCACTGCATCACTTTTGACTCTCAGTAGTCACCTCCCTGTATAACCAGGGGGCGTTTCTTCTCTCATTCATTTAAGAGTATGTATTAAGTACCTACCGTATGCCAGGCACTGGTCCAGGCACTTGGGCTACATTAATCCCTAGTGTGGAGGTAAATGTGCTCAGGATATAACTCTGAATTGGGTGGTTAGGGGAGGCCCCATTGATAAGATGCCACTTTGTGATTTTCTTTTCCTTCAACCTGGAATGGCAAGGTCCATGAGTAATGAATTGTTCACATACAAATAGATGAGGCCAAGAAAACCTTAATCTTTTTGCAAGTGAAGATGAATAACTTATAAATTTGGAAACTAGGCTTATGAATGATTATACTTACATTAATTTAATTATATCAGTCTGTTTAATAATGTCTCCAGTAGAAGACTTCCTTTAAAAAGTAATGAAAAATGGCATTTGAATTATTTCTGAAACAAATCGTGCTCTGGCCCCGGTCTCCTTGACAAGTCATAAATGAGGCCATTTTGGTGGACATGTGACATCTGCTCTTCTAGGTACATTGCTCTTCCAGCTTCTGTCTCACACTTGTTTCTGGCTTCTGGCACCCTGTCTTATCGGCCTTTCACAGAGCTGGCTGTTTTCTCTCATGTTTCTGTCTAATGAAATGCAGAAAAAGAGATCCAGAGGAAAAACGTAGAGAGTGGGAGATGGGGTAGAAGCTGTGGAGAGAGATTTCATCTTAAGGAAGCGGATAGCAGTCTCTCCTTCCCAAGGTTTCTTTTTTTTTTTTTATTTTTTTTTTTATTTTTTTATAATATATGAAATTTATTGTCCAAATTGGTTTCCATAAAACACCCAGTGCTCATCCCAAAAGGTGCCCTCCTCAATACCCATCACCCACCCTCTCCTCCCTCCCACCCCCCATCAACCCTCAGTTTGTTCTCAGTTTTTAACAGTCTCTTATGCTTTGGCTCTCTCCCACTCTAACCTTTTTTTTTTTTTTTTTTTTTCCTTTTTTCCTCCCCCTCCCCCACGGGTTCCTGTTACGTTTCTCAGGGTCCACATAAGAGTGAAACCATATGGTATCTGTCTTTCTCTGTATGGCTTATTTCACTTAGCATCACACTCTCCAGTTCCATCCACGTTGCTACAAAAGGCCATATTTCATTTTTTCTCATTGCCACGTAGTATTCCATTGTGTATATAAACCACAATTTCTTTATCCATTCATCAGTTGATGGACATTTAGGCTCTTTCCATAATTTGGCTATTGTTGAGAGTGCTGCTATGAACATTGGGGTACAAGTGCCCCTATGCATCAGTACTCCTGTATCCCTTGGATAAATTCCCAGCAGTGCTATTGCTGGGTCATAGGGTAGGTCTATTTTTAATTTTCTGAGGAACCTCCACACTGTTTTCCAGAGCGGCTGCACCAATTTGCATTCCCACCAACAGTGCAAGAGGGTTCCCGTTTCTCCACATCCTTGCCAGCATCTATAGTCTCCTGATTTGTTCATTTTGGCCACTCTGACTGGCGTGAGGTGATACCTGAGTGTGGTTTTGATTTGTATTTCCCTGATAAGGAGCGACGCTGAACATCTTTTCATGTGCCTGTTGGCCATCCGGATGTCTTCTTTAGAGAAGTGTCTATTCATGTTTTCTGCCCATTTCTTCACTGGGTTATTTGTTTTTCGGGTGTGGAGTTTGGTGAGCTCTTTATAGATTCTGGATACTAGCCCTTTGTCCGATATGTCATTTGCAAATATCTTTTCCCATTCCGTTGGTTGCCTTTTAGTTTTGTTGGTTGTTTCCTTTGCTGTGCAGAAGCTTTTTATCTTCATAAGGTCCCAGTAATTCACTTTTGCTTTTAATTCCCTTGCCTTTGGGGATGTGTCGAGTAAGAGATTGCTACGGCTGAGGTCAGAGAGGTCTTTTCCTGCTTTCTCCTCTAAGGTTTTGATGGTTTCCTGTCTCACATTCAGGTCCTTTATCCATTTTGAGTTTATTTTTGTGAATGGTGTGAGAAAGTGGTCTAGTTTCAACCTTCTGCATGTTGCTGTCCAGTTCTCCCAGCACCATTTGTTAAAGAGGCTGTCTTTTTTCCATTGGATGTTCTTTCCTGCTTTGTCAAAGATGAGTTGGCCATACGTTTGTGGGTCTAGTTCTGGGGTTTCTATTCTATTCCATTGGTCTATGTGTCTGTTTTTGTGCCAATACCATGCTGTCTTGATGATGACAGCTTTGTAGTAGAGGCTAAAGTCTGGGATTGTGATGCCTCCTGCTTTGGTCTTCTTCTTCAAAATTCCTTTGGCTATTCGGGGCCTTTTGTGGTTCCATATGAATTTTAGGATTGCTTGTTCTAGTTTCGAGAAGAATGCTGGTGCAATTTTGATTGGGATTGCATTGAATGTGTAGATCGCTTTGGGTAGTATTGACATTTTGACAATATTTATTTTTCCAATCCATGAGCAGGGAATGTCTTTCCATTTCTTTAAATCTTCTTCCATTTCCTTCATAAGCTTTCTATAGTTTTCAGCATACAGATCCTTTACATCTTTGGTTAGATTTATTCCTAGGTATTTTATGCTTCTTGGTGCAATTGTGAATGGGATCAGTTTCTTTATTTGTCTTTCTGTTGCTTCATTGTTAGTGTATAAGAATGCAACTGATTTCTGTACATTGATTTTGTATCCTGCGACTTTGCTGAATTCATGTATCAATTCTAGCAGACTTTTGGTGGAGTCTATCGGATTTTCCATGTATAATATCATGTCATCTGCAAAGAGCGAAAGCTTGACTTCATCTTTGCCAATTTTGATGCCTTTGATTTCCTTTTGTTGTCTGATTGCTGATGCTAGAACTTCCAGCACTATGTTAAACAACAGCGGTGAGAGTGGGCATCCCTGTCGTGTTCCTGATCTCAGGGAAAAAGCTCTCAGTTTTTCCCCATTGAGGATGATGTTAGCTGTGGGCTTTTCATAAATGGCTTTTATGATGTGTAAGTATGTTCCTTCTATCCCGACTTTCTCAAGGGTTTTTATTAAGAAAGGGTGCTGGATTTTGTCAAAGGCCTTTTCTGCATCGATTGACAGGATCATATGGTTCTTCTCTTTTTTTTTGTTAATGTGATGTATCACGTTGATTGATTTGCGAATGTTGAACCAGCCCTGCATCCCAGGAATGAATCCCACTTGATCATGGTGAATAATTCTTTTTATATGCCGTTGAATTCGATTTGCTAGTATCTTATTGAGAATTTTTGCATCCGTATTCATCAGGGATATTGGCCGGTAGTTCTCTTTTTTTACTGGGTCTCTATCTGGTTTAGGAATCAAAGTAATACTGGCTTCATAGAATGAGTCTGGAAGTTTTCCTTCCCTTTCTATTTCTTGGATAGCTTGAGAAGGATAGGTGTTATCTCTGCTTTAAACGTCTGGTAGAACTCCCCTGGGAAGCCATCTGGTCCTGGACTCTTATTTGTTGGGAGATTTTTTTTTTAAAATTTTTTTTTTTCAACGTTTATTTATTTTTGGGACAGAGAGAGACAGAGCATGAATGGGGGAGGGGCAGAGAGAGAGGGAGACACAGAATCGGAAACAGGCTCCAGGCTCCGAGCCATCAGCCCAGAGCCCGACGCGGGGCTCGAACTCACAGATCGCGAGATCGTGACCTGGCTGAAGTCGGACGCTCAACCGACTGCGCCACCCAGGCGCCCCTGTTGGGAGATTTTTAATAACCGATTCAATTTCTTCGCTGGTTATGGGTCTGTTCAAGCTTTCTATTTCTTCCTGGTTGAGTTTTGGAAGAGTGTGGGTGTTCAGGAATTTGTCCATTTCTTCCAGGTTGTCCAATTTGTTGGCATATAATTTTTCATAGTATTCCCTGATAATTGTTTGTATCTCTGAGGGATTGGTTGTAATAATTCCATTTTCATTCATGATTTTATCTATTTGGGTCATCTCCCTTTTCTTTTTGAGAAGCCTGGCTAGAGGTTTGTCAATTTTGTTTATTTTTTCAAAAAACCAACTCTTGGTTTCGTTGATCTGCTCTACAGTTTTTTTAGACTCTATATTGTTTATTTCTGCTCTGATCTTTATTATTTCTCTTCTTCTGCTTGGTTTAGGCTGCCTTTGCTTTCTGCTTCCATTTCCTTTAGGTGTGCTGTTAGATTTTGTATTTGGGATTTTTCTTGTTTCTTGAGATAGGCCTGGATTGCAATGTATTTTCCTCTCAGGACTGCCTTCGCTGCGTCCCAAAGCGTTTGTATTGTTGTATTTTCATTTTCGTTTGTTTCCATATATTTTTTTATTTCTTCTCTAATTGCCTGGTTGACCCACTCATTCGTTAGTAGGGTGCTCTTTAACCTCCATGCTTTTGGAGGTTTTCCAGACTTTTTTCTGTGGTTGATTTCAAGCTTCATAGCATTGTGGTCTGAAAGTATGCATGGTATAATTTCAATTCTGGTAAACTTATGGAGGGCTGTTTTGTGACCCAGTATATGATCTATCTTGGAGAATGTTCCATGTGCACTCGAGAAGAAAGTATATTCTGTTGCTTTGGGATGCAGAGTTCTAAATATATCTGTCAAGTCCATCTGATCCAATGTCTCATTCAGGGCCCTTGTTTCTTTATTGACCGTGTGTCTAGATGATCTATCCATTTCTGTAAGTGGGGTGTTAAAGTCCCCTGCAATTACCACATTCTTATCAATAAGGTTGCTTATGTTTATGAGTAGTTGTTTTATATATTTGGGGGCTCCGGTATTCGGCGCATAGACATTTATAATTGTTAGCTCTTCCTGATGGATAGACCCTGTAACTATTATATAATGTCCTTCTTCATCTCTTGTTACAGCCTTTAATTTAAAGTCTAGTTTGTCTGATATAAGTATGGCTACTCCAGCTTTCTTTTGGCTTCCAGTAGCATGATAAATAGTTCTCCATCCCCTCACTCTCAATCTAAAGGTGTCCTCAGGTCTAAAATGAGTCTCGTGTAGACAGCAAATAGATGGGTCTTGTTTTTTTATCCATTCTGATACCCTATGTCTTTTGGTTGGCGCATTTAATCCATTTACATTCAGTGTTATTATAGAAAGATATGGGTTTAGAGTCATTGTGATGTCTGTATGTTTTATGCTTGTAGTGATGTCTCTGGTATTTTGTCTCACAGGGTCCCCCTTAGGATCTCTTGTAGGGCTGGTTTAGTGGTGACAAATTCCTTCAGTTTTTGTTTGTTTGGGAAGACCTTTATCTCTCCTTCTATTCTAAATGACAGACTTGCTGGATAAAGGATTCTCGGCTGCATATTTTTTCTGTCTAGCACACTGAAAATCTCGTGCCAATTCTTTCTGGCCTGCCAAGTTTCAAAAGAGAGATCAGTCACGAGTCTTATAGGTCTCCCTTTATATGTGAGGGCACGTTTACCCCTTGCTGCTTTCACAATTTTCTCTTTATCCTTGTATTTTGCCAGTTTCACTATGATATGTCGTGCAGAAGATCGATTCAGGTTCCGTCTGAAGGGAGTTCTCTGTGCCTCTTGGATTTCAATGGCTTTTTCCTTCCCCAGTTCAGGGAAGTTCTCAGCTATTATTTCTTCAAGTACCCCTTCAGCACCTTTCCCTCTCTCTTCCTCCTCTGGGATACCAATTATGCGTATATTATTTCTTTGTAGTGTATCACTTAGTTCTCTAATTTTCCCCTCATACTCCTGGATTTTTTTATCTCTCTTTCTCTCAGCTTCCTCTTTTTCCATAACTTTATCTTCTAGTTCACCTATTCTCTCCTCTGCCTCTTCAATCCGAGCTGTGGTGGTCTCCATTTTGTTTTGCATTTCATTTAAAGCGTTTTTCAGCTCCTCATGACTGTTCCTTAGTCCCTTGATCTCTGTAGCAAGGGATTCTCTGCTGTCCTGTATACTGTTTTCAAGCCCGGCGATTAATTTTATGACTATTATTCTAAATTCACTTTCTGTTATATTATTTAAATCCTTTTTGATCAGCTCATTAGCTGTTGTTATTTCCTGGAGATTCTTCTGAGGGGAATTCTTCCGCTTGGTCATTTTGGATAGTCCCTGGCGTGGTGAGGACCTGCAGCGCACTTCCCCTGTGCTGTGGTGTATAACTGGAGTTGGTGGGCGGGGCCGCACTCTGACCTGATGTCTGCCCCCGGCCCACCGCTGGGGCCACAGTCCGACTGGTGTGTGCCTTCTCTTCCCCTCTCCTAGGGGCGGGATTCACTGTGGGGTGGCGTGGCCCGTTTGGGCTACTTGCACACTGCTAGGCTTGTGATGCTGGGGATCTGGGGTATTAGCTGGGGTGGGTAGGCAAGGTGCCCAGGGGCAGGAGGGGCAGGCTTAGCTCGCTTCTCCTTAGGTGATCCACTTCAGGAGGGGCCCTGTGGCAGCGGGAGGGAGTCAGATCCGCTGCCGGAGGTTTGGCTCCGCAGAAGCACAGAGTTGGGTGTTTGCGCGGAGCGAGGAAGTTCCCTGGCAGGAACTGGTTCCCTTTGGGATTTTGGCTGGGGGATGGGCGGGGGAGATGGCGCTGGCGAGCGCCTTTGTTCCCCACCAAACTGAGCTCTGTCGTCCGGGGGCTCAGCAGCTCTCCCTCCCTTTGTCCTCCAGCCTTCCCGCTTTCTGAGCAGAGCTGTTAACTTATGACCTCCCAGACGCTAAGTCGCGCTTGCTGTCGGAACACAGTCCGTCAGGCCCCTCCGCTTTTGCAGGCCAGAGTCCGGGGCTCTGCTTGGCCGGCGAGCCGCCCCTCCGCCCCGGCTCCCTCCCGCCAGTCCGTGGAGCGCGCACCGCCTCGCCGCCCTTCCTACCCTCTTCCGTGGGCCTCTCGTCTGCGCTTGGCTCCGGCGACTCCGTTCTGCTAATCCTCTGGCGGTTTTCTGGGTTATTTAGGCAGGTGTAGGTGGAATCTAATTGATCAGCAGGACGCGCGGTGAGCCCAGCGTCCTCCTACGCCGCCATCTTCCTGGAATCTCCACTCCTTCCCAAGGTTTCAACAGTCAGAGAGGTCCCATTAGCTGTGGGAATGGAGGGTTGCTCACACATGCCTGCATATGGAAGAAAGAATTTCTAGAAGCTCTTTGAACAACGCTGGAGCAAAGTTAGGCTACCCTATACAACCTTGGGATCCTGCTTCCTTGTTCCCAGAATCTGATTAAAATATTCTCCCACCCCACCCACATCTCCAAGCCTTAGGGGTGAGGGAGAAAGGCAAATGACTTTGTTCAGGATAATCACAGCTGTGCTATGCAGTCTCTTTAGGTGGGGGAAGCTCAGAGCCTGGAACCCCAGTTTCCTCTCTCCCGCAGGTCATTCAATAGATAAATTGCATTACTAGTAAGCTGCATCACATAGACAAGGCACAAAGATGCCAAGTGCTTGGAAGAATTCCTTGGGAGTCTCTCTACCCACAGTGTCATAGGGGAGCCCAGGAAGTTGGTATCTTTTAGAGCATGGTCTGATCTTTCCTGTTAGCTAAGTATTCCACTTTACCAACTATTTCATTGTACTACCCAAGAAGGAGAGAGCAGGAGCCTCTAAGGCAGACCTGCTTGATAAAAGGGGAGACTGGTGCTGGCTGCCAAGTCCAGAACTGATTCATATGAACTGGAGGAGTTACATCAGTGAGGAGAAAGTTGGAGAGAGGATTTTTGGCTCCCAAACCACCTGACTTAGCAGGACAGGGCTTGGAAGAGAAGACCCTAAGCCCATTTCTACCCCATGGGTCAATTAATGGTTGAGAATGGCCCATCAAGAGTCAAGGCTATGAAGGAGAGTGATGGTAGTGGTGGGGGTAATGAAGATGATGCTGGTAGAAGCAGCCCAAGTGTCCATCCACTGATGAATGGATATAAAAAATATGTGTGTGTGTGTGTGTGTGTGCACATGTGTATAAAATGGAATATTTCTCTGCCATAAAAAAGAATGAGATCTTGCCACTTGAAACACCATGGATAGATCTAGAGAGTATTATGCTAAGTGAAAGAAGTCAGGCAGAAAAAGACAAACAACATATGATTTCACTTATATGTGAAATCTAAAAAACAACTCAAATAAACAAACAAACAAAAAAAAGCAGAATCAAACCTATAAATACAGAGAACTGATGGTTGCCGCAGGGAAGCAGGGAGGGGGATTGAACAAAATGGGGGATGTGGAGTGGGAGATACAGATTTCCCATTATGGAATAAATAAGTCATGGAAATAAAAGGTACAGCATAGGGAATAATGGTATTGTGATGGTGTTGTATGGTGACAGATGGTAGCCATGCTTGTGGTGGGCATAGCATAAGCATATGGAGGTGTTCAATCTCTGTGTTTTATACCTGAAACTAATATAACATTGTGTGTCAACTATACTAAAAAAAAAGTGTTAGTGCTGCTGGTGGAGAAGATAATGAGGACACTTCTTTTATACTCAGTTCCTTGTCACATAGGCCTACCTACATAACAATTTACTTCATCAAAGCCATCAAGAGAGAGAGTCAATAAAGAAAATCAGCTAGTAAGATGAAAATTAGAATCTCCAAAAATTTTAATTTTGGAAGTGACACCCATCACTTTTACTATGTTCTATGAGTTAGAAGCAAGTTACAGGTTGCTAGTCCAGCCCATATTCCAGGGGGAAAGATGTTCACAAAGGCGTGAACACCAGGAACTGGATATCATTGGGAGACAGTAACTAACCCACAGAACTAACCCACAGCTAAATTCAGTTGCATGAGTGATCCCAGGTGAAATCGGCAAAGGAATAGCACAAACAGCTCAAAGAATTGTGAGGAAAAAAATGTTATTGAAGCCGCTAAATGTGGGGGGTAGGGGTGGTTATACAATAAAACAACTGAAGCCATTCAATTTCATATCAGAAATGGTGTCATGCTTTAACAAAAACCTAAAACATGTGGCATGAACTTTGAGACTGAGGAACCAACAAGGGCTATAAAAGTGGCTTCTGGAAAACTGCTGGTAGAGGCTGAAAATTCCTTTAGGAAGCTGGAGGGAGAACAATGTTTCTTAAGTGGTGGTGGAGTAATTGAAAAGAATTGCCTCTGGTAAGTTGGTAGATAGAAAATAAACCTAATGAACTTATAGATAGGATTAAGGTGATTTCCAGGCAGTATGTTGAATGTATCAACTGGCTCTCTTTCTTTCTAATTTGTGGAGTAAACTGAAGAAGGAACTGCTCAGTTTGCAATCAGACTTTAGAGCAAATATAAGGGAGCCAGGATTTTCTAGTATGGAAAATAAAACTTTTTTCTCATCATCAGTTTCTTCAACCAGAAAAATTCCCTCTGAGTAAATTAAAACCTGAGTGGAGATTAAATACAGGGTGCAACCACCTAAATTGGCTTCAGAGTCAACATCAAATTAAGGATATGGTTGGGAAATCCAAATGCAAACTCCTGACACTGCCCCTTTGGCCAAGATAGTAAATCAAAAGTAATACCACATTCCAAATAAAATAGCAGGGAGCCCTCAGGGACTGAAGGATGTAGTGAGGGTTTCCTGTCTCACATTCAGGCCCTTTATCCATTTTGAGTTTATTTTTGTGAATGGTGTAATAAAGTGGTCCAGGTTCATTCTCCTGCATGTTGTTGTCCAGTTCTCCCAGCACCATTTGTTAAAGAGACTGTCTTTCAAAACCCTAGAGGAGAAAGCAGGGAAAAACCTCTTTGACCTTGGCCGCAGCAATTTCTTACTTGACACATCTCCAAAGGCAAGGGAATTAAAAGCAAAAATGAACTATTGGGACCTCATCAAGATAAAAAGCTTCTGCACTGCAAAGGAAACAATCAACAAAACTAAAAGGCAACCAACAGAATGGGAAAAGATATTTGCAAATGACATATTGGATAAAGGGCTAATATCCAAAATCTGTAAAGAACTCACCAAACTCCACACCAAAAAAAACAAATAATCCAGTGAAGAAATGGGCAGAATAGACACTTCTCTAAAGAAGACATCCAGATGGCCAATAGGAACATGAAAAGATGCTCAACGTCACTCCTTATCAGGGAAATACAAATCAAAACCACACTGAGATACCACCTCACGCTGGTCAGAGTGGCTAAAATGAACAAATCAGGAGACTATAGATGCTGGTGAGGATGTGGAGAAACAGGAACCCTCTTGCACTGTTGGTGGGAATGTAAACTGGTGCAGCCGCTCTGGAAAACAGTGTGAAGGTTCCTCAAAAAATTAAAAATAGATCTACTCTATGACCCAGCAATAGCACTGCTAGGAATTTACCCAAGGGATACAGGAGTGCTGATGCATAGGGGCACTTGTACCCTAATGTTTATAGCAGTACTTTCAACAATAGCCAAATTATGGAAAGAGCCTAAATGTCCATCAACTGATGAATGGATAAAGAAGATGTGGTTTATATATACAATGGAATACTACTTGTCAATGAGAAAGAATGAAATTTGGCCATTTGTAGCAACATGGATGGAACTGGAGAGTATTATGCTAAGTGAAATAAGTCAGGCAGAGAAAGACAGATCCTGTATGTTTTCACTCATATATGGATCCTGAGAAACTTAACAGAAGACCATGGGGGAGGGGAAAGGGGAAAAATAAGTTATGGAGAGGGAAGGAGGCAAACCATAAGAGACTCTTAAATACTGAGAAGAAACTGAGGGTTGATGGGGAGTGGAGGAGAGGGGAGAGTGGGTGATGGCCATTGAGGAGGGTACCTGTTGGGATGAGCACTGGGTGTTGTATGGAAACCAACGGACAATAAATTATATATATATTTTTAAAAAATTTTTTTAATGTTTATTTATTTTTGAGACAGAGAGAGACAGAGCATGAATGGGGGAGGGGCAGAGAGAGAGGGAGACACAGAATCGGAAGCAGGCTCCAGGCTCTGAGCCATCAGCCCAGAGCCCGACGCGGGGCTCGAACTCATGGACCGCGAGATCGTGACCTGAGCTGAAGTAGGACGCTTAACCGACTGCGCCACCCAGGCTCCCCAATAAATTATATTAATATAAAAAACTATCCTTCAAGAAATCTAGACATTTTGGTGAAAGAAAAACTAAGAGTATTCAACAGAAGACTTCCCCTAAAAGAATGGGAAAAGGAAGTTCTTGAAACAGAAATGATAACAGAAGGAATCTTGGAATGTCAGAAAGGAAAAAAAAAAAAAAAGACAACAACATAAAGACTAAAAATATAGTAAATACAATAAACTCCTTTAGCTCTGTGTATTCTAAATTATGTTTAATGTTGAAGCAATAATTATAACACTGATGCACAAAAAAAAAAAAAAAAAAAGAAAAGAAAAGAAAAAGAAAGGAGGCAGTGAAGGTGGTTTCCATCCTATCCTTGATTTTTAATTCACTTGGGATTTACTCTGATTTTTTAATAGGACCCTAGGCAAAGCAAAAACAGAAACAAATTTAAAAAAACGCAAAAAACAAAAACAGTGAACAACTTCATAGTTGATTAGAAAAGACTACTATGGTAGGTGGAGAATTGATGCCCAAACTCCAGGTACTAATCTTTGGAAATTGTGAATGCTAATTTACACTACAAAGGGAGTTTTCAGATTAATTTAATCTAATTAAATTAAGGCTTTTGAGATGGTGAGGTAGTCCTGAACTATCTGGGTGAGTCCTGAATGTAACCGTAAATGTCCTAATAATAATGAGGCAGAGGGAGATCAGACTATAGAAGAAGGCAATGTGACAGCTAAAGCCAGATGCTATGCTTCAGGCTTGAAATTGCAAGAAGGGACCATGAGCTGAGGAATGCAGCTCCAGAAGCTGGAAAAGGGAACATGGTCCTGTTGTTACAATTTCAGCCCAGTGAAACTAATTTTAAATTTTTGACCTCTAAAACTGTAAGAAAATAAACATGTATTTTTAGTCACCAAGTTTGTAGTAATTTGTTACAAGAGCCATAGGAAAGTAACTACCAAAAATGTAACCAAATTGTAGCCCCTATTGTCATAGCTAGAACAGAAATTATATAAATAGAAGAGATCAACCTAATCTCTGGCATAAGTAGCAACTATTGATCTGGCGAATGTATTCTATACAGTAAAAAATCACAAAAGTCTATCACGAAGAGCAATGAAAAGACGATTGCATTAATTTGGAATGAATAGCAGCATACATTCGCAGTCTTAGCAGAAGTTTGAAGTCAACTCCTCTGTTGTCACAGTCCAGTCCAGTTAGTTTGTTGTTTTGACCTTGGTTGTTTTGACATTCCATGGTCACTGTATCAATGACATAATGTTAATTGAACCTAGGGAATATGAAGTGGCAAATATAATGGATATACCAGTGGGTGGGGGATAAACAATACATGAGTTGGAGGTGATCTGAGAAATGCTGGGCAGTATTAACACATGTAGCTCCTACCATTAAGAAAAGTGCACAATAGTTAATAAGCCTCTTAACTTTGGGGTAGCACATACCATACATGGGAAATACAGTAATCTATTCAATAACTCAGAAAGATGCCAGTTTTGAGTGGAACTCAGAACAAGAGACTGCTCTAGAGCATATTCAGGTTGCAATGCAATCAGTCCTGCCAGTGGGCCATATGACAGGGTGCTAGAGGTACCCACAGTAAATAAAAACAGGATGTTATATCTCAGGCAGTAAATGAGTAGATGAGTCTTGGTGCAGACTCCTAAGGTTTGGTAACAAGTCTATGCTGTCTTGTATTAGTCTACCAGGGCTGCTATAACAAAATACCATAGGAAGGGCAGCTTAAATAACAGAAATGTATTTTATCACAGTTTTGGAGGCCAGAAGTCCAAGATCAGGGTGCCAGGAGGGTTGGTTTCTGGTGAGAGCTCTTTTCCTGCCTTGCGAACAGCCACCTTCTTGCTGTGTCCTCATATAGCTTCTCCTCTATGCATGTTCACATAGAGAAGGGGGAGAGGGGGAACAGAGGGGGAGCAGGGGGTGAGAGAGAGAGAGAGAGAGAGAAGAGGAAGAAGAAGAAGGAGAAGAAGAAGAAGAAGAAGAAGAAGAAGAAGAAAAGAGATGTGGTCTCTCTTCCTCTTTTATTAAGACATCAGTTCCATTAGATTAGGACCCCACCCATAATACCTCATTTAGCCTTAATTACCTCATTAAAGTCCCTGTATCTAAATTCAGTGACATTAGAAGTTAGGGCTACATCACATGAATTTGGTGGGGGAGGTGGAGGAAACAGTTCTGTCCATAACACATCTGCAACAGAAAATTATCCATCACTTGAACAGAAGCTCCTGGCATACTACCAGACCCTAGTAGATACTCGATCATTGTACATCAAATTGCTTCACAACATGATCTGAGCTTTGTCTCTGAGCTGAGTATTGTCAGACCCACTAATTCATAAGTTGGGCAGACACAACAAATCTCATCATATAATGGCAATGGTACATTTGGATTTAGGCAGAAGCAGATCCAGAGGATACAAATAAACTAACATTTGGTTCAAACCCTCATATCCCCCATCTCTGTTACACAGATGAGTCTTAATTCTATACTTATGGACTTATAACTTTTCATTTTGACCACCTGAAAAAAAAAGGAAAAAAGAAAAATCTCCGGTTCATCAATGGATTGCCCAACATGGTAGTACAAGCCAAAAATGGACTACTTCTATTCTGTAGTACCATTTCAGAGGTGGCAAAGAGAAAAGCTTCTCAGTGGCTAGAACTTTAGGCAGTACACCTGGTTATTTACTTGGACTGAAGCAAGAAGTTGCCTGGGATGAGAATATTCAGGACTTTAGTGGCTTAGATGGTTGTTAATGGCTTAGCCGGTTATTCAGGAACTTTGGGTGGGCTGGAGGAATTGGAGGAAAGGAAACAGGTCTCAGGAGGAAGCACAGTGATGGATTTATGGGAGTGGTCTCAAAGTGTGAGGATCTTTGCATCACATGCTGATACCACTTGAAAACACAGATTACAGAAGAAGCACTGCTCAACTAGGTAGACCAGATGACTCATCTTTGGCCACTCCAGTGTTTCTATAGTGGACCTGTGGATAGAACAGCCATGGTGGCAGTGGCAGAGGTTGTGCACAGTTTCCAATAGCTTGGGCTGTTTCTCACCAGGACTGATCTAGCTACTGCCATTATTGAATGTCTGAAGATCAGCAGTTACCAAGGCAGGGCTCTAAATATGTTACATCCCTCAAGGACACTGTGTCAGGGGGTTTCCAGAAAACAGACATCAAGAAGGAAATATAAATACAATAGAGCTATTGGGAGATAATGCCTGTGAAAGATAAAAGGAAGAAGGAGCAGAGTAGATAGGAAGAATCTGGCAACTGTGAGGCAAATCTGACACCAATGAGAGGAGAGGGAGAAGGAACACAGAGAGGGTAGGAAGAGGCTCACACTGAGGTGAACTAGAAGTCTCCATTAGCCCAAGGGGCATCTCTTGGGAAGAATGAAAGGAAGGAAGGAAGGAAGGAAGGAAGGAAGGAAGGAAGGAAGGAAGGAAGAGAGAGAGAGAGAGAAAGCAAGCAAGCCGGTCTGGTGAGGAATTGAGAGTCTGAGAGACCTATGCCCTCAGCTTGAAACAAGAGGCAAAGGTCCAAAGGCACCCACAGGTGGAGGCACTTGGTCACTTACGATAGGCTATCTCTGGAAAGGGAACCTGAACAGGGCTCCTCCATAACTGCCAGATTACCAACAAGCCAAATTGTGGCAAACTGAGTACATTAGGCACATTACACCATGGAAGGGGCAGTGCTTCATGCTTATTTATGACTATTACAGATGGCTTCGTAAGGATTTGCCTTCTCGGCCTACAGTATCACAATGTCATTGTCAGGAGAATCTCACATAACATTGCCTCCAACCAAAGAACCAAATTTGTACTGAAGGAAGTTCAACGTGGCAGAAAACCAAGGGCTCCAGTAAGTGTTCTGTTTCAGACAGTTAGTACTGATTCGCAAGACCTAACTGTTAAGTATTCAGGTATCTTGAGAGACCATTGTTAAAACATTAGTAGATTGAAATTGGTCATAGTGAAAGTATTTACTTAACAAAACTAAGGCAAACTCTACAAATTGAAGCTCTTTCTCACACATAAGCCAATTTACCAACACACCAGAGAATCCAGTGGTGTTCATATACTATATTTCCCAGAGCTGTTGGCAGCCTCAGAGAATGCTGGAATAACTGCTTCAAGGAACAGCTAGGACAGCAGATTGGAGATTGCCCTTTGAGTCTCAGGGGTAGTGTTTTTCATGATACAATACATTTTTGAACCATATATGGTGCTATGTCCACAATAGGGTACAGTTTTCTGAGAACCAAAGAGTGAAAACAAGAGGTAACCCCCTCTCTCTAATAGGCCTGATGGTACACTTGGGGAATTTGTGCTTCTTGTCCCCAAAACTTCAGACTCTGGTGGGCTAGAAATCCTAGAGGGAAAAATTTCTACCAGGTGCACAGTATGGGTTCCATTAAATCTAAAGCTATATCTGCTACCTTGTCATTTGTGATTCCTTACACCAGTACACCTGTAGGCAAGGAAGGGCATTATTGACCTGGTGAAGTAATTGGCCCTGCCTTTCATGAATGATAGAGTTGCTGCTCTCTCCCTTGATAGATATAGATAAACAAACAGAAGCCAGGAAGAGTTTGTCTGAAACTCAGGGAATTCAGTTGGGTGGCAACTCTTGATGATTCCTTGTATGTTAATAACTGCAAATGACTAACTTCAGAATCATGGCTTAAGAATGGTATGGTACCTAGATGCTCAAATCATCAAGCATGGAAGTCTAGGTAACTAGGAAAGCCACCTACACCCAGTGAAGTGTTGGTAGAGGGTGAAGGGGTTCTAGAAGTGGTGGTGGAGGAGCAAGACCCAAACTCAGGAACACATGACGAACTACAGCTTATCCCATGAACTTCCCTGTTGTTTTTTTGTTTGTTTATTATTTGTTTATTCATTAACCATGACTGGCCATCATCCTGAAGAGCAGCTGTTTTTAGGGTAAATTTAATGTGGGTCACAAATGGACCTGAGTGATCAAGGGATAGATAGACCATGGCAGATGCTGTTGGCATCCCATCCATATCCCTACTTCAAGTTGCATCACTTCAGTGAGGCAGATGACTTCAAATTACCAATGTCTGTCTTATTTCCAGAAGACTTTCTTCAAAGCCATGTGAAGCCACTCTACCTGCTTGCAACGCAGCCTAGAAGTCCAAAAAATTAATATCTCCTAGGAGTAACTCTCCACTGACAACATTCCCCCCATTCCAGGGGGGAATAGCACTAAGACACATGTTCCTCATCATTAACCAGAGTTCCCCACAAGATTAAGCTCTAGTTGACTGCAGTTGGGTGTCTCAATAATGACCCTTCTCCCACCACCCCACTTTTTTTTTTACCATTTATTCCCTGTCTCATTTTCTCACTCCCCTATCAATGTCTTAGTCATCTCCCAGAAAACGACTTGCAGTTTAATGTTTATATCAAGGTCTACTTCTGGGGTAGAGCTAAACTAAGACAAATGGATATAGCAGATATGGAGAAAAGTAGGCAGATTCTAAAACTATTTTGAAAGTTGAAACCATAACACTTGCAAAAGGGCTTAATACAGGAACTGAAAGAAAGAGAAATCAAGGTTAATGCCTAGTTTTCTGATGAAAGCAACTGGGTAGAGAGTGCTGTCTTTAAGATGGGGGTAATTAGAGGCACAGAAAATCAAGAGTTTCTTTTCTTGACATTACATTTGAAATTTCTATAAAACAACAAAGTAGAGATTTCAATTACCACCAAAATAGAAATTTGGAGCTACAACTTTGAGAAAAATTGTGACTTTGGGAAAATAGAAATGGTTGCAAGATTGGCTGTCACCGTATAACTTTCTATGACCTTGAAATGTGGTCAGAGAAGTTTGTCACTTCCTCTGCCACAGGAACCAGCAATGTGCCAGCCAGCTGCTACCCTATTAACCTGGTTCTGGTTCCCCAAATGAGAACACAAGGAGCAGTGCCCCAATCCTCAATGGATGTGCTCCATGAGTGAGAAGTGTCTTTATTGTTATAAACCCTGAAGAATTTAGGATAGTGTTACCGCAGCAGAAACTGGATTATCCTGACTGGTACAGAAATCCTTCCTTAATTAAAACAAGGGGTAAGAAGGAGATGAGGGACAGTTTTTTAAGGTAGTTTTGGGATCCGATATTGAGAAAATAAATAATTTTACATGTAGTGGTACTTTAGAAGGAAAAATAGTATAAGCACTATTTCCTTTCCCCAAAAACAACTACTAGAAAATGCTGTCTAGTACTGTTTTTCTGGCTAGCTTAACAGGGGTGTGACCTTTACCTGGATTGACATCCCAGAGTGTATGCAATCAAATGTAAAAAAAAATCCATTATTGTGTCAACTCTCAATTTGTTGTGTAACAAGAGAATACAGGTTACACACAAACCCCTGAACCATTGTGCTGTAATTTCCTTATATACTGGATGTTTTGCTGCTGGCTTATTGTCTGATTTTGGCTTTACTTCTGCTCACGTTAAAAAGTCTTCATTCCTGCTGACAGGCAGGTGGAGATAGGTAGGGAATGAGGGTCTCTATATGGATTCTCCAGGCACAGCCCCTCACAACTAATTGAGAACTGGTTGTGTTTCCCCAAGTATTTGAATGGGTGATTGCCTAGTGGGGGGTGAGTACCCATACCTACCCTCCCCTTCAGGGTATTGCTGCAGCTGCTTGCTGAAGTTTAAAATTCATTTACTGGAGACAAAACCTTTTATTCTCAGGTTAGAGAAAAGGTTTCAATTGCAAATATCCATTGGAGGGGGTGGACGAATGTGTGTGAAGAAAGGAGGTATATAAATCAGGTCTTACCAGAAAAACAACTCCCTTTATGTTTTTACAACAGGAGAAATTTAATGCAATCAAGTGGTTGCAAAGTGATGTAAGCCCAGAGATTAGCAAGAGCAGAAAGTCACTGCTTCCCCTAGGCTGATTGAACTAAAGGAGGAGGCAGTTTGTGAAGCTTAGGACCCAAGGTCTCCCCTGTGAGATTCAAACCATGAGGGTCATATTTGTTGGGGTTGGAGCCACAGAGGCAACTAACTGCTGCCAGAGAAAATGCCCAGGGCTGAGAGGAAGAAAAGTAACACCCTTCGTCTCCTGCCCTCCAATCTATATCATTGGCTAAATGAGTTGGAAGTTAAAATGGTAGTCTAGAGAAAGTATCCTACAGAAGTCAGACCTCTTGCAATACAGAACAGAACAGAGAAAAGGCAAAATATGAATCGATGCTAAAATGCAGGACTGACACAGGAAGCTATGGTACACAGGACTTGGGGTTGCTGTCTAACTAAATACAATTCATTCTTTTGACAGCTGTGCCTATGCCATTCTCACATTCTTTAGGTTCCCTTGATAATACTCCCTCCTGACTTCCCTTCCCCAACATTGATCTAGCTATGGGGTCTGAGGAGGTGTAATCAATCCTATTACATGATCCTTATTCCCTGCCCATAATGATTGGGCAAAACAGGGACATCTGACCAAGCTGAGGCAATCAGAGTCTTCACCAAGAGTTTTTCCTACTGAAGCTGATGGAGAAGGGCCTGCTTTGGTTGTAGAGCCATAAGCATATGAATCTGTACATGCCCCTTGTCTTTGACCTTTGATGTGTGAAGAAAGTGATATTAGTAGGACAGAATATAGCCAAGTTGATGTGGAGAGGGAAACAAAGAAAGAGAGGAGGAGGGGGGAGAGAAAGAGGAAGAAACTAGAAGCGTCCTGAGACCGTGGTCCTAAGAATTAGTAAGGAAAACTCTATTCTTCTCTAATATGGTTGCTTAAGCCAACAGATTTCCCTTCTGGCTTAATGTAATATACTAGATTTCTGTCCCTTATAACTAAAACACAGCGATTTTCTGAGCAAGCAAGAAAAAGAACAAAGAGACTGACATCATGCTGAAACTTTTGCTAAGGAAAAAGAAAAGCTGAGAGGGGAAGGAAGTACAGATGGCCTCACTGAATATAGTTCAGGCACCAGCAAGCTGGTGGCTGGGATACTGGTGTGTGGACTCATGGTTTTACCAAGAATGTCCTACTTACATAAGGATACAGATAACCAAAAAGGTAAACCAACATAATGAGAGGGAAGCTTCTGGGAAATTCTTTCAAAAAGAGGAGGGGCTGATTGAGGTGAGAGTCTTCTTTAGCCCTACACCCACACACCACCCAGACTCACCCACACTTTCTTCCTTCTGCCTGTCACACAGACAAGTGGCTGCCATCTTGAAGTCATTAATTTGAAGACCTTTTCCTAAAGATCAGGAGGGCAGAGAGATCAAAGGAAATTAAGTCCTTAGTGACAGTGTAGGGCCACCATACAGCCCTGGGCTGCTTACACTTATCACTACCTGAAAAAAATATTGTGGGTTTTTTTTTTCTGTTTTGTTTTTGATTCTTTAATGTTATTCAAGCTACTGTTTTTCAAGTCTTAACTATTCAGAACTGTTCAGCATCCCTAACTGATAGAGAATCCATTTCTGCTTTCTTATTAGAGGCCTTTTTCCCAAATGAAAATCTTGAGCTTCAACTTCTCTATAAGACCTTAGGAGGGGTGGTGGTTGGCTCAGTAGGAAGAGAATGCAGCTCCTGATCCTGGGGTTGCAAGTTCAAGCCCCATGTAGGGGTAGAGATTACTTAAATAAATAAATAAAAATTTAAGAAAAAGAAAAAGACCTTAGGAAGAGGAACCCAGTTGCCATGGCTTCTTTTTTTTTTTAACTTAAAAAAGTTTTTTTTTTAACTTTTTTTAATGTTTGTTTCTATTTAAGAGAGGGAGAGACAGAGTGTTTGTGGGGGATGGGCAGAGAGAGAGGGAGACACAGAATCCAAAGGAGACTCCAGGCTCTGAGCTGTCAGCACAGAACATGGAGCGGGGATTGAACTCACAAACTGTGAGATCATGACCTGAGCCAAAGTCAGACGCTTAACCGACTGAGCCACCCAGGCACCCCTGCCATAACTTCTTTATGGCCAGAGTGAACCCAGCAAATGTGAAAATCCTGATCAGGCTGTAGGTCACAGCCTGGGCCAGGGCCAGGAGCTGGTAAGGGATATTTGACCAGAGAAGCTCAGGGATGGGCAGCTGCAGGACCTGAAGCTTGTGGAGGTGAGACACACAGATGGCTCTTAGGTTCTCCAAAGTCTGAAAGCACCAAGAGACACCCAACCACACTGTCAGTCATTTGCCTATAGCCCCAAAGCCTGCCTCTTCCTCACACAAAGGAGATCTCTTTGCCTCTCTAATCCTGATCTGGCCAAGGGACTTGCAAATGTAGGGGTTTCTTTGCATCATCATTCCTATGATCAGCAATTTCTTCCTGTAATGGTAATTTTACGTGTCAACTTGACTGGGCCACAGGGTGCTCAGTTATTTGGTTAAGCATTATTCTGTATATGTCTATGAGGTGTTTCTGGATGGATTTGCATTTGAATTGGTAGACTGAGTAAAGCAGATTACTATTCCCAATATGGATGGACCTCATCCAATCCATTGAAGGGCTGTGTGCAATAAAAGGTTGAGTAATGGTGACTCAGTCAGTTGGGCGGCCAACTATGGCTCAGGTCATGATCTCACGGTCTGTGAGTTCAAGCCCTGCATTGGGCTCTGTGCTGAAAGCTCAGATCCTGGAGCCTGCTCCCAATTCTGTGTCTCCCTCTCTCTCTGCTCTTCCCTGCTTGCTTTCTGTCTCTCTCTCTCTCTCAAAAATAATAAACAATAAAAAAAATTTTTGAAAGGTTGAGTAAGAAAGAATTCTGATTGTCTACATGACTGTCTTCAAGGTGGGATGTCAGTCTTCTGCCTTCAGTCTTGGACTCTGACTAGAACTTAAACCATCAGCTCCCCTGGTTTTTAGGCCTTCAAAATCAGACTAGAACTATACCATTGGCTCTCCAGGGTCTCTGGCTGATCTTGGACTTCTCAGCCTCCATAATCACCTGAGAGAATTCCTTATAGTAATTTGTATATATAGGGTATATATGTGTGTGTGTATCCTATTGATATGTATGTCCTATTGACTCTGTCCCTTTGGAGAGCTCAGACTAATATACACTCCCAAGACAAAGGCCCCAGTCAGAAACAGAAAGGCAGCTGTACCCCCAAGGCCAGAAGCAGATGGCAGGGTGCTAGTTGTCACCAAGGCCAGCCTTTGATGAATCAGGCTTCAACTCTGAATGAGGGCTGCAGGTCCCAGAACTATAGATACATATCTTTCCAGCCTCATAAGGGATCAGACCTTTTATGTTTGGGGAATTGGTAAGATAAAAATCCTTAGAAAACTATAGTCAGTTAACATTCATTTCCAGTGCAATGCCCCTTGATGGCTTTGCTAGACACAAAACAGAGGGAGAAGATGCTACAGGAGGAAGTGGGGGACTTAAGACTGTCATTTAAAGACCAAGACCAGCTGGGAGCAGTTTTAATGTTTCTGTTTATAATAAAGGACTGAAGTTCTGGAAAGTTGCTTCTCTGTGCAAAAAGATGAGTGGCTGTGAGCTTGGGGGGGTGACAGAGGGGAGTGCAGAATGGTTTATTGGTGTCACATAAAAATAACGAAGACCCTTGGTGGCCCTTATCTTGATTTTGCAAATCATGCAGCATGAATAGAGAATTTTTCCTGGGCTTTTATCACTTCTTTTTCTTTTCCTTTTGGGGCAGAGTTGGGGGAGCAATGGACAGACAGAAGGAGGTTTAATTCTCTGTGATCAACAGTAGAGAGGCCAGAGATTACCCACTAGAAAAAGCTTCACTCCTGGGGTCCTTCAGAAGTCTCCCTCCCCAGGCACTCAATGTGAAATTTTCTCCTTGCCCACCTCAAGGAGCTAGACATTCATCTGGAAGAGTCATCCCATGGAAGAGGGCAAAGATCTGCTCACTAGGGCTTTACATGAAGCACACTGACCGCTCTTCCACTACCATTTTCCCTGGACATTCATGGTGTTGAACATCACAGTACGAAGCTGTGTTCTGCCACAAGATCACACACCTGCATCTCTGCCAGCAGGAACTGGGCAGCCAACCATTCTGGCAGCACCTTGCCTGATTAGTCTTTCTGAGAGCTTCCTGGAAGGGACCAGACAAAAAGCAAGCCTTGGGGACAAGGCCTATTGTCCAGCAGCAGCCCCTGTCTCTGCCCCTGAGCTCAGAGGTGTTGGTAGTGATGATGGGCTGATATGAGCATGGATTTGACTTCATGGAACTAAGACTTACTGTAAACCCAGAGGAATCCCATCACAGACTGGGTTCCTCAGGATGCAGACCCTGAGATGGAGAGGAACAGGCAGGATGTTATTAGGAGAAACTGTAGGGATCAATATCTGCTGGGAGGGGGGAGGCAGAGGGAAACACTGGGCTGGGATGCAGGACCGACAGAGGCCTCAGCCAGCCTTGCAGGGAGCTCTGCAGCTGTGGACCTGCAGAGATCCTCCTGGTAGGATGATGCTGGGACTACGTATGCTCCACTGATCAGTCACTGGATGTAAGATGCTCTGGGAAGGTATGTGGTCTTGGGAACCCAAGAGGGAAGCAATGCTGCTTCCCTCAAGATAACCCCACTTGAGGGACAGCTGGGACAACCCTACAGTTGCTTTCCCACCCTTCATTGCTGGTTTGCACATTGCAGGGTCTTCCCACTTCCCCTGGGCCTAGCTCCTAGGATTCCCTGAATGTTCTCTAGGTCTGCAACAGTATGTCCAGGAGTGCTCTGTAACAATGACCACGCTCTAGGCTTGGGCCGAAACATATATGATAACCTTTATTTTATAGAAGGGTAGAATTTTGAGGAAAGAAAGGATAGAAGAGCTCACTAGCTGAGGAAGGCATGATGGGCGTTCTGAGATTAAGCACCTGCACAGGTGCCTGCAAAGTTTTTTGTCGTTTGTTTTAATTTTCTTTACTTTTAATAAACTTTTAATATCTGAGTGGCACAAATAAATTCTCCAATCTTCTAGTCAGTCTGGGTGAGACTTATTCATTCTCTGGACATTTCACTTTCTTTCTGGGCAGTGGTTGGCAGAAAAGCTTTGTTGGGCACATTGTCAGTCCTGAGCAGAGTTAATTCTTTCAACTTTTGCCCTTGGCCACCACCAGCCCTGCTGGGTTTGTGAAGACACCAGCCTCACAGGCATGTGAGCTGGGTCAGCCAATTCCTCTGGTACAATCTGCACAGGCTGGTAAGGGCTGAGTCTGCTGGCAGTGGGACCTGCAACAGAACACTTGTGCCTTAGGACCCAGTGTCACCTCCACTTTGGGCCAGGAAGTAAGCAGAGGAATCCCTGTCACGGAGAGAGGAGAATAAAGGTCAAGTTGAAAGAAGAGAGCCCAGCCTAGGAGGAAGGAAAGGCACAGCTGCTGACCAGGACATTTCTCAGACACAGGCCTGTAGAGCTGAGCAAACCACTCCAGGAGACTTGCCGTTACCTGAGATAGCAGGGTGGTCATCAGCCTCTTCTCGCCATGAGAGCCTTGTTCCTTAGGCCAGCAGGGCCTGAGGAAATCATCCCCACATTGATTCTCTGCCAGTAAACCCACCTCATGCTCAGAAAGCCAGAAAGCTCACTGTTATCTTCACACTCAGCACCACAGCTACTGAATTACAACTCTTATTCACCAGGGATGGGGGCAAGTGCAGGGAGGGGATAGGCAGGAAGGCCATCTGCCCTGTAGCCCTCACCAGCGTTCCTCCCCTGGTTTATTGTGTTCAGGCTCCAGCCTAGCTGGAGAGCAACTTCCCCCTCCCTGGCACCACTCTTTACAGAAGAGCCAAGGCCTGTGGGAATGGCTGTGCCACCACCCCTCATGCCCAGCCACTGGGACAAAACCTTGGTGCCTTCTAGTCTTAGGTGCCTCTCTTCTGGGTGTGGGGAGTCATATCAATGAGAAGCCTTTACTGCGAAGATTAGAGAAAAAGGGTCAAATCCTCAGAAGTGGGGAGTGCTGTAAAACAAGGTCCCCAGGTGGGAATCAACAGATAGGCAGGACTGACTGAGCACCTCTGTGCAGACTAACATAACCCCCACAGCATTTCAGCCAGGCAGAGTATGTCTGCATGGGAGCCTAGGGGAAGGCTGGGAGGAGGATGAAGAAATGGGGAGGGTGGGGATAAAGGGGGATGGGAAGGATGGTGAGTATGGTGGGGATGGAGAGGATGAGGGAATAGGGATAATGGGGAGATGGGGAGGAGGGGGGATGGAGAAGCTGGGGAGGATGGATAGGATGGGGAAGATGGAGAGGATGAAGAGGATGGATAGGATGGAGAATAGGGAGGATGGGGAGGATGAAGAGGATGGAGAGGTTGGGGAGATGGGGGGAATGGGGAGGATGGGGAGGATTGGGGGAATGGGAAGGATGAAAAGGATGGGGCAGTGGGGTTGATGTAGAGGATGGAGGAATAGGAAGGATGGAGAGGATGGGGGGATGGGGAGGATATAGAGGATGGGAGATAGGTACGATGTGGAGTATGGGGAAATAGGGGAAACAGGGAGGATGGAGAGGATGGGGGTATCAAGAAGATGGAGAGGGTGTAGAGGATGGGGGGATGGGGAGGATGGAGAGGATAGGAGGATTGGGACCATGGGATGGATGGATAGGATGGGAGGGTGGGAGGATGGGGGGATGAGGATGATAGGGAGGATGGTATGGTCATGGAGCAGATGGGAAGTATGGGGGAACCAGGGATGATGAGGATGGGGAGGATGGGGAAGATGGGAAATGGGGAACATGGGGTGAATGGGAAGGATGGGGGGTGGAGGGATGGGGGAGATGATATGAACCCATTTTGTAGCTCAGGTCTTTGGACATATGGATAGCTCCAGGGAGAGGGGATACTGGAAGTCGATGGAGGTTCCATTTTTCAGGCCCTCTGTATGGACAAGTGATCCAGGCAGCACAATTCCAAGGCTGTATTAATTTTCTATTGTAACAAACAACCACAAACTTAGTGTATTAAAACAGTGTAGATTTATTATCATTTGAGAGGCTAGAAGTTCAAAATGGATCTTACTAGGCTAAAATCAACATGTTGACAGAGCTTTGTTCCTTCTGGAGGTTCTAGGGGAGAGTCTGTTACTTGCCCTTTTCCAGATTCTAAAGGCTGCCTGCATTTCCAGCTTCTGGAGGCTTATGGTCAGTCACATCAGTCCAACCTCTGTTTCCATAGCCATATCTCTCCTGACTCTATGCCTCTTGCCTCCCACTTACAAGGACTCTTGTGGTTACATTGGACACAACAGGACAATATCTCCATCTCAAGGCTCTTAACTTAAACACACCTGCAAAATCCCTTTTGCCATGTGAGACAACATAGTCACAGGTTCTGGGGTTTAGGATGTGGGCATCTTTGGGGGTCTTCATTCAGATTACTGCAGAGGTCTCATGACCTCAGAGTGTGAGCAAGAAGCTTCTCCCACGTTCTGCTTGGTGAACAGCAGGTCTAGCACAGGTGGGTCCACAGAAAGCACAGCCCAGCCTGCTCCAGGGAGGCAACTCCCAGGGTGAGCATGGCAACCACACCCAACAATCTGTATCCTAGGCAACAACCATCTCTCCATGTTGTTTGTTTGAACATCCCACCTTCCACGAGAGAGGCTATCAACCACAGAAATTCTTTTTATAAGTTTTCCTTGCAACAAGGGCAAGAGCATGTTACCACATTCTGGCCAAGGGGACTTGAAGATTTCTGGGGGCTTTGGATCATCTTTTCTTCTCTGAATAAAAGAGATAGAGATGACTGGGGAGCCCCTATTCCTTCATGCTTGCAGGTGCTGTGTGAGAACATGATACCTAGATTTTGGCAGACATTTTGCCACCATGGGGGGAAGATCAAGAAAACCAGGAGAAGCCAACCCAGAGGCTTCTGAGCTGCTGAAAATCCATTTGAATGTCCTGCCTTTGTATTTATTGCTATGATAAGAAAGTAAATTCTTATTGTTTGAGCCACTGTTATCCTGAGAAACTTTACTTGCAACCAAATTCTGTCTGAGGGACAAGAGGGTCGGGCTGCTGCAAAGGATGGCAGAGACAGTGGCATCTTGGGCGTGTCTGTGGATGGAGCATGTCGATATGTGTCTCATGCATAAGAACATTGCATTAGTTTACTAGGGCTGTCATGACAAATTACCACAAACTGAGTGGCTTATAACAACACAAATTTCTTCTCTCACAGTACTGGAAGCCAGAAGTCCAAAATCCATAGGTGTCAGGAGGGACGTGCCCCTTCAGAAACTCTAGGGAAGAATATCCTCTTCTTCTCCATCCGGGTGACCCCGGATGTCTCTTGGCTTGTGGCAGCACCACTGCAATCTCTGTCCTGTCATCACATCTGCTTTTTGGTGTGTGTTGCTCTGTGTGTCTGTTCTCTTATGAGAATACCAGTCATTGGATTTAGGGCCAACTCTAATTCAGTGGCATATCATCTTAAAGATGCAAAGACCCAATTTCCAAGTAAGGTCACATTCTGAGGTTTGGGTGAACATGAGTTTGGGTGAACACTAACTTTATCAATAAGGATAACAACTTTTAGGTCACTATGAGGCATACTCCAAGTATTTTCCAAACCACTCAGAGAAGTTTTCCAAGAGTTAAGGTCCTTCATAGAGCCACTGAAGTCTGAATTACTATTGTTTTGCAACCCCACTCTAACCTCTAAGCCATGAGACTTGGAGAAACTCAGTCTCCTATTGCATTGAATCACAAGGCAGGCATGTTTTCAGGACTAATGAAGACCTGGAAATGCCAGTGAGATCACAGAGTCATAATTTCTACTCAGTCACACAGAAGCAAACCAAACAGCAAAGGAGCAGGGCCTCCAGGCATTAGCACAGAGTTCATGGTACAAAGAGATCTGGAAGGATTGCTGTTGAATATCATTCTCAATGAGCCGTCATGAATCTACATGTACTGGGCACTGTGTGAAACAGGACTGGGCTCACCTCCTGACCTCCCCAGCCCTGGCAGTGACCAGGGAGAAGGGCTTATGGGAAGCAGAGCTGCCTAAGGCCCACTGACAGAAAAGAACAGGGAGTTTGTATCTCAGCAGAAATAAAGCCACGATGCCTCAAGAATGTGAATGCAAAGCACTTTGCCCTCACCTGCACAATCTAGCAGTGGGTTGGGAGAACTTCCAAAGACTCAGAGCTTCCTGAATTACTGTGGAAATGGCCAGGGTCAGAAGATACTGGATAATGAGCATTGATTTGGGGGTTTCTGAGGATGTGAACCAAACATGAGCAGGTTTATTTTATAACAGGAAAACCCAAGGCTGGGAGAAAGTAGGCAACAGGCCAAAGTCACCAAGTTGGTCATCTGCAGGACCAAGGCTTGGTCCACATCCTCTGTGGAGCTGGGATCACTGGGGCTGCTGCTTCCTCTCTGAAAGAAAGTGCAACCTGCTCCCACTCTGTGAAGAGCAGAGGCTGGGTGACAGTCCTCAGAGCCCTCTATCTGTCCTTTAGAAACTAACCCCCAAATATTCTCATGAGATTCCTGGAGGTACCAGCCAAGTATCTATCTTGTGGAAAACTGGGAAATTGAGGACCAGAGACTACAGGCACTTTTGCAGGGACCCATTGTTACTGTCACTTTCCCATGGCATTCACAGCCAAAATGCAAGCTCAGCCAAAGCCAAGAAAATAGTAACAAAGTCCTCATCAGTAAAGTTCTTGAATAAATGACCAGCTCACAGAGAGGTAGGAGGCTTAGCTGTATCCAGACACCTGGGCAAGGATGGGTCTCAAGGGGGCAGTGCCTGTTAGGTGGGAGAGATTCACCAGCTTTCCCATCTCAAATGAGCAATTCTAACCTCAAGAGGAATCTGAAATTCAAGACAAAGCTTCCAAGAGCAATGAACTGCCTTCATTCTCACTATTTACTCTTTTTAAAAAATGTGTATTTATTTATTTTGAGAGAAAACACAGGGGAGGGACAGAGAGCGAGGAGAGAGAATCCCAAGCAGGCTCCACACTGTCAGTGCAGTCATATGCAGGGCTTGACCCCACATGCTGTGAAATCATGACCTGAGCTGAAATCAAGAGTTGGACACTCAACTGACTGAGGCAGCCAGACTCCCTTCTTCACTATTTACTCTTCATGTGTTTTACCGCCCTGAATGTTAGAGACCAAGACAGAGCAATGAGGCAGAGTGCTGTGGTTTCCCTTATTCTCAGGCAAGTGTGTCTGGACCCTATCTGGACTCCTGCCCCTCCCCATCACTTCCAGCTCCCACCCAGAACCCTAAATATCCCCAAGGGACAGTGGGGATAACTGGGGCACAGGGTTGAGTTAGATATTTTATATATATTTTCTCATTTACTGTTGACCTTCCAGGGATACTGGAAAAATAAGTTCTCCCTTTTTTTAAAGATGTTTTTAAGTTTATTATTTTTTATTTTTTATTTTTGAGAGTGAGAAAGAATGAGCAGAGAAGGGGCAGAGAGAAAGGGGGACAAAAGATCTGAAGCAGGCTCTGTGCTGATAGCAGAGAGCCCAATGTGGGGCTCAAACTCATGAACCATGAGATCATGACCTGAGCTGAAGTCAGATGCTTAATTGACTGAGCCACTCAGGCACCCCTCTCTCTCTTTTTTTAAAAGTTTATTTATTTTGAGAGAGAGAAATAGAAAGTGAGCAGGGAAGGGGTGTAGTTCTCCTGATCTTAAAGTAAGGAAACTCTGAAGTCTCTCTTGTTCATCATTAATTCAATATATATGAATTAAGGAGGCAGACACTGAGCTATGAGGTAGCCCTTGCCTTCACAGAGCCTTCAGTTATGGTAGAGATGATATAATCATAATAGCAAATGAAAAATAGTGGTTGTGGTGCTGGTCATGAGAGAGGAATATCAGCAGCCTTTTCTATAGGAGCTCATGGGAGCCTGCAGCAGGGGATTTGGCCCAGTCAAGGTAGTTGAAGTGACCCTCAATTTTAGGCCAGAATGATGAGTAAGAGATGACCTGGCAAACAAGGGAGAGAAGGACATTGTTTTATGCAAAGGAACAGCAGATGCAACACCCAGGGAAGATAAAGAAAAATGGTAGATACAAAGGTCATGAAGGGTAGTGCAACTGGGGGATAGGAGTGGAGGAGATGGGCCTTGTTGTTCAGGGTAGGGGGCTCTGCCTATAAGGCAGCAATAGAAAACCAAAGGAAAGCTTAAGTGGTGACACAATCAGCCTCACGTTTCAAATTATTCATCCTGGCTATAAAATGAAGAAACATGGGGCAGCATGGGCACAGAGGAGTTGTGAAGAGGACATGTCAATAGTCCAGGTGACAGGGGATTTGAGCAGGGGTATCACATAGGTAGCAAATGGCAAAGCCTGGTTTCAAATCCAAGCCTGAGTTAGATGCACTGCACTGAGCTTCATGGATACCATGTCTTAAACACTCCATGAGCTGCCATGTCTATTCCTTGCAGCTTGTTAAGAAAGGGTCTCTGGGACTATGTCAACCAAGGCACAAAGAATGTTCAAAGAATGCCAAGTTTGTTCCTTTATAGTGCAGTTCTGAAAGAAAGATCTCTGCCACCATCCTAGGAAGACTATGCTAAAGTGGGCCTCAGTGAGCCTCTGTTCCCTCAGTCCCTGGAGGAGAAGACATGCTTTTCACATAAAACATTGTCTGACCAGAGAGCTAACTTACTCGAGTTTTAGCCAAAGTTGGAAATCAACACCTACCCTAGGTTTCTGGAGTTAAATGGGTTCAGAGATGTAGGTGACTGCGCTGTAGTAAGAACTTTATGCTATAAAACACTGCACACATTTTAGAAGTGTTAATTGGTTAGAGTGTCATAATTTTTACACACATGTAAATAAGGTTAATGAATTTTATTCCACACAGATGATTTAAATTGTAAAACAATCAAATTACTTTTCAGGTAATACTTTGGGCCCAAATCAAATAAAATTTCAAGTCATTATAAGTTTAGAAAAAGAAACTAATTTGAATATGTGATTTAGATCCATTAAGAGTCTTCTCAACTTTAAATAGTGATAATAGAAATCAGAAAAACTCGAGAGTGGTTAAGATTAATTAAGAGTGAATGCATTTGGGAAAAGGAAATTATGGTGCTGTAATTTTAGAATGCAAATGAGGTCAAAAAGTTTAAACTAATGTGCATCTATATAAACACTGCCTCAATAAAGGAAAAATACTTCATTACAAGGATTTATAAGTACTGTATTCTGTACTCCTTGTTACATAAGTAGCAACACATTGACAAACAGCAACCTGTTGTCAGCTCATTAGAATACCCTTATGGCTGCTGATAGTTACACTGGTACCAATTTAGAATTCTTGTTCCTCAACATTCTCTGCAGCCTGATTTCTTTGCCCTAGAAGGTAAACAGTGTTGGTAACCCGCTCAGTCCCTTTGAACCTCTTTTTACTGGCTTAATGTGCCCATATCCTATTTTGTGGACTTTTCTAGTAAAGGCTCCCACCTGCAAATGATCTTGAGGCAATTTGATTGAGGGGTCTGGGGACACCCTAACCACCCAGCTAGTCAGGAGTACTTGGAAGGTTTGCTCACCAGCCCTCACCCCTGGGATCTGTGGCCAGTAGCTGGTGTGAGGGTCCTTTGCCCTGAGGTGGGACAAAATCTGGGGTGTCATTTATGTCACACAGGTCCCCAAAGGATGGGCAAGGATGAGGCCTCAACAGACATCACAGCTGAGCTTGAAGAGTCTGTCAGGGGGAAGCAGGGAGGAGTAGCAGAAGAAGAGGGCAAAGATGTGGGTTCAGCTCAAGTCTGCCTCTACCTGATCATACAGGGTCCTACCCTGAGGCAAGGCAACTGGACTTTTATATCCCTACATCAGTTAGTGCCTGCCTGTGAGCCAGCCACTAGGGGGTGGATAATAGGCTAACCCAGGGCAATCCTCCAGAGACCCAGGAGTCATTAGTAGCCCACACTCACAGCAGCTGAGGGATAAGTTTCCCAGCTCATTAAAGGGAAGCTGAGCAGAGCACTGCAGCTTTTATTCCTCTTCCTATCCTGCTTCCTACCTCTCCTTCTCTTTCCCTATCTTGCCTCCCTGGAGCACTGTCTGAGTGGGAACCCTCATTACAGACACTTCTTCTAAAAAACTCAACCTAGGACACCCTACAGTGCTAACGCTTAAGAGTTTTATTTGCTTTGATGACCACAGATTTGCCCTCATCCTGCAAGCCTCTTGATTCCAGGCTAGGGACAGCATCTGCAGCAATGGGTTCCTGCAGTTCCCACCAGCAGGGAATCCATGTTCCCTTCTACTAGTAATGGTACTTCAATTTTCCTCTAAGGAATCAAATTTCCTCTTCTCTTAATCAGTAAGATTTGGGTATAGTGCATGTGCACACACGCACACTCTCTCTCATACATGCACATGTACCACACACACTCATATACATACACACTCACACAGGCACTAGAGGGAGCCGTCTCACCTAGGCCTGGATAATCAGAGTCAAGGGATGACATATGATCTGGGTTGATCCAGTGAGCCTGAGCCCTGGGAGTTTGGAACCCTTGGGAAATGATACCGTGCTCTCTCTCCACTGAGATGGTTAATCTGCAAGAAATAAACCTGAGGCTGCTGAGGGTCATCTTTCTTCACATAGCTAAATTCTGCCCTAGATGGAGGCAATCACAGAAGCATGAATGATATCTGGCAACAGCATGTGAGTCTTGAGCCATTCTCTGGACTTTTCAGTTGTGTCAGCCAATTCAGTCCCTTCATCTAGTAAGCACTGTGTAAGCCATGGGGAGATGAGTTTCAGTCACTTACAAGCAAATGAGCCTCCTCTGACTAATATTGCTGATAAGAGTCTGGTGAAAAACAGCTGTAGATGGCATAAAAAGTGTGTTCTCATTGTCTGGAGTCCTGGCAGCTATGTGACCTTGATTAAGGTGTATCCCCTCTCTGTGCCTGTTTCCCTATTTGTACTATGTATCTCCTCGATGTGGAGGCAAATCTCTCCCTCTGGGACTCTGGATAATTCCTCTGGGAGTGTTCTCTGGATGCCACACTCTCCCATCTAATCTCCGCTCCCCAAGACTTTGAGCTCTGATGCCACAATTTCCTCACAAGGGCCAGATCCTCCCCCTGCCCCTAACTCCACCTTCAGGGACCAGTCCAGGAAGATCAATGGGGCCCAACATCAGTTTACACATCTGGGAGCTGAGACCCTGCCCAGGAGTCCTCTGTCTACTGGAGTAACCTTGTGATCTTTGTGAGGACACGACTTTCGCTTATTATTTCACTCTCCATTCAGACAAAGTCAACCTCTGTGGACCGCCTCTCTCCTGGGCCCCACATAGCTGCACACATGCAGAGAGTCAGGAGTTAGATGCTAACTGCATGTTCCAGCTACTCTATCACCAGCTGTGTCATCTTGTTACTTTACATTTAAAAGCCTCGGATTCCCATACATATAATGGGAATCATAAGCATCAGATGTGAGTGTCTTTGGGCTGAGTTGAATTTTCTCAGGGTTAAATAACACATTGTAGCGGATAGTGTCAGGCTCTGTCCATATTCCCTGGGATCACTTCATCATTGTCCCATCCCCTCACTGGCCCTAGACCAAAACCTTCATCTGTTTCTGGAAAGGCTCCCTTCAAGCTTCTGGAAAACACTTCATCTTCAGTCAAGGAAGAAAAGCCAAAAAATACCTGGTTAATGTACACCTCCTTCATCTCCACTCCTTAACAAATGCCTGAGAGCACAGGGGTACAAATAGGCATAAATGTGCTAGATCTGGGCAGCTCCAAGACTGGATGCTTCCAAGGTCCTCTTCTGTGGGGCTTTGCTTGGCACCATATCCTTCCCTTCCCAGACCCATATCCCCCTTCCCTTCCATGTTTTCCTGGGGACAGCTCCTACTAAATCACTGTCTAATGCTTAATGGAGTATCTTACACATAACAGGTGCCCCAGCAGTGATGGCTGCCTTGCTGTTATAGAGTACCTGCCAGCACTAGCTGCATAAACACAAACAGCACATAAATCCCAGGAGGTGGTCACACGTGTGCATGCCAACATGTACACCAACACACACACACATACACATGCACACATGCACACATGCATGTTTGTTCCTGGGAAAGACAGCAAACATCCCTACATGGTATAGATGATGCTCCTCTTAGTCATGTATGTTGAAAATGTTACTGTGAAGCCAATGCAAGAGTGTAATACTCTTGTTTTGAGACCTGTCCCCAAGAATTAAGCCAAGCCATCTGGGGCTACTTTACATGGGCATCATGAAGCCGGCAGTTTCCCAATGTGTCCAAGAGCTAGCTAACTAAACAGCAGAGTCACCTGTCATATTTATGTTTTCTGTGATTTACCAGGACCCGGTAAAAGGGTTGGCAGGACAGAGAGAGGCCTAAGGAGAACCACAGGGAGACTTGGAGGATACTCAGGAAAGGAGGAGCCCTCTATGGTTGGGGAGTGTAAGGGGGCTCTCAGTCAGAGGCCCATCCATGTGCTGGTTGCTGTGAACACCTCAAGCCCCAGGCTGGGTCCTGACGGGTGTCAGAAGGATGGTGGGACACTTCATATGAAAGTGCATGGGGATGTCATGCTGACTCTGAAACTAGTCAGATGAAAGCCTGGATCTTCTGAGAGCCACAGTATCAAAAAAACCTGCTTGAGAGACACCACTCCAAAAGGAAACAAAGCTGTGAATTAGCAGCAACATGAAGAGAGGATTTATAACATCTGTTGACCATCTCAATTCCATCATTTCTGAAACCTGGAAACTCTCTGTGGCTGAGCCAGTTCATTCCCTTGTTAGCTTCAGCCAGTTTAAGAAAGGCCCTGCCACTTTAAACAGTGACTATGGGAAGATGAGATAGTAACTACAGGCAGAGAGCATTGTGGGCACCAGTGGAAACCAAGTTCACAGCTGGTTCTTTGTGCCTTTAGCTCATAACTGGCACCCATAATGTGAAACTTACCTGAAGATATGTGGAATCTTCCTAAACCTACCCCTACCCCTTCATCTGCCCATATCTAACCATTCAGGTAGAGGACCCCTCACTGAAGAATACCTCCTGAAAGCAAACATTCTAACCTAGGCCCCTAAGCCTTCACATCACTTTGCAGTGTGGAGGGGAACTGAGGTCTGGAGAGCCAGCTCTGTCAGACCTGGCCAGGCCCAGGGAGCTGTTGGTGTACTGCTGACTACTGAGGAGACACACTGTCTATTCAGTTACCTTGAAAGAAAGAACAGGACTCCAAGTCTGTTCCTTGGGAGTGAAGAGGAAAGCAGGCAGAGTTACAATAGCAGACATTAGCACACGCCTAAACAAAGCCACCTTTCATCTGAGAGGCTCACAGAAGCCAGCAGGAACCAGAGGAAGTTCAGGAAGCAGCTCTGCAGCATCATTAATACAGTGCAAATAGTCACCAGGTGAGATCTGGCCTCTGCTGCCATGCTGACTTCACAGGGGAAAAAGGCATTTGCATTTTCTCTCACCACAGAGGGGTGCCAATTCCCTCCAGGATTAGAAAAAAGTTGCAATTCTTAGTAGCTCTTCACTGATGGGCTTGAATCCTCTGCCAGGCCTCCCCTCCCCAAACTTTTCCCTTTGTGCCTCTAAATCCTATGGGAAAAAAATAAAATCTGGAAGCCAGTTTATCTAGGGGCTGAGAAGCAGTAGAAATTTTGCCTCATTTGTTCAACCTTTCCTCAGGCTAGACACAGGGCTGGACCAGAAATTCAGCCAATACAGTCTGGCACATAGCCTCTCGGGCAGGGTTTTGCAATTAAAATTTAAATAAAATAAATATAACAAATGTGATTTTGCTCCTTGACATGCCGTGCAAGAAATAAAAGCACTACATGTATGTTTTATCCTAAATAAATGAATCCAGCTCATTTATTGCCCTCCTACCTACTCCTTCACCAACCATTGATGGTGGGCTATAGCACCTCCCACCTCCATAGTGTAGGAACCCCCACACCCTCATATGTCTTCAGTCTCTGGGGTTATCACTTTCGAGGTTCCCTGCCTCCTCATGGTGGATGAGATTGACTCCAAGGCTGTACTTTCAATCTTTCCACTGATATGCCCCGATTAGAGAGTCCCCCCGAAAACAAACCACCAGAGTCCAGAGTCAAAGCCAAGCGGCAAGGGTCGTTTATTGTAGGTTCGAACCCGGTCCTCCGCGCACTCGTTGCCGGTGACGCTAAGAGGCCCCGAGCAAGGATCTTACAGCTTCTTTAATAGACAGGCAGAAATAAGTTAGGGATTTTTTGAGGTTACAGAGCTGTTATTGGTTGACATTTAAATTTGAACACTCAGCAGAACTCGATTGGTTCCCGCCTTTATTTCAAACCATTCAGCAGAACTTGATTGGTTCCCGCCTTTATGTCAGACTACAACCGGGCGTGCCCTGGCTGGATTCGGGAAACGGGGGTGGGGGGGGGTGGGGGGGAGAGGGGAAAGATCTTTTCTTTGCAGTTGTGAGTACACCTGGTAATTTTTCTCTTAGCCTCTCATCCACACCAAGCCTGGCCCAGGCCCTTTCAGATTCAACATACCCAATATCTGTGACACTTCTCTAGGAATTCCAAGGAACTGCCCTCTCCCCAGCATCCTAGGGTATGTACAAGACAGCACAGGTGTCCTTCCACCATCCTGATCTCCCCAAACCCTCTCTCCCCTAATACCTTAACTGGCTCACTGCCCCCTACCTTTATTAGGTCATTTCCTCTGTTTAAGTTCCCTTCAATGGGGGAATGAATATTGGCGGGAGAAGGAACCTTTGGGTACTGAAAAGTTCCCCATCTCCATCTGGGTGACAGGTACACAGACACAGGTGTGTACAGATGAGAGATTCAAGGAGCTGCACACTCAATATCAGTGCACTCAATACACATTACTGCTCAGTTGAAAACATATGCCCCCCTCCCCAACCCAAGAAAAATTTGTTAGCTTAGACTGAAGGTGGCAAATGGCCAACGTATGGCCTCACAAAATGGCTCATAGCTTCCCCCTAATAGTTTTGGCCAGGTCTGCACAGTGTGTGCTTTTAACAAAACTGTTTTCATCCTTTAAGACAGAAAATTTTACGTAAAATTCTGGATTTCTGGTTCCAATCAGAAGCCTCAGGGGCACTTGACCTCCAGTCGTAGGTATTTGATTTCTAACCACCTATTCAGTCATTAAAACACATAATACAAAGACTCCTTGAAGAAGTATTAGGACTAGTTTCCAGAAGGGCATGGAGATGAGGAGCAGGGGGGCAGTGTTATAATGTGGGGATTCATCTCATTCCTTTGTGAAATAATCACCACAGAAGAAAACAATTTTCTACTTTTTCTATCAGGTTTCTCTGAGATATCAAATAAACAAAACTGTTGAAGTAAAAAATGCATATATATACATCTATACATATCTAGCCAGCTAGCTATTCAAACATACACACTTTTTCTTTCTTCTATTTCACTTAAATTTTCACTCACTTGTTCCTATTCTATTTTTTTTCTCTCTTTCATAGGTTGCTATTAATTTCTTACAGCAATTTACAAATGCCCCACTACTCTAAGAATCATTGAAATCACAGTTGGGAACCTCAATAATTTCACCAAGGCAGAAGCTATTAAATACAAACATTGGCAAAAGTTTTCAACGCTGCAGAAAATCATGAAAAATGCCAAGGTAAGCTCATTGCTGCCGCGGATTTAATTCGTCCTCTTCTTAAAAGCTAGAAATCCCCTCTCTGCCCAGCAGGACCTGAACAAGCCTTAAATGAAGGCCATGTGAGGCCACATCAGGTTGCTTCCTCCTCTCCCCAAAACCCAGCATGGTAGAGGAACAGACAGCCCTGAGGGAGAAGGAGATGGAAAGCCCTCCTAATTTTTCTCATCTCATTTCAAGCTCAGGACTGAAATGGATGGAACAATAGGTAACCCTGCAGCCTGCAGACTCCACTACTGATGATAACCATGAAAACAAAGCTACCTTTTATACTTGTTCTGCTTTGCACTTTTCAAAATCATTTCCTTATAGGTACTTATTGAAACCTCAAGAGGTGGAGAAGCTGCCCTTGAAATTTGCGTGGTGAGGGCCTACGAAAGGAAGAGCTCAAGGTTGCTCTGCAATTTGCCATCAAACCAGAACTAGAACCAGGGTCTCTAGACCTCCACTACTTCTTCTTTCTAGACCCAGAACACATCCCAGTTCTGCTGAAGCCAACACCTCATCTCACTACTGGCTGGATGAGAGAATGTGACACTATGTACCCTGTCTTTGGTCTTGTCTGTTTACCCAAACCAGCCCCTAGGGACAGAGTTGTTCAACCATAATTAGATTTAGCTAATGAATTCTGAACATTTTGTTTATCATAACAGTTAGGAATCTATCACTCAGATTGGGCAAGTGATCAGACTTCAGTACAGTGGTTGTTT
The DNA here is from genome assembly GCF_018350155.1 of Leopardus geoffroyi. Taxonomy (NCBI): domain Eukaryota; kingdom Metazoa; phylum Chordata; class Mammalia; order Carnivora; family Felidae; genus Leopardus; species Leopardus geoffroyi. The sequence goes on along the minus strand of NC_059335.1, from coordinate 23,543,330 downwards.
ACAGAGATGAGAGACTCTGATAGAGTTAAGGGAGCTAACAAGTGATTGTTGCCCCCTTGGTGGAGGCAGCCAGTACCTGGTGATCACAGGAAAATATTAACTACCACAGACTGAAGGATGAGGGGAGAAAAGAGTGTCATTGGGATCCAGCATGATTTGGAGATATATATATATATATATATATATATATATATATATATATATGCAGTAAAGAAAATTAACTATTGGGGCACATGGGTGGCTTAGTCGGTTGAGCATCAGACTCTTGATTTCAGCTCACATCATGACCCCAGGGTCACGGGATTGAGCCCCATGTTTGACTGCATGCTGAGAGTGGAGTCTTCTTAAGATTTTTTCTCTCTCTCCCTCTGCTCCACTCTTTCTCTCTAATCAATCAATCAATCAATCAATCACCATTGAAAAAACTCAACAACCGTTCAAGATAAAAATTCTCAGCTAACCCCAAATGGAAGAAAACTTCCTGAACCTGGGAAAATGGCAAGGATTTTTGTGTTTAATACTTTTAGCCAATATTACCTGGAAATTCTAGCCAATGGAATAAGACAGGAAGAAAAATAAGCATCTGGTCTGCAAGGGAAGAAATAAAGCTATCATTATTGGAAGATGAGAGGATGTCCTCTAAATAGAAAATTATGAGAAATCGAAACATAAAAAAATTGCTAGAACTAATAAGTAGGTTTTTCAAGGTCAAAGGATATAAAGTCTTTTTATTTTTAACATTGTATTTATTTATGCTAGAAGCTTATAAGAAATCTAAACACAAAAAATTTATTAGAACTAAGTGAGTTTTTCAAGGTCAAACAATATAAAGTCTATATATTTTAAAAATTGTATTTATTTGTGCTAGAAGCAATTCTTGGAAATTATAGCTTGAAAAGGAACAGGACCTCACATTTATTGTAAATTGATTTTTGACAAACGTGTCAAGACAATTTAATGGTGAAAGAATAGCCTCTTAAATGGTGCTGAAAAAAACTGGTTATCTAGATGTAAAACAAAGAATTTGAACCCCTACATCATCCCACATACAAACATTAACTGAAAATTAGTCAAAGACCTAACTGGAAGAGTTAAAGCTTTCACACATTTAGAAGAAAATATAGGCATAAAATGTCATGACCTTGAAGTAGGAAATAACTTCTTAGCTATGGAACCAAAGACACAAGAAACAAAAGAAAAAAAAACAATAAATCGGACTTTACTAAAATTAAAAACTGCTGTGCCTCAAAAGACACCATCAAGAAAGTGAAAAGACACTTACAACATGGGAGAAAGTACTTGCAAATCACATATGTGATAAGTGATTTATATCTAGAGTATATAAATAACTCTTAAAAATCAATAATAAAAAGACAGACAACCTAATTTAAAAACGAGTAAAGGATCTGAATACACATTTCCCTAAAGAAGATATATAAATAGCCAATAAGCACATGAAAATTTGCTCAACGTCACCAATCATCAGGAAAATGCAAATCAATAAGTAAGGAATGCAACATGATGAGATATCACTTCACATCCAGTAGAATGGCTATAATTAAAAAGTCAGATAAGGACAAGTGTTGATGAGGATACAAAAACAATGGAAACCTTCATATTCTGCTGATGTGAATGTAAATGGTGCAAGAAGTTGGAAAACGATCTGGTAGTTTCTTAAAAAGTTAAACATATGCATTTTGGAATCACATTACCATATGACCCAGTCATTTCACTCCTAGGTATATAACAAAGAGAAATAAAAACAAATGTTCTCATAAAAAAATATACACAAATGTTCATAATAGCATTATTCAGGGATACAATCCAAATGTCCATCAACTGTTGAGTGTATAGATAAAAGTAATATATACCTATACAACAGACTTGTCATTCAGCAGCAAAAAGAGATTGAAGTACTTACACATGCCCAGAGCATGGATGAATCTTGATTAACAGTGTGGTATGTGAAAGAAAACACTTATAAAAGACCACATGTTATATAATTCCATTTATATGAAATTCCCAGAATAGACATGTAGTTGCCTAGGGCTAAGGGGCAAGGGAGTGGGGAAAATGGGGACTGACTGCTAACAGATACAGGTTTGGGGGGGTGGGGAAGGTGATGTAAACGTTCTAAAATTGATTGTGGTGATGGTTTTACAACAGTGTGAATATATGAAGAATGACTGAATTATACACTTTAAATAGGTAAATTTTACAGTATCTCAATAAAGCTGTTTTAAAAAGACATACACAGAAAAAAAGCATGTAAAAGTATTTTCAATAGCATTCAAAACCAAAAATATTTGGGGTTAAATGTCTTTTTTTAAAATTTTTAATGTTTATTTATTTTTGAGACAGGGAGAGACAGCATGAATGGGGGAGGGTCAGAGAGAGAGGGAGACACAGAATCCGAAACAGGCTCCAGGCTCTGAGCTGTCAGCACAGAGCCTGATGCGGGGCTCGAACTCACGGACCGCGAGATCATGACCTGAGCCGAAGTCGGACGCTTGACCGACTGAGCCACCCAGGCGCCCCTGGGGTTAAATGTCTTAAAACATGTGCAAGATTTATTTAAAAAACTATAAAATATTATTAAGAAAAACTAAAGAATACTTAAATAAGTAGAGGGCTATACTGATATACCATTTTCATAGAAAAGTCAATATTGTTAGGATGCCAGTTCTTTTTTTTTTTTTTTTTTAATTTTTTTTTTTCAACGTTTATTTATTTTTGGGACAGAGAGAGACAGAGCATGAACGGGGGAGGGGCAGAGAGAGAGGGAGACACAGAATCGGAAACAGGCTCCAGGCTCTGAGCCATCAGCCCAGAGCCCGATGCGGGGCTCGAACTCACAGACCGCGAGATCGAGACCTGGCTGAAGTCGGACGCTTAACCGACTGCGCCACCCAGGCGCCCCAACCAGTTCTTATCCAAAAGATAGATGCAACATAATAAAAATCTTGTTAGGATTTTTTAAAATAGAAATTAAGGAGCTCATTCTAAAACTTGTGTAGAAATGCAAAAGACTCAGAATGGGAAAAGCTATTTTGAAAAACAAAAACAAAAACAAAAAAGTTGGAAGACTTTTGCTACCTTATTTCAAACCTTTTATAAATCAAGAAAATGACTGTGTTGGCCAGAGGGTTGACTTCATAAAAGACCAAGGGAACTTTTTAGAGTGAACACAACGTTCTCTTCTTGATTACAGTCGTGGTTACTCAAGGCATATACATCTTACAGACCTCATAAAGTTAGACACTTAAAATTGATGCATTTGGTTGTATATAAATTACAGAACAATAGTGTTGGCTTAAGAGTTAAATAAATTTGGGGCGCCTGGGTGGCGCAGTCGGTTGAGCGTCCGACTTCAGCCAGGTCATGATCTCGCGGTCTGTGAGTTCGAGCCCCGCGTCGGGCTCTGGGCTGATGGCTCAGAGCCTGGAGCCTGTTTCCGATTCTGTGTCTCCCTCTCTCTCTGACCCTCCCCCGTTCATGCTCTGTCTCTCTCTGTCCCAAAAATAAATAAACGTTGAAAAAAAAAAAAAGAGTTAAATAAATTTACTCAATTGACTTGAAAGTATATTAGACACAGCAGAAGACAGGATTGTTAAAACTAAAGTAGATCAACGGAAAAAATCTAAACAGTGTCACAGAGAGAAAAATAATTGAACAGGAAAAAAAAACTAAGTAGAGCATCTGAACCCAGTATAAAAATATCAAATTGTATAAAATACATGCAAGTGGAATTCCAGAAGGAAATGAGAGATAGAATGGGGAAGAAAAAGTATTTGAAAAAATAATGGCCATTTCCCCCGAATTTGATGAAATACCTGAAACTACACACACAAGAAACTCAATAAACCCAAGAAAGGTAAAGGCAAAGAGAATCATATCAGACTCATTATTTTCAAACTCCGGAAAATAAACTATTCAGTGAAAACAGTTCTATTACTTAGAAAGGATAAGAATCATGGTTCAGCAAAAATAATGAAAGTAGAAGACATCTTTAAATTCTGAAGGAAAAAACACCAAATTTTCAACGAAGAATTCTATGTCCAGAAAAAAAAAAATTCCTTCAAAAGTAAGAATTGACAGAATAGACATTACAGATATACAAAAGCTAAAAGAATGAATCAATTGTCAGTAAACCTGAACTACAAGAGGGAAAGAAAGAAAAAGAAAGAAAGAAAGAGAAAGAAAGAAAGAAAGAAAGAAAGAAAGAAAGAAAGAAAGAAGAAAGAAAGAAAGAAAGAAAGAAAGAAAGAAAGAAAGAAAGAAAGAAAAGGAAAAGAAAAAAAAGAAAAGGGGGAAGGAAGGAAGGAAGGAAAGGAGGAAAGAAAGGAAGGAAGGAAGGACGAAAATTCTTCAGTCTCAAAGGAAATGATACCAAATGGAAACTGATCTATAGGAAAGAATGTAATGCCAGATAAAGTAAATGAGTACAGGTTTGATTTGAGGAGAAATATGTGGGGTGTTCTGTGTGTAAGTTGTAGCTTAGGCAGGCAATGCAACCAGTGGCCTCTTTGTGGCAGACCTTAAAACTCTAAAGGGACTGTGGACTGGCTCGGAGCTGTGCTTTGGGCTCCTCCTGGAGAAGCTCTTCAAAATTGTATTGGCAGAATTCCTCAAAAACAGAGTCTAGGTTTTGACATCTATAGATTTCCTTGGTAGATGTCAGCATGAGCAGAAAAAGTTGCCACAGTTATCTGGTTTGAAAAACTTTACACTCAGTTAGTTAGTTAGTTATAATTGAGAGAGAGAGAGAGCACACATGAGTGGTGGAGAGGGGCAGAGGGAGAGAGAGAGAATCCCAAGCTTGATCATGGGGCTTGATCCCACAACCTCGGGATCATAACCTGATCTGAAATCGAGAGTCAGACACTCAACCGACTGAGCCAACGAGATGCCCCTACACTATGTTTAAAAACAAACAAACAAACAAACAAACATATAAACAACTAAAAGCTATATAGAAGGATAAACTTTGCTTTCCAACTCATTAAACTAATGAAAGATGTATGATAGCCTAGAATAATTATCAAAAAATGCCAGTCTTGAGCCATGATAAACAGAAAGTATAAAGACAATCAGTGAGAAAACTGTGGAAACTGGATGGGTTTCTGATATTCAAGAAGCAAACACTGCCAGAACATAAATCATAATGTATCAAATAATCAGTGGCTTTTCCAAATATATTATGTGGCAGAGAGTCTTTCCCACATGTCTTTCACCAAAGGATACCATTTATCTCCAAGGAGATATTTTCACCCCCAGAATTTGTTTTTCCAACTTCTCCAATTCAAGATTTCTTATGCTGAGGAATCACAAGACAACAGTGTCTGTATTTTCTAGGGCTTGCTTCCAGGAAGTATAAATAGACACTCCCTTACCTCTACCCCAATAATACCTTTTACCAAGGGATTTTTCTGGCCTGCCACAGCCTTCACTGACAATAAGAATAGCATCATCCAAGAGATGCTGTTTTTTACTACCATGTGCTAGATTTCACCCCACCACTGCCATCCTGAAAAATAATACTGAGTTACCCTCAGTGTTGAATTTCAGTCTTCAGATAATCCACCTGTGGACATCTAAAACAACTTAAACCTGGAAATAAGTTTAAAATGTATTGTCCTTTTTCAAATTTTGAAATTTGAATTAGTTAAATTTTGGATTATCTCTCATTTTAATTCAGGAAACTATTATTACTTAAGTGATCATACTTTTGTCCAGATGGAAGCTTTATAAAATTATAATTCCTAGGGTAAAGTTTTATAAATAAAACTGTTTAAAAGATTTTTTTTTAACTCATTTTGTGTTTTTAACTCATATTGTGTTTTTTGGTTTTGGTACAACATGAAAAGAGGTTAGAAATCATCACTCCATCCAAATAAGTAAAAAGCTGAACAAACTGAAAAAATTAAAAATTCTTAGATCCATCAGAAAAGTGAGGTAACAGGACAAAACACTGGCTCCAAATCAGAGAGGCAAGAAAATACAGATAATCACAACTGATTGGAGAAAATATCCACTAGCAGAAACTTCCAAGAGAAGCAGTGCCAGGAAAGGAAAACCTAAATTGTAGTTAACAAATTGCTGGAGGTGCAATGTGGACAAATTTGACAGCTGAAAATTCCAGGGAGGTCCAGTCATGGGGAGGCCCACTCTTGTGAGTTTTTTTTTTTTTAATTTAACTTTATTATTTTAAAAAAAAATTTTTTTTCAACGTTCTTTTATTTATTTTTGGGACAGAGAGAGACAGAGCATGAACGGGGGAGGGGCAGAGAGAGAGGGAGACACAGAATCGGAAACAGGCTCCAGGCTCTGAGCCATCAGCCCAGAGCCTGACGCGGGGCTCGAACTCACGGACCGCGAGATCGTGACCTGGCTGAAGTCGGACGCTTAACCGACTGCGCCACCCAGGCGCCCCTTAACTTTATTTTTTAAAACTTACATTCAAATTAGTATATAGAGAAGCAATAATTTCAGGAGTAGATTCCTTAATGCCCCTTACCCATTTAGCCCATCCCCCCTCCCACAACTCCTCCAGCAACCCTCAGTTTGTTCTCCATATTTATGAGTCTCTTGTTTTGTCCCCCTCCCTGTTTTTATATTATTTTTGTTTCCCTTCTCTTATGTTCATCTGTTTCATCTCTTAAAGTCCTCATATGAGTGAAGTCATATGATTTTTGTCTTTCTCTGACTAATTTCACTTAGCATAATACCCTCCAGTTCCATCCACGTAGTTGCAAATGGCAAGATTTCATTCTTTTTGATTGTCGAGAAATACTTCTCTCTCTCTCTCTCTCTCTATATATATATATATATATATATATATATATACACATATATATTTATACTACATCTTCTTTATCCATTCATCCATCGATGGACATTTGGGCTCTTTCCATACTTTGGCTATTGTTGATAGTGCTGCTATAAACATGGGGTGAATGTGTCCCTTTGAAACAGCACACCTGTATCCCATGGATAAATGCCTAGTAGTGCAATTCCTGGGTCGTAGGGTAGTTCTATTTTTAGTTTTTTGAGGAACTCCATACTGTTTTCCAGAGTGGCTGCACCAGTTTGCATTCCCACCAGTAATGCAAAAGAGATCCTCTGTCTCCACATCCTCACCAACATCTACTGTAGCCTGAGTTTTTAATGTTAGCCATTCTGACAGGTGTAAGGTGGTATCTCATTGTGGTTTTGATTTGTATTTCCCTGATGATGAGTGATGTTGAGCATTTTTTCATGTGTCAGTTGGCCATCTGGATGTCTTCTTTGGAGAATTGTCTATTCATGTCCTTTGCCCATTTCTTCACTGGATTATTTGTTTTTTGGGTGTTAAGTTTGATAAGTTCTTTGTAGATTTTGGATACTAACCCTTTATCTGATATGTCATTTGCAAATATCTTTTCCCATTCTGTCAGTTGCCTTTTAGTTTTGCTGATTGTTTCCTTGGCTGTGCAGAAGCTTTTTATTTCGATGAGATCCCAGTAGTTCATTTTTGCTTTTGTTTCCCTTGCCTTCAGAGACGTGTTGAGTAAGAAATTGCTGTGGGCAAGATCAAAGAGGTTTTTGCCTGCTTTCTCCTCGAGGATTTTGATGGCTTCCTGTCTTACATTGAGGTCTTTCATCCACTTTGAGTTTATTTTTGTGTATGGTGTAAGAAAGTGGTCCAGGTTCATTCTTCTGCATGTCGCTGTCCAGTTTTCCCAGCACCACTTGCTGAAGAGACTGTCTTTATTCCATTGGATATTCTTTCCTGCTTTGTCAAAGATTAGTTAGCCATATGTTTGTGTGTCCATTTCTGGGTTCTCTATTCTATTCCATTGATCTGAGTGTCTGTTCTTGTGCCAGTACCACACTGTCTTGGTGATTACAGCTTTGTAGTATACCTTGAAGTCTGGGATTGTGATGCTTCCTTTCGTTTTCTTTTTCAAGATTGCTTTGGCTATTTGGGGTCTTTCTGGTTCCATACAAATTTTAGGATTATTTGTTCTAGTTCTGTGAAGAATGCTGGTGTTACTTTGATAGGGATTGTGTTGAATATGTAGATTGCTTTGGGTACTATTGACATTTTAACAATATTTGTTCTTCCTATCCAGGAGCATGGAATCTTTTTCCATTTCTTTGTGTCTTCTTCAATTTTTTTCATAAGCTTTCTATAGTTTTCAGTGTATAGATTTTTCATCTCTTTGGTTAGATTTATTCCTAGGTATTTTATGGTTTTTGGTGCAACTGTAAATGGGATCGATTCCTTGTTTTCTCTTTCTGTTGCTTCATTGTTGGTGTCTAGGAATGAAACCGATTTCTGTGCATTGATTTTATATCCTGATGCTTTGCTGAATTCATTAATCAGTTCTAGCAGTTTTTTGGTGGAATCTTTTGGGTTTTCCATATAGAGTATCATGTCATCTGCAAAGAGTGAAAGTTTGACCTCCTCCTGGCCGATTTAGATGCCTTTTATTTCTTTGTGTTGTCTGATTGCAGACGCTAAGACTTCTAACACTATGTTGAATAACAGTGATGAGAGTGGGCATCCCTGTCTTGTTCCTGACCTTAGGGGAAAGTTCTCAGTTTTTCCCCATTGAGGATGATATTAGTGTTGGGTCACTCATTTATGGCTTTTATCATCTCGAGGTTTGATCCTTCTATCCCTACTTTCTTGAGGGTATTTATCAAGAAAGGATGCTGTATTTTGTCTAATGCTTTCTCTGCATCTATTGTGAGGATCATATGGTTCTTGTTCTTTCTTTAATTGATGTGATGAATCACGTTAATTGTTTTGTAGATATTGAACCCGCCCTGCATTCCAGGTATAAATCCCACTTGGTCATGGTGAATAATTTTTTTAATGTATTGTTGGGTCTGGTTGGCTAATATCTTGTTGAGGATTTTTGAATCCGTGTTCATCAGGGAGATTGGTCTATAGTTCTCCTTTTTAGTGGGGTCTCTGTCTGGTTTTGGAATCAAGGTAATGCTGGCTTCATAGAAAGAGTTTGGAAGTTTTCCTTCCATTTCTATTTTTTGGAACAGTCTCAAGAGAATAGGTGTTAACTCTTCCTTAAATGTTTGTTAGAATTCCCCTGGAAAGCCATTTGGCCCTGGACTCTTGTTTTTTGGCAGATTTTTTTTATTACTAATTCGATTTCCTTACTGGTTATGGGTCTGTTCAAATTTTCTTTCTTCCTGTTTCAGTTTTGGTATTGTATGTTTCTAGGAATTTGCCCATTTCTTCCAGATTGCCCATTTTATTGGCACATAATTGCTCATAATATTCTATTATTGTTTTTATTTCTGTTGTGTTGGTTGTGATGTCTCCTCTTTCATTTTTGATTTTACTTATTTGGGTCCTTTCCTTTTTCTTCTTGATCAAACTGGCTAGTGGTTTACCAATTTTGTTAATTCTTTCAAAGAATCAGCTTCTGGTTTCATTGATCTGTTCTACTGTGGTTTTTTCTGTTTGTTGGTTTGTTTGTTTCGATAGCATTAATTTTTGCTCTAATCTTTATCATTTCCTGTCTTCTGCTGGTTTTGGGTTTATTTGCTGTTCTTTTTCCAGCTCCTTAACATGTAAGGTTAGGTTGTGTATCCGAGATTTTCTTCCTTCTTTAGGAAGGCCTGGATTGCTATATACTTTCCTCTTATGACTGCTTTTGCTGCATCCCAGAGGTTTTGGGTTGTGGTGCTATCATTTTCATTGACTCCCATATACTTTTTAATTTCTTCTTTAACTGCTTGCTTAGCCCATTCATTCTTTAGTAGGATGTTCTTCAGTCTCCAAGTATTTGTTACCTTTCCAAATTTTTTCTTGTGGTTGATTTTGAGTTTCATAGCATTGTGGTCTGAAAATATGCACGGTATGATCTCGATCTTTTTGTACTTACTTAGGTCTGATTTGTGTTCCAGTATATGGTCTATTCTGGGTAATGTTCCATGTGCACTGGAGAAGAATGTATATTCTGCTGCTTTAGGATGAAATGTTCTGAATATATCTGTTAAGTCCATCTGGTCCAATGTGTCATTCAAAGCCATTGTTTCCTTGTTGATTTTTTTATTAGATGATCTGTCAATTGCTGTGAGTGGGGTGTTGAAGTCTCTTACTCTTATGGTATTACTATTGATGAGTTTCTTTGTGTTTGTGATTAATTAATTTATATATTTGGGTGGTATCACATTTGGTGCATAAATGTTTACAATTGTTAGGTCTTCTTGGTCTATAGACCCCTTGATTATGATATAATGCCCTTCTGCATCTCTTGATACAGTCTTTATTTTAAAGGGTAGATTGTCTGATATAAGTATGGCCACTCTGGCTTTCTTTTGTTGACCATTAGCATGATAGATGCTTCTCCATCCCCTTATTTTCAATCTGTAGGTGTCTTTAGGTCTAAAGTGGGTCTCTTGTAAACAGCATTTGGATGGGTCTTGTTTTCTTATCCATTCTGTTACCCTATGTCTTTTGATTGGAGCATTGAGTCCATTGATGTTTAGAGTGAGTACTGAAAGATATGAATTTATTGCCATTATGATGCTTGGAGAGTTAGAGTTTCTGGTGGTGTCCTCTGGTCCTTTCTAATCTTTGTTGCTTTTGGTATTTATTTATTTATTTATTTATGTATTCATTCATTCATTCATTCATTCATTCACCTTTTCTCCCCTTAGAGAGTCTCCCTTAAAATTTCTTGCAGGGCTGCTTTAGTGGTCACAAACTCCTTTAATTTTTGTTTGTCTGGGAAACTTTTAATCTCTTCTTCTATTTTGAATGACAGCCTTGATGGATAAAGAATTCTTGGCTGCATATTTTCCTGATTCAACACACTGAATATATCCCGCCACTCCTTCCTGGCCTGCCAAGTTTCTGTGGATAGGTCTGCTGCAAACCTGATCTGTCTTCCCTTGTCGGTTAGGGACTTTTTTCCCTTGCTGCTTTCATGATTGTCTCCTTGCCTGAGTATTTTGTGAATTTGACTATGATATGTCTTGTTGATGGTCGGTTTTTGTTGAATCTAATGGGGGTCCTCTGTGCTTCCTGGATTTTGATGTCTGTGTGTTTCCCCACGGTAGGAAAGTCTTCCACTATGATTTGCTCACATAACCCTTCTACCCCTATTTCTCTCTCTTCCTCCTCTGGGTCTGATGTGGTTCCTTTTTAATGAGTCACTGATTTCTCTTAAATCGTGCTCTTTTGCCTTAATCTCCCTCTTTTTTTCTGCTTCGTTATTCTCTATAAGTTTGCCCTCTATATTGCTGATTTTCTGTTCTGCCTAGTCCATCCTTGCCACTGCTGCATCCATCCGTGATTGCAGCTCAGTTATAGCATTTTTTTTTCTTTTTAGTTATAGCATTTTTAATTTAATTCTGGCTATTTTTTTACTTCTTTTATCTCTGCAGAAAGGGATTTTAATCTATTTTTGACTCCAGCTAGTATTCTTATTATCATGATTGTAAATTCTGGTTCAGAAATCTTGTTTGTATCTGTGTTGCTTAAATCCCTGGCTATTGTTTCTTTGTGCTCTTTCTTTTGGGGTGAATTCCTTCGTTTTGTCATTTTGAAGGGAGAAAAGGAATTAATGAGGTGGAAAAATTGAAATTAAAAAAATAAAATTAAAATAATATTAAAATTAAATATTAAACACACACACACACAAATCGAATAGATGATGCTACATCCTAGGTGTGTTTTGGTCTGGGTGTAGAGAGTGGTTTCACAGATTAGAGAAACAAAAAAAAAATGGGGGGGAGAGAAAAAATGAAATTGAGAATTTGAAAAAATGAATACACTAAAGTAGACTAAAATACACAAAAGTAGAGAAAATAGTAGAAAAACTTATAGAAAAATATTTTTAATAAAAATTAAAAAGAAATATGCATTTTTAAAATTTTCTGTTTTTAAGAAAAAAGAAAAGAAATGAAAAGAGAAAAAAGATAAAAAAAGAAAAAAGAAAAGAAAAAAAAAGAAATTGTTCAAAAATTTGAAAAAATGAATACACTAAAGTGGACTAAAATACACAAAAGTAGAGAATATAGTAGAAAAAACTTCTAGAAAAAGATTTTTAATAAAAATTAAAAAGAAATATGCATTTTTTAAATATTCTGTTTTTAAGAAAAAAAGAAAAGAAATGAAAAGAGAAAAAAGATAAAAAACGAAAAAGAAAAGAAAAGACAAAAAAAAGAAATTGTTCAAAAATTTGAAAAAGTGAATACACTGTAGTAAACTGAAATAAAATAATGGGAGTAAGATACAATTTGAAAAAATTTACATAAAAGTAAAAAATATAGTAATAAAAATTAAATAAAAATATTTTTAAAAGAAATTGAAAGTAAAAATTTTCTCTTTCTGCATTCAGGAAAAAGAAAAGAAATGAAAAAGAGAAAAAAAGAAAAAGAAAGAAAAAAAGGAAATTGTTTGAAAATTTGAAAAGGTGAGTACACTGAAGTAGACTAAAATAAAATGATGGAAGTAAAGTAGAATTTGAAAAAATTTACACAAAACTGGTACCATAGTGTAATGGTTAGCACTCTGGACTCTGAAAAAATTTACGCAAAACTAAAATATATAGTAATAAAAATTAAAGACAGATATTTTTAATAAAAATTGAAAATAAAAATGAGTTTTTTCTCTTTCTGTATTCAAGAAAAAGAAAAGAATTGTAAAAGAAAAAAAGGAAAAAGAGAGAGGAAAAAAAATGAATAGATGAACCTGCTAACAGATTGAAGTAGGACTGAAATTGCTTCGTTTTCCCCTAGAGGTCAGTCCATGTAGCTCTTTATCGTCCATAAATTAAGCCAGCAGTGAGGTTTGTGTTCTTGAAGGGCAAAGTTGGCCCAGTTGGGCAAGGCTTGGTGTAACAGCTCTGCTCTCCGCTAGATGGCACTGCTAGCCTACTGGGGTGGATTGTTGCGGTGCTCTTGGTGCACATGTGCATGCGCAGGAGTGGTGAAAAATGGTGCCACTCAGCCACCCAGTCTGTTCTCCCAGATCAGCAATCACGTACCGGTCCTCCGTCTTCAGCCCTCGTCCACTCCCTGCTTTTTCACTCTCCGTGACCAGGCCCCAGGCAGTACCTCTGTCCCAAGTTTTGTTTCAGATGAGGCTGTTTTCCCTGGCCTCTTACTTCCAAAGGACTGTGGCTTTGACCTGCTCTGCCCCTCTGCGGGAGGGTCTCACAGAGCAATGGCTGAATGAACAATGGTCAAATGTGAGCTACACCCAGGAATGCCCGCTGGACCCTGCTGTTACTGGTGCCCTGAGACTGCGGCCAGGTGCCAGCCTGCCCCCAAAAAAGATCGTGAGACAGTGTAGCCTCAGCGTTTTAGGGACCATAGAAAATTGCAACACACATCTGACACCAGGCTTCACCCTCAACAACGTTGCTCCAGCACCAGCAAATGTGGCTGCCTTCCGGGGTCTGCTGGGACCAGGTGTTTTCAACAGTCTCTACCAAATGTCCTTCCAGCAGTGGAACTGCTTTTCCCCGTGTGGTCCGAGAACCTCCCAGACCCCACTCTGTCCTGGGGATTCACCTTTCCCACCAGAGCACTGCCAGGTATCGAGCTGTGGAGTTGCAGCCTTTGCGATCCCCTTGTTTATGGTCTTAATGGAATTTAAACCCTCTCCTTTCTCCTTTCTCCCTTTTTAGTTTAGTCCCTATGGCTGTTTCCAATTTTCCACTTTCTCTCCAGCTGCTTTTGGGGAGGGGTGCTTTTCCCATATGCTCCCCCCCCTCCCCAGTCTCCATCCTCTCTCTGCCCACCAAAGGGGTTCCTTACCTTTCAGGACTTCTTGCTCCCCAAGTTCAGCTCTTTGTGTCATGTACCAGATGAATTCTGTGGTTCAGGTTGTGCAGATTGTTGTGTTAATCTTTCAATCAGTTTTCTAGGTGTGTAGGATGGTTTAGTGTTGGTCTGGCTGTATTTCATGGACAGGAGACACATAAAAAGCTTCCATGCTGTTCCGCCATCTTGGCTCCTCCTTTCTCTTTTGTGAGTTTTAAGTCCAGGAGTTCACAGTGAATATTGAAGAAAAGTCTCATGTGCTCCTAACAGAGGAGAACAGAAAAGGAAACATTTTGAAATATAGCAGAGTTTTTGTTTTTCTTAAAAGGCCTGTACTCAAGACAAACTATTTTACCAGAGTCTAAACTATTGGGTTTCTTTCAAGGCCAAACCAACCTGGAAGAACAGAAATATTCAACTCCAACCCACTGTATGTAGCCATCTTGTCTTACCTAAGGATGGGGAGGGATATTGAAAAGTACATGTCAAGTTTAGAGTCCAGAAGCACATGCTCACTAAAATACAGAGATCTAATTATAAGACTATAGAATTATTCCCCTTTCCCACATATTAACACCATATTACTAAAGACCTGATTACAACAGTTCTTTTTAACAAGGACATCATGTCTGGCTATCAAGAAAAACTTATGAGGCATACTAAAAGGCAAAAGACACAGTTTGAAGAGACAGAGCAGACATCGGAAGCAAATTCAGATATGGCAAAGATGTTTAAATTTCAGACCAGGAATTTAAAACAAATGTGTTTAATGTGGTGAATGCTCTAATGGATAAAGTAGACAGCATGCAAAAACAGATGGGTAATGTAAGCAGAGAGATGAAAATTCCAAGAAAAATTAAAAAGAAATGCTAGAGATTAAAAAAACAGTGTAACAGAAATAGGCATGGCCAAGGAAAGAATACCTGAGGGTGAGGATATATGTCAATAGGAACTTCCAAAATAGAAAAAAACAGAAAAATAAAAGATTGAAAAAAAAAGAGAGAACAAAATATATAAGAACCATTGGACAACTTACAAAAGGTGTGACATACATATCATGGGAATACCAGAAGAAGAAAAGGAGAAATGAACAGAAGAAATATTTGAAGAAATTATGACTGAGAATTTTTCCAAATTAATGACACCAAACTACAGATCCAGGAAGCTCAGGAAACATCACACAGAATAAGTGTCTAAAAAAGCAAGCAAACTACCACCACCATCAACAACAAAAAACTGCACCTAGGGATATTATTTTCAGACTGTAGAAAATTAAAGATAAAAAATATTGAAGGTAGCAGGGTATGGGGGGCTGGGGGGGCAGGGAATCTTACCTAATAGAGGAGAAAAATTAAGTATTACATCTGACTCTTCAGAAACTATGCAAACAAGAAAGGAATAGAGTGAAGTATTTAAAGTGTTGAGAGAGGGGCACCTGGGTGTCTCAGTTAAGTGTCTGAATTCAGCTCAGGTTATGATCTTGGAGGGTTGTGGGGTTGGGCCCTGTGCTGACAGCTCAGTGCCTGGAGCCTGCTTCAGATTCTGTGACTCCCTCTCCCTCTGCCCCTCCCCTGCTACTTCTCTCTCTGTCTCACTCTCTCTCTCAAAAATAAATAAACAGATTTCTTGTCCAGTCTTATGCTAGTGTTTTCATTCTTTCTCTCTTTCCCTCCAGCTACTTTTGGGGGGAATGCTTTTCTTGTATGTTCCGATGCATCGTACTCTCCCTCTTTCTCTTTCTCTCTCTCTGTCTTATCTCCATGAAAACGGCTCCCTACCCCCTGCAGCTCTGTGGCTTTTCTCTCCCTGACTCACCTCTCCATACTGCATACTTTCCGAGTTCTGTGGCTCAAATAATGCAGATTGTTGAATTCATCCTCAGATCACTTTCCTAGGTGTCCAAAATGGTTTCATGCTGATATAGCTGCATTTCAGGGATGAGACAAGCTCAGGGTCCCCACACTACTCCGCCATCTTAACTCCTCCCAAATATAATCTTTTCAACAAATGGTGCTGGAACAACTGGGCATCCATATGTAAAAAAATGAATCTAGAAACAGAATTGCATCCTTCAAAAAGTTGTGTTATCAACCTAAATGTAAAATACAAAATTATTAAATTACTAGAAGATAATATAGGAGAAAACCTAGATGACCTTGGATATGAGAATAGTTTTTTAGATAGAATACCAAAGACATAATCCATGAAGGAAATAATTGATAAATTGGACTTTATTACAATTTAAAACTTCTGCTCTGCAAAGACATTGTCAAGTGAGTAAGAACACAAGCTATAGACTTGAAGAAAATACTTGAAAAATTATATATTTGATAAAACACCCAAAATTCACAATAAGAGAACAGGCCAATTATGAAATGGGCAAAAGACCCAGACACTTCACTAAAGAAGATATACAAATGTCAGAGAAGCATATGAAAAGTTGTTCCACATCTCATGACATTAAGGAAACATTAAAACAACAATGAGATACTACTACACACCTATTAGAATAACTAAAATCCAAAATGTTAACACCAAATGCTGGTGAGGATGTGGAGCAACAAGAACATGCATTCATTGCTGGTGAGAATGTAAAATGGTAAAATCAATTTTGATGAATGGTAATCATATGATTCAGCAATTACGTCCCTTGGTATTTACTCAAAGAGTTGAAAACTTATGTCCACACAAAAACTTACATGTGAATATTTATAACAGCTTCTATCATGACTGTCAAACTTACAAGTAACCAAGATGTCCTTCAGCGAGTGAATGGATAAATAAACTGTGTTACATTCAGATGATGGAATAGTATTCAGTGCTAAGAAGAAATGGGTTATCAAGCCATGAAAAGACATGGAAGAACTTTAAATGCATATTACTAACTGAAAGGAGCCTATCTGAAAAAGCTACATACTGTTTAATTCCAACTATATAAAATTCTGGAAAAGCAAAACTATGGAGATAGTAAAAGGATTAGTTGTTGCCAGGGATTCAGTGGAAAGAGACAGAACACAGAAAAAAATTTTTTAATTTAATTTTTTTAAAATTTACATCCCAATTAGTTAGCATATAGTGCAACAATGATTTCAGGAGTAGATTCCTTAATGCCCCTTACCCATTTAGCCTATCCCCCCTTCCAAAACCCCTCCATTAACCCTCTGTTTGTTCTCCATATTTATGAGTCTGTTCTGTTTTGTCTCCCTCCGTTTTTATATTATTTTTGTTTCCCTTCCCTTATGTTCATCTGTTTTGTCTCTTAAAGTCCTCATATGAGTGAAGTCATATGATTTTTGTCTTTCTCTGATTAATTTCACTTAGCATAATATCCTCCAGTTCCATCCACGTAGTTGCAAATGGCAAGATTTCATTCTTTTTGATTGCCGAGTAATACTCCATTGTATGTATGTGTGTATATATATATATATATATATATATATATATATATATATACCACATCTTCTTTATCCATTCATTCATTGATGGGCATTTGGGCTTTTTCCATACTTTGGCTATTGTTGATAGTGCTGCTATAAACATGGGGGTGCATGTGTCCCTTTGAAACAGCACACCTGTATCCCATGGATAAATGCTTAGTAGTGCAATTCCTGGGTCGTAGGGTAGTTCTATTTTTAGTTTTTTTGAGGAACCTCCATACTGTTTTCCAGAGTGGCTGCACCAGTTTGCATTCCCACCAGCAATGCAAAAGAGATCCTCTTTCTCCACATCTTTGCCAACATCTGTTGTTGCCTGAGTTGTTAACGTTAGCCATTCTGAGAGATGTGAGGTGGTATCTCATTGTGGTTTTGATTTGTATTTCCCTGATGATGAGTGATATTGAGCATTTTTCCATGTGTCAGTTGGCCATCTGGATGTCTTCTTTGAAGAAGAAGACTTCTTTGGAGAAAGACTTCGATACATCTTCATGTCTTTTGCCCATTTCTTCACGGGATTATGTGTTTTTTGGGTTTTGAGTTTGATAATTTCTTTATAGATTTTGGATACTGACCCTTTATCTGATATGTCATTTGCAAATATCTTCTCCCATTCTGTCGGTTGCCTTTTAGTTTTGCTGATTGTTTCCTTGGCTGTGCAGAAGCTTTTTATTTCGATGAGATCCCAGTAGTTCATTTTTGCTTTTGTTTCCCTTGCCTTCAGAGACGTGTTGAGTAAGAAATTGCTGTGGGCAAGATCAAAGAGGTTTTTGCCTGCTTTCTCCTCGAGGATTTTGATGGCTTCCTGTCTTACATTGAGGTCTTTCATCCACTTTGAGTTTATTTTTGTGTATGGTGTAAGAAAGTGGTCCAGGTTCATTCTTCTGCGTGTCGCTGTCCAGTTTTCCCAGCACCACTTGCTGAAGAGACTGTCTTTATTCCATTGGATATTCTTTCCTGCTTTGTCAAAGATTAGTTAGCCATATGTTTGTGTGTCCATTTCTGGGTTCTCTATTCTATTCCGTTGATCTGAGTGTTCTTATGCCAGTACCATACTGTATTGATGATTACAGCTTTGTAGTACAGCTTGAAGTCTGGGATTGTGATGCCTCCTGCTTTAGTTTTCTTTTTCAAGATTGCTTTGGCTATTCAGGGTCCTTTCTGGTTCCATACAAATTTTAGGATTATTTAGAATACAGAAATTTTTTAGGGCAGTGAATACACTCGGTATGATATTATGTTGGTGGATACACGTTATTGCACAATTGCCAAGCCCATAGAATGTACAACACCAAGAATATTCATGATGTGATAGTATATGCAAAATGGGGGAGGGAACAAGTGGGAAGGTACATAAAGGCACATTTGGAGGTGATGTTCATGTGTGAAAACTAATAAGACAACACACTTGACATACCTGTAAAAGATACTTCAACTTCAATAGGACATGTTCTCTGGAAATTACTGCTTCCCACTAAGACAAATTGGCTTATGAGACTAGCCACTTGATCCCTTTGGGCATAAAAAATGAGAAAGGGAAGTTCAGTGTTTGGATGCTGGACAGAGACAGGCTCTAGGGCATCCTTCTTAAGATTACTGAGCTACCGACACAGCTCAAAACAGAAGCAAAGAGAGCGGGGCCTATGTTCTGCCTCAGTGTCCACCTCTCTTCTTGGTGAACTTCAGCTTGCCCAGGACCCACCAGGGTGGCAGAAAAGGCCACAGAGCAAAGCCTAGGTATAACAGGGAGGCAGCTGCATGAAGATGAGCTGAAGGCAGAGTTTTTCCACAACATTTTGCTATTGTAGACATTGAAGCATGCTTCTCTAGTCTCTCTCTGAGACTCCAAGTTGTTCAGAATGATTGAAAGTTCTGCTTTCAAACTCAATGGGAAAAGTGTCATCTTTGATGACATAAGACAATGATGTACAGGGAATATGGGGTCATCTATCTTCTCCTTGCTGGGGGAAGCTGTGTACACCATAGAAATGGCATGAAACCTCAGTAATAGCTCCTTACCTGCTAAAACTCACCCAGGCAACACACTGCTTGCCAGCTTACTGAGTGTTCAAGCCGGAAGTGGCAGTGTGGAGCGGCTCTGCTGATATGAATTGTTTGGTCCACTGAGTTGACAACACTGAAAAACAGGGTTTCACATAAAATTCTGGATTCCCAGCTTCTGTAGAAAAATCAGAGCAATAGTGAAATATGGAAATAGTATAAACATGGATAATTCTGCCTGAATTCCTTCACAGCATGACCCACTGGCATCAGTTTGGGGGTCGTCTCCTGGAAAGGTATGCTACCTCCACTTGCCCATGACCCCCACTTGGCCTATTTTTCCCTTTTGTGAGTTGTTGAACTCTAGTTTAAGGTTTCTTTAAATTGCAGCTATTTGACCTTCTTCACTTCCAAGAGCACAGGAGAAATTTTCCCATTGGCAATAAAGCAACTTTTTGTATAGAATTGCAAGAATTAAATCACAGAGCCAATTACTGCTAAGCTCCTCACACAGTGTTTCTGGGTGTATGGGCTGGGTTGTGACCTTGAGGAATCTCCTCCCCACCTCCCTCCTGGGTCTCAGTTTTCTGACCTGTAGGATAAAGAAATGATCCATCCTTATCGGATCTTTCCTTAGGATAATATATCTAACCCTAACTGGCTTGGCAGAAATGACCCTGCCGCAGCTGGGAAGCTGATTTCATCCAATTTGTTCAGAAAAGTGCATGTTTATAAATCCTTCCTTTGTGGCCACGCTGGCATGTAAATGATCACTCAGAGCAGCCAGCACTTAGGAATATTGAGCTCCCAATACTGCTCAAAACCAAGAGCGAAGGGAGGGGGACTGTGTTCTGCCTGAGTATATGCACCTCCTCCTGGTGCACCTTAGCCTGCCTGGCCCCACCAGGGCAGCAACAGTGACCCCTAACACTTAGGGCAGATTTAAACAGTGAACTCCTGTTGAACCCCAACATGACATCCCACCAGATTTGCTCATTACACATTCAGGTTGCCAGTGAAGTAGAAGGAAAAGTCTGGCAAACATGCACAACCTCTTGATGAAAATGGGGGAATATTTGTGGATGAGCAGAGGTAGTCTCAGAAGGCTGATTCTTCCCTCAAATGTTACAACATAGAGTTAGGCCACCAAGCAATCTGTACAGTTAAGATGGTAGCATTAGTTGCTAAATTTTAGTTTCCATCAACATAAGAGCAAATATATGACCTTATAACAGTGTCTACTCACATATGAAATAAATATTTAACAACTAAAGTTTAATTAACAGACTCAGTGTGCTAACCACTTTACAAATGCACATTATCTTCTTTAATCCATATAAGGCCCCACTTTACACATGAAGAAAACTGAGGCTTAGAAAGGTAAAGTCATCTGTCTGAGATTACAGAGCCAGGCCAGATGAAATCTGGTAGCACTGGCTTTTTAACTCTGATGGCTCAGCTCCAAAGCCTATGCTTTGTAGGGCTTTGTGGTACTATAGCCTCCTTCCTCTCACATTGCACGGGAATGAAGAGAGCTCCTGGCTTTATTAAATCAAAGATAACTTCTGCCCCCACACAGAGGATGGCAGCATTCACACACTTCCCTTATTTGACTCAGGGCATTCATACACATCTGTGTCCTTCATAAGAGTCAAAAACAATTAGAGGGAAACTAAGAAAGTGTGTTCAGAACACTGTAATCTCTCCACCACGTGCCTTCAGGGCTCATGTGTCATGGTTTCCATGAACTCCCTGGACACTTAAGGACTTACATGCACAGAACACTTTTTTCTCAGTCTTTTGGAGAGCTGTTGATAAAATAATAATGATGATAATAGAGACAAGTGTTGAATACCTACTGTGCATGGAGCACTGTGCAACATCAATTTTCCCAGGATCTTCTTAGGTCAGAACTTGCCCCAGCTTGACCTCGGTTACAAATGAAAAATTCATAGCCAGAAGCCCATGTGTTTAATGGAGAACCCTGGTCCTGGGGTAGGACATCAGAGGTCTGATTTAAGTTTCTCTACTCTCTAGAAGAAAGCCAACATACCATACAGGACATTGAAACCAGAGCTGTGACCTCTGAAAACAGCAGTATATTTGTACCCTCAGAGGCCCCCTCTGTCTATAATGCCCTCCTCCCCCACAGCCCACCTCTTCTCTGCCTGTGAACTTCTTAGTCTCCAGGGACCAGCTCCAACTCCGTCTTCTCAGTGGTGCACTGTCCCCTCCTCCAATTTATAGAGGGTCCCCTCTTTGCATCCCCACCGCTCCTCAGATGTGTGTCCTATTCAGCAGGAACCACAGGCTGTCCAGCATCTTCAACAGTTTTATCTCCCCTAGAGACTGGAGCTCTTTCTGTGTGAGCTCATACCTGCACCCAGGACCAACAAGGCACACTAAGGGGTCTGTCAGCCTCTCTCTCAGCAGCAGCCAGCCTGGAACTTCCTCTGACTTTTCTCCCACCAACCCAACTATCTTGCTTCAGAGGCTCTAGGGTGGTCTGTTTTGTGCCTGTCTCCACCTGATCTTCTCACATGAGCTTGCAATGTCCTACACTCCAGCCTACTCTCTCATGTCTGCCCTCTCTTCTTCTCCCCTAGTTCAGGCCCTACTTTCTCCCACTAAGCTATGGAAATGGCTTTTTGACCAGTCTTCCTTTCCTGCACCCTCTTCCAGACAACCTGGTCTCCTCAGTGCTCAGGACTGGCCACATGGACTGTCTGCTAAGGAGCTGTCAGTGATTCTTCAGTGGTACCAACAAAGTGCAACCTGGTGATGTGGGCATCTGAGGACCAAGCAGGAACTGAGCTCTGAGGCCTTAGCAGCCTATCTCCTACTGGTCTTGGAGAATGTTCTCCAAATAGAGGGGTTTCTTACTATGCTCACAGTTCCCACTCCCCAGCTCCTGCTCATGCAGATACTCTGCCTACCTACTATTTTCTCCAGAACAAGTCTCCCTTAAGTAACCCAGTCCCTTCCCTACCCATGCATGTCTTTCTTTGCAGTTGAGGCAGCCCTATATGGAGCAGGTCCTCACCACTGCAGACCGCAGGCAGCATCCACCCCTCTGAAGGCCATGCCAGCCTCTGCTTTGCACTGACAGGAGTGGGGAACAAAGGACATGATTGCATTCCATTTGAGGAGGGTGAGAGTTGGGAGGAGAGAAGTCACAGGAGGTGAGAGCTATGTGAGATCAGTAATTCAGCCAGAACCCGGAACCCAAACAGAGAAAAATGCAGGCCAACTTTCTCCAAGACTCCATAGGACCTACTATTCATGGGATAGGTGTTTAAATCAAGTTTTACTTAAATAATGTTTATTTTTTCCAGAAATGAAGGTATATTCCACATTCAGTTTCTACTTAGTATCTCAGAAAGCTTTCCATATCTATCTACATTGACTCAGAGCTATTTTCAAGCATTATAGATAGTTGAGCTGCATGGAGTGCAGGGTTCTCCTTCAAGTTTTTCTCTCCCCAGTCTCCCCAACAACACACACGTGCGCGTGCACACACACATACACACACACATATAAATACACACAGGGCAGGGCCTTACTCATAGAACTTGTGGAAGGATGCTGACTCTGATGGCCTCAGAAATGTCACCCCTTGTCAGAGTATATAGACTCATGTTTCTCTGGAGTGGAGTTGTGAATAAAAGGCAAGTCCTGTGTCTTTCCTGGAGAAATAGGTGTAAGAAATCATCAATAAAGTAACATGCACAGCTGCTCTTCTGGGACACCCAAACCAATGCCTCAGCCTGATGCAGACCAAAATGAGGTGACCTCATACCTGCCGCCACAAACTGGCCCATGCATGCCATGTACTGCCTCCTAACATGCTGATGCATGCAGATGATGCCTAATCAATGCTCAGAATCTTCAAAAAGATAAGCACACAAGTCACAGGTACACACACCATATGTTTTCAAGGCAGCTGTGTTTATATGTGCACTTGCACATCTGCACACTCTCAATGACCTACTAAGCAAACAGTAAAGAGCACTTAGCTGTGCGCAGCCTGCCAGAAACAGGTTTAGTGAACATAAATAAAGGTGGTTTTTTTTGCACATGAGCTGATAGGATTGGGCCCTATCGGAAACTTAGTAGAGTGTGAAGGTAAAATGAACATATATTGATGTTAGAGAGACCATAAATCAAATCCCAATCCACTGACCAGATGACCAACCTCTATGAGCCTCAGTTTCTTCATTCTTTATGGACAAAACTAACAAAAGCTGTTTCATAACTTATTGTGAAGATTAAATGATACCATCAGCATAAAACATTTAGCTTTTTCATAGTGTTTCTTAAATACTATTAATGAAGTAATGAAAAGCCATAACTGAACTAGGAGATCTGATGAGCTAGGAGTCCGTATGTATGAAAATAGACAAGCAGAGCATATCACATCTTTGTTGGGCTTCATCTTGATACATGCCCCACGAGCATTGCAAGGTGGGAAAAGCAATGGTGCAACTCCCTTAGGTCTTATAAAGTTTCTTTCTGGAAGTGAGAAAGAAATTTTCACTCATTCTCCACTGGCAAGTCACATTCTACATCTGCCCATCCCATTCTCCAAGATTCAAAGCTGGCTGGAAGGTCCAAATGAGCCCATCCAAGGCTCAGAGTTAGGAAGGGTAATAAGCCTCTTGGAATTAAATTATGTGGAAGAAAGGGACATGATGAGGGGGCTGATTTCAGTACACCACATGGCTGATGTTGAAAGCTCTCCAGATTCCATCCTTCAACCAGTGGGTATGTTTAAGGAACCACTGAGCTGTTAATAACATATGATAGTAAAATAGATCGTCTTTGGTTTCATGTTTTATTTTCTAAGCACTATTTTAAAAAGATTTTCTAAATATTGTTATAAAAGATGACTGTCATAGAAAACTTCATTCAGGTTTTCCAGGGGCCTCTCTTCATTCTTTGATTTTCAAATTAGTCCTCTTTTAAGTGCCTTTTCTGTTGTCTTCATGCTAGCTCTCTCTTCCACAGTTACTTGGTGCACCTCAACCAGAGCCTCAACTAGCCAAGAGTTTGCATGGGATGTGAACAACATCCCCACATCACTTTCATTGGCATCATGAAATTTTGCTCCATTCCCAAGACCTGTAATTTTACTTTGAACTGTTTGCACTTTGTAGTCAGAGGTTACAGAAGCCAATGAAGATCAGGAAGCTTAGTGGAGAAAATGTTGATATTGGAACATGTAGAGTTTTAAGTTAATGGTTTTCCCAAACACTGTATTTACATTTGTCCCTGAAGTGGATGAAACTGGTCATATAAGTGTCATTTATGAAGTACTCACAAAGTGCTTGGCACATTTTAAAGGTTCAAACTTGCCATCATCTTCATGTATCACTTGTCTGAATTCAGGAATGCAAAGTTGGTCTGAAGGGAGCCTGGTAAGATAGTGTGACTGTTACAGTAACCCAGCCCCAGCCCATAAATTAACCCTGCCAGGATCAAAGTCTCTGCCTTGTTTCCAGCTGGATCCTGTGCTCAACCAAGGGTCCCAGAAGGCCTCTGGCTTAAAAGCTTGCCATCTCATTTGTTTCTCTAATGTATGCCCCATCGGACACATGTGTCAGTTCTGCAGCATAAAGATGTGCCTGCACTTCATGCGTTCTGTCTGTTCTTTAGTTAGTAATTAAGTATGCGCAGCTACAGATGTGTTGCAGGAAGATATCATCCAAGCCCTGACAAAGAACCAAAATTATTCATATAATTTATCATCCCAGCCATCCTGAATGCTAACGAGAGCACTCCTTGATTAGAATTGTCAGGAAGCATTTGCACCCATGTCCTGTCAGGGAGCATTTCCTCTGCCAGACGCCACTGTTCATACCAACCACAAAAACTCTCAGACTTTCTTTACAATCTCCCTGGCCCTCCAGAAGTGAAATGCAATAAAACAAGCGTTTCTCTCCTCCCCCTTTTCTCTGATGAGTTTCCAGAAGCTTTGAAGTTTTCTGTGGTTTTGTATTTTTTTTGTTTTGTTTGGGTTTTTTGTTTGTTTTGGAGCAGGGTAGTTGTTGTTAGCTCATATGTTAAAGCCTTTTAGAGATCTGCTGGCCCTTCCTCCCCACACCAGAGTCCAGGGTTAGGTTCTTGGATTCAAGGTTCTTTCTGCCCAGAAAGAAATACCAAAGGAGTGTGGAAACCCTGGCCATTTGGGTCAGGCCCACTTGATAATGTTCCTGCTTTAGAGAAGTGGCTGTCTAGGAATCTAGGAACATTGAGACACATTCTCAAATCTTATTTTTGGTGGGGCAGAGGGGGTGGATTTAGGAGACCAGAGAGTCTATGTTCTGTCATTAGAATAGAAGAGAATAGGCAGTGAGATAGAACACACTGGAAGGAAGAGATATACTTCACCCCCTAAGAAGAGATTTTGATTTCCCAGCCTTTCTTCCATCCTTATGGACATTATCAATCTATAAGGTAAAACAAAAGAGGAAAACTCTCTATTGTCTTGTGGTTTCCCCAAGCCATCTGTAAATCTACCCCCAACACTAACTTTTAATCTATAAAGATATGTAAGGTTTTAATGCAGTGTTTTGTCACCATATTCAATTTTCATAAATTAGTCCTCAGGTTGTTGCATTGATTGGAAAACACATTAAGCACAAATCCATCTAATTATCCTTGGTGCAGAGACATGGTCAGATTCCTCCAAGAGGGTTGTGATCAAAGAGACCTGATCCTACAATCTGCTGCAGACAGCTCTGGTGGGCTCCAGTCCACAGCACCAGATGTGAGCAGAACATGGGTGGCCTGGGCAAGCTCAAGAAAAGCCACCTTGGGAAGTATTCCAGAACCTCTGGAAGAGACTAGAGCTGACTGCTAACTTGGGATGCAGTTGTGTCCCTGTAAGTCTGTATCATTATAATTGGTTAACTTTCTTCATATTTTAAACCATCGGGGGCACTTCACATTTGAAACCATCAGGGGCACCTTAACTCAGTCAGTTAAGTGTCCAACTCTTGATTTCAGCTCAAGTCATAATATCATGGCTGTGAGATCAAGCCCCACAATGGGCTCTGTGCTGATCATGGAGCCTGCTTGAGATTCTCTCTCTCCTTCTCTCTCTGCCCCTCTCCTGATTACCTGCTCTCTCTCTCTCTCTCTCTCTCTCTCTCTCTCTCTCTCTCAAAAAAAAAAAATTAAACCATCAGAAGGTAAAGCTTAGGGAAAAATGAGCTTGATCTGCCTTTGCACCAAACTTATTAGACGTTGGCTTTCAGAGACTCCCTACCCATACCAATTCATTGATATGTCCAGCTCTCTCCGAAGGTAACTTCACTGTAGAGATGGGGAGCCCAATATGGAAATCTGTCTCAGTTTGTTATCTTTTCCATTTACACATCTGGAGACAGTGGCATTATAGCCTTAAAGGCATAGCCTTCTTCAAAACTTACATCAGACTGACTGGCTGGTTCTGTGAATTCAGTTAATCTGGAATCCTCAAAAAGACCCCTGCTTTCCTGCAGAATATCTGGGGACATAGGCAGCTCTGCGCTTAAGCACTTGTGGTCCATGTTCACCAAGGGCCACCTGTTAAATCAACACTCAAGACAATAGAGAGAGCAGAACTCTGCCATATCAACAGCTATTTAAAGGATATCACGGAAATCTGCCTCAGAGCTAAAAAGTGCAAAGTGCATATGTGTGGGAGTGGTGGATGAGGAGAGAAGTGATATATTTTACTAAGACAGAAAAAGTATGGATAAATAGTGAGCTCATTGAGCAGACTGGATGATCCTTTCCCAAGGGAAAGTTATAAGACTAGATAATTCCATGTATCTTTAGGTATAAAATTCAAATTACAAACGTCTCATCAAAAGACATCATAAAACAGGTAAAAATACAAAGTCACCAACTAGGAGAATATATTTGCATACATATAATTGACAGATTAGTATCAATAAAAATAAAGGACCTTTAAAAATAAACAAGAAAACATAGACAAATGACATGACCAGTCAATTTCATAGAATAAAAACACTAATGATCCATAAACACGTAAAAGTGTTTAATTATGTGAGAAGCTGAGAAAATACAATTAAAGACAATTTGACTCCTACCAGACAGGCAAAAATGTAGAAGTCTGACAATTCCCAGTGCAAGTAAGAAAGCAGAACAAAGAAATCCTCATGCATGGGTAATGGAACAGTACATTGAGTTAACCATCTTGGAAAGCCATTTGTTATTATCTAATCAGTTAAATGTGCACTTACCCTCAAACCTAGCACTTTCACTCTTAAGTACCCTAAAAAAGTGGTTCCCAACAGGCTCGTTACCACACCCTAGGAGGATGTCACTAAGAGTGAGGGGCACATTGACATTTAGTAGGTGGGACAATGAACAGTAGGTGTCCTACAGTTTCTGGAGCAGTCCCACACAAAGGTGAATTAGCCTTCATCCCATGTGACTACATAATTTATACAGGTGAGCATCTGTTCATACTTATCTGATCCTGAAATCCTACTCTACCTTTGTTTTACATATAACACACATGTTGTGTTAATGAGTTTTAACATACTGAATTTTCTAGTACTGCAACTACCTTCCAACATGAAGGAAGACTGTGCTTTCCATTGGTGTTTGGAACTTTGCCCAAAATTGGCCAATATTTCAGAAAATCATATCTCTATTGAGAACCTTGCATATGGTATTTGGGTCACCAATTCAAAACACCTATGTCTGCTTGCATTTGTAGCTAGAAAAATCATGGTAAGTCTACACACAGGTGAAAACATTGGACATCATTATTCTGGCACCTGGTGTAATTGTTATCCCAAATTTGCATATTGGTACAAACCATCTGTTGTTATAATTTGCTATGTTTTCTCTATTATATTACTATTAGAGCAACAGATTGATTTCTTGAAATTCAATAAATATGCTATGGTATAAGATAAAAAAAATTCATTTCAAAATAGTAAAAACATCACAAAATATTTGTCACAGAGGGGGCACTGGTGTTGAGAACTACTGCCCTAACAAGAGCATTTGCATATGTACCCCAGAAACCGTGTATAGAAGAGCTCATTGCAGCATGATATAAAAAAAGCAAAAAACTGAAAACAATCCAAATCTCCCTTAAAAAGCAAATTGGATAAATGCATGCATAAATGCATTTTGTGGAATACTATGTCATGGTGCAAATGAATGAGCTATAACCATATTCATGAATGTGGGCAATTTTTTAAAAAAATGTGGAACAAAAACAACAAATCACACAACGTATATATATACAGTAGAAACACTTAAACTTCAAAAGTGGGCATAACTAAAATTTTATTTAGGAATGCATGTAATGTGATAAAGCTATAAAGAAAAGTAAGGAATGGTAAACATGAACTTCAGGGTACTGGTTATATTTGGAGGTGGATGAGGTTGGGGAGGAGCACAGAGGATTATGTTCTATTTCTTAAATTGGATCGTCGGTACATGGCTTCTCCTTTTATTATTTAAACTGTAAATATATACATTTTAAAATAGAATGTATATTACAATTTAAAAACTTTTAAAAATCAGAAACTCCCATCTAATCAGCCCAAGCCTTTAGTTGATTGGACCTATTTTAAAGCTCATCTTCACTTGCACTGAGGATTGCCAGATCTCTGGGTTCAGGACACACTCCCTGTAGTCACTAAGTCTGACACCTGTCTTGGGACATCTGGCCAACAGACAATGATGTTGATGCTGGCATGAGGTGACCTTGCAGCCTCCCAAAGGGCTTGTGTCATGCCAGGAGTCCAAAAGCAACCAGAAAAGGGGGATTCTTGGCAGCCAGAGAGAGAAATGTTTGCCATTAGCCAGGAGAATGCAGACACCCCTCAGGGGAGGTCTGGCAGAGCTTCTTGGCCCTGCCTCTGGCAGGTCACTTATCTACCTCCATTGTAGTCTTCATTAGAGAGCCCAGGGCAACTGCTCAGGTGCCCAGGCTGCCAGAAGATTTTTACAACAGGGCCTGAAAACTCCACCAACTCCTAAGGCTGCAGGACTGAAGCAAGGTGTGACAAAGCAGGTGCCATTTTATCTAAGGAATTTAGACTAAATGGAAAAGAGAGAGCTACATACCCAGAATGAAAACAGCAGCACCTTCAATCAGCCAGCACCTTGCTGGGTTCTAGAATACCACAGCAATGACAGTTCTTGCCTTAAGAACTCATACTCTACCTGTGCTCAGATACCTCAGTGTGCTACCAGGTCTTCAAGGGCAGGCATACATTTCTGTGACCTTGGTCCCTGGTGTCATGCCTGGCAAATTGAAGCCTGGTAATATTGAAGAAATTTAATTGAAGAAAAGCCAGTGAAAGAGAAATGTAGCTACTGATGGTAGAGCCAAGATCTCACATTGGGATAGAGAGGCTTCCAAAGTTTTCTTGGTAGAAGTGTGACTTGAAAGATGAACAGGTATTAGATGGATGCAGATGGAAGGGTACAGGATATAAGTACATCTCAGGGTGTGGGAATGGTAAAACCAACATTCTGAGATGGCCAAACATGAAGAGCTATCACATGCCACAGGAGCAGTCTACTTTAATGACAGTAGGGTTAACAGTAGTAGATAAAGGTTAATTGGTCAACCAAAGCCAAGTCCTGGGGGACTTGAATACCACACTAAGGGTGTTGGGTGTCATTTTGCAGTCAACCAGGAATTGTACCAAGTATTGTCCCTACCTGAGCTCAGATTTCAGCTGCATTTGTGGGGAGCAGCTCTCCTGCACATGCCAGAACCATCCCCCCAGCACCTGCTGAATTTCCACACTTTTCTACTCCCCCCACCCCTTGGCCACTCCCCATATTCCCTCAGCTCCTCCCAGGGAAGCCCAAGTCCCTATCCTTCACAGAGATGGGGCATGTCTTAGGCACATAGCTGATGAGTTTTTAGAGGAACCTCCACGGGATCTAGCCTCCACTGCCCACAGTAATAACCAGCTCCAGAACTTTGGATTGGATTTTTTTCTCTTCCTTGTCTCACTTGCTCACTCCCTCATTCCTGCTTCCCAGCTCCACCTCCAAGAGCCTTGTGTATAACCATGACACAGGAGTCTGCGATAAATATGAAGAAAAGAGGCTCTGATTTGAGCCAATAACAATGAATCTGGCTGCCTGTGAGGGCCAGGATCTCCAAAGTGGTGTGAGGTGAACAGAATGAGAATGTGGCCAGAGGTCAGAGAGAAAGACAGACAGAGAGACAGAGGCAGACAGGACACAGACAAATAGAAAGACAGAGACAGAAAGAAAAACAGTCAGAGACAGAGAGAGACATAGAGGAGAACAGAGGCAGAGACAGAGGCAGCTAGCCATCAGTGCAAGTTGGAGTTTAGGATTTTCCTGGAGGATTGGGCAGGAGTGTGGCCCTGGAAGAGAAGCCCAGCCTCCCAGGAGAGGAGGGATGGGATTTGGGGCATTTTACTGCACAGTGGAGATACTGGTTCTGCCTATATGTGGCTCAAGATCTCAGAAACTCCCCCATGCTGTCTTCTGCTCATCTCTCTATCTCTGTTTCATCTTTGTCCTTTGACAGCAAGTGGCAGGGAGGCAAAGGCAGCCCTTTCTCAGTTCAGTGGGTTGGGGCACAGTAGCACAGGACAAGAGGGATGAACAACTCTTTGTCCCTAACATCTGGGATGAGAACTTCACAGCCACATAAATTATTCATATCTCATCCAACACAAGCACATTTACATAAGACAAAATATTATATAATATTAATGTTTAATATAGAAAGGGCTGCCTAGAACACAATACCATGTTCAAATGGCCTAGCACACGTCCTGGCATAGAGCAGGCCCATTAGGAGCTTCCATGGACAGGAAATCTAAAAGGAATCACCAAGAGCAATCCCTATGGTCCATTCCTTCTCTCTCTGCCCATGATTTCATACCCTGGCTCCACCTTGGCCAGGCACTGAGCCTCAGTTTCCTCTTCTTCTATGTTGGGGATGGCCCAGAAAATTACTGTAGGCATCTAATGAGATGGCACATGTAGCACCTCCTGCCCAAGTCCTCCACAGGTGTGCTCCACAGATGTTGACTATCTTGGTAACCCAGGTGGCAGTCATGCCACCTGCATTCTCTGCTCAGCTATGGACTACACTGCACCCTTTCCTCAGCTCAATCTCTGCCTGTCTGAAACTTTTTTTGCTCCAAATAGGACTAACCCTTCCTCCTCTGAGCCCCTCTATGACACCTTTTGCATGGGATTACAACTTTGTAAAGGTCACTTAGCCCCACAAGCCTTCTCTGACCCACTCAGGAAAATTTGCTATCCTGCCCTGAGGTATTTTTCTGAGTCTCTGTCACAACTTGCAGTGATTGTTCCCACCCCTGGCACTAGACTATGACAGGAGCCAGCCACGGAGTTCTCTATCCCAGTTCTGGATCCCAGAAAGAAGAACTGAGAGAAGAGCTTGGAAGCAGTTTGTCTGTGTGAGAGGTGATGTTCAGAAACAAGAGAGGGAGTGCGGGAGCCAGGTAGGGAAGGATGAGCAGGTTACCTCTGTGGCCCGGGGCTCAACATGCTCAGAGGCTTGTGGAATGTGCTTTGGAGTTGTCCCACTCAGGGGGAGACAAAATTTGGGTTTATCCAGCTCTACCTCCAAAGTCTGTGTCTGTGGGCATCTGTCCCTCCATTGGAGGTGACATCTCCTGACTCCCTTCCCTGTCCACTCCCTGAGATCTTCCCACTTCTCTTGAGGTGCATGATGCTATTATGTCATTGATGTCCCTGACATCAACCTCTGGCCACCCTCTAGTCACTCACACAGCTGTGGAGTGGTTCCTGAGGGTAAGTCTAGCATATGGGGTTAAGGAGGCAGATATCACACTCAGAGATGTTTCCTTAAGAAGGACACCATCTTGTACCATGGACAGGCTCCAAGGAAAGAAACAAACTACAATGTGACAAGTGCTAGAAGAAGGCAAGATGAATGTTCTATGGATCACTAGGATCTGGGGTTGGATGAGGCAGAGAAGCCCCTCAGAAGAAGGGGCACCTGGCCTGGGTCTGAGATCATATGGAGAGGGAGAAAGAGGGGGAGAAGGAAGAGGAGGAGTGGTAGGAGGAGCGGGAGACTGGGGCGGGGGAGAAGGGGAGGAGAAAAGCACAGTGAGGGCTCGGGCAAGAGGAAGCAGAGCCCACTCAAGCACAGCAAGAGATCTGGCAGCTATTAGAGATGGGGCCAGGAGGGAGGCAGCCAGGTATGTGGGGGCTCTGCCCATAACTGGGAACTAGAGTCCACCTTGTAGTTGCCTACAAGCTGCTGAAGGACTTTAGCCAGCAGGCAATGGATGTAATCAGATGCGTGTTTTAGGGAGTTGATCTCTTTGGCAGCCTTGTGGAGGGAAAGTAAGAGAATGTGTCAACTGTGGGGGACCAAGGCCCCAGCCAGGAGAAGCTGAGTGGTCCAGGTGACAGGGGACAGATCCCAACTGTAGCAGCTTTGGGGAAAGGTGGAGAGATGTGGCAGATGTGGACATTGCAGGCACAGTTCTGGATATTCGTGGGCACCCACTCAACATGGGAAGAGATCAGATGAGGAAGGGTGGCTCCAAGCAGGGGGAACAGCCAAGCAAGGACAAAGTGGGACAGTCCAGATGTCAGGGAAACCTCTGGTTTGCTCCTGCCTTAGTGTGATCATGATGAAATGCTTTGAAACCTCAGCAGCAATCTGATGGAGTAACAGAGTATGACTGTTCAATTTTTTAATAATAAAAACCCGGGGCTTGTATTTCACATGATTTTTTTTTAATTTCATTTTTGTCATAACTCACTTTTTATGGAATGTTGCAAAAGTATCAGTCTGTGACTGATGGGGAATAAATAAAACCTGGTCTTTCACTGCTGCTGAGCTGGGAAATGTTTTTGTAGGACCCCCCGCCACCCCTGCCGCCCCATCAGCTTCTGTTGCTAAAACCAAACTATTCCTCATCCCAGAGTTTTGTTTTCATTTATTTTCTCTTCATGCCAGAAAAGTTTATTACCCCACCTGAGACAAGCAAGGAAAGTACAATGCCCTCACCAAATCTGATCCCCAGAATTTCTCTAGCCCCACATTACCTCAGACATTCTGTGAGAGACCTCCCTCCCTAGCTCTGGCTGAACGTGGGTGCTGCACAGTCTCTGTGATGGCAGTGATGTGGATGGCTATACACAATCCTGTGGCCAAGCTAACATGGAGGGACAGTCCTGTGATGCCATCTGGCAGCTGCCAAGGTCCACTGTTGGCAGCCAAGCTTTCTAAAGGTCATTAATGTGGATTAGCCACTAATGGATTTTCTGTTGTCCCCAGCACTACTTTTAACTTATTCTGAGCTTTGAATTATCAAAATGCATTAAAAAATTTTTTTAATGTTTATTTATTTTTGAGAGAGAGAGAGTGAGAGCAGGGGAGGGCCAAGAGAGAGAAAGACACAGAATCTGAAGCAGGCTCCAGGCTCTGAGCTTCAGCACAAAGCCCAACGTGGGGCTCAAATTCAGGAACCATGGGATCATGGCCTGATCCAAAGTCAGACACTTAACCAACTGAGCCACCCAGGTGCCCCTATCCAATTGCATTTTTATTTGTGAGTATGGACATAAACTCTTTACTGCTGTTTCTGTGCAGCTTCTCAGATATTCACAAACCTCCTCTTCATTTGCTTTGCTCAAAGAACAGTTCCATAATTTACTAAGATAGGGCTGAGGACCACCAACCTACACCTCACTACCAAGGGGGCACCCCCACATGGGTTCATTCCAAATGGCAGCAACAAAGCAGTGGCCCTTTTCCTGGAAGAGCTTCAGAATGTGTATTCCCCATCCCCACTCAAAGAGCACGTGAACCCAGCAGCTGAGTACATACTGTGTGTGGGCACTTTGGGAGCACACATTATGGCAGGCACTGTGGTCCTGTCACAAAGATCCCAGAGTAAAGTACAGTCATTGTGTGAACATATGGTATAACCAAGAATCACACACCTATGGCCCACATGCCAGATCAAGCCTGCAGATGTGTTTGTTTTACCTGTACACATTTTTTAAAATAGGGAAACTGTACATAAAAATCCAAATTTCCTAGAAAAATTGGAACACTGGGAAGTACCAGTGTGACAACTGTATGACAACATTGTCTGGGGCAGAGAAATTGAGGCATCTTGCTGTGGGTGTTTTGTGTATGTGGCGGGTGTGTGTGGGGGTGATAGTGGGGGGGGGCTTGGTATTTAAGGGATTTAAGAAAAGGGAACCTCCTGAACTCTGATTATAAGCTAGAAAGAAAGCCTGAAAACACTGACATTATGACAGGGAAACTCAAGTGAGTGGTTTAGAAAGGATTAGAAGTCAGGGTTAGGCTAACAGAGCCAGGTTTCCTGGAGGAGACAGGTTTTGCGGAAGCATCTAAATAAACAGCACACCCATAGTGAGGCCAGCCTGATCTGTCTTCAGCACCAGCATCTCTGGCTCTTGCAGAGTTGGATGTACATGCAGGCAGGGGCCATGGCTCTGCCCTGATCTCAGGTCCCCACATATTTATCCATCCACTATGTAGTCAGTACCTGGGAGTCAGTAGGCACTACCCTAGGGACAATTATAGAAAGCAAAAGGGACACAGGCCTTGCTCTCAAAGAGCTCATGAACTAAGCAGGAGAATGGGCAGGTTATAATTTTGGGAACTAGGAGACCCCTTGGTGGAGCATTAATTTCCAGGGGGCAGAGATGCTCAGCTGGAGCCCATGAGAACATGGCCAGCAACCTACTTTGTGGCAGGCAGCCTCTGAGATGGCCAACAGTGGTACCCACTTCCTAGTGTTCCCACCTCTGTGTAATCCCCTTTCCATGGGGCTGGGCAGGACCTGTGACCTGCTTCTCACCCAAAGATACAGCAAAAGCAAAGATGGTGAGATGTCATTTCAGTGATTTGGTGACAAAAAATTGACTTCTTGCTAGTAGACTTTTTCTATTCCCTCTTGGCTTTCATGCTTTGGTGAAGTGAGCTGGCATGCTGGAGGTGCCCATTCCAGAAGTAAATGAGGATGACCTTTGGTCAACAGCCAGGTAGGAACCAAAGCCTTCAGTGCAATAGCTCTCAAATAACTGAATTCTGCCAACAGCCTCCCCAGTCAAGCCTTCAAATGAGACTCCAGCTGACACCTTAATTTCAGCTTCATTGGAGACCCTACAGCAGAGGATTCAGATAAAGCTTGTTTTGATTCCCAGCCCACAGAAACTGGGAGATAATAAATGTGTGTTGGTTTAAGCTGTCAAGTTTGTGGCAATTTGTTATGTAGCAGGAGATGACTAATACCTGGATTTATGTCCCCTGGTTTGGGGACAGCAAGTCATTTATAAAAACATTCACCAAGCAGCATATGGCCTAAATATACATGTTGAGTCCCTGGCTATTGACTCAACAGTGCTCTGAAGGTAATAAAGGCAGAGAAATGGCAGGTGGCAGTGCTGGCAGCAGATGCTTGAAGCCACAGCTATCTCTTTGACAGTGGCCGGGGCTTCCTTATATGAGCAGTTGCCTACATTACTCAAGTCTGGAGGCCAAGGATTCTGATCCTGCTTCTCACTTTGACCAGGTCCCCAGCACAGCATGGGCCTAAGTGCTTTCTCAGTTCCTTCAAATACCTGCTAAGCACTCAGTTCATCTAGGACTTGAGCCAGGCCTGGAGATATATGTCTGGGAGGCTCCCAGCTGGCAGTGGAGAAGCTCATGGGTGGTGGGCATCAGGCACAAGGCTATGGCCTGGTCTTGCTATTCCCAAGGATCCTACCTAGGTCACTCAGACCTGGACACTGTCTCAAACAGGGAAAATAAGGGATGTAAAGGAAGCAGTGATTCAATAACGGGAAACTAAGAGACTCCTTATTTCAAAACTCTCTACAGACCAAATGTCAAGATTAACCCAATAGTTCACAATTCCTCAGGTAAAACATGGCCTCAATTCTCTTTAAGATAAAATCCCCAGGAGAGAGAGAAGTTTATGTCCCATTCACATTGGTTTGAATGTGTTTATCAGGCTGATTTATCTCTGACAAAAGTCCTCAGGGTTTAGGAATCTCCTGAAGAAATCCACTGACACAAACAAGCTAGTGGCTTGCTCTCAGGTGGTATCAGACAAAATGAAAGTGTGTGGATATATTCAAGACCCTCAGGGGAAAGAATTCCCAAGACTTGGTGATTTATTGGATGTGGGAGGGGGCGCACTAAGATGATTGCTGTGTTTCTGTCCTGACCACCTGGAAAATGGTAAGTTCACACTCTGCGAAGACAAGTTATCCAGGACAGGGGTTGGAAAAGAGACTGAGCTCCATTTCCAGCATGTCCACTCTACAGTGGCTGAGACTGTTGGCCCTAGGGGCCTGAAGCCACAGGTCACTTGGATGTTGTTGACAGATCGAGGACATTTGAGGCTGTGTACATGGAGGAGACAGTGTGGAGGAAGTGGGCCAAACCGTGACCAGTGTTAATGGAGCTGCATGCCATTTGTCCTAGCAAACCCACTTCTAGATATTTATTCTAAAGAAATCATCAGAAATATGCAGAGAGGTATAATTAAGGATAATCATAGCAGAGTTATCTATGCTTCTGAAAAGGAAATGAAATGTTCAAGAAAGGTAAAGTCCAATTTTGTTCCAAAGCATGGAATACTCTACAGCCATAACCCCATAAATATAGTAATGAGAGGGGATGTTTGATGTTTGTTGTAGACAGATGTTCATGCTAAATTTCTGAGAGGTGTGAGCCAGCTGAAGAAACATACAGGAAAATGTCCACACACAATCCCACATACTGGAAGGTTCCACTCTGAAACATGACAAGGATTCTGCTTGACCAAACTCTTGACAAGCTCCTCTGAACACTCTTCCCTGCTAGGCCTCAACCTTGGCCTGTGAAGATATGATCAAACACCAGCAGAGTTTTGATAGCTCAAGGCCGCATCCCTAGGGTGACCCTAGTGCCCCTTAAAGTGCCTGCCTGAGAAAACTCAAGGCTGCCAAGAGAATTTACTGTTTTTTCCAGCCAACCTGAAAATAGGGCCCTGTTCCCCAGTGTCTATGGTGGGGAAGGATTCTGATTTCCATAAACGCCTATTAGCAAACCCAAATGGGCTAATCGCACTGGCCGACCCCCCTTCCTGCTTGTAATTTTTCACTTCCCTGATTCTTGCTTGGCCCCACTCACCCCCCTCCTATACCCTCATTCTCCCTTTAAGACTCCCTGTTACCTCTACAAATCAAACTTCAGTTCACGCTGGAGTTTCACCCCATTACAATAGTGTATTACTGATTAGAATCTACTTTTACCAGCTTGACTGGTGTCTGGATTTGTTTATCTTTGATGGCCAGTGGTGATAATCTTTGGGTGGTGAATTTAAAGATGGTTTAGAGTTTTTCCCCCCCATTTTGTTCTTTCCTATAATTTTTTCTACACTGGCTCTGAGCTGCTTTTGTAACTGGAAAAAAATTTTTGTTTAAAGCCTTCCTTTTGGTTCACTGGAGACATTACAAGATCAGAGCAGGGAATGGTTGTTTTAATATCTCTCTCCCTGTCTTTATCTCCACAGAAATTCTCCTTGCCTATACACAACATTGCCAATTTTGCCCTCAGCATTCTGCATAAACACTATTCTGCAGCATTAGGTTGTAGCCATTAGCAGGGCAAATATGTGCTGGCTTCTTCTCTCAGTTTACAACCTTTATAATTTGCAACTCTGCTTTAAGAACTCAAAATTATGGTTTGCTCATAGCCTGCATAAACACTTAAGAAAGCCTTACCATTCGGAGATGTAAAATGTGCCTGACAGGGTGACAAAGGCTTGCACACAGCTTCCTGAAGTGCATGCATTCCTGAAGATAATGGGTGGCCCTTACCTCCCAGGGGGCTCAAGAATGTCAGGAAGCAGAGGCGCCTGGGCAGCTCAGTCTGTTAAGTGTCTGACTCTTGATGTTGGCCTCAGGCCATGATCTCACGATTTGTAAGTT
Source organism: Leopardus geoffroyi (assembly GCF_018350155.1). Taxonomy (NCBI): domain Eukaryota; kingdom Metazoa; phylum Chordata; class Mammalia; order Carnivora; family Felidae; genus Leopardus; species Leopardus geoffroyi. Next base: position 23,505,108 of record NC_059335.1, on the reverse strand, counting down.
TGAGCCTTGCATCCCCGCTCTGCACTGACAGCGTGGATCCTGCTTGGGATTTTGTCTGTCTCCCTCTGTGCCCCTCCCTCTCTCACTTTCTCTCTTTCTCAAAGTAAATAAATTAATTAAAAAAAAAAAAAGAATTTCAGGAAGCAAAGCCTTCTAGGCACAACACTCAGAAGCATCAGGCAGTCAAGATGGTTTTCTTGTGAAAGAAAACTCCGAAAACATCGAGTTACAGATCAGAAACTTACCTTATCACATTGCCACTTGCCAACATTTCCACTGCTAAAATGTGTTTGGCATTGGCATGAATGGTGTTTAGCATAAAGACAATGAAATTCTTATTTACCTTCAAAGCATCTTACCAAATCTCATCCATCTTGGACCCACACCACAGATCCCATTCTGCTGGCAAAGAAGATAGTGCAAAGAACAACTGTAGGCCTGATGAGCCTGCCTGGATCATAGGAATGCATAGCTTGTGACTCTAATCCAGCCTGCAATGGTACCAGAGTGTGGTTAAAAGTTGAGGACTTTTTTTTCCTCTTGAAATTTGAGTTTCTACCAACATTTTAAGCACTTAGAGATTTCACAGAAAAATTAAGATACCAGTTCTCTTGAAAAATATTAAGAGGATTTGACATTGGGCTCTTTAGTACCTGTTGTCTCTTTTTTTTTTTTTTTTTTAATTTTTTTTTTCAACGTTTATTTATTTTTGGGACAGAGAGAGACAGAGCATGAACGGGGGAGGGTCAGAGAGAGAGGGAGACACAGAATCAGAAACAGGCTCCAGGCCCTGAGCCATCAGCCCAGAGCCCGACGCGGGGCTCGAACTCACGGACCGCGAGATCGTGACCTGGCTGAAGTCGGACGCCCAACCGACTGCGCCACCCAGGCGCCCCCCTGTTGTCTCTTTTAATCAAAGTGTGTGTGCTCCCAGTTCACCTCTGACTGCTGGGGCTGCTTCAGTCCTCAGTTATGTCTGTCTGGCTTTGGGAAGCATCATAATCATTCTTCACCTTCCTCCCACACAAACCCAAATGGGGACACAGGAAAGAAAAGATGCTTTTTATTCCCTCTGCTCTTCTCCTCTGGAGTCTCAGCATTGGCGGAAGTCTCAAAGTACAAGCTTCTAGAAGCATAGCACACACACTTCCATAACTGAGCAATGAGGTTAGGAAGGAGTACACTGATAACCCAACCTGCTATCACCATGAAAATTTCATTCCCTGCCTTTGTTCTCAGATGGCTCAGCCCTGGGGTGTAAGTAAAACACAGAGCCCTGTCTGTGTCTAATGACTATTTCTTCTTCAGATCATAGAGAATTTAAGTGTGAATGCAAACATTATTCAAATGAAATGACTCCTAAAGTGATTTACACAGATCAACTATTAGATCAGAATCCCTTGTTTAAAACAGCCTGCCCAGAATAATTGGGAATATTTGGATCTTTTGAGCATGGATGATGAAACACCATTGATGCCTCTGGCCATATTTTAGGGGTACAAGCCAGCTCTGAGATACCAAACAAGATCATTTGGCAGGCTTCTGCTTACAGGAGAGAAATATCTCTTGCCCCATGAGACAGAATATCCCCAGGCTCACCTGAGGTGCCAGAAATGACGGTCCCTTAATTGATCACTAGCCCTGACAGGCCATCCTAAGCTGGGAACATGCTGTGTGAAGAACAGCTCTGCAACAAAACAGTGAAGTCCCCACGTATTCATGTGCTCACCCTCCTCTATGGTGTCCCAGTAATTACAGTGTCCTAGCCTCGTGGGGCCTGTTTCTCATCAGCCTGCTACCTAATCAGAGCTAACATGGGATGATACACAGAAAGAAAAAAGCAAACCAGAATTTTAGATAAGTCAGGAATCCAGACTTTTAAGTGCAATGCCAATCTGTAATTGTGGGCTACCAATGCATAGAGGAAAGACAGGGCAGTTCTCCCCTAACAAGCCTGTGTCAATCCATACTCTCAAATATTTCTAAGAAAATCTAGTGAACAAAATGTTCCCTCCTCATTTCCTGGAAGGGTCCTTGCCTCCAAATAAACTCTGTCTCCAACTGTTCAAGGTCTTAAAATTCCAGCAGTGGGTCCAGCGTACCCCCGTGAGATGGACACTCTCCATTGCACAATAGACCTCATGGTCTGTGTTATATATGACCCATTTCACTCTGTATATGACCACTTGCACTTGGCTTGTGTTGATATTTGAATTTGCAATCTCTGAACTAGGCCATTTGCATGGTGTGCCTTGGATAAGTGCATGGTTTTATCCACAAGTGGCCTGAAGCCAGGCCTGAAGGACATTCTGCAGGACCATAGCTGCACATTGGATAGACCTGTTTCCCAGGAAGTTCTCCAGTGCAGAGACATCACACCTCCCTGTTTTATCCCATCTTGGATACTGTTTCTGCTTATTCTTCAATGGCAGACCTTTGGCCGTTTGAAGCCAGCTCTCTGGCTACTCCACTAAGCATTCATCTCTCCCCTTTGGAAATTTCTTGATTCCCATAAACAACTGATTCAGAAGAAAGACAAATGGTTATGGTCAGTCAGTTCTCCTTCTGACCTTTTACCATTAGTGGAAATGGTTTTCAAGCCACTTTCACCTTAAGAGTGGGAACTTGAGGGGCGGCTGGGTGGCTCAGTCTGTTGAGCGTCCAACTTCAGCTCAGGTCATGATCTCATGGCTTGTGAGTTCAAGCCCTGCGTCGGGCTCTGTGCTGACAGCTCAGAGCCTGGAGCCTGCTTCAGAATTTGTGTTTCCCTCTCTCTCTGCCCCTCCCCCACTCATGCTCTGTCTCTCTCTGTCTCAAAAATAAACATTAAAAAAAAAAAAAGAGTGGGAACTTGAGACATGTTGTAATTCTCCCAAACGAGACTGTGCAGGGTGAGTTAGAGGCTCGCCAAAGAGGGCTTCATCTGGGATCACAAATACGGCTTTAAAGAGTTATTTGGCCTGGGCTGCTTATGCCTCTGACTACCCCAGTGTATAAGACAGAGATAATAATATCTACTTTAGAGTGTCATAGTGAGCTTCAGATGCAGTAACATATGTAAACCTAGTGCTCAATAAACAACACCTGCATCTGTTGTGGTTGTTTTTGTTATCTTTATATCAGTCAAGTTTCTTTAATTGCAAGCAATAGAAATCAACTCTGGTTGTTAACTTAAGCAAAAGTAAAATTTAATGGGAAGATCTTAGAGACCTCACCAAATCAAAGGCCCATCCAGACAAACAGGCACAAAAGAAACAGGAACAATGGCTGCTCCAGGGACACAGGCAGTTGAAACTAAGTGGTGGCTTATCAGCCCTAACCATCCCATTCATCTTACTTTATGCCACTCAAGAGTCAAAGTCTCAAGAGAGAAACCAATCAGGTTAGTCCCTTATCTAATGGGGTGAGGGTGGCAGGGTACTTTGACAATCCCAATGAGCTTTAACACAGTAGAACAGAAGTGATTTCCCAAATAGCAAGAAAAATATTTTTATTAAGAAAAGAAGGCATGGATAAGATACAGAAGTCAACAAATGTCTGATACAAATGATCCTTGACTTTTGCAGAAGTTTCTTGCCTTCTGCTCTTGGTATAACCAGATGATTCAGGCAGAGAGGCAAGACTTTGATCATCAACTTCCATTTCTTGAGGTGTGATCCTTTTTGCCTTCTCTTCTGTGGTCCTCATCACCTTAGCCCCAGAGCCTACCTAGCTGGATTTAGCAAGTTCAGATCACCCAGCTCTCTGTGGCAGGAATGTCACAATCATTCAGAAGCATCCACATTTGGTCCCAGATGATAGTACAAATTCTGCAGTAATTTAACACCTGCTTTGCTTTCATGCTGTTATTAAGGAGTTTTATCTTAAATATTTGAGGTGTGATTCTGCTCCCTCATGCATATGCTGATGAAGAATTTCACACCTGTTGGAATCCTGGCTCATTTGTTGGTGGGATCTGAAATGGCACCTTTATGGAAAATGGTAAAATTCTTATTACAGCCTAATGAATAAAGTGCATATGATCCAGCTGTAGCAGCTCCCCTTGCCTTCCCAGGGAGACTTATCCTGCTGGCAATTTAGGGATTGTGAATGCTGCTTCATGGCTTCATTTTAAGATGTTTTGAAAGAAGATACCTGAAGCAACAAAATGCTCAAACACATCTGAGATGTGTTTTGTCTCTCGTCCTAATTATACTAATAAATAAATAGTATCAGTTTCCTTGCACTGTAAAATTAAATCTTTCTGAATACTCCACTCCTGCTTTGATGAGGAGGGACAGCACTCCTGATGAGAGGTGGGAAAGAACAAAGAAGAGCATTAACCATCCAAACACAATAATGTGAAAATCACTTTCTAATTTCCAAATGCGATTTCTGGGTGGACAGCCTCCTTCTTGTTGCCCACCCCAATCCCCTTTGTCTGAGGAAACTGCCCCTCACATATGTGTCATTTGGGGGCTCCATATATTTTAATCCTCAGGGGAATCACTTTTGACTGGGGCGGGGGGGGGGTGTTAGCCTCACAAACAATGCCAAGTCCTAGCACCCAGGAACCCAATAACTCTATAATTTCTAGAAAAATTGTAAGAACAGGATGTTTCCATCATATCTCCCACTATATTTTCAATGCCCAAAGTAGTTTCCTGCCCAAAGCAGGTGCCCAAATATGTTCATATTAATCTTGAGAGGCACTGATCTCACATATTGATGGTCGAGTACAGTTCTGCCCTTAACTTACCAGCTGGTTTGGAGCAAATTTTATTCCCCATCCATGCAGTGGGGTAGTCTCAAAAGAAGGTGGCTCTGAGTTGAATTATTTTCATTAAATTTTTTGTCTTGACCTCAGTTTCTCCATCCCCAAAAAAGAGATGTAAGACAAGATAACCTTGAAAGCCCATCCACCTGAGTCAATGTAATACTAAATAAAAGGTTCTTTGTACACAAACAGAAAATCCTCAGCTGAAAAGACTACCAAGGTCAACAGACTCATCCCCCTCCCTCTACACTGCTGTCTGGCTTCAGAGCTTCCCCTATGTCCAGCTGGCAGCCAACAGTGTGCCCTGTGCATATGCCACCATCAGATCTGCCCCATCGTTCTTCTGTGCCCATGTCCACATCACAACCGATAGCAAAATCCAGCTCCAAAGTGCCACATTTGAGGAACTTATTTCTCACTAACAACATTTGGCCCACAAGCAAGGCAATTAAGGGTGTTCATCCATTCACCACCCCCTTGGTGCCCTGGTAGCAGGAAGATGGCAAAGCTGCCATGCTCAGAAGCAGCCTCCCTTTTTCCACTTCAGAACTCATTTGGCACTACTTGAAATGCCCTGGCATTCGTTATTAAAGATTATTGTAAAGCAGTTTGACACAATACGTAGCTCTGTTGGGCATGGTGCACTACTTACAACAGAATGGGAATGCATGTTGTTGACCGCAGAAGGGGAGTTCTCCATCCAGCTTCACACTGAGCATGACAAGGAGCTCCCCTTGCCTTTATGATGCCGCTTGGGTGCACTGCTTCTCTCTCATCCTTCTGAGCTGGGGCCAATGGCCCTTGGTAAGTGTTATCTAATGCCTCACATGGAAGAACATGCCCAGCCCCCAAGAAAAGAGATCAAAAGGGGCCACAGCCTCAGGCAGAGAGCTGGGCTCAGTAAATACTGAGAAAAATGCACTGCAGAGCCTATCAAGTCTGGAATTTGGGGTGGCATCACCATGTGTTCCTCCTCCTTCCCAGCAGGTTCATTTCTAGACCTAGTCACTCCCAGAGACAAGGAAGTTATGGTCCTGGCTAACTCAGAATTATCACATGGAGAAGGAATTTCTATTACATTCATATCCACTCTGATGCTTTGCCAAATCCTACCTTTTTGTTTGAGTTGGATGCACGTGACCTCAGGAGCTGTCTCATATATGACAGTCACAAAAGTCACTTTTTGTGCTACTTGAGCTACCAAGTCACCTAGGTGCTACTTGAGCTGCCACTTCTCTCTCTCTCTCTCTCTCTCTCTCTCTCCTTTCAGAGGAAAAGAGGAATAAATGTTAAGAGAATCACCACTATTCTCTCTCACTACCTGCTGCCCACATGGACATGTCTGCAATCAGGAAAGGTAACTTCTTCCCTCCTTATATGACACCTCATCTTCAGAATCCTGGAGAAGACTCAGTCATCTTCCTAAGTTTTTAGTGATAAAACTGAAGATGAAGACTTAAGAGAAATACCAGGCATTGACCCTCAGTCAAATACCACATCACCTCTTACCTTCTTCCTCAAAGGCCATGTTCCCTCAACTTCTCTCCACATGAATTCCCCACCTTTATCCTTCCCCAGACCTTGTGCCAGACCTGAGTTTCTTTCTGTATGGTATGATCATGGCCCCAGGTGTGGCTTATTTCCCCTGCCATTTTCCACTGCTGGACAGAGGAGGGATAGGATGATCTTCCAGACTGGGCTGCATTCTGCTTTATTTTAGTTTGTTCCTCTTTGTTTCTTTCTAAATATCTAAAATAAATGAGTCACATCTTATATTGCAAAGACAATCTGCAAAAGCCTTCAGTGGGATTTTTATCCTCATTGGATCTCCATGTTTGTGCACATCTTGCAAGCAGAGATACTGACTGCCTTTGTCCTCAGTGATCTTAAAAATAATGACTGTAGGGTCAACAGCCTCAGAAGATAGAGTATCTCTCTCTGAATCAAAGACTAGGTCTGCTTCCTGCCCATTATAAAAAAAAAATTCAAGTTCTCTAAGCTCTAGAGTCCTCTCCCATAACATATCCACCAAGTATGCAGATGTCACGTGCCTCCTTTATATCCCCCTGTAGGACTGGGGCTCAGGAGCATGCAGCAAAAAAAAAAAAAAATATATATATATATATATATATATATATATATATATATTGATACTTTTGCTACTGCTATTGCTGTGAGTAATAAGTTATTTGTCTCTGATCCAGGAACCCTGTGTCTTCTTCCAATATCCATGACACTGTGGTGGGCAAACTTGTTAGCTTGCAAGTAGGTTGCAATCTCAGACCCTTCACAGTTCTTGTCATTCTCCTTACAAACACAATCTTGGTTGTATTTTGCTAACAGTACATTTGTCCTCTTACCAACCGTTAGTTTTTTAATCTATTACAGATGACAACTTGCCCAACCATCTCAACCCACCAGGTCCTGCCTGGATCCAGGCTGATGAGAAATGAGAGGTCCCTACACACAAGTCTTATAAAACTCCATATTAAAGTGAATCTTTGTTCAGTTCTTCCAAAAGATTCATAAACCAGAGCTCACTGAGACCAAGCAGAATGTGATCTATGTACATTTTCATTTGCTTTGCCCATAAAAAAATAAAATAAAATAAAATAAAATAAAATAAAATAAAGCACCCTTTCCAGAGCTCTGGAGACTAAGTAGTAGGAAGAGCAGGTCATGATATAGGGCTCCAAATGGACTCTGATTAATGGCATTGTAACCCATCCCCTCCTGGACCCTTACAAATAACCAGCAGGACTGTGACCTCTCCCCTACAGTGACCATTACTCACTTCCCTTTGAGTCTGTTTATAAGACCCCACAACCATTACCAGGTTTTGCCTATGGAGGATATGCTCAAGGTTTCTGCCTTTAAGCTATTTCCCGAAGGTCCTTATCCCCTTTGTCTTAATCTGTTTCAGCTGCTATTTAAACAAAATACAATAGACTGGAGTAGGGGATAGCTTATAAACAACAGAAACTTATTTCTCAGAGTTGTGGAATCTGGTAAGTCCAAGATCAAGACACCAGCACTAGTGTCTGGTGAGGATTCACTTTCTTGCTCAGAGGGGTGCTTTCTCTCTGTGTCTTCACAAGATGGAAGGGGCAAGGGAGCTCTGTGGGGTTTTCTTGATAAGGGCCATAATCCCATTCCTGAATGCTCCACCCTCATGACCTAATCACTCCCAAAGACCCTAACTCTTAATGCCATTATACTGAGCATGAAGATCTAATATATGAGGGTCACGTGGGTGGCTATGTCATTTGAGCATCCGACTTTGGCTCAGGTCATGATCTCACAACTCATGAGTTTGAGCCCAGTGTCAGGCTCTGTGAGACTGCTCAGAGCCTGGAGACTGCTTCAGGTTCTGTGTCTCCCTCTCTCTGTGTCCCTCCCCCCACTCATGCTCTGTCTCTCTCTCTCTCTCTCCTTCAAAAATAAAAATAAACATTAAAAATTTTTAAGAAGATCTAACATATGAATTCTGGGGGAGACACAAACATTCAGTCTATAGACCCTTCCACTACCAGGCATGGTTGTCTCCCCATGCTATTAGGTCTTTGGCTGGGTCCCCTCTTCTGATAGCTTTCTGACACAGCAGTTCTGCAGTCCAACTATAAGAGCAGAACATGGAAGGTGAGGTTTCAGCTGAAGGAAAGTTCTTGAGGAAAAGCAGTGTTTCACTTGGAGAAAGCAGGCCTGGCTACAGCACCTAGGAAAGCTGAGATACAGAAGATGAAATGGGAGAACTCTAAATTTCATCAGGTTCAAAAATGTCCGCATGCCTGTTGTGTCCTGCTTCCTATCCTGAAGATGTACAGGAGCAATACTTCCTTGAGGCACTCACACTTTTCATCCCCAAGCAGAGAATGAGCTCTCCCAGGCCCTCTCATAGACACCTCCAGCACTTGACTCCCAAACCCATTCTGAGCACCTGATCTGGGCTGGAGAGGCTGGGCTGAATCAGAGAGGTAAAAAGGGATGCTAAAGCCAAGAACAATACCCAGGTACACAGCACAGAGCAGGAAGTGCCCAATGTGATAGAGCAAGAGGCTGTTGGAGCAGGGAATAATTCTTAGGAAGGCTGTATGGAGAATGCAGCATTTGAGCTGATCCTGAAGTACAAGAAAGAACACCTGCTGTGTGGAGTTTGCCCATCCTCAGGAAGTGTGGGAGCCAAACTTCTACCTGAAGAAGTCATGTCCTACCTCTCCCAAGGGACTCACCACCCTAAGCCCAGACACTCCTCTTGGCAGCTACACACATTTGCATTCAACAGCTATCTGTCCAGCATCTACCAAGTATCAGGCACTAAACCAGGCATTGGGGGTTTTATATATTATCAAGTGCATAAGGTCTCTGCTGTTGTGGAGAGCACAGACAAACAAGAAAATAAATTGGAATTTGGGGCTGCAAAAGAGTGTGCAGGATATAATAAAATACAGGGGTGTACCTGAGTTGGTGGTCCGGAATACCTTGCTGAGGAGGAGGCAGCACATGGATGTAGTCCTGATCCATGAGAGGAAACTAGTTATGTGAGTGTCTGGGGAAGGATGAGTCTGGCCAGGGCAGAGCAGCAAGTGCAACCAACAGCTCCAAGTTTAGCATGTCTAGAAAACAGTAAAGGAGCACAGACACACACACACACACACACACACAGACACACACAGACACACACAGACACACACAGACACACACAGACACACACATCCCCTTGTAGGGCTGGAGCAGATGGGGAGTTGTCCAAGATGATGTCAGAGGTGTGGAAAGTACCATGAGACCATGCAGAGAGATAGGATGGGTTCTGCCAGGAGCAGACTTCCCAGAAAACAGACTGTGAGGTGGGCTGGCCTTGTGCTCACATGAAGACTCTTCCCTTCTGGGAAGTCCACCCTGGAGCTAGAATGACTAGCCTGGAGCTTTCAAGCATAGAATCAGGGGCTTAGCTCTCAAGGGAAGGGTGGGAGCCAAAAGGAGCTTTGGCTCCTTGTAAGGAAGCATTTGACAGACTTTTCTATCCTCTTGTGGCCAAGATATTCCCCCCAACTTGGTCCCCAGCTGCAGCCCTCCCACCCTAGCCCTCCAGGGCATTGATGGTGAAGGTGAGCTCTCCACCCAGGCTTCAGTGATCTTCAAATTTTGCTAAGTGGTCCCAAAGGGGGCCTGACCTACAGAAATGAAAGCCAAAGTGTCCCTTGAAACAGCTTTATTATGCCTCCAGGCAGGGTTCTTAGTGCCTCTCTATTTGCAGGTATCTCTGGGACTGAATCTGTCCTCAGCAATTCCAGTCACATCCCCTTCCTCTGTAAATGGGGCCAGTGGGATATGTAGAAAATTTATCTGGTTTAACTAGGATTACCCTGAATAAACTATTTTTCTTGTCTTGATTTACCATTGAGAGGTTGGGCCCTGATGAAGCTGTGTGAATTATGATGGACACTCCTGCTCCACCTGAAATGTAATTAATTAATGGGGCTGAACACTGATGGTGGCCCTCACTTTGGGCCCAGTGGGCAGAGGGGCAGCAGGGCATAAGTGCAGCTAATTGAGGCTTCCAGGCACTGCTACACTGGGCTCAAAACCAGATGTCACAGCCTCATTAAGGAAGCAGGGAATGGAGCCCAATTGAGATGAGATTCCAAGTCCCTGGTTCAGTGGCTCTACTAATGCACAGAGTATAGGGATTTCCCAAGATTCTTTCCTTTCCCGCTCTTCCACTGCAGAAAGGGTTCCTAAGTAGCAGAATTAACCACTGGGGCAATGGAGTGACAGAGCCCACAGGGAGATTGGGAGCCCACTGCAGAGTCTGCCACAGAATCACAGAACCCACACCTCCCTGCCCTGCCATCCTGTGGCCACCCTCCACTTCCCAGCCTTTCCTGGACATCCTTACTGCTGGCTTTGGAGCTGCCTAAGCCTCTTAGAAAGGGACTCTGGGAACATTGGAAGGACCTGGGGGTTGGGGAAGTGAAGTCATGGACCCTAAGAGTCTAAGTGAAAAGTTGGTCATCCGCTTTGTATCTTTATGCAGACTGCAATATTTTAAAATTTGGTCAACATAAAACAAAAATCAGAGTTCACATAAAAATCAAGACTTCTGGCTTCATTTGGAAAATCATAAAATTTGGCCGCACTGAGCCCACATGCTCTCATGATGACAAGAGATTCATCCAACCACCTGTGGACCTGCTTCCCTTATTTACTTCACCAGCCTGGCCCCCATGAACACCTGAGTCTGTGAATCCCACCTTCTAGACAGTGAAGCTGTGCCAAAGAGGCACTGGACTGATAGCATCCAAGAATCCAGGACAGAGCATGTGACCTGGTCAGAGAGCCAACAAGGAGTTACCCCAGTGGGGAAGAGTCACTTCCAAACAGCTAGGGGAGTGGCATTTGTGCTGGATTCCTCAGATGGGCTAAGGGGTTGGAGGAGGCATAGCAGGGGGACAGCAGGGCCAAGGCATCAGGATGGGGAAGTCCAGGGACTTTCATAAGAACTGACTACAGGGATGTTAAATCCTAGGGAAATAGAAAGAGGTTTCCAAACCTCTTTCCTTGGCACATTTCAACACACCACAGACATCCCCTATCTGATATGGTTCAAGCAGCCTGTGCTCTGAAGTAGGGTCACTATCACATCACCACACAAGGATGCCTTCATCTGCTCTGAGAGCCTTGGCTTCTGTCAGGGAGGTCAACTCCTCAAGAAGGAAGGAATCCCCATCAGCCCTTGATAATGCTGGGGCATGATAAGGGATGTGGGAAGAAGGCATGGTTGACACTTTGGAAAGACCAGTTTTAATGCAGACATCATGGAGGAAATAAAAACAGGCAGGTCTGTGCCTCCATAGCCAAAGTGAAATCAGAAGCCAGTTGAGATCCAGACTGGCTCTCTCTTGCTCCTTCCTAGCTCTCATACCCACAGTTAGAACACTCTACTTCTGCCAAGAAGTCCAAGCCAGTGGTAGAGCAGCAGGCCTGTGACATGCGTGTATGTGCGCGTGCGCGCACACGCGCACACACACACACACACACACACACACACACACACACACATTCCTGCAATCCTCAGAAGCCTCATGCAGTACATTATCTAGTGTAGTCCCTGCAGCCATGCCCTGGACCCGTATGGTCTCCAGAGGGTTTCCAAAGCAACATAGTTTGGAGCTGAATTAGAAGATAAGAAGAGTTGTGGAAATTGGTGCTTTAAAACAACGCTGCTGAGATAAAATTTAATGGTGGAAGAAATACGGTATTTTGAAAACACAAAAATAAACATTCCACAGAGCTTGTATATGAAGTCGTGCAGTACAGCTTGTGAAAGCTACTCTGTCGTGGGAGAAGTCTAATAATTTTTAATAGTCCTGTAAATCTCCCTTATTAGATGCAGCTACTGTAAACACTTCTCCATATTTTGTTCAAGTATTTATGTAGTGCTGTTAGAAGTTATTAAACGGGAATGATTTTCATTGATAACTCTCATTCTGAAGGAGCTTCCAGCTGACTCAAACTAAAGATGGTAAGAGGGGAAAATTCCCCTCAGGGTCAGATGCATGAAGCTGCTCCTGGAACTTCCTTCTGAACTGAGGCATTCTGGGCCATCCTGACCTCACCCAGTGATCACTGGAAAATTCCCTGACTCCTTAGGCCTCTATCTCCCCAGTTAAAAGAGAAGAGGCAATCATTCTTGTATATCATTTATTTTTTTTACCATGTGTTGCACCTACTGCATGATTCCAGGCACTGTACAAGGCCTTAGGAATGCAATGGCAAGGAAAAAGAGCCACCATCCCTTCCTTCACAGAGCTTATGATCCAAAACCAGTCAGAGGTATCAAAGAACACACAGCAAATGTAAAACTGTAAATGTGCAACTGCCATAAATGAAAGATATGCAGTTCACTGCGGGTTGTTCAGAGAGAGAGAGAGAGAGAGAGAGAGAGAGACCTGCCTTGGATCAGTCCACAAGGGCAGAAAAAGGTTCTCCTAGGAAAAACCCTTGAGCTGACATCTGTAAGATTTATAAAGCTAGAAGGATTCAAATAGGCTGAGAGGGGAAGGAAGAGCAGAGGCAAGGTCCAGGTGTAGGAGAAAGAGCAAAGTGTTTGAGACCTGAGAGAAGACTGGGTGACTAGAAGACAAAAGACTGATGGGGGGCATGGTAGGAGGGGGGCTGGAGGGGAAGGCAAGAGCCCTACCAGGGAAGGCCAGCATGGCAGATGTATCTTTATTCAGGGAGAGCCATTGGAGGGCTTATAGCAGAGTGGGAAGGGCTACTATACACAAATGTGCTCTGGAAGCCATCACTCCAGCTGCAATATGGTGTAGCGACTGGAGGGGGTGCTGAGCACAAGCAGATGGGCCAGCAAGGAGGCTGGTATGAGGCTGAGAGGAGGATATCCCAGGCAGCATTTAAAAAAAATAGCTCTAGTAGTTCCCTAGACAATTAGAATGTGTGGATGGGGTGTGAAGTACCAGGCCATGACAAAGTATGGAATGAGAGACTAGGAAGGGTCCTCTGTGCTTCTTACTTATAGTTATGCCCAGATAACAAGTAATGCATGCATGACTAGAGAAACAGGGTCAGTTGTTTTAATTAACATTTTCTGTTCAACATAGTAAGAATCTAAAAATACATCTTTTCCACGTGCCTTGCTAAATTTGTTTTTATTTTGAATGTAAAAAATGGAGGCTACTATTTTTTTTTCTAAAGTTGACCTTTCACGCACACAAAGTCCTTCTGCTTATGAGCTGTACAATTGGATGGAAGGTGTGCCATTCATCAAAATGGAAACAAGTGGAAAGTACCAAGTTTAAGGGGTGAAGGTCATGAATTTGGTTTTGGATCATTAAATGTGGGGTGTCTGTGAGAAAGATATTAAGCCAGATCCATACTCAGGCACAGATCACACAGGAAAGATCTAGGATGGAGGTATAAATTTACAAGCCATCCATATGTAGAGGGCAATTGAAGCTGTGAGCATGCATGTAATTTCTTGAGAGATGATACAATGATAAGAAAACAGAAATGGATCAATCCGTATGAAGTCCACCACTTAACAAAGTTGTTCTCCACCTTGGCTCTTCATTAGAGTCATGCAGAGGGCTTTAAAAATGCTGACACATGGGTCCCCCCTACAGAGATTATAATTTTATGACTGAATTGGTCTTGGGTGTGACCTGAGCATTCCAATTTTTTAAAGCTCCCCAAGTGATTCTAATGTGCAGCCAAGGTTGGAAACTACTGACTTAACAGCTGGGAAGAGCTGCCAAGGAAACAGAAAGTATCATCTAAAGAAATAGGAGGAACATCATGCAGGAAGGAGAGTCAACAGTGCCAAGTGCTGCTGAGGGTCAGTAGGATCAGAACCTGAAGTGTTCACTGGATTTAGCAACATGAAAGTCACTGGTGACATTGCTGAGAGGTGTTCACCACCTTCTTCGTTGGCCTCTCAGGAACTGCGATGATGTGGCTGTCACACTGTTCAGGCTTTAAAAAAAATTTTTTTTAGTGTTTATTTAGTTTTGAGACAGAGACAGAGCATGAGCAGGGGAGGGGCAGAGAGAGAGAGGGAGACACAGAATCTGAAGCAGGCTCCAGGCTCTTAGCTGTCAGCACAGAGCTTAACGCGGGGCTCGAACCCACGAAGTGTGAGATCATGACCTCAGCCGAAGTCAGACGCTTAACCGACTGAGCCACCCAGGCTTTTTGAAGTTTTTTTTTTTTTTTTTTTTTTTAATTTTTTCACACTGTTCAGGCTTTATAAGGATGATGTAGGTGGCGTATAGTAGCAGGATTTGCAATCAGTTGAGTGAAGAGGGATGGGGACTAATTGATGCCCCGGGTATGTATTGCACAACCTCTATGGAGGGCAGTTTACCTCTGTCAAAATTATAAATGCATGTACAAGGAATCCCATTTCTAGGAATAATAGCTCAATGTCAAATGCCCAGGGCTATTCATTGAAACAGTGCTTATGATACCAACATATTGGAAATCCTGCAAATTCCCATCAACACGGATACTATAACCATGGTGGGAATACAGATGCCCAAGTGTACTGCCAGGCTCTAAGATGCAGGGTGAAGACAAGCCCAAGAACAGTGTGTATGGCAGTGCACTAAGACCTGTCACACAAAAGGGGGTAATAGATGCTTATTTGCATGTATCTGTTTTCTCTGCAAAGACACTTGAGACAGACACATGGGTTACATTCTGGAACATAAACTGGGTCCTGGGTGACTTGACAATGGATAAGAAAGAGAGTTTCACTGTACTCATTACTTTTTAAGCTTTTGAATTTCAAACTATTGAAACCTACTGAAAATAAAACTGTGATGGGAATGGTATTTCCCTGAGAAGAGCAGGGAGGATGAGGCTGCGTCCCAGGTATAATCAGAGTAGACTTTTGGGGACCACACCTATTTCCTTGTGCTCTGCAAATGCATCTAAGGGAGTAAAGGAATTTCTGTTGTTGTTTGTTCCATCCTTTGTTGTTTTAAGTCCACAAGATTTGAAGAACTGGGGTATATTCTTTAGACTTTAGGCTAGGAGATTGTTCATCAATGTCAAAGATATACTTTAGAACTAATATCTCTTTCCTGAAATCTTTTAATTCCCAGGAACTGAAGTCAATCTCTGTGGTTGGCATAGAATTCACAGGTGTAGGAGCCAGGGGTCTGAGGTTGTTTCCTAGTTTTTTTTTTTTTCAGTAATTTACAGAGTGGGTTTAGGCAAGTTACTTCACCTGTGTTCACCTCCATTCTTCATCTGTGAAGGGAGGTTGATTGGTAATCCCTGCTTAGCTGCCTCTCCTAAACTGGAAGCAGCAAATGAGCCCTGGCTGTGCTGTCATTGGTGAGTTACAAAGATGCTTACAAATGTGGCAGGTTTGCTATTTTTATCCCATTGCTGCTTGAAATTTGAAGATCTTTTAGAATAAACAAACCAACACCTCCAAGGAAACTAAACATCCAGATTTCATTACAGGTCAGGAACTCAGTAATTTTCCAACCCTTAACCCTGTCACATGCCCAGGAGAGAGAGAAGACTCTCAGACTTTGGAAAACGCTTCTGTCTGCAAAATAAGTACAGTACACGAAGAAGGCCTGGGTTGGCCATGTGCACAGAAAGGCAGGTTGACTAACTTCCTAAGGGGCCCATTAAGAAAGGGGTTTGAGGGGTAGCCACTGACCTACCAGCCAAGAGGATCAATCCACAGCCTCCCTCTGCAGGGCTAGCAAGACAGCAGAGCAGCCGCCAGACCATCCCGGAGATCCTCAGAGCTTTTAGCAGTGATCGGGTCTGTAAAGTGTGACCTTCCGAGAATGGTAAGAATAAGCTTTGTTCATTCATTTCATCTTCTCTAAAGGTATCTTAATGATATATTGATTTTTCCTTTTAGAGGAAATCATAAAATTTCTTTGTAAGACAGAGATATGAGCTTGTACTCCTAACCCTCACCAGCTCCCACTTCCCTGCAGGCATACAGATGTGAGGAAAGACCATCAGTGCTGGAGACCCAGCAGGAGGAAGAACCCCACTGTGAAAGCACCGAGTTCCACTGGCAGTCAGGAACTACCTGATGCTGGAGACCACGGGTACCTGGAGGTTAGTGGGGGAGAACTCAGTGGCTCCTGCAGGGCCTGGAACTAGAGGGGAACAGAGTCAAGAATCACACCAGTATTCTCTTATGTGAAGTGGTCCCACACTGCAACCACGGTCCAGGGTGGATCCGATGGCAGCTCTTCCATTCTGATACCCGTCAAGGTCCCAGGCAGCATTCTGAGAGGATGATAAAGGGGAGAGGAGAAGGGGGAGGAGGGGAGTTGGGAGAGGAGGTGTGATGGAGGAAAAAGCCTGGGGAGAGGCTGGAGGTTTCTGCCCCATTATGCAGTACTTTGTGCCTCCAGTGGAACAGAAGGGGAACTAGGTCTCCAACACCCCCCACCCCAAGTCCTACCTCTCCCTCCACCAGTGACTGGAGGAGTCATTTGGCAGGAAAAACAATGAATTAACATGAGAAAGACCTGTCAGTCTTGCAGCTGCTTCAGTCCGATGAAGGGAAGATCAGGGAGGCCAAAACTGGGAGGAGGAGGAGGTAAAGCAAGACAGGGAGGTATGTTTGGGGCATGGTGGGAGGGGAGACTGGCACAGACTGACTGGAGGCTTGAAGGCTCTCTGGCTTCCCTGTGCACTCCTGCTCCCTCATGAGCAGGGTGGGATCCTCCATGGTGAGGGACAGAGCCTGCATCCCTCCCTGGTCATTCATGGGATACATACATAATTCTGGATATACGCCCTCTAAAATTCTGGTCAATTCTAGGACCATTCATTATTTGTTTTTTACATGGTACTTTCATTTTTCACCTACAAAATTGTTTCACTGTGACTTTTATGTCAGCAGAAAAGGAGTAATAAGAATTAAAACAAAACCCTGAATACTTCTCATCTCCTGTAGTTCAACATCCAGGGTCATTCTCTGGACATGCAGGAGCCCACTGGTCTAGTGGCGGGCTGTCAGCCTCCTCCCACACCACTTCCCCACTGCCACACCCATGCCCCCTCTGTCAAGCTCTCACTGCCTCATGCACCTGTGTCCATCCTGCCCACAAATCCCAGATCAGATGTTGTATCCCTGCAGGCAGTTGCTCATGACCTCCCCAGCTGGCACGGTGCTCCCCATTTGGAATTCTCCTCAGCATGGGGACACAGCCCTGTTAGACTGTGTGGTCCAGAACCAGCCCCAAGTTTGTGGATAGTGGCTGTGGATGAAAAGGTCTCCAGGTTGGCAATACAGCAGCCAGGGAAAGGATGTGCTATGAACAGGTTAAGTGCCTCACATGTGCCAACTCATTCAATCCTGGGAATAACTCTAAAAGTTAAGGTCTTGGGCATCTCCAGCTTACCCGGGTATAGCAGGCACATGGCATCATAGGACATGGGCCGGGAGACAGTGGAGCTGGGGTGAACACCTCTGTGGCCTGTCTCCAGAGCTATGTGTTCAGCCAGCATTAGACATGTCATCTATATTTTTCTCTGTTTGGAGAAATGGTACACCATGTCACAGCTTCTTCAAGAGATAACAGAAAAGCCTTCTGTGCCATCTGCTATAAGACTGAGATTGGGAAGACAGGCATAAAACCTTCTTTCCAGACCCTAAAAGAGGAGGCAAGGTCATGAGCACAGCGTTCTCTCAGGGGTGGATTTCCTTCCAACTAGTGTTTCCCACCCCAGCAGTGCACTATTTGTGACCACCTTCACCCTAAGAAGATGTGAGTTGAAGACTAGCATGTAGACAGTCCTTTTATCATTCAAGGATTTCTATGGTTCCCAAATGAATACGTTTGTGCCACTCTGACCAAGTTTCCAAAGAAAAGTTTACAAAGGAAAAGGAATAATGGTTTGCTTTATCAAAGGTCCTAGGTTTGAAGGAGGATCATCTCCACGATTCCTTTGAATACAGGGTTTGAATGCCTTTAAAATGGGATTCTTTTCACATGGGGTTTGTGGGACTCTCTCTCTCTCTCTCTCTCTCTCTCTCTCAGGGCCATTCTATCTTAACTTCATTCTACTATCTGGACTAGGGGTCCATGTCAGGGTCTCAGGATGATTCGTAACTGTCTCCCAACTCTAGAGTGGTGGTCTCAGCTTGGGGTTGATTGTTGGGGTTGCAACAATCTCTTTCTGCCTTAATGAAGAAGAGAAAGAAGGTGGAAGGGGAGTCAGATTCCCACAAATCCATTGAAAAGGGGAGGTAAGAGGGACTTAAGATGTAGGATGGGTAGATTCCCCAGGACAGTGCTGGGAGGGGCAGGGCAGGGGCTGGGGGTGTTGGGATTCACAGTGTGGAGTGGTGAGGGTTCATAGGATAAAGCAGTGGGGGGATGATGATGGAGAGTTTGGGGTAGGGCTGCTGAGTAGAGTGAGGGGTGGTGTGCCCCAAAGGCAGCTCTAGGGGAGCAGAGGAAGGAAGGAGGAAGCCAGTGTGCAGGGTGGCTTGCCTGGGGCTGGTGAGCTGCTGCAGCAGCCACCCTGTCTCCTGGGTCCTCAAAGTCCTGTGTTCACAGAGCAGCAAGATGAGCACCACAGTCTCATGATGACCCATAACCAGTGTCATGTCCAGAAAAACACCCAGGCATTTCTGTTCTACCTGAGGAAGATAAAGAACCCCAGATCAAGGACCAGAAGCTGTTCTGGCAGTCACTCCAGGAGAGAACATCAGCGTGGGATGCCCTCGCGGACCACAAAGAGAGGGGGGCAGTCCAGGCTCCAAGGCCACAGGACAAACTCACTGCCTACTGTGGCCCCAAGGTGGGATACTGGCACAGCCAACCCCATCTCCTCACCTGTTCCCAGCCCCTAAGTTAACCTGCAGGGACCTACCAGAGGCTTTCTACCTCCCTGCATGGAGGGGACATTGTGGGGTAAAGTGAGGCTCGAGGCCAGCATGGGGGCCCATGTTTACAAGCCTATCCTTGAAGAATGGGCCCCTGGACTTCCGTGTCACCCCTTCCCCGGAGCCCCTTGGGGATGGGATCTAGTCAGCAGCAGCCTACTCCTGCCTGTCTCTTGCCAAATTCTGGGGAACAGAGGAAGGTGGACAGTGGACATGTGTAAAGTGTTTGTGGTTGATCCAGGGACTGTTGGGGTGGGAAGAGAGCCATCACTGGTATCAGAGTTGGCAGTGTCCAGGGATGCTAAGTACCCAACCACCTGGAATGGTCCCACACAGAAAGGATTTCCCACTTCATATTCCCATGGGGACAGTAATGAGAGCAGCGGGCAGCACTTAGCAGCTTTGCTTCAATCTCCCTTCAGTTCAGTGACAGAATTCCAAGGGTCTCTGGGCCCTGCCTCCCCCTCCCCAGATCATCCACACAGCATCTCCGTGCTGTTCCTTCTGCTTTGCCAGGTGACC
Source organism: Leopardus geoffroyi (assembly GCF_018350155.1). Taxonomy (NCBI): domain Eukaryota; kingdom Metazoa; phylum Chordata; class Mammalia; order Carnivora; family Felidae; genus Leopardus; species Leopardus geoffroyi. Next base: position 23,485,429 of record NC_059335.1, on the reverse strand, counting down.
CATTAAAGAAGGACATTGGAGCTCCATGTCGGGGACTTGCTCACCCAGATCTCCCCTGGCTGCATGACAGTAGAATCTCAGTCCCTCAGACCAGAAGAGGACCTGAGGCATAGACCTGTCCCCACTTGCCAGGGGCTTTTGCACCAGGAGCAGGTGAGGACCTGAGCTGGTTCCTTCCCATTACAGTGCCCTGGATCCCTCCCTGAACCAGGGAAGGTTCTTGCCCACTTCAGATTCCACCTTCCTGACCCAGACCCCTCACCTGCTCCCCATCCCCCCTTCTATGGAGCCCAGTGTATCTTGTCCCCAGGTGTGCATACACCTCTCCTAGAACGGGCTCTGAGAAATACTTGGGAGGGTGGACAGCAGCACCTCACCCCTTCAGATGTGGCCTTGCTGGCTTCTGGGCACAGGTGACCCAATTCCTCTGCAGGATGTGGAGGTCCTCTGAATGGAACTGTGGGCATCCTCCTGCAAAGCTGGTTGGTAGAGGGAGGGGGAATAGGTGTAGAGGGTCCCCACAGGGGAAGGAGCAGCGAGAGATGGAGTTCACAAGCCCTGAGTGCCTCAAAGTCCATGTCAGACTTTGGTGACCTTGTCCTCCTGGCGCCTCATGTGATCTCCGTGAGCGGACTCTGAGGTGGAGACTGGGCACCACAAACAATTCCCCGGCCCAGCTCTCCTGAACACTGGTGGCCTCTGAGCCTGGACGCAAAAAGTTAGCATCCAGGACCACAGCCCCTGCTGTATGCAGGCTCACTCCATCCCAGGGCCCAGAAAGGCAGGACACAAAACACCCTATTTAAATAATATAATATGGTAAGTTCTTAAGTAGCACTACTGTTCCAGGAACTACCAGAAGTGTCTTACATGTATTGACACACTCAGACCTCTCAGAAGTTCTGCAAAGTAAGTTCTGCCATCGCAAAGGCAAGGATGCTGACACAGAGAGGTTAAGTCACTCACACAGCTGGTGAGCAGTACAGTCTGGTTTTGAATTGAGACAAATTGGCATTGCAAAGCAGCATCACTCAAATGTGGTGTAATCCCCAGGCTCTTACGATGTTATGTGGGGACGAGAACAGGCTATAGAGAGGGGGTGACATTCAGCCCAGTGTCAGAGGTGCCTGCAGACAAGGGGAAGGAAGGGTGCTCTGAAAAGGAACAGCATGAAGAAACACAGGCCAGAAAGTGCCAGGCATGTTGAGGGGAATGAGATTTCTATATTGCTCAGGTATAAAAATCTCTTTCTGAGATCAAAAATGTTGCAGTCATTTTACTTCCAAAATCTATAGATTTCATTTAGTTTGTTCAGTGACACTTATATGTGTGTGTTTTGTCACACGGCATTTCCTACAATAGTCAAGAGCAGGATGCTATCTCAATCTATAGACTATGCCAAAGCAAACTAGGATGGCCCATGGCCCCATGAGCCTGGTGCCCCAGGGAGGCTCTGAGAGGCCTGGGTGCTGAGCACATGGGGAGCTGGAGAGGCATGGGGGCACAAGGACATGGGCTGGGTTTTGTCCTGGCAGTAGCTGGAGCCAGTGGAGGGTCTTGAGCGGTGCAGAGACAGGGCCTCTGGAACAGCAAGGATGATGTCGGGAAGGAGGATAGGGACATGAGGTGAGAGGCGCTCCCTGGGGAGGCTGATGTAATCATTCAGACAAAGGAAGGGGAGCCTAGGCAAGGGCAGGGGCAGTGGGGACAGAAAACAAAGGGTATGTGACAGTGCCAGCTAATAGCTGCAGCACTCACACCTGTCAGCCACTGAACTGAGGCCTCTACAGACTCTCACTGAGCCTCACAACTGCTAGGATTACCCCATTTTCTAGGTGAGCCAACTGAGGCACAGGGAGGCTAAGAAAACTACCTAAGTACACACAGCAGGTGGCTGTCTGGCTGGGATGTGAAGCCAGGTGCCACGGCTCCACTGCCTGTACTAGCAGCCTGTGGCCTTCTGTCTCTTCTGATGGGATGGTGAGATGAGCAGGGTGTAGGGCTGTTGGGCCCTGGGGACTGGTTCAGATCACCAGGGAGGAGTAAGGAGGATGGAGCGGTGGAAGAAGGTGGAGGGGGCAGGGCCGGGGTTGGGCTGCTTCCAGGAGTGCTGAGTCTGGGAGACAGCCTTACTTCTCACCTGCTCTCCCATAAACCTCTGTCCCTCCCCCACAGAAATAAAACCAGAAGGGAGCAGACACTGACTTTCCAACAAATGATTCGAGATTTTGTACTGACATGATATAGGGACCAGTGTGCAGAGATATATGAGGAACCCGATTGAAGGCAAGGTGGTGGCACATGCAAGGCCTGCAAGAAGTCCCTGATGGACACACAACCCACACTCACCTCAGGAAGGTGGCATAGCCTCTTGCCCCCAGGCTTGTTGTCTCGAGATTAGGACTTAGCTTCTGGTCCTGGCAGACATCCATTCCAGGGAAAGGAATGGTGAGGCAGAAAAGGAGAAAGGGCCAAGAAGTCAGCGGCCACCAGGTCCTGCCAGTGCGGCCAGGGACCCATCTGGGGAGAGCTAGAAGGTGGTGCAGGTGGTCTCCTGGCTTCCAGTGGGAGAATGTGAGGAGATGAGCATGCATGAGGCTGCCTGCTGCAGTAGGCATGCTCTAGCTCAAAGACTCCTGGGAAGGTTCTCAGGGATGCCATGTTTGGTTCGCAGAGCTGTATAAACAAGGGTCTCAGTGCCCTATCTCTCTCTCTTTTTTTTTAACTTGTTTTTTTATTTTTTTTTAATTTGCATCCAAATTAGTTAGAATGTAGTGCAACCATGATTTCAGGAGTAGGTTCCTTAGTGCCCCTTACACATTTAACCCATCCCCCCTCCCACAACCCCTCCAGCAACCCTCTGTTTGTTTTCCATATTTATGAGTCTCTTCTGTTTTGTCCCTCTCCATGTTTTTATATTATTTTTGTTTCCCCTCCCTTATGTTCATATGTTTTGTCTGAATGGATAAAGAAGATGTGGTATATATATACAACGGAGTATTACTTGGCAATCAAAAAGAATGAAATGTTGCCATTTGCAACTACATGGATGGAACTGGAGGGTATTATGCTAAGTGAAATTAGTCAGAGAAAGACAAAAGTCATATGACTTCACTCGTATGAGGACTTTCAGTGCCCTATCTCTTTTTGCACCAGCACTAGTGCCCCCTTCCCTGTCATCTTTTCTCCACTTATTCTTTGAACACTGAGGACAGGCAAGGCCCCTGCCCAGTCCCTGCTCCTAAGGATCACCTCTGTCCACTGCAAGAGCAAGTCAGTGCATGCCCATATGAGAGTCCTGTGAGTGGCTGGCTCAGGAAGGAGCACTCCACAGGGCCTGTCTGATCCTTGCTCCATTCTCCCTGCACAGAGTGCACTGTGGAGTCAGAGCCATGCTGCCTCTGCAGCCAGCCCTTAGGAGGCAGTCAGTAGCACTGGGCACAGAAACATGGCCTATCACTCATGATGCCTGAAGACATAAGTTTAGGGAAGCCCTATCTCTTCATCCCTGTTCAGTTGTTTTCCAGCCCTTGGGTTCTCAGAAGCCCTTGTCCATGTGTATGCTTTACTTGTTTAGTGTCTGTCTTTCTTACCCTACTGTAAGCTGCAGGAGGATAGACTTTGTAGTCCTTACCTGCAGTTATTTCCCCAAAGCCTGTCAGAGTTTTCTAGTAACTGAGGTTTGTCGACTGACTGAGTGATGGGAAGCAGGATGGCTAGAGGATCCAGGGGATTCCGTCTCCTGCCTGCCAATGTTAACAGAGAGTATGTGACTTGACTTCAGAAAAAACACCCCCCAGGGTCCATGCTGGTGTCAGTCCATAACCCACCTTGACCTGTGCCTGTCATTTGTCCTCTCAGGGTCTGAGCAGCATGTGCAGCTTCCCTGAGGCCCCATCTGAGCACCATCATGGTGACAGCCCAACTCCATCCACCTAGGCAGGTAAGGGGACCCAGGCTCAGAAGGCATGGAAGGCATAAGTCTGGGCAACTCCCTTCTCTAATTAACAAAGCAGATGCCTATGGCCGTCGGATGGCTCCTCCTGACCATTACATTGTACCAGAGCAGATTCCATGCTGAGAAGGTCAGCCCACCATCCAGAACCTGCACCCCAGCATGTGCTAAGTGCAGACTGCCAGCCACACCAGCTGATGTTTTCAGTCCTCAGTGGGTCACAAAACCCTACACTTGTCTCCAAGCTCTTATTAGGAAGTAAACTACCCAGACCTGTCCTAATAATGAAAATCTGTTCTGCTTCAGCCCACAGAATGTAGACACCTTCCCAGCCCTGGCTTCTTGTCTCAGGTGTTTGGCCCACTGTGACTTTTCTTCTCTGGCTAACCCATCAGCAACCAGGTACAGATTCTTGGTCTCTGTCCCACCAGTTTCTCAAACCTCACCAGCTCCTGGCCCTGCCCAGGGCTCCACTGCAGCCCTGTCATTCAAAAGACCAGTGCCTTGCTTTGAGAGGGCCTAAGTGGCTCCCCAGCCCAGGCCAGCAGAGAGGCAATTAGAGGAGTGTGCTAGCTGTGTGGTTCACATCCTTCTCCTCCAAAAGGAAACAAATATTTTGAAGAGACGAATTCATAGGGAAGGCACATTACTCAGCAGGTCTGCTTCTCAGCACTCCCTGAGGGGAAGGCACAGAGCAGGGCAAAGGCCGTCATCATTGTGTTAATAATGGATGCCATGCTGCCTAAAGGCCCACTGTCATCCGTGCATGTGCTTTGCAGAAGTCCAATTAGGGCTGAATTATAGTAATCAATAGAGCAGCAGGATTTAGCTCCAAACAAAGAAAACACGGCCCCATTCCACTGAGGGGGATTTATGAGAGAGAGGCATGCTGGCATAATTGGAGGATGCACTTGCAGCCTGCAAGCTCTCCTGGGTCTGGCATGTCTTTGAGGGAAAATCCAACTGGTCCTGTTGTGTAAGTGCTTGGACCTTCCCTCCAGGGATACCAGAGGAAGGCAGTGTCCTGACCAGAGCAGGTGGGTGAAGTAAGAGGAGTGTGCCCTCAGTATCAGACACTCGAGGCTCAAATGTCTGGTGAGGTGACCTACCTTCTGCAAAGGGTTTACCTCTCTGAGCTTCTCTGAATATGTCCTCACATGCAAAGTATTATAGTTAATATGGATTGTATACTTGAAATTTGCTGAGAGTCGATCTTAAGTATTCTAACCACACACACATGAAAATTGTAACTATGTTAATGTCTTAATTAGCTTGATTGTGGTCATCATTCAACAATGTATACATTAAACAATGTATACATTAAATGTTCAATGAGTACATTAAAAGGTATACAATGTAAACATACATTAAACAATGTATCAGGACATCCCATTGTACACCTTAAATATATACACTTTTCATTTGTCAGTCATACCCCAATAAAGCTGGAAAAAACCCTACCTGCTCCATAGAACTGTCTATAAACATGTCTACAAGTGCCCTGAACCTGTCCCCATGCATGGCACATGGGACCACTGGGATGTGCTTCTCCTTCTCCTTCTTTCCCCACACTAACACCTCATACACTCCACCTCCATGTCCCGATGCTGCTCCCCCTTCTTGAGTGTCCTTCTCCCCGATGCTGCCCTCCTACATTACCCCAGCCAAGCACGGATAGGATCCTCCAGGGTCCCTGTGTTCACACATAGCACTCCCACATCCTCCCGTTGAAATAGAACCCTTTTCTTGAGCTTGACCCTGGCCTCTACTGATGGAGCACAGGCCACCATAGATGGACAGCCCAGCCTAGATGATGGCCAGAGGGAAGGAGAAGGCCTCCTCAGGCTCCAGTTGAAAGCAAAGTGCTGATGGATCCCACTTCCAGCTGACCTTGAGTGGTCAGCCATTCCCCTCTACCTTATAACCAATCCTATGCCTGGCCAGCTCACACAGAAGCCACCCATGACTGCACAGTATCAAAGTGGTTGCACCTTCCCCACCCCACCACTGAAAACTACACATCACCTGTGCCAGGGACTGAGAGGGTCTTAGCTCTGCTTATGTGTGTATGGTCCAATTCATGATATATCTGAAGTGCCAGGGAAGACAAAACAGAAAAAAATGGCATTAGGGAGAAAAGAGGGCAAAATAGGAGGAGACTGACCATTGGCTATTTTTAGTTTATTTTTTATTTTTTTTCATGTTTATTTATTTTGTGAGGGAGAAAGAAAGAAAGAAAGAGAGAGAGAGGAGAGAGAGAACAAACAGGGGAGGGGCAGGGAGAGAGGAAGAGAGAAAATCCCAAGCAGACTCTGTGCTATCAGAGCCAGATGTGGAGCTCAAACCCACAAACCATGAGATCATGACCTAAGCTGAAATCAAGAGTCATATGCTTAACTGACTGAGCCATCCAGGCACCCCAACTATTGGCTATTTAATAGGTAAGAGTAGCAAATATATTGGAAAATGAGCATGACACAGCAGGAATCTTGGTCCAAATGGAACAAAAATGGTTTCATGGAAGGCTGAGGTTTTATGTCCCTCTGTAGGGACAAAGTAAAACCACGAGTGGGATTCTACCCAGCACACTGGAGGACAGACCTTGGTGGGAAAAGCAAGGCAAAACAGCTGGAGCTCCTGGAACAGAAGCGGATCCTGGGGCTGTGGTCTGCATGCTTACCAGGTACCAGTTTCCTAAGCATGTTGCCTCAGTTACTTCTCAGAACTGTCCCATAAAAGAGGACTCATGGAACTGCCCCACTTCCCAGATGTGAAAGTGGAGGCTCAGGGCCATACAGACACTCTCTAGGTCCCTTCTCAGCACACTCCCAGTGGCAGTAACACCTGAGCCATCAGTCTCAAAGAGTACTTGCACCAGGGCCCTGCCTCCTGATCTCAGCTTCTGCTGCTTTGCCTTAGAGGCTGGTCATATGAGCATCACTTTAAGGAGCCAAATCACAAAATTCCCTTTGGTTCAAGTCAGCAAGTATTTACTGAGCACCTACTATGAGCCTTGAAACCACTTACACAGTAATTGGCCACTGCCTCCAGTCTGTCATTGCTGGGGACTTGCAGGAGACTGATTCTCCTGCAAACAATGCCAGACTCTGTGCTCAGACCCATTGGGATGTCTGTTACTTTTCTGTCAGCATGAAACCAACTCCTTTTATATCAGAGCTAGGATGCCAACTGACCCTGGTTCTGACCACAGAGTTAGCATTATCCATCAGAAGAGGACCCTCATTCCATTAGTGTAATCACCCCAGGAGAGCACATGGCTTCACCCTTGAAAGCAGGAACTAATTGCTGCCTGAGAGAAGAATTTCCAGAAATAACTGATGCCTCCTTTCACCTGGAGCCAAGACAGCCCTCAAAGTGTCACACAGTACACATTCAGGGTAGGCCTTTACCCCTAATGGGCTGGGAAACAGCCAAGAGCCAAGAGAGAGCCTTACCCTCCCCTAAAGCTGATGTCCCTAAGCCAGAGGGAACATTGTCTGCATCTTACTCCCACCTAAGCCACAAGGGTAAGACCCAGACAGCTTAGTTTGGCTTACTGGCCCCACATACTAGTATCCTATCTCTCCACATTTATCTCCATTGCAATGTTCTCCATGGCTTGCTGGCAGAATGTTTGCACTAACTTACTGAATGGAAAGAAGAAAGGAAGGAAAGGAGGAAGGAAGGGAGGGAGGGAGGAAGGAAGAGGAAATAGACTGAACTTGTGGTCCAGTCTTTACATAGATACACAGTCTAGGTTAAAAACAACTACTACTGATGGGCACCTAGGTGTCTCAGTCAGTTAAGCATCTGACTCTGGATTTCAGCTCAGGTTGTGATCCTCCTGGATTTGTGAGATAGAACCCCAAATTGGGCTCTGGGTTGACAGTGCAGAGCCTGCTTGGGGTTTTCTCTCTCTCTCTCTCTCTCTCTCTCTCTCTCAAAATAAATAAACATTTACAAAAGCTACTACTGATAATAACTTAAAGTCTTTAATTTCCTTCCCCCAAAATCATTTAAAAGGAATTTTAACCTATAACACACACACACACACACACACACACACACACAATCACACCCTGACATAACCCATCTCTTCCCACATGTCCCTCAGCCCCTGATACAACCTCTAAAGAAAACCCCACCCTCCCCTGCCTCAGCACTCTCCCTCCTCACTCCTGCTATCTGCTCCCTGGTCTTCCCCTGTAAGCCCCACCACTGTGAGCTTATCTTCTCCATCAAGGTCCAGGTCCTGTTGAGAGGCAGGGAAGAAAGAGGTCCTGTATAGAGCAGAGAAGCTCAAGAGCTCAAGTGGCAAGCTGTCCATCTGTGTGGGAAGAGGTTGGGTGCTAAAGCAAGCACAATGTGTACCAGTTCTGTAACTCGGCAGTTAAGAGCTTAGATCTGTGCAATCCAGATCCACGCATCACCACACAAGCCATGCAGCCTCCAACAAGGGGACAGCAAAACCTGCCTTTTGGGGGCTGTTAAATAATCATAGAAGAAGTGTTTAGAACAATACCTGACACAGAGTAAATGTTGACTTTCGTCATTTAAGATTGTTAATTTTTCTCATCTGATAGCTAGGTGGTTCAAAGTCTTAGATTGAGCAGGAAGAAAAACTAGAGATCATTTAGTTAAACTTCCCTTCCAAAGCCAACTTTAATCTCTAAGCCATATCATTACCAGGTAGGCACCAAATTCTTACACTTTCAGGAACAGGGAACTCACCAGTGACTCCCGCAGAAAGAGAAAAGAGCCAGAGGGTGACTAACAGAGTCTGGGGTACATACCCCAGATGAGATGAGGAGTAATTGTGCTTTTATTTCCCCAAAGGGGGTATATTCATCACAGCTCTGTGGTTGAAAACTACCAAAAATTGACTGAACAGGCTTAAGCTAAAAAGGACGTATGTTATTCCTCTTAATCAAAACATCCAGGAGCAGGGCTTTCAGGCAAGGGTGGATCCAGGGGCTCAACGAGGTCATCATGACTCAATCTTATTTTTACTATTTCTTGATTCTATTTTCCTATGTGTTGACCCATTTCCAAACATAATTTCCTCTTGTAATGACTGCCAACAGCTCTGAGTTTATACCCTATGAGCTTAGTCGTCCCAATAAAGGCAAGTCACCTTTCCCAGTGGTCCTGCACATGTACCAGGATTACCTCTGGTCAGACTGCTTTCAGTCCCATTCTACCTCTGAAGCAATCACTATGGCTAGGAGTATTCAATGCATTGAATGGCCAGATCTGCATTCCACACCCACCCAAGAGTCCTGAAGGATAAGCAGTTTTTCTCACTCACAAAGTGAGAGAAAAAAATGGGGTCTTATTTCCAAATTAGGGTGGGGGGCATGGATGCTGAGCAGGCAAATGCCTTGGGGATCCACTTGGAAAGAGGTTTTGAGGGTGAAAGTTGTTTGAACATCATGGAAACCACCCCTCCTTCTCCCTCCCAGGAACCCCATCCTGCAACACTCTCTTAAAATGAAGATCACCCATGGGAGAGCAACATCCACAACTGTGCCCTCCCCATAGACCGGCAGGGAGTCAGCAGTAAGGAAGTCAGGATTGGGGGAAAGGGCCTGTGAAACCCCCTTCTTTGGCACTGTGGTGGGATTACTCCTCTGCTCCCAACCCAGGCTAACAGGATGACAGTCTTCCTAGGTTCTAGGTCATTTACTGTCCACCCTGCCTGCCAGTCTCACCTCACTGTTCTGGGCCCTTTGTGGTCTGGTCAAAAGCCTGTAGTCTGTTTGGCTGGGCTGTTTTCTTACAGGTGGGGGGCCCCATGTGGCCTGACCTCATGGGCAAGAGCTGGGTAAGTACTGCCTGAGAGATTGAATGTATGAAGAGATAATAGCCACACCAAACATAAAAATAGAACTCTGACAATCTGCAGCAACTAGCCCAGGAAACCAATCCATGGTCCATAGTAACCAGTCCAGCAAGCCAACTTACTGTCTGCAAGTTAGACTTAGAGGAAGTCAGCCTACTATCTCTAGCAACTGGTCCAGGAAGCCAAACAATAACCCCTGTAACTATGGGCCTAAACTGGCCAGGACATGGTTTGTAACTGACAAAACTCCAATTTTTGTCTTTGCTTCCAACTTAACACCAACCAGAGAGCCAAATATGCACCCCTAAGCAATCACATAGGATTCCCTGCCTCTGGTTAGCCTGCTTACAGCTTCCCCGTGCCAACAGAGCACTCCTTCCCTTTTTCTACCATAAAACTTTCCATTCCTGCACCTGTCTTTGAGTTGCTGCCAAAACATAAGTGACAATAGCTGACTCCCTTGCTATTGTGAGTTCTGAATAAATAACCTTTGCTTGTTGTCATTTGGGTGGCCTTTGTTTATTGCCAGAGAGCTGTTCAGCCATTGCCCTGCTCCCCACCTAAGTGAGCCCTGGAAGAATACTTGTTCTCCTCTCCCTCTCAGGTGATTCTTGCCTAACTCAGCAGCTACAGCCAGACACCCCACTGGTGCCAGATTTTGTGGATGAGCCCGGTGGAACTGGGTGTGTTGCCTTCTCTGAACACACCACAGGGTGCTCCCTGACCTTGAATCCATGGCAGAGTCTGCCCGGCAAGTACCAGGAGGGAGTGCAGAGTGTAGGAGAAGAAGGAGGATGGTGTGTGTCAGGGGCGGGGTGGGGGGAGGTCAATGAGTCCAGGATAGAGTTTGAGTTTGAAAGCCCATCAGTGACACAGGGCTGGCATGGGCTTTGAAGGATGAATTCAAAAGATAGCAAAGAAAGGTCTGTGGCAAATGGAAGCCAAGCAGAAAAGCATGGAGGCAGGAGAACTCTGAAGGAAACATGGTCATTTGTGGCTCAGAGACATTACTGCTTCCCTTTGGGGCCCTGAATGCCTGTAGTTCAAAAACACTTTTCAATAAATACAGACAAAAGCACTTTTCAATAAACACAGATTAAAAAGGCTTAAATCTCTGCTTCCCTGTTCTCCATATGCATAAAACGATAAACCCCCCTGGGATGGCTGGGATTTATATAGGCAGATTTTTGCAAGTTGTCTTATGTATCTGAACTATGGTTTATAAATCAAATTTGGTTCTCTTTGCTGGAGAGTAAATTATTTATCCAAGGCAGAGCACAGGCGATAGAAGGAAAGGCACAGAGAAGTTGCTGTTTCTCAGATATCATTTATATTCCCAGAGATGAGACAATATTGGGGGTGGAAGTTTCTGCCTTGCCAATTTTAGCATTCCTTCTTCATTTCATGTGCTCTCTGCTGGTAGCCAAGGACTTCTGAAATTGGCTTTCTGTTGAGCCTTCACTCATGGAATTCAAATCAGAGTCCCAGGTTTGGGTCCAGCACTCTACTCAGTTGGAGATGCCCTGAGTGTGGGAGATAACATGTCCAGCTGTAAGTTGGGGACCAGCAGGCTACCCTGAACCAACTCTCGTCTCACTCTCCACATGACTTTAGGTACTCTACCTAACCCTGCTGGACCTCTGTTTCCTCACAGCCAGAATGGAGTAGTAACGTCCTTCCCAAAGGGTCTTGTGGGATTGAATGTGATTGCATCTGCCATACTGCTAGATGGAATAATAAGTGGGATCATTCCCCATGTGCTAAGAGCCCAATGTGAGTTGGTCTTTCTAACAGCCAGAACCCCGTAGGGGTGGGGGGTCTGTGAGGAGGTGGGGCATAGCTAACTTTCAGTCATAGCTCTCAAGGGAACACTGGTTTTATTTTCTCATTCTTTGGCTCTGATCTGCAGGAATGGGGAGTGGTGCTCACATGTCTGGGGCCACAATGCTATGTTGGGCTAAACCCCATAAGCCCCTCCATTTATTATCCCCATGCACTTCAGGAAGCACAGAAATGAGCCTCCATCAAGTAGACTCTAAAGAATTGTGGACTGGTTATATTTTCCTAAAAATCCAGCAAAGAATTGTAAGATTTGCAATCTCAAATAGAACCATCTGCTGTCCATATTTACTATCAAATGTTTCCTAGGACCTACCTATGACTGTGTCTGTATAGGCCCAGTTGTTCAAGGTCTCATGGCCTTCAGGTCACCAGAATTATTTTTCTCCATAGTTGGCTTTGAGGAGAAAGTACTAGCTGACATAAAACAAGGCTGGTAATGTAGTCCTGGAACATCACTCCTGGGGTCTGCTCCCTCCCCACAGATACCTCCCAGTCACCTGCCCCTTCTACATCTGCTGTCTGCATGTGAGAGCTATGCTCACACTGAACCCTCAGGTGCTGCTAGTGTCCAAAATCCAAGGAAGGTTAAATTGTATTTATTAAACTAGATTTCTTGAGGCAGAAAAGAAGACATGTATCTTCCAGAAAGAATGCCAATAAGTGTTGAAATGAAAATGAAAATAGTTATTTGTCTGAGCCCAAGTTGATTCCAAAAATAATGTAAAATAATCCATTTCCTGAGCATTTTAGCTTACTGAGGTTTTGCAGCATCCTTCTGACCATCATGCAAGAAGTATTTTCAGAGTGCCTCTGTGCCTGTCACCACTGTGGGCTCAGCTGTGTCATCCTGGGGCCCACCCTCAAGCCTCAGAGACACCATGGCCCCAGGCAGGCAGGGGTACAGCCTGTGGATAAGCATTCCCAAAGTGCTATATGTAGAAGAGGTGAGAATTGAAGACACATCTGAGTCTCACAGTCAGAAATGAGGGAATGATGTTCTTACCCTGGGACAAGGAAATAGCAGAAACAAATGTCAGCTCCAAAAGAGCAAGAGGAAAGGCAGGGATGAACTATGTTGCCCATAAATATGTGTTGAAGTAGTAACCTCTAGTGACTCAGAAAGTGACCTTATCTGGAAATAGAAGTAATCAAGTAAAAATGAGGTCATTAGTGTGGGTCCTAATCCAACGGAATTGGTTTCCTTATAAAAAGGGGAAATTTGGATGGAGACACATCCACAGAGAGACAACATGAAGACATAGGGAGAAGATGCTATATGACTGGAGTCATGTATCTACAAGCCAAGGAACACCAAAGAGTGGCAGCAAACACCAGAAAACTAAAAGAGGAAAGAAAGGATTTTCCTCAAGAGCTGTCAGAAAGTGTGACCCTGCCAACATCTTGATTTCAGACTTTTCAGTCTCCAGAACTTGAGAAAATAAATTTCTGCTGTTTTAAGTCACCCAGTGTCTGGAACTTGTCACAGCAGCCCTAGGAAAGTAGTACAGGGAGCATTGTAGTTTGGGTTCCTTCAGAAGTCCACTATGGGGTGAAGACACAGCACAAGTAGACTTGGAGAGTGGGAGTCTGGGAACACTGGTGGAGGAGAAGGGAAGTGAGGCAGGGATAGGAAGACAGCCAACAAACAATGTGTTATCAATCCAGGGACCTCTGAGGGCACTGGGGTTGGATGCCTCTAGGGAATGTTGAAGGCCATGCAGAACCTCCAGCTGCAAGGCAAGGGAGCTGGGTATTTATGAACCAACTCCCGTGAGTTCAGGGCCACTATCATGATAGGGGGCAGGGGTGGTGGAATAGGGAGGTGTTAATTTTCTGGAACTCTGTGTGGTGGGCATCATGGGTTCCAAAGACCAGAGAAAGCCCTTGGGCAGGGAAGCCCAGGACTGATGGTGTGAGCTGATGAGACAAGGACATGCATAGGGCACCAGAGACCAAAAAGTCTGGACTTTGCCACATAGCCAGTAGGGATGTAATGAAGTTTCCTAAGCACAGGATTGACCAGAACTTGACTTTTGGGACATGAACATGCTAAGTTGCACTAGAGAAGGAAAAACAAAAAAGAGACAGCTTAGGGGTAGCACTGCTAGGTGAGGGGCACAACACCCAATTGACGTGGAGATAGTAGGAATGCCAGATCTCATCCCCTAAGCTACATGATCATGACTTAGGGAGCCTTGAGAAAGCGAGGAGTCAGGAAGTGGAGAAGGATGGCTTCCTGACATTTGGGATGAGTAGGTTTAGGAAAAGGACTGTTCACCATGCCCCTCACTCCCCCCACTCAAGTCCAAATTTCAGACCAAATGAGAAGCATAAACCTGCTTCTGGGAGTTGAGCAGATGGCTTTTCCAAAGCTTTTCCAGTTCTCATTCCATCCAAAGCAAACACAGATTAGAAGCCACAGGGTTTGCAAATGCCACTGTGCTATTTGGAACTAGGATTTCATTTGCCAATTTGTAGCCTGTACTTCCAAATTTGCTTCAAAAGAGAGGGTTATCAACACTGACTTTTAAATAAATGAAGAAACTGAATAATGCATCCAATCTAAATATGGCTTTAATTTCCTTGACAATAATAATCATATAAAAATCATTGACATAAATTGCCTAACATATAGAAGACCCCCAATAGGAAGCACAAGAAAGAACATGACCCTCGTTAACTCACATAAATCACAGAGACATTGGTTTTCCTCACTTTTGACCAGAGATGCCCTCCAAGCTGGGCTGCTCAGGGAACTGGCTGCTCTCTCCTCCTCCTTGAAGGGAAGGTAATATCCTTATCTCTCCACAGGCCTGAGAACAACCAGCCCCAGTTCAGCACTGGATCTGTCAGTTCCTGTGTTGCCACTAAGTCTGGTGCTTGTGGAGGGGAGGGTGGTACATCCTCAGAAGCATTTCTGGGAGACTCAAATGTGGATTTAGCTGGCTGAGACAGAAAAAAAGATTAACCATGCTCAGGCCCAACTGTGATGTGCCTACAGCTGACATCAGGTGGGAGACAGTTACCAGAACCTGGAGGAACTTGGGAGCAACTCCCAAGACAGGATCACAGTCTGTTCTTCTCACTACTGTGTGAAAAAAGACTCTGGTGTCTGTGCCTCTTTCCCCAGGAAGGTCTGGGCACACACCACAGAGGCTGAAGACAGATTAACATTCATACATGCATTTATTATACCTTCCTACATTCCCTCAACAAACATTTACTGAGAAGGCACAGATGAAGGAAGCCTCATGGGGGTTGGGTGCATAGGTGGGCCCCAAAGCACACTGCCAGGGGATAGAGTAAGAACTGGGACTGAAACAATACAGTGTCACAGCCAAAAGGGTGGACTCTACTCCCAAAACATAAGATCAGAATTCAGCCCTCATAACCTGCAGACTGCCTGTATTGGGCAAATTATTTAACTTCCCCAGGGCTTAGTTTCCTTATTTATAAAATGGGGGTGATAAAAGCACCCACTCTAGGGTGTCGTGGAGGACTAAAGGAGATATAAGGGCTGTGTAGCAAAATCCCTGGCATGTGGTGAGTCTAATAAAGGTTATAGTCATCATCACTGAGAGGAGAACATAGTGTCACTGGAGGACTGCACAGCTCAATAATGTGAGTGGAACACACAGCCAACAAAATGGAAGAGGCACGCTTTGAACCCAGATAGCTGAATCCAGAGGCTACATCCTTGATTCCTACACCCTGCTGACTTCCAGGAAGAAGAGGGCACGGAACCTGAGAGTAACTGACTCCCAAGTGTCAAACACACACTCTCATTTAATCTTGTCAACGAGCCTGTGATGAATCATATTATCCCCATTGCAGGTGAGGATCCAGGTCATAGATGTTAGGTAGCTTGGTGGGATCTCCTCTGGACTCCCAAGAACACCCTAATCCTACAGTTGTAACCCATGTCTCCATCTGATAGTGCTTACAATACCTTCTCAGAACAGCTGTAACATTCCTGGCCACAAATTGTGTTGGGTTAAACTGTTTTGTTTTATTTTTAGTGCTTACCTGAAGAAATCAAGTTTATCTAGAGTGTCTTGACCTCAAAGAAGCCAGAGGGCTAATGACCACCTTCTCAGTGAGATGGTAAAGGCCCACCTGTTCCTAGTAATAGCGATCTTCCTGGTTGGAAATGAAGTTGACATTGAGGGCCCATTGCAAACGGACTAAAACACTGTGTTTTTTAAATAAATCCTATGGTAGAGTCTTTGATGAAGTGAGGACTCACCTGTGAAGCAAACGGTCCTCCTTTTATTTACTATTCTGTGTCTTCAGACAGGAAAGAGAGTGTGTTTGTATGTAAGTTATGGTAACAGTGCCTAACTGAGAACTTACAAAGTCCCAGGACTTCCCCTAATAATGTTACAACGTTATCTCCTTTAGTTAGGACACCACCACCATGAGCTAAGTTCTGATATTATCCCCAGTTTACAAATAATATATCAATCAAGAAGGACCAGAGCAGTGATACTCAAGAGGTGTCAAGGATCAGCAGCATCAACATCACCTGGAAACATGTTAGAAATGTATATCCGTGGGCCCCCCATACGGGCATATCTACCAGAACCTTTGGGCAGGGCCAGCAATCTATGTTCTAACACGCCCCCAGGTGATTCTGATATATGTTCAAGTATGAGATCCAGCAGCCTAGGGAAAATGAAGGACCCCCAAATCACAATGTCTTATAGCAGGGGTTGGTAAACTATGGTCAAGCACCAAAGCCAGCCCATTCTCTGTTTGTAAATAGTCTCCTTGGAATACAGCCGTGCCCGTTTGTTTAAATGTTGTATATGACCAATGTCCTGATAAAGAAGCAGAACTGAGTAGTTGTGACAGAGGCCACATGGCCCACAAACCCAAAAATATTTCCTTCCTGGCCCTTTACAGAAATGGTGCTGACCCCAGCTTAGAGCAACTACAGTTTATGTCTTGCTCCCACTGCCGATCACTGGAGGCAGCCATGGATCCTGCAACCCTCCTTCTCTGCCTTGGTTATAGTGGCATGTCCTATCTGGAGCTTTGCCAATTGTGCTGGCAAAGGGAGAACAGACATGGCTTCTGCTCTGAAATAACAGAAGTTATCCACTCACAGTTCACTGGCCAAAGCCTAACATCCCTGGAAAGGGAAGAATAATCCCCACTTTCCCCTTCCCATTTCCTCCACCCCAGGAGGGGAAGCAAATAATCATGAACAACAAGCTAATCCTCTCATCTAAGCCTTTCCCCTAGTAACAGATGTGAAGTTTGCTTTCCTCCCATGTGGGGAACACACACCCCTTACCCAGGGGAGATGGCCCACCCCCTCAAGGCATCACTGGGAGGCCATCTCCTGGGGCTGTCTCTGTGGGCAGGAGCAGCCTCTCTTACCCCACATACAGCTGTGGAACAGGGATGGACCCATAGCACACTCCAGCTGCCCTACTTGGTGCACACCAATCCTGCTCCTCAAGAGGGCCCCTAGGGCCTTGCTTTCTGCAGCCCTTTGTTTCAGGTCCTTTCTGTTCTGCTGTTCTTGTCCATCTCTAAAAAAGGCAACAGAGAATATGCTCTACTTGGGGGAAGTGTTTAGTTTTCTCAGTCTGCTTCCTGGCCAGAGGAGGCTTAAGGGTTAAGTTGCAAACAGCCTTGGCCTGTATTTGTTCTGGTCGGTGATTCTTTTGGTAGCAGAACTCTCTGGAAGATCTATTTATTTCTTATCTATTTGATTCCAGGCAGATCCAGGTAGCAATAGCCACACCCACAGTCCATTTTCCTGGCTTAAATGTGGGTACTCTGATCCCAAGAAACTCCTATGGGAGAGTTGTACCCCTAGCCTTTCATCCTTGAACCATATGGGGAGACTGAAGCTCAGAGATGAAAAGTAAGTTTTCTCTCGCCTCATTCCTGAATTTGAACCCCGCTCTCTAGGTCTCCATAAACTGTCCACACTACCTACATTTACCACCTAAAATCTCCAGGCTTATCCTTTTGTTCTATTTTAAATAATTCCAATGTCTTACTAAGCCATTTTCACAGGCTCAAGGAAGCTGAGTGAGATGCCCCCTTTTCACCCAAAGTTTTTTTTCCATAGCAATTCCCCTTCACTTTCCTCTGAAGGCTCAGAAGTCCTCCCCAAACTTTAATGACATTAATGTCACCTGGGGGTGAGAGTGTGCTTGTTAAAACACAAGTTCCCAAGCCCCATTCTCTCAGGATCTGATTTTGTGGGAGTGGAGTAGAGCTGGGAACCTGCATTTCAAGGAGGAAGTCCCTCCCCCACTCAATCCCTTGTCTCCCCCAGGGGATCCTGATGCAGATGGTAGGCTTGCCAAGCTTCCAGAAACATTGTCCTATTAGTTCTCTAATTTCCACCTGGTAGGGGATGAATAACATTCTGTGAGAAAGTAGCAACTTCTTCTGAAGTTGCTTGAGAGCATGTGAGAAGCACTTCATTAATTTTCATCCCAGTCCTTGGAGGTGGCATCATGATGGTTATAATTATCCCTCGATTACTGGGAGGGCTGAAGTGTTCTTAGAGAATGAACTTAGACACAGAAGCCAAATGACTGCCAAACTCACACAGCAGGCCAGAGAGGGGGTGAGGTTCTAAAGGAGCAGACCAAGGACAGAGGAGCAGGGCTCCAGGGGCTAGAACTCAGCCACTAATTGTGAGAGACAAAGGAAAGGTCACACAGTGCTGCACCGAGTTTTATAAAATATTGGGTTAGTTGCTAATATTTTCCATTTAGGTACCTGCATACAGAGGTTCAAAATTGGAAGGATGCCTGGGTGGCTCAGTTTGTTAAGCGTCTGACTCTTGATTTCAGCTCAGGTCATGATCTCGCAGTTCCTGAGATGGAGCCCCACATTGGTCTCTGCACTGACAGTGTGGAGCCTAACTGGGACTCTCAATCTCTCTGTCCCTTCCTCCCCCCACCTCCCCCACCTCAAAAAAAAAGAGTTCAAAATTGGCATCTCAGGAAGACCCAACTGCTCTGGGAATGCACAGAGCTAACTGCAACCGTTTGCTCTGCAGGGTATGTAGTCTCCTGCTGCCAAATGGCCACTTCACTCATCAGCTTTTCATGTGCTGGTCCTATAGGCAGTTGGATGGCTGCCCCAAACAGGTCAGTCACAGTTCCTGTCACAGGTCAGCCTCTGGGAAGAGGACTAGCAATCCTCCTTCCCATTCAGTGGTCACAGACCTGACTTGCAAAGTCTGAGGAAATGCGAGCCATAAGAAAGCAGATGCCTCTCAGGAACAGGGAAAGTGCTAGTCACTTTCAAGGAGCCTGGTTTCATGCAACCTCATCACACCTGCAGCCAAGGAGGCAATGGTTCCAACATCATTCTGTCACAACCTTGGGCTTTCTTAAAACCTGCCCCAACAACATCAGCCATCCTGAGGCCAAGGAAACACAGAAGAATGCATGGAAGCAAAATGAGTCTGCCTAGAGGAAAGTCTTGCTTATGTTTTTCTGGTGGCAAGAACATTTGAACAAAGACTTAATAAGAGAAAATTGACAGCGTTAGAATGAGTTTATCACTAACAAAGCTACCACAGGCTTTTTGGTGGTATTTGAAAATTAAGTTAACATTAATTTAACATTAAAACAAGGGATTTAATGGAGGCTGAGGAATAAATTAAGCCTTTGAATGAGGTATCCATTTTAATATGCAAAACAATGTAAAATAATTCCATTTAAGCAATTAGTTAAAAAACATTTTGCTTTTTCTGTCCCTTTCTGGTGTTCAAGATGTCAAAGCGAGGACATGGTGTGTGGTCCAGTGGGAAATTCCAAATTTCTCTGGGTCTTCTGGCAGGAGGCAATATCAACTATGCTGATAACACAGGAGACAAAAATCTGTGTGTCGTCTCTGTGAAGGGGGATCAAGGCAACTGAACAGACTTCCTGCTGCTGCTGTGGGGGACATGGTGATGGCCACAGTGAACAAAGGCAAACCAGAGTTGAGAAAGAAGTTACATCGAGCAGTGGTAATTCGACAACGAAATTCATACCGGAGAAAAGAAGGCATGTTTCTCTATTTGAGGATATCACAGGGATCATAGTAAACAACAAAGGTGAAATGAAAGCTTCTGCTATCACAGGACCAGCTACAAAGAAGTGTGCAGACTTGTGGGTCAGGATTGCATCCAGTGCTGGCAGCATTGCACGATTCTTTGGTGTATTTGCTTTAAAAAAAAATTAAAAATTATTTGCTCCCCCCAAAATAATAAAAATAAAAATAAAAAAGCATTTTATCATAATCATACATTCACAAAAAAGTTGCGAAGGAAGATCTAGGGACTACCATAGCAAGCACTCTCAATATGAGGAAACTAAAGAAGTAGTGGTCTTTAATTCAAAGTACACTAATAGGATGTATAGATAACTATCAGATTACTGAGCAATCTGATCTGTGACATCTATACCCCAGACAGCCTCTAGGAGTTACAAGAAAACAAAACCACACCCTACAAACCAGCTTAAGTCACAACCACCTCCCCCTTGTTGGCTGTAATTAACCATTCTTATACATTCATATCATTTCTTAAGAAACCAGCCAGAATCCCAGAATCTCTACTATCCTGTCACAGCCTTCCTACTCGTAACGGATTTTTATCATTGATAGTATTAGCCCCAGAAGATAATCCAGAAACTCGTTTTCAAAAGGTTTTTTAAAAATTTCACTAACTGAGGGGCGCCTGGGTGGCGCAGTCGGTTAAGCGTCCGACTTCAGCCAGGTCACGATCTCGCGGTCCGTGAGTTTGAGCCCCACGTGGGGCTCTGGGCTGATGGCTCAGAGCCTGGAGCCTGTTTCCGATTCTGTGTCTCCCTCTCTCTCTGCCCCTCCCCCATTCATGCTCTGTCTCTCTCTGTCCCAAAAATAAAAATAAACGTTGAAAAAAAAAATTAAAAAAAAAATTTCACTAACTGAAAGAATATTTTCCTTCAAGTATATTGAATTTATAGACACAGGACATACAATTACAGATTTCATTTGATAAACTACAGTCCCTGCTTTACCTGTTGGGATGAGCACTGGGTGTTGTATGGAAACCAATTTGACAATAAATTTCATATTTAAAAAATAAAAATAAAATAAAGCATAAACAATTTGGACCAGGACATTTCTCCTTATCCATGCATCCATCCATCATCCATGCATCTCAGTATTTATTTATTAAGCACCTCCTACCTGGATCACTATGAGTGCAACTGGAGATTCAAAGATGAATCCAACAGGCTTCTATGGAAGTTGGAAGTGCCATGAACATAAGAAACTGATGGCAAAATTATTAAGTACTGTCTCAGGACTCTTTGGTTATAAGTGACATAACCTCCTTCAACTCAATCAAAAAAGGGAATTTATTGGCTCATATAACTGAATAGCTTGGGATGGGTTTAAGGATAGATGGATCCAGGAGATTAAACATTATTGTCAGAAATCAGTCTGTATCTCTCTACTCTCCTTTCCTATGTTGGCTTTATTCTCAGATAGACTGTCTCTACATGATAGATTCCTATAGGTCAAATTTACATTAGTCTTACTACAATCACAAAAAAAAAGTTTCCCTTATGCTTCTAGCAAATATCTCAGAATTTGCTTGTTCTAGCTGGATCAACTTGAATTATGAAGCCATCCCTAATCTAATAGCCATTCAGGGAGATGGAATATTTCATTGCCCAGGACTGGTCCATGACTCATTCCAAGAGCCTGGGGAAAGAAGATCATGGCTCCATCCAAAAGTCATGGACTGAACTCTGAGGATGGGTAATGCCCTCAGAGAAAAGCAAGGTGCTATTATCACAATGAGGAGAAAATAGGCAAAAAACAGTTGCTTCCTACAAATGTTCTAAAAGAAATACAAGTCAGCATCCAAAGGGGGAGAGAATAGAAGTGTTGTAACAAGAATGCTGCTGAAGCTGAAGAGGAATCTGTGAGCCTCCTTGGTTTGAGTTTAGTTTCTTTGGATCCTCTGTTTTCCCATAAACCATTATATGTTCATCAAGAGTCATCTCTTTCAGTACCTAACCACCATGCACCTAAGAATCTAGTTGCTTTATATCAACCTAAATATAATGCATTTGTAGTCATTCAATAAATGTTTATTGAGGATGGAGTTAAGGTGGCACAGAAGTAGGGGAACCAGGATTTTCTCATCCCTCAAACACAGCTGTATTGAGGGGATATCATTTGGAACTCCCAGGAAATCAATCTGTGTAGTGGCAGAAGGATCTCCACAGTTGGAGGGAGACAGCTTGGCAAGATTGAGATGTGTGTATGTGAATTTGGGGAAATAAAACAGCATAGGCACAGAGGAGAGGGAACCCTTTCTGTGGAGAGACCAGGGAGAGAAAGAGAGAAGGGTTGTGAAAATGCAGCATTGATTAGCACAAGAGGAAAACCTTTCTGGACCACAGACAGGGGAATGAGAAGTACAGAGAGTGCCAGTTTCTTTTTTTTCAAACAGCCTTAAGAGCTGAAACTCGAAGGTTTCACAGTGCATGACTTCCTCTGGAACAGAACTGGAAGCCATAGCACACACTCCTGGGGAGGAGGGAGCCAGCCCCGGTATGTATAGCCCAGTGTAGTGATCTCAGAGGCACACTGAGAGACAACAGTCCCCTTCCTGGAGTACTTTGGGAAAAGGGTTTATTGCCTCCCCAAGGACAATAGACCTTGCAGGTATCAGCCAAAAGCCTTTTATCAGCAGAGTGGAGTGGCTCTACTCTGGAACAGGGGAGAGGAGCTACACGGAGCTGGGTCCTTTAAGATTTCTTGTTTTGAATCCCAGCTGAGCACCTAGAAAGTGCAGGAGAACTGTGGAGCAGGACAAGTTGACCATCCTCTATTCTCTGAGGGCTACCTGAACAGTGTGGGTTGAGATGCCTGGTCCAAGGAGGAGAGATTGGAGCGTCGCCATTTTCCCTTCCAACACCAACATGGTGGGACTTCAGAGAGCAGCACAGAGGCCCCCGTGGAGGCAGGACCTGCTTACATCAAACTCCTCCCCTCCTTGTCTGGCAACTTCTTACTTGAGTGGGTCTGACTGACTCAACTCTCTTCCAGACCAGCACGGCCACCAACAGACAACTGTTTCCTTTTTTGTTGTGGTTTTTGTTTTTTCTTTTTCTTTCCTCCCTCTTCTTTTTTTTCTTTTGGAATCAGACTCAGAGTTTCTGATTTGTTTTTGGTCAATTCTTATTATATATATATATATATATATATATATATATATATATATACATATATATATATTAAAAATTATATACAATGTATGTATAAAAGTTTAAGAACCATAGGATCCCATCAATAGATGCAGAAAAAGCATTTGACAAAATACAGCATCTTTTCTTGATAAAAACCCCCAAAAAATTCAGGATAGAAGAACATAACTTAACATCATAAAAGCCATATATAAAAGACCCACAGATAATATCATCTTCAATGGGGAAATACTGAGAGCTTTCCCCCTAGTATCAGGAACACGACAGGGTTGTCCACTCTCATGACGTTATTCAACATAGTATTGGAAGTCCTAGTCTCAGCAATCAGACAACAAAACAAAATAAAAGGCAACCAAATTGGCAAAGAAGAAGTCAAACTTTCACTCTTCACAGATGACATGATACTCTATGTAGAAAACCCAAAAGACTCCACCAAAAGCCTTCTAGATCTGACACATGAATTAGCAAAGTTTCAGGATATAAAATCAATGTACAGAAATCGGTTGCATTTCTATACACCAATAATGAAGCTACAGAAAGAGATATTAAGGAATTTATCCCATTTACAATTGCACCAAAACCTATAAGATATCTAGGAATAAACCTAACCAGAGAGGTAAAAGATATGTACACTAAAACCATAGAAAACTTATGAAAGAAATTGAAGATGATACAAAGAAATGGGAAAAATTGGATATTTGCTAAATATTGTTAAAATGTTAATACTACCCAAAGCAATTTGTTAAATATTGTTAAAATGTTAATACTACCCAAAGCAATTTACACATTCAATGTAATTCCTAGCAAAATAACACCAGCATTCTTCACAGAACTAGAACAAACAGTCCTAAAATGTGTATGGAACCACAAAAGACTCCACATACCTAAAGTAATGTTGAAAAAGAAAAACCAAAGCTGGAAGCACCACAGTTCCAGACTTTAACCTGTATTACAAAGCTGTAATCATCAAGACAGCATGGTATTGGCACAAAAACAGACACATAGATCAATAGGATAGAATAGAGAACCCAGAAATGGATCCACAATTATATAGCCAACTGATCTTCAACAAAGCAGGAAAAAGTATCCAATGGAAAAAAGACAGTCTCTTTAGCAAATGGTGCTGGAAGAACTGGACAACAACATGCAGAAAAATGAAACTGGACCACTTTCTTACACCACACACAAAAATAAATTTAAAATGAATGAAAGACCTAAATGTGAGACAGGAAACGATCAAAATCCTACAGAAGAAAACAGGCAGCAACCTCTTTGACATAGGCCACAGCAACTTCTTACTCAACATGTCTCTGGAGGCAAGGGAAACAAAAGCAAAAATGAACTACTGGGAGCTCATCAAAATAAAAAGCTTCTGCCCAATGAAGGAAACAATCAGCAAAGCTAAAAGGCAACTGACAGAACGAGAGGAGATATTTGTAAATGACATATCAGAGGTAAACGGTTAGTATCCATATCTGTAAAGAATTTATTAAACTCAACACCCAAAAAACAAATAATACCATGAATGAGCAGAATACATGAATAGACACTTTTCCAAAGAAGATATCCAGATGGAAAACAGATGTTCAACATCACTCATCATCAGGAAAATATAAATCAACCTCACACCTGTCAGAATGACTAAAATTAACAATTCAGGAAACAGCAGATGTTGGTGAGGATGTGGAGATAGGAGAAACCTTTTGCACTGTTGGTGAAAATGAAAACTGGTGGGTGCAACCACTCTGGAAAACATTGTGGAATTTCCTCAAAAAATTAAAAATAGAGCTACCCTACATCCTAGCAATTGCACTACCAGGAATTTATCCAAAGGATACAGGAGTGCTGATTCATAGGGGCACATGTACCCCAATATTCATAGCAATGCTATTGACAATAGTCAAGGTATGGAAAATATGTCCATCAACTGATGAATGGATTAAGAATATGTAATTGATATATACCCCAGAATCACCCCTGCTCCTATCTACTGATCTTAGGGGCAAAAACATGACAAAAGCCAAAGGTTTCCCTCACTTTCTTAAGGTAGAATGTGGGCCTCTTGCTCACAGGGAGCCAAGAGACAGCCTGTAGAGTACTCCTTAGCCAAAACCCACACAAGATTCTTCTGATTCCTGACGCAGCCACCTTGCCAATACATTCTGCTAGTCAGTCCATTCTCAACACTATCCAATTCTCACCCATAATGAAGAACTCTGGCCTTGCATGTATCCATTTTCACCACATTGCTTTATTATCAATCTAGGTTTTTTCTTGAGGTGCATATAAATTCAGTTTTCCAGAGTAATATCTTCTGCTTGCAAATGTCGAATCTGGTCCAGCCCTTTTGACTGTGAGATAGGTTGAGACACAGTGTCCCTGGAATTTTGGTTTCAGGACTACATGGACATCCAAAGCCCTAAGGCATTGGAAGAGATCTGGTTGAGAACTGTTTGTGTGGAGGCTGAGCCAGAGGTATTAGGAGGGAGGTAGCCCATTTTCTGGGCAGAGGAGAAATGAAGTTAAACATCTTTCTACATTGATCACATTCCCATTGGATGGAAATGGCAAACCAACTTTGGTCCCCTGTGTGGCCATTCCCTTCCCCTTACTGCACTTGTAGCTATATCTTTCTTCACCCTTTGGAGCCAAGAAGCTGGTACTCACTCAGCCAGCACCAAGGGATGGGCAGATGATTCCCACTCTGTTCTGCACTCAGTTACAGCCATCACCATCTGATATCCCAAAGGAGAAGCCCTCCGATCCCTAAGCTTGGTGGTAGGCTTTCTCTGGAATGTGGGTGGGGTGGATGGGAGCCAGCTTGCCTCAATAGCCTGTATAAATGCAGTGACTTCATCCTGCAAAGCAGACAGTTCACACAGGGTAGTAGGCTCAGGAACTGGTCATCAAGGAAAGAGCCCTTTAGAGGAAGATGGCACCAATGCCCATTCTCACACTTTGGATCAACAGCTGGGCTCAACTCACAGTGCAGCACAGTCACTGTTCACTCCACTCCCTGATGGGAAAAGCAAGAAAGCAGACAAAGCTCCAGGGCTCTCCAGTCCTTCTGAAAGAAGAAGACAGGCCTGTTGCTGATAGGGCTCCCACATGGAGACTGTTAGAGGGATTTTTTCCCTAAGCCCTCAGATGTTTCTTCTTTTTCACACAGCCAGGTTGTTAGGAGATTGTGCTGGGCACTGCCTTCTCCACATAATTCCCTTCCAATGTCTGAAGGGCTCTTTCTTTCCATATATACCTTTACACTTCTTTGCACCTTTTTTTTTTTTTTTTTTTTTTTTTAGAAATAAGTCCTTCCCTGAATCCATTCAGAGAGAGTGTCTCAGAGACACATCCTCTGCCTTCAACGTGGGAGTCATGTCCAGACCTTGTGACTGTGGGAGAGGTTTTGCCACAGGGCCCACTCTTAACTAATTAATTTGGTTTTAGAACTATGTGGATATCCAGAGGCTCAGGGCATTTGAACTTTCCCAGCAGAAGAAGTTGTATGTAGGCTGGTCCAGGTCTTTGGGGAGAGAGTTGGCCTCCTCTCTGGGCTGAGGGTTAGACAATGGGATACTATTCGATACAATGAAGTTATACAATGGGATACTCCTTGACAATGAAAAATAATGAAATCTTACCATTTGCAACAATGTGAATAAAACTGGAGGGTATTATGCTAAGCGAAATAAGTCAGTCAGAGAAAGACAGATATCATAAGATTTCACTCATATGTGGAATTTGAGAAACCCAACAGATGAACATGGGTGAGAGTAGAGAAAAATAAAAACAGAGGGAGGCAAATCATAAGAGACTCTTAAATATAGAGAACAAATTGGGGGTTGTTGGAGTGGGAGGTTATGGGGGGTGAGTTAAGTGGGTGATGGGCCTTAAAGAGGGCACTTTTCAGGATGAGTACTGAGTACATATGTAAGAGATGAATCACTGGGTTTTACTCCTGAAGTAAAGACTATACTGTATGTTAACTAACTTCAATATAAATAAAAATAGATGATAGATAGGTAGATTGATAGATAGATAGATAGATAGATAGATAGATAGATATTGAGTCAATTTCTTGTACTGGGTACTCATCTATATTCCAGGATTAGAATCCTTTCCCTTATGGAACTTAGAGTCTACTCAGTTAATGTGGACAATAAATAGAAAAGTGTAGTACAATATGTAGGATGTAAGATGATGATAAGTGCTTGGGGAAAAACAGGGTAGGGGAGGAGGGAAAGACATGACTAAAATAGAGTGGACAGGAATAGCATCACAATCATATGGTAGGGATTTTTAAGAAAGTTGTGAAGAAGGTAATGAAGCAAAGGAAGTTAAAGGAAGAATATTCCAGGCATGGTGAACAGCCAGTGCAAAGGCCCTGAGGCAGCAGTGTGCCTAGACTCTTTAAGAAGACCTGTGTGGCATAACAAGAGAGGAGAGAATAGTACATGAGATGAGAATGGTAGGGAAGAACATGTAGACATTGTATGGACCTCAGCTTTTACTCTGAATGGATGGGAAGAAAGTGGGTACCTTAAATAATGATCATTTTGCAGAAGTTTTTTTTTTTTTTTTATGAAGTCCCAATAGTTTATTTTTGCTTTTGTTTCCCTTCCCTCAGAAGCTATATCTAGAAAAAAACTTGCCATGGACAATGTCAAAGAGGTTACTACCTGTGTTCTCTTCTAGGATATTTATAGTTTAGGTCTCCCATTTAGGTCTTTAATCAATTTTGAATTATTTTTGTGTATGGTGTGAGAAAGTGGTCCCATTTCTTTCTTTTGCATGTTGCTGTCCTATGTTCTCAACACAATTTATTGAAGAAACTGTCTTTTTTCATCATATATTCTTTCCTGCTTTGTCAAAGATTAATTGACCATATAGTTGTGAGTTCATTTCTGTGCTTTCTGTTCTGTTCCATTAATCTATGTGTCTATTACTGTGCCAGGACCATACTGTTTTGATTACTACAGCTTTGCAATGTAGTTTGAAATCTGGAATTAAAATAAAAACTAAAAAAAAAAAATACAAAACAAAACAACACACACACACACACACACACACACACACACAAAACCCTTCATGTTGCATGCTTTACAACCTAATATGTACAATACAGATATTTTTAATACTCCAAAACAAAGTCTGGGAAACATAGTATTTTCTATACTTGAGTCAAATTGGGGGATTGTCCAGTTTAATAAAGACAAAGAAGTAAAAATAAATAAAAATAATCACTCTGGAGTAGACTACAGAGGTAAAGGACCAAACAAGGAGGCCAGTTGGGAAACTTCTGCAGTAACCTAGGTTAGAAATGATGGGGTGACTAGGAAAATTTGGTTAGATTTTGAAGGTAAACTAACAAGATTTGCTGAAAGACTGCATTTGGGTACTTTCCAAGAGGGTAGTCAAGGGTGACTCTGAGAATTTTGGCCTAAGGAAATGAAAGATTGGAGTTGCTACCAACCGATATGGAGAAGATTGTAGAATAGCCAGGTTGTGAGGGGGTGGAGGAAGATAGTTCTACTTTGGACATGTTGAGTTTGAGATGCTTAATTAGATATCAGAATGAATAAGGAGAGTAGGTAGCTGGATATACAATTCTACAGTTCAGAGGAGATTTCTGAGATGGAAATGAGAGGACTGTTGGGAATTTGTCATTGTATAGATGATATTTAAAGCCATGATACAGTTACCGAGGCACAAAATGTCAATAGAAAAGAAATTGTGTATAAAGACTTTACCTGGGGGCATTCTAATTTTAGCAATTAGGGAAACAGAGAAAATGGCAAAGGGATCTGGGAAGTAATGTAGAAGAAAAACTAGAAAAGTCTGGTTTTCCTGGAAGCCAAGCAAAAAAGTGTTTTTGGAGAAAAACATCTTAAATATTGCAAATATTTGAAAAATATTCAAATATTACAAAGAGTCAAGTTAAATAAAGACTGATCATTGGCAATTTTGGTTATCAATGTGTAGGTCACTTGCAGTTTTAGTGTAGCTATGAAAATAAAGAAAAGAAGAATTGGAAACAGAAAATATCAACCACTCTTAGAGTTTTGCTGTTACATTAGGTACTTAGGTGATCTGCTGGCTCACCAACTCGCCTTCCAAAAAAAAACCCTTTAATTTATTGTCTAATATCAAGGAATATTGAGGTAGCAAAACTTTGTGTTTGAGTCAGCCTCTACAACACACTTTTAAGAAAAGATAAAAATCCCAAAGTATAGTTAAAATAATTGAGACAGAAGTATTTCCAATCAACCACAAATATGTTTTGTACAATGTTTACATGCAATTAATTAGAAGTTCCCTATGTTGCTTTTGATATTAATACAAAACTTACACATTTATTTATTTATTTATTATTTTTTTAAATTCTTTTCAATATTTCTTAAGATTTCCAGTTCCAGGAATGGTAGAATTTTCCCAGAAAACAATTATAAACTCTGGGGGAAAAATATAAAGCATAGTTACTTCAGGGAACTGGGAAGAACCCAAAAGTTGACAGAACATGGGGCAATTTTTTCCTTGGAAATAAAAGTGCTGGAGAGAGTGAGAACCATAGTCATACAAGCTGGCCACTAAGGTACAAGCTGAAAGCTATGGTCATATTGACTTGAGAGGGAGTTTGAAGCTGCCAAAATGGCTGGTAATTCAAGATGCAAATCCTGGTTAACCAGAGAAGCTATAGAGAAGAGGGAGTCCCCATATCTGTCTAGAAACTTCCCTCCATCTCTTGGTCCATCCCTAAACTGTCTATGAACGGTGGGAACTCCAAGAAACACAGTAAAAAGACTGATGCCCTATGTCAGCTCCTCTTCAGTGCATGGGAGACTAAATTTGAAGTATGTATCCTAGCCAGTTAGAAGGACTTGGTAAACATCTTAGGCATTCCATTGAAATACTATAATTATTCCTTAGAAGTTAAGATTCTGCCCAAAACTAAGTAGTGCTCCCTAGATCCAGGGGTAAAGCAACACACCAGCTCTAATAAAACATAAAGCCTAGCTTCCAATAACTCTGGTTGTCCTGCCAGCAATTTAACTGCCTGATATTGAAAAAGACTCAACACTCTTCAGAGGAACATAATAGAATTCAGAGTCTCTACAACATAAATTCACAATGAGTGACCATGGGGACCTCAACTAGGGAAACTGGACTCTCTGCCCTAATCTTCCTCTTCTCTTTATGGAGGGCAGTACATGGAGCCCCTGGGAAATGTGATCTTCTTAGTAAAAGTAAATCTCTTGGGAAAATTTTCCACTACAAAGGAAGAGACACAGGACCAAGCTACAGACCCAATCTGTGGGCTCTAAGAATACTTCAGGAGGAAGTAATATCCAAGCTATAACTGGAATATTCAGCAGGCCTGAGCCAGGAGAAGGGAGAAACAGATCAAATGCTTGAAGTCAAGAAAGAACATGGGTGTAGCTGGAGCAAGGTGCCAGAGAAAGGAGAAGTATTAGTAAGAAACAAGAGGACCAACAGGCAGATTATGAAGGGACTTGTCTATTGTGTTAAGCAGGCTGGATTTTATTTGAGAGTAATGGGGTATGAACAAAAGTTTCAAGAAGAAGAAAAATATCAAATTTTTAGTGTCAAAATATCCTTCTGGCTAATGCAATAAATCTATCTGGAGAAAATTGTGTTTGAAGTGTTCAGAGAACATCCAGATTCCATAAGAAATTGGGTTTATTGGTCCAGAGCTCACCAGAAATGTTTAGGTTGGTATGGATTCTCCAGCCTACAAGAATCACTAGAACTTTAGAAGTAAATGAGATACACAGGGATCAATCAAGGAAATAAGAAGATCAAGGCAAAAACCTGAGAATCACCAGCATTCAGGCCTCATTGGTTAATGCATTAACTGATAGCACTGGCAAATAACATATTTATAGTACAGATGGGTCCTCCCTGCAATCTCTCTAAATTAATGAATCCTCCAACATCAAGTTCACCTAACTGATTTGTGTTTGTCTCTCAGTTTCAGACAATCTTCTGTAACAGCAGTTCTCGATCAGGGGACATTTAGCAATGTATGGAGACATTTTGATTGTCACAATTTGGGGGGGATGCTACCTAAATCTAGTAGGTAGTGGCCACAGATATGTTAATCATCCTACAATGCACAAGACAGACTCACACAAAAAGATTTATCCAGCCCCAAATGTCATTAGTGTCAAGATTGAGAAACCCCGTTCTAGAAGCATACTGACCACCATTAGACCCACTGGTCTATGGACACTGATCACTTCTGTATTTTCTTCCCAAGAATTTCTGTCAGGGGATATCAGTCTATAAGATGAATATCAAAGAACCCATGAGTTGACTGTTATCATCATATAACTGAATGAAACTAAAATCTGAGACTACTGACTTGTACAGATTTGAGGTGATACAGGATCTATAGCTTTTACCTGTTACTTGAATGTGGGAACATTATTCAAACAGTCTCAGAGGCAGTGGTGCATGATTTCCATAATGCCATGAATATAAAGCAATTAAAGTTATGTAAGAAGTGAACAAGTACTGTCAGACTAAGAGGTGCTTAATATTTCATGAATATAATGGTCTTCCAGGTCTTGGAGAAAATGGTCAATCAGTACTATTGATTGCTGATTTTGTTTCTGTTAATGGGATAAGTGGGGATCATGTGATCAAAGGCTTAAAGAGGTGCTGAGGGTCTCATTTTCTGACTACATTGATGCAGTGCTGTGCTGTACAAAGGAGAGAGGTAAGATGTGAGATTTGCCTGGTGATGAGCGAGCCCCTGCTCTGACCAGAAACCAGGGCTGGGCACTGGGACCCAGATGGAGCAAAGGACCTTGTTTGATCCAAAGTTTCATTTAGCCTGGTGTTATGATCAGGATGGGCACATGTAGCAAAATGGTGAGACAATGGACTCCATATTTATGAGTCTCTTCTGCTTTGTCCCCCTCCCTGTTTTTATATTATTTTTGTTTCACTATATGCTAATTTGGATGTAAATTTTAAAAAAATAAAAATAAAATTAAAAAATGGTGAGGCAATGTAGCAAAACTCTATTTGGACGGAGAAAAAAAGAGCCTCCCAAGAGAGGAGAAAGAAACAGTGAGAGATTGGAACGATATTTCCAGGTAAAATCTGAGAACCACTAAGTTTGTCCTTGGTTGTGTACAGGGATGATGTACTCAGGTAAAGGTGACTACTACCAGACAGCCTTCCCACCAGCCCATTCAGGCTCATACCTAAAAGCTGCGGCACCTCCAGAAGAGCTATTTCACTAAAAGTTCTGCTAACTGGCTGAGGAAAGGAGAGACAGGGCTTTGGTACACTGGGAGCACGTGACACACATTTGGCCCACTTTGCCAAGAACACCATGGCACCTCTCAGTTTATACCAAGCCCCTTTCAGGCTCCTCAAACATCTGTCCTCTCTCTCTGAGTTGACTCAAGGTATCAAATGGGAACACCTTAAACTGTACCAAACTCAGAAATTCACCTGGTTTCCTTCTACACACCTCTTATCAAGAAAGAAGGACTCCTCTTCTATATGAGGCAGATTCCTGAAGCATTGTTCTAGAATCCAGGCATCTGATCCCCCTTAGAGATCACACTGTACCAATTGCCCTTTCTGCTAGCTCCACCCTGGCAGCATTTGAGCACGCTGAATTCTCAGTCAGATTTACTTTAAAAAGAAGGAAGAGGACTCTTTTAAGCCACCATATTCTCCAATTAATACCCTTTAAACTTTCCTTTCTGGCCATGTTGACTTTAACATAATTTATTACAATATTTCAAATATACATAAATATCTGTGTACCTACTACCCAGATTGAACAAATCTTAAACTTGTACATATTTGTTTCAGATATATTTTTATTTCCAAAACAGAACATGTATTTACAACTGAAACTCCCTGTTTCTTTCTCTGATCACTGCCAGTAGGAAACCACAAACTTAAGTTGGTGTGTATGCTACTCGTGAATGCTACATACTTGTACTATATGGGTATGCAGCCATATGTGATGTAGACTCTTACTTTGCAAGCTCTCAAACTTTAATTAAAAAGTATAATATCACATGGATTATTTTGTAACTTGCTTTTACATAAACATTGTTTTTAAGATGTTATCATGTTGACTGCAAGCGCTCTCACTTTTATTTTGTTACAGGTGTGTATGACATCTTGTTTTTAAAACCTCATGCCATATCTTTTTATTGTTTTATGCCACCAGAATTTGTGAAATTCGCCTGCATATTTATCCCATCTTCTGCTCATGATTTTTCCCTTCACATCATATTTTTTCATTTGTGATTGCAGTTCTTCTGAAGTGAACTCTTTAGAATCTTCTTTAATTAGAGTAAGCTGTGGGGAAATGTGCTCAGTTTTCATTTGAAATTATCTATATTTTACTCTAATTATAGAAAGATAATTGTTCTGGATATATAATTCCAGGTCCACAAGTTTTTCTGTCAACACAGTGAAGATACTATTCCACAGTCTTTTGGATTCCATATTTTAGTGTAGAAGTCTGCTATCAGTTTCATTGCCATTCCTTTGGAAATTATCTCTTTTTTTCTAGCCTGGCTCTGTTTAAAATCTTATCTTTGCCTTTGGTGTTTCTTTATGATGTGCAGGGTGTGTTGTTGTCATTGTTGTTGTTGTTGTTTTCTTTAATTCTGCTTTTGTGGGAATTCGCAAAGCTGTACAATGGCTTCTTTTATCTCTTCTGGAAAATTCTCAATCATTGCCTATTCAAATATTGCTTCTGCCCCATTCTCTCTCTCTTCTCTGCAATTTCTTTCCTTAACTGTCAGATTTTTCTTTTCTTTGATTCTGTGTTTTATTCTGGATAGTTTTTTCAGATCTATCTGAAGTTCACTAATTCTCTCTTTTAATTGTGCCTAATCTGTTAAACTCATTCATTATACTTTTCTATGCCAATCATCATATTTCAATATCTAAATGCTTTTGTTAATATAATCCATCCTGTTTTATAGTGTTTTACTTTTTGTTTGCATTTCTGTTACTTGAAAACCATTAAACATTCTTATTTTATGGTGACTGTTCTATAATTCCACTATCTGAAATGTTTTCAGGTCAAATACTTATATTTCTGCTGATTTTTATTCATTATGCTTCATTTCCTTATATGTGTGTAGAGGTATGTGTTATTTTTTATTTCCAGAACTTTATCTGTTGAAATTATTTGAGACCGGTAGGAAAGCTAGATCCCCAGGGAAGATTTGAATTTGATTCTGCCACATGCCTGGAGGAATCTACCAGCCAGAATCAATTTAAACTAAATTCTTAGGTAAATGGATAGTTTGATTTTGGAATGCAAACCTACATAAGGGTTGGTGTGTTATAAGTTTTAAGAAGAGATTTTTTTTTTTTTCTTTATTCCCTTTACCTACTCAGCTCCAAAGTTTGAGAAGGGCAATTTTCCTTGCAGTTCCTTGGTGAGGTAGTTGGTGATGAGATGGGTGGTTTATTTCTAGTTTACACTTTCATGGACAGTGTGGCCATTTGAGGTATCAGCTTTAAGTGGGGACACAGGAAGCGTGAGGGAAAGCATTCCTACTAGACTCCCCACTTTGGATAAGCCTTGTATTATGTACTCTGTAGAGCCACAAAATCCAAGATTCAAGGTCCCTCAATTTGGCAAACACACTTAAGGTGGAAGCTGGCTTACATGCCCTGTTTACTCCTGGTTACTTGATTTTATTTAGTTTTTGACTCTGACTATTCCCAACCAACGTGCCAATTCAAAGATGCTTTCTCCAATGTTACATATCCAGCGTTCCAGCAGGAGGATTTGACAGAGTCCCTAGCCTGTCATTCTGCAGGAATTGCAGCTCTCACCCATTCTTTACACAAGAATGGTATATCTAAGGTTCACGTTCATTCAAATCCCCCTCCTGCTTATTTTTATTTTTTTATAACCCAGATGCATGCTTTATTTATGATATATTATTTAATTTAAATTTTTAATTTTTTAATTAAAAAAAATTTAAAAAAAATTTACATCCAAATTGGTTATCATCTAGTGCAACAATGATTTCAAGAGTAGATTTCTTAATGCCCCTTACCCATTTGGCCCATCCCCCCTCCCACAACCCCTCCAGCAACCCTCTGTTTGTTCTCCATGTTTAAGAGATTCTTATGTTTTGTCCCCCTCCCTGTTTTCATATTATTTTTGCTTCCCTTACTTTATGTTCATCTGTTTTGTCTCTTAAAGTTCTCATATGAGTGAAGTCATATGATATTTGTCTTTCTCTGACTAATTTCACTTAGCATAATACCCTCCAGCTCCATCCACGTAGTTGCAAATGGCAAGATTTCATTCTTTTTGATTGCCAATACTCCATTGTATATATGTACCACATCTTCTTTATCCATTCATCCATCAATGGGCATTTGGGCTCTTTCCATACTTTGGATATTGTTGATAGTGCTGCTATAAACATTGGAGTGCATTTGTCCCTTCAAGACAGCATGCCTAAATTCCTTGAATAAATGCCTAGTAGTGCAATTTCTGGGTCATAGGGTAGTTCTATTTTTAATTTTTTGAGGAACCTCCATACTGTTTTCCAGAGTGGCTTCACCAGTTTGCATTCCCACCAACAATGCAACTTTCTCCTCATCCTCACCAACATCTGTTTTTGCCTGAGTTGTTAACGTTAACCATTCTGACAGGTGTAAGGTGGTATCTCAGTGTGGTTTTTATTTGTATTTCCCTGATGATGATTGAGGTTGAGCATTTTTTCATGTGTCGGTTGGCCATCTGGATGTCTTCTTTGGAGAAATGCCTATTCATGTCTTTTGCCCATTTCTTCACTGGATTATTCGGTTTTTTGGGTATTGAGTTTGATAAGTTCTTTTTGGATTTTGGATACTAACCCTGATAATGTCGTTTGCAAATATGTTCTCCCACTCCGTTGATTGCCTTTTAGTTTTTCTAACTGTTTCCTTCGCTGTTCAGAAGGTTTTTATTGTGATGAGGTCCCAATAGTTCATGTTTGCTTTTGCTTCCCTTGCCTCTGGAGATCTGTTGAGTAAGTTGCTGCTGCCAAGGTCAAAGAGGTTTTGCCTGCTTTCTCCTCGAGGATTTTGATGGCTTCCTGTCTTACATTGAGGTCTTTCATCCATTTTGAGTTTATTTCTGTGTATGGTGTAAGAAAGTGGTCCAGGTTCATTCTTCTGCATGTTGCTGTCCAGTTTTCCCAGCACCACTTGATGAAGAGACTGTCTTTATTCCATTGGGTATTCTTTCCTGCTTTGTCAAAGATTAGTTGGCCATATGTTTGTGGGTCCATTTCTGGGTTCTCTGTTCTGTTCCATTGATCTGAGTGTCTGTTTCTGTGCCAGCCTTCCTGTTTAAAGCCTGTCATCGGTTCCATATCACTCTAAGTCTAAACTCACAGCCTTAAGGTGGTTTTTAAGCTCCTCCTCCTGCCTCTGCAACATCTCCAGTCTCCTTTTTTTTTTCTTTTTATCAGCAATCACCCAAGCACCCTCTTTTTACTGGAACTGAATTATACTACTTGCAGTCATTAGAAAAACCCATGCCCTTTCCCTCTCTCTGTTTTTAAATGCATTGCAATTCATTCTTCTTTCCTTTTTGCCTTCTTTCTTCTAGTTCCACCTTTTCTTACCTAATTCCTATGTGCCTTCAGGTTTTAGCCTAATGTTACTTTTCCTAGAGAGGAGTCTGGATGCAGGGTCCTGCCTCTTTGTTCCTACTTTACCTATCATGATGTAGTTGCATGTTTGCGGGTCTATGTTTCCTGAGGTACAAGATTTGTGCATTGCATCCCCCATTCTGGAACCCTCCAGTGCAGTGCGTACCACACATTTGGAATGCTGATTCTTTAAAATGAGCTGTAGTTAGAAGACTGCTCTGGTTATCCCCATCTTGGTTCCTGTCAGGAGAGAGTGGGAGACAAAGCAGAAATAGCTGTGGACCCACCCTGCTATAGAAGTGGTGTCAGAAACAGAGTCTGGGTACCAGGTGGGCCCAATCGTCCAGGGGCTTCAGTGGCCAAGCTCAATAAACACAGCATCCCGGTTGGTATGGTGGATCAACCAAGGGAGCCTGGAGTAGAAGTGGAAGCAAATGGCAGGTAGCTCCAGACAGCTGAACACTCTCATTTGTGAGCAAGCATGAGCCACCTCCTGAAACCTTCCAGAATTGCTGAATGATGTTTTGTAGCATACTATAGTGCTGAGATAGCAGCAGAGCCAAATGTGTATAATGAAGCATGTTGCTCCATTGTATCTTCAGGCAAGTGAGGCCTAGGGAAACCCACTTTACACCCAGATGGATTGCCCCTCAATGAGCTTACTAACTAGTGACAAGAGCAAGTTGACAATGTATTAATATCACAAGATGAGAATTCTGTAAAACTAAACTACCGGAATTAACAGAGAGAAGGGGAAATCCTCTTACTAAGGAGAAAAGGCCTAACATAATTGCTACTTCCCCTGCTGTCTCTGTCCACAAAGAACCCAAAGTGTGACAGAAAGTCAGCATGGCATAGGTAGAGCGTATGGCTTCCCATACTTTTGCCCTCAGGATATATGCATGCTTTAGCATTCAGATTATTTTGTTTTCTAATATTCAACTGGGCCATGTTTCTTCTCAGCTAGAGAAATACATGGTTGGAGCTTTGGGGATGAGGAGGGGAGTGGTGAGAGTAGAGTCTAGGAATCAGGAGGCCAAATCAAAGTGCCTCACGCATCAAGCAAGTTTCTAGACTCTTTCCGAGGGCAAAGAAAAATCGTCGTATAATTAAGTTCCCTAGAGTTTTTTTCAAGTTCT
The DNA here is from genome assembly GCF_018350155.1 of Leopardus geoffroyi. Taxonomy (NCBI): domain Eukaryota; kingdom Metazoa; phylum Chordata; class Mammalia; order Carnivora; family Felidae; genus Leopardus; species Leopardus geoffroyi. The sequence continues at coordinate 23,447,747 of NC_059335.1, read as the reverse complement.
AGAGTTAGTGGTCTCTGATAGAGCCCCCAGACTCCATATTTGAAGTGCAAGAAGATAGTTATTAAACCAAGACAAGGATAGGGAGATGACCTGTGTCCTGTCTAAAGCAGGTAGAGCTTCCTACTCTATGGGGTTCAGAGCCTAGGTTTATCACATTTCTGGTTTTCTAAGAAAGACTGCCCCCAAAAGTCTAGATTTTTAAACATTGACTCAAAACCTTTTTTAACTCTTTGAGGATGGATTGCTCTGCATTCATCAGATTGTGACCTCTAGTCAATATACCAAGATTTGAATACCCTGGGCCAACTGAGCTGGGACCCCACTCTAGTGTTCTTTGAAGAAGAATTATTCCATTGTTAAATCCCTTCTTTCCTTTATCAGTCCCCTGCTCATTTTGTAAAGTCAATAAGTGTTAACTGTGTCTACTGAATTGTCCCCAAGGGGGGCCAGTGTATCACAGTGCACCTCTTGCAATAGAGTCTCTTAGGAGAGGCACAGAGAAGAGAGACAGAATACAACAAAATGAATAAAGGAGACAGCTGTTTCCAAGAAGAGAACCACCATATCCCAATGGGCCTGTAGAAATTCCAGAGAAAGTACAATGTAGAGACAAGATAAAGCCATGTGCGTAATCACAGTGCTGTTTTCATCCTAACCAGGTACATGCCCTTGAACTGCAGGTGCTGAGCATGGCATCTGTTTACAAATTAGGCAATTGGAGATGGCTAAAAGTATTCATCTCTTTTACTACTTCCTTCAGTATGTATAATATTAGCAAAATGTCTCAATGGCTGGTAAATCATCTTTAATTCTTTTGGAACTCATCGTAGTAATATTAACCATGATGGATTCTTGTGGTATTTAAAGAACTAGATTGTCAATTAGCTTTTATGAGATACATCACAGTCATCAGCGTTGTATCAGATCTCCTTTTCAAAGAAGCCAGTTATTAAAATGTACAATAATTTGCTTTTATTATAATCTATCTAAAAGCCAAAGCTAGTCTCCAAAATAATTTAAAGTTTTAAGTTGCAATGTAAGAGACCTTTTCTTCAAAATGACTGCATAATGTAGTGTCACAGTTCTTGGTTAATTATTTTGCAGACTGTGAATTTTAGTTAATCGTTTCTTGCAAGGACCAAATAACATAGGTGCTTCCTAACAGCCTCTCTGGGAATAACTACTGTCCTTTCAGAAGCTAATTAATCAAGCCATGCTCATAAAAACTTAAGTAACTACCCACCAGGGTGGGAGTCCCGCTCCTGGAAATCGCTTGCCCATAGTGTTGACCTTGGCAGAGAGAAAGGGCACTGAGTCAACTTTGACTTGGCACAGCGCCCACCAGGGACCTTCCATGCCATCCAGGATGGTCATCTGCTCAAGATAACCTGGAATTTTAAAGCCTTATCCTCACTGCAAGTGCCCTTCAGAACTTAGTGCTACTTACAGCTTGAAGAGGCAGAGATAGATGGGCTGTGATGGAAACATGGGAAGATGAGGAACACCCAAGTTCTCTGCTTTGAATTCAATGGCTATACGTTTATTTAATCATTTACCAAAATCTTAGAATCAAATCGAAGAAATACTGCCCCTGCCCATCAGGAACCTATGGGCCCATAGTACACATAGCTACACCCAAGCCGACAACAAGATGAGGCAGAGTTTCCAACTCTGCCTTGGGCAGCACCATGAAGGTTCCCATCTCCACCATTAAATTTACCTCATTTAACTGCAATTCATAGAATCTCGTTTTTCTCCCTTACTAGCCTGTAAATTCCTTCAAGACAGGGACTGTTCATCTCTGTACCTGTGGCACCTTACACAATGCCCAATTCATATTTGTTTAATGAACAAATAAATATAACAACAACAAGTAACATTTAATGAGCATATATTACAAACAGGTCCTATGTTGGATGCTTTAAAAATGTCCCATATAGGGGCGCCTGGGTGGCTCAGTCAGTTAAGTGTCCAACTTTGGCTCAGGTCATGATCTCAGGGTTGATGAGTTCGAGCCCTGTGTCTGGCTCTGTGCTGACAGCTCAGAGCCTAGAGCCTGCTTCAGATTCTGTGTCTCCCTGTCTCTCTGTGTCACTCCCTATCGTGCTCTCTCTCTCTCTCTCAAAAATAAATAAATATTTTTTTAAAAATTAAAAAACAATGCCGTATAATTCCTCCAAAAATCCTTCAAGGGAAGCTCATTATACTTCTTATAAGAAAAGTATTATAATTCCTGTTTTACTCATAAGAAAATTGAGATTTGGAGAAACCAGAGTAATTTTCCCCAAGTTCACAGCTGTTAAGTGGCAGAGTTGGCATGAGATCCTCTATTTCCTAGGTTTACCTTTTTGACTGGTATGCATTACTATTTCAATAAAAACTCCAGCATGTTTTGAAAAGTCACACACACACACACACACACACACACACACAGACACACATGACAGTGATCCATTTCAAACTAAGACAGGAAAGGGATTTGAAGCTTTCCTGGTGCGGGGGGGGGGGGGGGTCCCTGAGCTGGTCCTTCAAGTATGAGAGGGCTTTAATCAGTATTCCCATCTGAAGTAGGGTCATGCAGAAGGCAGGGAAGAAGCTCAGTATTGGTGTGAGGGTGTGACCATGAGAAGTGAATAGACTGGGTACACCTCAGAGACAATTCCTAGAATCACCGTGGTTGGTGTGATAGCTCAAAGAAGCAGCCTTACTGCCACCAATATGACTCATTCACCAGCCCACTGACATTAGGTCAAAAGTAGCACTAACTGAATCAGTGCACAAAGTGATCCTTTTCCTCAGTGCTCCTCTGTGTGCATGTAGACACACAAACACAACCCATGATAGCTGTAGGGAGGGAAAAACTCAGTAGTCAACAGCCTCTGGCCAGGGGAGATAACATTTCAGGCCTGATTTAAACTGCCCATGTGTCAACCATTCTTGTTGATGGGCATCTCACAATGAATGTCCTAGGCTTAGTTTTATTAAGCTTCCTCCAGCCACAGCTCAGAATTATGGGTCAACCCTGAAAGGAGGATGAATAGGCATGGAAGGAATTATCAGGAAAGGTGTGTAAATGGGACAGGTCCAGTGGCCAGAGCATCTCACATTATTTATCAGTTTGTTTACATAGCCACAATCCATTCTCTTGGATGCCCTAGAAAAAGACAAATGTGCCAGAGGATTGAGTGTGAAGTACATTACATGAGATAAACACATATAAGTAACTCAGTTATAGGGGGCAATCCCCTCTGACCCATGATTTTGCCAAACTGAACTCCTCATGGTTGAGTGGCACTTCCCACTTTTCCTCATTAGTTTGAGCTCACTCCAGAATATTTATTGAGGAGACCTTTCATTATAAAGCAGCCAAGTACCAGTTACCTGAAATATATGCAAGTTTTTAAAGTCTACATTCAAGGTTTAGAACATTTTCGCTTATGAAAAATGTCCTACCTGGACTCTCCCTGTCTCATTTGGGAGATTAAACAGTAGCTATATAGTTGAACTGAAAAATTCACTTGGCTCTGAAGAAGCCATTATCATTGAAATTCAAGACCCTTGATCTAAGATGTCTTGGAGAACTATTGTATGCTATATACTATACATTAGAGTGGAGAGTACAATGCAAAATTAGTCTTTGAAAAGAGTTACAGGAGAAAGACTTGCATGAAAATAAATATGGTTGTCATAACAACTGATCTGCATGGGTTGTATGTCATCCAGGGAATCTGAGGTGTGGGTCACTCCAATCACAGGAACAGCTGGAGGTCGTCAAGACTGTAGCAGGTAGAATATTTTCTTCTGCTATGAAGGTTATTTTTCCTCTTGAGTGAATAATGCAGGAATGTAACTAAAGCAGAGGTAGACTCAGTCTGGGAATCCTTTACAAGGAGAGTAAAAGCCAAAGAAATACTCCAGCAGGGAAAAGATCAAGATTGGAAGTGTCTAAGAGAGACAGGATTTTGCAAAAGCAGAGAGGACAATTTGCAAGGTCATTTCACATCAAACAGTGGCAGGAAAAGTTCTAAGCAGAACAGTAGGAGAAAAAAAAGAGAAAAAAGAAAGAAAAGAAAAGAGAAAGAAAGAAAACAGAGCAGAGACTTCATCCAAGTTGTTTGCCACATAAAATTATGCCATTGTGATTGTAAGAGATGTTAAAAGGTTCTTACTAAGGTTCTGGTATTTTTTGCGTTCCTATGATGCTACTGAGATACATTCATTAAGGAATATACTACTCTCTCAATACTAAGTGTGTGCCTAAAACTATGCCAGTCACCATAAGGTGTAATTCAACAGACCATTGCACTAGAGTAAACAAAACCTTGTTAAAAATAGAGTCCTGTGGGGCGCCTGGGTGGCGCAGTCGGTTAAGCGTCCGACTTCAGCCAGGTCACGATCTCGCGGTCCGTGAGTTCGAGCCCCGCGTCAGGCTCTGGGCTGATGGCCCAGAGCCTGGAGCCTGTTTCCGATTCTGTGTCTCCCTCTCTCTCTGCCCCTCCCCCGTTCATGCTCTGTCTCTCTCTCTCTGTCCCCAAAATAAATAAACATTGAAAAAAAAAATTAAAAAAAAAAAAATAGAGTCCTGAACCCTTCCGTAGACTTATTCAAAATCCCTAGGGGTGGACCTGGGACTATAAGCTTTTAAAAAAGCATCCCAAGTGATTCTCAGGTACACTGATCTTTGAGAAGCACTACCTCATTGGAAAACATAGCAAATGTAAGGTGTGGTCCCTGCAATCTAGAACCATGTAATCTAACTGAGGAATTTAGATAATGCTTAATAGTCTTGCGAATGCTATAGGACCTTAAAGACAATTACAACCCAAAAAGTCCTTCAGGCAACCTCCCATGATCTTACCTTCCTCTTCCAGCCAAGAGTGTTTTTCATTTTATTTTTAACTTTCAGATGACATTGGTTATTTTCTACTTAACATTTATTTGTGTGCCTCCTCTCCTATAAAGTTCCTTGAGAACAGGAGCCATGCCTGATCTATCTTTCTAATTAATGAGTGCTTGAATGGATAATGCAAGAATGAAAGGAGGGAGGATGGGAAGAACTACAAGGACACAGTAATTAAAAATGTCTTCCTGGAGGAGAAAATTCTTTTTTTTTTTTTCAATATATGAAATTTAGTGTGAAATTGGTTTCCATACAACACCCAGTGCTCATCCCAAAAGATGCCCTCCTCAATACCCATCACCCACCCTCCCCTGCCTCCCACCCCCCATCAACCCTCAGTTTGTTCTCAGTTTTTAAGAGTCTCTTATGCTTTGGCTCTCTTCCACTCTAACCTCTTTTTTTTTTCTTCCCCTCCCCCATGGGTTTCTGTTAAGTTTCTCAGGATCCACATAAGAGTGAAAACATATGGTATCTGTCTTTCTCTGTACAGCTTATTTCACTTAGCATCACACTCTCCAGTTCCATCCACGTTACTACAAAGGACCATATTTTGTTCTTTCTCATTTCCCTGTAGTACTCCATTGTGTATATAAACCACAATTTCTTTATCCATTCATCAGTTGATGGACATTTAGGCTCTTTCCATAATTTGGCTATCGTTGAGAGTGCTGCTATAAACATTGGGGTACAAGTGCCCCTATGCATCAGTACTCCTGTATCCCTTGGGTAAATTCCTAGCAGTGCTATTGCTGGGTCATAGGGTAGGTCTATTTTTAATTTTCTGAGGAACCTCCACACTGTTTTCCAGAGCGGCTGCACCAATTTGCATTCCCACCAACAGTGCAAGAGGGTTCCGTTTCTCCACATCCTCGCCAGCATCTATAGTCTCCTGATTTGTTCATTTTAGCCACTCTGACTGGTGTGAGGTGATATCTGAGTGTGGTTTTGATTTGCATTTCCCTGATAAGGAGTGACGTTGAGCATCTTTTCATGTGCCTGTTGGCCATCTGGATGTCTTCTTTAGAGAAGTGTCTATTCATGTTTTCTGCCCATTTCTTCACTGGGTTATTTGTTTTTTGGTTGTGGAGTTTGGTGAGCTCTTTATAGATTTTGGATACTAGCCCTTTGTCCGATATGTCATTTGCAAATATCTTTCCCATTCCATCAGTTGCCTTTTAGTTTTGTTGGTTGTTTCCTTTGCTGTGCAGAAGCTTTTTATCTTCATAAGGTCCCAGTAATTCATTTTTGCTTTTAATTCCCTTGTCTTTAGGGATGTGTCGAGTAAGAGATTGCTATGGCTGAGGTCAGAGAGGTCTTTTCCTGCTTTCTCCTCTAGGGTTTTGATGGTTTCCTGTCTCACATTCAGGTCCTTTATCCATTTTGAGTTTATTTTTGTGAATGGTGTGAGAAAGTGGTCTAGTTTCAACCTTCTGCATGTTGCTGTCCAGTTCTCCCAGCACCATTTGTTAAAGAGACTGTCTTTTTTCCATTGGATGTTCTTTCCTGCTTTGTCAAAGATGAGTTGGCCATACATTTGTGGGTCTAGTTCTGGGGTTTCTATTCTATTCCATTGGTCTATGTGTCTGTTTTTGTGCCAATACCATGCTGTCTTGATGATTAGAGCTTTGTACTAGAGGCTAAAGTCTGGGATTGTGATGCCTCCTGCTTTGGTCTTCTTTTTGAAAATTACTTTGGCTATTCGGGGACTTTTGTGGTTCCATATGAATTTTAGGATTGCTTGTTCTAGTTTCGAGAAGAATGCTGGTGCAATTTTGATTGGGATTGCATTGAATGTGTAGGTAGCTTTGGGTAGTATTGACATTTTGACAATATTTATTCTTCCAATCGATGAGCACGGAATGTTTTTCCATTTCTTTATATCTTCTTCAATTTCCTTCATAAGCTTTCTATAGTTTTCAGCATACAGATCTTGTACATCTTTGGTTAGATTTATTCCTAGGTATTTTATGTTTCTTGCTGCAATTGTGAATGGGATCAGTTTCTTTATTTGTCTTTCTGTTGCTTCATTATTAGTGTATAAGAATGCAACTGATTTCTGTACATTGATTTTGTATCCTGCAACTTTGCTAAATTCATGTATCAGTTCTAGCAGACTTTTGGTGGAGTCTATCGGATTTTCCATGTATAATATCATGTCATCTGCAAAAAGCGAAAGCTTGACTTCATCTTTGCCAATTTTGATGCCTTTGATTTCCTTTTGTTGTCTGATTGCTGATGCTAGAACTTCCAACACTATGTTAAACAACGGCGGTGAGAGTGGGCATCCCTGTCATGTTCCTGATCTCAGGGAAAAAGCTCTCGGTTTTTCCCCATTGAGGATGATGTTAGCTGTGGGCTTTTCATAAATGGCTTTTATGATGTTTAAGTATGTTCCTTCTATCTCAACTTTCCCAAGGGTTTTTGTCAAGAAAGGGTGCTGAATTTTGTCAAAGGCTTTTTCTGCCTCGATTGACAGGATCATATGGTTCTTATCTTTTCTTTTATTAATGTGGTGTATCACGTTGATTGATTTGCGAATGTTGAACCAGCCCTGCATCCCAGGAATGAATCCCACTTGATAATGGTGAATAATTCTTTTTATATGCTGTTGAATTTGATTTGCTAGTATTTTATTGAGAATTTTTACATCCATATTCATCAGGGATATTGGCCTGTAGTTCTCTTTTTTACTGGGTCTCTGTCTGGTTTGGGAATCAAAGTAATACTGGATTCATAGAATGAGTCTGGAAGTTTTCCTTCCCTTTCTATTTCTTGGAATAGCTTGAGAAGGATAGGTATTATCTCTGCTTTAAATGTCTGGTAGAACTCCCCTGGGAAGCCATCTGCTCCTGGACTCTTATTTGTTGGGAGATTTTTGATAACCGATTCAATTTCTTCACTGGGTATGGGTCTGTTCAAGCTTTCTATTTCCTCCTGATTGAGTTTTGGAAGAGTGTGGGTGTTTAGGAATTTGTCCATTTCTTCCAGGTTGTCCAATTTGTTGGCATATAATTTTTCATAGTATTCCCTGATAATTGTTTGTATCTCTGAGGGATTGGTTGTAATAATTCCATTTTCATTCATGATTTTATCTATTTGGGTCATCTCCCTTTTCTTTTTGAGAAGCCTGGCGAGAGGTTTGTCAATTTTGTTCATTTTTCCAAAAAACCAACTCTTGGTTTCATTGATCTGCTCTACAGTTTTTTTAGATTCTATATTATTTCTGCTCTGATCTTTATTATTTCTCTTCTTCTGCTGGGTTTAGGCTGCCTTTGCTGTTCTGCTTCTAGTTCCTTTAGGTGTGCTGTTAGATTTTGTATTTGGGATTTTTCTTGTTTCTTGAGATAGGCCTGGATTGCAATGTATTTTCCTCTCAGGACTGCCTTCGCTGCATCCCAAAGCGTTTGGATTGTTGTATTTTCATTTTCGTTTGTTTCCATATATTTTTTTTATTTCTTCTCTAATTGCCTGGTTGACCCACTCATTCTTTAGTAGGGTGTTCTTTAACCTCCATGCTTTTGGAGGTTTTCCAGACTTTTTCCTGTGGTTGATTTCAAGCTTCACAGCATTGTGGTCTGAAAGTATGCATGGTATTATTTCAATTCTTGTATACTTATGAAGGGGTGTTTTGTGACCCAGTATATGATCTATCTTGGAGAATGTTCCATGTGCACTTGATAAGAAAGTATATTCTGTTGCTTTGGGATGCAGAGTTCTAAATATATCTGTCAAGTCCATCTGATCCAATGTATCATTCAGGGCCCTTGTTTCTTTATTGACAGTGTGTCTAGATGATCTATCCATTTCTGTAAGTGGAGTGTTAAAGTCCCCTACGATTACCACATTCTTATCAATAAGGTTGCTTATGTTTATAAGTAATTGTTTTATGTATTTGGGGGCTCCCGTATTTGGTGCATAGACATTTGTAACTGTTAGCTCTTCCTGATGGATAGACCCTGTAATTATTATATAATGCCCTTCTCCATCTCTTGTTACAGCCTTTAATTTAAAGTCTAGTTTTTCTGATATAAGTATGGCTACTCCAGCTTTCTTTTGGCTTCCAGTAGCATGATAAATTGTTCTTCATCCCCTCACTCTCAATCTAAAGGTGTCCTCAGGTTTAAAATGAGTCTCTTTTAGACAGCAAATAGATGGGTCTTGTTTTTTTATCCATTCTGATACCCTATGTCTTTTGGTTGGCGCATTTAGTCCATTTACATTCAGTGTTATTACAGAAAGATACAGGTTTAGAGTCATTGTGATGTCTGTATGTTTTATGCTTGTAGCGATGTCTCTGGTAGTTTGTCTCACAGGATTCCCCTTAGGATCTCTTGTAGGGCTGGTTTAGTGGTGACGAATTCCTTCAGTTTTTGTTTGGGAAGACCTTTATCTCTCCTTCTATTCTAAATGACAGACTTGCTGGATAAAGGATTCTCGGCTGCATATTTTTTCTGTTCATCACATTGAAGATCTCCTGCCATGCCTTTCTGGCCTGCCAAGTTTCAAAAGAGAGATCGGTCACGAGTGTTATAGGTCTCCCTTTATATGTTAGGGCACGTTTATCTCTTGCTGCTTTCAGAATTTTCTCTTTATCCTTGTATTTTGCCAGTTTCACTATGATATGTCGTACAGATCGATTCAAGTTACGTCTGAAGGGAGTTCTCTGTGCCTCTTGGATTTCAATGCCTTTTTCCTTCCCCAGTTCAGAGAAGTTCTCAGCTATTATTTCTTCAAGTACACCTTCAGCACCTTTCCCTCTCTCTTCCTCCTCTGGGATACCAATTATGCGTATATTATTTCTCTTTAGTGCATCACTTAGTTCTCTAATTTTCCCCTCATACTCCTGGATTTTTTTATCTCTCTTTTTCTCAGCTTCCTCTTTTTCCATAGTTTTATCTTCTAGTTCACCTATTCTCTTCTCTGCCTCTTCAGTCCGAGCCGTGGTCATTTCCATTTTATTTTGCGTCTCGTTTAGAGCGTTTTTCAGCTCCTCCTGACTGTTCCTTAGTCCCTTGATCTCTGTAGCAAGAGATTCTCTGCTGTCCTCTATACTGTTTTCAAGCCCAGTGATTAATTTTATGACTATTATTCTAAATTCACTTTCTGTTATGTTATTTAAATCCTTTTTGAGCAGTTCATTCACTGTTGTTATTTCCTGGAGATTCTTTTGAGGGGAATTCTGTTTGGTCATTTTGGATAGTCCCTGGAGTGGTGCGGACCTGCAGGGCACTTCCCCTGTGCTGTGGTGTATAACTGGAGTTGGTGGGCGGGGCCGCAGTCAGCCCTGATGTCTGCCCCCAGCCCACCGCTGGGGCCACAGTCAGACTGGTGTGTGCCTTCTCTTCCCCTCTCCTAGGGGTGGGATTCACTGTGGGGTGGCATGGCCCATCTGGGCTACTTGCACACTGCCAGGCTTGTGGTGCTGGGGGTCTGGCGTATTAGCTGGGGTGGGTAGGCAAGTTTCATGGGGGCAGAAGGGGCAGGCTTAGCTCGCTTCTCCTTAGGTGATCCACTTCAGGAGGGGGCCCTCTTCCGTGGGCCTCTCGTCTGAGCTTGGCTCCAGAGACTCCGTTCTGCTAATCCTCTGGTGGTTTTCTGGGTTATTTAGGCAGGTGTAGGTGGAATCTAAGTGATCAGCAGGATGCGCGGCGAGCCTAGGGTCCTCCTATGCCGCCATCTTCTCAAAGAGCGAGAAAATTCTCGATGTAAAAACAGGATTTTATTTAACACAAGGAAGAAGAAAGGTCATTGGCAAGTATGGGAAATTACATAAAGTGACAAGAGGCAAAGAAAGAGTATTTGCATACACTTAAATCCAAATTTATTAAATGCTCAGGGCAATATTATAGTTTCAAAGACATCAGAATTCAAAAATTCCATTTAAAAACTAGTATTTAAAACTGCATTTCAAAATATAGAACACTTAATAATAAATTTAACAAGTATGTGCAAGACTTCTATACTGAAAACTATAAAAGAGTGTTAAGAGAAATTAACAAAGTCCCAAATAAATGGAGAGATATACCATTTCATGAACTGGAAAATTCATTATTGTTAACGTTTCAGTTCTCTCTAAATTGATCTATATATTCAATTCAGTACCAAATAAACTTGCAACATGGATTTTTGAAGGCTGAGCTAATTTTAAATTTTATTTGGAACTGGAAAGGACCAAGAATGATAAAAGAATCTTGAAAAAGTCGAATAAAGTTAGATGACCTCCTCAACTTTTAAGTCTTATTATAAAGCTATGATATCTACATAGAAAACCTGAAAGACTCCACCAAAAACTGCTAGAACTGATCGATGAATTAATTAAAGTTGCAGGACACAAAATCAATGTACAGAAATCTGTTGCATTTCTACACACCAATAATTAAGCAGCAGAAACAGAAATTTAGAAATAAATCCCATTTACAATTGCACCAAAAACAATAAGTTACCTAGGAATAAACCTAACCAAAGAGATAAAAGACCTGTATTCTGAAAACCTGTATTCTATAAAACACTTATGAAAGATCTTCAAGATGACAGAAAGAAATGGAAAGATATTCCATACTCATGGGTTGGAAGAACAAATATTGTTAAAATGTCTATATCACCCTAAGTAATCTACATATTTAATTCAATCTTTAGCAAAATACCACCAGCATTCATCACACAAAAAAAATCCTGAAATTATATGAAACCACACAAGTCCCCCAATAGCCAAAGCAACCTTGAAAAAGGAAAACAAAGCTGAAGACGTCATAATTCTGGACTTCAAGTTATATTACAAAGCTCTAATGATCAAAACAGTATGGTACTGTCACAAAAATAGAAACATTGATCAATGGAACAGAATAGAGAACCCAGAAATGAGCCCACAACTCTATAGTCAATTAATCTTCAACAAAACAGGAAAGAATATCCAGTGGGAAAAAGATAGTCTCTTCAACGAATGGTGTTGGGAAAACTGGACAGAGACAAGCAGAAGAATGTAACTGGATCACTTTTTTTCACCATATAGAAAAATAAATTCAAAATGGATGAAAGTCCCAAATGTGAGACAATAAACCATCAAAATCCAAAAGGAGAATACAGGCAGTAACCTCTTTCACATCAGCCATAGCGAATTCTTTCTAGATATGTCTGCTGAGGCAAAGTAAACAAAAGCAAACCTAAACTTGTTGGGACTACATCAAAATAAAAAGTTTTTTGCACAGTAAACGAAACAATCAATGAAACTAAAAAGCAATCTACAGGGTGATGGGGAAGACAACTGACAGAATGAGAGAAGATATTTGCAAATGATATATCTGATAAAGGGTTAGTATCCACATATATATATTTAGAACTTATAAAACTCAACACCCAAAAAATGAATAATGCAATTAAAAAATGGGCAGATGATATGAATAGATATTTTTCCAAAGAAGACATACAGATGGACAACAGACATATGAAAAGATGCTCCACATCAGTCATCATCAGGGAAATACAAATCAAAACTACTGAGACATCACCTCTTACATGTCAGAATGGCTAAATTCAACAACACAAGAAACAGCAGGTGTTGCTGAGGATGTGGAGAAAGGGAAACCCTCTTGCACTTTTGGTGGGAATGCAAACTGGTACAGGCACTCTGGATAACAGTATGGAGTTTCCTCAAAAAGCTAAAAAAAAAAAAAATAACTCCCTACAATCCAGCAATTGCAGTACCAGGTATTTACCCACAGGATACAAAATACTAATTCAAAGGGATACCTGCACCTCAATGTTTATAGCAGCATTATCTACAATAACCAAATTATAAAGACAGACCAAATGTCCAACTGAGGCATGGATAAAGATGTGGTGAGATACACACACACACACACACATTCACACACATTGGAATATCATTCAGCCATAAAAAAGAATGAAATCTTGCCATTTGCAATGACATGGATGGAATTAAAGAGTATTACGCTAAGTGAAATAAGTCAGTCAGAAAAGACAAATACCTTATGATTTCACTCACATGTGGAATCTAAAGAATAACACAAATATGGGGGTGGCAAAAAAGAGAGGCAAACCAAGAAACAGACTCTTAACTATAGAGAACAAACAGATGGTTACAGGGGCTAGGGTAACGGGATGGGTTAAATAGATGAAGGGGAGTAAGGGGAGTAAGGAGTGCATTTGTGATGAGCAACCAGGTGTTGTATGTAAGTGATGAATCACTATGTTCTACATATGATACTAATATTACTCTGTATGTTAACTCACTGGAATTTAAATTAAAACTAAAAGAAAATAAAATGTGTTTTTGGTGACAGAATAGACAGATCAATGGAATGTAATTGAAAGTCCAAAATATGTCCATATGTATAAAAGTAAATGATTTTTGACAAGGATGCCAAAACAACCCATTGGGAAAAAGAAAATTTCTTCAACAAGTTTTTTAGAATTACTATATATCCACATGAATAAAAAGGAAAAAAGAGTCATGAGTGTTATCCTATACTACACACAAATATTAATTCAAAATAAATCTTAGACTCAAGACAAAAACTATAATGCTTCTTCTAAGGCGGAGGATATGTCCATAACTTGGGAGACAGTATAGATTCTTAGCATACAAAAAGTACTAACCATAAAAGAAAAACATGGATAACTGGATTTTATTAAAATAAAAAATTATCCTCTCATCAAAAAATACCATTAAGAAAATAAAGACAAGCTATAGCCTGGGAGAAAATATTCACAATATATCAATCGGAATATATTTATTATATATATACACATATATACGTATATCTTCTACAACTCATTTACAAAAGAACACATAACCCAGTTCTTTTTAAACAAGCAAAATATATAAGCAGATGTATCACAAATTAAAATATACAAATTGCTAATAACCACATGAAAAAAATGCTCAATACTATTAGTCATCAGAGTGATGAAAATTAAAACTATTTTAATTTAAAGAAACAAGATACCATTACACACCCCAGGAATGGCTACAGTGAAAAAGAGTAACAACTCTGCAGGTTGGAGAGGATGTAGAGACAACTAGAACTCTCATACGTTGCAGGTATACATAGTATAAATATTTTGGAAATGGTTTTGAGAGTTTAACCTTTTAAGAAAGTTAAACATACATCTTATGACCTAAAAATCCCACACCAAGGTGTTTATCCAAGAGAAATGAAAATATATGTCTACAATAAGCCTTGTAAACAAGTTTTCATAGGAACTTTATTCACAATTACCCCAAACTGGAATTACAAGAAGAATGGATAAGCTATGGCAAATCATATAATAGACCATTACTCAGCAAGAAAAGAAAAAATAAAAAGCCCTACTAGTGCATGCTATCAATATGGATAAATCTCAAAAATATTACAATGAGTGAAAGAAATCAGACACACACAAAATTTATACGGTATATGATTCTATTTATGTGAAGTTCTAGAAATGACAAAACTAGAGTAAAAAGAAAGCAAATCAATGATTTCTCTGGAGGAAAGAGATTTAGTGGAAAGGGGCAAACAAAAAAATAACTGTCTGGGGTGACGGTAATGTCTGTGCCTGAAAACGGGTATTGACTATATGAGTACAGGTATTTGTACATGAGTACAGGTATTTGTAAAAACAGTTCAAACTGTACACTTAAAGATCTATATTTTGCTGTTTATAAATTACATCTTAACTTTTAAAATGTTTATTTATTTTGAGAGAGATAGAGAGAGAGAGAGGCAGTGCAAGTAGGGGAGGGGCAGAGAGAGAGGAAAGAGAATCACAGGCAGGCTTCCCACTGTCAGTGTAGAGGCCAATGCGGGGCTGAAACTCATGAAACCATGAGATCATGACCTGAGCAGAGATCAAGAGTTGGACACTTCACCAAATTAGCCACCCAGGCGCTCATATCTCAACTTTTTAAATTCAAAATTTCTATATCATTCAGGACAAATTAGGCTATATTGTGGCAACATACAACACCTAACTCTTAATGGCTTAACACAACCAATGTTTATTTCTTGTTCAGAGTGCACTGCAGGCCTGGGCAGCTCTCTTTCAATATTGTGTCTCTGCATCTTACCATGAAGCCTCCTATAGCATCTTTGACAGGAGAGAGAATACTGAATCATACAGAGCATTTAAACTACCTCAGCCCAGATAGGACATAAGTTACTTCCCCTCATATCCTATTGGCCAGGATCTACATGGCACTGACTAAATGCAAAGGATGGCGGAGTATAGGCTCCCAAGTGTTCATGAAAGAAAGGATTACCAAATATTGGTGAACACTAGAAATGTCTGTCTTAGCCCTGTCCCCAAGGGTCTTCCATTTTGGCAACTTTCCATATACTGATTACTACAATTTTATCCCTGTGCCCAGATCTGGTCTCAGTAAATGGGATACTCTTCTTTTCACAAAGGAAGATTCAATAAGTGATTCATTCATTTCCCTTCTTCTAACATAGCTGAGCTAATACTTCCTGGTAGACAGAAGTAAAGAACTCTGTAAATGTACCTGGGAAAATGCAACAACAATAACAAAATGAATTTGTGAAATTAACTGAAGGAATCAGAGCAGATACTCATCCAGGACACACCTGGTCCATAGCACTGCAGTGGTAACTCTATGGGACACAGAATGACACATGACTGACAATCTAATCTGGTCCAAAATAAATTATGAATTGGGAATAATGGTCACGCTGTGCTTATGCTGCTGTGGAAAAATCAGGCATTATAAACGAAAAAGGGGATGTTTTTCTGGTCCAAAATGACAGTTTGCTGCTTGTCAAAAATCATCTTCATATTCCTAAGACTCTCTGATTTTGTGGGTGCCCAGGAAAGAGCCTCACTGTAGCACACACACAGAGAAAAAGAGAAAGACAATGACTATTTTGTAATTCTCTTTTCTGTTTGAAATTTGCACAAAAGGTCTTGAACATTATAACAATTAGAAGAGGAAAAAATATTTGACTCTATTTTTTAAATGTCTGGGAGACACTGCAGATTAATTTTGGCTGAAACCTTAAAAAAAATAGAAGCAGGCACATTTTTTCTAAACCAACATGTGGAATTTTCTGATCAGGTAAGCACCTTTAAAGTTCAGTTTTGCCAAGAACAGTCAGAAATTGGATTGTATAACTGTTCCCACAAATTGCTCAAAGGTTACCTTTCGTCCAGTAGAGAGGGACTGAGGTTGCATAATAGCTGAAGCCCTGCTCAGAGAGGGAATACATAGAATGCTAATATATGAAGAATTTCCATCCACTTGGGAAGAGAGATGTAGCCTGATTGCAGGATGGGTTAAGAATGTGTAGCATATAAACATATCATCAGTGTTGTTGATCTAGTGCCTGCATCCACTTATTCTGGAAAATTGCAGGAGAATGATTGCAGGGTGCCAAAGAAAGGCCATCAGCTGTGAATCTGGTGATTGACATGCCTTGTTTAAATGTGTTCACTCAAGGGGCGCCTGGGTGGCGCAGTCGGTTAAGCGTCCGACTTCAGCCAGGTCACGATCTCGCGGTCCGTGGGTTCGAGCCCCGCGTCGGGCTCTGGGCTGATGGCTCAGAGCCTGGAGCCTGTTTCTGATTCTGTGTCTCCCTCTCTCTCTGCCCCTCTCCCGTTCATGCTCTATCTTTCTCTGTCCCAAAAATAAATAAACGTTGAAAAAAAAATTAAATGTGTTCACTCAAAAACAAGTTGGAATGGCCAGGCCTACCTTTCCATCGTTGGGTGCCATAATTGGCACTCCGCATTTAGGCCTTTGGCTGATAGGTCAGGACTATTTCTGTTCTAAGTGAAAGATAACCCAACTCAAACTGTCTTAAGGGAAAAAAGAGAATTTCTCTAATTCACATACCTGAAAAGTATAGGCTTAGAGTGCACAACTGTATCCAAGCCCTCAAATGATTTGCACTCATTCTCTTCAAATTTTGTCTCTGCTCTCTTCTATACTGTTCTAATTTCAGTTTCCTCTAATGTGAATATAATGCCAATAGTCCCCCATCTACATCTTTATGTTTTCAAGTTTGATAAATACCCAGGAGTTTATTTTCCAGTAGCTTCTTCACGTATTCACTCTTGGGCCATTATCTGCATCTTGATATAATGAAATAATTACTTTAGCCAAGAGATGTAATTATGTTGGTTGACTGGGTTTGATTTACATGGCAGCCCCTAAACCAATCACTTATGACTACTAAGATTTGGTAGTAGTCTGATTGGCTCAACCAGAGTCTCATGTTCTTCTTCTGAACGGGATATAACCCTACCTGAACCACATGGCCTATGAGAGTGGGGAGAGAAATAGTTCCCTATTCTAGGTACTTATTAGAGGAAGCAAAAATGGATTCTGAGTGAATGGGCTAACCAAGAAGTTAAAGAAGAAATTTCAAAGTTCATGGAAGCCAATGAAAATGATAACACCACAACCAAAAACCTCTGGGATGCAGGAAAGGTGGTCATAAGAGGACCTTAGCAATCCAGGCCGTCCTAAAGCAGTAAGAAAGATCTCAGATACACAACCTAACCTACACCTTATAGATCTGGAAAAAGAACAGCAAATAAAACTAAAACCAGCCAGAAGACAGGAAATAATAAAGATTAAAGCAGAGATTAATGCTATCGAAACCCAAAAAAAGTAGAACAGATCAATGAAACCAGATGCTGGTTCTTTGAAAGAATTAATAAAATTGATAAACCACTAGCCAGTTTGATCAAAAAGAAAAAGGAAAGGACCCAAATAAACAAAATCAAGAATGAAAGAGGAGGGATCACAAACAACACAGCAGAAATAAAAACAATAATATGAGAATATTATGAGCAATTATATGCCAATAAAATGGGCAATCTGGAAGAAATACATAAATTCCTAGAAACATATACACTACCAAAACTGAAACAGGAAGAAGTAGAAAATTTGAACAGACCCATAACTAGTAAAGAAATCGAATTAGTAATCAAAAATCTCCCAAAAAACAGGAGTCCAGGGCCAGATGGCTTTCCAGGGGAATTCTAACAAACATATAAGGAAGAGTTAACACCTATTCTCTTGAAGCTGTTCCAAAAAAATAGAAATGGAAGGAAAACTTCCAAATTCTTTCTATGAAGCCAGCATTACCTTGATTCCAAAACCAGACAGAGATGCCACTAACAAGGGCAATTATTGACCAATTTCCCTGATGAACATGGATGCAAAATTCCCGAACAAGATATTAGCCAACTAGATCCAACAATACATTAAAAAAATTATTCAACACAACCAAGTGGGATTTATACCTGAGATGCAGGGCTGATTCAATATCTGCAAAACAATCAATGTGATTCATCACATCAATAAAAGAAAGGACAAGAACCTTATGATCTTCTCAAAAGATGCAGAGAAAGTATTTGACAAGATACAGCATCATTTCTTGATAAAAACCCTCAAGAAAGTAGGGACAGAAAGATCATACCTCGAGATCATAAAAGCCATATATGAGCGACCCAACGCTAATATCATCCTCAATGGGGAAAAACTGAGAGCTTTCCCCCTAAGGTCAGGAACAAGACAGGGATATCCACTCTCATCACTGTTATTCAACATAGTATTGGAAGTCTTACCCTCTGCAATCAGACAACACAAAGAAATAAAAGTCATCCAAATCGGCCAGGAAGAGGTCAAACTTTCACTCTTCGCACATGACATGATACTCTATACGGAAAACCCAAAAGGAATACACTAAAAAACTGCTAGAACTGATTCATGAATTCAGCAAAGTAGCAGGATATAAAATCAATGCACAGAAATTGGTTGCATTCCTATTCACCAACAATGAAGCAACAGAAAGAGAAATCAAGGAATCAATCCCATTTACAATTGCACCAAAACCCATAAAATACCTAGGAAAAAAATCTAACCAAAGAGGTGAAAAATCTATACACTGAAAACTATAGAAAGCTTATGAAAGAAATTGAAGAATACACAAAACATAGAAAAATATTCTATGCACCTGGATAGGAGAACAAATGTTGTTAAAATGTCAATACTACCCAAAGCAATCTATATATTCAATGCAATCCCTATCAAAATAAACCAGCATGCTTCACAGAGCTAGAAATAATCCTAAATTTGTATGGAACCAGAAATAATAATAATTATTCACAAATAATCCTAAAATTTGTATGGAACCAGAAAAGACCCTGAATAGCCAAAGCAATCTTGAAAAAGAAAACCAAAGCAGGAGGCATCACAATCCCAGACTTCAGCTATACTACAAAGCTGTAATCATCAAGACAGTTTGGCACTGGCACAAGAACAGACACTCAGATCAATGGAATAGAATAAAGAACCCAGAAGTGGACCCACAAACACATGACTAATTTTTGACAAAGCAGGAAAGAATATCCAGTGGAGTAAAGACAGTCTCTTCAGCAAGTGGTGCTGGGAAAACTGGACAGCAACATGCAGAAGAATGAACCTGGACCACTTTCTTACACCATACACAAAAATAAACTCAAAGTGGATGAAAGACCTCAATGTAAGACAGGAAGCCACCAAAATCCTCGAGGAGAAAGCAGGCAAAAACCTCTTTGATCTTGCCCACAGCAATTTCTTACTCAACACGTCTCTGGAGGCAAGGGAAACAAAAGCAAAAATGAACTACTGGGATCTCATCAAAATAAAAAGCTTCTGCACAGCGAAGGAAACAATCAGCAAAACTAAAAGGCAACCGACAGAATGGGAGAAGATATTTGCAAATGACATATCAGATAAAGGGTTAGTATCCAAAATCTACAAAGAACTTATCAAACTTAACACCCAAAAAACCAAATAATCCAGTGAAGAAATGGGCAAAAGACATGAATAGACAATTCTCCAAAGAAGACATCCAGATGGCCAACTGACACATGAAAAAATGCTCAACATCACTCATCATCAGGGAAATACAAATCAAAACCACAATGAGATACCACCTTACACCTGTCAGAATGGCTAACATTAGCAACTCAGACAATGACAGATGTTGGCAAGGATGTGGAGAAAGAAGATCTCTTTTGCATTGCTGGTGGGAATGCAAGCTGGTGAAGCCACTCTGGAAAACAGTATGGAGGTTCCTCAAAAAACTAAAAATAGAAGTACCCTACCACCTAGCAATTGCACTACTAGGCATTTATCCATGGGATACAGGTGTGCTGTTTTGAAGGGACACATGAACCCTCATGTTTATAGCAGCACTATCAACAATAGCCAAAGTATGGAAAGAGCCCAAATGTCCATTGATGGTTGAATGGATGAAGAAGATGTGGTACATATATACAATGGAGTATTACTTGGCAATCAAAAAGAATGAAATCTTGCCATTTGCAACTATGTGGATGGAGCTGGAGGGTATTATGCTAAGCGAAATTAGTCAGAGAAAGACAAAAAACATATGACTTCACTTATATGAGGACTTTAAGAGGCAAAACAGATGAACATAAGGGAAGGGAAGCAAAAATAATATAAAGACAGGGAGGGGGACAAAACAAAAGATACCCATAAATATGGAGAACAAACTGAGGGTTGCTGGAGGGGTTGTGGGAGGGGGGATGGGCTAAATGGGTAAGGGGCATTAAGGAATCTACTCCTCAAATCATTGTTGCACTAGATGATAACTAATTTGTATGTAAATTTAAAAAATAAAATAAAAAAATGAAAAACAAATGGATTCTGGAGAGATAAAAAAATTTAAATGACATCCACTATAACTGAAACAATAAGTATAATTTAATATTATATATTGGAGACACTTTTAGGTAGGTCCCATACCTAATTCAGCATATTGTGGATTTTGAGGTTTGGGAGGAACATCAGAGGTCATAAAACCAATTCCAAATTCTGACAAGTTGCTGCTAAATTTTAACTTGGTAAGTGTAGTTGAAAGGGTATATGAAGGAGCGCCTGTGTGGCTCAGTAGGTAAAGTGTGGGACTCTTGATTTTGGGATTGTGGGTTCAAGCCCCACCTTAGATGTAGAGATTACTTAAACATAAAATCTTTTTAAAGAGAAGTATACAGCATCCTTGGCAGATCCTTATACAGTCTAGAGTTCAGAATATATTTCTTGGGCAAATTAAAGAAGAAATAAAAATATTTACAGAGCTCCTTAGTTCAATCACGGGAGAACATCTTTTTCTGTCTTAAGGATTTAAAAAAATAAAAGGCTCTGTAAAACAAGAATATGCATGGACAAGTCAGTTCTAACTCTAGTAATGGTACAACGATCAGATTAACCTTCCTGCCAATAACAAGCATAAACTTTGGACAAAATGCAAGAAAAACAACTGTTTTAAGGCACTAGGGAGCAACAAAAAGCAGTAATAAACTGGAAGAGATATGGCCCTCAAAAAGAAGAAAGCAAACTAGGTGAAATTTACATTACCTCCTCTTCTCAAAGGTCCTAACAAGTTTTCAGAGCACAAGGTACAGCACTCAGGTAAAAAGTGGCTGTCGTACTGGGCTGGAGGGTCAGAGGTTGCAGTTGTGAGCTGCCAGACACAAATGAAAATTGAGGCGGGATGGATTCTCAGAACGAGGTGGATCCCTCGTATCTGTGTACAGTGCCTTCAAAATCATGGATGACTCCTAAACTTCATATGTGTGTGGGAGTGTTCTTAGGAACTAAGCATATAGCAAGTGCTGGACAGCTAAGAGTTGAAAACAGTTTGGCAGCTCCTGGTGCTGGGGAGACAAGTTTGAATTTCAAATCCCACCAAGTTAGAGGAGCTTGTTCAGTACCTGGAGTTATCCACTGAAATATCAAGACCACACCTTTTTAAGAATAAAAACTATATATTAGGACTAAAGACTATATTCTGGGAATAAAGAAAAATCTGAAATGCTCTAACAAAGAGCTCAAATGCTTAAAACCAAGCCTGTACAAGAACAAAATTATTCCCCAGTAACTTAACTTCCCATTACAACCTAACAGTTTTCAGAATAGGATAACAGAATCAAAAGCCTATATAATTTATCATCTAAAAAGTTAAATATACAATAAAAAATTACTAGACATGCAAAAAAGCAGGGAAATGTGACCCATTTTTTTTCCCCAAAAGAATTAATGGGGGAAGATCTGTAGATGAATTAGATGTTGAATTTAGAAAATATCTTTAAATAGCTACTATAAATATATTTAAATTTACAGGAAAATGTTGATATTAAAAGTGAAGGGGCTGGGTGGCTCAGTTGGTTAAGCATCCAATTCTTGATTTCCAGTCAGGTCATGATCTCACAGTTAGTGAGATTGAATCCCATGTTGAGCTCTGTGCTGACACACGGAGCCTGCTTGGGATTCTCTCTCTCTCTCTCTCTCTCTCTCTCTCTCTCTCTGCCCCTCCTCCACCAATGCACACACACACATGTGCTTTCTCTCAAAATAAATATTTTTTTAATTAAAAAAAATGTAATGTTTATTTTTGAAAGAGAGAGACAGAGTGTGAGTGGGGGGTGCAGTGGGGAGGAGGGCAGGCAGAGAGAGGGAAACACAGAATCCAAAGCAGACTCCAAGCTCTGAGCTGCCAGCACAGAGCCTGATGTGGGGCTCGAACCCATGGACTGCAAGATCATGACCTGAGCCAAAGTCGGATGATTAACCAACTGAGACATCCAGGCACCCCAAAATAAATATTTTTTAAAAAGTATAGAAGTGGTATATTTTAGGAGAGATATGAAAATATTAAATATTGGCAGTATTAGAAGTGAAAAAACACAATATGCAAAATGAAAAGTGTATTGTATGGGCTTAATATCCAGTTGAACAACTGAGAAGAAAAAAACAACAAACTTGAAGACAAACCAGTAGAAATTATCCAAACTGAAACCCAGACAGAAAGATTTCCTTGAAAAATAGAGTCTCAGTAAGCTGTGGACAATTTGTCTACTATATTTAGGCACATTATAACCTAACTATCAAAAACAAAGGTAAAGAGAAAATCTTTAAATCCAGAAAGAGGCAAGAAACATATTATGTGCAAGGAAATAATATTAGAGTAACAGCTAACTTCTCACCAGGAATAATAGAGATCAGAGGACATCTGGAAAAATAGGTTTATAGTAGTGAAAGACAAAAAAAGTGTCAACATTGAATTCTGTATCTAGTGAAATATCCTTCCAAAATGAAGGTAAAATAAAGCTATTTACAGCTAACAGAAAGCAGGGGAAATGTATTGCCATAGACAAGAAATGATTAAGAGTAATGATACCAGATGGAAATTCAAATCTATAGAAAAGAATTTAAAGCATTGGAAATGTTAAACATGTGGATAACTATAAAATTATATTTTCTTTCTTAATTTATTAAAAAAAAAAACCATACAGATGATATAATCTGTCTGTGTCTTTCAAGGTATTCACCTACCCATGAATCAAGCTTTCTACTGTCACTCTAAGTCTTGAAAATTGCCATCTGTCTAGTGTTTCCTAGTCCATGTCTTCAACTAATAAGGATACAAAAATGTGCTTGTATGTCTCTCTTCCTGAGAGAATAAAAGTTAAAACTATTTGAAAATGCCCAGGTGCTATGAGATACCACAACTCTTCAAGGACATTATGACATGGACAAGAGCCAAAAAATAAAAATAAAAATAACACACAGGGTGAGGATCTCACTTGGACACTGTCTGTAGCACAACCTTGTCTCAGAGGTGACTCAATTGGGCTAAAGGCCTAGAAATAGGATAAATCACAGAGAATGAGAAAAACTAAATTTCTCAAAAATTTCTAGTAATAACTGTTCAGGGATATTCATTGAACATTCATCATTTACTGAGTACTCACTATGTGGCAAGCATTGTGATTAGCACTCTACAGGTCAAAGGCCTGAAATAGTCACAATGTTGTCCTCACAGTCTTATAGAGGAAATATGACCACAGATAAATCTAATATGAGGCATAATTACATTAGTAAAAATAAAATTATAATAATGATAGCTAACATGAAATGAGCACTTACTATGTGAAATGCTTAATATGCATTAACTCATTTAACACAGACAACAACCTCCAGAGAGAGGAGTGACTATTATTCTCATTTCTGCAAATGAGGAAACTGAGGCTCTGGATGTCTCCTAGGTAGTATGTGTTGGAACTGGAATGTGGACACCAATGCTTGACTCTGAGTCCCAGTTGCTGATAACCGCCTCATCAGAGGTGCCAGTAGAGAATGATAGGATTTGAGGATGGAGAATGTTTCCTCCCAGAAGCCATGGAAGCCTCCATGGAGAAGGGGCATGTGAATGGTCCTTGATGGTAAAATATGGACTCATACAGTCTGGCATCTGTGAAGAAAAAATAAGATTTCAGAAATGTTGGGGTAGGAAGAGCAGGAGTGTCAGGTCAATAAGTGTTTCTGGGCACTGAGGGTGTGCCAAGCTCTCAGCTGGATGTCTCAGAGCCCCAGAACTGCATCAATTGTGAAAGAAAATCCCAGCCCTATACTTCACACAAGAGCAGGTAGGTCCCAACTAAATTATGATGAATAAGAATAGAAACCCAATTAATCTTTTGCTTTGATTGTAGCCATTTGTGAATAAAAACATGAAGGCATTTTCTTCTATGCTGTGAAACAAGATTTGTGGAATCTGAATAAACTTGTGGAATGCAAACAGTTTGGTGGAGACTTTATTCCCCAAAAGAAATTACTGAAACAAGCATGAAGGAAGAGAAGACTGCAAAGCAAAAGGTAGAAATCTATCACTTTCACTTGCTACAAACACCAGCCAATTGAGTCGATTGTCCTAATACAAAATCATGGTAACTTCTAACTCTTATGTTTTCATATAGACAAACCCAGAAGCCCATGGCAGAAATCAGAAGCTACCTGCAACTCTCTTGACATTTCCCACATCACCACAAGCACCAAGTCCTAGCGATATTGATAAATTTAAAATAAAATATTTCTTTATTTCCATGTATTTACAGACTCCTTCATCTCTCTCCATCCCCTCTGCTACTGTTCAGCACCTATATATCTGAACACCAGAGCCTCGTACATGATTTTCTTGTTTCTTGTTCACTTCTTCCTTACTCCATCCTCTGCTTCTGCTAAGTTGGCCTTCACAGTTGTAAAGTGATTTCAACTTTCTCTCTAAAGCCCTTCAGCAGCTTCTCATTGCACTCAAGGTAGATTTCATGCCATGACTTATGAGGCCCTCCATGACCTTGTCCTACCTGCTCCTCATGCTACTCTCCACCCACTGCCCTAAGACACCCTCAGAACCCCTTAGCTCCCTTTGTATGGCCAGTTATTTCATACCATCATAATGTGCATACACTATAACTTTTCCCAAGAAAGCCTTTCCCCCCATGTCTATCTGAAGAACTGAGCTCTAGCATCATCCCCTCTGGTTAGGCTGCCACAGGTATCAGCAGTCCTAGAGAAACTTCACTGCAACCTTCCTCTTGTGTTGTCTGTTATACCATCATACTACACACCATGCTCTAACATAGCTATGTTACAGCAGATGGGCTGATGCTTCCTAAATAAATGAGTGCATTTCATCCTTTTCTTCTTCCACCTGACCCTGCTATATCATTCACCCCACCTATGGCAGCTCCAGTATCCCTTTGTGATCATGAGTTGCCTCCCATCTGAGGCACTCAGATGACATCCTCTGAGAAACACTTCTATCTCCTCTCTCCAGCCAAGCATGAATTTCCCAAAAGGAACACATGTCTTCCCTCTCATTGTTGCTCACCTTCATTTGGTGTCACTGCCCACAAGTGATAGTAAAGGAAGCATTATCAGGGGTCATGAGTGAGAATTATTGGTGTCAGTCAGTAGAGAACATAGCCTTAAAAAGCAAGCCTGCTGAAAACCAGACTGGAGAATCATGGGGAGACTTCTTACAAATTCTTGGAGGTGCACTGCTCACCTTGTCAGCTCAAACCAATTCAATTAAACATATTTTTTTTGTGCACTTGTGAGGTGTCAGGGATAGGATAAAAAGTCCTTGCTCTCCCTGAACTTTGACCCTGAGATGAAAATGGAATGTAATGAAGTAGTGTTGCCAAGGGAACTTCAAGCAAACATAAATAGGTGGGATGTCAGTAACTACTAATGAAAGAGGGCTCTGTATTTAAATTTTAGAAAAATTTTTAGGAAATTTGAGCTAAAATTGAATAGATTTATTTATTCTTGGACTTACTGAAGCTTTTTTAATGACAGTGGTAGAGGGAAATCAGCAATATGGTGGAATAATAGTTTTCTGCATTTATCCCCCAAAGAAAAATTGATTTTGACAACTCATGAGCAAAAGTGTCTCTGTGGGAGCATGGAAGTCCAGTAGAGAGGTCCCAGCATCATGCTGAAGCAAAAAATCCAAGAATGGATGCATTGAAGAGGACAAGAAGAACCATATCACTTTCTCATGTTACCCTTCCTTCCATTGAGCATTGAGCTCAATGACAAAAGTGATCCCCTAAGCCCACAATTTCTCCCACAAGAGAAGGTGAGAGCATAGTGAATGCCTAGCTTACCCAACTGCATAGGATCCCTAAGATTTTAAATCAGAAACTGTCACATGAGATAAAAAAGGTCACATTGATAAAGCTGTCAATTCATTGACCAGACATAACACTTATAAATATATATTCATCCCATATTGGAGCACCTAAATATATAAAGCAAATATTAACAGAACTAAAGGGAGAAATAGACATCAATAACATTATAGTAGGGGACTTCAATACTCCACTTTCAACAATAAATAGATCATCCAGACAGAAAATCAATAAGAGAAGAGAGTAGTTGAATATCACTATAAGCCAGATGGGCCAAAAAGAACTAAAAGACATACAGAAAATTCCGTCCAACAGCAGCAGAGTACACATTTTTCTAAAGTGCTCATGCAACACTATCCAGCAGCAATCATATTTTAAAATACAAAACAAGTCTTCACAAATTTGGGAAAACTGAAATGATATCAGGCATCTCTTCTGATGACAATGGTATGAAACAGAAATCAATAACAAGATGAATATTGGAAAAAATTCACAAATATGTGAAGCTTAAACACTACCTTGAACAACCAATGGGTCAAAGAATAAATCAAAAGAGAAATAGAAAATAGCTTGAGACAAATAAAAACGGAAACAAAACATACCCGAGTCTATGGGATGCAGCAAAAGCCGTTCTAACAGGGAACTTTGAAGTGATAGATGCCTACTTTAAGAAAAAAAATTCAAATTAATAACCTAACTTTATATCTCAAGAAACTAGAATAAGAAGAACAAAGCCCAGAGCTGGCAGAAAGAAGAAAATAATAAAGATGGCAGAAATAAATTAAATACATACTAAAAGATAATAAAAATCAATTAAACTAAGACTAGTTTTTTTAAAAAGATAAAATTTGGGTGCGTGGGTGGCTCAGTCAGTTAAGCATCCGACTTCAGCTCAGGTCATGATCTCATGGTTTGTGAGTTCAAGCCCTGCATCGGGCTCTGTGCTTATAGCTCAGAGCCTGGAACCTGCTTCAGATTCTGTATCTCCCTTTCTCTCTGCCCCTACCCCGCTCATTCTCTCTCTCTCTCTCTCTCTCTCTCTCTCTCTCTCTTTCTCTCTCTCTCAAAACGGAATAAATACTAAAAAAAAAAATTTAAAGAAATTATAAACAAAATTGACAAATCTTTAGACTAACCAAGATAAGAGAGAGAAGAGTGAAATAAATAAAATTATGTATGAAAAGAGGAAATAGTTCAACTGATACCACAGAAATACAAAAGATAAAATAAAAAGTTAGAGAGGGAGGGAGCCAAACCATAAGAGACTCTTAAAGACTGAGAATGAACTAAGGGTTGATACGGGGGTGGGAGGGAGGGGGAAGTGGGTGATGGGCATTGAGGAGGGCACCTGTTGGGATGAGCACTGGGTGTTGTATGGAAACCAATTTGACAATAAATTTTATATTTAAAAAAAAAGGATGAGACTAATAGGAATAATTATATACAAATTGGATAAGCTAGAAGAAATGTACAACCTACCAAGACTGAATCAAGAAGAAAGAGAAAATGTTAACAGACTAATAATTAAAGAGTAATCAAAACCCTACCCATAAAAAAAAAAACGTCCAGGACCAGATAGTTTTACTGGCAAATTTAGCCAAATATTCAAAGAAGAAGATCAATCCTTTTCAAACTTTTTCAAAAATTTGAAGAGGAGGAAACACTCCCAAACTAATTCTACAAGATTAGCATTACCCTGATACTAAAACCAAATAGCAACACTAAAATTACAGGATTTTCTAACATTCCTGATGAAAAAAGATGAAAAAATTCTTAAAAAAATGTTAGCAAACTAAATTCAGTAACACTTTAAAGGATCATACACTATTATCAAGTGGGACTTATCTCTGGGATGCAAGGATGCAATAAGTCACATTGATATACCACATTAACAGAATAAAGGATAAACATCATATAATCATCTTAACAGTTGCAGAAAAAGTATCTGACGTAAGTTAACACCTTCACGATAAAAACTCTCAACAAGTTAAGTGCAGATGGAATGTACATAAACATAATAAATACCATTTATGATTAGCCTGCAGGAAATATCATACTCAGTGGTAAAAAACTGAAAGTTTTTCCTCTAAGATCAAGAAAAAGACAAGTATGTCCACTCTCACAATTTCTATTCAACACGGTATTGGAAATTCCACCCAAAGCAATAAGGAGAGAAAAAGAAAACAAAGGGCATCCAAACTGGAAATGAAAGAGTAAAAATGCCTCTGTTTGCAGATGATATGATCTTATCCTATAGACCACCAAAGAATTGTAAGAACTAATTAATGAATTCTTTTTTTTATTTAACTTTATTTTTTATTTTTTAAAATTTACATCCAAATTAGTTAGTATATAGTGAAGCGATGATTTCAGTAGATTCCTTAATGCCCCTTACCCATTTAGCCCATCCCCCCTCCCACAACCCCTCCAGCAAACCTCAGTTTGTTCTCCATATTTATGAGTGTCTTTTGTTTTGTCCCCCTCCCTGTTTTTATATTATTTTTGCTTCCCTTCCCTTATGTTCATCTGTTTTGCCTCTTAAAGTCCTCATATGAGTGAAGTCATATGATTTTTATCTTTCTCTGACTGACTGATTTCACTTAGCATAATACCCTCCAGTTCCATCCGTAGTTGCAAATGGCAAGATTTCATTCTTTTTAATTTCTGAGTAATACTCCATTGTATACATATATACCACATTTTCTTTATCCATTCACCCATCGATGGACGTTTGGGCTCTTTCCATACTTTGGTTATTGTTGATAGTGCTGCTATAAACATGGAGGTGCCTGTGTCCCTTCGAAACAGCACACCTGTATCCCTTGGATAAATGCCTAGTAGTGCAATTGCTGGGTCGTAGGGTAGTTCTATTTTTAGTTTTTTGAGGAACCTCCATTCTGTTTTCCGGAGTGGCTGCACCAGCTTGCATTCCCACCAACAATGCAAAAGAGATTCTCTTTCAAGAAATAGTTACTGAATTCTGTAAAGTTGCAGGATATAAAATCGATATACAAAAATAAGTTGCACTTCTATATATTAAAAATGAATAATCTGGAAAAGAAAAAAAACAATCCCATTTATAACACCAGTATCAAAAACAATAAAATACTAAGGAACAAATTTAACCAAGGAAGTGAAAGATCTGTACACTGAAAACTGTAACACAATCATAAAATAAATTGAAGCAAACAAAAATAAACAGAAAGATATTCCATATTCATGGATTGGAAGAATTGTTAAAATGCCCATACTACCAAAGCCATGTATAGATTCAATGCAGCCTCTATCAAATTTCCAATGACATTTCTTACAAAAAAAAATTCTAAAATCCATATGGAGCTACAAAATGTAATATTGAGCAAGAAGAGCAAAGAAAGAGACATCACACTTTCTGATTTAAAATATATTACAGATCTACCATAATCGAAAGAATATGGTGCTGGCATAAAAACAGAGGTACAGACTATTGAAACAGAATAGAGAGCCCAGACATAAAGCTATCCATGTTGGGTTGACTGATCTTGTGTACCAAGAACACACAATTGGGAAAGGATAGTCTCTTCAATAAATGGTGCTGGGGAGAATTTATGTCCACATGAGAAGAATTAAGCTGGACTCTTAACTCACACCACATATGGAAATGAATTCAAAATGGATTATAGATGTAAACATAAGAGCTGAGGCCATAAAACTACTAGGAGAAAACTTAGGGGGCAAGTCACCGACATTTGTCTGGGTGATGATTTTTTGATATAATCCCAAGAGCACAGGCAAGAAAAGCAAAACTAAACAAGTGAAAGTACAAACTACAATGATTCTGCACAGCAAAGAAAACAATAGAGTGAAGAGACAGCCTACAGAATGGGAGAAAACATTTGCAAATCATACATTTAGTAAGGTGTTAATATCTGAAATGTATAATGCACCCAATAGCAAAAAAATTCAACAACCCAATTAAAAAATGGGCAAAGGCTATGAATAGATATTTCTCAAAAGAAGACACACAAATGGCCAACAAGTAGATGAAAAGGTGCTTAAATCACTAATCATCATGGAAATGCAAATCAAAAAGACATTGAGATATTACCTCACACATAGCCATTATAAAAACTCAAAAGATAAGT
This sequence comes from Leopardus geoffroyi, assembly GCF_018350155.1. Taxonomy (NCBI): domain Eukaryota; kingdom Metazoa; phylum Chordata; class Mammalia; order Carnivora; family Felidae; genus Leopardus; species Leopardus geoffroyi. Next base: position 23,417,210 of record NC_059335.1, on the reverse strand, counting down.
GTTGGCAAGAATGTGGAGAAAAGGGAAGCCTTGTGCACTGTTTGTGGGAATGTAAATTGGTTCAGCCATTATGGAAAATGTTAAATTAAAAAATTAAAAATGAAACTCTCATATGATCCAGCAATCCTGCTTTTTGATATATATCCAAAAGAAATAAATCACAGTCTCAAAGAGATATCTGTATACCCCTGTTAAGAACTGCAGCATTATTCAAATAGTCAAATATGGAAACTACAATAAGGGATATCCTACAGTGGATGTCCTGGAGCATATTATGCTGAGTGAAATAAGCCTGACAGAGAAAAACAAATATTGCATGATCTCATTTAAATGTGGAATCTGCAAAAATTGAACTTATAAAAGCAGAGAGTAGAATGGTGGTTGATGAGGATTGGGGAGTGGGGGAAATGAGGAGATGTTGGTCCAAAGGTGCACAGTTTCAGTCATGCAGGATGAATGTACTCTGGAGATCTAATGTACAGCATGGTGACTGTAGCTAATAATATTATACTGTATACTTGAAATTTGCCAATTTTGCCAATTTTGTGTGTTCTCACCACAAAAAAAAAGGCAACTAAGTAAAGTGATAGATATATTAATTAGCTTGAGTGTGGTAATCATTTCAGGGTATATACATATACCAAACATCACATTGTAATTCTAAATATATGTATAATTTGTAATCGTCAATTATGCCTCAATAAAACTGAGGGAAAAAGCTAATGGGCACTGTGAATCTCTATGAGAGATGTCCAATTTACAGTATTTTCCTGACTTATTAACTCAGAATGTCGTTTGGGGACCATCTCTTTGGATGGCACTTCACCAAACACACTATAAAGAACAGAATTATAGATCATTACAATTGAGGATCCCTGTGCATCAGTTACAGAAGAGGATCAGAGAGGGAAAGCTGACCATAGAGTGACTTTGGAGAACAGTTCTTACTAATGGGTATACAAATGGGGAGTGGAAAAACATCATCTGAGTTGAAGCAAGAAGTGAAAAGAATTCAGACATATGTAACCACTTGCACAAAAGCTTGGAAGTGTGAACCACTGTTGTGGAGCTAGAGTGTCAGTCATTCTATATTACTGAAGTATAAAGTCTTAAGGGTACAGTATGGGAGATGAAACTAAACAGACCAGAAAGGGCCTTACATCAAAGGGGTTTGAGTTTAATTGCTGCTTTGTTGCACTGACTTTCTTAATAGTTAATCATATTCATTCATCTGTTCTCTTATCCATTTACTCAACCTACATCTAGTGAGCATGTGCAAGGTGCCCATCTTTAGAAAAGGGAGGAGTTGGGGGAGAATTGGGGAAAGGCTAGAGATTGGTCACTAGCTGGAAGCTCCCAATCTAACAAGGCTGCCAAGCCATCTGTAAGCTCTACAGAGCCACACAGCTTCCTTGAAGCCTAGCCAGATCTACCAACATCTCTGCCATGTCATTTTTGTTCCTCATGTCCTTGGGTGGGAGGGAAATGGCCCAGCATCTTCAATCATCCTTGAGGCTGGGATGGCCAGATGAAGGCACCATAGTCTGTCACATCAGCTAGAACAAAATTAATGAAATGGATCATAGTCACTGAGGGGATGACCTATTGAGATAATTGAAAGGAGACTTGCCTGAGAGAGAAGAGGCCTGGAAAGGCAGAAAAGAAAACAAAGCTTGAAGATAAATAGTACTGGCAGCAACAACCTTTAAAGACCTCAGCCCAGCAATGTGGAGATGACAAGGAATTCACAGCAAAAAAAGGCTAGTGATTTATGGAGCACACAGGAGGAGGGTTCAGGTTGATGGCAGAAATGCTAATCATAAGCCAAAGCAGATTATCTGCCAAGGCAGGTTGCTATCTTTAAAAAACAAATGTTGGCAAAGAGTGATTGGCAGCAAGCAAAAGGGCTCCTTCTAGTCTATGGAGGTGAGTGCCAACAGACTCTATCTGACCATGAATCATAGCATCTCCATTAGATCCCTGATCACCCTGGTGTCAGACAACTAAGGATGGGATGACCAGACAAGGTAAGAGGAGAAGCCCCTATAATGTTAGCCAGCACACAGAGCCAGAATGGTGAGTCTGTGATACCAGGCAGCCACCAGGCTTGTTTCTGTCAATGCTGCAATCTCCAGAGGGAGGAAGCACAGTGAATTCTGGTTTCTCTCTGCCTTCATGTCTGTGTTTGTGAAATGAGAGGCTAGGCACTCACCTCACTTCACTCACCACTCATCTAACTCACCTCCATCTCTCCCACCCCAGTAGAGCACATACTCACTACAAGAAGAAGAAAATTTTAGAAAATTCAGCTCTCTGGGCCTTACTAGAGGTTCACAGTCAGGGTTTGCCTATCTAGTTTGCTGGTCAGAACAAAACCTTGCAGTCCAAAGGGCGATAGGCTTCTTATACTACTAGTTCTATTTATATGATATCTCAGACTAGTATTAACTATCTTAGCCAATTTGTATAAAGGCTTTTCCAGCCACCTGCATTTGATCTATGATCCTGCATGGACATGAATAAAGGTCTGATCTTAAACAAGAGCACCTCCATTCCACCTGTCACCAAAAGATGGCCTTGGAAATCACTTGGGAAATGTCTTTGTGGATGTGGGAGCAGTGACCTCCAATAGCATTTTGGAATCTCACCTATCAATAACTACAGGAAATTCTGTATTTTTTCCCACCATGAGCAAAGTATCATTGCCTTTGGAATAGTATAGTAGGGTTAAAATTATAGTTTGGCCACAACTGTCTGAGTGTCCCTGGGAAGTTAATCTCCAAGGCCCACTTTTCTTATCTGCACAATAAGGCTGGAGCTGGAGTTTACCAATTCCTGTTCTAGTACTTTGTGGTCAACAAAACTCATATACTTCCTTCTCTATCCTGATTTTCTCTGTTTAACATTTTTATTCTGATGTCCAAATAATAACTGGCCACCACATATAGATTCCAAAGAGATAATATTTTTAGAAGATAGATATTTATCCGGCAAAACTTTACAACAATCTCCACCTAGGCTGAAGGTCTTGCCCCCTCCCCAGGTCACTGGAAGAAAATGTGGTTACTCACACATAATATAATACACTGGGCTGTGGGTGTGGCAAATATAGTGCACCATGATCTAGGCACTCCCTTTGATAGTTGGCTAAACCACTTTAGGTTTGGGTAGTTTTCCTTTGCAGGACAGCTGGGGTACCCCATGGATTCCAAACCTTCCCACAGATTTCATCCTAAAACATTTGCTTTACAAGCAGGGCCTTAACATTCAAGATGACTGCCCTCAGTTCAAACTTGGCTCTCAGCCTGTATTTTGTGTTCTCTCGCTGTAGGTTTCTTGAAATCCATAGCAATTATTCTCAAAAAACCTGCAATTGTTCATTCTTCTTTGAGCTGAAGTCTTATGGTTATAAAAAGGATTTGAGAATTGGCAGCACTGTGATACACCAACTCCTGACAGCCAAACTAAGTCACCTGTTAGGTTTGACCAGAGAAATACTGCTGCCCTATCCCCAGGCCCCTGAGAATCTAGAAGGCTCTGCACAGCCTTCATGAATCCTCCTCCTATTGTACTTCGCTTTCCCTCTTAGAAACCTCCCCTCAATAACCCAGGCCTAAGCCAATCAGTATGTCCTATTTCTGGCCACAGATATTAGTTCAGCAGTGAGCAATGAGCATACCACCCAACTGGAATGAAACTGGAATCAATGTGGTATGATGCAGGTAAATACAATGATATTTTTTTAATAAAGGGCAGCAGCTGTTAGAATATCTTCTTTTTTTATTTTTTTAAATGTTTTATTTATTTTTGAGACAGAGAGAGACAGAGCATGAGCAGGGGAGGGGCAGAGAGAGAGGGAGACACAGAATCTGAAGCAGGCTCTGGGCTCTGAGCTGTCAGCACAGAGCCTGCTGCGGGGCTCGAACCCACAAACTGTGAGTTCATGACCTGAGCTGAAGTCGGACACTTAACCGACTGAGCCACCCAGGCACCCCGGCCTTTAGAGTATCTTCTTAAAAACATAATAGGTAGGCCAGATCTTGTAATCATAAGGTAAGTAAACCTAGTGTCTAGACTTTATAGTACAAAGTCACAGGCCTTCTGACTCTATGAAGTATAAACACATACCCCCAAAATTGACTCAGGAGTCTCTCATACAATGTACAGAAGGCTATCACAAGGTACATCCATTTGTCTCTCAAGAAGATAAAAGAAGCATTCTTCTTTTCTTTTTCCTACTTTACTGTATAAACTGTGTGAAATTCTGCACAGATGTGTAGTCTTGCATGGACTATCTAAATGCATGTAAGTTCACGCCTACTCAAGAAAATATCAGGTTTAATCAAAACAGTATGGTACTGACACAAAAACAGAAATATATATCAGTGGAACAGAATAGAAAGCCAGGAATAAACATACACTTATATATGGTCAGTTAATTTATGACAAAGGAGGCAAGAATATACAATGAGGAAAAGACCATCACTTCAACAAATGGTGTTGGGGAAACTGGACAGCCACATGCAAAAGAATGAAACTGGACCACCTTCTTACACCATCCACAAAAATAAATTCAAAATGGATTAAAGACCTAAATGTAAGACCTCAAACCATAAAACTCCTAAAATAAAATGTAGGCTGTAAGTTCTTTGACATCAGTCATAGTAATAGTTTTCTAGATATGTCTCCTGAGGCAAGGGAACAAAAGCAAAAATTGAACCATTGGGACTACACCAAAGTAAAAATCTTAGCACAGTGAATGAAACTATCGACAAAACAAAAATGCCACCTACTAAATGGGAGAAGATATTTGTAAAATATATATTTGATAAGGATTTAATATCTAAGATATATAATGAACTTATACAACTCAACACACACAAAAAATGAATAATCTAATTAAAAAATAGGCAGAGGACCTGAATAGACATTTTTCCAAAGAAAATATACAGATGGTTAAGAGACACATGAAAAGATGCTCAACATCACTCATTATCAGGGAAATGCAAATCAAAACTACATTGATATATCTATCACCTACACCTGTCAGAATGACTAAAATCAAAACACAAGAAACAACAAGTTTTGGTGAGGATGTGGGGAAAAAAAAGAATCCTTGTGCACTATTGCTGGGAATTTCAAACTGGTGTAGCCACTGCAGAAAACAGTATGAAGTTTCCTGAAAATTTTTAAAGTAGTATTACAATGTGTCCAGTAATTCTATTACTGAGTATTTATCCAAAGAAAGCGAAGAAAGCAAAAACACGTATTTGAAAAGATATATTCACTTCTATGTTTATTGTAGCATTATTTACAATACCCAAGAAATGGAAGCAACCTAAGTGTCCATCAATAGATGAATGGACAAGGAAGATGTGGCGCGCACACACACACACACACACACACACACATACACACACACTGGAATATTGCTCAGCTATAAAAAAGAATGAAATCTTGCCACTTGTGACAGCATGAATGAATATCTGGAGGGTATAATGCTAAGTGAAATAAGTCAGTCAGAGAAAGACAAATACTGTATGATTTCATTCATATGTGGAATTTAAGAAACAAAACAAATGAACAAAGAAAAAAAGAGAGAAACAAAAAAAAAAAGCAGACTCTTAAATACAGAGAACAAATTGGTGGTTGCCAGAGGGGAGGTTGTTGGGGGAATAGAAACTGATAAAAGGGGATTAAAAGTACACTTATCTTGATGATCACTGAATAACGTGTAAAAATTTTAAACCATTATACTGTACACCTTAAAATAATATAACACTATGTTAATTATATTGTAATTTAAAAAAAGAAAAAGAAAAAATGATGCTTTTTCCCTCTTCCCTATTGGCATGGAGTAGGGACGGGGGTTCTTATTGTTAGAAGGATTTTTAATTTCCCCAGTAGCTCTTTTGTTGGAAATGCTGGCACCTCCATATTTGAATCTGGAAGGATGAGGTTCAGCCGTTTCCACCCCCTAAGGGGACAAGCTGCCTAAAAATGAGCCAGTACCAAGGAACTGGAGCCAAAAACCTGGGCAGAAGAAGCAGGGTCATGATGAGTTCACCTGAATCCCTGGGTCCAGCCATGTCTAACTATCCCTGAACTTTGATATCTCATAGACCAAAATGTTCCCTTTTTCCTTAAGTCAATTTGGTACAGTTTTCTATCTCTTGGTAGAGAAAGCATCCTAGCTCATATAATGCCCAATTATAAGCATTTAAGTGTTTTTTTTCCAAATCTTGAAATATAGCTGTTCTGGGGCGCCTGGGTGGCGCAGTCGGTTAAGCGTCCGACTTCAGCCAGGTCACGATGTCGCGGTCCGGGAGTTCGAGCCCCGCGTCAGGCTCTGGGCTGATGGCTCAGAGCCTGGAGCCTGTTTCCGATTCTGTGTCTCCCTCTCTAGACTCTGCCTCTCCCCTGTTCATGCTCTGTCTCTCTCTGTCCCAAAAATAAATAATAAACGGAAAAAAAAAATTAAAAAAAAAAAAAAAAAAGAAATATAGCTGTTCTAATGAACACCTGAGTCCATGAATCAGGACAGCTATTAAGGCAAAACCACTCTTTCTCGAATCCCTTATATGATGCTCACATCCAATGTGGCGGTCTTGCTGCCTCTAAGCAGCCCACTCTGCACCCGTGTAGCCTTACCATCCCATGAGCCCTTTCTCATGTCTCCTCTGCCTTCTCCCAAGAAGTCAACCATTGGACACAGATAACACATGCACACCTCTTTTTCTCAAGGGCCCTCTAAATCAAAGTCAGGTCTCATGTTTCTTTAAATCAATATGCTCTTCTCCGGGCTAAATCTCATTATTTATGCACCTGGCATATAATCATTCTTCATTTAAACCAAATCAACAAATGGGTAGTGCCTCCTTTAATGAAGGCTAATGAATAGAGAAATCTAGTTTTGCCTTATGGTGCTGATGGTCTCAGCGTCCTACAAGTGGCATCCTACAGATGCATCAAACTCACAGTTTGTGGTAGGCAATTACCTGGAACACCAAGTTCAAGAATGGAGCAGAAGATTTTGGAAGAATACGCTTTGTTTTGTTTTTTTGTTGGGTTGTTGTTGTTGTTGTTAACATATAGTGTAATAATGATTTCAGGAACAGAATTTAGTGATTCATCACTTACATATAACACCCAGTGCTTATCCCAAGTGTCTTCCTTAATGCCCATTGCCTATTTAGCCCATCCAACAACCCCCCCCCCCGCCCCCAGCAACCCTCAGTTTCTTCTCTTTAAGAGTCTCTTATGCTTTGTCTCTCTCTCTGTTTTTATATTATTTTTGCTTCCCTTCCTTTATGTTCATCTGTTTTGTATCTTAAATTCAATATATGAGTGAAATCATATGATATTTGTCTTTCTCTGACTGATTTATTTCACTTAGCATAATATACTCTAGTTCCATCCATGTTGTTGCAAATGGCAAGATGTCATTCTTTTTGATCACTGAGTAGTATCCTGTGTGTGTGTGTGTGTGTGTGTGTGTGTGCACCATATCTTCTTTATCCATTCATCAGTTGATGGACATTGGGCTCTTTCCATACTTTGGCTATTGTTGGTAATGGTGCTATAAACATTGGAGTACATGTGCCCCTTCGAATCAGCATTCCTATATCCTTTGGATAAATACCAAGCAGTGCAATTGCTGGGTCATAGGATAGTTTTATTTTTAATTTTTTGAGGATCCTCCATACTGTTTTCCAGAGTGGCTACACCAGTTTGCATTCCCACCAGCAGTGCAAAAGTGTTCCTCTTTCTCTGCATCCTCCCAACACCTGCTGTTGCCTGAATTGTTAATTCTAGCCATTTCTGACAGGTGTGAGGTGGTATCTAAGTGTGGTTTTGATTTGTCTTTTCCTGATGATGAGTGAGCATCTTTTCATATGTCTTTTAGCCATCTGAATGTCTTCTTTGGAAAAGTGTCTATTCATGTCTTTTGCCCATTATTTGTTTTTTGGGTGTTGAGTTTGATAAGTTCTTTATAGATTTTGGATACAAACCCTTTATCCGATATGTCATTTGCAAATATCTTCTCCCATTTTGTTGGTAGCCTTTAAGCTTTGCGATTGTTCCCTTCACTGTGCATAGATTTTTATCTTAATGAGGTCTCAGTAGTTCATTTTTGCTTTTCTTTCCCTTGCCTCTGGAGACATGTCTAGTAAGAAGTAGCTGCGGTCAAGGTCAAAGATGTCATTGCCTGTTTTCTCCTCGAGGATTTTGATGGCTTCCTGTCTTACATTTAGGTCTTTCATCCATTTTGATTTTATTTTTGTGTATGGTGTAAGAAAGTGGTCCAGGTTCATTCTTCTGCATGTCACTGTCCAGTTTTCCCAACACCATTTGCTGAAGAGACTGTCTTTTTGCATTGAATATTCTTTCCTGCTTTGTCAAAGATTAGTTGGCCATATGTTTGTCCATTTCTGGGTTCTCTATTCTGTTCCATTGATCTAAGTGTCTGTTTCTGTGCTAGTACCATACTGTCTTGATGATTACAGCTTTGTAATACATCTTGAAGTCCAGATTGTGATGCCTCCAGCTTTGGTTTTCTTTTTGAAGATTGCTTTGGCTATGGGGGTCTTTTCTGGTTCCATAAAAATTTTAGGATTGTTTGTTCTAGCTTTGTGAAGAATGCTGATGTTATTTTGATAGGGATTGCTGGAAGAATATGCTTTGTTTAGTCGCTGATCTCTATCATATCCCAAGGCCTGTCGAAGCTCCTGCAGGCCTGTTAATGAACCAAAGATGCACCAGGGACTGTGAAGAAGTGGAGCAGCTTGAGCCCAGCTGCTCTGTGCTTCTTCCCATTAAGGAAAAAGAAAAATAATAAAAAGATTTTAATTAATTAAGAACATATACTAAGGTCAGGTTGTTTTGCTGTTTGAGCTTGAGCAAGAACTTAACCTCTCTATATCCCCTTCCTCACTGGGGGAAGTTGCCACCTGCCTCAGGAGTATGGATATTTAAGCTCTTAGAATCTTTTCTGGCACACAATGTTGGAAAAAATGCTAGTATTATTTGTTATAATAATATAATTATTACTCTGATTACTTCTGGCTTCTTGTGGCTTCTGGCCCAGTTAGTGCCTTTTCTCAGGGCATGAGTTTAATGGCTCACCCCATTAAGAAGAATAGTAAGAAAATACTGCCAACAATTCCAAATGACATGACTGACAAGGCTCTTGAGGTTGTGTTTTACTTCTTGTTCCTCCAAAGTTGTGCACCAATTTTATTATACAAAAAGTTATTACAAAGGAAGGCAGAAGTGCAGCCATTCACAAAACAAGGGCAAATAAGCAGCCAGCCAGCCCCCAAATTTTCATTCATTGGCTTGAATGTTCTCATAGAAACTTCAGGTACATTGGGGTGTACCTGTGTAGGTTCTCAGTAAATGCTCTACCTGGGATGGTAGAAACTTTTAATGAGTAGCTAGGAGGTGAGGCATTTGGAACATGGGAGAAACTCTGGCTCTTCCTGCCTAGTGGTCCACAAATCTTGAGCTAATTCTAGAGTGGGGTCAAGAACACTAACATCAAGCCTTTCCTATTATGGGCAGTTCAAAGGAAATCAGGAAGACCTCGAAATGAGGTCAGAACTCAGGGCATCATCTAGGTCAGAGAAAGACAGAGGCCTTGAGAAAATTGTTGAATGCTGTACACCTGTGACTTGTTAAGGGCACTAAGTGACAGTATTCCTATAAGAGTCCTCCGTCAAATATAGTGTCTTCTTGGTTGCCCCAAGATGGGAGAGCAGTGGAAAGAACAGAGTCCCATTCCACCTGCTAATTAACTGTGAGATCCTGGACAAGTCACCACACAGCTTCCAGGCCTTAGTCCTGTTGATTGAGAAATATTTGTATTTTGTGGCACCCAGTTTGCAATCATTGCCAAGAAAGACTCCGTGAAACTGCAGCACTTGTCTACTGGAGAAGAAGACTCCGAAGTCACCTCCAGCAGAGTTAACCCAGCTTTTGGTTTCTCTGTTGGGTTCTCAGAACATTCCACCACAGCAACTTAGGTCTATGAATGGACAGGTGAAAACTAGTATCTGACGAAGACTATGTCATCTGGTTGGTTCCTTTGCTTTGAGCTGGTCAGAAATAGCATAGAAAACTTTAGCAGAAGTATTGGTAATTCTGAGAAGTGTCACCAAAATTGAGAGTTCTAGGACTGAAAAAGAACTTTTCAATGCCAATTGATAGACTGTTGGGTAATTTCATAATTACTGTTGCTAGACTAGTCATTAAAATAACATAATTATGCTAAGTAGTTTGTAAAAAGAGACAGAGAGAGAGAGAGAGAGCGAGAGCAATGGAACACACTTGTGACATGAACTGGTGGGTAATTGTGCAGAGATAATTTATGCCAATAACTCCTTGTAAGCCTCCATCAAGTTGAATTACTGTCTGCTGAGGGTCTTTTCCATAAGCTAATATGACAGCTCTCTAAAAAAGAAGTGATAGGAAAGAAGAGTGTCTGGATTAAATATAAGGGGGTGAGGGAACAAAGTGCAAAATGGCAGTTAGCCGTATTATATCCCCATTTCACATGAGGCCTGGCTAAAGGCAAATTTTGGAGTCTTTAGAATCAGAATCTTCCCTGTGGTTTTCTGAAACCAGACTTGGGTATTTTCTGCTGGTCACCTCAAGTTAAATCCTTCGAAATTATATGCCTTAAAGGTACCACAAGGGTGATCAGCTGAGTTTTTCCTGTGATAGATTGTGCAGACTGTTTTGTACACAGCTTTAGTATATCAAGAATATTCTTCTAGTAAATTACTTTGTACAGGGGATATGATTTGTATTAAGAAAAGCACATAGATTCATCTGTATGAAAAATGCTTAGAAAAAATAGTATTTGCATAAAATATTGTCTTTAACTTTTCAGGTAATATATAAGAATGTTTTACACTTTATGTTAGAACTACCTTCTTCGCATAAAAAGTGTAATTGTCAACCAAAGAACATATTAGATCTTAAAAGATCTTCACTTGTTCCCCCTTCAAGTCAATCAAAGATTAATCTCTCAGTTCCTTCTCCTTTGGTTCAAAAGATGAAAGGAAACTGCTCAGAGGTATAGTACCCACAATATGTATCTACAGCATTTATTGTTGGGATTTTTCATTTTCTTATTAATCAGCCCTCTTATTGCTTCCCCTTCCTCCCCTAGAAAGCATCAACTCCTGGCTCAGAGCTGTTCAGCTCCCTCATCTCAGCGTGCTGGGAAAGCCACATTCCATTTCTTACTGATGTTGCAACCTATTCACTCACTCAACTCAGCAGTGAGCTATCTTTTCTAGGAACAACCATTTCATTCAGATGAAGTAAATGTTGAGGGCAAATGACAAATACACCCTTTCTTTAAATAATATGATTTATACTGGCCTTCGCATCGAGTATCAACCACTCCTGGAATGCAATGCAGTGGCTGGAAAAATGGCAGTTGCCTTTGGTCCTCTGCCCCCTCATTCCCTTACACTATAATCGTTCCTGCATCCATCAAACAACCTGAAATCCTTTTCTTTCTCATAATCCAAAATGACTTCTGTGCTTCAAAAGGCCGGATCCTAAAATTCTTATGCAAGAGAGAGTCCCTAGTGACAAATGGATGGAATTGTGTATCCAAGTGTTTTGGATTGGATATACTGGCACTGACTAGAAGCAAAAGGTGTCCTAGAGATTGTTCTATTTTGTGTTTGTGCACCTATTCCTCAATTATATAGCCACTATAGACAGAATCCAGCACATTAAAGTCAGAAATAAAGTTCTAAATTCATTTGAGGTTCTTGAGCTAATTCTTTCCTCTAAACATAGGCCCTTAGGCCAGAGATTCACAAATTTAACCTCACATTAGAATTGGTTGGGAGCTTTAAAATATCCCAATCCCAAATTGCTTCTTTATTGTTTATTGTTTTTTAATGAATCAAAACAAAGTGTTTTTAGCATATATATATATATATATATATATATATATATATAAACATATATATATAGTCAATATTTTGAAAATGATTAAAAATTTCTGTGTCTGTTTTACATGAACTGCATTTTTTTCCTTTTTACCTTTTTGACTTTCCGATCTCTTCACGCATTTCCCCCATCCCCCCACCCCCACCTCTGGCACCACCAATCTCTTCTCTGTATCTATGAGCTCCTTCTATTGTTATTTTTGTTTTTGTTTTAGATTCTAAATATAAGAGAAATCATACAGCGTTTGTCTTTCTCTGTCAGACTTATTTCACATAGCACAATGCCCTTGAGGTCCATCCATCTTGTCACATGGCAGGATTTCATTCTTGTGTATGGTTGTGTACAATTTCTGTATCCATTTATGATGGAAGCTTCTGTCATAACTTAGATATTGTAAATAATGCTGCAACAAACATAAGGGTGCATAAATCTTCTCAGTTAGTATTTTCATTTTCTTCAAATAACCCAGTAGTGGAATTTCTGGATCTTACGGTAGTTCTATTTTTAAGTTTTTGAGGAAATTCCATGTTTTCCAATGTTGTTGCATCAGTTACATTCCCACAACAATACACAAGGGTTCCACATCCTTGCCAACACTTGTTATTTCTTGTGGTTTTGGTAATAGCCATTCTAACAGCAATGAGACGGTATCTCATTGTGGTTTTGATTTGCATTTCTCTTATGATTAATGATGTTGAGCCTCTTTCATGTATCTGTTGGCCACCTGTATGTCTTTATATATTTTAGGTATCAGATATATGATTTGTAAATATTTTCTTCCATTCAGTAGGTTGCCTTTTCATTTTGTTGATGGTCTTCTTTGCTGTGCAGAAGTATTTTAGTGTCCTACTTACTCATTTTTGATTTCGTTGCTTTTACTTTGGTTTCAGATTCAAAAAATCATCTCCAAGACTAATATCTAGTTGCTTACTGCCTATGTTTTCTTTTAGGAATTTTATGGTTCAGGTCTTATGCTCAAGTCTTTAATACATTTTGAGTTCATTTCTGTGTGTGATGTAAGATAGTGGTCAAGTTTCATTTTTTAACATGTGGCTGGCTGTCCTGTTTTCCCAACATGATTTATTAAAGAGACTGTCCTTTCCTCATTGTATATTCTTGGCTCCTTTGTCATAAGTTAATTGACTGTATATGTATGGGTTCATTTCTGTAATCTCTATTTGGTTCCATTGGTCTATGTGTCTATTTTTATGCCAGTACCATAGTATTTTAATTTCTATAGCTTTGTAATATAATTTGAAATCAGGGAGGGTGATACCTCCAACTTTGCTCTTTCTCAAGATTGATTTGATATGGGAGGTCTTTTGTGGTTCCATACAAGTTTTAGAATTATTTGTTCTAGTTCTGTATAAAATGCCATTGGAAATCTGGTAAGGATTTAATTGAATCTGTAGATTGCTTTGGGTAGTATGGACATTTTAACAATATTGATTCTTCAAATCCATGAGCATGGAATATCTTTCCACTTATTGGTGTCTTTTTAATTTCTGTCATTAATGTCTCATAGTTTTAAATATATAGGTTTTTCACCTCCCTGGTTATATTTATTTCTGGGTATTTTCTTCTTTTTGGTGCATTATAAATGAAATTTTTTAAATTTCTCTTTCTGATAGTTTGTTATTATAGAAACACAACAGACTTTCATGTATTAATTTTGTATCCTGCAACTTTACTGAATTTATTAGTTCTAAGAATCTTTAGGATTTTCTCTAAATAATACCATGTCATCTGCAAATAGTGACAGTTTTACTTCTTTATTTCCAATTTGGATGCCTCTTATTTATTTTTCTTTACCAGTTGCTCTAGCTAGGACTTCCAAATACTTTCAATGTTGAATAGAGACGGCAAGAGTGGACATCCTTGTTGTGTGCTAAATCTTTGAGGAAAGGCTTTCAGCTTTTAACTGTTGAGTGTGATGTTAGCTGTGGGCTTGTCACATATGTGGAAATGTCAAGGCACATTTCCTCTATGCCCATTTTGTTGACAGTTTTTACCATAAGTGGATATTGAATTTTGTCAAATGATTTTTCTGCATCTATTGAGATAATCATTATTTTTATCTTTCATTTTGTTAATGTGGTATATCACATTGACTGATTTGTGGATGTTGAAACATCTTTGCATCCCTGAAATAAATCCCACTTGATAATGGTGTATGATCCTTTCAATGTATTCTTGAATTTGGTTTGCAATATTTTGTTGACAATTTTTGCATCTAGGTTTATCGGGGATATTTTCTTGTGGCATCCTTGTCTGGTTTTGGTATCAGGGTAATGCTGACCTCATAAAATGAGTTTGGAAGAGTCCCCTCCTATTTTTTTTGAAGGGTTTGACAAGGATTGATACTAATTTTTTTGAATGTTTGGTAGAATTCACTAGTGAAGCCATCTGGTCATGGACTTTTGCTTGTTCAGAGGTTTTTATTTATTTAAAAAAAATTTTTTTTCAACGTTTATTTATTTTTGGGACAGAGAGAGACAGAGCATGAACGGGGGAGGGGCAGAGAGAGAGGGAGACACAGAATCCGAAACAGGCTCCAGGCTCTGAGCCATCAGCCCAGAGCCTGACACGGGGCTCGAACTCATGGACTGCGAGACCGTGACCTGGCTGAAGTCGGATGCTTAACCGACTGCGCCACCCAGGCGCCCCAATGTTTGGAGGTTTTTAATGACTAATTCAATCTCCTTGCTAGTATTTTTTTTTTCTGTTCAGATTTTATATTTCATTATAACTCAGACTTGGTAGGTTTTATGTTTCTAGGAATTTATCCACTTCTTCTAGGTTGTCCAATTTGTTGGCATATAATAGTAAAGTTCATAGTAGTCTCTTATGATCCTTTGTATTTCTGTGGTATCAGTTGGAATGTTTCCTCTTTCATTTCTGGTTGTATTTATTTGACTTTCCTCTTTTTTTCTTGGTGGCTTCCATACCATTTAAATCAGTTTTAAAACAACTAATGCCTAGGGGTGAATCCATGCAGTTTTAAAGCTGAGTAGGTGATTCTAGTGGCTACCAAGTTTGAAAAATTGGTCTGGGGCTATTGCTTTCAATCATGATTGCATATTGCAATCACCTAGAGATCATTTAAAAATTCTGACTAATCAAGTCACAATCTCTGGAAGTGGACTGGGAATCAGTGGTTTTTGAAGCTCCCAGATGATTCTAATGAGCAAACAAATTTGAGAACCACTTCTCTAGGCAAGTCCCTTTATGAAAAATATAGAGAAACCTCATTATGTTGACTAGGAAAATGGACTCTTTCCCTTGGACACCCCTACCTATTGGCAAATGTCCTTTCTCATAAAAATCCACCAAACTTAATTCTTCCTTAATAATTCTTTTTTAAATAATTTTATTGAGGAGTAATTGAAAAATATAATTGTATATATTTAAAGCACACAACATGATGATTTGATATACATATACATTGCCAAATTATTACCAAAATCAAGATAATTAACACATCCATCACCTCACATAGTTAACATAGTTCTTTTGTGTGGTGAGAATGATTAAGCTCTCTTCCCAGTAATTTTTAAGTATACAAAATCTATTATTAACTATAGTCACTGGGCTGTGCATTAGATTCTCAGAAATTGTTCTTCTTATAACTGAAAAAATTTATACACTTTGGCCTACATAACCCCATTTCCTCCTTACTCCAGTATCAGACAACTACCATTCTGCTCTGTTTCTCTATGAAATTGGCTTTTAATTTTTTTAATATTCCACTTATAAGCAATACCATACAGTATTTGTTGTCTTTTTCTGTCCGGTTTATTTCACTTCGCATAATGCCTTCTAGGTTCATCCACGTGGTCACAGATGGCAGGATATCACTTTTTCTGGCTAAATAATATTCCATTTTATACACACACACATACACATTCACACACACATGCATATATATATATATATGTATGCATATATATATATATATGCATACACATTTTATTTATTCATTCACCTGTTGATGAGCACTTAGTTTGTTTCCATATCTTAGCTATTGTGAATAATGCTGCAATAAACATGGAAGTGCAGATATCTCTTTAAGACACTGATTTCAGTTCCTTCAGATACATAACAAGGAGTGGGATTGATGGATCATATGGTAGTTCAGTTTTTAGTTCTTTGAGGAACAGCCATACTATTTTCCATAACAGCTGTACCAATTTACATTTCTATCAACAGGTATGAAGATTTCCTATTTTCCACAACCTTGCCAGCACCTGTTATCTCTTGTCTTTTTGATAATAGACAACATAACAGCTGTGAAATGATAGCTCATTATGGTTTTGATCCCCCTCTCTCTGGTAATTAGTGATGTTGAGTAGCTTTTCATATACCTATTGGCCATTTGTATGTCTTCTTTGCAGAAATATCTGTGTAGGTCCTTTGACCATTTTAAAATTGAATCATTTGTGTTTTTTTTTTTTTTTTTTTTTTTTGCTGTAGAGTTGTATGATTCTTATTTTACATCATCTACTCTCACTTTCTGAGGTAGGTAACTCTCATCCAAGTTGCTTAAACTTCTGTCTATGGCCTGAAATCTCTCTAATCTTTCTTGGATTGTTTATGGCAAACATGTAGAGACACATAAACATATAGCCTAGACAAAATTTTATACAGTGATAAAGGCACTTGTTTCTTGTCCACCTTTGAAAGTATGAGGTAAATATCTGAGACCAATGGACAGGAAGGACACATGTCTATATATAGATTTTCAGATACCTATATATCTGTATATATATATATATATATATATATAGATATGTATATGTATATATGTATATATATGTATATGTATATATATATGGTGTGGAATGTTGTGTAGGATGGAGGGAAAGGGCTTCAATTAGAAATGTAATATTTTATTTAAAAAATCTGAAACAAAATTTAATGAAATGTTAGCATTTGTTAAATACAATGGTGGATTTATGAGTGTTTATCATTTTGTCATATTTCTGTGTTTTAAATAGTTTATTAAAATGTAAAGATCATCATAACAATGTTTTTAAAAAGCTGTTATAGCATTATACACAGAGAACACTATCCTACACATTAGTTATTAGACAAAAGAGGCAAATTTGCTATTCCAGTCAACAGCTTTGGGATATGTTTGTTTGGTTTTAGTAAGGAAAGTGGTTTCAGATCTGCATTGTACACATGTGGCCATTTACTAAATTAAAATTAAGTGAAATTTGAAATTCAATTCTTCAGATTCACTCACTAGTCACATTTCAAGTGCTCAATAACCACATGTGCTAGTGGCTACAATATTAGACAATACAGATTATAGAACATTTCTTTCATTGCAGAAAATTATATTTTTAATTTTTTTAATGTTTATTTATTTGTGAGAGAGAGAGAGAGAGCATGGGAGGGACAGAGAGAAATGGAGGCACAGAATCCAAAGCGGGCTCTAGGTTCTGAGCTGTCAGCACAAAGCCCGATGCAGGACTCGAACTCATGAACCGTGAAATCATAACCCAAGCCAAAGCCAGAGTCTTAACCGAGTCACCCAGGTGCCCCTCAATGCAGAAAATTCTATTAGACAGCTCTGGTCTAGATATTAATATATAATTATATGTCAAGATGCAAACGAATTTTCTGCAATTAACCTCCATCCTTTTTCCGTTCATGTTTGAATAAACCAAAGCAAACTATGATTTAGGATTTATAAGTGATGCAAGTAAATAAGTGGTAATCTATTGTTTTTAATCTTCCTACAAAACAATTACTAAATTAAAAAATTACTCTACCCATATATACACAACTGTACTTTCATAGGACTTTTATGTATAAGTGTATATCTAATGGCTAATATGCAAAAAATTGACCACTGACAAACACTAGTCAATGTCTAATATTAATTAATAGGAGGGACCAACTGATGTTCCCAGTCAGGAAAATGGACAATATAATTTCAAGTTTTTCAAATTATAAAGCAAAACAGGTTTGTTTTAGCAGGTAAAATAATACTAAAAACTGTGTAAAGAAAAAACCTGGGGCACCTGGGTGGCTTAGTCAGTTAAGCGTCTGACCTCACTCAGGTCATGATCTCATCCTTCATGAGATTGAGCCCCATGTCAGGCTCTGTGCTAACAGCTCAGAGACTGAAGCCTGCTTCAGAGTCTGCGTCTCCCTCACTTTCTGCCCCTCCCCCACTCACACTGTGGCTCTCTTTCTCTTTCTCGTTAAAAAATAAATAAACATTAAAAAATTTTTCAAAGAAAAAGCCTAATCATCACCCTCCCCTCAACTCTACACTTGTGACCCCTTCTAACAGGATAGAAGGGGTCCTGTTAGAGGACCATGCCTTCCTCTTTGCTCATGCAAACATATCAAAGCAACAATATAGAGGATGTTTTTGTTTTTGCCAAAGAGAATCATATTATACATTTTACTTTGTAATTTTCTTTTTTTTTCCACTTAGCAATATGTCATGAACATCTCTATATGTCTATAGATATTTGTATAACTCATTTTCCCCCATCTGTTTCTGCATATACACAGATAGATGCATATACGCATATATTCATACATGTATGTATATATGTATGTGTGTGTATGTGTGTACATATATAATTGTGCAAAATGGGCTATCATTCATGCTAGGCAGGGCTAGTCACATTTTCTTGCTTTTTTCTTATTAACTTGTTTCTATGAACCCCTATCCTCCCCCTGAATCCTTCCCCACACCCACCTCAATCCCAGATAATCCATGTTAACAGCACTTGGTATTCTTCCACACTTTTCTTACACTCATAAAACATTAAAAATGTTTATATATTTTGTGTCATTGTCATTCTGTTTCTAGCTTGGGCCCACTATATATTCACTGATACAAATATTCTTATATCTTCATTTTTCTGTAGTGTTTATTTCTATGGGGAGTGTCTCAGAAGATTAATGGCTGCACTAATGGGTATGTGTATTTTTGGTTTGGGAAAACAACCTGGAGAAATATATTAAAACTGTTTCCTATTTCTGCCAGAAATATGTGAGTACCCCTTTCTCACACTTATTTGACAGCAAAATATTATTTCTCCTTAAAGTTTTGCCCACCTGATGGATGTAAAGTGATATCTCGTTACCATTGTGCTTACTCTAACAACTAAGATATTTAATACCTTCTCATTGATTAGTCTCTCAGATTTACTTTTTCTGTATTCACTTGTACATTCCTTTTTCCTACTTTTTTCCTGGAGTTTTGTCAATTTATAAAATCTCTATGTTATAGATATTGACTAATTCTTTCATTTTCATTATTTATTGTTAGTTTCTTACAAATCTATTGTGGTTTGATTTGGCTAATATCTTTTTTGCTCAAGATTTCATTTTTGTGTACAAACAGCCCTATATTTTCTGATATAGATATGATTAAGAAGGTGTTTTCCATCTTCATATTATATGCAATTTCTGAGATTTTTCTTAAAATATTTTGTCTTACATGCATCTTTAATCTCCCTAGAATTTGTCTTTATGCATAACGAGAGCTGGGGTCCACTCTTCTTCCAGAGGGATAGTAAGTTTTATCAGCACCATTTCTTAAACAATTCATTCTTTTTACAACTGAATTGAATCCTGCTTTTCTAATATTAAATTCTCATATGCCCTGAGATCTAGTTCTTTTTACAGTCTATTTTGTTCCACTAACATGTCTATTCCCATGCCAATATCATATGAGTTTAACTACAATGATGTTATAACAGGTTCTTGTATCTCAAGCAAATCTTCATTCTTTTTCATACTTTTCCTGGCTCTTTTTGGATATTTTTTATTCTGTATAAATTGTATTCCCATTTTATCCTAAATAAAACAAAATAAGCATACAAACAAAAACCACTACGGAGATCCTAAATGCATGTTAATTTGGAGAATTTACTTTTTAATGAAACTAAGCTATCTCACTCAAGAGCATGTTCAATTTGCTTAAATATTGATTGACTTTTTTCCCCATAAAGTCCTGTAATTTACTTATTTTTCATAAAGTCCTGTTGCTATAGTCAAATTAATTGTCATAACAGGAAAGCCGTCATTGCCAGCCCTAACATCAAAGGTAGAAGAAGGGGTGTCACTGTTAAAGTCGCAGAAGACAACCTGGTCTTCAGCGTAGCCCAGGATGCCCTTAGGGGTCCCTCCGATGCCTGCTTCACCACTTTCTTGATGTCACATTTGACGGCTTTTTCTAGATAGTAGGTCAGACCCACATCCAATACATTGGAGGTGGGAACATAAAGGCCATGCCAGTAAGCTTCCCATTCAGCTCAGGGATGACCTTGTCCACAGCCTTGGCAACACCAGGAGAAATAGTAATGATATTCTGGGTAGCCACTCGGCCATCATGCCACAGCTTCCAGAAGTGCCATCTGCAGTCTTCTGGGTGGCAGTGATGGCATGGACTGTGCTCATGAGTCCCTCCACAATGCTGAAGATGTCATGGATGACCTTGGTCGGGGGGCAAGCAGTTGGTGGTTCAGGAGGTACTGCTGACAATCTTGAGTTGTCATAATTATGGTTCAGCTCAACACAATACTTGGGGGCATCAACAGATGGGGCAGAAATGATTACTTTTTGGCTCTTCTCTTCATGTGAGCCCCAGCCTTCTCAAGATAATGAAGGCACCAGGAGACTCTACAACATATTCAGCACTGGATCTTATACCTGGAAGATGAACATGGGCTTTTCCTTGATAATAAGCTTCCCATTCTCAGTCTTGACTATGCTATTGAGCTAGTCATGGGTGGAATTATACTGGATGAAGTTGAGATCAACAAAGGGGTCATTATTGGCAACAGTATACATTTTGCCAGATTTGAAAACAGCCTTGGTAACCAGGCATACAATATAGCCAAATCCATTCACTCCAACCTTCACCATCCTATCTCAGGGATTGTGCAGCTATCTCTGTCCAACAGGGAGAAACAGAGAGGCTAGATTTCTTTTACTGGCATTTTATTTAAAACGTTTTATTTATGGGGCGCCTGGGTGGTTTAGTCAGTTAAGCATCCGACTTTGGCTCAGGTCACGATTTGTGGGTTTGAGCCCATGTCGGGCTCTGTGCTAACAGCTCAGAGCCTGGAGCCTGCTTCAGATTCTCTGTCTCCCTCTCTCTCTGCCCTCCCCCCACTCCTGCTCTGTCTCTCTCTCAAAAATAAAACATTAAAAAATTTTTAAAATGTGTTTATTCAGTAAATGAGATTGATGTATTTTTTGTATATTTAATGTCTAGTTTTAATATTAATTTTATGTTGAATTCATAAAATGAATTGTAGAGCTTCCATATCCCACCTTACCCCACAACGCCATGGTATAGAATTTTGCTAACCCAAAGTATGCTTCATGGACTAGCAGCATGGATATCAACTGGATGTCAAGCTCACTTCCTAGAATTTGTTAGAAATGCAAAACTCTCAGGCCCTACCCCATACCCTAATTAGGATATGCATCACGAACAAGATCCCCAGGTGACTTGTATGCATGGTAAGATTAGAGAAGCTCGGATCCAGAATGGTTGAAACAGTGATGAAACTACCTTTTCTTTAAAATGTCATACAGAACTCAGATATGAAGCCAACCAGTTATGGTAACTTTTAATACTTAACTTGATCTATGATAATTATGGTATACTCAAGGTTTCTACTTCTTGGGTGAATTTTGGTATTTTATATTTTGTTAATAAATCATCTGTATCCCCTGAGCTTTACAACTTTTGTTGCATAGAGTTGCATTCCGTTTAAAAAAATTTTTTTTTAATGTTTATTTATTTATTTATTTAAAAAAAAATTTTTTTTTTTCAACGTTTATTTTTGGGACAGAGAGAGACAGAGCATGAACGGGGGAGGGGCAGAGAGAGAGGGAGATACAGAATCGGAAACAGGCTCCAGGCTCTGAGCCATCAGCCCAGAGCCCGACGCGGGGCTCGAACCCACGGACCGCGAGATCGTGACCTGGCTGAAGTCGGATGCTTAACCGACTGCGCCACCCAGGCGGCCCAATGTTTATTTATTTTTGAGAGACTGGGATAGAGCACAAGCAGGGGGGACAGAGACACAGAATCCAAAGCAGGCTGAAGGCTCCCGAGCTGTCAGCAGAGCCCAATGCGGGGCTCAAACCCACGAACTGTGAGATCGTGACCTGAGCCGAAGTCAGACACTTAACCTACTGACCACCCAGGTGCCCCTAGAGTTGCATTCTTGTTACTTCATTACTATTAATATCTTCCATCACTTGATGACGTCTACTTCTCTATGTATTTTTGCTTTTGTTTTCTTTTTATCAAGCTTACAAAAGCTGTGTCTATTTTCTTGTTCTTTTCAGAGAACTAGCTTTTGGATTCAATTAATAATCCCTTAGTTAAAACCTGGTAGGGGAGGAGGCCCTACAACATGAGCCATTACTGTGGCTGAGTTCAGTTTTGCTATTAACATTGAAACCATGTGTCCATGTGAACTTGAACTTCCAGGGACCAAAGCTCTATGAGAATGCAGGATTAATACCTATTTTCAGTTGATAAATCACAGTCTGAATAGGGACATACCTCCACCAAAATTGCCTTTCTGCATACCTAATCATATTCTAAATGTCATGTATGGTCTCCCTGGTATAGTTCACTAAATAACATTTTGAGCATTTGTATTTTGCTTTAAGGTCTATAATGCCTTTCATACCCTTAATCTCATTTGAGATTTGTGTTTAAAAGGGTCTAAGAGATAATCTTGACTAAGAGGGAATACAGTCCTAACCTGATTTTCACATACTGAGATCAGCTGGGGCCCTCAGAATGCTGTTTCTCCAGTGGGCTGAACAGGTCCCACAGAAGAGTGTGTATTTTAGGCAGAGCTAAGAAAGCAAGTATTCCCTCAGATAAGGAAGAGGCATGAGTTGAAATTTTAGCCATGAACAGATAAAAGAAAACAGCAAATTTCAGATACTTATCTTAAAGCAGACAATTACGTGAAATGCATTAGCTTTTTTTCCCTTTCAATTAAGGAGTCAAGGTTTTGTTTCCCTCTTAAAACTGGACGAAAAACCTATTACTTATGCACTTTCATTTCTTACCTTTGCAAATATTCTAATCAGATAAGGATTTCAAAAGCTAGATGACTGTAAGCTTTTGCACTCAAATTGACCCAAGTTTAGGATAATAGCTGCAAAAGTATAAAGTGTAGTTTATTGAATTTGGGATTTTTGGTTCACTGATAGACCAGTCTTATGTTGATCATTATGGAGGAGTTATTACAAAGATACTGCTGAAGTCCTTCACAAAATTAATTTTAATCTTGTACCGCTGACCAGAGATTTCTGATCTATAATAGTCTTTTTATAAGCAAACACTTGGCTAGTCTTTCTTTTGTGGTGTATTTAGGTTTCCTTTAAGCACCTGGAGTAGAAACCATCTTAACCTCACATTCCTGTCAGTACTATGCGTAGGACCTTTTTAACTTCCGATAAGTAGTGCTGAGTACTGAAAAAGAGAAAATAATCCTCCACCCTTCCTACCTCAGAGAACTGGTCAATTCACCTACTTGATAGTATTTTCCCTGCTAAGCAAAATGTTCCCATCCTAAATTCCAGGACAGAAAGTGAGTAAAAGAGAGAGAAAATGGTAGCAGTAATGACATGATGTCCATAGCATTTTAGTGTTGGAAATAAAATACTAGAGGACAAACCTTTTGACATTGAAATCTTATTTGGGGAGAATGCTCATTATGAAGCAAATGGAAAAAGTAAAATAATCCATTTTTTTTAAGTGTGAATTATTTATTCTTTCCATTTTTTTCTTCTGGGAGGAGTGTAAACTTAAATCCAAAACATCCCGTAATATAGTTCATTTCTCCTCTGACCTAAAGTCCTAGAAAGATACAGATATTACATGATTGTTCTATTTTTTAAAAATGTTAATACAAAGTATTCCCTGGAAACCTTTTCTTTCAGACAATACCACTCAGAAGTTCACCTCCCCAGCCCACCCCACCCCCCATTCAGCATTCAACTCCATGGCTGAGTACTTGCCATGGTCCCCAGCCCTCTGTTTAGTGGTGGGTTGGGAGACAGACCGAGAGTGAACTTTAACATAGAGAAAAATATGGATATCTCAATGGGTATGCCCTGGTTATTTTGGGGAAACTTGCTGCAAAAATTGAATATAATTCAGGTACAGGATACCACACCTAAACAATCTCAAAGGGCAGGCAGAGGACAAACCAGACAAGACAAAGGAAAGGGGAACGAGGCAGAAGAGACAGCATGGGAAGAGACTAGGACAAAACAAGCCCAGAAAACTGTCAGTGCAAAGGTTTTACTGATGGGATGCAGATAAGGAGGATCTTGTAGAGGTTCCATGCAGAGTCCATACTCTTAACCTCTATACCACTTGGTGACTATATGGAAGATGGGCTTTAAAGTGAGAAGACTGGAGGAAAGATGACCTGTTTGGTAGATACAAGGCCTCAGTTAAAGCATATGAGCGCGCGCGCGCACGCGCGCGCACACACACACACACACACACACACACACACACATATCCTATATATATAGGATATATAGGTATATATATAGGATAGTGATCAGGACTATAGACTCTGCACTAAGACTCCCTGGGTGAAACTAAAATTTCACTTCCACTAACTTACTGGCAGTATGATGATGTGCCTGTTTCAGTACCAGTAAAACTAGGAATAGCAACATTACCCAGCCAACAGGATTTTTTGAGGATTAAATGAAATCCTACACAGAAGTACACTTTACCTAGTGGCTAGGAGTGCCCAAAGTTTGCCCCTATTAGGATGTTACAAGCTGCAGAGACAGGAATGGACCTATTTTACTAAGTAGGTACAATTAGCAGGGTTTGGGGATTCAGGCTGGGGGCAGGGGGGAATGGAAAGGGAGGCAGAGGGGACTAGAGGTTTTTACTGCCAGCTAGATTACTGGCTAGCTAGGAAGGCCACCAACAATAAAGGAGATGTCTTATGGAAAACAGACAGGACTTCCTTTCCTTTTGGACATTTTAAGTTTAAGGTATTAGTGGAATATCTATGCACAAATAACCGGTTTAAATGGTTGAACATGAGTATGAGGCTCAGGGAAGTGATGTAGGGGAGTCATTAGCAAACAGATGACAAGGTAAGTGTTAGAACACTGGGCCAAGAATATCATTCTGAAAAATATGCACATTTATTTTGTGTTAATATATAAAATGTACTTAAATGACATGAAAATATAGAAAATGTCAGTTTTAGCAGTGTGGGAATGAAGAATGACTTATGAAAAATATAGTATATTCACATTATTCAGAAAAATTAGAGTACTAATAGCACATTCTGATCCTAAACCATATATATCAAATAAGGACAGATGCCTCTACACACTCAGTTTTGAGTCAGCTAGATTTTACAAAGTTATTCTCAGAAAGACCAAAGTAAATTGACATTAACAAACAATGTTAAGTTCTTTGAAAGGTTATTTTCTATAACCACTTTGCTTAAAGCATAATAAAAAGGCATTTAATCTCAACACTGTCCCAGTCTTCATTCCCAGTAAAAATAAGTATGTGTTAATGATCTGATGTCAGGATGCCAACTGGTCAAATTTCTTCTTTTTTTAAGTCATTTCCCCCTAATATCCAGAATTTTGTTTCACTGAAACAATCAAAAAGCTAACATTAAGTCTGCTCTACCCACTTAGCAAAGTAGTGAAGTAATTTTACTTGTCCTATCACTTGTGGAACCAAGCCTTCTTTAAAAAATAAATGGAAGAGTGCAGGGGCGCCTGGGTGGCTCAGTCGGTTGAGCGTCCGACTTCGGCTCAGGTCACGATCTCGCGGTATGTGAGTTCGAGCCCTGCGTCGGGCTCTGTGCTGACTGCTCAGAGCCTGGAGCCTGTTTCAGATTCTGTGTCTCCCTCTCTCTCTGACCCTCCCCCGTTCATGCTCTGTCTCTGTCTCAGAAATAAATAAACGTTAAAAAAAAAAAATAAATGGAAGAGTGGAATTTAAGTTTATCGTTATTAGTCAAAATATCACAAAAGCCATACTGAGCCACCAAATCCAGCAATTCCAGCACAGAACACCTGCAATACATTTAGGAACCTGCAAACTTTCTATTTTGTCCTCCACAGGCTGGGAGCCACTAGTGCAGTTATTCTGGCATTTCAAATATGGAAAAATGAAATATTTTGAGGTGTCACTTCAGGGTGGGAGGGGGTAATAATAGGGTATGAGCATTTTGCTTCAGTGAAGTGTTGTTGATATTTTTGGCAGCACAGTATTCTTTTAGCTCGTGGACCTGCGTTTCCCTCACAAGTGAACATTTCGTGTTCCCACTCCCGCATCCCTCCACCCCAATACCAGCAGCATGCTCCATCACTGGGACAATCACATAATGGCCACAAACACCCCCTAGAATAGTAGTGCTGTCCCAGGTTGACCAACCACTATTGTAAAAGGTTGGCTCAGCTGATAAAATGCTGCTTTTAGCAGCTTGGGTGTCTTTGTTGCAATACCAAATACTGAGAACACAACAAATGCTTATTTAAGAAAACCCATTCCCGTTACTAGGGCGGAGGGGGGGGGGGTGTCAGAGATCCTAAAAGGTCAGAGAACTCTTAGAAATCTAGTTCAACCATTCCAAATTTACAGATGGGGGAAAAAATGTCCAAAAGAAGTTAAGTGACAGGCCCATAGTTCCATGGCTAGGAAATGGCTAAGCCAGAATTAAAAGCCTAAATTCTAGTCCAGTACTTCTACTACACCATGCCCCCAACTCACACAACCCACACATGGATATATTAAAAGCTCAGCAGCTTCAGTTATGTCCAAAGGAACAAAATTCCTTTAACTTTCACACATGAAGACAAACACCACCCCCCCCAAAAGTCACTCAGATTCACTGGGGTCTAAGGATTCATTTAATAATGCTTTGAGGTTTCCATTCCAGGCTTAATAATTCACCTTCAAATTAAAACCTGGCATTTTTACTTATCATCCCATCCAAGTAAGAATTTTATGAATGTAAAATATATACCAGTTTCTACATTAGCGTATCTTGAGGAAGTGATGAACAGCTCCTGCTGCCATTTTAAACATAAAGTAGGAACTTAACAATTCAACTTCAAATTTTGTCAGCTTATAGTAAATATATGGGTGTAGCTTTAAACAGTAAGTTGTGGACAACTGGCACCATGAAAAAGCAGCATGTGTAAGATGATCTTCCCCATATATATTAGGAAAAAAAGGAATCTTCACTACAACGATATGCAAAATATCCCAACAAATACATACCAATTTCTCATGGCCTCATGGTTGGGAGTGGGGGGAGGGGCACGGACTTCATGCAAGATGCTCCAAATATTAACATCAAATACTACACACCCATATTGTTTATACTTAATGATATAATTTCACTACTTTTAGTAAATTAGCAATATTTGGCACTTTTTGTCTCACGTTTACACCTAGATACCAGAACATAAAATACTATTATTTATTAGCCCCATTTATCACCCATGCTAATTTTCTTTCTAGAATGGTAAAGGTATGGTAGAGAAATGAACCAAATATCTGCTCATAAACAAAAAGTTTTCTTTTTGATACACTTAGCTACTGTTTTAAAGACTGGAATCCTGGATGACCAGCTCCCTTTGGAAGATCTAACCACTGAATTTACTTTGCTTTCTTACAAATGCACGTGTGATCAAAGACCCAGTGGTATATTACTGACTTACTGCCAAATGGCAAACTTATCAAAGTAGCTGTGATTCTCAACAAGGGTCAAAGCCTACTCCTAGTTCCCAGGGAGAATATCAGATCTGTCTTATTTCAGCTGTGTAATTGAAGGCAGAAGGCAGAAAGAAGAGGGTGTCAATTCTGATGTCTTCCTGTGCCCACCACCTTCATATCACGGTGAAAAGTGGGGACTGTGTATCGAACTGAAGGAAAACAACTCAACATGTTATCATTGCAGAAACAAAACCAGCAGAATCCTTTACAGTAGTCTCAGATACACTACTCCCCTTTTGTCTCTAGATAGGGTGGATGCAGAAGCAATGGGAACACAAGATGAAGGAGTTAACAGTGGCACTCCCATTTTGGAAAGCTTGTCTCAGATACTATCCCACCACTGCCTCTTAAAACTAAAGAATTCTAATTACTAACTTATTCCCGTAAGTGAAAAATAAAATTTCCTAGCAGGAAAACAGCTAGCTAGAGCTGGGGCTAAACCCTCAGAGCTGCTAACACCCCATTTAGGATTCTCCCAGAGATTACATTCAACATCATCATATAGACCGGGGGCTGGGGGGCACGTGTGGCACGACACACACAGCCAGGACTCATGTGTAAAAGAACAAAAGGGAAACCTGGATACTACTGTTTCTGCCAATGCCATAAACATCTCCCAGGACTTGGAAATGACCAGCTAATTTTACCTCAGTCTAACCATTAGCTCTGCAGAATCTGTTGACACTAACATAAAGAAGGAAGATGAAGGAGAAAGTCAATTACAGATTTCACAAATATGTACGTAAGTCGGTAATTTTTAATTAGAATTAACTATCAAAGACACTGCACCTTTTAAGTCTTTGAACTTAATAATGTTTAACTGGCTTTATTAGGTGAACGCTTGAAAGCATTCAACATTAAATTCAATTTACTTCACATAAATGTTTGCAAATACATTATCAGCAATTCTTAAATATTACAAATCAACCCACTTAAGTATAGAAGGCTTGCTCATAGGTCTTCTGAGGTGACAAGACGACTGAAAGGAAGCTTGGACTTGAGTCCAGATCTCTAACCAACAATCACCATGTCATCACCGGTGAACTCATATGAGGGAACTTCAAGATTGAGAGGTGCAGGCCCCTTCCTGATCCTGCCAGAAGCATCATAGTGTGACCCATGGCAAGGGCAGTAATAACCACCAAAATCTCCTGCATTTGCAATGGGTACACAACCAAGATGAGTGCAAACACCTATCAGGATAACCCATTCAGGTTTCTTTACTCGATCTAAATCATGCTGTGGGTCCCTCAACTGGGACACTTCAACTGCAGCTTCCTGCTCAATTTCCTTCTTGGTTCTATGACGCACAAACAGCGGTTTTCCTCTCCATTTGAAAGCCATGTTCTTGCCTTCTGGAATATCGGATAGCTTGATTTCGATTTTCGACATGGCCAACACATCAGCAGAAGCACTCATGCTGGAAACAAACTGGGAGACGACATTCTTGGCAGCATATGCAACACCTATACTAGTTGTTGCAGTTATCAAATAGGAGAAACCTTTTCTAGCCTCACTGCTCTCTTTTGAAGACTTTGTACCATCTAACACTTCGGTGCGTCGATAGTCAGAGAAGTCAGGCACTCTGATGTCTGTGTGGGAATAACGAACAGAAGCAGGGACTGCAAGATAAACAGAAAGTTAAAAAAACAATTAGATGAGTACCCTGAAAGAAGTATACATCAGGAAATAACCTTTGTGAATTCATAAGCAAAAATCAAGTTATAAAAATGTGAAATATAGCACTAATGCCAGAAATGGTCAGGTTGGCAGTGTCTGCATAGAAAATATTGAAAAAGAAATGGAAGTCAATCACTATCTATCATACTGGTATGAAATCACAGGGTAATATGCGTAAACTGAGTTCTTCCTGATTGAACACAGTTGATTCAGAATTTCTAACGATTTAGTGCATCAAATCTAAAAAGTTAAATAGTACTGTAAACAGCAATATTTTAAAATCCCCAAAATTCAACATGACAAGACATACAACTATGTTAACTACCTCCCATATTCTCTGGATTACAAGGGACCGTGAAACTCATCAAGTCCACCCAATAAGTTGATTTGTGGGGCTCCTGGGTAGCTCGGTCAGTTAAGCGTCTGACTCCTGATTTCAGGAGCCTGCTTGAGATTTTCGCTCTCCCTCTCTCTCTGCCCCTCCCCCACCCACGTTCTCTCTCCCTCCCTCCCTCCCTCCCTCTCTCTCTCTCTCTCTCTCTCTCTCTCTCTCTCGTGCACAAAATAAACATTAAAAAAAAGGTGATTTGTGATCATCTTATTAAACCAAATGTCTAACTTCACATTACTATCTACTTACTCTCTGAAAGTTCAGTAGAACTGCTAAAAATTCATAAATACTTATTACCATAAACATTCTGTGAACTGTTAGTATAACTTTAGTTGCAGAAAATGAAGAGATTTTCTATTTTAGACTCTGGAGTATAAATCAGTATTACTTTAACTTCAAGTAAAGCCACCAATGGGCAGAAAAGGACATCCTTGTCAAAATACACAACTATCAAATGAAATCTCCAAAAGAGCCAATTATTTCAACTTAGTACAGGATAAAAGACAAATTTTCATATATCCCCCTCTTCAGTGAAGGGCAGTAACTTCTATAAGAATAAGGGCATTATCTTTCTTTTTCAGTGCTGTGGATTTCTCAACTGAGACACTACTACTGCAGACTGGCCAGATCTTTGTGTCAAATGAATGCTAACTAATTACTATTTATGTAGTACTTTGGATGTTATGTAGTACTTTGGATGTAAGTAGTTTTTAAACTAAACAGATTATGACCTTTTGTCCATACTATTTTAAAATATCTTACAAAAAAATTAACTTACTGGCATCACTTTTAAGTATGTTTCAGGAAGCAAATCTCTTTGCAAGTTGTATACGCATTTTAGGAAATTTGTCACAAGGTTTCTTTTTTTATAAAAGGGACATTAAAAATTCCTCACTTAAAAACTGTGTTGTTTCAAAAAGAAAAATGTACTTATAAAATGCAATTTCATGTAAGTTGCAGCCTACCAGGCTGTCTCATCCTAATATACTTCCTTGAGTATTACAATAAAGAACATGACCACACTTTTCACATGGTTCTCAAAGTCAGTAACAATGGAAGCTGTAAGTCAGCCTTGAACGTGGAGATTAGGGGCACTGATCCCATATGCAGTGGGATTAACACATAATCTGTATGTTATATATCTCATATATATAATTCTTATAATAAATTCTTATAATAAAGTAAGCTAGGGAAAAGAAAATATTAAGAAAACCATAAAAAATACATTTGCAGCAGTATACCATATTTATAAAAAAAAAAAAAAACAACAATCCACATATAAGTGGACCTGCACAGTTCAAATCCATGTTGTTCAAGGGCCAGCTGTATTCCCAAACAATGGTGAAACCTATCAAAATCACTCTATGTACTTTTCTGGGACCAGGACAAGGGTAGTGACTACCTAATATTTACAACTATAGCAAAGTGACATTACATCATATACTACCCTACTTCTACCTAATGCTAACCTAACAGTGTAGACTGGGGTTTGGGATCAAGTATGAATTACCTTCCTTTGGTATTCTCTGGAATTACAAAGGAAAATGTGTATCATACCTAAAAGATGAAGGAATCAAAGTCCATACTTCTACATTAAAAACAGTGTCTACAATCTTTAACCATATAACAGTAGACAAGCAAATGTACAGGAACATTAAACAGAATGGTTTTGACATTCTCATCCAGAGATTTGGTGGTGAAAGAAATCCAGCTGTCTACTGCCACTCTACCTAGCAGGTTACACTTCAGTACAATAGTACAATACAATACTGTACTATTGTATATTGTACCACCATGAATATTTTGGGAAATTTAACTGCCATATTGCAAAAGCATTTCTAAATAATTTACATTAACTGTATTAGGTGTGACTTTAGCAACAAAGATGCTAGCTAGATTTAGTTCTAAACTCAAGCAAAACCAGATACTTCTGGAAACAGAGAAAATTTAAGAGACTATAACAAAAAACAGGTTTTTCTTTCTTAAGATGAACTCTGATGTGCTTTGGAAATCTTCCTCTCACCTCATGGATCTTCTGATCCAACCCTCCCATTTCACACCCTCAGAACTATCTTCCTACAAACCATCTAGACAGATTACAACATGAACTGAAACTACAAGCTGAAGGCATTATTATAGAAAAAGTTTGCCTTACGGTTCTGTATCATTTACCTGTTCTTGGGAAAGTCAGGTAAGCCTCTAATTTTTAGAAGAAACCCTTTAGTCACTAGACAAATTCCAAAGATGCTTTTTGCATTTGCTGTTGAAATTTTCCTCCTTTATTGTTTCTTACCTCCAGATCCAAAGAATAGGCTTGGGATGGGCTGGTGTACTCTGCTCACGCCCTGAACAGTGTCTCCAAAACCCACTGGTGCCCCCAAACAACAACAACAAAAACCACCGTTTTATTCATTCACCACCAGCCTGCACTGCAAAATCTGAGGTTGTAGGAAACAGAAAAATAAAGATTCTTCTCTATGCCTCAAGCTCAAGGTCAGAGGAATCACCAGGAAATCCAATAGTTGGAAGTGTTACGTACCATAAAAATAAAGGAATCAGCAAATATAAAATTTTATTGACCTGACCCTGAACGGAGATTGATTTGGTAAGATGGAAATGTGGAAAACTGAGTGGGAGGATTATTTTAAAGTAAAGAGAACAGGGTGAATGAAGGAAAACTAGAGAGTGAGGGTAATAACTTAGCTTGCAGGGCAAGTGTCACTGTCAGTGGGGCCAGGCAGGCAGATAACGCAATGGAGGAGGTCTGGTGAGAACTGTGATGACCTGGAAGAGTGATTGCTCCAACTAAGAGGGCAGCCAGTGCACAGCACTTTTCTCATGGTGAAACAAGTTCAGTGTTGCCAGATTCCAACATTTTAAAACACGCAAAAAATCTTCCTTTTAAGACTGTGCAGGTTGGGAACACGACAGGTACAATGGCACACAGGTTGCCATTTGAGGATTTCCAATACAGAGCATAAAAAAAAAAAAAAAAAAAAAGACATGGCACAAAAGATAGTGCAGGATCTGGTTCATGGCTAAATCAATCTTTCAAATCCATGTTCTATCACATACACAAAGTTTATCCTTGTGTAAGTCACTTCACTTCTTGTAGTTTGTTTTCTACCTGTAAAATGGGAATATCACCAACCTCTGCTTGTGGCTCTTCTTGAGCATCAAACTGATTACAGTGTAGGGGCGCCTGGGTGGCGCAGTCGGTTAAGCGTCCGACTTCAGCCAGGTCACGATCTCGCGGTCCGTGAGTTCGAGCCCCGCGTCGGGCTCTGGGCTGATGGCTCAGAGCCTGGAGCCTGTTTCCGATTCTGTGTCTCCCTCTCTCTCTGCCCCTCCCCCGTTCATGCTCTGTCTCTCTCTGTCCCAAAAATAAATAAACGTTGAAAAAAAAAATTAAAAAAAAAACAAAAAACTGATTACAGTGTAAAAACCCTCTGGCCCAGCAAAACATTGCCGATACTCCACATCATTAATGACCTTGGGGCTTGTGTTATTGTTTTGCTGCTGTTGCTGTTGAGAGGGATGCATGAAAGACAAGAGCATTAGACGGTTTAGGTGGCGGTGAGCAGGACAAGGTCCCAAATATTAATAGTTCTTATTTTTTCAACATGTATAATAAAATGCCCCCAAATGTGCTAATGGCTTTAAGTAGAATTTTTCCATCTAAACCTCATGACATTACCTACGTAATTGGTATAATCATTCATCCATTTCACTGGTGAGGAAAAACATTCAGAAATTTGCCCAAACGACCTGTAAGCAGCAAAATCTGTCAGACTTTGCTGGAAACAGTCGGCATTCAGAGTTCTTGAACTTAACCTATGACGTACAAGATTAGCCTGTGGTTTAGGGAGACTGGTCGCCAACGGAAACAGAGGCCCGCAAAGCGAGAGCTGGAGGTCACTTGAGATCGCCCAATCTAGCCGCGTCCGCGCACAGGTGAGGGCAGAGACCCAGGAGGTGTAGAAGCTTGCCCAAGGTCGACCCAGCAAGGCAACTTAATCCCCCAAAGGGGCTCCGCTCCATTTCCCCGCCCTCCTGAGCTGCGCCATGGGTCGAGGGCCGGAGGGAGCGAGAACGGGGGTACCCCTCAGCCCGGCTCACCATTGAGGCCCACGGAGGCGACCAAAGGCCGGCTCGCGGCCTGGCCACTCAGCGACTCCCGGCACAGGAAGGGCCGCTTCACGTCCAGCACTGGCGGCTCCGAGGTGGCGGGCACTGAAGCCTGCACCAGAGGCCGCAACGCGCCCGCCACCCCGCGGGACGTGGCCGATAGGACGGGCGCGAACGGGCCCGAACGGGCGGCCACCGACAACATGGCGACAGCTGCTCCAAACGCCGAGCCGGTCACAGGGACGACCTTTCGCCGCGGCGCAGGCGCGAGGAAGCACAGGAGGCGCGCGATCCGTGACGTCAGCGCGCCGGCCTCAACGGTGGCTCCCCGGAGAGGTGGGGGTACAGAGCCAGGAAAGGCGCTGCGTCAGAGGCGGGGCTACGAGCTTACGCTAAGAGCGGAAGGGGGCGGGGCGGAGCCGGGCGGGAAGGTGTGGGTGCCGCCCAATCTGTCCTCCCCAACATCTTTTGGTGTGTAACCTGGTGTCTGCGCAAAGCAGGCCCGCAGGAGTCGTCCCGCGAGTCGACTTTGGGTCCCTCAGAGTAAAAACTTAATCTGTAGGAACCTAGGGATAAGAATAAGTTGTCATCATAGTTTAGGGAAAATAGTAATTCTTAACATATGTGCATATATAATGTAATACATATATATAAAGATATATGTTAGGGTGTATACATATATATTGTATATAATAGGTTTTATGTACTTATAAAACCTAGAGCCAGGCAAATAGTGGCCACCATGTGTGTACTATAATGATGATTATTAGCACCATCGAAGTAAAAAATAAATTTTAAAAAGGCCGGGGATTTTTGGTTAAAGCTTAACAATCAGAGTGATAATGGTAATGACTTATGTGTATTAAGCATTTACTATGTATTAGATTTTGTGCTTTACCTTCATTTTTTCATTTATAGTCAATATCCCTATGAGGTAACAGCTATTTTCCAATGAGGAAACCAATGTTTAGAGGGATTATGTGCCCAGGACTAGATAGCCAACAACGGGTGAAAGGGGGTAGTCTGGCTTTTGAGAGCTCTTAACCACTACCAGTTTTCCTAAGTGAGATTTTAGGGGATTCAGGGATGGGTCCTTAAATCACTTTCTATCACATGGTGAGAAAATTATTTCCTTCTTAATTTTCTTTCAATCCTTCTGATTACACCAATGAGAAAGTCCCAGTTTGGTGCTAATATATCGTTAATTCCTAACACTTGCTAACCTTCCTTTTAAGAGAATAGGCCTTGACTTCAAAGCCCTTGGTTACTTGAATCAGCATGTGGAAGATTTAATAATATAATTTTCTTTTCATGGTATTTATTTTGTCTCCTTAGTGATTCTCCAATGACTCTAGTGAAAAAAACTTTTACTTAGGTCAAAATGAGTTAATTTAAATATTAAGTAAATGAAGTTTTTCTGTGCTGTGCATGGGCCCTGGGACCTTGGCGAGTTTCCTGACTCCTCTATGCTTTAGTTTTCTCACCTGTAAAATGGAGGTGGTAATGATGCCACCTAGAAGGAGTAAATGTACTAATATGTGTAACAGTACCTACAAGGGGCCCCACATGCTAAACACCAGGCTTGCTAGTATTGTTTTATCTGACATATTCCTTCAATTCCTGCTGACTCATTTGTGTTCCTCTCTCTAGGTCCACAGCACACTGAACGCTTCCTCCTGGACCCTTCTCAGGGTCTAAGTCTTGGCCATCCATATTGCCCTAGGGACTCTGTGGTACTCTCAGCACTGGAACTGGCCTCCTCAGGGGTTACTCTGACTTGGCTAGCCATAGGTCTGGCACTGGGCTCACCCCAGCAACAACCCTCATGGTAAGGGTGGATGCTTCCAGAGTAGCTACTACACCCCATGTGTTTGAGTTCTTTACATGGAATAATGCACTTAATATCACAACAGCCCTTTGAATTGGTTAAAAGTAGGTGAGGATGGAAAAAAAAAGAGGGAAGGAGCCTTTACAAGACTCTGGGTTTAATCCTAGTTCTAATACTCACAAGCTGTAAGCCCTAAAATGAGTTATATATAGCCTCTGTGTATGCCTCAGTTTTCATTCTATGAAATGAAGATAATAATAGTGTTTATCCCCAAAGGGTTATCTTAAGGATGAATTGGACTAATATGTGTAAAGTGCAGAGAACCATGCCTGGCATACAGTAAGTGCTATGAAATGTCCATGATAACAATAAAAATAACTCCTTCCATTTTATGCCGGAAGAAACTGAGATTCAAAGATGACAAATGAGGGGCACCTGGGTGGCTCAGTCGGTCCGACTTCAGCTCAGGTCATGATCTCAGGGTTTGTGAGTCCGAGCCCCATGTCGGGCTCTGTGCTGACAGCTCAGAACCTGGAGCCTGCTTCGGATTCTGTGACTCCCTCTCTCTCTGCACCTACTGCACTCATTTTCTGTCTCTCAAAAAATAAATAAACGTTAAAATGTTTTTTTAAAACGGTGAAAAATAAAAGATGACCTACCCAAAGTCACATCATTTTCTTCTGCCTTATTGAGGTATAATTGACATATAACATGTAAATTTAAGGTGTACAGTGTATTAACTTGATATACTTATATATTGCAACTTGATTACCACCATAGTGTTAGCTAACACCCCAATCACACCATAGAATTATTTCTTTTTTTGTGGTGGGAACACAATCTAGTTTCTTGCCAACTTTCAGATGTATAATACATTGTTAACTACAATCACCATGCTGTGTGCTAGATCCCCAGAACTTATTCATCTTAGAACTGGAAGTTCGGAGCCTTTGACTGACATCTCCCCATCTCCCACAACCCCAGTAACCCCTGGTAACCACCACTCTACTCTGTGTTTCTATGAATTCCAAGTCTTTACATTCAATATATAAGTGAGATCATATAGCATTTGACTTTCTCTATCTGAATTATTTCACTGATCATAATGCCTTCTGGATTGTTGTTGTTGTTGTTGTTGTTCCAAATGGCAGGATTTCCTTCTTTCTCATGGCTGAATAATATTCAATTCAATGTATGTACCATATCTTCTTTATCCATTTATCCACTAACAGACATTTAGGTTGTTTCCATATCTTGACTATAGTGAATGTTCCTATAATGAACATGGGAGGGCCCATATCTCTTTAAATCCTGTTTTCATTTCCCTTTGATATATACCCAGAAGTTGCATTGTTGGATCATATGGTAGTTCTATTTTTAAATTATTGAGACACCTCCACACTGTTTTCCATAGTGACTATATCAAGTTACATTCCCACCAACAGTGCACAAGGATTCCCTTTTCTCTACGTCCTCACCAGCATTTGTTATATACCTTATCTTTTTGATAATAACCATTCTAACAGGTGTGACATGATACCTCATTGTGGTTTTGATTTGCATTTTCCTGATTATTAGTGATGTTGAGCACATTTTCATGTGCCTGTTGACATTTGTGTGTCTTCTTTGGAAAAATTTCTATTCAGATCCTCTGCCCATTTTTTAAAAAATGTTTATTTTTAGAGAGAGAGAGAGAGAGAATGAAAGCAAGTGGGAGAGGGGAGAGAAAGAATCCCAAGCAGGCTCTGTGCTGTCAGCGCAGAGCTCGATGTGGGGCTCTGCCTCACTAACCATGAGATCATGACCTGAGCCTAAACGAAGAATCACTTAACTGACTGAACCACCCAGGCACCCCCCCCCCCGCCCATTTTTTAATCAGGTTGTTTATTTTGTTGCTACTGAGTTGTATGAACTCTTTATATATTTTGAGTTGTATGAACTCTTTATATATTTTGACAATCTCTAATCAGATATCTGATTTGCAAAGATCTTCCCCTATTCTTTTTTTTTTTTATTTTTTTGTTTATTTATTATTGAGAGACAGAGAGAGACAGAGCATGAACATAGGAGGGGCAGAGAGAGGGGAGACACAGAATCTGAAGCAGGCTCCAGGCTCTGAGCTGTCTGCACAGAGCCCAACACAGGGCTTGAACTCACAAACCGCGAGATCATAACCTGAGCTGAAGTCAAACGCTTAACCGACTGAGCCACCCAGATGCCCCTATTATTTGTTTTCTTTAATATTTATTTATTTTTGAGAGAGAGAAAGACAAAATGTGAGTGGGGCAGGGGCAGAAAAAGAGGGAGACACAGAATCCAAAGCAGGCTCCAGGTTCTGAGCTGTCAGCACAAAGCCCAACATGGGGCTTGAACTCACAGATCATGAGATCATGACCTGAGCTAACAATGGATGCTTAACTGACTGAGCCACCCAGGTACCCCAATCCTCTCCCATTCTAATGGTTGCTTTTTCATTTGTTAATGGTTTTCTTCGCTGTGCAGAGGATTTTTAATCTGACATATTCTCACTTATTAAGTTTTCTTTTGTTGCTTGTGCTTTTGGTGTCACATCCAAAAAATTATTGCTAAGACCAAAGTCAAGGAGCTTTTTCCCCTATGCATTCTTCTAGGAGTTTTATAGTTTCTCTTCCTATGCTTAAGCCTTTTATCCATTTTGAGTTAATTTTTGTGAGTGGTGTAAGTAGGGGTCGAATTTTGTTCTTCTCCATGTGGTCATCCTCTTTTCCCAACACCATATATTGAAGATAGAATCTTTTCTCCCTTTTAGTATTCATGACTCCCTTGCTAAATATGAGTTGGCCATATATGTTAGGGTTTATTTATGGTCTCTTGTGTTTCAGTCTTATTAAATTTACTAAAACTTGCTTTGTGACTTTTCATATGATCTAAGCTGGAGAATGTTCCATGTGCAATGATGCATGCATTATTTTTCTTAATGGTGTTCCATAGTCCTGTGGCTTTCTTTGTTCCTTTAGTCTCTCAAAGTTTTTCTCCTCTGATTGAATAATATCAATTCATCTGTCTTCTAGCTCATTGATTCCTTCTTCTGCTTGGTCAAGCCTGTTATTGAAGCATTCTATTCAGTTTTTCTCTTCAGTCATTGTATTCTTCAGCTTCAAAATTTCTGTTTGGTTCTTTTTCATGTTTTCTATCTCTTTTTTTCTTCTCACTTTGTTCTTTTATTGTTTTCTTGTATCATTAACTTGTATGTCTATGTTCTGTGGCAGCTCTCTGGACACCTATAGAATAATTATTTTGAATTATTCATTGCACAATTCCTGGATCTCCATGCCCTTGGAGCCAGTTACTGGAGGTTTACTATATTCCTTTGGTGGAGTCATGTTTCCCTGATTTTGGTTATCTGTGTTGCCTTGCATCGGTGTCTGTACATTTGAAGAAGCAGTCACCTCTTCCAGATTTTGTGGACTGACTTCAGGAAAGGAAGACTTTTATCTGTGGGTGGGGCACATGTTGTGACCCTAGGTCAAATGATGCAGGAAAGCAAGTTTGGAGGCATGTGGTGGCACTAGGTTTGGGGGGGTGTATGATGTGTCTTTGGCTCAGGGGTCCAAAAGCATCAACAACTTTGTGGTCTTTGGTGCACACTGTGGAGGATCACAGTCACTGCAAGGGCTGTTGGGATCCTTGGTGGCACCTCCAAGTTCAGTGGCCAGGCACCATGGCAGGCAGTAGTGGTGCCAGAGTCAGAGGTGTGCACACACTGGTATGTGGTGGCCAGCTGTAGGTGCCGATATAGTGGCAGGGGCCAGTTTCAGACACATGCATAGTGGTGAGAGTCAAGACAGGCAGCAAGGGCCAGGGCCAACTCTGAGCTCCCTGGCAGCTGGTGGGGTCCTGGCTGTTGGCATACTCTCCTGTGGCTGTTGGTCTTCTCCAAGCATGAGCACTATAGAAAGGCTGGTGATGGGCCTCAGGCCAATCACGTGAATGTACAGCTGGAGGGGATGGCCCCAAGCACACATATGGTGGTAGGCGGTCAGCCACAAGGGTCTAAGCTGGAATCTTGCCCTTGCACAGCCTCAGAGGCCTGAGCTGGCTGGCCCCGATGCAGTTCCTGAGCTCCAGTCGGGGTGAGGGGAGTGGGGTGGGAGGGACTACTCAGGTAGCCAGTGAATACTTGCAGGGCAAAGTCTGGTGAAGTCTGCAGGGTCTACACAGCAGCTATGCTGGCCATTTATTTCTTCAGTGGAGAAATCTGCTGTGGTTGTCTGCAAAACAGGTCTCTGTGAAGCACAGGTGCTCCTGCTACTTGGCTGACACTGGTAGCCCCTGTTTTTTCTTCCCTGTTCCTAGCTGTCTCTGTTCATCTCCACTTTGCCAGTCAGAAGCAGGACCTCAATGAAGTGCCCCTGAAAGTCTGGGGAAGCCAGTAGTTCACCCTGCTCTCCCTTTCCTGGCATGGAGAACTCTTTCTAGTTGGGACATTTTCTCTTGTCACTGAGCAATGCTAGCTTGGGGAATGGGTTAATTTAAGTAAAATGAATCTTACTTTCTTCTCTTTTTATGCAGTACTTCTCAGGCTTTTTGTTTACTACATTGTCAAAATTTCTTAAGTGGACCCCAGAGCTCTTCTAGAGCTGTATTTGTTTGAGATCACTGTCTAATTGTTGATCTTGTGGGGGAGACAGATACTGAAGTCTCCTGTGTTGTCATTTTGATAACATCACTCTCTCAAAGACACCTCATTGATAAGTAAAGGAGCCCATTTGTTCTGGTGTTACGGAACCAGGCTGGAATGCTGGCGGAAAAACCAAGCGGCACTCAGAGATCTTGGTGCATTGGAGATTTAATTAACATTGGCAGGCTCAGAGGAGACTGATTCTCCAAAGGTCTGAGCACCGAATGCAAGTGGGGAGGGTAATTTATAGTCATCAGCTTCCATATCTGTGGGGGTTTTCCCATGCACAGCAAACAAAGGAAGAAGAACCCAGAGGAGGGGTCTCTAAGCTAGAGACCAGAGTCTGTTTTAGCCCCATTGGCCATTTTTGGGGTACTTTATTCACTTCTCCAACATTACCCCTTTGATGCCTTAAAGAAAAACTTTTAGTAGGCATCACCTTTCAGTTTTATGAGTTGGTACTCTCAGAAGACTAAGATACGTGCAGTAGTTTGGTGAGCAACAGTGTTTTCAATAAAATGTACCATGGCATTCAGTATACAGGGGCCAATGGATACAAGTAAAATTATGGAGAGGAGGGGCCCTGCCAGGGCAGGAAGCTAGGATGCCCAATCCGTGAGATCCCATCCTTTCCATTGATTCTTTCCTGTCATCTATGTTGAATTCTTTCCTTGACTTCCTTAACCTTAGTTGTAACTGTTCCTGACTGGTTTACGAAGTAGCAACATTCCTCCCCCAGAAAAATGCAAATCCCTCCTTTTTCTGAGGTGACAAGGTCAAGGGCTCACCTATTTTGGAGGGTCACTGCCACCAGAGAGTTTATTTGACTTTGTAAGGTTTCCAGAGAATCTGTCACTCGTTCCATGCCTTCATTTAGCTCTTGAGATAGTCTATAGTATGGTCCTACAGACGAACTTATGCCCCCTATTCCAGTTCCTATTCCTGTCACAATTCCTGCTCCTATCAGAACAGGTAGCAGGATTGCCTGTTTAGTCCGGGACTTGGGGCTAAAAGCTGTTAGAAGCTGATCTTCAGTGTATACGGATATCTCTGGGGTTAGGAAGATGGAATAACATATCTGAGTCCACTTGGCCTCTAAGCATCGGTAGGCCGAATTAGAACACAGATAGAACACCCCAGGGGTTGAACATAGGGTCGTATTCCTCTCTAAGGTTATATTTCTTCTGCATAGAGAGGTACTGTTCATACCTTCAGGGACTGTACAGATTAGATTGTCGGCATTTGTGAGACAGATCCCAGTGGGTCCAATTAAGACAGAGGTATTGGTTTTGAGATTTTCAGGAGCTTTCCAGGTCAAAGGGATGGGAGTGGCTAAGTAAGCACTCCAGCTGAGGGGCAAGCACATCCAGCAGGTTTGGGTGTGATTATTTATTTTATGGAGGACTTGTAGAGTAGTATTGGCCCAATGCTGGAGTGGGGAATTGGTAAGCATCTGATTGAGGGCTGAAAGGTTCAAACCTTGGTAGGCTGCTGGGGGAGTGGTCACCTTTATGGCTTGTATTACCCTATCCTGGGTATCCTTTATAACTTTTTGAAGGTCCCTATCTTACACCCTTCCCCTGTCCAAGATCCCCCACTGAGGAAGGTAAGTGTAGCAAGCTTGCTTCCCTCTCTGGAGGCCCTTGTTGTGACATGGGCTCCTGACATTTTGGGTTATCTCGGCAGTCCAATACTTAGTCCTTGGGGCACCGGGTGACTGACAGAGGAGGGGGGTGAAGGCACTGAATGCCCTTGACCCCCTTATTGTCATATAACAATCCTGGGGGCAAGATGGGTAAGTGGCAGTTGTGAGGGTGAGAGAGGTTATCATAATATACAGGCAATACTTAATAATCCTCCCATCCAGAGGAGGTATGTGAGACCCAGCATGCATCTTTTGTCTCATGTCCAGCTTGTTGGTGCAGTCTCTATCAGCCCAACAGTAAGAAATAAGATCAGGGCTATGACACCAGTAAGGGGCAAGGGCTGGCAGAGTTGCATCCAAACCCCTGGGCTAGGTTCATGCGTTGATTCCTCGAGCTTCTGCTGTGTGCAGGCCAGCCAGTTTCTGGGGTGTGTCTGGAGCAGGGCTGGAGGTCTCAGGGGCCAGTTTCCCTTTTGAGGGTCAGTTTAAGCAGGTTGACTGGATCTGGATGACTTCACCAGGTTGTGGGTTCTTCTGAGTTGGCCTTCTTAACTCTGGAGTGATGGACCCATGGGGTGATACCTGAAACTTTAAGGGCTGTAGGAGTTGTTAGAATAACAGTATGAGGCCCAGTCCACCTGGTCTAAGAGGTTCCATCTTCCAATCTTTGACCCACACAGAGTCTCCTGGATGAAAGGTGTGAATGTGGGTCCCTAAGGAAATTGGGGCCCTCTCTATGGTGTATCTCTGTAACTTATTTAGGACTGCTCCCAAGGTCTGGAGCTGTTCTCTTATTCCTTTGTCTCCAATCTGGTTTGTAGGTCTCCTGGGAGTTTTCCTAAACATGGTGGGGGGGGGGGTGGGCGCGAGGAGTCACCCATATAATAACTCAAAAGGGGAGAATCCCAGTGCCCCAGGCATGCGTCAGGCATGCAGGAGGGCCAGCAGTAGTAAATCTGCCCGTGGGAGATTAATCTCTTGGTGGAACTTAGCCAGGGTTTCCTTGAGGGTGTGATTCATCCACTCTACATTCCCTGAGCTCTGGGGTCGCTAAACAGCGTGCAGTTTCCGGGTAATGTTGAGGGACTTTGTCAGGGTTTGTGTAATGTCTGCCACAAATGCAGGTCCGTTATCACTGTGTCTGGTTAAGGGTAGACCAAACCGAGGCACAGTCTCCCGTAGAAGGGCTCTGGCCACCTAGCGACTTCGTTCCATTCTGGTCAGGAATGCTTTGACCCATCCCACATATGTGCAGATTATTACAAGAAGGTACCTGAACCCTTTATTTGGTTGTATGTTGGTGAAGTCCACCTCTAAGTCTTTGAAAGTGGTGACCCCCCAGGCAGGGGCTGTGGGGCAGACCAAGCATTGTTTTTGGCACATGTTACACATTGTTCACTGACAGCTCTGCATAATGCCAGCAGGTGGCTGATATAATAGTTCTTTTTGAGGAGGGCCTCTAGTGCAGTTTTCCCTAGGTGCGTGAGTTGGTGATACTCCTTTACTAGGTGTTTTCCCATAGATGACAGGAGAAAGATGTGTCCATTTAGCGTGAGCCACCATCCCTCTTTGCTTAGTGTGCCCCCTTCTGTCGAGGCCCAACTTATTTCTTTCTTTGTGTACTTGGGCGGGGAGGCTTCCTTCTGGGGCTCAAGAGTCATAGAGTAGGTAGGAGCTTCACCTGGGTCACCAGGTAATTTCCTTGAGTTATGGGGTTGTCTCCTTTCTGATGTTCCTTACAGTGTAGGATAGCTACCTTGTCTGGCAGCCATACAGCCTCAAGAAGCTTTAGTATTTCTTCCTTGTTTTTGATAGTTTTCCCTGCAGCAGTAAGGAGGCCTCTTTCTTTATGGATGGCCCCGTGTACATGCACAGTAGCGAAGGCATGCCAGGAATCAATGTAGATGTTAACTCATTTACCTTTGCTAAGGATGAGGGCTCAGGTTAAGGCATACAGTTCAGCTCATTGTGCCGGCCATCCTTCCAGCAAGGCCTTGGCTTCCAGAACTTTGGTGGTTGTGGTTACCGCATATCCTGCTCTTTGGC
This sequence comes from Leopardus geoffroyi, assembly GCF_018350155.1. Lineage (NCBI taxonomy): Eukaryota > Metazoa > Chordata > Mammalia > Carnivora > Felidae > Leopardus > Leopardus geoffroyi. The sequence continues at coordinate 23,373,057 of NC_059335.1, read as the reverse complement.
TGCCCTCTTGTAAATAGCTGCTCCCATCGCTGAACAGGGTGATCTCTGGGCTTATTATAGTCTGGTCTTGGAGGTCCAGGTGGCTGGTGTAGACTTCATCTACTACTTTGAAACAGTCATGGTTGGGTTCTCCCTCCTCCCTGGGAAGGAAGGTGGCTGGGTTTAGTGTTCTTACTGTTTCAAGAGTGACCCTTGGGTTTTCATAGAGAAGGCCTTGGTATTGTGTCAGCTGAGAATTGGAGAGGAAACGATATCCTTGGGTGCTCATGAGGGACATGACCATGTGTGGGAACTTAACATTAAGTCTTTGTCCCAGTGTGAGTTTGTCTGCCTCCTTGATGAGCAGGACTGTGGCTGCCAGCACTCTGAGGCATGGTGGCCATCCTGCAGCCACAGGATCAAGCTCTTTTGACAGGTAGGCCACTGGCCATTGCCAAGGCCTCATGCTCTGAGTGAGCACTCCAAGGGCTATTTTGTCCTTTTCATGTACGAAGAAGTTAAAGGGCCTTTCTATGTCAGGCAAACCCAGGGCTGGGGCTCATCCCAGAGCCAACTTTATTTCTGTACAAGTGGCCCTTGCCTCCTCAGTCTATGCACGGGGCTCCCAGTCTAGTCCTCCCAACAGGTCATAGAGGGGCCTCACTATGGCTGAGAATCTGGGAATCCAAATGCGACAGAACCCTGTGGCCCCTAAAAATTCACACAAGCCTCGTTTTGTTTGGGGCTGTGGCAGTGTGGTAATAACTTTCTTCCTTTCTGGTCCTAGTTCTCTTTTTCCTTTTGTGAGGAGGAAACCTAAGTATCAGACCTGCTGCTGACAAATCTTTGCCTTTTTCCAAGAGGCCCAGTACCCCAAGTAGGATAGGAGCTGCAGGAGGGCCTTTGTACCTTTCATACAGTCTTCTTGGGTGTTGCTGGCAAGGAGGAGGTTGTCTACATATTGGAGGAGGACACATCCTGTGGTTTCCCTCAGAAAGTCGGTGAGGTCTGCAGCTAGTTATTCCCCAAAAAGAGTGGGTGAGTTCTTGAAACCTTGGGGAAGTCGTGTCCAGATCAGCTGCATCTGGCGCCCTGTAACGGGCTCAGCCCATTCAAAGGCAAACAGTGGTTGACTTAGAGGAGCCAGGCGGAGGCAGAAGGAAGCATCCTTTAGGTTGAGGCATATAAACCATCTGGCTGACCCCAGTATTTGGCTGAGGAAAGTATAAGGGTTTGGAACCGCTGAGTGTAAGTAAACAGTCACTTTTTTAATGGCCCTCAAATTCTGTACTGGTCAGTATCCTTCTCCTGGCTTCTTGACTGGCAAGAGTGGGGTATTCCAAGCTGATTGGCACTCAATTAGAATACCTGCTTCTCTGAACTTGGTCAGGTGCTCTTGTATACCCATTCTAGCCTCTAGTGGAAGGGGGTACTGTCTTTGTCTCAGATTGGGCTCCAGGGATCAGGTCAACAATGATGGGGGCCTGACTCCAAGCTAGTCCAGGTGGGTTATCTTCAGTCCATACAGAGGGGAATGTAACCTGAATTCTGAGGGGCTACAGGGTAAGGCCTGGGTACAGAATAGTCTCCATTCTTCTTCTCTTGGCAGGGTAATCACCAAGACCAGGGTTTCCTTCTGCCTTGGGTTTAATTAGAGGCTAGTGTGTCCAATGGGTTCAAAAATTTTCTAGGTCCCAAGTTTGGAAAGCAGAACCTGGCCCAGGAGAGGAATCGGGCAGTCAGGTAAATAGAGGAACTCATGCCGGACCTTGTGACCCCCAAGTTCACATTGTTGAGCTTGACAGAAGGGCTGCTGCATTGCCCGTGTCCCAGTAGCCCCAAGTATGGTTGCCATCTTTTGGCTGAAGGGCTCCACCAGGGAAGTAACAACAGAGTTTTCAGCCCCAGTGTCAACCATGAAAGTTATTGTTCAGCCCCCTACCTTCATTTCGACCATGTGCTTATGGGGCCAAGAGAGAAAGAGCCTGGTCCCCCTCAGTCTGATTCTACCCCGGCCAGACCGAGATTCTCGCCTCAAGGTTCCTCCCAATATCGTCTGGGTTTTGAGGGCCCCTTCTGATTCAGACATTCATTCTTCCAGTGTCTCTTCTCTTTGCAGTATGCACATTGGTCCCTTGCTAAGGGGGCTCTGGGCTTCCCCCTTTTGGTGATTGGGGTCTTCCCATCTTTGCAGTGTCTGTTTCTTTTAGTGCTGCTGTGAGAAGGGTGGCCTTTTTTAGTCTTCTCTCCGCTTCTCTTTCGGGTAGGAAAGATGTTACCATCTGTTGACTTTCTGGTGCCTAGGGGTCAAACGGTGTGTATACACGGTATGCTTCACATAATCTTTCATAGTAATCTCCAGGAGACTCCCCAGGGTGCTGTGTGACTGATGATATTTTAGTCATGTTCATGGGCTTTTTGGCTCCAGCTCAGACTCCCCAGAGGAGGGCTTCCTGGGATCGTCAGATGTGGGCCTGTCCTTCTTCTGTGGTGAAATCCCATGTTGGGTGTTCTTCAGGCGTGGGAGCTTGAGCCCAGACAGCAGGATCATTAATCCCCAGAGGTGCGTGATCTTCTAGGTACTGTCGTGTTTCTCTCATTCTTCTTCTTTCTTTTGTATTAAACAGAGTATGGAGTAACTGTTGACAATCTTCCCAAGTCAGTCGGTGGGTCTGGAAGAGGGACTCCATCAAGTGGACCATTGCTTGTGGCTTCTCAGAGTATGATGGAGTGTTGTGTTTCTAATTGAGGAGGTTGGTTGTAAAGAAAAGTTGATAATACATCATGGAATGGGTGGGTTGGACTGTTCTGTCCTCATTCTGTCTTTCAGGCTCTCTCATCTCCCTTACAGGCATTTGGAGGCATTAGGTCTGGGTCTGGGGTTCAGTCTGGCCGCTGGCCCCTGTGGGGGAGGGTTCTCCAGGTCCAAGAGGGACGGGGAGATGGACGCCTACTGCGGTGGCAACTGCCAACATGCGACTGTGGCTGCAGCAGCGGCAACTGTGGCAGCACGACTGGGGCGGGGTGCAATGGAGACACAGATGGGGGAGGAGTTTCAAGCTCAGGGGAAGTGGGGAGGGAGCTTGGCGAGTCATAAGGAGGTGGAAAGACAATATCTTCCTCCGTGTCTCCTTTAAATATTAGAGGAGTGGTGGGTTGCTTCTTTGGCTCCCTGGGTGAGCCTCTGGATAGAGTGGTTAAAACCTTTGCCCGGCTCTGTTTGCTAACGATGAATTGCACCCAAGGCAGGAGATTTTGGGCAATTTCAAGCCAGGAGTCAATGTATGGAAATTGATCAGGGTGGCCTGGGTTCCCAGTGACCATTAGCCAAACCCACTGCACTATTTGAGCATCTAATGTCCCTTCTGGGGGCCATCCTACATTAAATATGGGCCATCCTAGTTCACAAAAGGTCCTTAACTTCCTGGGTGTTATTTTCACCCCATAATTGCCTGAAAATCCCTTTTTAAAATTTTTGAGCATGACTTCTAAAATCGTAGGCTTACTCTGTTTTGATCCCATTATTACTTTTTTTGTCCTGTTCGGTGTCGCAAAGACAGACAAAGGAAGGGTATCCCCTCGGATGAGATGACCAATCAGATACTCCTCTGGTCGCATTCCTGAGGGAAACTTTAGGTGAGGTTTGGCTGTAGTGGACTCAGCTTTGTGACTTGCGATCAGAATCTGATCCAATACCACCTTAGACCTTATACTCTCACCACGACACAGGAGAGCCCATTCAGACTCTGTAGACTTTTGGGGACCTTAAGAGTGCCTGTCCGTGGAGCCACAAACTTGAACTCGACTGGCAAGTCTTGCTGAGCCACACATTTACACGCACGCACGCACGCACACACCAGAGTCTATTACATTCCCTCCTGCAAAATTTTCTACCTGTGAGACCTATTAAGGCCTCCGGGGATTGATCAGGTCCCCCTTCCACCCTTCTGGGTGGGCCTGACTTCTTTGGGGCCCCAGCCTCACCGGTTCCAATGTGGGGTCCAGGTCCTCACCTACCAGGTCTCTTTGAGTCCAGCAGGGTACAACAGAGTGGGGCCCGCCCACGACAACTGAGAAGGAGACTGCCGAAATTCAGGCAGGACACGCCTTCTCCCGTGCGATCCCTCGCCCCATGATCACCTGGCCATTCTCTGAAACCCGTGGCAACAATGGGCTAGCGCGGTTGGGTTTCCCTGTCAGGGAACCAAGTATGTTATGGAACCAGGCTGGAACGCTGGTGGAAAAACCAAGCGGCACTCAGAGATCTTGGTGCATTGGAGATTTATTTAACACTGGTGGGCTCAGAGGAGACTGTTTCTCCAAAGGTCTGAGTGCCAAATGCAAGTGGGGAGGATAATTTATAGTCGTCAGCTTCCATATCTGTGGGGGTTTTCCCACGCACAGCAAACAAAGGAAGAAGAACCCAGAAGAGGGGTCTCTGAGCTAGAGACCAGAGTCTGTTTTAGCCCTGTTGGCCATCTTTGGCGCACTTTATTTACTTCTCCAACACTGGGTTCCAATCCAGAGTTGTAGCAGGGAAGGGGGTAACTCTGGGGCTGAATATTGATCCTCTCACATAAGATGGAGGGTAGAATCCAGGAATGGCGGGTATATCGGAAGTTGGACCTATATAGTTCATCCACTTGCTAGTTTTTTGTTTTGTTTTGTTTTTAACCGAAGGGGCTGTTAGCTTTCATGCTTCAGCTTCTCTTTCCTTGAATCTACATCTTGAAGGACTCTAGAGGCAAACAACCTGGTTTGCATACCAGCTCTGAACCTTGTAGTTGTGGGACTTCGGGCAATGCTGAGCTTCAGATTGCTCATCTGTAAAATGGGGATAAAAATGAAATTGCTGTGAGGAATAAAAGAAAGTACTTAGTCTTTGGTACACAGCAAGAACCTAGTAGGTGTTATTTTTTATAAATCAGGGTGTGGGAGCGAATTTGGGGTAGGGGGGAAATAGCCAGGGACCTAGAAGTGTAAATGTTTGGTAACCTTCTGGCCCCCAGGCACTCTGAAGAGCAAAGTACAAGAAAGAAGCAGGAAGGAGGAGAGGAGACACAAAGCCCTCCTTTTAACAAATGAATGGCTTGTTTAAAGCAGAGGTGAGAGGTCAAAGACTGGAGACCCACACTCTCCTCCCCTCCTCAGTCCTTCCCAGATGAAGGAACCAACATGAGTTCCCTCTTTGTGAGTCAGAAACTGCACCAGGTGGAGTTGCCCCACAAAGAAAACTTTTATTTGCAGGAAATAAAGAGATCATGGGGTATAGCTTCCAAAGTCATGACTCCCTCAGAGAGAGTAGATGGATTCCTTTTCTTTAGGGTTAGGATAAATATTTAGATAGGGAAGCCTTGTTATCCTATGTAGAGATGGGAGTAAGGTCACACATGCGCAGGGAGGAAACATGCCTACACATACAATGTATGCTATGTAAATGAGGCTGAGCCTCCTTCATGGGCAGAGATTTTACTATTATAATAAGGCAAAGGTAATTGTAGGTCATTCCAGGGGTCACTTCACCCATCTGTACAGACAGGTTTAACTCAAAGGGTCGGAGTGGTCTGAGCCTGAGGGAGGTCCTATCAGGGCAATCGCCTTCATCTGGGGAGTTTTAGGTTTCATTCGCCTGAGTTTCATTTTAGGTTTCATTTGTCTGAGTCAAGAGGAAAGCCAAAAAGAAGAGCTTAGGGGGAAATGTAAGATGAAGGTTAGTGAATACAAGCAGGTGGGCGGTAAAAGCCAGGTCTTGGGGTCCAGCTGGTGACAATATGGCATACTCAGTAATATAAACCCCAAAATTATTTGCTAGCATTTACAAGTTCTGAGTATTTCTACCTACCCAGTGTAATAGAATAGTGCCCCCCAGTAAAGATGCATGTGTCCTAATCCCTGGGATCTGGGAATATGTTACCTTGCCTGGCAAAAGGATGTTGTAGATATGACTAAGGATCTCAAGATGGGGAGATTATCCTGGATTGTTTGGGTGGGCCCAGTGTAATCACAGCGTCCTTATCAGACAGAGAAGATGTTATGCTACTGACTGAAGATGGAGGAATGGTGCCTGGCACCAGGGAGTTGGGGCAGCCTCTGGAAGCTAGCACAGATTGTTCCCTAGAGCCTCCAGAAGTAACAGCACTGTGGACCCATTTTAAACTTCTGACCCCCAGAATTGTAAAATAATAAATTTGTGTTGCTTTAAACTACTAAACTTTTGGTAATTTGTTACAGTGGCAATAAGAAACTAACACACACACATGCACACACACAAACTGAAGATCTGACCACCACATTAGTCCCAGATCCTCACATAGAAAAACAGTGAGGTAAGGACTTGCTTGCTGATCAGGGTTCTTCCTTACCCTATCTGCTTCACTGAATTATATCGCCTCCTATCCTCCTATCTGCTGAGGTCTCTGAGTGTGGGACCTCAGGTTTATATAATTCCATGAACAAACCTGATCTGTTGCCAAGAGTAGTAGGATGTCAAAACACAAGGGAGTCTCCCCATCCCTAGTCTTTTGAGATGTCTTGTTCCCTATAGTCTGGATGTTTCCATCTGGGAAATGGGTGTGTATGTGTGGAGCCTGGGAGGGGAGTGTGTTCTAAGAAGACTGTGCTTGGGTGCTCCAAAGATCGTCCTCAGAACACAGGTATAACCCAGCCATTCTGCCTGTGATCCTGGATAATGTGCAGAGCCAGTGAGCCGCCTGTGGCCTGCCTCAGGAGACATGCCTCCTCAGCCACTTTCATCTCACCTTGTGCCTAAATGGAAAGGCAATCAGCCTCCTGCTGAAGGGCCCCCACGTCTGTCTCCTGTTTCCACGTCATTACCCGGGAGATGCCTGGCTTCCCATTTCCAGTTGCAGTTGCTGTGACAGTTTCAGCCTCTCCCCTCAGCCCACGTCCCTCACTTGAGCAGCGAGATGTGAAGACTGACAGCCACTTGAGAACTGCACAGACTGTCCCCAATTTAAGCCATTTAAAATACATTTCTGTTCCATAAAATCTGTTTCCATAATCCTGTGTCCCTACCTCTTTGAAAGATGGTAACCCTAGGGAGGAGAAGAAATTAGCCAGGGAGGAGAAGTTCAGACGTGCTAATATTTTAATCGCTTGTTCCTTTAACACATTAGTCACATTCATTAAGTATGATTAATTTGCAGGCTTTGTTGAAAACCATATCAGTTTCCTATCAGCCACACATCCATCTTTTGCCAAGCAAGCTGCTGCAGTAATACCAAAAACTACTCCCTTCTTTTTTATACCTTCATTGTATTATGTACCCCCTGAAAAATTTATTGAGTTAATTAAACTCATGTATATAGAATGCTTGCTAAGAACCCAGGCTCCTGAGTGAGGCTGACAAGGCTTGATCCCAACTCCACTTCCTGCCTGAGTCACTTGGGGAAGTAGCTGAATCTGTCTGAGTCTACTTCCTCATCTGAGAATGGATGAGGATAGTTATCTCAGAGTTTTGTTGTCAAGATACAATAAAGTTTGGGAATTGCTCAATAAGTTAATATTATTGTAATTAGGGGCTCTTGGAGTATCATTCATTTAAAAGATTTTTACCCAGTGACTTCTATGTGCCAGGCAATGATGTGTGACCACTGCTAGCAATACAGCAGTGAACAAAATAAATAAAAGTGGCCATTAGGACCTTACATTCTAGGTGCGGGGAGATTAGACAACAAATGTATATACCAGATGGTGATGTGTTCTATGGAGAAGAAGGAGCAGGATGAGGGGAAGAGAGGACTGAAATGATGGGAGATGGCTGAAGGGATCTGAAATCACCTAGTTCAACCTATGTACCTCAGAAAAAATATGATTCACGTATCCATCCACTGAATGAATGTTGAGAAGCTATTAGATACTAAGACTGTAGCTAAAGCTGGGGACTCAGGCACCGACCTGGAAAGGCTCATGGTTTCAGGGGGAAACAGCCATGTTGTGTGCCAAGTTGCATCACACACAATGAGAAAACACCACCAGATGTAGGGAGTAAGGCCAAGGAACAAAGCCTCCACGGCAGAGCATGATGAAACAGGAGGGCCCAAAGGATGCTGCCTGGGAAGGGGAGATGTGACTGGAGCCATGAAGATGCAGGAGGAGGAGGTAGGTAGAAAATCAAGTATAGCAGGTGTTGCAAGGTCCTGTCTGTATCCCTTCCCTGGACCTCCAGATGCCAGCCTCTGAATCTCTCTGCCTGAAAACTCTCTCTTGCCCAGCCCATCCCATCCCCAGGAGCCCTCCAACACTGGCTGGCAGCTTCTTCACTGGCTTCCTTTGAATAGGTAACTCTGACTGTGTTCTACACTGTCCCCCAGGGGTTCCATGTAGGATTCAGCCCCAGTTGCCCATGGTGGTAACTGGCTTGATAATGCTACTGGCTGTCTTCCCATCCTTGTCTCACTTCCTCCCTTCTTTAATGGTGTTCTCTCCACTTCCCAGATAAACATCATGCTCTCAAATTGTCTCAGGGTCAGCTTCTGGGAGAAGGGGAGCAGGCAGAGGGAACCTCACATCCCCAGAGGCCTGAAGGCAGCGGTAGAGGGAAATAGTTTCCAGTGGGCAGAATAGAAGCTATGTGGGAGAGAAGAGGCTCCTGGAGGTCTCCACCTCTGGGTCCTTTATTTGTTTTCTATTGTGTAGCAAATATCACAAACATAGCCATTCAAAATAATGTCCATTTATTATCTCAGTTTCTGTGGGTCAGTAGTCCAGCATGGCTCATTTGGGTCCTCTTCTCAGTCTCTCCTGGCTGTATTCAAGGGGTCAGCCAGGGCTGTGTGATCTCATCTGAGGCTCAGAGTCCTTTTCCAAGCTCACTTGTACTGTCAGAACCTAGTTCCTTGTGGTTGGACTGAGGCTGTCAGCATCTACCTAGAAGCCACAACAGTTCCCTGCCACATAGCCCTCTCCACAACATGGCAACTGTCCTTCAAGACTAGCAGGAGAATCTCTGTCTTTGGATCTCTCTGACCTCTTCCATTCCCAACCTCTAGACGCTCTTTGACAAGGGCTCACCTGATTAGGTCAGGCCTGCCCACCATGAAGGTGAACAGAGCATATAGGGGGTGTGAATCTTGGGGTCATCTTAGAGTTCTGCCTACCACAGCATCCCATCATGAAGAGCCATGCACACAGCATGCAGCAGCATGGGGTGGTGCTGTCTCATTTCTCACCAGCTCGCCTTGAGCTCCACAATGACTCCACAATGACTCCACAAGAACTCAATATGAAAGTTTTCACATGAACTCCCATGTGAAAATGTGTTCTCACATGGGAGCATTTGGCACATGGTCCACTGTGTCTTCCACATGTCGTGTGTGTCATGTGTCATATTAAGGCTTTCTTCCCACTCCTTGCAGAGTGGGAAGAACCTTGGGAGAGATGGTTTTAGGACAAACTCTCTTCAGGGAGAATTAACACATTTTCTGGAGGGAAGAGTAGTGGGGCATAAGTGAACAGATAAGCTGAAAAACCTTGGGCAGCCTGTAGAGGACAAAGGAGGTATTAATGTAGAGTGTCTCCCTCCTCCATAGTGTCTCCTCCCTCTGCCTCAGGGTATCAGAGTTCTGTACCTTCTATCATCTTGTTTCCAAGCATGAAGTTCTGGACCCACTCAGCTTGGACTCAACTCAAAACCTCTGTGGAAACTTTGCCCATTACTCAGGAGAAGCTGAGATTCAGACTACTGCCTGGGCCCTATGTTTGCAGAAAAAGGCCCAGGAGAAGCCCCTTCATCTTGGGCCCTGAGACTCCAAGACATTCCTGAGACCTTGAATGTGAAGCAGGAAGGAGGCTCAGGCCCACCCAGAGCTCCTGCAGGATCTGCACGACACAATTACAAGGTCATTATTTCCCTTTTACAATGATGCTCAGAAAACATTGAGGAAGTTAAATCAAACCACCAGTTATTCAGCATTGCCACTGGAATAATAAATTCACATGTTAAATAAGAAATTTTACTTGTGCTTATTTCAGAATTGATGGACATAGGAAGTGTGAAGTGCTAGGTATTTAATTTTTATTTCAAGGTAATCATGAAGGCAGTACCCATTTGTACATCCAAAAGCTCTTTCATCCCTAAATCTTGAGAGCAGTTTCCCAAGCATACCAGGAATAAATTAAGTTGTAAAACTTCCATGAAAAAGATTAAAGTTAAAACATAATTTTGAAGAACCACTTGAGTTTGTCCATTTACCTGTTTTGTAAGTACCCTTGCCTATTTTTCTTATAACTCTTTTTCACAAAATAAGGGATTTTGTGTGACACACACAGCAAAATGAAATGGTAAACCTCCAACATCTTAAGAAAAGCCCAAGTAGAATTAAACCTGCCTTCTGTGTCTAGGTGATGGTAATTAAACCGGATCTCCCATAACTAGGTGTGCTGATTAATAAATTATTTGATTACCAAGTATACCTACAATCAATACAATTGCCTACAAGCTCTGAATTAGAAATTGTGCAATAAAATATAATTGAAAGGTATTAAGAATTGGTAGTTTTAATTACATGGAATGATTAATTGACCATTTGGATGGTATTGATCTACAACTTATTTAATTCTTTGCAATTTGATTTGTCAAATTTGAATCCAAATAACTGATGATTTGTCCTGTTAATGTAGAGCTGGAAGGGATGGGGAAAATGAAAGATGAAAGGCTAGAACCATGGACCTGGTGGCTCTGCACAAAGGCCTGAGTTACTCCAATCCCCTGGCTTGGCCTTTGTGGGTGCTCACCTGCAGCACCAGTGTCCTCTCACACATCCCCTCTGGGTCTAGGTCCAGTGCAAGCTCTATGTCTGGGGAAGCCCTGGAAGGCTTAGGCAGACCTGGGTCAATGCCCAGCCTCCGCTTCTCATTCCATATCTCCTGGTCCCAGCTTTCTCATGGTAAAATGGAGATTATAAGAGAGTGTATATCACAGGAAGGGAGGGCAAGGGCTCACTAGGCAGTCAGCAGTGCAGATTGTATGCTGATTATGCTGATTAGTAGTTTAGCACTATGATTCTCACCAATCTCCCTCTTCTGAACTGCTGTAGGATGTATTGTTGATACTCTCATTAGGTTCCAAGGCACCACCCTTTATTCTGTCTCCACTAAATAGACTCCTTAGGGTGGGGATTGAGTCTTGTACTAGAGTTTCCCCCACTGAAGTATTGCTCTGTCCACAGCTGCAGCAGAATGACTGAATTCCTTCTATTCAACCTATAATGGCATGTTATACACACAGATGGAGCCCAAGAAATATGTGCTGGTTGAAGCAAAGTTAGCAAATGCTTATGTGGGCTCTTGTGCTCCAGAGATAGAGAAGTACAGGCAGTGATTACCCTGACTGGAGACAGAGCCTGATACTTGGGGGAGGAAGGAACCCTGAGGTGCTTGGGGTAGGTGGGGCAGGGAAGGAAAGGAAGGCAAGAAAGATCAGGTGGGTGCATGAGAGAAGGCAGGCCTGAGGACAACGCCGCTAATCAGGATGGAGCAAACATGGGTGGCAGCCAAGCACTGGGCAGATGCCTCTGTGGAAGGAGTCACTGGTTCCCCCATCAGCTCCTGCAGTGAGAGGTGTCCCCCTGGCTTGGCCTGGAAGAGATGGGAACACTTGGTAGACCTCTTCCCAGGAACAGGATGTGAACATCTGAAAGTTCTGAAGGTCAAGTCTCACCTTCCCTCTGTCTATCCCATCCCCAGCTGAGGCTCACCGCCTCTTTTCCCTGTAACTTTGTCTCATGGTGAGGCCAAATACCCTGCCAGACACTAATGACTTCCCACCCAGCACTTCTGTGGAAAGAAAATCTAGATCATAAAAGAACCCAGCCTGTCTTGCTGGTGACAACTAAAGACAGGGGCCACACGAGCTCTGACCTTTGGTCAAGACAGATGGAGCTGGAGACAGCAGATATGGCCTGGGGCTCTGCCCACCAGGGGAGTGAGGAAAGCTCTCTTGCTCTTCTGGGAGGCCTGACCAAGTACCCTCACATCTTCTTTGAACAGGGCTCTGCAATTGCATGCACAACCCAAAGACTGACCCATCCACACCAGTTATAGGTATGTGTCCAAAATAAACCATGAGACAAGTGCCTGAAGATGAATGTGCACAGATGTTCACTGCAGAATTGGGTAAATCATGGCATGCTCATAAAATGGCTTTGCATCACTTCAAGTTATATTGTAGGTCTATGTTAATGATGGTAAATGACATTCAATGTGTTAAGTGAAAAAAGCAGCTTATAAATCAGATGTATGTGATCATGTTTTTGTTAAATGTATTTGCGTGTGTCTGTAAATACCTATTTTGCAAACAATAAAGTTCTAGTGAGATGAACTTCAAATAGTATCATCTTTTCTATATTATCTGACTTTTTTTACATTGAATTTATATTACTATTTTTTACAATTAAAATATAAATTAAGAAAAGTGGTAAAAAGCAAATCTATTTCAACTGAATGAAGAAGACCAGACAGGAAGGAATCCTATGGATAAGGGCCTAGGCTTCCAAGGGACGGGACCTAAAATTCCAGCCAGCCTCCTTCACTTGCCCTTCGAGGCCCTGCCCCTTTGAGACCACTGCCTCACCTGCTCTGAGTGTTCCAGTTTTCCTGGGCACCTTGCTGTCATCTGACATGCCAAACTCACTTCAGCTACAGGGCCTTTGCACCAGCTGTCCCTCTGCCTAGACATGCTACTCCCCTGGTCTTCAAACAGCTTGAGCCCTTTTGCCATATTCTCAAGTTAAATGCCACTTCCCCATGAAGCCTGAAATTAATACCCAGTTTAAACTGGTCTCACCCACAACACCCGTCACTCTCAATCAGGCATCTTTTTCATTTCTTTGTTGTACTCAACACCACCTGAAATGATGAGGCTTATTTCTTTGCCTAATCATTTATAGTCTGTTTTATTTACTACTGTAGATAGCTAAGGGTATCTCCTGCCACCAGATTAGAACCTCTGAGGAACCAAAACATGGACTCCACCATGAAATCTAACATAAAACAATACTACATTTAAAAAAATTTATTTATTTAAATTAGTTAACATATAATGTGGTATTGGCTTCAGAAGTAGAACCCAGTGATTCATCACTTATATACGACACCCAGTGCTCATCCCAGCGAGTGCCCTCCTTAATGCCCATCACCCATTTAGCCCATCCCTCCACCTGTCTCCCCTCTAGCAACCCTCAGTTTGTTCTCTGTATTTGAGTCTCTTATGGTTTGCCCCCCTCTCTGTTTTTATCTTATTTTTCCTTTCTTTCCCTTATGTTCAGCTGTTGTGTTTCTTAAATTCCACATATGAGTGAAATCATATGATATTTGTCTTTCTCTGACTCACTAATTTCACTTAGCATAATACACTCTAATTGCATCCACATTGCTGCAAATGGCAAGATTTCATTCTTTTTGATCACTGAGTAGTATTCCATTGTAATATGTATACTATATATATATATATATATATATATATATACACACACACACACACACACACACACACCATATCTTCTTTATCCCTTCATCAGTTAATTGATGAACATTTGGACTCTCTCTGTACTTTGGCTATTGTTGATAGTGCCGCTATAAACATTGGGGTGCATGTGCCCCTTCAAATCAGCATTTTTGTATTCTTTGGATAAATACCTAGCAGTGCAATTTCTGGGTCATAGGGTAGTTCTATTTTTAAATTTTTAAGGAATCTCCATACTGTTTTCCAGACAGGCTGCACCAGTTTGCATTCCCACCAACAGTGCAAGAGTTCCCTTTCTCTGCATCCTCACCAACATCTGTTGTTTCCTGTGTTGTTAATTTTAGCCATTCTGATAGATGTGAGGTGGTATCTCATTGTGGTTTTGATCTGTATTTCCCTGATGATGAGTAATGTTGAGCATCTCTTCATATGTCTCTTGGCCATCTGAATGTCTTCTTTGGAAAAGTGTCTATTCATGCCTTCTGCCCATTTCATCACTAGATTGTTTTGGGGGTGTTAAGTTTGATAGTTTCCTTATAGATTTTAGATACTAACCCTTTATTTGATATGTAATTTGCAAACATCTTCTCTCATTCTGTTGGCTGCCTTTTAGTTTTGTTGATTGTTTCCTTCACTGTGCAGAAGCTTTTTATCTTGATGAGGTCCCAATAGTTCATGTTTGCTTTTATTTCCCTTGCCTCTGGAGACATGTCTAGTAAGAAATTGCTGTGGCCTAGGTCAAAAAGGTTGTTGCCTGTTTTCTTCTGTAGGATTTTGATGGTTTCCTATCTCATATTTAGGTCTTTCATCCATTTTGAATTTACTTTTGTGTATTGTGTAATAAAGTGGTCCAGTTTCAGTCTTCTGCACGTCACTGTCCAGTTTTCCCAGCATCATTTGCTGAAAAGACTATTTTTTTTTGCATTGGATACTGTTTCCTACTTTGTCAAAGATCAGTTGGCCATACATTTGCAGGTCCAATTCTGGCTTCTCTATTCTATTCCTGATCTATGTGTCTGTTTTTGTGCCAATACTATACTGTCTTGATGATTAGAGCTTCATAATACAGCTTAACCATTCTATGTTGATGGATTGGAAGAACAAATATTGTTAAAATGTCTATACTACCCAGACTAATCTACACTTTCAATGCAATCCCTATCAAAATAACACAGCATTCTTCACATAACTAGAAAAAACGAGCCTAAAATGGTATGAAACCAGAAAAGACCTCAAATAGCCAAAGTGATGTTGAAAAAGAAAACCAAAGCTGGAGCATCACAATTCTGGACTCTAAGCTGTTAAACAATACTACATTTTAATGTAAGGAACTCTGGTGGTTTCTTAATTTTCCCATATCTTCTCTGCTCACCACTGTGACCCACAACACCTGGCTGGTCACACTGTATATGTTCAGTGAATGCACTTTGGTGAATGAATAGGTAAATGAATACATATCTACCAAGGCTTAGGGAAGGAAAGGGAAGGCAGAAGAGGGTACCTCTGAGAGGAAAGGGTCTCTGGACAGGTAGAAACAATAGCAGGTGTGTGGTTGGTGAGAAGAAACACCCAGCCCTGAGCCAGACTGAGAGTCACCCCCAGGCGGACTCCTAGAGCAGTCAGGTCAGATAGCTACCATCCCTGGCAATGGCCTGGTTCACCCAGGCACTAAAGCCATTTTCTGTATGTGGGGAAATCTTAAGTTGTTAACTTAAGCTGTTAAAATAGTAAAGCTATTTTTAAAAATGGAGAAGAAAAAGTAATCCTTTCCCAGCTGATACCATAACACTAACTTAGGACACAGTGAATTTATTTTTATGACCAAGTTATAAATTGTGGAAAATAAGAGTTTCAAATGGAAATGTTGACATCATGATCTTATCTATAGCAGCATGAATAACCAACCATAACCATTATTAGTTTGTCTTCTATTAATCTTTGCTTTTTTGAAATTTCAACTTGTTCAACATGTTCATCTGTAAACATGAGTTAAGAGGTAATTTGCATGAACACAAATAATGTAGTATCAATTCAGTGGCATTATGAATTAATTAGCTTCAGCCCACCACAATGAAACTCAACTGTGCTTTCCATCTCTTTTATTTATAGCTCATTCTTGCTATGTTACACCTTTTCAGATATTAAGTGTTGAACATGCTTGCTCTTAAAAAGGTTAATTATCCAAGACAGGTTTATGGTACCTTATCTAAAGGTCACATATTCTACTTCTTTGGCACCTGGGATTTATATGTTTATAAACAGTAGAAAGTTAATCAGTCCAATTTCCTTCCCTTCTACATCCCAGCAGTTACTCTTCTCCTCTTGAGTTCTGCCAGTATCAGGTGGGTCTCTGTTAGCAGGTCTTTGTTTCTGACTATGGCAAATTACTGTCCAGAGCTTGAAATACCAACTCTCATTGCCTTGACTGTGAGTTAGCGTAGAATGATCCAGGTAAGCAAGGCAGGACAAATCCAGCCCAAAGCTGACACATCTGGAGCGGAGCATGGGTTCTGGGTTTCTTTGGTCCAGAAGATGTTGAAAAATGGAACTGTTGGCCAATATTTAAAAATTTGGAGGTTTCACACACACACACACACACACACACACACACACACACACCAGATATCTGGTTTATCTTGAGAAATCATAAAGTCAAACAGCATAGCCACATTCCAGGCTGGCAATAACAAGAAGTTATGTGGAGGCCCTTCCTGCTTGCACAGGGCCTGCATGCTAGGGCTTATCGATAATCCCTACCAGTCCCTGCTGTCCTCTAGAAACAGAGGTTGAATGCATAGATCACCTTATACCAGATCTATTTGAAACTCCATGGCACATGCAACTGGGATATTTTATGAGAAAGCAGAGCCTCATCTGTACCTCCATGGAGCCAGAAAGTGAATCTAAGCACAGTGAAGTCCAGGGAGGCAGACCTCCAATGAGTAATCCAATCACCCAGATAATGCACAAGTAAACAATAAGGAAAAGGGGCACTTTAGAGCATGGTAGGTGCTACTGGAAATTAAACAGGGAAATGAGATGTGGAAGGCCTGGTTGTGGGAGTGAGGTCTGCTTTCACTGAATGATCAGTGAGGGTTTCTCTGTGATGGCATGTAAGCTGAGACCAGATGAGGTGGCACAGGAAGAGCTGGGGTAGATATTCAAGATATATTCAAAGGCCTTGAAGTGGTCATAAAGTTAGCTCTGTTAGAAAGCCAGGGTGATGGGCTTTCAGGAACTAGCACAAGAAAAGAACAGAATAGTGAGCAGGGGACTGAATAGTCAGGCAGGGCATTGTCAACCTAAATTTCCCCAAGAGCAGAGTCTAAACAGAGATTCATGTGCAGGTACTTGATTTGGGAATATGATCCCAAAGAAGCTGGAAATAGGGAGAAGGAAGTGAAACATGGAAGGAAAAAAAGTCAGTACAAGGATACATTATTGAGTTGGTCTGTTGTGGGGATAAGAAACCTTTTCAAGTGTGCCTCAGAACTGTCAATGTAGAAGATAAAAGAGCAAAACAGTTACTCATTGGCTTCCATCCCCCATAGGCCGGGTGTGGTCCTACAAGCATTAACTTCTCAGAGCTTCTGGGCTTAATATGCATAATTGTCAAGCATATTCCGGGGTGTCTAACATCTCAGAGCTAGAGAGATCCTGGGGCAGAAACAAGAGATATAGCTAGGTGACATGCTGTCAGAATGCATCCACACAATGTTGGCCAGAGCCAATATGAAACTTCTGTATCAGAGCTGCAACAAAAGGTGGGCTGCAAGGATGTGAAACAGTGACAAAAGAGACCCAATATGGTAACACACAATGGAGACCCCTTCATCTTCCCAACACCAAATCCAAAAACCTCCTTTATCTGTACTCATACTCTGCCTTCTCTCCTGTTAATAAAGTTGATGTATCCCTGTGCCTTCAAAGGGTCCTATTCCCTTTTACCTCCACTTTCCTACATCATCAGATTCTCCCTCTACCTTTGGCCATAATACCCCTATACAAACATGCTCTAACTGCCATCTTTTTAAAAACTCCCTTGAGGATAACCTATGGAAAATGGACAAATTCTTAGAAACATACAACTTACTAAGTCTGAATTGTGAAGAAATAGAAAATCTGAACTGACCAACAATGAGTAAAGAGATTGAATCAGTAATCAAAAGCTTCCCAACACAGAAAGCCCAGGACAAGATTTCACTGGAGAATTGTACCAAACATTTAAAGAATAACTAATGTCTATCCTTCTCAAACTCTTCAAAAAACACTGAAGAGAAAGAAACACTCTGAAACTCATTTTATAAGGCCAACATTACCCTATACCAAAGCCAGGTAAGAACGCTATAAGAAAAGAAAACTACAGATCAATACCCCTGATAAATATAGATAAAAAATTTTTCAAGAAATACCAGCAAACTGAATTCAACAGCACATTAAAAGTATCATACACCATGGAATCTATCCCTGAGATGCAAGGATAGTTGAACATGTGGAAACCAATAAATGTAATATACCTTATTAACATACTAAAAGATAAAAATTCATATGATCATCCCAATAAATGAACAAAAGGCATTTGACAAAATTCAAGATCCTTTCATGATAAAAACTCTCAAAAATTATTATTAGAAGGTATATAAAAGCAGGGCGCCTGGGTGGCTCAGTCGGTTAAGCATCCGACTTCGGCTCAGGTCATGATCTCACGGTTCGTGAGTTCAAGCCCCACGTCAGGCTCTGTGCTGATGGCTCAGAGCCTGGAGCCTGTTTCGGATTCTGTGTCTCCCTCTCTCTCTGACCCTCCCCCATTCATGCTCTGTCTCTCTCTGTCTCAAAAATAAATAAACGTTAAAAAAAAGAAGGTATATAAAAGGAATATACCACAACATAATAAAGGCCATATATGACAAGTACATATGTAACATCCTCCCTAATTGTGGAAACACTTTTCCAAGATCAGGAATGAGACAAGGAAGCCCCACTCATTACTCCGGTTCAGCACAGTCCTGGAAGTCCTAGCCAGAGCAATTATGCAAGAAAAGAAATTAAAAATCATCCAAACTGTAAAGAAACGAGTAAAATTGCATGTTTGTAGTTAAGATCTTATATAAAGATTTCACCAAAAAATTGTTAGAACTAATCAACAAATTGGGTAAAGTTGTAGGATACCAAATCAACATACAAAAATCAGTCATGTTTCTATACACTAGCAATGAACTATCTGAAAAAATAATAAAATAAAGACAATAATTTAATTAACAATAGCATAAAAAAAGAAAATATTCAGGTATAAATTGAACCAAGGAAGTGAAAGTTCTTTACACTGAAAAATACATGACTTTGATGAAAGAAATTGAAGAAGACACAAATAAATGGAAAGATATCCAGTGTTCGTGGATCAGAAATATTTACAATGTTAATATTTCTGTATTACCCAAAGTAATCTATAGATTCAATGTAATCTCTATCAAAATTCCAATGGCATTTTTCACAGATATAGAAAATTCTATATGGAAGCACAGAGGATACTTAATAGCCAAAGAAATCCTCAGTAAAAAGCAAACCTGAAAACATTATACTTCCTGATTTCAAACTATATTACAAAGCTATAGTATGATACTGGCATAAAAATTGACATATAAACTAATGGAATAGAATCCAGTGTCCAAAAATAAACCCACACATACAGCCAACTAACGTCTGACAAAAAAGGCCACGAATACTCAATAGGGAAAGGATAGTCTCTTCAAGAAATGGTTTCGAGAAAACTGTATATTCACATACACAAGAATAAAATTACCTTACCTTACACCACTCACAAAATTTAACACAAAATGGATTGAGGATTTAAACACAATATCTGAAACCATTAAAGTCCTAGAAGAAAACATAGGAAAAAGCTCCTTAACAGGAATCTTGACAACAGTTTTTTGGATATGACATACAGAGCAAAGACAAAAAAAGCAAAAGCAAAAATAGATAAGTAAGATTATATCAAACTAAAAGCCTTCTGCACACAAAAGAAACAATCAACAAAATGAAAAAGTAACTGACCGAATGGGAGAAGATATTTGCAAACCATAAGAACTAATAAGCTATCCCAAAATATATATGGGATTCACATAGCTCAATAGCAAACAACAAACAAATAATCCAATTAAAAAATGGGCAGAGGATCTAAATAGATATTTTTTTGAGGAAGATATCCAAATGGCCAACAGGTCCATGAAAAAGTGCTCAACATCTAATCATCAGAGAAATACAAATCAAAACCACAATGAAATATCACCTCATAGCCATTAGGATATCTATTATCAAAGAGATAGGAGATAACAAATGTCAGCAAGGGTGTGCAGAGAAAAGAACTTTTGTACATTATTGGTGGGAAAATAAATTGGCACAGCCATTATAAAATACAGCTTGGAGGTTCCCCAAATTATAAAAATAGAACTACCATATGACCCAGCAATCTCACTTCTGGGAACATATTTGAAGGAAGCAAAATCAGTAAACTTAGAGATATCTGAACTCCTATGTTTATTGTCAAGATACAGAAACAATCTAGGTATCTGTTAATGGATGAGTGAACAAAGAAAATGGGAGCTTCCCAGGGAGTTCCCTCTCCCTTCCCCTTATACTCTCAAGAGTGAGCTTGGCTATCCATGCCCACAGGCAATGACCTCCATGAATGGGCACAACTTGTCAGAGTCAATACCTGAAATCAGTAACTGGGTTCCTTGTAGTTTATGTCGGCTCTTCCTCCTTCATCTTTGAATGACTTCATATTTAATATAAATGGGAAATTCACAGTCTTTACAATTTGAAAAGCCATAGATGACACCAAACTTCAATTTGTTCATTATATCCCTAGCCTGGGCTAGGCAGCCAAATCTGTATCTGATCCCCCAGGGTGTGGAAGGTGTTGAGAAAGGGCCTTTGGCAGATGGTCAGTGAAAATGGAGTGAGATCAAGTAACAAGGTGGAGATGAGGGGCTGGAATAAGACATTAACCTAATAACACACCAGAGATAATGTGGTCTAAGGGCACTCAGTAAGGGAGAAGGCAACAAGATCAGCAGTGCTTAGAGTACCCTACTCACTATATCACAGATGCCCAACTGTGTGTAGCTCTTTGTTGTTGTCTGCCCCCCACCAGAAGGTAAGCTCTCCAAACATAGATTCCATTTGTCTTGTTCTTTGTTGAACCTTAAGCCTGGCATGTAACAGGTACATGCTTGTCTAATGAATGAGTGGAGGTGAAAACAACAAATGAGGGAAGTCACTTAAGGGATACTGTAGCTCTCTGTGCACTGTAGGCACTGAAACTGCCTGTATGCCTGTCAGTCCCTCATCACATCCTCAGAATGTGAGGTCCTCAGGCCCAGAACAGTCTGACACTTCTCTGACTCCCTAAGCTCAATGCTGGGCCTGACCTAAAGTTGGAATGTGAGTGAATGAATGATCAGTGGGAAGAAGCTTCAGAGGTAGAGATTCTGGCTTACTATTATTTATTATTTTAACATCATCTCTGAGCCCCTGTTTGTTCCACATTGTGACCCGGATCCTGGGCCCACAGCGATGAATACCCTCTTTGTCTAAGAAGCCCAGAGTCCAACAGGAGAGGGTCTACAACAGTGACACTGATTTCTAGTGCATGCTTCATTTTCATACCTTTATAGAGCTTCCAGACTCCTACCTTGGCCTCACAGCTCTGGCCAAGCTCCCTGTGCTGCTCCTCCAGGTCCTGTTGCTCTGCTCTGGCCAGCAGTCTTTGTGACTTCTTGCCCTCTGACCTCATTCTTGGCTGCTACACCACAACCCACAAGAGACCTGTGGACTTAACTTTGTTTTGTGTCTGGCCTTCTGGGTTTCAGCTTTCCACCCTTATGTTATGTGGTTACTGCTGCCTTCGTTGAGATGTGTCACTGGTCAGTCACTCATGCCTTCTCTCTGGAGGTTGAGTAGAGCAGCTGAGATCAAAGCTAGGAGAACAGAGGTAAACAGAAATGGAAGAAGAGGGAGAGGAGGGGGCAAGAGTGGGCCAACAAGCATACCAACTACTAAGGCAGTGTTTTTCAAACTTTAAATGAGGATCCACTATTAGGTCATAAGTTCAGTTCTGTGTCTTTTAATCAGCATAAAAAAAATAAAACAATAGAATAGTAAAGAAAATATGAATGGATCACCATTATAAGGATATCATTTCATGAACTTTTGTTTTAGTGTTATGTATGTGCACACATAAGTGCTGAGTCTCAGAGTAAAAAGTATTTTTGGGGACCACTGCCAAAGGGTCCCCCAGCTGCCCACCTGAGGAAAGAAGACTAAATGAAGCTGATGTGATGCCTGAAAAGTAAGGCAGAGCAGAAGGGAGACCCCATGTGAACAACACCAGAGGCAAGGACACAACTGCCATAATGGCAAAAGCCGTTCATGCTTAGCCAGAGAAAACGTGACCAAATCGGGTCTCTTTGAGTAAGTGCCACCAGAGTCTGTCCAGTGTGATGGAAAAGAGCTTCCATGTATGGGGTACCTACTGGGTGCCAGGCACTGTGCACCCCTACCCTTGGTGAGTTGCATTCCAAGGGAAAAGTTCATACCTGTGTTGCTTGCTCATCATAGATGCATCAGGGCTAATCATCTACATGAGTTGAATGTTTCTGGTCCTCATGACAACATTACAAGGCAGATATTGTCATCTTTGCTTCAGAGGTGAAAAATCAGGTCAAAGAGTAGTTGAATGATTGGCTGAAAGCTACATGACTGGTCAGTGGTAAAGCCAGGATTTGAACCTAGGTGAGCCTGACACTAGGCCCGGGCCTTCTCTGCCATTACACAGCTCTCATAACACCAGAAGTGGGGAAAAGCACAGGCTTTCATACTATTTATAAGAAATAACATTTATAGAATCAATGTAAGGCAAAGGATACTGTGGACACAGCTTTGGGTTGGTTGGGAAAAGAGCAGATCAAAAACCTCCTCCTCCCAAACATTGACTACATGAGGACAGGAGTATCTGTCTTGTCTACCACTGAATCCCTGGCTTCTAAGACAGTGCCTGGTATTCAACAAGTATCTATTGAATGGATGAATGTAGAAGTAGATGAATGCATGCATGGATATATGCATGCTTGCAGAGAGGCTTATGTTGTAGACCTGGATCTACCAATAGCTTGCCAACAGGCCACATCCCAACCACTAGCTTCATTTCCACACCCATGATATTAAGGCTCAAGTCAGACTGTGCATTCTATGAGCCAACACTCTCAAATAGGTATGGCAGCTTCCCTAGGAGCCATCAGGAAACTCCAGGGCAATCCTACTGGATTGGCTCATTTCTTCCCTTCATTCCCACAAAGTGTCCAGGGTAGCCCAATCAGTTTCCCTAGGAATGCATGTAAATTCATATGACTAACCCCACACTGGGTAGTAGCTGCAGTTTTTACTCAACACTAAAAAATAAAATAAGACACAAAATCTGAGTTGAACTTGGAAAGTCTATTCGGGGTTCTTCCAGTGCAGGCAGAAAGTGTAGGGGTTAGATGTACAGGCCCAGTAGCCAAACTCCCTGGGTTTACCTCTTGACTTGCAGTAAGACTGAGCCCTTGAAACTCTGTTCTTCCACTTATATTCTCTAACACAGAAACAACACCTACCTCTCCAGGTTGTTGTGAGATGCTCTTCCTGAAGGGAGTGTCATCACTGGAGTTCAGTAATCTAACTGGGAGCAAGGACTCACCATGTCACTGGGCAGAGGTCAGTGAAACTGTCCCAATGGCAGGGGTCCTCAAGTATAAACTCAGAACCACCCTACCAAGGGTAGGCAGGGGACATCCTTCTATTGGGCTTATAGTGTCCTGAAGTTTTTTGTGATCTGAGACCAAATGGAATCCTAGGACAGTGTGTATGTCATCCCTACTGGGTGGCCAAAGAGCCAGGTGCTGGATAATGACAATATAAAATACTGACTTCTGTGAAATATTGATTTTAAAACCAAGGAAAATAGAAAGTAAATCTGGTATGGTCTTGGAGCACAGGGTTGGGAAGTTCTCCAGCTGGGTAGTCTCTGCAGGAATTAGCTGCCTTGCCTTTCACAAGCACTCATGTGGGGTCTCTTGAAGATCTTTGCTAGGTTGAAGCCCCTGGAATTTCCCATTAAGGGAAATCTTCTTATACAGTTTGTCTAGGAGCCTGCACACCTCACCCCTGCGGTAACCTCCCTCTTCTGTCATTATCTATCGTCCTTTTTCATCTTAGGAGAACTTTTCTTCCCTAATTTTCTGAAAGATACTTTATCCTTTATTATTGCCTTAAATTCTACTCTCTGTTTTTCCTTTCACAGTAAACCATGATGTTTTATTATCCCTAGAACCTGAATTATTAGTAATGGAAAACAAAACAAAACAAAACAGTGTCCTAGAAAGCAAGGATAGCTTACATATTATACTCTCCCAGGAGATAAGAGAACACTTTATATTACAATCACCTAGTTCAAAAGGTACTTCATTTAGCCTGTATAACATCCTTGAAGTAGGTACTATTATTACCCTCCAGGAAACAAGACACAGAGAGGTTAAATGACTTTCCCAAGGTCACAGTCAGTGGCTAAGCTGAAAGGCAAACCCAGACAGCCTATTTCTAGAATGCTCTCTGCTTTATTCTCCATATTACTGCCTTTCAAACTAAACAAAATATGTTTCTATATTAAAATTCACAAGCATTCACTACACATTGTGTTTCTCTACAGTGGGTTATTGGTACCTTCACGGATAGTGTCTATGAATCAATTCCCTCCCTCATCCCCAGAGTCTTGTTAGATTCTGTCATGGAGTTGAAACTCAGGAAGTGTTGGCTGAGTAAAGAAAGGAATGAGTAGCTATCCAGACTCTTGGTAGTGGTGCCACAGTATCTGTTCTGAGCTAAGAGTGCACATGTATGACCTCACCTACATCTGAGTGGGTCCCTGACAGCACAACCTCATCCAAGAGGTAGTTTTTTGTTTGCTTTGTTTTTAATAAGTGTGCTCTTTAATCCTCATCCTCTATTTCTCTCATCCTCCCACACACTTCCCCTCTGGCAACCATGCTTGTTCTCTATAGTTAAGAGTCTGTTTCTTGGTTAGTCTCTCTCTTTTTTTCCTTTGTTCATTTGTTTTGTTTCTTAAATTCCACATAAGACCATAATCATACAGTATTTATCTTTCCTTGACTGATTTTTTCACTTAGCAGTAGTGTACTCTCTAGCTCTGTTCATGTTTTGGCAGATGGCAAGATTTCATTTTTTATAGCTGAATAATATTCCATTGTATGTATACCACTTCTTCTTTATCCATTCATCTATTGATGGACATGTGGGCTGCTTCCATAGTTTGGCTATAATAAAAATACTGCTATTATAGGGGTGCATGTATCCCTTTGAATTAGTGTTTTCATATTTGGGGGGCAAATACCCAGTGGTGCAATTCCTGGATGATAGGATAGTTCTGTTTTTAACTTTTTGAGGAATCTCTATACTGTTTTCCAGAGTGGCTGTACCAGTTTGCATTCCCACCAACAGTGCACAAGGATTCCCCTTTTTCCATATCCTTGCCAACACTTATTTCCTGTGTTTTTAAGTTTAGCCATTCTGACAGGTATGAGGTGATATCTCATTGTGGCTTTGATTTGCATTTCCCTGATGATGAGTGATGCCGAACATCTTTTCATGTGTCCGTTGGCCATCTAGTTGCCTACTTTAGAAAAAATATCTATTCATGGCTTCTTCCCATTTTTAATTGGATCATATGTGGGGTTTTTGTGTATGTTGAGTTGTGTAAGTTCTTTATTTTGGATACTAACCCCTTTATTGGATATGTCATCTGCAAATATCTCCTGCCACTAAAAGGTTGCCTTTTAGTTTTATTGATTGTTTACTTTGCTGAGCAGAAACCTTTTTATTTTGACATAGTCCCAAGAGGTTTTTTTTCTTTGATTTCCCTTGCCTCAGGGGACATATTTAGAAAAATGTTGCTACAGCTGATATCAGAGATATTACTGCCTGTGTTCTCTTCTAGGATTTGTATGGCTTCAGGTCTCACATTTAGGTCTTTAATCCATTTTGAATTTATTTTTGTGTATGATGTAAGAAAGTGGTCCAGTTTTATTCTTTTGTATGTGGCTGTCCAGTTTCCCCAACACCATTTGTTGCAGAGACTTTTTTCCCATTGTATATTTATTCCCCCTTTGTTGAAGATTAATTGACCATATAGTTGTGGGTTAATTTCTGAGTTTTCGTTTCTGTTCCATTTATCTATGTGTTTATTTTTATACCAATACCATACTGTTTTAATTACTGCTACTTTGTAATATAACTTGAAATCTGGAATTGTGATACTTCCAGTTTTGTTTTTCCTTTTCAAGATTGCTTTGGCTATTCGGGGTCTTTTGTGGTTCCTTACAAATTTTAGGATTATTTTTTCTAATTGTGTGAAAAATGCTCCTGTTATTTTGATAGGGATTACATTAAATCTGTAGATTGCTTTGAGTAGTATAGATATTTTAACAATACTGGTTCTTCCAAACCATGAACAAGGACTGTCTTTCCATTTCTTTGTGTCATCTTGAATTTCTTTCATCAATATTTTATAGTTTTCAGAGTACAGGTCTTTAACTTTTTTGGTTAAGTTTATTCCTAGATATTTTATTGTTTGTGGTGTAATCAAAGGTAGTCTTGTGAAGAAGAATCAGGACCAAGGATATGTTTGTCCATTCTTCATCAGTTTCTGAGGGACAGCAATGTCTTAGGCCTCTCACTTGGGACCAGAATGACCCTCTGCATCTGACTGGGCTGCCAGTATCCCAAGGCTAACTTTCCCTGGCTCTAGAAGATTCTTTCAAGCTCTGGGCCCTAGATATCTGGCTTAGGATCACATATAGCTGACTTTTACAACTGAGAGAAACACTAAAAATCTTTTTCCCAATGCTGTCAACATTATTTTATTCAAACCCCACTGTTACAGAATTTTGAACTCATGTTCAGTCTTTTTTATAGAGCCCAGAATGTGGAAATTTTTAAGCCTAATTATATAGCATGTGGAGCAAGAATAGAGTAAGAATAAGGCCAATGTTTCAGTAAGGCAAAGTGGTCTATTGGTCTGTTGTCCTCAAACCTGGGTAGATGTCAGAATAACCTCAGGAGGTTTAAAAAGAAGTCCAGGAGCTACTTTAAATAATGATAAAGGATTGATGTAATTACATGAATTCTCCCAAGATAACAATAATACAAACTTGATAAAATAATTTAAACAAAACAATTATTTAATAGTATGGGAAATCATCTAAAAAAGACAGAACTTGAGAAACATTTACTCTCAAAAAGTTGTATCTGTAAGAGGTAAGAATTTTGAATTGGTGGCTTTGTGATCTAAAGTGAAGTTGTTTGTCAATCTGGCAACCATGGCTACAATAAAAATGGCAATAGAAAAATGAAACCTTGTCAGATACAGGTGCTAGAGGTCAGAGTTCAGGCTTAGAAAATTTAAAGAGGCAAAATCTTGGAAGCAAACCCTTGATGACAGCAAAATTACATATACATGATGGAGACTTGGATAGCCTGGCAAAAACAGCGGGCAGAGATAAGAAAGAAATGTGCTTATGGAAGAAAGAGCTACCCAGGGAGTGTTATAATAACATCAGCCAAAATAGACTTCAAAACAAAGGGTATTACTAGAGGCAAAAAGGGGCTTTCCATTACTATAAAAAGTTCAGTACAGTCAAAGAGATATGACACTTACCTACCTATATGCCTAATAACAGATCTTCAAAATATATGCATGAAAAATGACAAAATTAAAAGCAGAAATATACAAGGTCACAATCATAGTACGAGATTCTTGCACACCTCTTTCAGGAACTAATAAAACAATTAGACCAAACAAAAAAAAACAGTAAGGAAATAGAATATCTGAAGAATATTATCAACCACTTAAACCTACTTGACATTTATAGAACACTACACCAAACAACTGCAGAATACACATTCTTTTCAAGTGCAAATAGATGTTCACCGAGTAGAGTATATACTGTGTCATAAAATGAATTTCAATAAGTTTCAAAAGAACACAATCTTACAGTGTATGTTCTCTGGCCACAAAGGAAGTAAACTCAAAATTCTAACTGAATTCAGTCAGTAGCAGAAATCTTACACTGTCTAGCATCCCTAGAAACTTTGGGGTAATGGTCTCATCCTCTCCAACTTTCCAGTAAGCACCGAACCAAGGCACTTAAAAATAATTTTATCTTCAACTGTCCTATTTCTACTCTGATAAGCACATGGACATTCATTTCCCAACTTTGAGCTACTGTCAGAAAATGACTCCAACTGGAGTTAGCAAAAAATGAACTCTTCATGTAACAGAAAAGCACTGTATGAGGATGTGGTCCCTGGCCCTCAGCTTCCAAGTTCTGCTTTTCTCTAGGTGGGCTCCCTCCCAGGCGACGTGTTTTGGTGCCCAGATGGCTACCTTCAGCTTCACAGCTGGCAGAAACACCTTCTATTTCCCAAGATGCACCACAAACATCCTTTCAGTATCATTGACTCTGATTGGCTAAGCGTAGGCCACGTGACTCCCTGGATTCAGTTACAAGTCAATGATGCCACTCACTGCTACGTTTAATGGTAAGTCTGTGCTTTCCCAGAGGAAAATTGGGGTTAAGAAGAGGGAATGAATTGGGGTGCCTGGGTGGCTCAGTCGGTTAAGCATCGGACTTTGGCTCAGGTCATGATCTCACAGTTCGTGAGTTTGAGCCGTGTCTGGCTCTGTGCTGACAGCTCAGAGCCTGGAGTCTGCTTCGGATTCTATATCTCCCTATCTGTCTGCCCCTCCCCCACTCACCCTCTGTCTCTGTCTTTGTCTCTGTCTCTCTCTCAAAAATAAATAAACATTAAAAAAAAGAAGAAGAGGGAATGAATTTGGACAGGCAGTAATGACTCCCTGCACTGTCTGCATCAGTGAGGCTTAAAGTGCAGTGCAGGAGGTGGGAGGGGAGTGGAAGGTCCTTAAAGTAGATGAGGCCCCAGCAGGGTAGGGCTTGCCTCACAGCATAACTTCTGTCCTTCCAGACACTGTCCTTCCAGATACTGGTCACCTCCAGTGACCAGAGGATGATGAGTGAAAATGTATACACCTGTACACATAGGCGCGTTTGCACACACAGACACTGCTTTGTGTTTACTTTTTCCCCCCACAATGAATACAGATTACATCTGTATAAATATTTCCTTTAAACGTACAAATATTTAAGACAAAAACATTTAGACAAAAGCATTTAGGAATTAGACTTTGAGAAATACAGTAATATAGTGGAAAGACGTTTACCTTTAAGGTCAGATGTTTGTCTTTATAGTTTAGAGGTGTTCCTGCCAGTTAGTAAATCACTATTTCTTTTAGCTTTAAAAATGGAAATAGCCCATGATTTAATAATTTTATATGATGCAGGGGAATACCTTACCAAAATGTGGAGCATCAGAAATAGGGCATGTAAACAGGCATTCTATAGCATAGAATGTTTTACAAATGGAAGAGAATGTCCTTTGTATTTCAACCCTAGAAGCCACAGGAAAGTCACTTGTACTTTGTACCACCTATTCAGGATGGATAGGTTCTCACCCTTTTGAGTCTTCTCCTTGCTTTGCCAAAAGCAGAAGACTTTACCTGTTATATCTGCAGGCTTTAACTACTAAACAAATAGAAATAACAAGTGTAGCTTGGAATCAAACTGAGGGACAGAGGCAATTAAAAATAAATCAGGCATCTTGGAAAAAGTCATTTGCAGAAACAGTTGTGTCCACAGCATGAAATATGAAGGAAATGCATTAAAGCAAAAATTAATTTAATAAAGATTCATCCTTATTCTTTTTAAAGGAAAGAATACTATAAAATACTTCATTAGGCAAAGTCTCATCAGGGAGACACGGACTTTCTTTAAAAAAAGAATTTTTTAAATTAGAGAGATGAAAGAAAAAAGAGAGGTGGGGAGAGTGAACATGACCCTTGTCTGATTGTGCAGCTTCAAGAACTGGGCAGGACAGCTCAGATATGTGGAAAGGAAGATAAGGGTTCTTAGGAGTCCCCCTATCCCTATTGATTCATACTCCATTGAGTCCATCATGTTAGAACCACACAAAGCCAGTCAGACAATGGCAGTCTCTGTCTGCCCAGAGAATCCAGACACATAAACCCAAATGTGATTCAAGACCCAGAAATGGCCTAAAGTGTGCCATTCCCCACCTTATGCTTCAACATTTGCTTTCAGCAGGTGAACAAAGATGCCACTGAAGAAGGTAATAATCTGGTCTCTTTTCAAAATATTCCAGAACCTACCATTGTTCTGGGAAATCAGCTGACCCTGCAAGATGCCTGCTGATTGATGTGGTGGGCATTTGGTATATGCCATCCTAAAATTTTTTTCTACTGTCCACTTCCTAACAAAACCAAGCTTTCTCTTCAGGTATCCATCTCAGCTCATGGCCCTACTCACAATTCCAAATTGGGACCTTGAGTGGCTTAAGTAAATTCAGATATCTCACTTACTGGTGCTGGCCATTATTAGAGAGGTGACATATAAACTAGGTTTACTCGATCAGAACAAATCTCAGGACTCTTATGAAATGTTGAGACAGAAACACTCTCACCATCAAGACTGTGTGGTGTGCAGAATCATGGGAGCCACTGTGGCTGAAAGAAAGGAAGCTTTCCCAGTGACAAAGCCAGAGAAGAGCCCAGAGAGAACTGCAGGAAAATGAAGTACTCTGATCATGCCATTCTTAAAGCTGTACTTCCTTTGAATTCCAGTAATTTACTTCAGTAGGAATAAATTCTGTTTGTTTTGTAGGCTGGGTGGAATTTTGCTGTTGCTTAATGTTTGCACATTAAGAGTTCTGACACTGAGGCACCTGGGTGGCTCAGTCAATTAAGCGTTTGACTCTTGGTTTCAGCTCAGGTCATGATCTCATGGTTAATGGGATACAGCCCTGCATCGGGCTCCACCCAGACAGTGTAGAGCCTGCCTGAGATTCTCTCTTTCCCTCTCTCTCTGGCCCTTCCCTGCTCGCACTCTATCTCTCTCAAAATAAATAAGTAAACTTAAAAAAAAAAAGAGTTGTGACATTGAGGAAGTCAGAGAATGGGAAAAAGTCTAAGGAGAGAAAAGAGAAAAGGAAGGGAGAAGGAAGAAAGAAGAGATGAGAGGGAGAAGGAGAAGAAGAGAAGGGGAGGAGGAGGCGGAGGAGGAGAAGGAGGATGGAGGAAGGAGGGGAGAACCCTGGAGCAGTTTGGGGCTGTGCCGGCCTGTGTACCATGTCTCACATTTCACAGATGACAATACTGAGACCCTGAGATTTGGAGTAACTCTTGCAGGGCCACCCTACCAGCAGATACCAGCATGGGAACTCAAGGTTCCTGGAGTCCAGGCACTCTCTTCTTTTCCCCAAGTCATGACTAAAGAAGAGCAGCTTTTATAAGTTAAAGAGTTTTTTCTCATTACAGAAAACTTGGGATCTGTATATAAGTAGAAAGAAAAAAAAAGTCATAATTTCACCAGCCTCTACAACTACATCTCACCAGTTTTTCTGTCAGTATTTTTCTGTTTAAGGATAATTTTTAGAACTGTAAACACTCTGTTTACATAGTTGTATTCCCTGAGTTTTTTTTCCCTCTTACCGTTATTTCATGAGCATTCTTCCATGTTATTGTGTATTCTTCAGAAACATCATTTTTATGACACTATAATATTCAGTCATGGAGATCTTTCCTAATTACCTTAGCCATTTTCCTCCCTTTGAACATATGGTTTGTTTCTAATTTTTCAACATATTTTCAAAATTGCATAAAGCTTTTCTTATCAAAGATTATTTACTTTGAATAGATCCCCAGAAGTGAAATCTTAGGGCCATAGGGTAGAAATTAGGGTTGCAAAATTTAACAGCTAAAAATGCAGGGTGTTCTGTTAATTCTTAATTTCAAATTATTTGTTATCTGAAATTCAAATTTTACTGGGAGTCCAACCCTAGTAGGAAAGTTTTAAAGATTTCCATACATATTTCACATGCCCTGTCTACTCTAAAACATTTCCTCAGGTTAGAAAGGAAGGAGAACGACAGAATAACATCTAACATTTTATTTTGTGCCACGCTCTGTTTGAACACTTCACACATTACTACGTTTAAGCCTTGTGTCGACCTCAAAGGTGAGGAATTATCTTTAGTCCTGCTTTGCAGATGAGAAAGATGAGGTAGGTGAGGGTAAGTCAAATGCGCAGAAGTACCCAACTAGAATGTGGGGGCACTGCAGGGCCCCCAAGGAGCTGAATGATGGGAGACAGCATTGGGAACAGAGAGCAGCAGGCTTCTGTGTGGTATCTTGCTTGGGCCCACTTCAGTCAGCGTCAACTGTTCAAACAGCCTTCCCCACCTCCACAGACCCCAAGTCTTCACCAGACAGGAGCAGGACATTTTGTGGGAAGACAGACAGAGAATTTACATTACACATAATGGAAATGATTTCATAAAATGAAGTTTGAAACTAGTCCTTTCTTTCTCAAGTCCCTCTCTACCTGCCAGCCTGAGTCTCCACTTCACACACCCATCTTTGCATCCTCTGGGCCTCTTCTCTCTCCACTTTGAATCTCCTTTCCCCCCTAAAACCCCAACTAAGCCCCTGCATTCCCCTATCTTGTGTGAGGAAAATCTGGGGCTCCTTCATCTTCTTCATTTGCAGCGACATACCTAGTACTGCACTCAACAAATAACACCATCCCTCACCTAGACCTAACCTCCCTGGAAAGGAGAGGTTATGCTTAATAAATATTTCCCTGCCTGAATATCTCTGATTTTAAAATATCAGGAGATAACAGACCGTATTCCTTCTTTCTTGCTTCTCTCCCCTGCCCCCATGCTCCCTGTCTCCCCTGCTTCCTTCCCAATGTGATGCTCAACAAGCAAAGGGTAGGAGTGGACCCCAGGTCAGTCTTTGTGCCAAATACAATCGCCTTCCTTGGCTTAGAGTTGTGAGGGCCCAGAGGAGAAACAGCACTCCACCTTGGTATCCTGGAAGGCTTTATGGCCAAGGTGCCACTTATCTGGGCATTGAAGGATGGTAGACTTTGCCCACGTGGATGTCAGATGGAAGGCCTAGCCCCACTGAGGACATTTTGATGACACAGTTCAGGAAAAGAGAAAGGCTTAAGTCTGAAGCATCTTAAGTTCTCTGCAGCCACCTTTCTACATTCATCAGGAACTTCCTTTTGGTTGAGGTCAAAAGACTCATGCGTGAAGCTGGAACTGATCTTTCGTGTCTCCATTTGGGCAGCATCCCTGAACAGCTGGTGCCCACCACATCATTTCTGGGACTGTTCGTAAATGGTTCACAAAATGCATCTAACATTTTAAAACTGCTCATGCAAATGGATCAATCAGCACCAGGCTGAAATAATTAGTTTCTTTTGCTAAGAAAAAGTAGTGCTTCTTAATGATTGTGCTGGTTCTGTGAGACATGTTTTTGAAGACAACAAACAGCCCTCTGAAGGCTCTGTCCTTCTACCTGCCTATAGGGGAAAGAATCTAATTAAAACAAAGAAAAAATATTAATATTTAATGGTGTGATTTTCCCCAAATCCTTTTTGCTTCTCAGCTTAACCCATTGACAGCTCCAAAAATTCCCCCCAAAAGGAGCACACAAGATCCCATAAGTGTAATGCTGTCAGAGCACAGTTTTAATGAACAGGTCTGTGCAGCAAGCTCTGGGAGCTTCAGAGCTGACACGAGAGCTCCTCCCTCAAACCAGCGTGTCCCCTGCTTTCAGCTGTCCTCCAAGACTGCCCTGGCCTCCTGCCTCAAACACCTCAGGTCTCAGAGCTGTGTGTTTCTGCAGTCAGTTCAATTCTCTCCCTTTGTTGTGGAGAACGTTGGAGGAGTGTGTGAAGCACAATTCCAGTACCTGCTGCTCTTCAGGAAGATCCAAAGAGGTGGCATGAATGAACACTTAACAGAGTGCCTGGCACATAGTGAGCCCTCAACAAGGATGACTTACTAGCCTCAGGCTAGGAGACCAAGGTCCAGCGGTGAGGGAGGGTGATATTTTGGAAGTCACACACAAATCGGTGGCAGAGCCAGGGTGTGAACACCCTGCTCATTATTCCTCCTGGTAGTCTGACTGGCATCCAAGTATTGGCCTCCAGTGCTGGCCATATTCTTCACCATTGGTTGAAGTTCTGTCAGTACTTCTGTGTTTATTATTTGTGCCTAGACAAGTGTCTGTAGCCTCAACTGGGCCCACCTTCTTGCTATTCTTGAATGGATATGTGTCCTTCTATACCTGCCAAATTCCTTTTGGTTCTAAGAAACAGTTCAAACTAAGGAACTTACCAAAAAAATAAAGGATTTTTGTCATTGAAACGTTCAGAGGTACGACTTCAGGCACAGGTGGATCCAGAGGCTAGAACAATGTCATCAAAATTTGGCTTTTTCCTCTAGGGTCGTCTGTCATGCAGACATAATTCTCAGATAAACTGTCCTCTAGGAATTGCAAAATTGTTACTAATGCTCTCGACTCCCATCAGAGTCCATTCAAAGTGAATTTCCCCTGTAGGGCTCCTAGAAAAAGTTTCATTACATGTCATTGGTTCTGGTAGAATGGGTCACATTCTTGAACCATCCACTGGGTCCAGGGTGTTGTAAAGAAAGATTGACAGGGTCGCTTTCTCTGAGTTCCTGTGAGAGCCTTCCGTGCCTCTACTCACAGGTCACGCAGGAGGAGGAAAGGGTATGTTGTTCGGTAGGGTTCTTTTCTTTTTTTTTTTTTTTTTAGCTGGAATGAATTACACTGATTAAGCTACACTTCTGTCCTGGAGACCGGTGAAATGTGGCTTCAGGCAGTGATCACACAGTGGAGACCCACAGACCAAATTCAGTCTGCAGATGGATTATGTCTGGTCCATAAAGGATCTTTGAATTTGAATTCATTGTCAACATTAAATATCTGCAGACTTACCATAAACATTCAAGTTCTCAGCTTCTTTGGTAAAATGAGTTTCTGGCCAGATGTGGCCTGCTGTGCCTCTGCTCTGGCCTGTCTTCCCAGTCAGCCGTAGAACCTGGCACCTCACTTCTCTTATTTACAGCCAGGACACTGCAGCCAGAGTTTGCAAGCCCCAGTACAAGTCAGCTCAGGGTTAATGCCCATCCCTGCATTTAAAGCACTGCCTTGGAGCTGAGCTGCCACACCAAGAATATAGCCTCCTCAGTCTCAGATGAGTTGCAGCAGGCCTGGCAGGCTGATGGGCAGGAATTGTTGGCACATTTTAAAGAGAAGGAAGGTGAAGTTTGATGAAGTTCAGGGATAGTGTAGTAGAAACAAGCATTAACCTGAGTACCCAGGAAAGTAGTGGTCAGGGAATTGGGGGTGGTTCTCAATCCTGTCCCTGAGCCTGGAATTGATGAAACTCGGCTATATGACCCTCTGGTGTCAAAAGGAAGGGTGCTACAGAAGAGCCTGAGCAAAGCAGGTTCTTTCCCTCTGTGCCCTCCTCATCTCTCTGACTGGGGGGTGGATGGGGGTGCCTAAGCAAGATCAGGACTGCAGAGAGGCCACCTTTATTCCATCATCCGCCTCCTTCCCCCACCCCTCCCTTGGGCTCCTCTGCAAATTAAGTTCTCAGAGTGGGGGTGTCTGCCCCACCTCTTACAGAGAGAGCAGTGCTGGGTGGGCCTCTGGTAGGGTCATCCTTAAAAGCAGGCCTGGATCAGGGCAAAGCAACTGACTCTTTCAAAACCTCAACCCATTTCTCTCTTGTGGGAGAGAGGCAGGAAAGGAGTGGGGAAGAGAAGGGGAAAGGAGACTGAGCCTCCTTTCCTGTGGTGTTAGGCTCCTGTGTACACCCGAAAGCTGGCCATTTCGCTCTGCTGTTGGTCCACACCTAGCCCCGTTATACTCGCCGTCAGCTGCCTTCTCTCCGCTGGTGTCCCAGCAGCCCTCTTGCCCTGCCACATCCTGCTTAAAATTCCTAGTGGCTTCTTATTTAATGGGGATGAAATCCAAACTCTTGGCCAAGACCCAAAAAGCCTTTAGGGATGTCTTTTTCCTCCCCATTGGACCTCATCTTAGCCACTCTCCCTCTGCAGCAGATTCTGTGGCTGTCTCCGAGAATCATGCCACCTTAGCCTTGACCAGGGACTATGCCCACTCAACCCTTGACCCACGGCCTGGCACTGTGCCTGCCACAGGGTGGGTGCCCACTGAGCGAATGCATGAAAGAATGCATGAGTGAACACAGTTGAACAACAATCTGAGCAGTCTGAATTCTGTTTATCAGTAGTTAAAGACAACTATTTGCAAATCCCTATCAACTTCATTTAAAAATTTAACTGGGATACAAGAATGGCAAAGGAACACGCAGAAAGTTGGCATTATTTTACAGTTTATTTAATTCACCCCTCCTGCTGGCACAAATTTAATTCACCTCCATGGCTACAGGAAGGCCAGAGCTGAAATAACTAACTGCAAAGGCAGGGTGGGAACAGATTATGGAGCAGTGCCTGCAAGCACAGGGTGGAAAGAGAAAAGAGCTGTGACTTCCAGGGAAAAATTAAAGGGTGTGTGTGGGGGGTAATAGAAGTCTTTTTCTTAATGGTTCATTTTCTTTCTTTAGTCCAAAGTGATAAAAGCAAATAAATTTGTGTTTAGAATCACAGACATAGTACAAGGCCATTACATAAAGATATTATCTTCCTGGTGAAACTTCGTCAGAAGCTCTTAATGTCGAAAGCATGCAAAGTGGATTAAAATATCACAGGCAAGCAGCGGAGATTGTCAAAATGACAGAATATTATTAAACCTGTATATTTATCCCTTAATTTTCATCTCCACACGAGACCCCAGCGTGGTGCTGTTTCCGCACAAAGCCATTGGCTGTGCGGCCAGCTGAATGGTGGGAGGGAAACCCGCTTGGGCAGAGCCCAAAATGCCTTCCCAGCTCCCCAGCCAGCCTCTTGCTTGAAGAGAGTCCAACCGCAGAGTCTAAATAAATAGAGAAAGGTGGCCCTTCTGCCTGGATGACATTTAATTGGCATTCCCTCCCTGGGAGCCACAAAGATCCCAAGGGAACTGGTAGGTGGTGATGACAGAAAACTCCCCAGAGAAGCCAGGGTGCAGGACCAGCTTCAGGATTTATACAAGGGTGGTGGGCTGCTTCTGCCTTTGGGGTCAGTGGGGAGAGGAGAGCAGGAGAGCTCTTCTTGGCCTGCTTCCATTCTGGCTGTGTATACTACCAACTACAAGCTATGGGGTGTTCTCTGCGCCTGGTGCTGTACCTAAGCTATAGGCACAGTCTCTCAGCTAATCTTTATAGTAGCCCATGAGAACGGGGCAATTGTCCTCTCTGTTTTACAGATGAGGAAACTGAGGCTCAGAGGTCAAGCAACCGGGTCCTTCAGGTGGCCCATGGTGGCATCAGGTTGCAGCCCAGCTTTGCTCTATACCAAAGCAAACCATCCTCTATGGTGTCTGGGCTCAGGCAGCTCTAAGGGCAAAAAGAAAAGAGCCAAGGTCGACACACCAAGATGGAGTTCTCTTCCAGGCAAATGCCAAGGGGGATAAGAGGGCACAGAGCAGTGATTCCAGATGTGTAAGGGAGCTCAGATGTGCCTGCATTTGCATATGGCATTCCAGTTGTGTTCATTCTTAAAAGTCCCCGAGTGTCACCACCTCTCCCAGACCACTCCCTAGCACACACACACCTTCTTTCCTGGTCCTCCAGGCCCACTGCCTCATTCCTTAGCTGGGACCTTCTCAGGACCCTTTTCCCTCTCCGCTCAGTGTCTGTTGCCTCTCTCTTCCAGTGTAACTTTTGCTCTCCTTCAGCTTCAGCCCCTACTCTGTCTCTTTCAGGTAGCTTTTTCTGAGGACTTTAAGCCCTCCATGAGGGTCTGCAGTGAAGAGGGCTTCCTTTCCATAGCCCAGACCTAGAGCCTTGCCATTAGCCATTATCAGGTCAGCTCCTAAAGGCGAGCCATGTTCCATACACCTTTCCTCCCCTCTTTAGTTCGGTGGGCAGCAGAGGGAGGCAAGATCAGGAGAAACATCTCTATTAAGGCAAACTGGACACTTACCACCTACAGAAACAAATATGCTAAGCTCAATGTGAAGCCAGGACTGTGGGGCACAGGTGCTGTCAGGCAGGCAGAGAAAGGAGCTTCCATTCAAAGCTTGCTCTCCATTCACTGAGGGTAAACAAAGTAGATCTGGAGAGGGGATCCAGTTTTGTGAGGCACAAACCTTATACAATTTGGGGATCCGCTCTAAAGAAAAGTGTACAAGATCACAAATATGAATTTTTTATGAAAATTAATATCTAATTAGAATGAGAAAATAAATCACAACAAATACTAGAGGCCAAGCAATTCAGGTTCCTTTCCAGATTTCTTCAGGCATTTTGCCAGCAATGCTTACACAGACGCATTTTCAGAGTGCACCCTGGCCCCTCCCACCCAGAGTAGTCCTCAAGCCCCACAGATTCCCAGCAGGTGGGAGAGCCTGATGCTTCCTGGGCTTTGCAATCAATTCACCTCTTTGGAGAAGACCCAGTGTCCAGCCATCCGTGTAACGATGAACATGACGAATCAACAAAAACCACCTGCCAACCAGTGAACACAGCTCCTATGGCCTAGCCCAGTACCCCCTGGCCCTGAGAGGAGCAGAGCAGCAAGCCCTCCCCAGACTAGGCTGCTGGGCACCCAGGCCAGGCCTTGTTCACAGGAGAGACACTCAGCAAAAGGCATGCGAATGGCTGGATCAAAGAAAGAGAAGAGGCTGGAGGAAGAATTCGTTGGCAGGGATTCATGGCAGAGGTGAGGTCAGACCCAGACAGCTCTCCTTGTGCATTCTATCAAATATTTAAAGAAGAAATAATGCCAATGATCCACGTCTACATTCACTCTTCTAGAAAACAGAAGAGGAGGGCTCGGTTTTATGAAAATGGCAATACCCGATACCAAAGCCAGACAAAGTTATTTCTGGGGGGAAAAGAAAACCGCAAGATTACTCATGAAGTAACCACTGCAAACATACCAGAATGGCTAAAATTTAAAATGCCAAATGTTGGCAAGAATGTGGAGCAGCTGGAAGTCCCACACTGCTGTGGGAGTGTAAAATGGCACAACCACTTGGGAAAACAGTTGAACAGTTTCTAAAAATGTTAAACGTACACTCACCATGCAACCCAATAATTCCACTCGAATATTTATCCAATAGAAATAAAAACACATGTTCACACACATACTTCCATGTGGATGTTCATAGCAGCTTTATTCATAAGAGCCCCAAGTGGAAACAAGGCAAGCATCCATCAACAAGTAAACAAATTGCAATTTGTTTATGTGCATCCCACATAATGGGATGCTATTTGACAATAAAAATGGAAACACTAGCAACAACCTAGGAGGATCCCAAAACCACCATGATGAGTGAAAAAGCCACACAGAGAGAGTATGGGCTAATTCGTACCATTTACCTGAAGCTCTAGCACAGGCAAAACGAATCCGTAGTGACCAAAGCTTCCCAGTGGTTGCTTGGGGCCAGGAGCGGAGGGTAGGATCAGTGCAGAAGGCCTCAAGCAACCCCTGAGAAGTTTTCTGTCACTACAGATTAGTTTTGCCTGTGCTAGAACTTCAGGTAAATGGTACCAATTAGTCCATTAATACAAAAGGCATCAAGGAACTTTCTGGGGTGATAAAAATATATTACATATCAACTCTGGGAGGTGTATGTATTTTTTGTGTGTTTGTATGAATTTGTCAAACTTGTCAAAATGTACAAGTTGATTTAAAAAAATAAAATTAATAAATAAAAATAGTGTGTTTTAGGCTCTACTCTCAAATATTTTGATTTAATATCTAATGCCTGGGTGGGGGGCTCCAGCATTGGTATTTTTAGTAACACTCCCCCTGCTGCTTCCTAGGTAGGACTCAGCTTGGGGAAAGGATGGACAACTTTTGAAAAGCTTAATCAGGTTCTGGCACTGCCCTGGCAAGCCCTGTGTGAACCTGTCCCTGTCTACCTTCCTGGCTGGTCTCAGATCTCTCTGTGCCTCTCGCACTGTGCTGCTGCCAGGCAATGTTGCATGGGTCCCCTCATGCCCTCAGCACCCCAGCTCTCCCCAGCCTGCGATGCTCTGCCCTTCCTGCACAGGGCAGTTGACTTTTGATAGTAAGGGCGGAGCACGCATGTCCTTCCTCAGAAGGCCTCCCCTGACCTGTGAGGTCACCCTCCACTCCAAGAACCCCTCTCTCCCATCACTGTGGTCATTTTCCTACAGTACCTGTGATTTCGTGAAAGAATCTCTGCTTCCACTGCTTCGTTACTCGTTGATGATCCCTCTCCTTGGTTTATAAGTGCCAGGAGAACAGGATCTTTGTCTGCCTTGTTCACTTCAGTACACTACCATCCAAATGACCCCTAGTACATAGTAAGTGCTCAATAAAATTTGACTGAAGAAACAGCTTTACAGTAGAAACTCTGTTAAGTGAAACTGAAGGGTTGGAGCTGGAGATTCGCCATCAACCACTGAAGAAAAAAATCACAGAAAAGGTGAATAATTTCTAAAATGATACCACAGGCAGGCCAAGGAAACTAAATGCATTTTCTTCATTTTTCTTTTTCCTGGCATTTTCATAAACCTTGGCAACCAGCAAAAATTGTCATGAGCTGCTTTGGCTACATCTGTCTAGCTAATGAGTCCCCACCCCTTCTCCCTGGGAACTGTCCTGTGGATCCACAGGCATAAGACCCAGGCAACCTTTTTCTATTCCTTGGCCCTGTCTCCCTGAGCACAGCTGATTGGAGCAGCAGCAGACACCTGACACTAAATGGACCAATCAGATTCTCTGCAGGTGGCTAGCGAGCTAGGCGGGAAGCCAGCCTCTTCCAGTGGAGGAAGGAGGGCTGACCAAGCTAGGCGTGTGGTGCCAAGGGGGAAAAGAGTAAAGCCAATGCCAGAATGAGCAGAGTTAGTCCACAGGACTCTTCTGTTCCAGAACTTTCGTAGGCTCAATCCCATTCCCCCTGCTAGAATTCCACAAGACTCTCTGGACTCTTTCTTAGAAACCATTTATTCTGTTTTATTTTGCTTGTTTTCTTTTCTGCTTGGGCTAGCTTGAATGTTTCTGTTATTTGGTACAAAAAAGTTCATAACTAATCATGCATGTATTAAATTACTGTAATAATAAGACGAAATGGTGCTATAAGAATTTAATTTACGTACATTTTCAATCTGAGCACATATTTACGACTAGAATGTAAAGAGAGGTCCACTTGTGGTTTCCATTAAGCCATTCTGGACTTTCAGGATCTTTTTGTTTTTGCCCCACTGCCCCTCCATCCCCACCCTACCCCTATCTCTGTACTGGGCTTCCAGATACAGGAGGCCCTCAGGAATTTCTGATTTCCTAACCAAAACTGGAGTTAGCAGTGGAGATGCTGATGGAGACATGGGTGACTGTGTGTCCCAGGCCATCTGGGCCATGCATCTGGGACACCAGTGCCCTGTGTCTGCTCAGCACTAATTTGAGCTACGACACCATTTTCCAAGCTGTTGCCAACTTGGGTCACAAGGGAACCTCTCTGGGGGATCAGGGATGGTTGGTATTCAATTTCCCTCCTCCACTTCTCAAGAGCCAAGCTCCCAAGTTCAAAGACATCTATCATGGGGAGTGATGGATTGTATTTCAGAGCAGGTTGGCAGCAGGAGGGAATTGGATTCAGAAACAACCATCTGGCTCTTGCAACTGTGTGCCCTTTGCCCTGCTCAGTGTCAAGTCGGCTGTCACACAATCTGAGTGGCCACAGCAGCAGAACCAACTTTTGTGTCCAGCTCAGACAGGCTTCCTCTGTTCTGGAGGAGCAGAGGTGGTCAGAAAGCCAGTGAGGACCACTCCAGACTGATCGTGGAGGGAGCTATGGCTGAGCACAGTGACATTTTTGAGAGCCTACTATGTACTGCACACTTGGGACACAGACTATAACAGTCAAAATACCTGTCCACCAGGAACATGCATTCATTCATTCACTCATTCATTCAAAAATACCTATTTTTTTTGATACCTCCTAGGCACAGGCACTGAAGCTTGCTTTCTGTTGTGGGAAGCTCTTAGCCTTTGTAAGCACTCTGTCTAGGGTCAGATCCCAGCTTCAACAACTGCTAGCTGTGTGATGTGGGCAAGTCTTACCGGCATGTGCTCCTATATCAACACCTTCCCTCTCTAAGGCTCTGTTTCCTCATCTTTAAATTGGGGATAATAACAACTCATAGAGCTGTGTTGATGGAAATAATGTCTACAAAGTGCTTATGAGTAGTAAGTGCTCACTAATGTTAGCTGTTATTGTTTAGTTGTATCTTTTTTCTTTTACTATTTTTATTATATCCACCCACTCCTTTATTCAGACACAATTCTCTGGCCACTTCTTTTAATTGAACAAATGGTGTGCTATTCTATACCATCCATCTCAAACAGCCATAACAATCATTGATTTTGATACAACAGCTGACACTAATAAGGATTGGTCCTATTTGCATGTGATTTTCCCTGGGGCCCCTGAATTGGGGCTCCTGGGTCGTCCCCGAGCCTCACACACACAGCATCCCAGCACCATCTGCATGGCCAGGAGCTTGACTCTCAGGCTGCATTTTCCATTTTATGAGCAGATTGGGAGGCAGCAAGTGCAAGCACCAGTTTTTAGGATACCTGGGGAGAGATTGTGTCTTTTTACTGCTTAGCACAGAGATGAAGAGGCAACCAATCAATGAGCACCAGGCAATGACAGCACTTGCTGCTGACAAGCAATGTCACTCTCTATTGTGTTTTCAAAAACTCTTTGGGGTGGCAAGGCTCAGAAAGACACCGAGTTATGTCTAACAGGAAAAGCTTAGAGAAGCAAGGAATTTTTAGAGGGTATGTTTCGGCCATTCCTCATGATGAATTCTAAAGAAGAAAGACCAAGAAAAAACTTGGAGAGGTTCCTTACCCTCAAGGGCCTCTCATGTAGGTGCTCAAAACATAAATAAATAAAATAATCAAGGAAAAATGCAAAATAATTTTTTAACTCTGGATATACTTGTGTATACACATGTGCATGTACCTGAAAGAAACAATGAGAAAAGAGCAAATGGTAAACCCATGCTAAATACACAACACATTAGTTCACATTTATGGAGTGGTCTATTGTGCCAGACACTTCTGTGTACATTCCTTCATCTAATTGCCACAACATAATAATGTATGTAAACACTTAACAATGCCTGGCACCTGGAATTGTTGTTTCTATCATCATCCCTGTCTCCAGATGAGGAAACTGAGGCTCAAAGATGTAAAATGACCTTGCACTTACTTTTTAATGACAAAACCAGGTCTCAAACCTGGTGTGTGTGTGCTTTCTAATCTAAGGATAAAAGCAACAGACAACATCCATTTCTCCAGCACCCCTCAGTGCCACATACTATAGCAGGCACTATGGCATGTTCACTCACTAAATCCTATTTCCCTCTCTTAGTTTACAGATTAGAACACAGGCACATGGGGACTCAAATAGCTTCTCCCAGGGTCAGTGAGGAAAGCATGGAGCTGAATCTCTATATGGGTGTGTGTATTTCAAAGCCTTCCTTCCTGGGACAGTTCATTCTCTGACTCAGGGTGTAGGGTGGTAACAGCATGATTTCTGTGCCCTCAGAGCCACTGGCCATATACATGTACTTTGTCAGGAACAAATGTCAGAAGGCCTACTCAGGAGTGGCTGCTTTGGACAGCTGGACAGTCATAAGACCCCAACCCACTATCCTGTGCCTTGAAGGACATCAAAGTTCCACAACCGCTGAAGAAAAATGGCTTTTGTTCCAGAACCAGAGAGAAAAGGGAGGCCTCCTGGGTAAAGATAAGAAAGGCTTCATTTTCTGCCCTGGGTCTTCCCTCCTCCACACCATGTGTGATTTTGTCTTCAGGTACCTCCCTGGCTGCTAGATATTCTCATGCCAACTGGGATGTGGTCCAGTCAGGTAGGGCTACAACTGGCCATTTGGGACCTCTCCTGCTTTTTACCATCAAGGTTGCAACTGCCTCCAAGAATGACTTTCCCTTCCCTTTGACAATGTGTGGGGCCCGGCCAACTCCACACTTCACTGCTTGCCAGTGACAATAGTAGCAACCACAGTATAGCCCCCAAACCCCCAGGGTGAAAGAAGAGGCAGCCATCACCTTGAATTTCAACCCCATAGTACCCTGTGAGCTAGAGAATCAGACTTGAGAAAATGTCCTTTGAAGACCCCCGGTTGGGAAGGAAGGACCAGACATTGTCTTGTCTACTGAAAGGGAAATGCCAGACTATTGTTTATCTGCATCTTGGCAGGACGCACCATCCTTATGGCCTCTCATTATTCCCACTTTCCGGATGACAAAACAGAGGTAACTAATTTTCCCAGGGCCACTGCTAGTCAGTGACTGAGCCCAGGCAAGCCCCACTCCAAATCCCCCATTCTTTTCTCAGTACTACTGAACTATCTAGATGTTCCACAATTCAGCCTGTCAACTCTCCTCTGCCATGCCTTTTATTTCAGTAAATACTCTATTTGTATTCCCCTGGGAATTGCACTCTGAAGGGAGAGTTGTTTGATGGAGGCATGCTGCATACCCACGACACCACTTTCCTTCTGTAAGGAGGGTGATGTAATCGTGCACTATCTCACAGATACGTGCAGAAGGTCAGCCCCTCCTGGCACTCCACAAAGGAATTCCTGGTGGGGAGAAGGGCTGCAGCTACACATCTACACTTCTGAGCCAGGAATTTCTGCCTTTGTGTCTGTGGGTGTATTAATTAATCATTCCTTTAACACCAGCTGTGTCTACACGCATTACTAGAACGGTCAATTCCATTCTTAAAAATAAGCCAATTTAAACCAATGATTTGATGGATTTTTAAAAACTAAGTTAGTTAAATCTTGCCTCAAAATAGAATCGATCTTAAGAACAGAGAACTGGTGAATTTTTGAAAGCAAAATATCATTCATTTGTTCATGTATTCATTCATTTAACAAGTGATTGACAGGGGCTGGGCTGGTACCGTGGGGCGTGGA
The DNA here is from genome assembly GCF_018350155.1 of Leopardus geoffroyi. NCBI lineage: Eukaryota > Metazoa > Chordata > Mammalia > Carnivora > Felidae > Leopardus > Leopardus geoffroyi. The sequence goes on along the minus strand of NC_059335.1, from coordinate 23,328,447 downwards.
TCCCAGACAACTTGTCCCAAAGCCTCTAGGTCTAATGTGGGGAAGAAGGAGAGAAACCCATCACACAGGCAAAGAAATGCTCCTTGTTCTCACCTTAATCTCTAGATGGCAGTAAAAATAAATAAGCGCCCATCCTACAGTGAATAAAAGAGAAGTCTGTTCAATTAGCAAACCCAGGGAACCTTGGCAGTAGAGGCTGGGGGCACCTTTGGGTTTGCCATCGGTTGGTTGCCCAGGTCATTGGAACAGTAGCCTGCTCTAGGGAGTGGAGAGAGAGGACCCAGATCAGCATCACCAGGGAAATGCAATGGGTGGTTGCTTTCTTGCACGGAATAGGCAGCTCTTAATTGCAATCCTACATCCAGAGCATGTGGTGGCACGGACAAGGTTCACTGTGTGTAAAGAAAGAGCTTTGTAAGAGTTCTCACCTGTCTAGCCTATGTGACAGATTTAACTAGTGAAGAGAATGGACTGTTTTCAGGGACTAATTACATGATGAAGCTGTTGATGTTACAAATCACTCTCAGCTGTTATCAGAGCTGCCTCCTGCTGTCCCCCACAAGGCCCAGCCCTGTTCACAGCCCTGGGGACCCTGTGCACAGAGCCAGCAGCCAGACCCCTCGGCTCACACCTGGGCTTTGCCCCTTACAGACTGTGAGATTGTGGTCACAGTTACCTAACACTACCTAACACAGACTCTGTGTTCTCTTCTGTAAGGTGGGGCTAGAGCCCATCTCCTAAGACTGAGGCCAATCAAGCATTTTGGGACATGGTAAGTGCTTAGCAAATGCTACTGTCACCATCATTTAACAATCAATCACACAAGCCTAGGATGGATGTGAATTGTCTGTGCAGCAGTCAAGTGCAGTGACTGGAGCCCTGCTGGATGAGGCACAAAGAGGGAGGGAAGAGAGGGTCTTGGGCCTCTGGGGGACGACATCACATCTTGTGGTCCATATTCCTGAACATTCCCATACTTAAGGAGTGGGGCCTCTAGAGGAAGGAAGATTCCAGGTCTGTCTGTCTTCATGTCCCTCTTTACCCCTCTCCTCATTCTGGTGGAAACATGGTCTTCTCACCTGGAGAGTCCCATATCAGAGGGGAACCCCCTTATCCCTGAGCCTAGAAGGATGTGCTGGACAAAGTTGCTGCTTTTGAGCAAGTCCTGCATTGTAGCTCCCATTTAGGCCTATGTGTAAAAGTGACCATCCCTCTTGGGTGCACACTTGGTGTTGCACCTCCTTGATGTGCTCTGGGATTCTCAGGCCAGCTCTTTCTGGATTCCTATGAGGCTCCATCCCTGGCAGCTTACGCTGCAAGGCGGCTTGTCAAGACAGCTTGACTTAGCACCACTGTCCCAAAGGTGTACTCTCTGGAGCAAGGCCTTCTGTGTCTCCCCTCTCTGCACCCTTGGCAGCTGTAGTTCAAGGCAGGGCCTACATTCAGTGCCCAAAGTGTGGAACCAAGCACACACAACAGTCTAAGACTCTTCACTTAAAGTTCCTAAGGTTCTGTCTCCAACCTCAGAAATGTCCCATCCTCTTCAACATGGGGCTCCCCAAAGTCAAACACTGCATCACCACAGGGTCCAATTCCATTTCGTTGCTCCCTCAGCACAGCTGCAATTAATAAACATCCCACTGGCTGTGTGATTCCAGGCTGGGAGCACACAGCATCCTGGAAATGACCCTTGGTGGGGAATCTGTCATTGTCAGCCTGGCTTCTCTTCCTTCAGCCCTATGCCCCAGCTGACTTGGGAAGCATGGCCTGCCCTGTCTGCAGAGCTTCTTCTATCACCTCCCCCAATACCCAGAAGCTGGCCTCCTCCCATAGCCACCTTTGGAAAACCTGGCCCCATGGAGTAAGCTCCCAGGGAAAAACTGGGGCTTGGGTTTCAGTGTAACTATGCCCCCAATTCCTGGTCAGGGCAGCATTCTGTCCCTACCTAGGGTGGCACATCACAGATATGAGGTCCACAGAGAAAAGCCAGTGGTTCTGGAATCTTGACCTGGCTCTGACCTGTGTCCTATGTGACCCTGGACAAAACTCAGATGCTTTCTGAGTCTTGGGGCTGTGTTCCTTTATTCATATTGGGAAGTCACATGGCCTATGGGTTCATATTTCATGTCCATCACTTTTCTTGGTTAGGGCACATAAGGAGTCAGCAGACAAACACCAAGGCAGCCAAATAATGAACCAGAACATTTTGGATGGTGACAAAGCCCATGAAGAACACAGAACAGCTAGGGTAGTCAGGGGAGCCATCCTGAAGAGGTGATGCCAAATCTTTGCCAGAATGATAGAGAAAGTCAGCCAAGAAAAGGTCTGAACCATTGTTTTCTAAGCAGAAAGAACGGCAAGTGCAAAGGCCCTGAGGCAGGAATGAGGTCAGCATGGTCTGGAGACTAAGAGAAACTGAGTGGCCAGAGCGTTGTGGACAAGGAGAAGAGAGTGGAAGAAGCCAGAACACATAAAGCCTGTAAAGCCACAAAAGGAGTTTCAGCTTTAGGCTAAGTATGTATAACAGAGGGACGTGGTCTGATACAGGATGTAAAATATCTCTCAGCTACAGTATGGGTATTGGTAGTGGAGGTAGCAGGTATAGAAACAGATAGCTGATTCAAGAAACTGTTGCAAGAAAGGATGGAGGCTTGGGTTGTAGGTGGTGGCTGTGGGGATGGAGGGAGGTGGACAGTTCCAGAGTGGGGCCTGTGGGAGAGGGGAATGGGCATGTGGAATGAGGTGAGGAGCAATCTAGGGCACCCCAGGGGTCCAGCATGAGCAACTGGCAAGCAGGCCAGCCCTTTCTCATCTGGGATCAGCTTGCAAGGAGGTGACCTCCACCACTTGTCACAGTGTCCAGGCCCCAGTGCGAAATTTCCCAGGTGGAGTGAGCACTGATGAGAAATCATGCTTATTCAAGTTCCCTGGCTGCCAGTTTTTCTGTCTTTTCAGAAAATAGTCATTGCCTTCCCTCCTTTTCTTTTATTGCCAGGAGGGATGCATCCCTATGAGAGCCCAAATGCATGGGGTTGTAACATGCTCCTGCTTTCTATGCATTGCTAGAATGCTGAATAGTCTCTATGAACATGAATTAATGGTCTTGTCAGCAGCGACGATATTTACAGAGTATACTGTTACATTATAAGAAGAAATGGAGAGCAAGGATGTGTCAGCTCTGAGCAAGCAGAGGGACACCTTGAGGACCTGGAGGCTGGGAAACCACTTTCCCTCTGCTGAGCCCTGTGCAGCACCCACCGTCAGGCAGACTGAATAGCCTGCTGGATGCTGTCCTCTGTGGAGAATGGGGAGGAAAGACACTGTGATACCATGCTGATACAGCAGACATTTTCTTGAACCACAAGAGAGGAAACCAAAGGCCCAGGGAGCCCCACACCTGGGCAGCAGATGGGCCCTCCATGGAGCAGACTCAGCATCAGCAGCCTCTTTGCCCTTTAGGGCATTTCCTGTGAATGGAGGCTGCTTTGGCTCAGATGCTTTCTCCTTGAGGCTGCTCTGGGCTTGCTCTGAAGGCCCCAGATTGGATTTAGCACACATGAGAGCTGGAAAAGAGCTGCTTTACAAAGTGGCGAGCACCCCATCACTGGAGGCTGGATGCAACAAGGAAGATTCTGGGCTGTACCTGGAGTTGCTGCCTTCCTTGGACAGCCACACATTGGGCATTCCCTTATGCCATCCTAGGCTAAGAGCTGGGGATGCAGGGGGTAACAGGAGTCTCTGCCTTCAGTCATGGGAGAGAAAGAAAATAAACAAGGTAAAAATAAATAAACAAGATAAGTACCCTAAAAAAAACAAAAGAGGGGCACCTGGGTGGCTCAGTTGGTTAAGCGTCCAACTTCAGCTCAGGTCATGATCTCATGGTTCATGAGTTAGGACCCCGCATCGGGCTCTGTGCTGACAGCTCACAGCCTGGAGCCTGCTTCAGACTCTGTCTCCCTCTCTCTGCCCCTTCCCTGCTTATGCTCTGTCTCTGTCTCTCAAAAATAAACAAACATTGAAAAATAATTAAAAAAAAAAAAAAAGAGCCTGCTGTCACAGAGGCTGTGGGGCAGGGGTGGGCATTCAATAACTGGGTGGACAGGGAGCAGAGGCCTGCTTGCTGCAAAGGAGTGGCTCCAGGAAGACCTGGACAAATGCCCTCCTCCCAGAGGGTCAGCTGCTGCTTGAGATGGCACATTCGACCATGATTTCCAAAGTCTCATGTTCAGTAATGACAATGTCAGTGTCCTCACCTGGGGACCCAAGGCCTGGCAGGAAGCTCAGAAGGTGGGCTCTCAGCCTGTAGCTGGCTGGGGTGTGGGGTGTGGGAGTGAAGCTTCAGCCTCCCCCAGCCAAAAAGCATGGGAGGGGCCTTACACTCTCAGGGAATTAGATGCTGCCCCCAGCATCTCCCACTCATCTCCCTTACCCCCTCCCCACTGTCACTGCCAGTTCTCACACTGGCAACATACTGGATTCTTATTTTAGATACTGTGACAATTCTTAAAATAGCCACCAAAGAGAGAAAAGGTGAGTTTTCCCCCATGGGCACTGGTGGGAAGGCCATAGCAGGGCCATTGTGTCCCCCTCGTTCCTGTAATACAAGTGGACTTTTCAGATGGAAAGTCTAAGAACTGCTCCAGGACCTCATGAAGCCCCTGCATGTGACCATGCTGGCAGAAAGTGCCAAAGAAAAACAACAAAGTGGAATATTTTTAAATGCCTTAAAATGACAGAGAATGGATGGAGTTTAACAATTTTGTCAGGAGGAAGGCTCTTAGTTCAGAAGCTGACACAGATAATGTTTGGAATCACAGGAGTCAAATTGATCCCTTCAAGTTCACATTCATGATAAGCACACCCAGAAATGGAGGCCACAGTACACACCCAGGGACTTTAAAACTTTTAAAACATAGGTTGGGTTTGAGCCAACAGAAATGGCTTTGTCTCACTGGGGACAAGCAGCCCTCTCTCCAGGAAAGAGGGACATTAGCATTCCTCAGCCACATGACCAGTGTCAGGACTCTGGTCAGGAATCCACTGGCTCTGGGAACCCATCTACCTGTGGACAGATTGTGAGGCCACTAGCCAATACATACTTAAAAGACTCATTTCTCCTGACTGAGGATCAGGGCAAAAACCAGGCATTAAACCAAGCTAGTGCTACCCCTCAGCTGCTGAGCTGAAAGATGGCAGTGGAGACACCACTTCCTCAGAGCCCAAGGGCACTGTATTAGTTTTCTATTGCTTGTAACAAAATGCCTCAAACCCAGCAGCTCAAAATAATACATTTATCATCTCACATTTTCCATGGGTCAGGAATCTGGGCACTTCTTAGCTGAGTCCTCTGCTCAGGGTCTCACAGGCTGTAATTAAGGTGCTGGTTGGGCTGTGATCTCCTCTGGAACTTGTGTTCTTCAAGCTCATTCAATTTGCTGCCAGAATTCAGTTCTCTGAGGTTGTAGGACTGAGGTCCCCATTTTCTTGCTAGTCATTATCTAGCTGGGACCACTGTCAGCAACCAGGGATGCTCTCAGCTCCCTGCCCTATGGACCCTATAGTCAGCTCACAATATTGATATCTGCCTTCTTTCAGCCCAGCAGGGATCTCTCCAAACTCTCTATCACTGACCTCTAGACCCAGACTTAAAGGACTCATGTGATTAGGTCAAGACCACTAAGATACTCTCCTATTTGTTAAGCCAACTGATTAATAACCTTAATCACATCTGCAAAACCTCTTAGTCATGCACCCTAACAACAACAGGAATAATAATCCATCATATTACAGCATCTGCCACACTCAAGGGGAGGCAATCATACAAGGCGTGTACACAAGGGGGTGAGAATCTTGGTGGCCACCCTGGATTTCTGCCACCACAGGCACACAAGACCACAGCCATGGCAGTCCAGCTACACTCTGGCCACTGCATGACCCTTGGCAGCCTCACACCAGCCTATTTATAGACTACCAGGGCCACAGGGCCACAGGGAACTTGCTCTAGTCATCTCATCAGTGACAGAAATCAGGAAAAAAGGTAATTTCCCTACCGCAACATGGTGTTTGAGGACCTCTCAACTAACTGGATTTTCTTCAAGGATCCGAAAGCCAAAATTCTCCTAACCCCAAAAGTCTTTTCATCACTAGGGTAAGAGTACATGATCCAAAGTCAGCTGGGTTGCCTAACAGCTGTTGGCCTTGGGCAGATTGCTTAGCTTCTCTGAGCCTTTGTTTTCTTATAAAACAGGGACAAGATTTGCCTTACTTCATAGAACTATTGTATTAATCCATTTCAGACACTTAGTGTGATGACTGACACAGAGCAAGCAGCTGACACATGTGATATGGTGTTCTCCATCAAGTTTCTAGGGAGGTTTGGGTGTGTGTGTGTGTGTGTGTATGCACATGTGTGTGCACACGTGTGTGCATTAATGTGTATGCACATTCATGTATGTGAGTATGCATATAGTTGGGAAAGTATAAGGTCCGGACTAAAGAGGCCTAACATCAGACTCAGTCAGTTAAGAAGGTGCCTGGTAAATATTTTCTCCTATTCCCTTGGTGGCAACCACCATTCTACTGTCTGCTTGTATAAGTTTGACGATTTTAGATTCCACGTATTAGATCATGCAGTATTTGCGGGAAGGGGACGTGGGGAAATGTTGGTCAAAGGGTACATAGTTTCAGTTATGCAAGATAATAAGTACTGTGGGTGGAATGTATACCAATGCGACTACAGTTAACAGTACTGTATTATATACTTGAAATTGTTAACAGTATTGTCTTATATACTTAAAACTTGTTAAGAGGGGAGATTTTAAGTGTTCTCAACACACATACACACACATACAAAGAAGGCATCTGGATAACTGGTATGGGCAAGGTCCTTCCACTCTCAGGACTTCAGTTTCCCCATCTGAAAAATGTAGATTGTCTTTAAGAGCACTAGCATTTCTGAACGTACACCATCCCATGTGGAGAACTTCCAGAATTTTCTTTGGCTCTTTTTGGATTTGATTGTTTACATACTTTGTACACATATATTGTATTAGGGTTTTCCAGAGAAACAGAACCAATAGGATGGTTCTCTCCCTCTTTCTAAGGAATATACACATATATATATACATATATACATATATATATATATATATACACATACACATGTACACACATATGTATTATAAGGAATACATATTCGTATACAATATAAATAAGGAATACATATATTATGTACAATACACAATAGATGTGTATATATATATATATATATATACATTCTATTGGCTCACAGTTATGGAGACTGAGAAGTCCAGATCCAGGAGAGCCAATGGTTAAATTCCAGTCCAAGTCTGAAGGCAGAGGATACCAGTGTTCCAGCTGGAAGACAGGCCAAGAGCAAGAATTCTTTCTCACTCAGCCTTGTGTTCTGTTGAGCCATTCAGTGACTGGGTGAGGCCCACCCACCCTGGGGAAGGCCACCTGCTTACTCACTGTGCCAATTCAAATGTTAACCTCACCCAGAAGCACCCTCAGAGACACACCCAGAATAATGTTTGACCAGATATCTAGGTGCCCTATGGCCAAGTTAAGTTGACAAATAAAATTAGCCATTACATATACTTTATGCATATTTGGATAAATAAAAAGCACAACTGTTTAAAGATTAAAAATAGGAAAGTGCACTCAGTCACATTCAAGGACACTGCACTTGACAGGAAGGTGATCTTTAATGTGAAAGGCCACTCTTCACCCTTTCTACCTCTCTCCTCAAGATCTTTATTCTCTTGAGTTGTAAGGTTCTTGAGTCTTCCGATCCAATCCTCCCCAGTGAAGAGACCAGACGTGATCCCAGACTGTAACACATTGTAGCTTTTAACTGTTCAGCCAGAGTTTCTGATTCAGCACATTTTAATCCATTTTATTTGCTAAGATCAGGAAGATGTCATCTGTAATAATCCCAGCTGACCTCCCAAAGTCAGGCTGATAAAAATATTAATGTCAGCTTCTTGCAGCCTGGCAGAGGGCAGCACCCAGCTTGACAAGCAAACAATGGCTCAGAGCTGTCTGTGGGAGGCTGATGAACCTGTAGTAATGAAGAGCTTCATCAGTGAAAGCCACCCTCCAGGCGGAGACACTGCGGGCTGGAGTTTTGCCAAAAGCTCAGCCACTTTCCTGGTGAGACCCTCTTGTCTATCTGTGAGGCTGAGGCATGCCAATTAGAAGGGTCTGGGGGATGATTCACCCCCCTTAGTGGTGTGCTTCAGGTTTGGTGCTAAGATCACCCAAGCTTGCTCCTAACTTCTCCCTGCCAATGTGTCCTCCTCCTACCATCCATCAGGTATTTCCAGCTGTGACACCGAGGCATTGACCCCTCAGAGCACAACAAGCAATTCCAAGTAGGAATGAAAGGTTGTTTCTAAGGGTCATAGCCTCATGATCCCTGGCCTCACTCAACCCAGGAGTGTGTTTATTTGGTCACATTTCTTGGCACTTACAGCTTCTTTTTTTTTTTTTTAATTTTTTTTTCAACATTTATTTATTTTTGGGACAGAGAGAGACAGAGCATGAACGGGGGAGGGACAGAGAGAGAGGGAGACACAGAATCGGAAACAGGCTCCAGGTTCTGAGCCATCAGCCCAGAGCCCGACGCGGGGCTCGAACTCACGGACCGCGAGATCGTGACCTGGCTGAAGTTGGACGCTTAACCGACTGCGCCACCCAGGCGCCCCTACACTTACAGCTTCTTAAAAGACAATTGCCAGGTGGGGCTTGTGCAGCTCACAATTCAAGCAGTTTGGCACTGCTACGTAACTCATATCCCTCTATGAATATTTATGCTTTTCATCTGGCCACTACAAGCTCTGAGTTTGTTGCTCCTGATTTAACTTGAACCATGCTAGAGAGAGGCAGGTGTTAACATGCTAACATCACTGATGCTTGTCACTTGCCTAGGCCTGTGCTGCACAGCTGGGCTCTGGACTCCTGCTCCAGTGCTCACTGCTTTACCCCTCCCAATTCGATCTCTTGCCCTTAGTCATGAGGTGACCCCAGCCTGGCTCCTTCTGTTGGGAATGAGGAAGATCCCTGCTAGTCCCATACAGGGAGCAGCAAACCCAACCAGAGTCTCTTCACACTCCAAAGACAGGAAAACCCTTCACCTTGCTCAAAAGAGAAATGTGGTCTGAAAAGAGAGGATTTATTTGGAAAAGTTAGCAGCTCATGCAATGGCTCTGACTTCATGCTGGTCATGGGCGGTGGGTGCAGTGACCTAATGAGCATGCGACATATGATACATCTTCCTCCCTGCAAGGATGAGGCACTCCAGACAGAGTCACTGCATCCTCAGACCCCCCCGCAGCCAAACTGCACCACCAAGGCAGTGTGCTTTGCTCATGCAGCCCCTAGGCACCACCCATCCGTGCAGCCTGAGCACTAATTGGAGACTTCAGAACTGCTGAAGCAGGCCAAGGGCTGCTTCTTGCTAAACGCCAAAATGTAAAGTTCAAGGAGGTGGACACCCGCATTGGCAGGTTTTTTGTTTTAAACAAAATTAGCGAGCAGAATAAAACACTCATCAAGGAGGTCGTGCAGCAGAGTAGAGCAAGCTGTCAGGGACTTTCCTGTTGCTGTGAGCGATGGAGGAGATGGAATGGTCTGAGGTGGGAGGTTCTCAGATCCAGGGTTGAGGGTTGAAGGAAAGGCACAGAGAGAAATGGCACTTTTCACGTGGCCTGGAGCTTTGTAGACAACAGGGGAAAAGGAGGGGGAGGAAAAGAAATAATGAGGTCAGAAGAAGAGGCAAAAAGGAGACAGGAAGGGGAAAGGATGTGGGAAGCATCCAAGGAGCCATGCACCTGCCCTGCCTGAGGTCCAAAAAGACATTCTTCCACCTTGTCAGCAGCAGACCTGCCAGTGTGGCACCCCGGGGGGTGGGGGACTCTGTGGGAGGCAGAGGGGGGTGTCAGGAGCTCAGTCAGATCTGGGGCAAGTCACTGATCTCTGCCTTCACTTCCTCTCTTTATCTGAAGGCTGACAGCAATAGCATATGCGTCCTGGAAGATTCAATGAGGTGGCAGTTGCCACATGCTTAGCATGGGACTGGCTCCTAGTTACATACACAGTAACTGCTAGCTTTTGATAACGTCTTGTGTCAGATGTGGCATAAAGCCTTGTGTCCCTGGAGGCCTCCACTCTTGCTGGGATGCAGCTCCCTCAGGCATCAGGTATTCCCAGTGCTGGTGCACAGTGCTCCTGAGCAGTGGCCACACAAGCTCAGGCTGCTTTCCCACCTCTGCCGGCAAACCACACCCTTCCCCCAACACATAAGATAGAAGAGCTGGGGTGGAAAGGGAGAGAGCCGCCACTCCTGGAGCACAAGCCAACCATGCCCTGGTCCCTGCATGACCTGTCATGCTGGCATAAGGGACCAGAGACATGTGAATCCTTACCCAAGCCAGCCTGGTTTGCACCTGCACTGGCTGCTAGTGGGATGATTAATGCTTCCTGCTTGGCAGCATAACTCCTTGATTTGAGTTTTCCTTGAAATTGGAAGGGGCGCTTGGATAAACGTCGAAGGCCCTGCTGCCTGGAAGTGCTCTGGGAGGAAGACTGGCCTCCCTGTCCTAAATGGTGACACAGAGTCACAGGGTGTCCAGGCATGAAGGGACCTCACAGGGGGAAAGGCAGTGTGTCTCAGAGGCAACCACTGTGAGTTCTGGAGCCTTGATGCCATGTAAGACCCAAGGACATTTTCATAACTCTGCAGAGTGAGTGATAACAAGAAATACCGGATTCATGTGTGAGCTTGACTTTCCCATCAGCAAGATGGTAGAGGCAGGGGTTTAAGCTGATTTAAAGAAAATTAAGAATTGTTACATTTATTGTGTTCTTGTGATTGAGAGCTATGGTTCATACCTGCTGCACATCCAACCTCTCCTCTGTCCCTCTGCAGCCCCTTCAGTCCAGTGTGGAAGGAGCCAAGGTCACCTCGCTGGTCTACACACATTCTCTCCCTCTCCTCCAGCTCATTCTCCACGTGACAGCCACAGTGGGAATGTAAAATGCACATGTGATCATGGGTCGCCCTTGATAGAACCACAGAGGTCCCCTGCTGCTCTCCTGGCATATAGACCCGCCACTGACAGCCCTACCAGACCCTCTGCCACTCCCCACCTCCTTTGCTCATGCTCTGGAAGTCACCATCACCATCATCGTTGTCCTTGTCATCGCCATCATTATCATCATCATTATTGTCATCATTGTCACCACCGTCATGATCCTTGTCACATCATCACCATCATGATCCTTGTCATTGTTGTCATCCTCACTGTCATCGTCAACATCATCATCATTGTCATCGTCATTGTCACCATCATCATCGTCACCGTCATCGTTGTCATCATCACCATTGTTATCATCGTCATCGTCACCATCATCGTTGTTGCTGTCAGCAGCAACAGCAGCAACATGTACTGAGCTCTCACCATGTGCCAGATAAACTTCTACATATTTTATCAACTTGTTCAGTCCCCACCCCTATGAGTAGTTTCCATGTCCGTCCTCATTATGCTGATGAGGACAATGAAGCACAGAGAAGTTAGGTGACTTGCCAGGGATCACCCATCTAGGAGCTCCAAACCTGGTCCCACCCCATCTTTTCCACCTCAGTGAGTGGCACCACCAGACACTCAGCCCTCAAAGCCAGAAATGCAGGAAACCCATCCTTGATCCCTTTCTTTATGTCACTCCCCACCTATACTCCAACAATAAGGCCTTGTAGGTATTACCTTCAAAATGCCTCAGATCCACACCCACCTCCCATGCACTGCCCACAGCATTGGCCCAAGTACCAATCGCCTCTCACTGGAATGACTCCAGAAGTTTCCTTGCTGACTTGTTGGCTCTGACGCACCTCCTGCATGCAGCTTGTCTCCCTCTTACCTTGCTTTCTCCCTTCCTCCCTCCTTGTTGCCCACCTTCCTCCCTTCCTTCCTTCTTTCTCCAACCCCTACTTTTCCTTTGTTTCTGTCTGTTTTACAATGTATATTTTATTGCTAGGAGGTAGTTTGTCATTCATAGTTCCCAAGCGGAGGAGGCACATTACACCGCACAGAGCCATCCAGGGAAGCACCAGGGTCAGTAAGGAGACAGAGGCCGTAGGGGGATTCTGTGGCAAGGAACAGGTGAGGCAGGGTAAGCAGGTTAGGATTGGCAGGTTTGGATAACTATGGTGGCCTCTGGGGCACAGGGCTGTATCAGATGCCTGGCACCTGGCCCTGGGGTGATGAGGACAGGGGGACAGCAGCAGGAAAAGAGCCTGAGAGAGGAGGTGGCTGGGCACTGAAGGGGTTTGTATAGGAAAGGTGAACTCACAGGTGAGAAGTACTATCTCTAGGAATGGGCATTCCCTCCAGGTCAGCAAGGCCCCCAAATGTCAAAGTGTTAGAAATCTAGAAAATAAAAAAGGCATGCTTAATACTTCTTCCTCCCTTCCTTCACTCTTTACTTCTGAACATTTTTTAAAGGAAATGACATGGCCTGGGTAGAGCTAAAGCCCAAGTTGTCCCATTCTCTGAAGAACTGTTTTCATTCTCCATCACAATGTTTGCATCTCCTTAAATTTGTATAAATGGCATCGTAAGTATGCGATGTGTGTGTGCATTTGTGTGTGTGTGTGTGTGTGTGTGTGTGTGTGTAGAACGTTCAAAATACACTTAAAGAGAGTGCCAAAAGATGAAAATAGACAGGAAATGAGTAAAACAAAGTTCAACTGAAAAATGTTCTCCAAAATTAAAGAAAGACTTGAGTCTACAAACTGGAAGGAAAGGGTAGCATGAGACAGAATAAATCCACACCTGGGCACCTCGTGGTGAAACTATATAGCATCATGAATAAGGAGAAAGATTTTAAAGGCCATCCAAGGGAAAAGAATAACCACAAAGTAGGGGCACCTGGGTGGCTCAGTCGGTTGAGGATCCAACTCTTGATTCCTGGTCAGGTCATGATCTCATGGTCCCAGGGATTGAGCCCCGAGTTGGGTTCTGAGTTGACAGCACGAAGCCTGCTTGGGATTTTCTCTCGCCCTCTCTCTCTCTGCCCCTCATCCCTGCTCACAGACACACACACACACACACACACACACACACACACACACAAAATAAATAAACATTAGAAAAAAAGAATATCCACAAAATAGTGACTGCTGATTTGTCTTGAAATATTTGCCCTAAACAGTATGATAATATCTGCAGAAACCCAAAGGAAAATTAAAGTCAAGTTAGAATTCCCTGCCCATATAAACATTTTAAATGTAAAAAGTTTACTACCGACCTACACTTGCTTAAAAAAACAAAACAACAACAAAAAAAAAACCCCACTACTAACAGATATGCTTCCACCCAAGGAAACATGAATCCAGAGGGAAGAAGGGGAAAGGGAGAATAACAGTGAACACAAAAATTGATAGAATATGTGTGATGGTTACTGCAGGTGTCCACTTTACTGGATCCCAGGATGCCCAGATATTTGGTTAAACATTAGTTCTAGGTGTATCTGCAAGAGTGTTTCTGGATGAGATTAGTGTTTGAATTGGTAGATTGAGTAAAGCAGATTGACATCCGCAATGCAGGTGGGCCTCATCCAGGCAATCGAGGTCCAGAATAGAACAAAAATACAGAGGAATATAAAATGTGCCCTCCCTGAGTGATTATTTGAGGTAGGAGATCAGTGCCATCTTGTTCTTGGAATGAAAGTTACCCTACCAGCTCTCCTAAGTCTCCAGTTTGCAGATGGCAGATTATGGGACTTCTCAGCCTCCATAATTGTGTGAGCCAATTCCTTATAATATATATCTATATATACCTTGAGATGTGGCTGTAGCAATAGATAGATATTCTATTGGTTCTGTTCCCTGGGCAATGCTGACTAATACAATATGTGTAATTTATCACTTATTTTAAAATCTATTTTTCCTAAAAGAAGATAGAACAAAGACTAGGAAGAGGGGATGGGATTTCCCATGAAGAGTTAAAGCATATTATAGTCTTAACATGTAAGAAAAGGAACACACAATTTTCTTCAGAAAATTTACATATATATTTTTTCATATATATGTATATAGGACACAAATTTAGGAACACACACACACACTTTGTTGTTTTTACCAAAAAAAATGGGATCATTAAAAAGCTTCAACTTTTTTCCCATGACACATGTTGGTGTATCTCTGTTTCTACTGCATTCTCCCAACATGGATACTCTGGAGCTTACACAGCAGTTGCTTGTTGAAGAATAGGTGAGACCTTTCCAATGTAATAAGTCATGCTTTAAAGGCACCTAGGTGGCTCAGTCTGTTAAACATCTGATTCTTGATTTCAGCTAAGGTCACGATCTAATGGTTCCTGAGTTAGAGCATAGAGTAAGGCTCAGTGATGACAGTGAGGAGCCTGTTTGGGATTCTCTCTCTGCCCTTTCCCCGCCCTTTCAAAATAAATCAATAAACTTAAAAAAAAAAACATCCTTGTGCATGTGTTTTCCACATTTTGAAGACACAGATTCATATTACATTCACAGTGAGATTTGCTTGTGGAGCAACACGTGGTAAGTGAACATAACTGGTCATCAGCAACTGAACATCCTCAAAGATTTGGCATTTTCTGCTCTCAGGAAAATACACATCCCCTAGGGGAAATTGCATGCCTTATTGGCACTCCTAAATTTGGATTCTCCTGAATGCATAGGCTTTCCATGACAATGGTCAGAAACTGCAGCCAGGCAGCTGCAAATGTTGCACAGAGAAATTCTGTTTAACTCATTCAGTTTAACCTTTTTAGAAACTGTTTACCCACACATAGAAATCCAGACTGCCATCTTCCCTTGGAAGACTGTGCTTCTCAGCAGAACCACAGCCCTGGAATTTTTTGTGAGCCACTGGCCACAGGGCAGAGCTGACATTGGCTGCTCCTAGAGAAAAACCTTGCTTGCTTGCTTGCTTACTAGCCAGGCCAGTAGGCATCTGAGTGTGCCAATGCCTTGGGGTTTTTGTATTCATAACTGTTTTTATTTGAGTATTTTCAAGCCTAGTCTCTGGAAATAGCTACCATAAAACAGTGGATGAGGTCTTCCAGATCTCTTCTTTGGGAAGAAGCTCACCAACTGCATGGTCTTTGTAGGTGTTTCCCATTCCAGAATAGAATAGCTGATTGCTTCTCCCTGGCCCAGTTACTATGTTTTATGGTAATTGAGGGTCTCACATTTTCCCCAAACTAGAAGAGACGCTTCACTTTTCCAAAAAACACAGGCTCCCTTTGTTCAATCTTTGGGGGTGGGATTAGTATTAATTATCATTAAATAATTATTTGAATAGATAATATATCATCTGATTGGAAAATAAAAAATTATAATCGGTGTTCAGAGAACTTTCTTTTTCCCATTCTTTCTATCATCTACCCAAGTTCTATTCCCTCTGGCAATAAATGAACAGTTACTGGGGCTTCTGGGTTGCTCAGTCGGTTAAGCATCCAACTTCAGCTCAAGTCATGATCTTACAGTCCGTGATTTCTAGCCCTGCATTGGGTTCTGTGCCAACAGCTCAGAGTTAGAGCCTGCCTTGCATTCTGTGTCTCCCTCTCTCTCTTCCCCTCCCCCACTTGCACTCTGGCTCTCTCTCTCAAAAATAAAATAAAAACACTAAAAATTTTTTAAAAAATAAATGAACAGTTACTAGTTTTTTTGTGTATCCTCATAGGTATGTTTTTAATGCATACACATGCAATGGCAATACTCTTTCCCCCATCTTTAACTCAAGTGGTAGCATGTTTCACTAATTTTCACATTTACTTAAAACATACACATTGGAACATTTTCCATGTTCAATGGAGAAGACTCCCTCATCCTTTTTCATACTGTCAATGAACATTCCATTGCATGGCTGTTCATCATTTATTCAAACTGACCCCAACTGATGAACTTTGAGTTTGTTTCCAGTTGTTTGTTATTATAAACATTGCTGCAACAAATAACCTTGAACATACTGACTAATCTAGACATCTCATCAACTATCAACTATCCCATAGAATCTAAACAAGCACAAATTCCCCAACCTTGTACAATAAATAAACCTCATCTCTTCTATTGATCATCTGCTTCTCCCCATTCACAGAAATACCACCACAGAATATCTAGACACTTGAAGCCTAAAAATTGTGGAAACCTATTGTCTTTTATGCTCTCCAATGAGTCTCACAGATTAAAGAAAGAAAAATGATTTAATCCATATCTCTCCCTATGGCAGTGTTATAAAATGTGGGTCTAAGAGAGCATGGCAAATTAGATGATTTTTTATGTTAGTTGTCCTTTGAATTATTAGCAGTATTAATATAGTACAATATGCACATAATTAGCAAGCCTTCCAAATTTATTATATATACTTATTCTTGTTCTTTTTAATTACCCAGCTCTCTAGTTGGAGGTAGCATGGTGACTCAAATGATGCCTAATGTGTCAGATGGTGACAAAATGCACTAACCTGCCAGAATGGGGAGAATAAAAGTCTAGAAAAAGGTTTTTTTTATCCTATTAAATGCATAAAAGTTTCTCAATGTATTATTCATGTTATAACCATGGCACAAACAAAGCATGATTTATTGAGTATTTTAATACAGCCTGTTAATGCTATGCAATAAAGTGTATTTTAATATTTAATATGATCTGTGAAGTTTAAACTTTTTTCAAGAAATATCTTGTGGTTTTAAACTAAATTAAATACAGTAGGTGACAAATGAATCCCTCTAAGCATCCCTGGAGGCAGATTGGGCCTGTTTGGGACTGACCAGAATTCAGAAGCTCGTTTTGGTTTTGATGCTCAGACTCCTGTGAAGTAGAGGGTCACATGGCTGTTATTTTGAGACATGAGCTAAGTACGGCAGTTAATCCACTCACACAGACTAGTTTGGGTCATGTGCTCCTCCAGGTCTCCCCCTCTCCTCTGGAGGTGAGCACGTGACACAAACTAGGTCCTCCCACCTGAGAGGACCCAGTATCAGTCTGGTTAAGTTTGATATTGTTATAGTAACAAGCAGCTCCAAATTCTCAGTGAATTAAAGTAATAAAGTTTATTTCTTTCTTATATCACATATCCATCCCAGATCAAAAGTGAGGCTTTGCTAACTGCGGTCCCTCAGTCCAGGTTGATGCAGGTTGCGTTTAAATGCCTGCTCCCATGATGACAAAAACAATAAAAAGAAAACCTCTTCAGAGTCTTGTCTCAGCATAAACGCTCCAGGCTGGCACATGTCATTCCCACCCTAAATTCATTGGCCATAACAACACATATAGCTCTACCCAAGCACCAGAGGTCAAGAAGTATAATGCCATCACAGTCAGCCAAGGGAGTAGAAGAGGAGTATTGATTGATAACACTGATGACTTCCTCTCTGCATTCTCTATTGTGAGCAGCAGGATGAAAAGAATACTTCTCTTTGGAATCCATTTATCCCATAGAGATGTCTGGACCAGGCTCCAGAGCAGCCCCTGCTATTGAAACTCCCTGGTGCTGTCCTTCCAAACCCTCATATTTCTCCATGTCCTTCCAGTGGATCCCCTCATACATGAATAAGCCCAAGTCAACTTCTGTCTCTGACAACCAAAGAACCTCAATATATCTAGCTGTAAGTGTACTGTGACACAAACCAGCCACTTGGTTAACATGTCTGGGTGTGACCCCCCAAGGCTGGTGCCATGCCACAGTCCTGTGACAACAGTAGCCAAGGCACTACACTGAGGAGGACAATACTGGGGACAGCAGGATTTGCATGCAGGACAGGCTTTAGAATCCATCCAAACCACCATGATCTGCCTCCCACAATTGCTGAGGAAATATCTTGTAGATACAGCAAGTTCTTTGCACAGATTTGCTATGGAGATTGAAGAAAATTCGAGTCAAAAGGGACCTCAGACATGATCTTGCCTGGTGAGTAAAAAGGAAAGACACTTGCCCAAGGTCACATGATTATTTAGTAGCAGAATCCTTAACTCACAACCTCGATGGGTGTACCTAAGAGGAAAGCAGGAAACCAATGAAGTCGCACATCTGAGCTTACTTGGGCTATCTAGTGCCCAGGCAGAAGACCACCATGTCTCTTTTGCCCCACCGTGGCTTGAGCTGGTTCTCCTTTGTTTCTTGCTTTCCCTAGAGAAGACACTATGTGCAGCCAAGAAGCTCGGCACATCTCCCAGGGACTGGTTTCTTTCTGTCAGAATGTATGAGAATAGTTAAGAAAATCACAAACTATTATTTGTCAGCTTTAGAAACAGGAGATTAAACACATGGCAGTTAAAGCTCCCTTTAACTCAAATTTTACAAATTAGCCCCAAGGTGCAAAAAGAATCTTCTCCTCCAAGTTCTGAAGTTTGCATATAAAGCAAAAACATAACTCAAGTTACAGGATGGAAAACTAATGCACATACACATATGCACAAATTTCTACACACGTGTTATCCTGAATGTAAACTAACAATGAAAAATACAGATTTTTCCCTGCCTCTTCTCAGACTGGAGCACCAAGAACCTTCAATAAAAATTATTATCATATTAAAACTCATGACTGCTTTTAATAACATAAACCCCTTCCTCAGGAGGGCATGGCCCATGGAGATCATAACATCTTTTGGGTTTCTTCACAAACTGACACAATTTTGGGGCACCTGGGTGGCTTAGTCAGTTAAGTGTCTGACTTCGGCTCAGGTCATGATCTCGTGGTCCATGAGTCCAAGCCCCGCATTGGACTCTATACTGCCAGCTGGAAGCCTGGAGCCTGCTTCAGATTCTGTGTCTCTCTCTCTTCTGCCCCTCCACCACTCACAGTCTGTCTCTCTCTTTCCTTCAAAAATAAATAAACATTAAAAAAACTGACACAATTTCATATCCTTTATTTTCTATTATTTGAATTAAAGAGCCTCTTGGTATTGTCTAAATTTGAAAAAAATTATGATATTCAATATTCTTTTTAAAACTTTACTCTTTGAAGATCTCTGTACCACTTAATTCAGAAAGATATTTCTTAACTTCAGAAAGATATTCCCAAATGCGCTTAGGAATATGCTGACTTCCAAACAGTGAAGTGACATAGCCTGAAATTAAAGGAATTAAGGATGGAAAGATTTTAAGTTTAAAAAAATTACTTTAAGGACACCATCCAGACAGTGAAAAGACAACCCACGGAAAAGGGAAGAAATATTTGCAAATCATATATCTGATAAGAAACTTGTATCCGAAATATGTGAAGAACTCGTACAACTTCATAACAAAAGGGCAAACATGGATTTAAAAGATGTGAATAGAGGGATGCCTGGGTGGTTCAAGTGGTTAAATGCCCAACTTGGGCTCAGGTCAGGATCTTGTGGTTCCTGAATTCAAGCCCTGCATTGGGATCTCTGCCCACCCCCCCACTTGTGCTCCTTTCTCTCTCTCAAAAGTGAATAGACATTACAAAAAAAAAAAAAAAAAGATACGAATAGATATTTCTCCAAAAAAGATGTATAAATGGCACATGAAAAGATGCTCAACATCATTAGTCATTAGGAAAATGCAAATCAAAACCACAATGAGACTTTACCTCACACCCAGTAGGATGGGTGAAATAAAAAAAAAACAGACAGTAACAGAGGTTGGCAGGAGTGTGAAGAAGTTAGAGCCATCATACAGAGCCAACATACATCATACATAGAGCCATACATACATAATACATACATTCACATACATACAATGTGAAATGGTACAGCTACTTTGGGAAGCAGACCCTCAAAACGTTAAAGTTAAAAATATCCTCAAAAATTAAAACTGTTTAGCAGACCCTCAAAGTAAACATACGGTTTCTCAGAAAGGGGGTCTGTATGACTCAGCAATTCCACCCTTTGCTGTGTACCAAAGATTAACAACATGCATCTACATGAAAGCCTGTACATGGAGATTCATGAGAACACTATTGGTAATAGCCAAAAACTGTGAACAATTCAAATGACCATTAACTAATGAATGGATAACAAAATATGGTATATCTACACAACAGATTCAGCCATAAAAAGGAATAAAGCATGAATGAACCTTGAAAACATTATTCTAAGTTAGAGAAGGCAGACACAAAAGGCTATATATT
Source organism: Leopardus geoffroyi (assembly GCF_018350155.1). NCBI lineage: Eukaryota > Metazoa > Chordata > Mammalia > Carnivora > Felidae > Leopardus > Leopardus geoffroyi. The sequence goes on along the minus strand of NC_059335.1, from coordinate 23,308,294 downwards.
AAATTAATCCATTTATATGAATGCCAGAATAGGCAAATCTAGAGACAGAAAGTAGGTTAGTGGTTGCTAGAGAGGAGGGAGTGGAGATGATTACTACTCATGGGGGTTTCTTTGGGAGGTGATTAAATGTTCTGAAATTTGTGCTGGTGATGGCAGTAAAAACCACTAAACCTACACTTCAGTAGAGTGAATTTGTAGTGAATTTGCAAATTATAGCTCAATAAATATGTTATTTAAAAAATATTTACTTTAAAAAGGAGAGAGAGAAGGGAAAGGAGGAAATAAGGAGGAGGAATGAGGAAGGAAGGAAGGAAGGGAGGGAGGGAAAAAAGGGATACAGAAGCAACGTTCCTGCTTGAATTTCAGATGGAAATGTTGACTCCAGCATATTCCAATCATTCTTGCAAAGTTGGAGCCTAATATTTCTGCCCACACCCTACAATGTAGGTTTTGTATGTGAAAGGATGGTCTAAAGATACCTACTGGGTCTCCGCAGGTTTGAGAAGTTCTCCTCCACCTGTCTGCCCTCTCCGGGCAGGACTTCTCTGCTTCTGGAGGAGAAATGCAGGGCAGTGCAGCCAACCTTCCAGCCCCTCTCTGCACACTGCTCCCATCAGCCTCTTCTGGAAGACTTTGCACATCTCCTGTCCTTCCTTTTACTTATCCAAATTGTCTCCTCCAGGAAGCCTTATTGTGCTTACCTGGCACTCACTTTAAAATCTAGTGTTTTCCAAAGTACAACCCTTGAAGTATTCCTCAAAAAAGGGATCCTGTGTAGGATTGTCAGATAAAATATAGGATTCCCAATGAAATCTGATTCCAGATAAACAATAATTAACTTTTTAGTGTAGTATGTGTATTTTCTACAGGACTTCTCAGAGGCATTAGTGGACATTGCAAATTCCTGAGAGGGGGTATGGTCTGCAACAATTCCTTAATGTATAGGACCACAGGCCTAAGGTTGCCAGCTCAAGCAAATAAATGTACAAATTTGAATTTCAGATAAATTACTTTTTGGTATAAATATGCCCCAAATAGTGCATGAGGCATGCTTACACTAAAATTTTTGTTATTTATCTGAAATTCAAGTTTCACTGGCTGTCTTGAATTTTATCTGGCAACCCTACTTAGAGGGCTTATTGATTATACAGACCCCTGGTGTTTTGATAGGTCTGGGTTAGAGGCTGGGAAACTACATTTATAAGAAAGGCTCCAGGTGGGTGAGCTTGATAAGTCTAAGAGAAATGAAATGGAAGAGGAGAGTGTATGTGTGTGTGTGTGTGTGTGTGTGTGTGTGCATGTGCATGTGCACATGCATGTGTGTGTGCATATATATGAAGTGGGGGGTGGTGTTTGGGGTGGGGGATGGCCCAGAAATCCAAAGCTCTGATCTATATCTTCTAACTATTTCAAAATTATCAAAACCTCAGGCTCTTTTTCCCAATAATTTATTCCATGCAGACTGGGCACAATGCATCTTTTAGGAGGTTGTTTGACAGTGCTTAACCGCTACCCACACTGTACATGCTCATAACAAAAAGGCAAGTCCCCATATACCATTCTGTAGCTTAGAAATGCATAAGTTATACAACATCTGGAATCTACCCAAGGAAAAAAAAATGCCAGCCTACAAATCTAGCCTGCTGGAGGCAGAAACCATGTGCTCGGAATCATTAAAATCACATTTCACTTTGCCACAATGCGGCTCCATCCCCCTGCCAACGGCCAGATAAGCTGGCTGGGAGAGATTCACTTTCCTGGTGCTGCAAGAAGGGGCCGCACACCTTTTGGTTAGTACCCGTCTAGGTTTAATACCTAATTACTATCCTCAGATTGCCTCTCAACACTCATTACCAGAACTCAGAGTTTCCAGCCAAGGTGATGGGACTTAAGATTAGGACAAAAGAGTAGTCACTTTTGTTTTCAAGTGCTGGTCTCCCTGGAACATTATCATTCAGCAGGATTGGAAGGAAGCATTTTGACTTTCTGCTGAAGGCTCCTGTAAGAATCAGACAAGGCAGTAGGCATTTATAAATATATTAAACTCCCTATTTGAACAAGAGGGCCTCCGTATGTCTGGTCTTATGCCTATGATGAATTTACTTGTTCATCTCCAGCACCTAGGCCCAAAAATCATGCTGACAAATATACTCTAAACTGCAGTAATCTCCGAAGGGACAAGCTCATCAGGGTGCCAGGCTGCCTGTTCAGCACCCTAGGGCTGTCTGGGGTTCCTGGGATAGACTGTCACATAGACATCCATGAACCAGTAAAAAATTTTTCTTAGTCATGACAATGGCCATTGTGAGTAAACCAGGTGGGACTGTTTCCTTGTCTTGTCTACTGAGTTGCCTGCATCCTGGGCAAGCAGGAAGGAAAAGATAGAGGAAAGAGCAGAGTACAAGTGAAAGGAAGGGGAAGGGAAAAGAGAGGAGGGGTTGTAAGAAAGAAGGAGAGAAAGATCACAGGGTGAGGAAGAGAGTAGTGAAGAAGGAGGGCATCGGTCTAGAGATAACAGATAAGTGAAATTTAGAGTCATTATCAACTTTCTGTGAATTCCAGATGGAGTTTCTGGAAGCCGCAACCGTATTTCTTGTTAGGAATTCATTCATGTAACAAATGTTCTGTGGAACACCTACTATGGGTCAGGCACTGTTCTAGAGGCAACAGCTTGAATTCCAATAAGGAGAGGCAAACAATAGACAAAGAAAAAAACAAGCAATACCATTTTAGATAGCAACAGTACTGGAAGGAAATAGCTTGGTCACGTGATAGAGAATCGGGTTTTAGACAGGGAAAGCCACTTGGAGGAGGTGCTGTTGAGGGGAGGCCAGCATGCTGGGAAGGAGCCAGCCATGCAAAGCAGGAAAGGAAGAGCATTTGTTAAGGCCCCCATCACTCTCCTCCCCTCCCCACCTCTCACACATACAGGAACTGACTGGCTTGGCAGGAAGATCAACAGAACAGAGGCCAACATGGTTGGAGGGTGATGTGCAAGAGGACAAGTGCAGGGCATTAGTCTGATCCTGTGCAGGCTTATAGGTACTGACAAAAAGTTTGGATTGCATTCACCCAAATTTATTTGGGACAATCTGCAAAATGCACTTGTGATTAGACAAATGATTGACCCCTCTTGATGGGAAAACATTGGTTGTACACTGTGTCCTCTAATCCAGGATTTTCTCCTGAATGGCTCTTATGGAGCAGAGTAGAGAAGCTCTGTGTGACCCCGACATGTGTCTCTCCTCCAAGTTCTAACATCAGGAAAATAGCTTATTTCCTCGTGGAAGAGGGAAGGCATGTATTACAGGAGATGAAATCCGCACCTTTTGTTGCCTACATTCCTGCTTCCAAGGGGACACCAAGGGACTAAATACTTGCCCTGGTAAGACTTCACAAGACAAAAGGAGTCCATCCCTGTTGGGGTCACCATGATTGGACCAAATTTGGGTTCTCATCTCAGGGGTCCTCATGTTGGGAAATCCATCAGCAATAAAGCACCAAGCCCCAAATGTCTAGACTGTTGTCTAGAGTCCAGAACAACCCAACCTACTCTAAGGATAGCTGGGAAACCATGCGGGGATGGGAAGGCTGCCAGATGCCCAGAGCCAGCCAATGGACTTGCAGTCTCACACGCTCCAGTCAGTTCCAAATTCAGGAGAACCCGCTCCCCACTGGAGATCATCTCTTTGGTAGATATAGCATCTCCCCACCCCAAGCAGTGCTTAACACACACCTACAAATCCATGTCATCCAACCTGCCTCAAGTACCATCTCCTCCTGGAAAATATATTCTAATGGGGAAAACACTGAATGTGGAGTCAAAAGGCTTGGGACTGCCTTTGAACTTTACCACATACTGGCTATGTGGTCTCAGCTAAACCACTCACCCTCTCTGAGCCTCATTTTCCTCAACTATAGATTGAGTCTAGCAATATCCCCTCACAGGCCTCAGTATAAGGATTGGATTTAACATATGCACAGCACAAATACAGTGTCTGATTCACAAAAAGTATTCTTTCAGTAAATGCAATGTCCTGCTTCAGTTTGGTGCCCAGATAGGAGAGCCCTGAGACCACCGAGCTGTCGCTGCTCTGGAGTGCTGGGGAGGAAACTAAGAGAAAATAGAGGAAGCCTCTCAGATGTGAGGGCTCCAGCAAGGAACCCAATTGTCATGGGAATTTCTGGAGACTGGGCAAAGAGAAATTTCACTGTTTTAAAGGATCAGGATGAGCAAACACGAAGTTGCTTCTCTGGTAGAATTTATAAGTCCAGCAGGCTCCTGGCTGAGACAGACAACTCATTCTGGGGGAAATTAAGTGTCAGATGTAGTGCTGTAGAATTCTTTGGGCACCCATTGGCAGAGTTTTACAGTCATTCCAGCTCTCGGCCTTAGTTTCCTTGTCAAAACATTGACTGTCCTCTGCAGCTCCTAACAAGGCAAGAACTGGGCAATACCAATGAGTAATGCATCTCTTAACACTTCTGCTCAAAAAGATGAGACACCTCAGACTCGTTTCTACTGGAGTTTGGGGGCAGTAATACGACACTGAAATCATTTGCTCCATGACACACCAGGAGAACTTTATGGCTTTTCAGACTGGCAAAAGACTTGCCCCAGATGAATCAAGTTTCCAGACTTGAGATGTCTAACACCACACTCTAGATGAGAGAAGAGATATATGGGCAGATCCATCACACTAGCCTCTCGTCCCTGCAGAAACAGGAGCAGGAAAGTCAAGGATTTGTTAGCAAAGCTCTGCAGAATGGCTCTGAACCAACAGGCAGTGAGGAGATTCGAGGAGATTCTAGTTCAGCACCACAAGTAATTACTGAAGGCAACTGAATACACAGACAGAGTATCTGTCCTTGTTTGGGTCTCTCTGAAAGCAGACCCCAGACAAAGGCATGGTTGCTGGTAGCTGATTTGGGAAGTGATCCCAGACAATAGGAATGAGGGGGCAGGAGGAGAGCCTGCAAAAGGGGACACTACTGAGCTGAACACTACTGTGGGCAATGAAGGCCCAGTCCTACTGAGACCTTTTGCAGAACTGGTGAGAACAGATTGCTCCTCTGAAGGATGAGAGGTGGGGCATTTATTCTCTACCCGTATCCCTGGTGGTAGAGGCTTGCTCCTTGTCCCTGAGTGTTAACCCTCCTGTACTTGCAGGCTGTGCCTGTGCATGGACTGGTCACTCCCATAGCTTCAGAGAGAGCTCCAAGTCAGAAAAGCAGAGATTCCACAGGCCTGCTGGTCTGGGGGTAGGACCTTGGTGGTGGGACTCCAGATATATGCCTGGCACTGCCCACCACAAGTGCACTGATGTCAGTGGGGACCAGGAACGTGGCACAGGGCACAAGAGTCCTCTGCAGTGGTACATGCACCCATCACCAAGCTAAACATGACAGGAGGGCAGGAGACAGAGGAAACCAGGCACAGCTTCACCAACTTCTAGGAGAATTTGGAACAGAAGGTGACCCACAGGAACCCAGTTCAGCAGCTCAAGTTATAATTGAGTAATAAGAAGAGAATGCTGGTATTGAAAACAAAAATTGACTGCAGTGGCTATAGCATTCTAAGAAAGAGGCCAAGCTCTTCCTAGGGGTAGATGGCCTTTTAGTTTAGAAAAATGCTTCAGAGCATCTTTTTATGTGTGTGAAAATATAGGCCCCAGGGCACAGTGGGAAGGAGAATTAGAGACAACTAAGCTCTGTTATAACTTGAAACCTTGTCTTATATGTTTGGAGAGGCCTTGGGACCACAGGAAGAGAAGATACAGGGCTGGGGAGATAAAGGAGGGCAGAAAAATGGTGGGGGGCGGGCCCAGGAAGGAAGACAGCCAGGGAGATATGTCCTGCAGCTGAGCTGTCAGGGAACCACAAGGCAGTGACAACTAATGATGTAGCCACTTCAAAATAGTGCCCGTTCTGTGAGTGCTGACATTCCTTTCTGGTGACCCTAAACCTTCAGGGTGAAACATCTCACCCTCTTGTTACCAGTGCTTTGGGGAAAAAAGACAAGTCATGTGGGGTGATACAAGATAGAGAGAGGACAATGGCCATGGGAAAGAGATGGAATAGGAAGCAAAACTCACAAGGATGAGTACCCAGGGAGTGTCCCCTAAGACTTCTTGGAGAAACTGGGAAGGCACTTGACATCTCACAGAATGTGAATGTTTGAAACTAAAGAGAGTCGTGACTCCATAAACCTGGGAACGTGGGACTCTCTGCGTTATGAATTGAATCAGTCTGGCATTCAGTCATCATTGTCAGACCCCCTCCTGTGCCAAGACCTCAAGCTGGACAGTGGGAATAATGTCCTAGGTGTCCCAGTTGTCAGCACCCAACCTGGCCAAGCAATGCCCTGGGAAGGAGGAAGGAGGAAGGAGGAAGGAGGAAGGAGGAAGGAGGAAGGAGGAAGGAGGAAAGCTCAGTAAACTCTGACAATCATGGAGGATCCCCAGGCACAGATGGGGCATTAGGATCCTGACTTGAATAAAGAGGAAAAGCAAAGATTAAAGGAAGCATATGAGCAAAAGAAAGAGAATGCCTCCTCTGGGGTGAAAACTCCTTTATGGGGGCTCCCTAGGGTTACCAATGATACCAAGGTGTCTCCCCAGGTGGCTTCTTCCGAATCAGCCAGGAACCTGGTCCTGGAGGAGGGACTAATGAAGGGACCCCTCATGAGGTGGGGAGGGGTGTGTTAAAGGCAACCAGGAGGCACGTGGGATCATATACAAGGCCAGAAACCGTGAGCATTGCTACTTGCACCACTATGGAAGAGGCCTCAGGAAGGAGCTGTGGTTTTCCATAGTGGAGCTCAGCCTGGCAGCGAGGAAGCAAAGGGAGCAAACACTTCACTTCCCCTGTCCCCTCCAGTGCTGCCCTTGACCCAAGCTGCCTGGGAGCCAGAGGATAAGAGAACTTGGTTGGTGCTATTCTACAGACCTAGACTGTGGTTGGAGAGTGGACTGGAGGCCTTGCAAACAACTGGGTATTTGTCCTCTCCAAGTTGTCCAAAGTGGGCTGGCCTTATGCACGGAGGTGATCAGTGGACTTGTAGATTCAGGAGAGGTTGTGTTGGCTGCCTCATGCTGAAAAGCCCCTTGCCTGACTCCTGAAGAAGTCCAGATTACTCAGAAGAGCTCAAAGAGGAATCTGTAGATTATGCCCACAGACAGAAAGCTGGGATTATGATAAGGAAGTAAGTCTGTGACATGTACAGATCCCATGTGGCCTAGCATTTTAGAAGTCAGTAGCAGTATTTTTTAATCAATTAGACATTCTACTAGAAGCCAGCACAGCAGCTCTCCAGCTGGGAGGCTGAACCCAAGGACCTGAGTTTGTGAGCAACCTGAGAGCTGTCAGGTTCTCCCAGAAGCAGACTCTGAGGTGGTGATTTGTGGCAGCTGATTTTACAAGGAAGGAGAAACCAGGGAGGGTGAGGAAAAGGAGGGTAGGGAAGGAGGAGGAGGCCAAGCATGGGTGTGATTCCAGGTGAGGTCCCAGCTGCTGCCTGAACTGCTGGGGAGCTCTGGAGTATAAACAGCACCTCACACAGTTTTTGGGTCTTCCCTTGGGGCAAGGGAGCAGGGTTCACACCCCTGCAGCTGTCAGTGGATGGCCTGGGAGGGAAGGCAGAGAAACTGCTTGGTGTTTCCAGCTCTCCTGTGCTTGCAGCTCAAGTGCCTTCAGTAGCTCAAGGGAAATCTTTAGATGTGGGCTGTGGGTGCTGGCCATTTGAACAAAGTACCCAGCGACTGGAGGAGGATGCATACAACTTTAAGTGTGACCCAAGGGATCCGCAGGGAGGAGGCCGTGATCACGGGGTCTACTACAAAGCCCATCACCCTGAGTGACTCTGCAGTTGGGTTTGTTCGGCTTTGCCTATCTGTGCAAGGATGAGAAAGGTGCCAAGTGGCCCCAGTTCCGGAACTCCCATGTCACTTACCAGGTCTGAGACTTGGGCAAGGACTTAACAACTAAGGGCCTTAATTTTCTTCTCCATCAAACAGGGCCCTACAATCTCTGTCTGACCTAACTCATGGAATGATTGTAGATATCAATGTAAAAGTGCCTTGGAAGGATGGAGGGTACAGGTATGTGACTTGCCAGGCTGCAACATCAGAAGGTCATGTTGAGGCAGGGTTCCCTGACCTCTCTGGCTGCAAGAGAATCTACAAGAGAGTCAGGAGCATGTCCTGGAAAGCTACCTACCCCCACTCCACCCCACCCCACCATCACCGTCACTCTGGAGGGTTTACCAGAAGTATTTTGTTACAACACAATCTTATTCAAGTATTCATTAGAAAATGCAAGTAGCTGAATTAAAAAAAAAAAAAAAAAAGACTTGGCAGGGCATTCCTGAAAATAAAATAAAGCCACTTCTTGAATATATAAATACCAATCACGTCCACAAAGGCCAAAATCTGTGAGAATTCTACCAAAACCAGGCTGTAGTTTGCTTCTGCACTTTGCATTAAAAAAGGATTTGCTAAGGAAAACTATAGTTTAACAAAGACAGCAGGATGACAGTTAACGCACTTACAAGGCAAACTCAGACCCTGGTCCTACAGTCCTCCAGTGCTGATTTCATTCAGCACCTCCTACCCAGGACAGGGCCAGCCAGGGCCAGCAGGTCAGTGACCTTGGGGAGCCCTGCAGAGAGACAGGGTTCTCCCAGAATGGCTGGGGCACAAAGGCACTTTGACAGAAGTGGAGCATTCAAAACTAAATAATGAGGGAGATTTACTAGTCCAACAGCAGGAACCAGAGATATTTAGGCTCTGGCTGCCAACAGCCCACTCATGACAGTGATCAGAAGGGCAGACATCCACCGTTGTACTGATGGGACCTGCTCAGGGTTTTACTGATACCAGGATATGGTGCTGCCTCAAGGGGGCAGTACAGCTAGCTGAACAAGAGGTCTCTGCTGCAATGCTTCTGCATGTTGGCAGTGGAGCACAAAGGGAATAGGTGCATCTCTGTTTAGCTGGTCAGATTAGAGACGTGGCTATACTAAACTGCAGATTTACTATAGTCAGTCATTAGACATTGCCTACTACTTAAAATGAATTGTTACCAAAATGTTCAGAGAAAACCATAGATTAAGCATATTGACTATGTTTCTTCTTTAAGTAATATTTAAGGGCAATCACAATGATGGAGCAGCCATGTAGATATTTTCCCACTGGTTATTAATAACGGCCCCTCAGCAGACTGATGGATGGCCATCCCCGTGATGGAGAGCCGGCAGCACTTGCCCTGCAGAGGATCTGTTACTGGGAGGGCTTGCAAGATATTTGATTTGAGAGGTGTCTGGCTGCTGATCGATGAGGAGGGCCTGAAAGAAACACAGCAGTGTGCACACCAGGACCATAAAAGAGAAGAGGGCAATTATCTTGTACTTCCCCTTCCTCTTTCTCTGGGACAGCCATCGAGGGGCAAGCAGGGAAGAACTGTGGGGGTCATTCCAAAGGTGTGCAGGTTCCCGCCCCTTCTAGTCTAAAGCCACAGACATGAAGGCAGAAAACATGGATGCGGTAAAGCAGGATCCATGTATCTGTCGGTTGTGGGAAAGGAGGCTCTGCTCCATGCAGTCACTCGGGATCCAGGCTGATGGAGCTTTCGCCATCTTGTCATGCTCTGTCTGGCATGAGCAGCCTCCAGGGGAGCCCAAGTGGAAAGGGCAAGCAGGGGTTTTTCAGTGCCCCGACCCCTAAGTGACGTGTGGTATTTGCTCACCTTTCCTTAGCCAGAAGCAGTCCCAAGGCCTTGTCTAACTGTAGCTCCAGTTTGGGCTGGTCCCCACTCATGGCACCACACCCTCCTTATTCCCAAAGCCATGGTGACTGGCATGTTACCCAACCCCTGAGCAGTGTTAGTCCCACACAGTGACCTTCTTGACCAAGCCTTCTCTCACTTCCCAGGTGCTTCATTGTATTCTCCTGTCCCCTCCCTTCTCCTGCTGCTCTGTGAGTTCCTCCTTACCAGATACCCCCTAATTGTTGGTGTTTTCTCAGGCAGGGCATGCCCCATTGTTTTCTCTCTGTTCACTCTCTCCCTAAATGATCATATCAGTCCTATAGCTTTAAATGCATCACTTATATGCTCATACAGCTTAGACATGGACCCTGGCACAGATGTCTTTCTTGAGACCTGTCTACACTTTTCTATTCAACTGCTTACTTGCTACCACATAGTGACATTGCATAAAGGACCCAGATATCTCACATCTGAGTCAAGGGTGTCTCACGGTTCAAATCAGAAATTTAGGAGTGACACATCCTTGATAGCTCCCTTTTGCTCAGCCTCAAATATAAATCATCCATATGTCTTGTCAATTAAACCTCTAAAAGAGATCAAAATAGATCCTGAATCCATAGACATTGTCCTTATCTCTACTGCTGCTCTCTCAGGGCCACCACCCCAACCTGGCCTGCACAAATGGCCTCTCTGTGGCCTGTCTGCATCTATACTTTCCCCTTGCCAAGTCATGTTCCCAGGAACTCCAAGATTTCTCTTTAAAATGCAAACCAAAGCCCATCACTCCCTGCTTAAATCGCTGTACCAGCTTCTCACTGCTTATCACTTTGCAAGTCAAGCCTGAGCCCCTCACTACAGCCTACATGATCCGTGTGACCTAGGCCCTTCTGTTCCCCCCAACAAACACGGCGTCCTGACTTGTCTTTGGACACACCAGTCCCTTTTCCATGTGGACCCCTCAACACAGTGCTCTATCTTTGGACATGGCTGACTCCTTTCTGTCATATGAATCTTAGACAGGATGTCACCTCCTCAATGACGCACAAAGACACCGAAGAGAATTGCAGTGTCTTCCCACAGGCTGCAGAATTCTCTATACCAGCTGCACTCACACCCTGCCCCTAGACAGGGCATCTTGTCACATGCTGGACTCACGGGCACCCACCTCTACTCCCAAGCAGCATTGTATGCCAGCAGCCCCTGAGGGCCTCTCTGACGTGAAAAGAGACTCTGTGACTGCCCTCCTATAATCCACCTGCCAACCCACATAACATCCTTGTGCCCTGATTCCTCCTGGGATCCAGCTGCCCTATGTTTGAACCTGAACACTTGCCCTTTGTGCTAAGAATTGTTTCTGTCTCAGGACTGCAAGACATGGCTGCCCACTGACTGGAAAGACCTGGATTTGGAAATCGACGTAAAAAATCAGTTTCACCTTGTACTCAGCATTCATTGTGGTGACCTGAGGAGAAACACTGTGTTGGGAAAAACCCCTTGTTGGTGATAGTGAGGCAACCTTTGACATTTAGGGCATCTTGAGGATATAAATCAAGTGTTCACCCAAAAAGATGCCCATATCTACTCCCGGGATGTCCCAGGTGCCTTCCCACACCTGCAGATGGGAGGCAGCTGCCACATGGTCACAAGAACACTATCTGCCTATGGCCAGCCCCGCCCACACACTCCACACCTGTGCCCAGTGTCAGAAGACTTCCCAGCCATAGAAAAGGAAATGGAGCCGTTTGCAACAACATGGATGCACCTAGAGAGTGTAATGATAAGCGCAGTAAGTCAGAGAAAACCAAATACCATATGATTTCACTCATGTGATATTTAAGAAACAAAGCAAAGGAACAAACAAAGAAAAAGAGACACAAACAAACAAGCAAACCATACTCTTAAATACAGAGAACAAACTGGTGATTACCAGAGGGGAGGTGGGGGGGGGGATTGGTGGAATATGTGGTGGGGATTAAGAGCACACATATGATGATGAGCACTGAGAAATGTACAGAACTGTTGGATCATTACATTGTACACCTAGAACTAATACACCACTGCATGTATATTATAACTCAATTTTAAAAAGAAGAGAAAGCTGGCTACTTCCCAGGAGCTCAGACTTGCTCCCTGGGATGGGTCAGTGGGGGCTACAACCCCGACCCCAGACAACCTCAGGCCAATAAGCATTTCTAGGACTCAACCCCCCAAGGACAGTGCATCTCCAAAGGCCAACAGGGGGCACCATCAGCAGGACAAGCATTCTCAGAGCTGATCCTGGACCACCCCTCTCTTCCTTCCCACACAGAGGCAAGCAGAGAATGCAAGCAGATGGCCAGCCTGAGTCTGGGATGCAGGGCACTGGGGGCCGAGCATCTGGGGGTCTAGCCCTGGACAGTATTAGTGCCTGCCAGCTTCCCATGTTCCTGCCCTCTGGAAGCAGCACTGGTTTTACTTTGGAAACCTCCCCTCCCCACCCTTGGGTCCTGTAGTTTGGGTGCCTTGCCCCATCACCCTATCCCCAGTCCTCCCATGGAATGGGCATATGTCCTAAGACAGGCCATCAAGGCTATTCATCCTTGGCCACCAATGCTCAGAGGATAGGTACATGTGCTCAGGCAGAACAAATATTTTCTCTGATTTGAAGTCCCTGGCAAGTGTCCATTAAGGCTGGAACTGCCAGCATTCACCGCATGGAAAGACCTCACCTGCACAGGAAGCCAACAGAGAGGTGAGGAGAGCCAAGATGGAGAGAACCAAGTTCCAAGATGGAAAGACCCCATGATTCGAGTCCCTGGAGCCAGCCATTCCTGGCAGTATCTTAGTGATGTATACCAATGCATTCCTCTCTTCTGCTACTTCCAGATTCCTCCCCAAGAGTTTTGCCCCTTATGGAAGGTGAAGCCAGCCTCACACAGAGACAGATAGGGTGCTGTGAACCAGGCAGATGGGAAATCCAGCTGTGAGGCATTGAATCTGGCACCAAGAAAGACCCAAGAGAGTGAGGTGTAGGCAGGATGAGCAGGAGCTTGGGGCAGGAGCGACTGAGCGAATCCCTGCCTGGGGCCACAGGTGTGTTTCCAGAGCTTTGCCAGCCTTGCTGAAGCTGGGACAGCCTCATTTTGAATGGCATTAAGGTTGCTCAGGCCACCCACCCATCCTCTGGCCTCTGAGTGCAAGAATGGGCTGGGGCAGAAAGTCTTCAGGTTCCTGAGTACTCCCAGGAAGTGACACAGGCAAAACTGTCCTCAGTCCTCCAAGACAATCTCCCATATCCTCCCTGAGCCCCAGATTCACATTGCCCCCTTTATGCCTCTGCTCACACTGGACCCCTGCCCTGAAATGCCCTACATTATCTTTCCACCCATACACAGGGCCACCATCCTTTAAGGCAAAGCTGGATGGCCCCTCCTCCAGGAAGCCTCCCCTGACTAGACAGCCCATAGAGAGTGCTTGTGATCTCAGTCATTGGGTCACTGAAATGATCATGTGAAAATATACAGTCCACATTGGATTAGATTCTGTCCTAAGTTGGTTGAAGCTGGCTGCCCTCTCCCCAGAGCAAGTGGCCGTGGCTAGCCAGTCATGAACAAAGAGAATTTAGTGTATAAAGGGGAGTAGTTCTGGCTGTTCTGGGAGAAGTCTTTAGGTGGCCTAGAATCATTCCTGGATCCTTTTGTACTATATATCATGTCCTGGAGGCAAGTTGCACTGAATGAGGAGGGCAGAGAGGAAAGAACGCACTGGAGTCAGGTAGGTCTGAGTTTGAATCCTGGCTCTGCCACTAGTTACCTGTGTGACCTGGGCAGGTTACCTGACATCTCTGAGTCCAGTTTCTCATCTGTGAAATAATGATAATAGTGACTTTATCATAGGCTGAAATGAGATAGCATGGCTTGACCGTGATAGATGCTGAACAAATGCTGGGAGACAGTATAGCATAGTTGTTAAAAGAACAATAACAGCACCCAGCCATCACTGAGGACATTTATGTGCCTGGTACCGTGCTAAATGCTTTAAGTTGTAACTTCACATAACCCTCACTACAATCTTATAAAGTAATCAATCTCTTATTCTCCCCAGTATACCAATGAGGGACCTGGGCCCGAGGGTCATGCCAAGATCCGAACTTCTAACGACGGCAGAGCTGGTTCCAACCCTGAGCCAGCACCCTGCCTCTACCTGTGGCCAAGTGTAACCACAGGGCCAGCCTTGCAGTGGTGGATGGTTAAGAGCCTCGGGTCAGACTTCTAGGTCCACATCTCAGCTCTGACACTAGTAAGTTCCTTAATCTCTTGCACCTCAGATGTTTTCATTGTCCATCTATAAACTGGAGATAATATTCCTATATTTTATTGAATGTAAGCTACCATTGATTGTAAGATGCAACATGGTTTATATACCACTAACAAAGAGAAAATGTCCAACATGGGGTATCTAATGGGAGTCCCCCACATAAAACCAAGACATCACAGGCCAACCCTCTATACAGAGAGATTAATTGGTTTGTTTATTGAATTGGCTGACATGGTTATGGAGGCTGAGAAGTCCCACGATCTGCCAACTGCAAGCTGGAGACCCAGGAAAGTTGGTGATGTAATTCAGTTTGAGTCTGAAGGCTAAAGAATGGGGGGCCAGTGGTATAAGTCCCAGTATGAGCCTGCATGCCTGAGAACTGGGAGCACCAATGTCCAAGGGTGGGAGATGGATGTCCCAGCTTCAGCAGAAACAGTGAATTTGCCCCTCTTCTGCCTTTCTGTTTATGTAAGCCACCAATGGATTGGATCATGTTGGTTAGGGTCATCTTCTTAGTCTGCTGATTCAAACGCTAATCTCTTCCTGAGACATCTTCACTGACACACCCAGAAACAATGTTCCACCTGCTATCTGGGCACCTCTTAACTCAGTCCAGTTGACACAAAATTAACCATAATACTCTCCATGTGTAAGGAATAAACCCACCCTGTTAGAAAAAAGTAGCAAAGAAACTTGGCTTGTCTCAATGTTGGCACCAGATACAAGGAGGAAAAATTCTCTCCTGAGGGCTGGGGCCACAAACTTGTATTCAGGCAGATTTGAAATTTGAACTCACTACCCCAGAAGATATGAAGTGGAGAGCTTCCTTTAGAGAGAACTCAGGTTTGGGAGCAGCTCGTGCAATGGAAGAAGAAACGCAAATTCATTCTCTTGGAATTAGACATCAGTCCAGGCCATCAGCACGCATAAGATGCCAGGAACTGTTAAGGACCAACCCAATACTTTCAGAAATGTTCAAAGCTGAAAAGAACGTATGCTGTGTACTCATTGAAATGGTAGGAACTAGCCATTAAATAACACTAACTGTTGTAACAAAGTGCCCCCAAGTCTCAGTGGATTAACACAACAGACACTTAACTCTTGCTCAGGTAAAGCCCAAGACAAGAGTTCTGAAAGATGGGCACGCACCTTCAGTGCTGACTCAGGGAGACAGGTTGCGTCCACCTTGTAGCCCCACCTGGCTTTCATGGTCTCCAAGAAAGGGGAGAGATGGAAGAAAATGCCCAGGTGACACCTGTCACTTTCATCCACTATGCACTGAGCAGAATTCAGTCATATGGTCACACCTAACTGCAAGGGAGGCTGAGAAATGTGAGCTAGCCCTGTGCTTGGGAGGAGACAGAGAGTTTTAGTGAGCAGGCAGCCGACCCCTGCCGTCCTGCCTCATGGGACCATTGAATACTCCTAGAAAAGAATTGTTAGCAGCAATAGATCGGAATGTTGCCTGACACCACGTAGGGACTTGGTCAACGACTGCTTTGGATTTGATTAATAATAAAAACTTTGATTTATCAAAGCAATGCATTTTTGAAGACAGTGCTCACTTAACAAAAGAAGTACCCCCCTGGTGTTCCCTAGTGACTTTCCACAGTGGATTTCAAACAGGGATTTGAATTTCAAAAACAAGGGATCTGTTTGTAGGAGTGCACATATGGTAGGAGGCTAATATTTGTATTCATAAATATCGCCTCCCTTAAAACCAGTCATCCTGCAATTCTATTTCCACAGAAAAACATGGTGCTTACAAGCGTGCATTTTAGAATTAGTGTCAGCCTGGTTTTGAATCCCAGCTCTGCCATTTACCAGCTTTGGGACCCTGAGCTACCCCTTGGACCTCTCACTAAGCTTTGGTTTCTATAACCATAACCTAGTAAAGGTACAGCTATGCTGGAGGTTGTTGTGAGATTTACCAAAGATGGTGAAAGTAGCAGGCACAGAACAGCGCAGGGCACACAGAGGCTCTTAGCAAGTGTAGCTATTCTTTCCCTTGTTGTCATTGTCACTGATGCCCTGGATGCCATTTCCTAAAGCCATGGGGTTGGGTCCAGCAGAGGCTTGTGCACTCCTCCAAAGCAGTGTCAGGGTTTCAGAAAGCCCTGAATATGTGCTGAATAACTAAGCAAATGCTTCAGATGATAGATGCATATGATGCTGTTATTAGGGCATCCTCACCAACTGGTGGTCTGAACACTTAAATTTCCATTTTTAACAACTCCACTAATAGTTTTATCTTGAGAGATAACTTAAAGAATTATAGGAGTCTTCATGTAAAGCCTCACCTCACTTCCAACTCCCGCCTTCAGCTGAGGCCAGGCAGTGGCCACATCCGTCCACTTTCTATTTCTTACTGTCCAGCGGAGGCCCACAGACATGAGCAGATTTATAACCAAATGTAAGATGTAGCTCCATCCTTTATGGATGCAAAACCCACAGCTTAATAGCTGGACAACCACACTTTCCAACAACATCAAGAATGACTTCTGAGAACTGAAAATTCAATGTTTAGTTATGGCTCCTTGAAACGTTTCAGCCACAGATCCGGGGACAGGAGCCAAGAATGCAGCCCTGCAGAGCCTGGAAGGGAAGGCTCACTGACAGCTGGTAGCTGCCTGCCCCAGGGGGTTGCACTGTCAGGACAAGGGCTCCCCAGTTTTCCCTCATCCCAGCCCTTAGCTCCAGACACTCTGAAGGAGACAAGTCAGTATCAGCAACACAGAGCACAGCATGCCTTGCTCCTCCATTCCAGCTGAATGTCAACTCGCATTCCCTGCCTGGATCCCTTGTTTTTACCTCTCAATGCCCATTCACCCAAAGTTTTCTCAGAGAACTGCTCCTCCACTCTCAGGGAAAGGTTTGGTGAGGAGCTGATGTTATCCCTAGTTCCAGACCTAGGCTGAAGCTGCTTGCACACACCCCACCTTGATGATTGGTCAGGGATAGGCACAGGATCAATCAGAGCCAACCAGTGCTTGTCCTGGGAGCTGGCTGGAACATCCAGGAGGGAGAGAAAGTGTATGACTGGAGCGGGCTGGAGGAATCTGTGGCAGCCATCTCTCCTCCCTGTCCAGGACAGTGACTAAGAATGGCTGCCAGAGAGGGCAGCAGGGAGGAAGGAGGATGAGAGAGACAGAGAGACAGACAGACCTGGTCCACATAACATTAATTGGGTCCCTTATCCAGATGAGCCTGGGACTCCATGGATTTTCCAGTTAGTGACCTGCTTTTCCCTTGGAGACACCAATTGAGTTTTCTGCTTCTTGGATGGGAAGACCTGTCTGATCTGACCTATGGATGGTTTGCTGATTACCTTGGCTCTTGCACCTTCAGCTCTTGTTTTCAACCTATCCATATCCCAGCTCTTCTCTCTACTCATGCCACCCAAACCAAGTATGGAGAGCACATTGTGAGCTTGGTGTTATATGAGATCTGCATGATGCAGAGTTCTTAGTGCCCTTGCTCTGAAGGGCTCCAACACACTTGCTAAAAGACAAATACAAGCAGCACACTCAAAGCCCTTGTAATCCAGACTGGGGGTCAGGAAGGCTTCCTGGAAGAGGTGACACTGACCTACATTTAAGGATATATGGGAGTTGTGTAGGAAGGACAGGGGACAGCACAGGGCAGAGGCACACAAGTGAGCACGCTCCCACAGAAGGTCCCTCTCCTGGCTGAGCCCCTGGGCCAGACACCTCTCTCTTGGCTCTCCCGCCCTATTCCTTCTGAGTTTCCTGAAGTCTGCCTTGTCTCCCCTGATATTTTCTCCACACTTCCTGAGGCTAGGTGCAGTGTGATATATTTGAGAGATACACAGCCACATGCACAGGAGATGCCCAGGCTGGGGCCTCTCCTGCATGTCACAGACACCAGGTCCACAGGCTGCGTGCCTCCCCCACCTGTTTCCAGCCACTCAACTCTCTTCTTTTCTTTCAATTTCAGAAATCCAAAATACACCAAGATAATGGAATAAACAACTGTATGCCTGCCATGTGTGATTAACAAAAGAAAACATGCTGTCGAGTTTGCTAACATTATTTTTTTGTGAAAGAAATAGAATTTTATAGTTTTCATTAAAATGCCTCCCCCTTGCAACCATTCTTACATTTTTATAACTATTTTAACTTTATCTTGGTGGAGAGAGTGAGAGCTACCTAGTCCTAATTTTAAAGGGATGGATGGATGGATGGATACATAGAGAGAGGGAGAGAGATGGCTAAATAGATATAGATACACAACAAACACATTGTTTTATGAGTCTTTTAATTTACATAAGTGCCATTACAACTTATTTCTGCACTTGCTTCTCTGTCAGCATTAATTTTTCAAGATAGATTCATGCTGCCATAACTGCTCTATAGTAGTCCAGTACTTGAATATACCATAATTTGTGAGTCCATTCTCCTATTCAGGGCTCTTAAGTGGCTTCTTATTTTTTGCCATCCCAACCAATGCTGAGGGAAATACTCTTGTGCAGGTGTTTGGGACACCCGCTGGGACACAGAATGGACAGCAAACAGCTGTGTCCTGGTGGATGTACGTTTTCAGCTTTATCAGGCGCAGTCCAGTGCGGCTGAAAGTGGCCACGCCCACCTTCCTCTCCCTAGCTGTGTGAGAGCTTTCCTGCATCTCCACTTCTCTACCCCTGGATGAATCAGACTTTCTGAGCTCTGCCAATTGGATGCTTCTGAAACAGTATGTAACCTTTTCATTTTACTTTGTATTCCTCTGAAAAAGTAATGTGGCTAAATAGTTTTCATTTATTTTTGGCCATTTGTGGTTTCACTTTGCCAACACTCCTGTTCTTGATCTTCCTCCACTTTTCTGTTGGGTTCTTTGTGCTTTTCCAGGAAAAGTCCACATGCAGGACTTCTTGACATGTGTTGGGTACCACTCTTTTATCAGCATAGCAATTGTCTTCTGCTCTGGCCACAAGCTTGGTTTATGGTGTCTCTTGCCAAAGAGATTGTGTGTGTGTGTGTGTGTGTGTGTGTGTGTGTATAAGTGTGTATGTGAGTATGTGTGTGCATGTGTGTGTATGGAAGTTATAGTAGTAGTTGTCACATAACGATCCTTTCCTTTATGAGCTGTGCTTTTTGTGTCTCGCCTAAAAAGTCTTTCTCAATCCTGATGTGATGAAGAATTGATCCTCTATTACCTTCCCAAAGTTATAAAGTTCTGGTTTTAACCTTTGGATCTCTATCTGGAATTTGTTTATGGAATGAGGTAAGAATCTAAATTAATTTCCTCTTTGGAGGAGCCTGGCTTGTTTAGTTGGTAGCGCATGTAACTCTTGATCTTGGGGTTGTAAGTTTTAGCCCCATGTTGACTGCAGAGATCATTAATAAATAAATAAACAAGTAACTAAACAAATAAGTATATAAGTAAATAAGTAAATTTCCTTCTTTTAGGAAAACTAATGTCTGAGCACCATCAATTGCAAAGTCCTTCCTTTCTCCTGATCTGTCATGTCATCTCCATCATACACCAAGTTTCTGTAAGTGGTCTGTTTCTAGACCAAGGATTGGCAAAACTCTTCTATAATGAGTCAAATAGTAAATATTTTAGGCTTTGCTGGTCATATGGTCTCAGTCACAAAGACTCAGCTCTGTCATCACAAGGCAACAGCAGCCTTGAGCAATACAGAAGTGAATGAGTGTGGTTGCTCACCTGTTCTACTGATAGAATTATCCTTGAAGCAATACCACACTTGGAACACTTTTGATAATGTCATAGTATGTCTTGATATCTGACTGAAAAAGCACCACCCTTTTCTCTTTGTTTTTAGAATTATCACGGTTATTCTTGGGCTTTAAGTCTTTCAAGTAAAAGTGGTTTTGACAAATTTCATTAAATCCTGTACTGGAGTTTTTATTGGAATTGCATCTTTACAATATGTGTTCATGCATCCAAGAAACATTTTTGGGTGCATACTGGGGGCACAGAGCATACTCCCACCTGGCATGTTCAATTCCCATGGTGTCACCACCTTCCTGACCAAAAAGCTCACAGTTTTGTCCTCCACCTTTCCCTCTCTCTCCACCTAACCAGTCAACTACAAGATCACCCTTTCTCTTCTTTCCAGCATCCTCTCTGCTTTGCTTTTAGAAAAGTGCCATCACTTCTGACTTCAGTGGACCCCCCTCCAGACTGTCCTTTTCATCCTCACTGTGTATCACAGAACTCTGTCTTGTCACCCACATGCCCTTTGCCAGGACAACGTTCACCACCCTCAGCACAGCTCATGGCTCCTTCTTCATCTGCCTCCTATTTAACTTCCAGGCCTCACCACCACCTCCCCACAATACCTTATGCTTCAGCCATGCAAACACTGGCAACCCCATAAACACCCCACTTTTTCTCACTTCTCAGGGTTGTGCTCACCTGGAACCCCTCCATATTTACCCAGTCAATTTCTATTCAAGAGCCAGGTCAGGCATCATCTTTATGACCCTGTCCTCAACCTCATACCATTGCTATGCTCCCACTGTGTGGGAGGCTGATCTCCGTTACAACCACATTGCACCAGGAGAGAGTAGGCTCCTTGAGGGCAGGCGTCCTGTCTGATTTGTTCACAACAGAGCCCGCAACATGTATCCTGGGATCGGGGTAAGCACTAATTAATGGTAGGCATTAATTAGGATTGGCTGCGCAAATGAATGAAAGATGTAGTCAGAACACAGCCAGACTCAGAGGCAGGTGTCCTTGTCTCAGGGGCAAACGTGCCAGCCCATTTTCCCAGGGAGGAGGCTGAGGGAGGGGGTGGCTGCACTGTCTTTGTGACCTGCCGCCCCTTTGGTAGGGCGAAAGCAGAGGAGCAGACAGGGTTGGAGAGAAGATCTGCCTTTGCAAGGAGAAGGCAGGCATAAAAATGCAAATGCAGGGCTGCCTCCCTCCCTTTCCACCTTCACTGTACTCATCTACCCCTCTCTGACAGATAAAAAGGAAAATTTACTGGTGAGGACAGAGCCCCTCTGGGTAAGAAAGCAATAGCAAAGTGACAAATGTCATATGGGTTTAAGCAAAGTCCCCCACGGTTACAAACCCTCAGGGAAATAAGCCTGACAAATGCACGCCCCGCTCCCCGCACCCTTTTCCTTTGAAATAACTTTGGCCCTGAAAAGGGAGAAAGAAGGAAATAACTCAAAGATTTTAAAAGCAAAGTTTCTGTCTGCAAACCAAATGGGCTGAATTTTTATAGGCTCGTTTGGAAGAGCATGAAAAATCCAGTTGTCGAGGAGCCTTTGTCCCAGGGAGCCGCCGAGGGGCGGAAGGTACTGAAGGAAGTCTGCACTCCTCTGCTTGATTCTCTGCCATCCAAGGCGGGAGCCTGCTCCACCTGCCCTTCCCTAGTCCTGGCAGCTGCTGAGTCCTGGAGAGAGGGCTCCTGTTATAGGGCCGAGGTCTCTGTGAGGCCACTCTGTGCCCAGGCCTGTGGAGGCCACTGGGGGAGACCGGGGAGGGGGGGGGCTCCTGCCCACCAGATGTGCTCATCAGGGCAGCCCCCTCCACTGAGCCATCACGTATTTCCTCAATCTTCACAGGAACTCTAGGAGGGAAGCCTTATCATGCCCCATTTTACAGATGAGGAAACCCAAGCAGTGAAGCTTGTTTTTAAACAAGACAAAAGGTCCAAAATGGAGTGGATTTTGCTAAGCCCCATGTCACCAAATCAAGCTTAACTTCAGTGTCAGCTCTCCTAGAAACAGAGTCTTAAACCAGAGTATCAGGAATAGCCTGATCAGCACTAGTTAGGTCATCTGCCAGGTAGACCCCATCCCCTACAGGAAACTAACCTTGCAATAACCACCTCTCTTTTTTGCCTTGTTCCCACCCACTTCTGCCTAGAAAGGGTTTTCACTTTGTACACCTCCTTGGAGCTCCTTTCTATCTGCTAAATTGGATACAGCCTGATTCAAATCAGTTTGACTCAAACTCTAAAAATTTTTAACATGCCTCAGTTTATCTTTTAACAGGTAGCATGACTTGGAAGTGGAGGATTCAGATGCAGGCAGTCTGGCTCCAGACCTTCCACAGGAGCTGCTGTGGGTGCTCCCAGGTCCTTTTCACCAGACCTTGCACTGGCCCCCTGCTGCTGGCTGCTGGTAGCAGCTCACAACTACCCCTGTCCAGGGGATAGCACCATGCCCAGAGATGCCTGGGAGGTCATGGGCCACCCTGCTGGGTGGCTTGAAGTCAGAGACGGGACAATGAAAGCCCATCTCCCTTGCCTCAAGGGGCAGAGACCTCTGTGGTGCCATTCACACTTCTGAGCTCCCCATGAGAACAGGCTGACTTAAGGCTTCAGCTGAACCCACATCTCAGTGTGGTTCCCCCCGGCCCTATCCTGCTTCCCTCACTCTCCCAACAGGTTTCTTCCAAGAGCAGTCCCTCCTTAAACCCCTACACAAGAATCTCCATCTGGGACTCTACTTCTAGAGAACCTGATGTGCTCCACATAAATGATCTCTTGCCCTTACAGCAAAGCGATGAGCACTGTACCTGGCACACAGTGACTGCTCAACAGAATTGATGCCAGTGGTGAGAACCACTTTTTTCTTTCCACTCTGCCACAGATCAGCAATCTGGGGTCCCATTCAGCCCCTCTCAAATCACCTGGACACATGGACACAGGAGCTATAGGCATATCGGGGGCATTCTTTTTAGTGCCTCTAGTAACTGACATAGAAATTGGGAATGAGAGGTAGGAAGGAAAACTAGAGATTGAGGATATTACTTTTTTCCTACAAATTCTTCATAATTAATAGATAGGTATGTGCTTCTGAGCCACAAGCCTATAATTGTTCCCTCCTCATCCCCCCAGATGTATGACCCCTCCCCAGTGGGGACCTTTCCTTTATTACCAGCCCAGACTGCAGGTGAGGGCTTGCAGCAGGCAGGGAACAGAGTGGCTGAACAGTGAGGTGTCACGCTGACTGGGGTTTCAAAACAGAATGCCTGAGACCCTGCTGTTCTTTCCTTTTTGATCAAGTCCATGCACAGAAATTGGAGAGAAGAAAGACTCGAACCCACCCTTCCTCGTTGCCCTGAAGTACACCCTAACGAATCTCATTTACTGGCAAAGACAGTAAAATTTGCCACACGGCACCTGCAAGTCTAATAGTGAATATCCTCCCCCAACTGCTGGGAATGCGGCATCCAAGAATAGGGCTCTATAATTTGGCCAGTGTTTGAGTGACCATTTCCAGTGGGGTATATTGTAATATGCTTGTCCCAGGGATGTTGTAATGGGTGGGAAAAGCTGTTTTCAAGGGAAATGAGTAGTCTTTAGCAGAGTAATATGAAGGGTGTACCTCTCAGACCAAAGGGCCCTGGCCACACCTCCGCCCAAGGCTAGTGCCATAGCTGCACTGTCCCTATGACCTCCTGGATACAGAATTGTTCTCCTAGATGAGCACATGGCCAAGGGGTATAAGACAGCTGGGGTCTCCTTCCACCATCCACAGAGACCTGCAATTCCAACATCAGTGAATCATCTCTTTGTAAGAGAAGCTTTGGAGAGGCTTAGTCTGGGCAACCCAGTCTGGGAGTCAAAAGACCTGGTGGGGGGAGCGGTGGCTGAGTTTAGCCCTTATGTATGGGGTGGCCTTAGGTGATCTCTCCCTCATCCTGGGTTCTTCAGGGTGTGACACCTACAAAGACAACTAGCACCAGGACAGTTTCTGTTGGATCTGAAGCAAACCCACCTTACACAGAAGAAAAAGGGTGAGGAAAACCTATCACCAAACAAAACTGAAAAATCCAAGATTCTGGCACAACAGAGATCTAGGGTTTCAGTCTGCCCCCATCTCTCTGAACTTTCCTTCCCCTGTGGATTTCTTCCACAGTAGAGTCTTCTCTACTGTGGGAGAGTTGTGTAGGCTCATGTCTTACCAAGAGACCATCCCCTTCCAGACACTTCAGCTCAAGGCTTACAATTGGCCCCATATGAACTACATAACCATCCTCAACTCACTCACTGCCTCCAGGGGAATTTAGCTAAACTGGGGTCAAGGCAAGGAGAGGGGTATTAAAGAAAAAATTATTCATGACACTTATCAAAGAACTTACTTTGTTCAGGACCATAGCAATATGTATAAGGACCACTGCAATGGGGTTTTGCAGTCAAGGAGAGAGATTGGGCTCAACTCCAAACAACAAGGAAAAGTGGGAATCTATAGCCAGGAAGCAGGCAAGGGTCAGTGAATGGAAAATTGCTAAGGGTCTGGGGTGGAGCAACCTAATCCAACAGGATTCTTCCTGAAGGCAGGCCAGAGTGATCAGACATCATCTGGGGGGAGCTGGAGGACAAGGAACTTGATTAGATATCAAGGATGGAAGATTCTGGTTGAATCAACTAAGCAGGATTCTTGCTAAAATTGGACAATACAAAGATTACCATGAAAACCCAAAAGTCAGGGCCAATCAAGGGTCGAGTTCAGAGGACCCCAAGTAGAGTCTGATCAAGGACAGGGGTCAGCCCCTCCCAACCATCTGCACTGAGAGTTGGTGAGAACCAAACTGGGGGGAGGGGAGAAAGAGTGCTGAACAGGCAGGAAGGTGAGATGCCTGCTGGGTACACAGTGGAAGCTGCTTCAAAGGACACATGAATCTGAGAGCATCTCAGACCAGCTCCAACAGCTTCCATTTGGCCACAGGATGGCCTTGTTACAAAGTCATGCTGATTTTTCCAAAATCACCTCAACTGCCAAGGCACATGCAGTTGATGGTAGGACTGACTGGTTGAACATCTTTATTTCAGTTGACATGTGAGGAAGGAAATCTTACTCTTAATTCAGCTGGATTTCTCTTAATTCATCAACCATGTCTGTTGTGCCACTATGCCCAGGCATTGGGCAAGGACACAAGGGTGGCTTTTAGGAGATGGAGCCACAAAGACCTAAGGCTGAGTGTTGGCCTCAGAGGACCCAGAACCCAGAATGAGAATGGAGGCCAGAAGAAAATGGGCATGGCCACAGGAGGCATGAGCATTCCAGTGGGTTGAGACACAGGCAGGAAGGGCACAGTTGGTTAGGCTCTTTGGAAAGGTCTGGATGCCCAGCTGGGGAGCCTAGACTTGGTCCTATAGACACAGGGAGGCTTGAAGGTTGTAGAGTAAGAGGAGGAGGATGGGAACTCAGTGTTAGGAACATGAATTTGACACTGACCTGTAGAATGGAGTTGTGTGTGTGGCGGGGGGGGGGGGGGGGGGGGGGGGGGGGGGGGGGGGGGGGGGGGGGGAGGGGCTGTTTTGTGGGATGGGAGGAGCACTAGGAGGAAGAATTGGGAGGCAAAAAGAGCTGTCTGGAAGCTGTCCCAATGTCCAGGAAAAATAAGGTCTATTTTACAGTATTTGGGTGGAAGGAGGGAAGGGTAAGTGAGCATGCTTTAGTCAGGCCTCAGCTTTCCAGAAATGCTTTCATGTCTATTCCTATCCCGAATGATGCAAAAGCCCTGAGAAACAAGCAGAATTAATGGTAGAAATTCCATTTTACAGACAAAAAATTGAGACCAAGAGGGAAAGAGCAAGGGACAAAACTGAGACATACTAGTGTCATCTTGCCAGCACCCAAACCCTGATGGATCTCTGTTGCCTCCACCTCAGGAAGTGTAAGGAGCCCATCTCAACCCTCTGAAGAGCTATGGAATAAAGCCATCTGTGCTGCTAATACTAATATAAAGTATTGATTATCTCACTGCAGGAGTTCTGAGACAACCGTCCCTGGGCTGCTGAGGCTGGCGGCAGCAGCTACTAAATTGTGTTTATGGGAAGCTTTTTACCTGAAGGGGTCATAATTTACTCTTGATCAATAACCGATCAATCCACCTGCTTTGCACATTGCAAATCCTCCAGATCCGTCCACAGAAAGGAAAGAGAGAGGAAGACAATCTGTTTATTGGAAAAAGACGACAGAATAACAGGCTAATGCAACCACTTAGGCTGGTGATTACGTAAGTTCTGATTTTTTTTTTAACTTTAGTGAAATATTTTGAGTGATATGCTGAGTGCATCAAAATGAAAAAAAAAAAACTGATAGTGTTAGTTTGACAGGATCAGGTAAGAAGAGGATTTGGTATTCACTGAGTACCTACTGTGTGTTTTGCACTATACAGAGCTCCCTCATTTGCCCTCACGGCCCTGCAAAGGAGGAACCATCATTTCCACATTCAGGGAGAAGCCTGCAGCCCAGCAAGGTTAGATAGTTACCTCAAGGTTAGTGGTAGAGCTGAAAACCAGAAGCACTATTTCCCAGTAAGAAATAAGTGGAGGCCAAGGGCTCATTCAGAGTGGGGGTGAGGCTGGTTACGGCAGGAGCTACAGTGGCCTGCAGGGCACTCCTAGGAGGCTGGCCTGGGCCCCCACTGCCAGAGGTTGTCTTCCCCACTGTTTGCTGATGGAGCTTCAGTCCTCCTTTTGGAGTCTGACCCCCCAAAATGAACTAGTCAGCCATCTGGAACCACCACCTCCAGTTCACCAGCCCCCAGAGGCCTCCCAAGGGCCCAAGCATGATGTCATTGAGTACCCCCAGCTGCCTTGCCAATCTCCAGCAACTCGCCTGCATGGAATCGTGGGTATCAGCCTGACTGAATCTCTCTTCAGCAAACCCTGCCTGGCCTGGAAGCCTGAGACCTCCCTGCATGCTCTCCCCTATACTCTGCCGATGACCAATCTCCCCATCTCCAAGGCAACCTTCAGAGTGACTGTCTTGGGGAGTGTCTCCTGAGCACTTCACCCCAAATCTTGGGGTGTCCTTCTCTGTGCCCCAGCTACTGCTCTTGGGGCTCTTCCTGGCAGGGTGGCATGGAGGAGGCTACATCCTCTTGGTTGAGGGGCCAGCCTCTCTTGGAGCCTCATGGTAGACCTAAAAAGGCCTCTATCTCTGAAGTGATGGATCCTCTCATGGATCACGCCCATGTGCTGCACTCCTCAGAGGTGGCTTCAGCCCCATCCTCACTCAGTCACAAGCAGAACGTCAGTCCTCAGAGACAGGATGATCAGATAAAGGATGGAGTCTGGATCTTTTAGAAGCTGGAAGTGCCACACACTGTGACGAAGCCTTGCTCTCAGCCAATAAGCCTCCTGGAAGACCCTGTTCTAACAGTGGCCTTGGAAGGCCCCTGTGATTAGAGCATGCCAGGCTCTGGACCTTCTGTTTTTGGAATTAGATGAAAGAGAACAGTTTTCCATTAACAACTCATTCCCCTGCTTTTTACTGATTTGGCAAAAATTAGTTTCTCCCTACCATTATGTAAGTAAGCAACGGCCCTGATTCTGGAGACAGTGGCTGGAACTGACCATCGGCCTTCCCAGAAAATGTCCCTAGTTGGATCTGTCTCTAAATGAACAATTGCATGCGGCATTGATCATCAAGAAGTCACACAGCATTGCTCAATTAGCAAGCAGTTAAAGGTGACATATTGTATTTAAATAGTCTCCCTAGGAGTGACAGATGTCTACAGTAAACATAGGGAAATTACTCCCAGGGAGGCAGATCAGAGGCCAGTGGGCCTCCAGCTCCACCCACTTCCTGGTGAGGGCTGAGGGCTGAGGGCTGCTGACTAGGGTCTCCAGAAGTCAGTGCCTAGGAAAACACTGCCCCAAATAGTCTCTGCATTAGAGAGACCTCTTCCTGCAGAAGCCTGGGGCTGGGGTGTGGACACAGATGCTAGCCTAGTGGACTTTGTCTCTGGTCTGTGCCCACTTTCCTGTGACAGCAGCAGAAGAGCTGTGAGGTGACACCATGCACATTTTTCTGCTTAATTAACTAAATACGCACCGTCTGTAGCTTCAGAGCAAGTAGATCTCAGGATGAAAAGTGCTAATTTTCTTGCAGTCATGTGTCCAAACTACTTTCCTTAGCAGCTCTTCCTCTGTCTGCCTTATCCTCTAAGCAGAGTAAATGTGTGGGTCTGCTGAAAGGCGCAGAATGACAGGGACATGGAACCACTAATTTAGATAAATGACGGAGTTCCTAGCTCCTGCAGGCATGCGGCTCAGCGCCTCACCAGGGCCTAACAAACTCCAGGGAGGCCGAGAGAGAGGGGCGCCCGGCTGTTTCCAGTGCAGCATGCATTAAGTGTATTTATCAGTGGCACGCTCCCCGGAGTCTGTTTAACTCTTGCATGTTGAGAGGATATGTCTTGCAAGAGGAACCTGAGGGACCTGATGGATCCACCGTGGGAAACACGGTAGTCATCTTGTTCATGCCTTCCTCCCACATCTGGTCCCCTATCTCCATGAGGCTGACCTCACTGGCTGGCCTGGCTGCCCCACAAGCCTGAAGGCTGAAGGTCCCAGGAGTGGCCAAGAAAGCAAGACCATGTTCACCAAAGCCAGCTGTCAGGGCAGAGCTGGATTGTGTCAAAGAAACACAAGGAGCACTGACTGGGGCATCAGCCCTAAACCTTCATGGTGCAGAGGGGGAGACCCAGGTCCTGGGAAGTGGGAGGAGTCCCCAGATGGGTTGGAAGGAAGATTCTGGATCAGTACTAAGATCACTGCACTGAAGAAGGAAGACTGTGCCCACCTCTCTACCTCTACCTGTAGCATCTCTTTTCCAAAAAGGCACCACCCACCTCCTGCAGAGTCAGAAGCGGCTTTGAAAGTTTTCTTTTTCTTGTTTGCTTAAATAAAAGTAATAATCTTTATTACTTCATCAAGGAGTTATTTTCTTTTTTTAAAAAAAGAAAATGTAATGTTTATTTTTTATTTTTGAAGGGGGGAAGGGGCAGAGACAGAGAGAGACACAGGATCTGAAGCAAGCTCCAGGCCCGGTGCAGGGCTTGAACTCACAAACCACAAGATCATGATCAGGGCCAAAGTCTGACACTTAACTGACTGAGCCACCCAGGCACCCCAGGAGTTCTTTTCTTCTCAGCTTTATTGAAATGTAATTAACACACAACCATGTACACGTTTAAGGTGTACAATGGGTTGATTGGATACATTTAAACATTGCAAAATGATGACTACCTTAGCATTAGCTAACACCTCCACCATATCACCTAACTACCATTTTTTATGGTGGTGAGAACATTTAAGCTCTATTCTCTTAGCAACTTTCAAGTACATAATACAGTATTGTTGGTTAATCGCCATGCTGTACATTAAATCTCCAGAACTTACTTATCTTACACCTGGAAGTTTATACACTTTGACTGACCTCTCCCCATCTCCCACAACTGCCAGCCCCTGTTCTACTCTCTGTTTTTATGAGTTTGGCTTTTTTAGATTTTCTACATATAAGTGATATCATACAATATTTGTGTTTGACATCAAGGTCCATCCACATTGTCACAAACAGCAGGATTTCCTTCTTTGTCACAGCTGGACATGTATATGCACCACATGTTCTTTACCTGCTCACCTGCTGACAGACCCTGGGGTTGTTTCCGTACCTTGGCAACTGTGAGTAATGCTGTCATGTGGCTGTCCTCTCAGTTTCTCTCCCCATCAACTGTGATTTCCTTCATACTTGGGGCAAGGGAGGCCCAAGTCCAGTATCTCATGGGCAGCAGATGTTGAAAAATGCCAACTGCAAGAGGGCAGGTGCCTTCCCAGGGTTAGGAATTACACACAAAGGGGGCTTTTGCCCAGTTCTGAAGAAACAGAAAGTGTCAGGGGGAAAGGCAGGAAGACATTTTTAAAATAAAATTTAAATATATTTATCTGCTACACATTCCCCAGAGCCTGGTCTAGATGCTTAGAAGATTGGTTAGGATTACCCAACTCCCTTTTTAGCTTTGCTGTTAATCTAAAAACATAAACAAAACCCTCCAAGTTGCCATATAATAGGTCCTTGTAAGAATCATCCCTAGTGGGGTCATTCCGAACCCTGATGGGAACACAAATGCTAAGAGTTGTTTTCAGCCTGCTGTGATGGGGAAGAAAGCCATAGGTCCAGCCATGGGTATCCAGGGGGATCCTGGGCCAGGGGACTGTTTTGTTTATGTGGAGGGTCTCCCATGTGTGGCTGCTAGCTCAGGAGAGAGTGTGACCCAGCAGTCTGTATTTCATGTACATACAGGAAACAGCTAAGGAGGGCATGTGAGGCCTGATTTAGGATCCTGCACAGAGGGCCTCATGAAGGCTAGAGAATGAAGTCCCTGGAAGGTAAATGTAGGAAGCACAGTGACTTCCAAGGATGGGCTAAGAAACACCTCGGCCTTCTCTGGGATGCTGGTGAGATGGCAGGAAGTGCTTGGCTCTGCCAAGGGGAAACCACTCCTGCACCAAGGATCTGGACAGAGATATCCCCAAAGGCCAACTGTGAGTTCCCAGGGCCAGGTTAAAATCCTAGCTCTGCTGTAAACCTGCTATGTGACCCTGCTAAGAACTTCAGTCTATTCGCCCATGAGGGCAGCATAACAGCACCCGACGACCTTCTTTCCAGGGAGATACGTGGGACTCTTCCCTTCTCTTAAACTCCATCTGTGCCCTGATATCCCAAAACCCAAGGGTTCTGTCATGGGACTGTTTCAACCTTGAAACAGAGCATCTGGCTTCCAGTCCACAGGGCATGTGTCTGCCTGGA
Organism: Leopardus geoffroyi; assembly: GCF_018350155.1. NCBI lineage: Eukaryota > Metazoa > Chordata > Mammalia > Carnivora > Felidae > Leopardus > Leopardus geoffroyi. The sequence continues at coordinate 23,277,683 of NC_059335.1, read as the reverse complement.
GAGCTCAATGGGGGACCCTAGGAAGATTTCCCCAGTGCCGCAGCTGTGCCCAGCTTGACCTAAGCTCCAGGCTGGGATGGGCGTGGGTATTTCCATGGAATAGTTACAATCAGATCAGAGATCCTTCACTGAGGACTTCCAGGAAGCAGACACTGTTCTAAGCGCTCTTCACTACTAAGGTCACAGCCCTCTGAGTGTCTCTGGTGGTGTGAGAAAGCTGAGCACAGAGGCCAGGGAACCTGCCTGGGAGCACACAATTCCCACAGAGCTCCTTCCAGCTCTGCGGTTCATGATCTGACAAGGGCCTGTGAGGTAGGGGTTTTCGCTCCCATTGCATAGATGAGGAAGCTGAAAAGAGCAGGTCACTTGCCTGGGGGTTGGGGGGCACATCCCCCAGAGCTGGAGGCAGAGGCAGACTCAACCTCCACCTGAGGCATCGCAGGTACTATCCCAGCAACTCGCCAATGTGGTCCTGGAGGTTAGAATCCGGAGCAAATAGCAGGTCACTCGTTCCTCAAATCCCATGGGTCATGCCAAGCTGCTACTTAGTTCGCATCCTGTACCTGACCTACCCGACTGTAGCCAAGTGTCTCACTGTTGATTCTGTTCTAATTCCCTGGGTAGTTACCTCCTTTCTGCTGTTCTTTGAGGGTGTGTGGACTAAGATAGAGTGGTCTCTCACTGTTGGACCAAGACCAAACTTTTGGGTTTGGGTGGAGCTCCTTCTGCTTCTGACCAATGCCTCCTTGACCATCACAAAGGGAGTGTCTCCTCTCCAGTTATCCATCATTCCAGAATACACAACAGACGCAGCCAAACAGCACCCCCTCGTCACCATCTCCAGAAAGAATCTTTCTTCTATCTCTGACCTTGGGGCAGACTCAGAACAACCTAATAACATGATCCCTAATATCCATTAGGTGCTTGCTAAGTGATCAGTACTGGCCTCTGCTTTAGTGCATGTCACCTCCTCTTATCTTTACAGACCCTGGAAGGAAGGCATGATGGGTAAGGAACTGAGGAATAGAGAAGCTCAGTCATGTGCCCTGAGCTCTGCAAAGCAAGAGTTACACCCAGCACCAGCAGGCTTCAAACAACACATCTAATAAGTTGCCAGGCATTTTTTAAACACTGATTACATGCAGATGAGGGATGGACAAATGTCAGAGAAAGCTTCTGCCTCTAAGGTCCAACAGCCTAGGGGAGGAGACAACACATACATAAAACCATAATACAAGGCAGGTGATTCTAAGAGGCGTCACCGAGAGTCTTTAATTTCCCCTACGGATGATCCAAAGAAGTCCCTGCTGTGATTGGCAGGCCATGGTGCACACCACCAGCAAACCGGCCCCTGTCCCTTCAGTCCAGACTAATATCTTGAGCTCTCTTCCCAACACTTATACACAGGAGAGAAAGCTAGAATCCCACATGACATGAGTCATATGCCCAAAGAAAGCTGCGGTCCAGTTAAGCAGTCTGTGTAGAGACAACACACTATCCATGGCACTTTACATGTGGCCTGAACTTGCTTCAACACATAAAGAAAGTGACCCCTCTTTCACTCAGTGAAAATCTATTTGCCTCTGATGCATTTCAAGATTCAGCCCTATGAAAAAGTGCTTGGTTTGGTGTGCAGGGGGCGTGAACAGGCAACTCTCATCTGAATTCACTCACAAGACCAGAAACACAGCACTTTGATTCTGGCTCTTTGAAATCGTATCCACATACAGTAAGACAGTGAAACAAAACAAAGAATGGAATGTGGTTTGACCACCTACAACCTTCTGTTGCAGACTGAACATTTGTGTCCTACCCCCGCCCCCAAACCTATGTGTTGAGATCCTAATCCCTAAGGTGATGGTATTAAGAGATGGGGCCTTTGGCAGGCCCTGCCTTCATGAATGGGATTAGTGCCCTTATGAAAGAGATCCCAGAGAGCTCCCTTGCCCCTTCTGATATGTGAGGATATAGAGAGAGGACAGTCATCTATCGATCAGGAAGAGGTCTTCATGAGCATCTTCCCCTCCTGGACCTGATCTTGAACTTCCAGCCTCCATATTTGAGAAGTAAATTTCTGTTGTTCACAAGACACTTTTTTACAACAACCTGAATAGATTAAGACACCTTTTCTTGGAAACTTTCAAGTAATGAAAGCCCAACGTTTGTGGTGAGGACTTTTTTCCCACTAGAGTCAAAATACAACTACTCTGCCTCCCCTCCTAGCCCAATCACATTATTAGATACCATGGGGCCTTTTCAGGTTCCAAGGATGGGACATCACATCACCTACCCCAGATCACGAGCGTTTCACCTCCACATGAGTTACTGCTGTATTACCTGAATGGTTGCATTGAAAATTGAGCAGTCATTTTGGAGCCTTCTTAAAAGCAGTCACAACCATGCCTCAATGCTGCAAGAAATGGAGAGATAGGAAATCATGACAATGTCTATGTGAGATCTTCAGCAACTCAATATGCACTCCCTAACACATCCATACACATATACAACTGTATACTTTCTGTGCTTTTTTTTTTATTGTAAAGATGATTTCCCTGAAGTATTTTTAAGCTGGAGAGATTTCCTACAAGCTGGTGAAAAATTGCTCACTACAGGAGATCCAATTTATTGGCAGAAATCCAGCAACCCAACGTATTGGTTACTAGCTTGGTAATGAGTCTCTTCCATGTAAATGGGCTCATTATTATCAATTTTTGTCAGCTCTTGAGTGAGTCTTGATCTGTTTCCCTACTCGGGCTCTGGGGCTGGTGCAAGGAGAACAGGAGCATCCAGCACCCCCTCCTTCCCACCCTAGGTGCTAGAGACCTCATGCCTCATGGAGGGGGGTTGGGGTTGACAGACTGTGTCGTTAGAGCTTTGAATTTAACATTCAGAACAGAGATGTTAAGGAGACTTGCAATGAGGTGTTGTAAAAACAGAGTTTGATTGAAAGAGCTGGCACATAATGCAAATGAACACTTTGTCCCGTGATTCATTGCTATCAGGAGAACTAAATTTGTACAGCCCAGAGGAGAGATGACTAATGGGAGGCATAATAATTGTCGATTTATACCTGCAAAGAATTAATCAGGAAGCCCGGAGGAGACAGTGCTCTGTGGCCACTACAGGTGTGAGTGCTGGTGAAGTGCAGGGAGGAGCCTGGAAATTAGGCTAAATAGCAGGAATGGTGGTAATAACACCAAGGCCCATTAGGCAGAGACATCACCTCCACCACAGGATGCCGTGGAATTATCATCCCCAGAAACCTGCACAAACAACTTGGGTAATGGATGACAATTTTGGCAAAGATTAGTGGATTTGATGGTGCATCTGGAAGACTCTGGGGCTCAATTTCCCTACCCTGGGGCTCCTTCTCAGGCAGCCTTGAGAAGCCTCCTTTGCTTTATTTAGACAAAACTTCCTCCACTAACCCGGTATAACCTATCTTAGAACACTGACTTCAGAAAAATCCTTATGTCCAGCAAAATGTTGGTGAAGAAAGAGAATGCCATTCTTACATGAACCAAGCATTTATTGATAAACTACTATGTGCCAGTTGGTGAATAGGGCAATGTCTCTGATGTCATGAGCTTGCATTCTAAGCTAGTGGACAACGGGGTGACACCAGGGCAGGCCGGACCATGCAAGAGATGCTGTCATGGCCAGGTTTTACACGATGCCCAAGGAGAAACAAAAAGCAGTGACCAGCTCTAATGCAAGCTTTACAGCGTGAGCCCTGAATAAATCAATCCTCTTTCCTGTAAGACACCACAATTGCCCAGCGGTCATTTGAGAATTCTGATTCCCTGAGTGAAGGCTTAAGAGACCAATCAACTCCTTTCTGTACACTACACACTGGTGACCCACAAGCCAATGGTTTGACTCACTCAGTAATGTTTTCAATTAATTGCCTATGTTTAAAAATTGGAGATGTCACATGAATTCAGATTCCCAACGTCTTTCAAAAAGTCTGACTCTCTACACTGAACCTGCATCTCTACATGATAGTGGTCAGCTGGGGCTGAGTATAGGGAGTATCCCTTTAAGGTCTTACTTTGCCACAGTCCCCACTGCTCCCTTCTGTATTACAGACGTCCTATTTCAATCTGTCATTTTCCTAACCCAGCTTCTCTGGGAATTTAATTTTTCTGCTCCTAGGCCAAATGACCAGGTAGCTGGCCTGTATTAGCTTAGGTTCTAGCACAAATGCTTCTAACCAGTTATAATTGTCTTAATTTGATTAATGTCTTTGCAATAATCAGTTACCTAAAATATGTTTCCCTCTTCTGCATAGCAGCAATGCATATTTATGCAATTGTCTGGTATCCCTTCCTTTGGGCCTCAGCCTCTGAATGCTCCCCCCTGCTCACTGGGAGCCCAAAGTCAGTAATCTAGATAAGCTTGTTTTCTCCTTCCTGTTTCTAGGAGAAGCACATCACTTACTCCATTTCTCCCTTTGTCTTGGCCATTAGAAGGATGAGACTTAGCACAGGAGTGCTAGGTAGTAGTTAATAATTCAGTTCAAGGCTTTGTTGTATCTCTATGCTAATTGATTTTTGACCTGTATTTCTAACAGGTGAGTTTTACTACAGCAGCAGTGGAATGCAGGAACATGCCAGAATAAGAGAAGCTGGTGGTAGTCCTTGCCCTGGAGCTGGAAGCAGAGGAAAACACAAGGCAAAAAGTAAGCAACTGGCAAATGTGCGGAGAGGCAGCAGGGGAGCAAAGCACAGTAGACAGCAGGAAAAAAAACACACATGATATTATTCATCCAGTGCAGACATCTTGAGGCCATGGGGCATGCACTGTGGTGGGTGCCGGAAGACACAGGGAGCAATCAGGCCAGCTTTCCATCTCCAGGAGTCCAGTAGAGGAAACATAGGTTTGACAAAGAAAGCCTGTCACTGCTGCCAGGATGGACCATGCATTTCCTTGGCCATCAGTTTTCAGCACACTCGTGGTGGATGATGCTCTGTGCTTGCTAGTGTCCAGACTAAGTGTGGACAGCAGCTTCTGAAAGCCATGAAGTGTTACTCAGCTGCACTTGGTCTCCCAGGAGGTGGGGAGCCTGCCTCTCTGAGGGCAGCCTTAGTTCTTGGGGGGGAGACAGAGCCTCACCACCACCCCCCACCCCCAGTCTTCCCATGGGACAATTCTGCGGCACATTCTGCATGGCTTCTCAGATGGGTGCCCCACAGTGGCAACCTGCTCCTTAACACATGTTTCACTGACTCTTCTCCCTTTCCTCAGCTCTCTCTCCCCACTTCTTCATTTCCTTCACTTCCATTACCTCCAAAACAAACTCTTGCGCTCAAGTCCTTATTCCAGGATCTGCTTTACAGGGAGCCCAACCAAACTCAGACAGTGCCTTGGAATGTACCTGAGACAGTTCTCAGCTAAGAGGTCAAGAGAGGCTTCAGTGGCCCAGAGACATTTGAACTGGACCACGCTTTGGTGCACAGAGGATGGCACAGGAGAGACACGTTTGGAGAAGAGAGTATAGCATGAGCTGTAGAGAGAAGGTACACAGCTGCTGAAGGAAACAGTATGCAATGAATTTGTAGGCTACATGATGAATAATGGAAAATGGCATTGGAAAATTTGAGTGGACCTGGATCACCAGTGGGTTTGCACATCTCATTGTAGGGTGCAAACTTCATTTTGTAAATTGTTGATGTGACGTGGTTTGGGCAAGCAGGTGTGGAGACAAGAAGGGAGTCAGATGAGAGTGAGGACAGAGGTTATCTGGGGAAGCTGGGCTGAGCTGGGCTGCCGCCAGTGAAATATGCCTTCTCCCCATGTGATCAGATGATGGTGTGGAGGTCTTTGCCCTGTGTGCAGTGACTTCCAGCAGAGGTCTCCATGGGAGGCAGGCATGGCCCAGTTCTTGCAAGCTCATGGCTAAAGAACAGGACCGGAGGTGAATAAACAGTTGCTGTCCCCAAGCAGAGCAGGGAAGCTAACTGAAAATCCCCAGGTGGGTGGGTGGCAGTTGAATAGGCCCCAAAGTGCATGTCCTGCTACCCTCCATTCAAATGGGTAGCTGATGGCACCTTAGTGGTGCCCCACATGATTGTGGTGGGGGCAGAGCTACCCTCCTTATCAGAGTAGTTGAAGGTCTAGGAGGTCAGACTACACCACCCAATAAATGGTTTAAGAGTAAAACAAATAGCAGAACTATAGATGTAAATCAAGCCTTTGTTCCTCACTTGTCCGCATGACATCAAATAACGTTTGACTCCTTTCTCTCCAGGTACAGTGACCACATTCTGAATTTTTTTTTTCAACGTTTATTTATTTTTAGGACAGAGAGAGACAGAGCATGAACGGGGGAGGGGCAGAGAGAGAGGGAGACACAGAATCAGAAACAGGCTCCAGGCTCTGAGCCACCAGCCCAGAGCCTGACGCGGGGCTCGAACTCACGGACCGCGAGATCGTGACCTGGCTGAAGTTGGACGCTTAACCGACTGCGCCACCCAGGCGCCCCCAGTGACCACATTCTGTAGCAGCCTGAGCAAGTGTGTGGCCATAATGGGGAGCAAGGATGGAAATGTAGCCTTGGATCTGAGGTCAGCTTTTTCGACTCTGCCCAGCATCCCCAGCCCCTACCCCACTTCCAGGAAAGTCCTGGTTTGCACAGGCTGGATGTTTCTGGAGGAACTGGAGATTAACTTTAGGAACTTCAGATTCCATCTTCCCATCAGCTTGTTTCTGAGCTGCTTTCTCTGCAATAACATATTTCTCACTCATGGTGGCCTTTTGTAAAGTATCTTTTAGAAGACACAGAGTTCACAGGTTGTTCATTGATGGTCTTTCAAAATAATGTTTCCAATTCAGACAACTTTGGGAAATGATGTGTTGAGGAAAATTGATAGATTTCTTTACTAGAGGTCATCAGAGACTTCAGTGTGCTCAGAATTAGCTACATAATTTGTGGGTCCCAGTGTAAAATAAAAACACAGGGTGCTTGGTTCAAAAATTCTTAAGAATTGCAAGACAAGCATCCCCCCAAACACAGGACCTTTCTGAACATGAGCCCCGTGCAGCCTCCCTGTGTCATGCATTCACATCAGCATGGCTCTCCAAGAGTGGGAAGGAGGCCCAAAGTCACAATGTGTCCTAAGGAATTCAACCAAGAATTATAGTCCCATGGAGCATACTCACAGAGCCCTGCATCAGGTTAAATTCTCATCTTCTTGTTGTCCCTAAACTCCGATACAGGGGGACACTGGTAGTTTATGAGGAGCCCCATGGACAACAGTACACAGGAAGAGAAGACTGTTTTATATCTGTTAGGTTTTTTCAAGCTATCAGATCAGTCTAGATTTTGTATTTTGGGTTTTTTAAGTGGGGTCCACTGGTACTTTCTCCTTATTCTTTATTTTGTCCCCTCTTTTTAAATAAAGCCCAGCATCCCTGAACTACCAAACAAATTTCCAGCAATAATAGCAGGCAATTTGCAATGAAAGATGAATATAACAAAAATAGTGCATCTCGACCGGGGATGGTGCATAATTTTGCTCTTAGAATGCCGGCTCTGTTAAAGCACTGTCAGCCCCCTGCTTCATTCTGTTTCCCCAGGTGGCCCCATGACACTGCTTGGGGCCTGGCTTCTCTGATCTCCTCTCTTGGGTTATTTATGACTGAGGAGGATGGGGGTAGGAAGTCAGGAATCACTTAAAAGTGGGCTAAGAAGGGAGGAGAGTGATTGTCCTGTTACCCTCCATGTCCCTCTAAGGCCAGCTGTCTCTGCTGCTCTGACTCACCATCATCTCTGGGCTCCCACTCTGGCGAACTTCTGGGCTCAGAGGTAGTTTGTTCACCATGCCCCTCTACCCATTCCCCCTCCTCACCTGCTTTGTGTGGACGTACTGGCTGAAGGCAGCTGCCTCCTCCTGCAGGGAGTCATCAGCCACCTCTGAGTAAGATGACTGTGGCTCTCCGCTGGCCAGCCCCTGTATCTGAGCCCACATCTCCCTCTATCCTGGACACACACTGTCACTAACAGAACGTATATAGTTATGCTTTCATTGAGGGCCACTTGCATGCCAGGGTTTCTTGAACAATTTTCACACAAGGTTCACAGCTCTGGTCCTTGAGAAACTCAACTTGGGTGAGAGAGAGAGAGAGAGAGAGAGAGAGAGAGACTGGTTCCCATAGAGCCAGACAACAAAGCAACTGACATGCAAATCTGCCCACATCACATCCTTGCTGAAGCCCCCCAATGGACCCCTTCCATCCATTGTTCAAATCTTCAGCCCCTCAAAGGATCTCTTCTAGGCCCTTCAGGACCTGGTCTGTCCTATAGGCTTGCTGTTTTCTTAATGCTAGTCTCACACACTCTGCTGCACCCTGTCCATACTCAGTAGCTATTCCACATGCCCAGGCATTTACTCAGGCTGTCCCACCTCCCAGATGCTCTTCCCCTTACCGCCCACCTGGAGGACACCCTCTCATCCCTCAAGGCTCACCTCAAGCATGAACTCCTCTAGGAAGCTTTCTGCAATCTTCACCTCCCAGCCAGGTGAGACTGGCCACCTCCTGCCACCTTTGTACCTCCCCTGGCCCAGCAGAGGTTTCCAACACAGACTTAGCCAGCATCTCCTTGTCTGGAGTCTCTCTCTCACAAGGCTGCAGGCAGCCTGAGGGCAGGGCCCAGCACACAGAAGCTACTCTGTAAATAACTGTTCAGTGAATCTCTGAATCAGTAGTGCAGACCCAAGCAGCTGAAGAGCTCTAAGGTGCTGGAGCCAGTTCCCCAGGATGGGAGCCATGGCTGTGGCCCTCTTCCTCCTCACGGCCCTGCCCTCTCAGCAGTATCCCTTTCCTCTCCCTTCCCTGCTTTGCTTCCACAATGGGAATCTCAAAGTCAATATCAGTGTGTGAGAAGGCAGAGAAGAGAAAAAGGAAATAGTAATCTTAAGGGTGACAGCCCTGAAATGTTGAGTTTGAAAACTGCCTGGGGATTCAACTTCACATCTTTGGCAAAGTAAGTGCAAATACATATTCAAATTCAATGTAAATTCACTGGTGAATTTCCTCCCTCATTACTGGTACCTAGTGAGACTGGCAGTCCTTTCCTGCTGGGCTGGGCCTTTCCTGCTCTTCTCAGCTCCCTCCATGGTGTTCATCCCAGAGCTGAGTTCCAGACAGTGAGAGGTCCACAAGAACAGCTCCCTGAGGAGGAGATGTCCCAAGGGAAATTTTTCTGGAGACATTGCTTGGTGTGAAATCTTCTGGGGATGATCCCCATGAGAGCCAAGTTTCCTACAGGAAGAAGATGGGCCCAGTGTGAGCTCCAGCAGAAAGCAGGGATCTGGGAAAGCAGCGAGGGGGAACCCTCATCACAGTGAGGGCTCAGTGTTCATTGCAGGGAGAAGACCCTATGGGGCTCCTCTTTTCAGAGGCAAAACTCAAAAGGATGAGTTGGAGGGGAGGGAATGGAGGCAGAGAAAGTTCAGGTTTACTTAGGGTTCTTGCTGAGATCTCTGGGACCTCTCAGGGACCTGGACACCTCTGAGACTGGAAGAAGTAAACCTTCACCTTGGCCATAATCACAGGAATAGATAACATTACTCCAGGTGGTCTTTCCTGTCCTGGAGGCCACATGTCCCAGAACCATAGGCCTTGTGTTTGGGCAGACAGCCCAAGCTACAAGGGAGCCATCGCTGCCAGCAGCCTGGCAGACATACTGTTCTTTTGTTGTTGTTGACTCAGCATAGCAAGGCCACTTAACTCAAAACAGAGTCCAGCTACTAGCAAAATGGCTCAGTCAGAAGGCGAACACATGGTTCATTTCTGTGGCCTCCACTCCAGTGGGCTGCTCAAAGCTAGCTTGTGTCAGCACCTGAGACAGCTTCTTCCTTGGGTTGGAGGAAGAGAGTGCATGAGAAGGAAGCTAATTCCAAAAAGCCCTGGGACACCAGAGCCAGAGCATGAAAGCTGGACCACAGAGACCTTCCCAGATTAAGAGTGCAGGCAAGGAGGAAAAAAGAACCTTAAGCTCTAATAGAGTTTCTTCTTAGTGAAAGCACCACTCAGTTGGAATATCCCTCCACCCAACATTCTTACCAGTGTAGGATAACACATGGTTGCCACTTACTAGGCACCAACTAGACACAAGACATTCTGCATACATTACATTAACCATTGCCACAGTTTTACAAATTAAGCATCATGGTTATCCTCATTTCATAAATGAGGAAACCAAAGCTCAGAGTGGTTAAGGGTCCTGTCTCTGGTCACACAGCAAGGAAAGAGGCACCACAGACCTGCCCAAAGATTGTTCTTGAAGGAATGTGAGGAACCTCCCTGTCCTCCTCTCTCAGAGGTAGACAGATCTGCCCCAAGTGTGGTTTTAATGTCCTGTTTAGAAAGCCATAGGAAACGAGGGTTTCCCATGTCAGTGGTGGAAGAAGGTTTCACTGCAGCTGGGCACGGTGGCCATGTCCTTAGGAGGCAATTGTGAGGACTCATTAAAGGTCAACATTCCTGGTAGGTTACACTTAGAGACATGGCCCTTTTCATGTTTATGGAGTGAAGGAAAAGGAAGAATGGCAATTAACAAATTTGATGCCTTGTCAGAATATATTATCAATTTGTCTTGGCCTTCAAGTCCCTCCACAAAACACACCTACCTCCAAATACCTGCCTACTTTCAGTTTACCCTTCTCTTCCATGCATGGGTCCTCCCTTCACATCCCCTTCCTTGAGACTATGAAGTGATGCTCATGGTCTACAGTAGCCCAGCAAATCCAGCCCTTCTTCTGGTAACAGATACTCCACTGATGAATCACCCTCCCTATGCTCATCCTCATGGCTTGAGGAGTCTGACTCCAGTGTGGACTCCACAGCAAGCACATGGCCAAGCCTTCTTAGTCCAGGCACTGCCTTTCCTGCCCCAGGTCACTGGTTCAGGATGGACAGATAGTCAGAGTGGGCCATCAGAGCTAATAGGCTTCAGTTCACAGACTTCTGGAACCATTAGAAAAGAAAGTACATTTCCTCTGGGTGGTACAGAGGGATGCCACAATGGCACACCTGCCTGGAAGTGAAGATGGCCTGAAGGAAAGCAGAACAGAAGAGAGTCCTACTGATACTCTCTGAGTGTCTGGATCTAGATGTTCCCAAGCCACATATTCTGGGCTTTCCAGTTAATGTGAACCAGTAAAATCTCCTTGCTTGAGCCAGCTCAAGCTCTCAAGGTCAGTTCCTGACAAATGCAGGCTGATGCCCTGTCCAGGTTTTTGCTTCTGCTGCTTGTTCACTCTAAATTCAACTTTCTGGGGCGCCTGGGTGGCGCAGTCGGTTAAGCGTCCGACTTCAGCCAGGTCACGATCTCGCGGTCCGTGAGTTCGAGCCCCGCGTCAGGCTCTGGGCGGATGGCTCAGAGCCTGGAGCTTGTTTCCGATTCTGTGTCTCCCTCTCTCTCTGCCCCTCCCCCGTTCATGCTCTGTCTCTCTCTGTCCCAAAAATAAACGTTGAAAAAAAAAATAAAAAATAAAATAAAAAAAAAATAAATTCAACTTTCTAGGCTATGTAAGTCCTGATATTCTATGGCATATCTTCTAACCTCTCTCTTCTCTGACTTACTACAGCTCTGGATACGAAAAGTTTGGGAATCCTGTTCCATAGCCTGAGAGCCAGAACATACCTTCCCCACACTGACCATAGCACCCAACCCAATGCTAGTCACAGCCGGGGTGTAAAAGTGGCTTGGCAATGTGTTCTCCCAACCTCTACCGATCTCTCTCTCTCTCTCTCTCTGTCTGTCAGCTGAAGTAGCATACGAAGGTCAGGAAATATGCCCTCAGCTTTAAGGAAATGACACTCCCTCCTAACTTACTTGATCTTGCCTTCACAGTACATGGGTCCTCAAAAGAGGTCCTGGCAACCAGGCATGTTACATAGGGCACCTAGCTTCATCCTCTTTGCCAACAGAATAACAGTGTCTGAAGGCCCATAGAGGAAGTCTCCATTCAAACACCCAAAGCATATGTGCTGCAATAGCTTATCTTCATCTGTAATGAACCATAATTCCCCTGGGCCTTTGCCAGCTACTGGCATTGCCATTCTCTCTCTGTAGGAAGTACAAAAATAGTTGGGGAGGGGAAGAGGAAGGGAGGGAGAATGGGAGAAAATTAGAAAATGTGTATGCCTGAATATCCATCCACATTATATTCAGATTTGCCAATCCATGGCAAATTATACCAGTTTCCATTACAAAAGAATAGAATTGTATTCCATTACAATAACATACAGATGTATTCCTTTTTGCATATATTCAAGTTAAAGAAAAAAATTTAGGTAAATAACAGTACAGGTGGTGGGCTGGTCATGACAAAGAGAGGAGCCGGAACCTTAAGAATACACAAATAATTGTTATTACCTTACTGGGTGACCTGTGGTGAGTACCCTAACCTCTCTGAACCTCAGTTGCTTCATCTGTAAAGCAAGAGCAGTAAAGTGCATCTGCCCCACTTACCTCTGAACTAATACAATGACCTAGGCCCTGAGCAGATAGAGGTGTCAGGAGATGATTTCTGAGCCTTGGCCTTGGGTCAATACCAGAAAAAAATAAGTCTCTCACTGCATGGAACTCTTAGTAATAAGTCCTGGTGCCCTATTTTGGGTCTGTCCCAAAGGGCTGAAATTAATTAACTTCAGTATCTATTGCTTTTAAAACACCTTTAATCTATACCACTGTTTATGACAAGAGGACAAAGGTTCAAATGCCTACAGGGCTAGATGGTACCACAAATGAGTGAAAATGCCAGAGTAAACAATAGGGAGAAGTGAAGACTGTGGCAAATTGCAGAGTTCATGTCCATGCCCCATCAGAGGGAGAAGTGGACACTGAGCCCTAGCAGCATGTGCCACGTGGGATTAAGTCTCAATATTGATAGAAATTCCATTTTTTTAGTAGAAACCAGGAATGTTGATTTTTTAAGTGACATCTCCTATATTATTAAAGCTGAAAACCAATTTTTAAAACTTGTGAAACACTTTGTGAGAACCAAAATAATGTATCTGCAAACTGGATTTCACCCACAACCCACCAAACTCTGTGTGGTAATACTGCCTTCTTCCTGCTTTGATTCCTTTTTACTTATTTTTTATTTTTTTTTTAAAAATTTTGTTTATTTATTTATTTTGAAAGAGAGACAGCTCATGAGCACGAGCCAGGAGAGGCAGAGAGAGACAGAGAGAGATAGGAAGAGAGAGAGATAATCCTAAGTAGGCTCCATGCTATCAGCGCACAAAGCCAGATGCGGGGCCCAAACTCACAAACCATGGGATCATGACCCGAGATGAAACCAAGAGTCAGATGTTTAACTGACTGAGCCACTCAGGCGCCCCTTTGACTCCTTTTTAAAAGTGGATACATAGGGGGCGCCTGGGTGGCGCAGTCGGTTAAGCGTCCGACTTCAGCCAGGTCACGATCTCGCGGTCCGTGAGTTCGAGCCCCGCGTCGGGCTCTGGGCTGATGGCTCAGAGCCTGGAGCCTGTTTCCGATTCTGTGTCTCCCTCTCTCTCTGCCCCTCCCCCGTTCATGCTCTGTCTCTCTCTGTCCCAAAAATAAATAAACGTTGAAAAAAAAAAAAAAATTTAAAAGTGGATACATAGGTCATGACAATTTTAAGCCCAAAATAGAAACAACCCAACCAGTGTCCCTGATTTGAGCAGGGAAGGATGCTTTCCAGTCCCCCTGCACTGGCACTGCAGCTAACGCACATGCGGATAGGCAGTGGCATTCACCACTTTCCAGTCCAGCAACCAAGGCTGGCTGTGAGGCTCCTACTGACGTTCCTCCTCCACCAGCTCTACTGAATCATCCAGCCCTTCCAGAAAAGGTCGTTAGAAATGAAGAGGAATACTGGAATATAACTTACATGTTGTCCTGAGGTAAAATTGGATGTTTCTGTCAATTTTTGTTTTCCTGAATCTTACAAGTTCTGCAAATTAAGTGTAGCATACACCATTGGTGCTGCCTGCCTTGTTCTGTGGCAAGAAAGCCAGAACTGATGGGCCTCAATATGTCCCTGGGGACAAAAACTATTTCTATCCAGGTAGTCTCAAAACCCCACATCCACACACACACATTCAATGCACCTAGACACACTTCTGCCACCATCATCAAAAACTCCTTTGTGTTTGTACTGTCTACTTAAAATTTTGCTAAGAAGATCGATCTTAACCGTTTTTATCACATAATAGTAAATAAGAAGTCAGGAGGAAAGTTTGGGAGGTGATGGGTATGTTTATGGCATAGATTGTGATGATGGCTTCACAGATGTATATCTATCTCCAAACCCATTCAATTGTATACATTAAATATGCATAGTTTTTTGTATGTCAGTCATACTTCAAAGTGGCTTTAAAAATCCTTTCATGTGAATGGGTCCCTTTAGTTTCAAAGGTATTGAAACTAAACCTTTCTCTTTTTTCTAGGACCTAAATGGACATGTGGCCACAAGAACTACCTGTGGAGGGGAGGCAGACCCCTTTAGAACCTCTTGGGGTGAGTGTTCAGAGCAGGGTATGTTTGTTACCATGATAACAAGAGGGTTACATGTTAAATCTGGATCTCTGCTCTTTCTAAGTGTCAGCAAGAACAAGTCATCTTGTGGAACAAAAGGAAAAACACACCCTTGACACAAATGCAGATCCCTGGGCACAGAGCTACAGAAGCTGATGGCTCTCTGGGCTGTTCAGGGCACTGGAGGTCGGGTTTTGGAGGCAACATCGCACATCTGTCTCCGTAGCACCTATGCCCTTGGCACCTGGCAGAGCCCAGCACCCCTAGTGGGCAGAGACCCATCCAACATCAGAAACATGACTGGTTCATGGGGTGATTGCTGAGAGCGCCTTGCCCAGTTTACATGTCTCTGTACAGATAATGATTTTAAGGTTGTGCTTATTTTTTTTAAGTAAGGTTTTTTAAACAAAAGAAGAAATACATAAAAGAAGCTTCTATGAAGTTAAATTTCATAAGAAGAGTTATCAGCTGTTAAACGAGGCAAAATCAGGGAGTTTGCTGAGACACTGTGCTGGGGAGGGTGTGGCACCCAGGTCTCCTCACTTGCTGTGGGGACCGGGTAAAGTGAGGTGGTCTCTGCAGAGCTCCTCGTGTGGCTGGCTGTTCTTCCAGACACATGACGGGACTGCACTGATCCACCCTGTGTGACATGCTTTGACCAATAAAATATGAAGCTGTTACTTTAAAGCAAAAACTTTAAAACCAGCATGTGATTCAGCACATGTCCTATAAAAAGGTCCCTCTGCTGTGGTGAACACAGCTGATCCAGATTGTGGCTGTGCTGTCTCCCTGTACCTCAACAAAAGGACAATGCAGAACAGAGTCCCCAGGGTCCGTGATGGACATGAAGTGGCAATGAGAAATGAACCTTTGTGATTTTAAACCACGGAGATTTGAGCTGTTTATTGCCACAGTATGATCTAGCTTATCTGGACTCATAAGAAGATCTATTTGGCAACGTCTATCAGAATTTAAAATATAAATGCCTTTGACTCTTCAATTTCACTTTTATGACTTTTATTCAATTTCTTTTACACAGCTTCAGTTTTACACATGTGCAAAATGATATATGTACAAGGATAGTTATGGCTTTTCAAACATATTTATTTATGTTTATATAGCATGCACTGGAAGCAACCTAAGAATGTGTCAATAGGATTCTTAACATGCTTTAATGTTTAATAAATCATGGAATATCCAGACTGAAGAAGCGTTGACAGCCCAAAAAGGGAATAAGCCAGATTTTTATAAACTGAGAAGAAACACTTCCCAAGATATATTGCAAAGTAGAAAAAGGGAAGCTGCAAAACAGTGTGTATAGTCTGCTGCTATTTGTGGAAAGGATGTACAAATGTCACAAACACCATACGATTTCACTTATATGTGAAATCTAAAAAATGAGCAAACAAACAAAAAAAGCAGAAACAGGCTCATAAATAACAAGAACAAACTTATGATTGCCAGAGAAGAGGGAGGTGGGGGATGGGTAAAAAGGGTGAAGGGAGGTGGGAGATACAGGCTTCCAGTTATGAAATGCATAAGTTACAAGGATAAAAGGTACAGCATAGGGAGTATAGTCGATGGTATTGTGATAGTGTTATGTGGTGACAGATGGTGCTTGTGGTGAGCATAGCATAAGGTATAAAATTGTTGAATCACTATGTTGTATACCTGAAACTAATATGACACTGTGTGTCAACTACACTTCAATAAAAAAGTTTACAAATGTGTTCACAAGTATATCTATGCCTATATGCTTGTTTATGCATAGAATATCTCTGGAAGCAGAAGGCTCAGGTGGTGGGGTCTCTCTGGGAAGGGGTAATGCAGTAGTGGGCATGGGAAGAAAATCTCTACCCACAACACAGCAATATCTCGTGGCTGGATATTGTGTTATGCTTAGGTATTACTTCCTCTTTAATTATATAAAACACTGGACACATGCTCCAAAAACTAATACAAGTGATTACCTATAGAGACAGAGGCTCAGAGGGGGTGAGTAGAGACAAGAGTAGAAGCAGGACTTCTTTATGTGTACCTTTGACAGAGTTTCACTTTATGGACCATAAGAATATATTATCTTTAAAAATTTTTAACTAAAAAAAAAATTGTAAAGAAACCCACCCTTCTATGTAAAAGTGGATTCATGTAGAAATCCTTGAGAGCCCAGAGCCACTCGTGGGGACAGTAGACAGCCCTTCTGGAAATTCTCAGGGGCATTTCTCCATCTTTTAGCCAATGTTGAGGTACACCTCTTCCATGAAGCCTGCCTCGTTTTCTCCAGACTATGAAAGGCTTCAGTGTGTGAGGCTTCCTGGCTGCTAGGCCTTGTGCTGTGGGCCCTTTTCAACTAATCTCCAATCCTCATACTTATACTGGTTGGTGAGGGGACATTGATATAGAAGGTATTTCAGCAGAGAAAGGGGAATGCAGCAGGCAGACTGAGTCCGAGGAAAAAGATCTTCAGCCCCCAGAGAGTGGTGCCTGTAGGAAGGGCTTGGGGCATGTCCAGCATATCAAGGAGAACTCACAGGGCCAAAAATAATTCTGGTCAAAGGGGCAGAAGAAGAGAACTATGTGGAGAGGAGGGAAGAGAGCCTTTAAAGTAGGAAAGGCTTATCTCCAGGAGATAAGCAGGAGAGAGGGAATTTTTTCGAGATCTCAATGGAAATGTAATTGGAGCCTTTGAATATTTTGGAAATATAGGGACAAAGGTTTCAGTTCCTCTTTGATCTGTGCTTCTTTCAAATGAGATCCTGTCTCAGGCCCGAGCTATCTGGGTCCTCGCATTATACTGGAACTTACAGACCATCTTATGGATGAGGAATTGGAGGCTCAGAATGGTTAAGAAACTTGCCCAAGGTTACAAGCTCCTATGTAAAAGAAACATAACCGTGTCCATGCTCTGTGTGACTCCAAGCACATACACTTTTCCTCCCCATACTAAGTGTGTCAGTCTCTAGGTGACATTCTCAACCAGACTTCACAGCCAACCAGCACAGAATGGAGCTCCTTTTTCATTGTTGATGTATCCAACTTCTATCTTACTATGTTTCATGACTGAATGGAGAGATGGCTGAATGGAGGGAAGGAGGGATGGACAGACGGATAAATGGATTCATGAGTAGATGAAGTGACTTAAGTCTCATTGTGATTTAAAAACAATGAGTGAAAAGGGCTTCAGATTATATTCTTCATCAGATATTCACTGGGCGGTAACTGTAAACGGGAGAAAATGGAGATAGACTAAATGTAATCCATTTCAGAGAGCCAGGTTTAGTAGTGCAGTAAAAGCAAGAATTGGAGGAACCATAATCCAAGTTGTTTAATAAATTTCCAGACACTTTCATGTGGAGGTTCAGACACATTAGAAGTTGTTTCTACCTGAGCAGGGAAGGAAGGCAGGCAGGGATGGATTCTGGATGCAGGCAGTGATTTTTATTTGAATCTTAAAGAAACGATAGGACTGTGATCTAAGGAAAGGTCAGGGGATTGGAAGAAGGGGTGAGAATTAATTTCAGACAGAACAGCATGAGCAAACACATGGAGGTAAGGATGTTTAGGAGATATTTGGCCTTGCTGAGGTGAAGTAAGCTTTATGGGTAGGAATATTAGAAGGTAAGACTGGAAGGGACCAGTAATTAGGGGCCTGGAATTTGAGATTCAGGATTTAAGATCTTGATTACTGGGAAAGTGTCAAAGATTTCAAAGTACAGGAATTGAGCTGGCACGCACATGCAAAACAGTCTGAGACCGAAGCAGTGGGTGCAATGGTGAACATTTGGGCTCTGGAGTCCGACACTTAGGCTGGAACAGGCTCCCACCCATTCCAGACGTGTGACCATTAGCAAGGTATTTTGATCTTTTTGAGCTTCCATCTCTTCATCTCTAATGTGGGAATAATAATAATGCCCATCTCATAGGGTCATGAGGATTCAATGAAATGAAGTATATAAAATGTTTAGCTCACCCCAGGCATATAGTAAATATTAAGTAAATGTAAGCAATTCATTATTATCATCACCAGCACCACCAGCACCATCAGCAACAGCACCACTGCTGACACAATCACTTCCACCACCAGCACCACCACCACCTCCATCATTAGCACTATCACCACCAGCAGCAACAGCAACATCACTGCCACCGCTATTTTACAAAAATCATCATCAACATCACCACACCATTTCCATTGTCACTGTTATCATCGTCAACACTGTCACTTGACTCTAAGCATAAAGGTTTGCATGGGCCACTGACCTGCTTAGGAACACAGCCATTTATTCCAAACACATTTGCTGAGCATTACTATGCTGAATGTCTTCCATTCACTCCTCAGGCTCACTCTCCACCTTTTTCTTCTTGCTCTGGCAAAGCCAACCTACTGGGACAACAGTAACAGGTTGCCTTGCCCCCTGTCCTCTGGCTGGGTTCCATTGAATGTGCAGTCCCTGAAGGAGTGTAGAAGGAGAAAGAAAGGCCAGCTATTGTTCTTTAGCTCTCTCTCTGCTTGTAATTGTAGCCTGATTTCATCTGTGGATGTGTCTCAGCTCCTTCCAGGTGACTCTCCACACCATCCTCCCTGCCTTATTTCTGGATATGGTGAGCTTCCCATATGCACTCTCCTGCGCTATTCCTTGTGGCTTCTAAATCTATACCCTGTAGACAGTTTTGTAAACAGTCCTTATCACAATCTCTTCAGGTTGCTCTGATTTGAGTGTTCCATCTGTGTTCTGTAGGGCCCTGATTGATAGAACATTTGTGTTTTAATCCCAGTGGTGGACTCAAGGCTACAAAGATAAGAAAGAAACAGATCCCACCTCATCCTCTTCAAGCTTTCCATATCTCGTGGGGGAAACAGAAATGCAACAAAAAACTACAACACAAGTTCCCAAATACCAAACTAGAAATAGGTACTCAGAGTTTCAGCAACACAGAAGGAACAGTGGGGGTGAGTTTGAGTGAGAGTCATGAGGACAGGTTTCTCAGAGGAAATGACATTCAGAGTCTTGGAGAGTGAATACAAATTCTCTGGGAGGAAAAAGTGGGAAACCACATCATTTTTACGTGCATGAGAGTACCAAAGTTTGCACAGAAAAGGTAAGTTTCTCAGAGCCTGGGATCCACATTGAAGATAAGAGTTGCAGGGAATAGGACTAAAGCAATTTAGGGATTTACCAGTATCAAGTTGCTCACTTATTTTATTTTGCTAATCCAAGACATCTTTTTAAGTTGCCATATACTATCACTCACCACCAGAATATGATCTTGGAATAAAGGAAAGTCCTTTGCATCAGATAAATTTGACTTTATATGTGTAAACACTACCTGTCCTTATTTTTCTTATTTTGCAGTGGTCAACAAACCGATCCTTGGGCTGACATTTGGAAACTACTGATCTAATCTGATCCTCTTATTTTACCCATCAAGAAGCCATGTCCTTTAAAAAAATAAATAAAATTTTAAAGCATGATCTATTCTCTTAAATGTTTATTTCCAGTCATGTAACTGCTCCCCGCAACCAGACCCCTGACCAGCCCCAGATCCTGTCAGGTACTTGGGCTCAGCCAATACTTGATCCTAACAGTATGGAAAAAAAAACACAAAAGTTCCCAGATTATTTTCTCTGTAAATCATTTGATAATATTTTCTGCTTCTAATGATTGTTATGACAAGCAGCAAATTGCTAATTGCAGCCATCTAAGAATAGACATATTTGCAGGATTAATGACCAAAAAGAGTTAGATTTAAGTAATAATACCAGTTGGCAACCATTCATGCATTTATATTTAATTTGCATTTGTCTTTAGGAAAGGGAGAAGAGGCAAAGGACTGTTGAGGTGGAGAAAGTCTGAGTAAATCAGTCTCTCTCTCTCTGTCTCTCTCTCTGTCTCTCTCTCTCTCTCTCTCTCTCTCTCATTTGTTATGTTAGATGTGATGTGAGTTCTTTCTTGGTCTACCTAAATAATACAAGAGGGTACAGGGACCAAGGCTGAATCAAGTCACCACTGTGGAGTTATATATTTCATGGCAGGTAGGTGCTAAAGTCATCACAGAAGGTGAAAATTGCTCTAAAAATGAATTTTGGAAACTTCCAACAGATGTTGTAATAGATTCTGTTCTTTGGTAAAGCAACAGAATTGTTGGTTTGTGTTTAAGTCACTTTATATAGAAAATACAAAGATTCAAATGCAATGGTCACTCTGTGCTCAGTGAGGAACTCATGCTGTGAGAGGTGCATACAGAACCACATTGATGGAAAGGATAGAGAGTTTGGTTCTATCCATGCTTGCCCTGGGGCCTGCCCATGCCAAGGGGCGGTGGGGGGTGGGGAGTGTTGCAGGCAGAATTGCTTACCCTGTTTATGCTTCTGTCCTTCTCCATCTCTCCTCCTTTTCCAAGTGTGAGTTAAGTGCACATCTGCAGCAACACCATTTGTCTATCCAATGCCAAAGAAAAGGGGATTTTCTCTCCTCTTCCCTGACAGCATCTCCTCCAGAGAGAGTTGCTTTGACAAGGAAGCAAAGTAATTTGGGGCCAGAAAAAAACCCCATCTTCTTGCTCTCCCAAGACCAGGCCTCAACCAAGAGTGGCCTCAGGTCAGGAGAAGTCCAGCTTTTGGGCCTGCAAGACAGTACACTGCCGTACCAGATGAAGCCCAGACATTGAACTCAAGACATAAACTTTAAATCAGCTATTTTAAATATTTGCAAGTAAAAAAAAATTATGTCTAAACAATTAAAGGAAAACATGAGAATGATGGCTCACCAAATATTGAATATCAGTAAAGAGATATAAATCATAAAATAATGAGCCAAATACAAATTTTAAAAGTAACTGAAATGTAAAACAGCAAAGTTGGGCAGAGAGAAGAAATAACTAGCAAACTTGAAAATTGATCAATTAAGATTATCCAGTGTGAGGAATGGAGAATAAAACATATAGAATAATTAAAATAACCTCAGAGACCTGTGGAGCACCATCAAGAGTGCCAATAAATGCATAATGGAGTCCCAGAAGAAAAAGAGAAAACACGGGACAAAATAAATATTTGAAGACATCATGATCAAAAACCTCCCAAATTTAATGAAGAACATTAATCCCAGAAGCTCAAAAAATTCAAGTATGATACATTCAAATAGATCCATACAATGTAATAAAACTGTTGAAAGACAAAGGCAAAGAGAAAACCTCCACAGCAGAAATAGACACACAAAGGATTCTCATGACACACAAAGGATTCTTAATAAGATTAACAGCTGATTTCTCATATGAAACCATGGAGGTCACAAGGCAGAGGGATGACATAGAGTTCTAAAAGAAAGACAGCCAACCAAGAATTCTATATTTAGAAAACCTATTCTTCAATATGAAGGAGAAATTAAGGCATTCCCCAAAAAACTGTATGCTAACAAATCAAATAGCCTAGATGAAATGGAAAAATTTCTAGTAAGGCACAAGCTACTAAAACTGACTTGAAAAGAAATAAAAAAACTTAAGTAGACCTCTGAGAAGCAAAGAAATTAAATTAACACCAATTTAATTAACATCACTTCTTCAAAAACTCTTCTAAAAACAAAAGAGGAGGAAACACTTTCTAATATATTCTCTGAGGCCAGTAACACTCTGATACCAAAACCAGACAAATATATCACAAGAAAACTACAGAAAAAATATTCCTCACAAATACAGATACAAAATTATCTATAAAATACCAGTGAACAAAATCCAATAGCACATAGATTGTGAGGTAAATTGTGGAATAGAGATTTCTACCACTCATGTCTCTCCCCCATAAACATCAATTTGAGCAACTATATATGCACAAACATACCTTCACAAGAGCCAAAGATTGTGGGTGAGGGATTCTAGGACTTGAGAAAAGCACATAAATAAGAAAAGGCACATTATGGAGTGTAGGAAGGATAGATTTTCAGATAGACATATACAGAACATTCAACCGAATGGCAGCAGAATACCCATTCTTCTCAAATGCACAAGGAATATTACTCAGGACAGATCATATGTTAAGTCCAAAAATAAGTCCTGAAAATGTAAGAACAATGAAATTTTACCAAGTACCTTTTCAACCAAAATGGTAAGAAACTAGAATCAATAACATAAGGAAAACCTGAAAATTCATAAACGTGTGGAAATTAAATAACACACTTCTTAATAATTAATAGGTATGGGGCGCCTGGGTGGCGCAGTCGGTTAAGCGTCCGACTTCAGCCAGGTCACGATCTCGCGGTCCGTGAGTTCGAGCCCCGCGTCAGGCTCTGGGCTGATGGCTCAGAGCCTGGAGCCTGTTTCCGATTCTGTGTCTCCCTCTCTCTCTGCCCCTCCCCCGTTCATGCTCTGTCTCTCTCTGTCCCAAAAATAAATAAACGTTAAAAAAAAAAATAATTAATAGGTCAAAGAGGAAAGCAAAAGGGAAATCAAAAATATCTTGAAATAAATGAAAATGAAAACACTAATTACCGAAATCTATGGGATGCAGAAAAAGCAGTTCTAGGAGGAAAGCTTATAGCAATAAATACCTACATTAAGAAAGAAGAAAGATCACATATAAATACCCTAAGTTTATACCTCAGTGAACTAGAACAAAAAGAATAAACTAGGCCCAAAGTTTTTAGAAGGAGGAAAATAGTAAAGATTAGAACAGAAATAAATGATATAGAGACAAGAAAAACAATAGAAAATATCAATGAAATAAGAGCTGACTTTTTGAAAAGATAAAATTGAAACCTTAAACTACACTAAGAAAAAAAAGGCAAGAAGCAAATAAAATCAGAAATGTAAAAAGAAACATTACAACTGACACAACAGAAATACAAAAGATCATCAGAGACTACTATGCAAACAAATTGAATAACCTAGAAGAAATAGATAAATTATTAGAAACATACAACCTTCCAAGACTGAATCATAAGTAGGATATCTGAACAGATCAATAATAAGTAAGGAGATTGGAATTAGTAATCAAAACCTCCCAACACAAAAAAATATCAGGATAAGATAGTTTCACTGGTGAATTCTACCAGACATTTAAAGAAAAATTAACAACAATCCTTCTCAAACTCTTCCAAAAATTGAAGAAAGGAGAACACTCCCAACTCATTTTAGGAGGCCTGCGTTACCCTGATACAAAAATAATATAAGGACATTTCAAGAAAAAAATTTACAGGCTAATATATTTAATGAATAATTGCATCCTAGATTCAAAAATTCTCAACAGAATTATAGCATAGTAAATTGAATAGCATTTTAAAAGAATCACACACCATGATCAAGTGGGATTTATCACTGGATATAAGGATGGGTCAACATATACAAACCAATGCATGTGATACACCACATTAACAAAATGAATAATAAAAATCATATGATCGTCTCAATACATGCATGAAAAGCATTTGACAAAATTCAACATCCTGTCATAATAAAAATTCTTTAAAAATTAGGTACAGGGGCGCCTGGGTGGCGCAGTCGGTTAAGCGTCCGACTTCAGCCAGGTCACGATCTCGCGGTCCGTGAGTTCGAGCCCCGCGTCGGGCTCTGGGCTGATGGCTCAGAGCCTGGAGCCTGTTTCCGATTCTGTGTCTTCCTCTCTGTCTGCCCCTCCCCCGTTCATGCTCTGTCTCTCTCTGTCCCAAAAGTAAATAAACGTTGAAAAAAAATTAAAAAAAAAATTAGGTACATAAGGAAAGTACCTGAACATAATAAAGGCCATATATGAAAAATCCACAGCTAATGAGCTAATGTCCTACTCAGTGATAAAAGGATGAAAGCTTCCCACTAAGATCAGGAATAAGACAGAGTGTCCACTCTCGCCACTCCTATTCAATATAGAGTTGGAAATCCTAGTCAGAGAAAATAGGGGAAAAAAAAATATATATATATGTATGGTGTCCAAATCAGAAAGAAGTACAGTTGTTTTTATTTGCAGATGACAAGATCTTGTATACAGAAAACCTTAAAGATTCCATTTAAAAAAAAAAAACCTGTTAGAGCTAATCAACAAATTCAGTAAAGTTGTAGGATGCAAAATCAACATGAAAAATTAAGTTACATTTCTATACACTAACAATGAATCATCTGAAAAGGAAAAAAAGAAATAAAACTCATTTACAACAACAACAAAAATAATACAATACTTAGGAATAAATTTAACCAAGGTGAAAGAGATGTACAGTGAAAATTGCAAGACATTGATAAAAGAAATTGAAGAAGACATAAATAAATGGAAAGATATCCTGTGTTCTGGAACTGGAAGAATTTACAGTTAAAATGTCCATACTACCCAAAGCCATCTATAGATTCAGTGCAATCCTTATCAAAATTCCAATGGCATTATTTCACAGAAAAAGAATAAACAATCCTAAAATTTGTATGCAACCACAAAAGAGCCCAAATAGCTAAGGCAATCATGAGAAAGAAGAAAAAAATGGAAGGCATCACAATTCCTGATTTCAAACTATATTTCAGAGCTATGGGAGTCAAGACAGTATAGTAGTGTCACAAAAACAGACACATAGACCAATGGACCAGAATTGTGAGCCCCAAAATAAACCCTTGCAGTACAGTCAACTAATATTTGACAAAGGAACCAAGAATATTCAATGGGGAAAAGATAGTTTCTTCAAAAAAATGTTATCAGGAAAAGTGGATATTCACATACAAAAGAATAAAATTGGAATAAAATTTTAATTCATACACAAAAATTAAGTTGCAATGAATTAAAGATTTAAATATAAGGCCTTAAACCATAAAACCCTTGGGAAAAAAAAAAAAACAGGAAAAATCTCTTTGACCTTGGTAATGCTGTTTTTGGACATGCCACCAAAAACACTAGAAACAAATAAAAACATTAACAAGTTGGAGCACATCAAACTAAAAAGCTTTCTGCACACAGAAGAAACAATCAACAAAATGTAAAGGCAAGCTATGAAATGGGAAAAGATAATTGCAAACCATATATCTTATCAAGTGTTAATATGCCAAATATATGTAGAGCTCATACAACTCAAGAGGATAAAACAAATAATCAAATTCAAATAGGTGGAGAGGCTGAACAATTTTTTTTCCAAAGAAGATATCTAAATGGCCATCAGGTACACAAAAAGATGCTTACTATCACTAATAATCAAGGAATAGCCAATGAAAACCACAAGGAGAAAACCTCACACATCACACTGTTATTATTATTATTATTATTATTATTAACCTCACACTATGACTATTATTACAAAGGCAAGAGATAACATGTGTTGGTGAATATGTGGAGAAAAGGAAATCCCTGGGCGCTGTTGTTAGGACTGTAAATTGGTGCAGCCCTTACAGAAAATACAATGAAGTTCCCTTAAAAAATTAAAAATAGAACTAACATATTATTCAGTAATACCCCTTCTGGGTATATATGTAAAAACCAAAATCACTATCTCAAAGAAAGATCTGTAGTTCATGTTCACTGCAGCATTATTCACAATAGCCCAGGTGTCCACTGATTGATGAATAAAGAATTGTGAGCTATATATACAATGAAATATTATTCAACCATAAAATAGAAAAAAAAATCTTGCCACTTGCAACAACATGGCTCGTCCTTGAGGTCATTATCTAAGTGAAATAAGTCAGACAAAGACAAATAGTGTATGATCTCACTTATATGTGGAATCTAAAAAAGCTAAACTCAAAGAAACAGAGTAGAATGGTGGTTGCCAGGCACTGGAGGGAAGTGAAGGAAATGGGGAGATTTTGGTCAAAGGGTACAAATTTCAAGTTTTAAAATGAATATTTTCTGAGGATCTAAAGTACAGCATGGTGACTCTAGTTAACAGTACTGTATTATATACTTAAAAATTGCTAAGAGCCCTTGACTCTCTCTCTCTCTCTCAACACACACACATACACACACAAAGGTAATTATGTGAGGTGATGGATATGTTAACTAACCTTATCGTGGTAATCATTTCACAGTATATATGTGTATCAAAGCATCATAGCATATACTTTAAACTTATATATGTTATATGTCAATAATATCTCAATATTATTGAGGAATCCATTAGCACACAAAAAGGATGACATACCACAAACAAGTGGGATTTTTCTCAGGATTTTAAATTTGGTTCAATATAGGAAATCTATCAATGTAATATAACATATTAATAGAATAAAGGGGAAAACTGCATGATCATCTCAACAGAGACAGAAAAAGCACTTGACAAAACTCAATACCTTTCATGTCAAGAAATACTCAACAAATACAGAAGGAAACTTCTTAAGCCTGACAAAGGGCATCAGTGAAAACCTTTTCAACATTGTGCTGGAGGCTCTAGTCAGGGCAAGTAGGCAAGAAAATTAGTTGAAAGATATTAGATGGAAGGGAAGAATTAAGACCATATTTACAGGTGACATGACCTTGTATGTAAAATCCTAAGAAATACACCTCCCCACACACATTAGAATTAATAAGCGAATTCAGCAATGTTGCAGTATACAAGATGAATATACAAAAATCAGTTGTATGTCTATACTCTTACAATAAACAATCCAGAATGAAATTAGGAAAATAATTTGATTTATAAGAGCATAAGAAAGAATCAAATGCTTAGAAAAAAATTAATGAAAAAAAAAGAAGACTTGTAGACTGAAAATTATAAAACATTGGTGAGAGGAATTAAATAAGTTCTAATAAATGGAGAGACATCCTGTATTCAGGAATCAGAATACTTACTGTTAAAACTGAAAAACTCCCTCAAATTGATCTACAGAGTCAGTGCAATCTCTATTAAAATCCTAGTTTCATTTTTCCCCTTTTCTCCCCAGAAATTGGCAAGTTGTCCTAAAATTCATATGGTAAGACAGGGTACCCAGAATAGTGAAAAAATCTTGAAAAAGTACAAAATTGGACTACAGTAGCCCTCCCATATATGCAGTTTTGTTTTCTGTGATTTTAGTTACCACGGTCAACCACCGTCCAGAAGCAGATGATCCCTCTTCTGATATATCCTGCCAGAAGGTCAATAATAGCCTGATACTACATCACAGTGCCCACATCATTCCCCTCACTTCTTCTCATCACATAGGCATTTTATCATCTCACATCATCATAAAGAGTGAATACAGTACAATAAGATATCCTGAGAGAGAGAGAGACCACATTCACATAACTTTTATAACTGTATTTTGTTATAATTGTTCCATTGTTCTATTATTAGTTATTGTTGTTAGCCTTTTATTATGCTTAATTTATAAGTTAAAGCTTATCATAGATATGTATGTATAGGAAAAAACATAGCATATATAGGGTCCATGATTTTAGGCATCTACTGAGGGTCTTGAATTGTATCATCTATAGATAAGGAGGGATTCTGTACTCACACTTCCCAATTTCAAACTTTACTGCAAATCTACATTAATCAGGATAATGTGGTACTGGGATAAAAATAAAAACAAAAACAGATAAAAAGAATTGAGAGTCTAGGAATAAACCCACACATCTCCGTTAATTGATTTCCAACAAGGGTACCAAAACAATTCAAAGAATTATCAAAAAAATAGTCTTCTCAAAAACAATGCTTAAACAGACATCAAAATGTAGAAGAATGAATTTTAACCCTAACTCATACCACACACAATAATTAATTCAAACCTATTAGTAACAGCTAAAACTATGAAGTTCTTAGAGGAAACAAAAAGTTCCAAACCTTTACTACCTTGGATCTGGCAGTAGTTCCTTATATATGATACCTAAGACACAAGCAAGCAAAGAAAAAGTGGATAAATCAGACTTCATCGAATTTAAGAACTTTTTGCATCAAAGGAGAATGCTGTGTAGAAAGTAAAAAGACAATACAGGACGGGAGAAAATGTTTGCAAATCATGTATCTGATCTGGATTTATCCAGAATATATAAAGAACTCTTACAGCCTAAAAATAAAAAGACAAATAACCCAATTTAAAAATGCTCAAAGGACTTAAATAGGCATTCCACCAAAGATATGTAGATGATCAATAAATACATGAAAAGATGTTCAGCATCATTAGTCACCAGGAAGACACAAATCAAAACCAAAATGAGATACCACTTTACATCTACTAATATGGCAATACATCAATAAATAAATGCATAAACATGGGCAATAGTGACTGTCAGAAAGGATGTGGAGAAATTGCAATCCTCATATATTGCTAATGGCAACATAAATGGTATAATCACTTAGGAAAACTTTGGCAATTCTTCCAAATGTTAAACATTGAATTGTCATGAGTCAGCAATTCCACTCATGATATTTACCCAAATACTGTTCACACAAAAACTTGTACATGAATGTTCACATAAGTTATTATTCAAAAAGTGGAACTACCCAAATGTGCATCAACTAATGAATGGATAAATACAATGTGGTATATCCATACAATGGAATACTATTCAACCATATAAAGCAATGAAGTATTGATACTCTACAACATGCAGAAACTTTGAAAACATTATGCTAAGTAAAAGAAGGAAGACACAAAAAGATAAATATTGTATGGTTCCACTTATCCAGAATAGACCAATCCAAAGAGACAGAAAGTATATTAGTGGTTGCCAAGGACTGGGGGTAGAAGGAAATGAGAATTGTTTGCTAATGGGTAAGACATTTCTTTGGGGTGTGATGAAAATGTTCTCGAATTAAGTAGTGGTGATGGTTACACAACCTTGCACTAATTTAGATGTTGAATGAATATATGAATGGAAGGAAGGAAGGAAGGAAGGGTGGGAGGGAGGGAGAAAGGGAAGGATAGAGGGGAAAAGGAAGGAAGGAAGGAAGGAAGGAAGGAAGGAAGGAAGGAAGGAAAGAAGAAAGGAAGGGAGGGAGGAAGCAGAGGAAGGAGGTAAGGAAGGTATAAAGGAAGGAGGGAGGGAAAAAGGCAGCAGGAAGGGAGAGAGGAAGAAAGGGAGGAAGGAAGGGAGGGAGGGAGGAAGGAAGGAAGGAAGGAAAGAAGGAAGGGAAAGAGGAAGGAAGAAAGGGAGAGAGGGAAGAAGGGAAGAAGGAAGAAAGGAAGGGAGGAAGCAGAGGTAGGAGGGAAAGAAGGTATGAAGGAATGGGAGGGAGAAAGGTAGGCAGGAAGGGAGGAAGGAAGGGAGGAGGAAGGGTTGGTGGGTGAGAGGCTGTGTTCTCCTGGGTGAGAGGAAGACAAAGACAATACATCTTGTGCTTAGGCATTAAATTGGATTTAAAATCAGCCAGCACACTAGCACACAGGGGGAACTCATTGCATGTCTGTTGAAGGAATGACTTAATGAGCAAGTTTCTCTAACTTGTGTCTTTCACTTTCCTTGATTAATGCCACCTTCCCCTTCCCCGCAACCTGAGAGGACCTATAATGGAAAACTGAGTATTCACAGGGGCTCATAGGACAAGCTCTGTAGGGAGAATTCTACTTTCCCCTGGTAAGAAGGTAGAGCAAAGCCCTTAAGCCTTCTGAGTCCTTGTGCAGATGTACTGTGTCAGGGTAACAAACATTTCAGGCTAGTGTGTGTAGAGACCAGTGACTAGGAAACAATAGCTCTGGTTCTTGAAATGTACACTAACAGCTCAAATAGCTAAATTGGGTACTCTGTGGAAACAAACTCCTTCCATTGATTCTGGTTTTATTTTACCTTGCCCTATAAGAGCAAGAAATGTGTTTATTTTGTTCACAGAAGCTTGTCCACTGTCTTTGACCCTTATAAAACTAAAATGTTAATGCTGATGAGGAACATTTTGATTTATAGGCTTGCTTATACCAGGGAGTCACACACTCAAATAGCCACAGGGCCCAGTTCTGGGGTGATTAGTAGGGTGTGCTGGAGACTGTGGTAAACCAGACACCTCATGTGACCTGATTCCACTATGATGGTCGTATAAGAATCCAGGCCTAAGACTACAGGGTTGTCAGACTCTCTCTCTCTCTCTCTCTCTCCACACACACACACACACACACACACTTCTCTCTCTCTTTCCCCTTCCTTTCTCTATCTCTCTTTCCACTCTCCCCCTTTTTCTGTCATTAAGATAAGCTGAATGTCTGAATTTTCTATGCAAAATATAGTAATTTTTAAACACTCTTAAATGATCCAATTTGCTTTTTAAACATCATTATTGAGATACAACTTAAATTCCATATCACTCATATATTTAAAATGTACAAGACAGAGCTGTGAAACCATGACAATCTAATCACTATCCCAAAAGGAAATCTGGCAGCCATTAGCATTCCCCTTCATTCCTGTTCCTCCCCATACCAGTCCTAGACCATCACCAATCCATTTTCTGTCTCTGTAGATCTGTCTACTCTGGACATTTCACACAAGTGGGATCATGCAATTCACAGGTTTTGGTGACTGGCTTCTAGAACTCAGCACAGTATTTTCAAGGTACATTTATGTTGAAGCACATGGCTATGCTTCACTCCTTCTTTGCTTTTGTTCTTGTTGACTCATCCTCCCGTGTGTGGCTATAGCACACTTCATTTACCCATTACCTGTTGGACATTGAACAACACATGCCATGAGCTGGGCTCAGCCTGTGGCCATTTATCACCTCTGCCCTGGACTGTTACAGCAGCCTCCTGACTGCTCTCTGCCTCCTGTTTAATCCTCCTACCCATTGCTGACAGGTGACATGGATGCTACCAGCCAGGCAGTCCAAGTTCAAAACTTTGAGACAATTTTTCTAAAACAAGTCTCTTAGCATGCATGTTACTCCTCAATCCCACCCCAATGCTGAAACTGCCCTTCTCTCTTGGCTTCAGAATGGAGTCCCAGCCCATGAGTCCAGCACACAATCTCCTTCAAGACTTGGTCCCATCACTCCCCACAGCGTCCTCTGGTCACAAACCCTGCACTCTAATCCACCACATCACCTTCCCCTTTTCAACTGCTGAGCATCCCATCCTTCCATTCCTGACCATACTGTGCCATGTGGTGAAGCAATTCCTCCCATTGCCTCCTATTGGATCATTCTCTTCTACTGAACAGTGAACTCCTTCTGCCCAAGGGTTGTTCCTTCTTCATTAGTGTCTCCATCCTCAGGGGTTGAGACACAGTAATAAATGTCTTATCATGTAATAGGCTCAGGCTGCTCCTCCCTCTGACAGGCCCTTTCCTGCTTGTGTGGGGACTAACTTTAGAATACCCCTCTATTTACTGCTTTGAAATGAAGCTTTTTTAAAAGAATGTATCTGAGCCATGCATCCAAATGTCAGATTTCAAAACACGTTGTGAGCTAAAGAGTCCAAGTCATAAACTTCAAAGCTAGAGCTTATAATGGGAATTCTGACTGACAGCCCCTTAATTGCAGCCTTTAAATATACACAGTCACTCATGGAGCCCAGCTTTTAAAGAAGGACTCCTGCTTAACAGCTTGAAAACGTTAACAGTGGGGTAGAATTCCTTAAGCTGCATGGAGCCACAGATCAGAGAGAATGCAAGAGAAACTCTAAAGACCCCTCTAGCATGAATTTTACCCTTTGCAGAGGCTACCAAAACCAAAATAGGTGGGACAGCTTGGACAAATACAAACAAATATTGTTTGTACTCCAAACTGACACATACAGTTTATTTGTTGGTATTTGGAGTGGTTTCAAAGGAAGAGTAGCAGAGAAATTATAGGTTTATACCCAAGGGCAGTGTACATAGGCTGGTGAGTGGGTGGTGACTCAAACTAGAGCAGCCAGAAACACAGAAGGCCATGGATCCCAGACTCCAGTGACCCATGGGAGGCACCATTGCCTCACATGTGTCAATCCCATGTCAAAGTTGGCCATTCCTCTTTCTGCCTCAAGCATCAGGATGCACTGTCTTAGCTGGTGGCATGAATACAGGCTGTTCTCCTTCACCAAACCCTCAGACAACAGTACTGTAACTGATTTGGCAGCTGGTACGCCACATTGAGATCTGAGACCTTGTCACTTTGTTCCCAGGCTGTGCTCAGCCAACAAGCATGTCAGGTTGGTGCTTTTGACACCACAGCGCCAGTTTGGATGGAAAGAGTCATCCTGAGTGGTAGTTTGGTGATGAATTGAGCGGGGAATTGAGGATAAAACCACCAAAATGACCATATCAGAGTGGATTCAAGTCCTGATGTTGCCAATTAATAACTATGTGGTTTTAACCTTGGGCTAGAGTTACCAAGTAAAACACAGGACACCTGGCTAAATTTGAGTTTCAGATATACAATAAGTAAGTTTATAGGACATGCTTATACTAAAATGTTATCTAAATTATGTATTATTTTGTTTATCTAAAATTCAAATTTATCTGAGTGTCCCATATTTTGTCTCATCTGGCAAATGGCTCCTTGTCACTGAGTCTTGTTTTCCCGTTTGCTTCCACGTGGTAGCAATGCGTGTCTCAAATGGTGATTAAGATTATAGCATAAGGTGAGATTATGTCAGGCCGGTACAGGATTCTTATTCCGTTGACTGTCAGGGATTATGATCATGACAAACTGATGTCCTAATGACTTTTCTCTTTCCTCACCACCTTTATCTGCATTTCAGTTATTTCTAAATGTTAAACTTCTCATAAAGGCCAATGTAAGTTTTCCTCATGATGAAACACTTCCTTTCCCACCATAGGAAGCACAAGAACTTCAAGTGACGTGTCAAAAAGGAAGGTAGGTTTTAAAGGTGGCTGAGTGCCTCCTCAGTGTAAAGATGATGTGATAATGCTGGTCTCACCCACATTGCAGTCCTTTGTGTGGCTGCCAAAAGTGCCTTTTATTTCTCTTTCTGGGCCAGAAGGTGTGACTACAGCATGCCTTGTGTGGCTCAGATCAAAACGCCCTGCTTTTGTAATGGATGGGGAGGGAAATATTGCCAACTTAAGAGATCTACTCAGAAGTAGAAATATGGGGGTGCCTTGGTGGCTTGGTCTATTAAACATCCAACTCTTGAGTTTGGCTCAGATCCTGATCTCAAGTTTTGGGGGATCAAGCCCCGAATCAAGCTGTGTGCTGACAGAGCAGAACCTACTTAGGATTCTCTCTCTGCCCCTCCCCATTCATGCTTTCTCTCTCTCTCTCTCTCTCTCTCTCTCTCTCAAAATAAATAAATTCATTTCTAAAAAGAAGTAGAAATATGCACCCAGGTCCTTCCAGTCACCTGCACACTTTGACCGGAGGGTTCCACTCACCACACTAGGAAATAAACATTCCAGAACTGCTCTGGCTGCATTTGTATGCCATTCTGCTGTATCCACCATAACGTCTAACTGCATATGCGCATCCATAATCTTTTATTATGTCATAATGCATTTTAGTATGTGGATGGTTACTATCTTTTAGAGGCTCCCATTTAGATTTATGAAGCAAAAGAGAAAAGTTTTTTTTAATGTAATCTAATTAATCTGAGTGCATTTGTATGCCTATTAAAATTCACCTGTCCAGGATTTTTCATTTATCATTATTACGATGGAACAGCCATATTGAGAAAAGGGCTGCCTCCTCATTGAATACGACATGATGATTTATTATCCAGAGTGCTTTTAGTTATGGGCTAGACCTAATGGACAGTTCTGTATGGTGAATCCTCCATGCATACTGTAAAATTAGACATGTCCTTTCATGTAGGCTATATCTCAGTGAGGCAGTGGGGGCGTCCTCTAGATAACGGCAGGTGGGTAGCTTCCTCTCTGATTACAGTGTCCCTGGACAGCAGCCTAGTCCCTCCATGGAGTTTGGCATGGGGAAGGTGCCCCTTGGTTGGTGGCCCTGCTCTGGGAGGGAGATGTTGTGAGCACAAGCAGCGAGGACTTGTCCTGGGACCCTCCCCATATGAAGACTAGTGGAACAACTTTTTGATTCAACCCCAACCTAAGAACAGCACTGCCCATCTGTGAGTCCACATTCCCCCAACCTGGAGACTCTACACTGGGAGGCAGGACCCTGATACTAGATTGAGCAAACCTAGCAAGACAGGCCCAGGATGGGAGTCACTGGGGACCTGGGGAGACTCAGAGATAAGACCACCTGCAAAGCACCCCAGAATGCCAACCCTTCCCCCAACCTGCAAGCAGAGCAGGTTCGAGGTGACCCACTGAATTGGCCCAGAGCTTGTCACCTGCTTAACAACTCTGGTGGGATAGGGACTGTTCTTGGGTATGTGGGTGCTCACCACCTTTCAGACTGTCTATTCTGCCCTGAGTAGTTGCAGGGCTCTATCCTCATAAACCACAACCCTGAGGCATTTGAGTGATATTCCCCATACTCCACCCACTGAATCTTGTGGCTTGGCTTTTGTGCTATTTGGGCCCTCCTCCTACCCCCAGATTAGATCACCAGGAGGTCAGGAAAGGAGGGGTGCCCTAGCTTTAATTATGAGCCCCAAGCCCATTCACCAAATCAGGCTGAGCTCTTCACTGCTTCTACCCCTGGTCCCACCACTTTGCCAGCAAGCAGGTTTCCTGAGGGGGCTGTGGGGGTGCTGACAATCCTTATTGGTGTCTTCGATAAAATGAGGTTTGAATGGAGATGAGTTTAAGCAATAAAAGGACTGTAACTAACACTGGACAATCACAGGGAGAAGGAGAACATTGCTCCCTTTTCAAAGCTTCCTCAGCCCTTGTATTTGCATTAAGAAGAAAGTTTCAGGTGCTAATGTGTCTTTGGCAGCTTTCTAGCACTTGGGAAAAGGGTGGACAGGTGGGGGAGAGGGGAGAGAGAGAGGAGAGGAGAGGAAGAAAGGGGAGAGAGAGAGAGAGGAGAGAGATAAGGGAGATGGGGGAGGAGGGAGGGAGAGAGGTAGGGGAGAAGAGGAGGGAGGGAGAGGAGAGGAGATGGGGGGGGAGAGAGAGAAAGGAGAGAGACAGAAACAGAGGAGAGGGGAGAGAAAGAAGGGAGAGGGGGAGGGAGAGGAAGAGAGGAAAGAGACGGAGGGAGAGAGAGAACAAAGGGAGAGAGAGGAGAGAGGCAGAGAAAGAGGAGAGGGGAGAGAAAAAAGGGAGAGGAGGGAGGTGAGAGGAGGGAGAGAAAATACCAATTCTACTTAAAGAAACATATTAAGTAAATAATTGTGTCAATAGTACACAGACATGACAGATCCTAAAAGTGCGCAATGACTGGAGTTTGGGAGACCTCAGTCGGGGGTGGGTGGGCGGTAGAGGGCAGATAATTTGTTCTGACCCTGGACCCTTCCTCAGGAAATCTGACCCAAGTCAAGACACACTGGTGAAGGTTTGAAGGAGAAAGAAGGAAATGGGCATAAAGAGAGCTATTTCCAAGGAGGGAGAAATTGGGCGGGGTGTATGTTGGGGGGGGGTACTCTTTTTTTTTTTTTAACCCATTTTCAAATAATCTCAGACACCGATACAGAATTTGCACTAGCCATCATTTCCTGCACTATGATGGCATGGCCATGCTTAGGACAGATGTGATTTTCCTTTCTGGGAAGATGATGAGAGAAGCCGAGTAGACTTCCTTGTGCCCCTGCAACAGGGTCCACGTGCTCCCACAGGGCCCAGGAATGGGGCCTGCAGGAGTCCGGTCAACCCAGAAACAGGCCGTAGTTCGAGTGGAGGGAGGATCTAGAAATCTCCCACGTAAAAGCACCTCAGATATGAAGTAGACAGGAAAACCTGAGTGTGCTGGTTGGGGAAGACCCAGGAGAAAGAAGAGGGTGACTGGCACATAGATGAAAAGGTGGTGCTGTTCATGAAAAAGGGTGCTGAACAGGGCGCCTCTCCCAGCCCTGGCTCCTTCCTGAACCCTCTCCTGTCAGGGACAAGCTCACACAATACCTTCTGTGCAATGCGTGTGATGCCTCTTGGGGCTGTCAGGCTGTGATGAGAAACCAAACTTTGACCCTCCAGAGCTGGGAAATGTGGCTTCATTTTAGCACCCAGCCCACAGATGCTCTGCAAGCAGACAGTTCTTTCTTCTTTTCCACTGACACCCACATGGAGCTGGCTCTCAGACTCATCCCAGACCTACTTCTTTCCTGCCCTGATCTCCTGGCCTCACTGGACCCTCTGGACTTCTAAATGGGTGGTCTTTGGTCCCAAATGGCAATCAGGCCCCAGGTCTGGGGTCTGTGGGTGGCAGCTGAGTCATATATAACTAATTCCAGCCCAGAACAGAAGAGATAAAGCCCCTACCTTGGGAACACACGCTGCATGCCATGAACAGGTAGAGGGAGAAGCAATGGGATCTCTCGAGTGTGCAGGAGGGCTTCTGGGAGGAGTCACCATCAGAAATGAGCCCTTTAGTACGGGCAGTCATGACACACTGTGCACCTCCCACGCAGTATGTTGTATGTTTAATGAGGGTCCTTGGCAGAAATTGGTGTGTGATGAGCTCACGGGATAAATGACTAAGGCTGGATATGGAGGAGGCAGAGCCTGAAACAGATTCTGAGCAAGCAAGACATTCATTAGGGATGTGTCCCCAGCAACCTCAGGTAATGGAGTGAGAGTGTCAGGTAAGAGAAGGAAGCCAGTATATGGTGCATCAGAGGTCGGGTTACTGCAGCAGTTAACTGGAGCTCAGCCCTGCTGGGGACCTCTGGGAGACTGCAAAACCCACCTCAGAATAGTCCCATGGCCCACGCAGGGGCAAAGAAGTGAGGGCGCTGGCTGAAGGTGGCTCCTGGAAGTGTTGACTCCCAGCTGCCTCCAGCCTGCCCTGCTTGCAGGCAGTAAAGCAAGCTCCTGCAGCCAGCTGGAGAAACGGCTCAGTCAGAGAGCCTCTTTGCAGTGGTAGCCATGGTGTGCATGCGAATGCTCTAGGGGCATGTGAATGCCAAAGGGGCCAGAGCAGGGGCAGTGCCAGTATGTGCTACCACAGGGAGAGAAGTTTGGGCTGGGACACTCAGGGAAGCCCTTCTGAATGAAGAAGTGCAGGCAGAACTTAGCCCACTGAGCTGCACTGAAGGGCAAACAGCACATTGCTTGTGCCTGGTGAGAGGCACTCCTGGGTAGAGCCACAGGAGGTGCTAGGCATCCCCAAAGTCTTCACTAGGCAGAGGGATGGTAACCTAATGGGGCAATGGCAAACCCCATGGAAAGTTGACCAGTGATCTGTGGGTGGTCCTCAGTGGAAAGTGTGGGGCAGTGGGGAGGGAAGGGTGTCTTGTCTTCTAATAGCATCAAGATAACCTTGTCTATTCCTCTCTGGCCTCTCCAAATTCTAGGATCCTGGAGCAGAAAGGGAAGGTGGCTGGGGAAGCAGGACATGTATGCAGAAAGCATTTCAGAGTAACATGTAAACATAAGCAGATAGGGGGCATTAGGAACAACAGAAGAAGTGAAGTTGGGAGGTAGCCATGGAAATAATCCCCTTCCCTTCTACCAGGTGTGTTATTCATTAAAGTTTGGATCTGGTTCATCTTAGAATTCACTGAGTCACTGAAACATTTAACATAGTACCTAGCATATAGTATGCACTTAATAGATATTGATAAAACCTTTACTTTTAAGAAAATGTTTAACATTTTTTCCAAACTGGCTCATTGGCCTTTGAAGAACTAATAAGATAATGATTTCACTAAATTCAATCCTTTATTTATTTGTTGGTTGGTTGGTTGGTTGGTTTTGAGGTCTATTTTCCCAAAGTCAATGTTTTGGCAAAGGATATACATGAAGTTGAGGAGAAAGAGCTCATGAACTTAAGGAATCAGCTTCTTTATACATGTGACAATAGAGGTTCATCACTCATCAACTAGTATTAGATTCTGTATCTGCATCTTAAAGGGTTGACTGATCCTGGATCCCTGGCATAAATTCCAAACATGCCTGAGGAAATTCAGTACATTTGCAATTGCTGATAGGCATGAAAACCTGAGTCAAGGCAGTGTTTCTCACTACTATTCAAAGAATTATACCTGACCATTGAGTTTAAAGCAATTATTTTTCCTGCTCTTCTGCATGGAGCATGGGACCCAGCAGAAAACATTTGTAGCCTTCAACTGAGCAGAGACACAGATTTAGTGTATCTCTCTCTCTCTCTCTCTGTCTTTGGGTTTGTTGCTTTATTTTATTTTTATTTTTTAAAATAGAACTTATTGTCAAACTGGCTTCCATACAACACCCAGTTAGTGCAACTCTCTAAATGCTTTGCTAATCCTCACCAAGGAGTGAAGAACACCACTCTGTCAAAGCTCAGAGCCTGCAGGGGCCCGGGCTCCCACTGAGCCACTTTCTTGTGGGCCTGAGTTGGCAAGAGAACTTCAGCCTTCCCCATCCTACCTCCAAACTCAGAGATGCCAGTGGGAGGGATGTAAACTTTGCCAAGGGAAGGTCTTGGGAAAGTCAAATGCCATCATTATTAATTCCCTGCTGTTTGCCTGGGATGGAAGCCACTGGTGCACTGATGGAGGAGGCCTGACTCAAATAAATAAACACACGTCCTTTGGGCAGATGTCAGGCCAGTTCTGGCTGCTAAGTGATGGCCCCTCGCTGTGGTGGCAGGCACAGCACAGGGGGATGAGGTGACGCTGGCAGCCCAGAGTCTTCCGCTTCATCACAACAAACAGTCTGGAACCTTGGCCATGTTTTAAAATCTATCCCTTTGAACCGACACAGACAGCTTAATGAAGCAATATTTATGGAACTGATACCACTGGGGAGATGGCTGCTCCTTTTCTCCATCTTCTATTTTTAATATTTGATCTGGCAAACGTATTATTAAAGGAATATTTCAAATCTGATTACTCTTCTGTTTGACTGCGTGTGTTGTTCATGCACACCGAGTGCTGGGGGAAATAATACCGACCAGTTTGGAAGCTTTATTATGTCATTCTTTCAAACAGCTCTTTGCTCAGAGTACAAGTCCCATTCAAGTGCAAGGCTCCAGGTCTCCAGTTCATCTGGGCCATGTTGCCTTAATTACAGCAATCCCCGCTTTCCACCTAGTCTCACTTCAGGACAATTTTGACTCTTCCTGGACTTCAGAAACTCTCGTTGTGAGAAGTGGTCTCTCTGGATATCTGCCAAGTTGTTTTGTTGTGGTGATTTTGTTCAACTGCTGAGTTGTTTACTGAACTTCAGTTCTCCTCTTAACACACAGGCAGAAGAGAGCACAGACATGTTGAGTGTGCCCTAGTATGGCCACTCCTGCGATGTGAGACTTTGGCCCAGCCATTGGCATCATGGTCATTTCCCCTGAGCCTTCAGGTCTCTTGTCTCTCTACTATTCCCTAATTTTCCCTCTGTTAGCTCTGCCTTGAATGTCTTCAACCACCTGATAAATCTACCCTTGCCCCACGCTGGGCAGCTGGCCCTATTTCCAACTTGGGGAACTAGAGGGAGCCTTTGAGCCCTGAGCAGGGGACAGCATTCACACAGTGGGGCAGAGTATGACCTTACCATGCCACCAGCATCAAAGGCAAAGGGCTTTGTCTCCAAAGGCAGATGAGCACAGAGATAATTGTGGCTGGCTCTAAGACTTTCTGGGCCTCACAAATCCCAGTGCTTTTTGCCAATTATTTACTTTTCCTGTAAGGACCATGTAGTGAATATTTTAGTATTTGACCATACAATCACCTTTACAAACTCTGTCATTGTAGCACCAAAGCAGCATGGCTGTGTTTCAATAAAACATTATATACAAAAATAAGCAGTGGGCCAGATTTGGTCTGCAGGGCATAGT
Source organism: Leopardus geoffroyi (assembly GCF_018350155.1). NCBI lineage: Eukaryota > Metazoa > Chordata > Mammalia > Carnivora > Felidae > Leopardus > Leopardus geoffroyi. Next base: position 23,237,528 of record NC_059335.1, on the reverse strand, counting down.
GTTCAGGCTCCTGCTTTAGAGTTTTCCTTGAATTAGACATATTTAAAGAAAACAAAAAGTTAAGACACTTTAGCTTCATCTTAAGCAGCGCTCATAAAATTAGAGGCTTACTTTGTGATATATATCCTAATACATGAAAAATATTTAACTGTCACAATTTTTAAAATTCTTTCATGTTCTACCTGAAATCCCTCTGGGAAATGCCAGATCAGAAGACTGCCAGGTGAGCATGAAAACTATCAGTGGCCCAAAGCAAACCACCCCTGCCGCGTTTTGTCAGACAGAAAAAGTGAGGCACACTTTTGCTCAGCCCTGGGTCTCTCCAGTTCCAGCTCCCTGCCCCCTCGCTGACCCCATGCACTCTGACTCTGCAGGGATCCTTGCTCTTATCTCTAGGGATCCGGACCAGACCCCACCCCCCACATTCCTGCAATGACAGCCTCATCCACTCACCCTCCTTGGGTGGAGGCCCATTCGGAGGCAGGCCCCAGCTGCCTCCACAGAGCCCACATTCTAACAGGAACAGTGTACGATAGACAAGCGAGCAAATAAATACAGATGTAATTTTAGATAGTGATTATAGCAATCAGGGAAAAGTAGGCAGGGAAGGGGGAGCAAAGCATGGGGCTCATTTAGACAAGGCAGTCAGGGAGGGCCTCCTGAGGAGGTGATGCTGAGGGGAGACAAGATGGGAAAGAGCTGGCCATCCAGACCGAGGAAAGAGCAGGTGGAAAGGGAGCAGGTGGGACAGGGCATGGAGTGGGGGGCAGTGAGTGAGGAGGAGGATGGCTGGAGCGGGGATCAGCAGCCCTCAAGGCCTTGCAGGTGAGATTGGGAGGTCTGGCCTGCCTGCCAGTGCTCTCACCAAGCCTCCATCCACCCGGCGTCCTGCCCCAGCTGCTATCAGGACAGCCACCTTGGCCCCCAAAACTGTAGATGCACAGCTTCCAACCCACCCCTTCTTACCCATTTGCTTTCTAGTCCTCAGAATAAAAATAAAGTTCTGTGAAATTTCAGAGCATCAAACACAAGGGCACATGTGGACAGCCAGATAAATTCCCCAGCTGACAGCAACAGACAGGCACCCACCTAATGAAATCTTCAGTAAGGATTAGGCTGATGATTCTTTCTGCAAAAAAAGTCTGACTCAGGTGGCCTAGCTACCACCCAAGTGCAATTTCCACAGACTTGCAGCATCACAGTTACTTTTGATTTCCCAACAGCTGCCATTATACAAAAATTAAATGCAAAGCGGACAGTTCACCAAAACAGATGTTTTTGGAAATCCGATTAATTCCAGAGAGTCTGGAAAGGCTTGGAAGCTGGCTTCTTCAGCACATTTGCAAGCTTTAGGTTCCCTTGATGTGTTTGGACGAAGCTTTACTGCATTTTATATCCTTCACTCCACTCTAACACCACAAACCAGATGTTACAGAAATGAACATCAACACAGTACATCCTTAAAAGTGCCATAGGCTACTTCAGTCAGGCCACAGTCTCCTGAAAACAGGTATTTACTCAACAGTAGCACGGACAATTAAACACAGAACAGGGCATCTAGATCCAGACTTCCAGGTTAGAGCCCGCGAAAAGCGCGTGGAGAGAGGGAAACTGTGATGGAAATCAAGGAAAGCTTGTGTTTTTCTAGGTGTGTGGATTTTTTTTTTAATTTTTTAAATATTTATTTACTTGGAGAGAGAGGGAGAGGGAGAAAGACAGAGCGTAAGTGGGGAAGGGGCAGAGAGAGAGGGAGACACAGAATCTGAAGCAGGCTCAAGGCTCTGAGCTGTCAGCACAGAGCCCAACATGGGGCTCGAACTCATGGATCACAAGATCATGACCTGAGCCAAAGTCGGATGCTTAACCAACTGAGCCACCTGGGTGCCCCATTAGGTGTGTGGATTTGAACCTCCTGAAGTTCCTTCCTTCTCTGCTCACTTGTTTCCCTCACGGAAACTGGGAGTGTCAGCAGGGCTGTTTGAAGAGCCAGTGTGATGATGGAGGTCCCACGGGCTCTGGAGACCATCCAGGCAAAGACGAGTGCCTTGATCTCTACCATGGTCCATGCCCCATTCCCACTCACCTGTCCCCTTGCTCTGACTCTCCCCAAGGCCCAGGAAGCTCAGGCCCCTGCTGACCCATGTGTTGGGTCTTGCTCACAGTGACAGCAAGAAAAGGGCCCAAGCAACGATGCCTTGTGTCCAGGGAGGAAGTCACAAGCATCCAGGAGAGTGCAGTGTTGGGAGGGAAAGGAAAGCAGACACCTACCTAAAGCTTGGTCCCTTTCCAGGGGCCTGTCCACAACACAGGGACAATCTGAGGTGGGACTGTCTGCCCTTTGGCCCTTTCACTCTGGCCCAAATCTGCATATCCTGTTATTGTTCCTAAACCTATTCATCTCCAGGTACAGATGGCCCTGAGAGCCCCTCCATCTTCTGCCTTTTTCTCTGGCCACATGCCATTTTCTCTCCCTCCTCTCTGCCTCCTTCATTCTCTGCACGACTTGTGTCTAGGCCAGCAGTAGCAGGCACAGTCTGTCACGCTGAAGGTGGTACTCAAAGCAGACAGCATCCCCCAGGCTCCAGTGTTCACACCAGGGTCTGCTGGCTCTGCCCCCTCTGTGAGGGAGGATGGCTCTCACATAGAGACATACTGAGTACCCACTGCTTTCTAAAAGAGACAAATAAGTCAGAGGAGGTGTCCCAAAGCCATCCCACCCAGGCACCCAGCTCAGATAGGAATGAGCGGGTGATGACTCAGTCCTGTAAGCACTCCACAGGCAAAGGAAAAACCTGCATGTGTTTATTTGCAGAAATTAATGTTTATCAACATGGCTAATGCATTTATGGTAGAGAGTTAAGGAGATTTTTGTCTCTAAATAATCCATGTGTCATACTCACTTGTCCAGTGCTTTTTTTTTTCCAATATATGAAATTTATTGTCAAATTGGTTTCCATACAACACCCAGTGCTCATCCCAAAAGGTGCCCTCCTCAGTACCCATCACCCACCCTCCCCTCCCTCCCACCCCCCATCAACCCTCAGTTTGTTCTCAGTTTTTAAGAGTCTCTTATGCTTTGGCTCTCTCCCACTCTAACCTCTTTTTTTTTTTCCTTCCCCCATGGGGGACATGGGTTTCTGTTAAGTTTCTCAGGATCCACATAAGAGTGAAAACATATGGTATCTGTCTTTCTCTGTATGGCTTATTTCATTTAGCATACTTGTCCAGGCCTTCTGAGGACAGCTATGCTAGAAGGCCACCTGCAACTGGGGGCCGCAACAGAGTGTTTGGGGATTTGGTTCAGGACATTGAGAGGACCAGCCAGGCAGAGCTGGGGAGCCACAGGGGCCTCGGGACCCTCAGTCCTTCTTTGTGCTCTCTCCTGCTCCTGCTCACTGCTCCCCAGGGAAGGCCTGATTCTTTTTTTTTTTTTTAAGGTTTATTTATTTCTGAGACAGAAAGAGACAGAACATGAGTGGAGGAGGGGCAGAGAGAGAGAGGGAGACACAGAATCGGAAGCAGGCTCCAGGCTCTGAGCTGTCAGCACAGAGCCCGACACGGGGCTCAAACCCACAAACCGTGAGATCATGACCTGAGCTGAAGTTGGTCGCTCAACCAACTGAGCCACCCAGGCGCCCCAGGGAAGGCCTGATTCTTAAGAGCACCAGTGTTCCCTACTCAGAATAGCCCTGGGCTGTAGCAGTGGGACTGATATGTTTCCTGCAGAAATGCCATCTGGGCTCTCCTAGCCTGCCTCCCCCAGCCCATGCAGCTAGTGCTGTCGGTCCCCCGGACTCTCCTCTCCCACGGCCTGGGACCCAAGCTCACAAGGTGTCACTCCTTCCACACTTACAGTCCCACATCTGCACTAATGGGGGTGGAAAGATGGCTTAGCTGGAAGGTGCCTGGGTTCAGAACCATCATCGCCATACTGGACATGCGTTGTTACTTACCCACTCTGGCCCTGCAGCAAGGATTAGCTAAATCAGCACGTAAGATGTTTGGCAGATCAGCCAAGATCCTCACAGGTAGGTGTGTTTATATCTGTGCCACCCCTGGTTTGTGAACTCTTTGAGGGCCACAGCCCTGATCTCTGTTCACAGCACTGAACAATGTCCCCTCACACCTGGCACAGGGCCTGCACACAATGGGCCCTCACCCATGGTCTGTTGTAGTGAATTGATGCAACGTGATTCACGTGGCCAGCATTCACCTCACCCCACTGCCTGAGACGCCTGTCTCCTTGTCTGGCTCCTTCTCATCCTGCAAGTAACTCAGCATCCCCTCCTCAGAGAGGCCTCCCTAGGCCATCCATCTAAAGCAGCTTTTCCCACCCTCTCTCTGTCCCTTCCTCCAGTTTTATTGTCCTAATAACAGCACTTTCTAGTAATGGCCACTTGTGTGTTTTCTTGTTTTCCACTGGCATGAAACTCTACCTGGCCCCTGACCCTCGGAGCTGCCGAAAGTCACCCCTGTGACTCGTGCATGAAGCTCCGGTCCCTGGAACCACTGTCTGAGTAGCCATGGGGTTACTCATAGGAAGGATAGTTAGCATGCTGAATCTCAGTATGTGAGATGGGCCGAACTGAGGACCTCAGCAGGGGCCGTGAGGATCCCTGGCAGCTACTCCAGGAAGCTGAGAACAGAGGAGGCCCATCTTGGCTGCAGCCGATTCTCCACATGCATGAGCCTCAACCCAATCCAGGTCCCACGGGAACCTCTCCAGTCACGACTCCAACTGTGTCATCGGTCAGGGTAGGCTGGGACAGGCGGCAGTAACAAACGCCCCCGGCATCTTCAGGGCTTAGCACAACTAAGGTTATTTCTCTTTCACTGCGTGCTCCCTGTGGGCCCCCCAGGAGGACTCCCGTCCTGATTGCACTCAGGAGCTCAGGCTGATGGAAACTCCGTCTCAACACGTGGTTCCATAAAGGTGGAGGCAGGATGTGGCAAAGCATGCAGTGACTGTGGAGCTCGGCCCAGAGGTGACGCATATCACTTCCTCCATGGCGTTCTGTCAGCCAGAGTCAGTCCCGTGGCGCCACCCACCTACAGAGGCTGGCAGTGCAATCACCTGGTGCTCAGGGCAGAAAGCTGGGCATATTTGGTGCCAGCCAAGTAACCAGCACCTGGTCTGTGCACTATCCACACAGGGAAACTGGAAAGGAGGACGGCAACAGGAACAGTCTTAGGACAGCTACATTGTGCCTCAGTGTCCTGACTGCTCTGTACACATTAACTAGATCATTATTATCCTGTGGGATGGGAGAGGAAACCCACCCAGAGAGGACAAACCTCGGCCAGGATACTGAATGGGAGAGGCAGAACCTCAACACTGGTGGTCTGATCTCAGGCCCTTTGTTCTTGACCACAGGATACAAGCCTGTGGGTGCTGCACGGCAGAGGCACTGTCTCCAGCCATCGAGGGGCTCTGGGTGTATGGCTGGCCTCTCTGAGGGTTACATCATCCTTCATTTGTGAGTCTGGGCCTTAATTCCTGCCTTACTCTCTACCTCAGTCATCACTGGGTGTTGGGAGCTTGCACGCACAAAACGAGGCCCATTCGTATGGGTGGTCTCCGGGAAAACTTTGGTCCTCTGGGCCGGGAGGCACCCTGTGTCCCCTTGAACAGGTGACAGAAGGAAGCCTGCCGACAGCCTGCATGAGGTTCCCAGGAGGGTCCAGGCGGAACTGTGTCCCACCAGCAATGGTGCACAGAGTCAGGCTGCAAGAGGCTGGTGGTGGACCCACGGGTGAAAGCTTTTTATCATGACAAGCAAGCAACTCTTCATAATCATTATCATTTCACCACAGAAAGGGCTACACAAGACCAGAGAGTGGAAAAGGTGTCATCCTCAGAACAAAAGAAAATCGTCTAAATTGAATAAGTATAGCTTTATGGAAAATTCACTTGTGTCTGTTTTCCTCATTTTACTGCACATCAGGGCAAACGTTGGTACAGACCAGCCCCTGCTGATGAGGACCCAGGAGCAGCAGGACACGGTAGACTTACAGAGGCAGGAGGCCTGCTACAATGGACCAAGGGCCCCTCTCCAGAAAGGAGGGAGCTGGTGCCCAGCAATAAAGGATGGCTGGGATACCAGAGTCACACTTCCCGGACTCCAGTACCACAGCACGTCAATGTCCCAGCTATTCTGAGCTGGGTGTTCTTCCTCCCCCTGTTCCTTCACACTGTCCCTCCCTACCCCCTGAGAGCCCAGGTCCCTGCCCCCAGCCTCCTGAAATCTCTGAACTGGAGGCATCCACAGCTCCCTGGATGAACAGCACTTAGAGTTTTCTTTGAAGAATTTCCATGAGCTTCTTCTCTTTGTTTATCTGGTCTTGATTAAAAGGTCATAAAGAATTGATTTGCCAAAGACTTAATAACCAGGCACAGTGGACACGTGTGTAATATAATGACATCTCCAGATCCATCTTTCATAGCAACAGTGGTCCCAGGGCTGCTGCATCAATGACAGAGTGGAGACAAATGAGCCCTTTTAGCACGGTGCTAATTGCTCCCAAGTCCAGCCTTGTGGGGTCTTTGAGCTAGTCCTGCAGGGGAAGTAGCCATGATTCTATAGTCAGAGAGAGGAAGCAGGAGAGTTCAGATCCAGTTGCCAGGAACCGCAGGGGGAGACAGGGTTGGTCTCTTCTGGATCTGGCTGAGTTTCCAAACAATCACAGCACTTACTGGAGATCCCTGAATTGGCCAAGATATTTTGGTGGTAAATGACAGAAGCCCAACTCAGTTGGCTCAAACAAAAATGGAATATGTTGGCTTATGAAAATGAGAAGAGGTTAATCTCATCTTTGGCTAAGCTAGATCCGGGCGCCTGATGATATTTTCAGGAAATAACTTTTCCACTTGTAACTTCATTCTCAGGAAGGCTTGCCCTGGAGTCAGCAGTCCCCCATGGACAGGCTCCAGGTGAGCATCTCTAGCTATATGAAGAGCTTCCCCTTTCTACTACTGGCTCCTGAAAAAGTTGGCTTGGCTTGGCTGGGGTGCCCATCCTTGGTGTATTTAACACTCAGTAGGCTCTGAGGACATGCATATGATTAAGACACACCACCTTCCCTCTAGGAGCTCACAGTCTTGCAGGAAAGACTTAGTAGCTAACAGTCATTATGGGTAACCCATGTACAATGCTGTCCCCTGTGGAGGCTGAGGAACTAATTATGACATGAAGCTCTACAACAAAATTAAAATTTTCTTTCAAGTACAGCCATCGTTCAAGGTTCTAGCCCAAATCTCTTAATCTGGAAAAGTGATTAAAAATTCAGGGTCCTGCAGTTTGTCAGCTCTGCATTTGAATCCCTGCCACTTATGAGCTCTGAGAACTCGGGAAGTGAATTTACCTCTCTGAACTCTGTACAATGGAGATAAAAATATCTCCCTAATAAGGTTGTTTTGAGGATTAAATGAGATGAGGCAGTTAATTCAGTGCCGGCACATAATAAGAGCTGAAAATGGCATTTGTGACTGCTCTTATTCCCTGGCAGCAGTGGGGCTGGAGTTGTAGGGATTTGAGTCCCCTCTCCATGGCAGGAGGGCTCTGGAGCATCTAACACAGGAATAGAAATATGAAAAAGGGAGCAGAGGTGAGAGAGAGGGAAAGATGGAAGCAGTGGCTGCTTTGCTGGGTCTCACCTAGTGAGGCTGGCTGGCTGCCCAGCCCCACAGAGTCCCAGAACTTCCCCTGCATCCTTCACATCCCGCAGATTCCCAGGCCCTTCAAGGTCCTCAGCGGGTTCCTGGGAATACCCATTAAGGCAGGAACAAAGCTTCTGCCACTGTAAACAAGTTTGAAAGCCTTTCCACTTGGCTTATCTGCTGCTTCCCCAAAGACCCCAAGTTTGGTGCCACTTGGGCTGGGCACAGTGCAAGGTCTGGGGAACGAGACCCACCCCTAACCAGCACGGAGCATAGGACACTCAGGAAACGTTCCTGTGATCACAGCGCCGTGCATGTCGCTGGCTCCTTGATTAACAGCAGACTTAGCTAGCAGCATATTTCACTGCCATTTGCACAGCACATCTGTGTGTATTCTAGTCCAATAAACAGGCATGGTTTGTTTCTGAGGCCAGTATTTCTTTTGTATTTACTACTTTGGTTTTGGTTTAAAAAATCAGCTCACCTGTTTGTTTTATATCAATTGGCTTATTTCTATGGACTTTCACTGTCCCATCCCCATCTCTTCCCCTTTATGAGTGCTCGTCATATATCCTCTAACTGGAAGGAGAAAGCCATCCTGACATCCAAGCCCACTGTGGTTTCCCTTCCCTGTCTCCAGCCTGGATCCCCACCTGCTCTATTGATAACAGCCTTTTCTTTTAGTTTGTCTTTGCCAGGAGTGGCTCCTGGCAGGCAGCTCATTGGAAAGGCAGCACTGTGGGGTGGGAGTTCTCTGGTATGTATCCCCTGTAACTCACCATGTGACCTTGAGCATGCCTTCTTTCCCTGGGCCTAGTGCCCTGGTTTGGAGAATGAAGGTGCTGGTCCAAGAGCACCTCCAAGTTCCCAAAAGTCTGGCCCGTCATGTGGCTGTCTCCTTGACCTCCCATGGCTCTGTGACAATGGGCTTAGCCAACGCAGGCACTCCTTCCACCAACCCACCTCCAGCCCACCACAGACACACCCCCATCTCAGCCCAGGCGCAGCCTTTCCAATACGTGTAAACACTCTTTCCAGTGTCTTGTCGCTGTCCCACCTTATGTGGTCCATGCGGGTGGGCTGTCCTCTGCTGCCCAAATCTCTCACTGGGCCTCGGGCCCTCTTTGTTCCAGACTGGAGATAGAAAATAAGAAGATATAACAGGTGAGGATGGGTGAGTGCAGACCTAAAAGGCTATTTTTTTCTTTTTTTCTTTTTTTCATATGTATGGTGGTTTTTAACCCATCTACAAAACTTTGACCTCCTCCCTTCAAAAAATAAAATGTAACCTCCCATCCATACTCAGTGACTCACTTCTAATGAATAGAATGTGGTAGAAGTATTGCTGTAGTTTCCAAGGCCTGGTCATAAGAAGGATAGCTTCTGCCTAGATTGATCTCTTTTTCTCTCTATCTGTCTCTCTGTTTCTCTTTCTCTCAGATCACTTGCTCTGGGGGAAGTCAGCCATCAGGTTAGGAGGACAGTGAAGCAAGACTGTGGGGCTGGAACTATGTGGGAGGAACTGAGGCCTTCCACCAACCCCTAACACCAACCATTCCTGTGAGGGAGCCACCTTGGAAGCCTTCCAATGATGGCAACCTCATGAAAGACCCTGAGCCAGAGCCACCTGGCCAAGCCACACTGAACTCTTGACACATAGAAACTCTGAGGATGATAAATGTTTGGTGTTGTTTATGTATTTTTATTTTTTATTGAAGTATAGTTAACATACAGTGTTATATTAGTTTCACGTGTACAATATAGTGATTCAACACTTCCATACATTTCTCAGTGCTCATCATAAGGGCACTCTTATTCCCCTTCACCTATTTCCCCTACACCCCCTGCCCACCTGCCTTCTGGTAACCATCAGCTCTCTGAATTTAAGCATCTGTTTTTTTTAATAAATAAATTAAATAAAAAGAGTCTTGTTTTTGTTTGTTTCTTTTTTTCTTTGTTCATTTGTTTTGTTTCTTAAACTTCACACATGAATGAAATCATATGGTATTTGGCTTTCTCTAACTGACTTATGGCAGTTAACATTCTACCCTCTAGATGCATCCACCTTGTTGCAAATGGTAAGATTTCATTCTTTTTATGGCTGAGTAATATTCCATTGTATGTATATTCCGCATCTTCTTTTCAATGTTTATTTTTGAGAAAGAGGCAGAGAGAGAGGGAAGCACAGAATCCAAAGCAGGCTCCAGGCTCTGAGGTATCAGCACAGAGCCCCACGCAGTGCTCAAACTCATGAACCATGAGATCATGACCTGAGCCGCAGCCGAACGCTCAACTGACTGAGCCACCCAGGTGCCCCAACACTACATCTTCTTTATCCATTTATTTGTGGATGGACACTTGGGTTGCTTCCATATGTTGGCTATTGTAAATAATGCTGCAATAAACATAGGGATGCATGTATCTTTTCAAATCAGTATTTTTTGTTTTCTTTGGGTAAATATCCAGTAGTATAATTATTGGATCATATAGTAATTCTACTTTTAACTTTTTGAGGAACCTCCACAGTGGCTGCACCAGTTCACATTCCCAGCAACAGTGCACGAGGGCTCCTTTGTCTCCATACCCTCACCAAAACTTGTTATTTCTTATGTTTTTTTATTTTAGCTATTCCAACAGATGTAAAGTGATATCTCATTGTGGCTTTAACTTGTATTTCCTGATGATTAGTTATGTTGAGCATCTTTTCATGTGTCTGTTGGTCATCTGTATGTCTTCTTTGGAAAAATGTCTACTCAAGGTCCTCTGCCCATTTTTAATCTGATTATTTATGGGATCTTTTGGTGTTGAGTTGTAGAGGTTCTTTATATATTTTGGATACTAACCCCTTATCAGATACATCATTTGCAAATGTCTCCTTCCATTCCATAAGTTGCCTTTTTGTTTTATTGATGGTTTTCTTAGCTGTGCAAAAGCTTTTCATTTTGGTGAGTCCCAAATTTTGATTTAGCTTTTTGTTTCCCTGAGAATTTATTTGACATTGGCTGTTTCTACAATCTATGTCAGAGAAATTACTGCTTATGTTTTCTTCTAGGAGTTCTATGATTTGGGTCTCACATTTAGGTTTTTAATTCATTTAGAGTTTATTTTGCATATGGTGTAAGAAAGTGGTCCAGTTTCATTCTTTTGCATGTTGTTGTCCAGTTTTCCCAGCACCATTTGTTGAAGACTGTCTTTTCCCCATTGAATATTTTTGCCTCCTCTGTTATAGGTTAATTGACCATGTAAGTATGGATTTATTTCTGGGCTCACTATTCTGTAGCACTGATCTGTATGTCTACTTTCCTGCCAGCACCATATTGTTTTTATTACTACAACTCTATAGTATATCTTGTAGTATATCTTGAAACCTCCGGCTTTGTTCCTCTTTTTCAAGATTGCTTTGGCTATGGGGGATATTTTGTGGTTTTATGTAAATTTTAGGACTGTTTGTTCTACGTCTGTGAAAAATGTTGTTATTTTGTAGGGATTGCATTACATCCAAGGATTGCTTTGGGTATCCCGGGCATTTTAACAATATTGGTCTTCCAATCCATGAGCATGGAATATCTGTCCATTTGTTTGTGTCCTCTTCAATTTTTAAATCAATGTTTTATAGTTTTCAGAGCACAGGCCTTTCTCCTACTTGGTTAAATTTATTGCTAGATGTTTTATTATTTTGGTGCAATTGTAAATGGGATTGTTTCTTAATTTCTCTTTCTGCTACTTCATTTTTAGTATATAGAAATCAACAAGATTTGTGTGTATTGATTTTGTATCCTGTGACTTTCTTGAATTCATTTATCAATTCTAGTACTTTTCTGGTGGAGTCTTTAGGGTTTTCTATATAGACCATCATGTCACCTATAAACAGTGGAAGTTTTACTCCTTCCTTACCTGTTTGTTACTGTGTATAGGCATGAACTTTGTGATAACTTGTTACACAGCAATAGATAACTAACACAATCTGAATCCTTCATGAACTTTGGGGTAACTTGTTACACAGCAATGGATAACTAGCACAACCTGAATTTCCCACTGCAGTTATGTTTGTAACACTCACCTCTTTCTCTGCAGAGATAAAATAGGAGTGCCCTTCTATTTATGGCAGAATTGACTTTAGTAGAACTCTGAGCAGAATGAAGCTTAACTATTTTGCTGCCCTGTGACATCATGTTTTCCCAGCACAGTGACCCAGATTTGGTCCACATGACCCAGGTACATTCATGTATCAATAGCTTTTATCTGAGCAGGGCCTGGTGTGCAGGCCTGTTCAAGACTCAAGGTTACTACCCACATTGTGAGGAGCACAACTGAGCCCAGGGATGTCCTGTCACCAGGCCCACAAATACCAACACTGAAGCAACCCCAAGCGTCTTGATGCAAATGAATTTCCCTCCAGTGCAGGGCCAGGGCCCAAGCTGCAGCCTGTGCTCTGAGAACCACAGCAGGATTACGTTGGCAGCTGGGAGCTATTGCTAATGCTGCCTGCTGGCTTCCCCAAGGCATGTCTGGGCCAAGGTGTGTGAGGCTGCACCATTCCCTCCTGCCACAGGCTCTGGATGCCAAGATATCAGTGAGAGTGAGAGGGATCACATTTGTGCTGAACTTAGGCCTCTAGCCAAGAGTGCTGGAGGCAGCCCAGCCTTTCATCCCTATAGACAATGACAGATCCGTCATCTAAGCACTCATCATGGGGCCCAGCACTGCCAGGAATGCCTGCCAGCACTCGATGCGCCCTTATGGGCCTCCCATTACAAGGAACAGACATTCAGGTCAATCCAGTTTAGCAAACATTGTCTGACCATCGAATGCGTGTGGAGCACAGAAGTGGCTAGAGGAAAGAGAAGCTAATGTGACACCTGCCTTCCAAAGCCCCACTATCCAGTGAGTGGAGAAATACAGGATAACCAGGGAAAATAGAGATAGGAATTGAACCCAGGGGTCAGCAGCCTCTGCCTCTTCAGAGCACCCAACAACTAGGAATATTAGAAGAGTTTCCCTGAAAGGATCTAGCCTGGGCCTGGTCTCTGAAGGGATCATGAAGAAAGGCTTTAAATGAGGGCCAATGGCAGATTTTGCCATGGATAATGGGACAGCAAGGTGTGCCCAGGGTGTGTGGACATCAGTCTATCGTGGCCGTAAGCTTATGGATCAGGTCGTGACCCAACAATGCTGTATAACAAAGAACGACAAAAGAGCAGCAGCCAACAACAAGCATTTGTTTACTGCTCACAGGTTTGCACGTTGACTGAGGCATCTCCGCTGTAGCCTGTGGGCGAAGTTCTGCTCATGTCTTTCACTCCAGGACACAGGCTAAGGAAGGAAAAACTACTTGCGGCACACTCTTCTCAAGGTGCAAAGCAGGAGTACAAAAGACGAAGCCAACCTACACAAGCACATTTTAAAGCCTCTGGTGAGATGTGACACATTCTTATGTTGACTCATATTCCACTGGTTACAGCAAGTCACATGACTGAGACCAAAGTCAGTGGGATTCTGCCCTGGATGAGCCACAGTGAGGATGGGGCAGGAAGGAAAACTTGTGAACAAATAATGCAATCTTGTTAACAGGCGGTGGCCAAGAAGTCATAGGAGGTGAGACTGGAAACAGACTAAAGCTTCCTATGGGATAGACTAGCCGGTTGTTCACCAAACCATTTCTCTTTCCTTCCTGGGCACAAAAGTAGACTACACTTCCCAGGTTCCTTTGTAGCTAGCATCTGAATGCTTGCCAGTGGAGCTTGGTAGAAGTGATGGGCTCTGCTTCTAGGTCCAGCCGGCTCAAGTCTCCACCATAACCCTCTACTCTTTCCTTGTCTACTAGGTAGGTACACAGATCCCAGCCAAAGAACAGGAGGCCTGAGGTGATGGCAGAACCACAATGTGGAAGGAGCCTGGGTCCCTGAGGCACCACTTAGAGGACGGTACCCAGGAGAGCCACCTGATGAGGAACTCCCATGTTAGTTCGTTTCAATAGTTCTGAGTAAACTGTTATAATGTTAAGTCATGGAAATTTGTTACAGCAATTAATCTACTATTATCCCCTATCACAGAGGTCTTTCCTGTATGACTAAGTGGAACACACTTAGAACTGGAGTCAGAGAGGCCTGGATTGAAATACCAGTGCCAGCACATTATAGTGGGATGACCTTGAGCAAATTGCTTTACCTCTCTAGGCCTTAATTTCTCTTCTTTAACTGGGGATTCATAGTTCCCACCATAAAAGATATACCAGTGACAAACTGTTACTGAACCAGGTGGGGTGTCTTACTGATCTCAGCAGGATTGCCTCGTCAGCCCAGAAATTTACAAGGGGCTTTTAGGAAGTTATAAGTCAACTCCATGACATGTTGAAGGTTAACGCTTACTGGGGACCGTCTTCACTGGGGACAGGTCTACAGGGGCAGATGTGCTCTTTGGGGCTGGGGCCTGGGAAGATCCACACTGGAGGGAAGGTAGAATCTTCTGCTTTGCTAAAGGTTCCCTCTTACACAGTTACCACAGAGCTGTGGGAATAGGGGTGGTGATTCTGTTCTCTCAGCCCACTGCCTGTCCTTGACTGCCCTGTGCCCCCAAACCTGCAAAGGCCACTTTGAACCCTAGATGCTAAGGCTTAAGGCCAGCGTGGTGGACAGAGATTCCCAGAGCGAGACACATAGAGGTGGCTGGGGGGCCCAGAAGTACCCAGAGACAAACACCAGTGCAAAGAAGGGCCAGCAGCCTTGAGTCTGGATGGCCAGGCATTATTGTGATTTTATTATTTATGTTTTTTTTTCTGAAAGATACAGAGAAAGAGCACAACCATTGGAGATTCTCAAACCCTAGCCCTGCTACTTCCTTGCTATATAATGTTCAGTGAGTCACTTAACTTTCTGTGCCTCAGTTTCCTCAACCATAAAACAGACAGTGGTAGTACTCTCCTCACTGGGCCTTGTGTGACATGAGCTGATACTTGCAAGTGCACAGATTCCCCGGACCCAGAAAGGGCTGTGTGGGGCTGCTGACTGGATGGCACAAATAGAAGAGAGTGAGGTGGGGGAGAAGACTGGAAATGGGAGAGAAGTGGGGGGATTCAAACAGAGAAAGAGCGAGATGGATGCAGACAGGCAGGTCATCCGGAGGATAGATGGGCACATGGACAGGAACAGACGAGCAGGAAGAGAGGAGCAGGTGTCTGCAAAACTGGAGGAAGAGTCCCAGTAAGAGAGCAGGAGACCAAACCCACAAAAACCCCTGGAGAATGGAACACAGACAGTGTTCCCAATCTAATTACAAAATGCCCATTCTCTAAGTGGCTTTTTGGGTTACAGTTAGGTGTCCTGCTGGGAGGGCCTGCCACTTGCCATGCCCCTGAGCAGAGCCGCTGTGAAGCCCCAGGTGCCGGGGGCAGCCTGTGCAGCTTGTGTGCACAGAAAAATGAGCAGGTCCCAACGGCTTCTCCTACACCCACAGGGCAGCCTGGCTCCACCCAAAGCCATTGGCTGATCCCATCAAAAAGCCCAGGAAAGTTTTGGGACAAACCAGAAATTTTAGTCAAATCTCGATTTCCAAATGCAGCCAAGCTGACAACCTCTCTCTCTCAAGTTCCAGCCTGATGTGATTTCAAATAGCAGTGTCACACGCGCTCCAAAAACAGTTTATAATCAAGGCGCCAGCAGCTCCTTAACCATAGGGGCACTCCTGGGCTCAGCAGCAACAGCATTAGTGTGTTTTGAGCTGTCAGGGGTAATATCACTAATCCGTGTCTACGAGGGAAGCGGCAGTGATGAATGAATGTTATCTCCCGCCCTAACTGCCTTCCCCGGCCCAGGAGCCCTTGGCTGAGTGGACCTCTAGGCCTCGTCCCTGGGGTCGGGGTCTGCCTGGTGGGCGCGCACAAGCACTGGACCTGGATGGAGAAGGAGCGCGCAGAGGCCCGGTGGCGACGTGGAGAACGCCTCAGCTCAGAAATACAGCAGAGCTCAGTGAGGAATCAAGACAGTGACTTGCTTGCATTCGTGGGATGTGAATGCCGCGCGGCTGAGACTAAACCCCAAAACTTCAGACTGACAAGCACATCACACACTCACTCTCGATTTTATCTCACAAATGATGTAATCAAGTGCGCATACGGACAGAAAGCTCTGTTTTCTCATTTATAAGATGAGGGCGTTACACGGACAATAGGAAATAATGGATTACTGTGACACACAGTGCTCAATGACTGACACGTCGCCTGCACTCAGCGAATGTTTGCTGTTGTTGTAGCTGTTATAATTAATAATTACTATGATTCTGTACTATTAATAACAATCATAATAAAATGGAGTTGTGTGACATGCTCTTCCATGCAGACTGAATTCCCCAGAACCCAGGTCTGCTCCCACTTTTGTGTCTGACCCCAGATGCAACTAGAAAACGCACTCTTGATTTTTCCTCCCTGGTACCTCCACTGGAACAAATTTGAGACATTCAGCGTGCAGCCACTGAAGGGACCAAAACAAACATTTCCAGAGGTGTTGCTCTGTGCCTGACATGGTGCTGGGGCTTAACGTTTATCATCTTAAATCCAATTGCAGGGTCATCAGAGTCCCCATTGTACAGAGGAGAACACAAAGGCTCAGAAGGGTATGCAGGGGGAGGGGCTGGAGGCTGACCTGGGTCTGGAAACGCAGGACCAGGAGCTCACCTCCACTCCCACATCTGGCCGTTCAGACCATTAGTTTCCACAGCTAATAAGCCTTGTTTCTGCAGTGTCAGGCCTCCCTTGTTGGGGAAAGAAAACCCCCCACAGGGCATGCATTCCTGCACAGGTTAGGGACAGAGTTGGATGGGGGCAAAAGGTAAATTAGTGAGGGTGACAGGAGAAAGGTGACCAGCCATGGGGAGCTAAGGGCAGCTGTACTCAGCCTCTTGGGAGCATGCACACATGGACTCCCTCGGAAACACACACAGGCAGGAGCATGGACACGGGCACACAAGCATGTGCACACACAGACACAGCTGTGGGTGCACTCAGATGTGAGTGCACATGTGTACACACACAGACATAGGTACACACAAGGACACACAGATGCATGAGCACAGATGCGTGGATAGTCCAGTAGGAGCAAACAAGACATACAGAGACATTGGCACATACAGGGATACACACAATGTCACACACGTGTAAGCGTGTATGACACACAAAAACAGACATACACACACGTGCTCATGTACACACACACCCGTGCACAAGTAATCCTGAACCCCAGGATAAAAACTTTGGGACCCTGCAGATGTCCTCCCTGGAGGAGCAGCTGTGGAGCTTACCCAGAGAGAACTGGCATATCTCTTGCCTCCCTCCCCAGCACCCGGACTTGGACGGGGTGCTCCCTGCATGCCTCTGAGCCTCCTTGGTTCCAGCAACTGCAGCCTTGGGTGTTCTTGTGAATCTACCTCAGGTTCTCAGCTAGCACAGCTCCTGGACCAGGCCTCAGGGACTTCAGGAGCATTCTGTGAATGGGTGTTCCCTTTGATCTACAGGACCCTGTCTCCTTGGCTTCTCTCCCTGCCTGTCTTTTGGAATTTCTGCAGGATTTCACAGACAAACTCACTGACCTCCAGCCACTTAGATTCAGGAAATAGGTGAGTGCCAACAGGAGCTGTACTTCAGAGCGTTGCACATGGAAGGCACCAAGCTAGGGATGTGCTACCTGCACTTAAAGAAGGTGAGGTAGAGAAGGAAATGCCGTTTCTGCAGCCAGAGATAGGGAGGAGGTCTTCTCTGGCTGAGAGGCCCAGGGAGCCTCGGAAGGGTTGGGGTGGACCAGAAAGGCTCAGGGTCCCTAAGCCTGGGCCTTCCTCCTTTCTCCTCCACAGGGAGTGGGGAGCAGGCCTACAGTGGCCCATTGATGAGCAGATGGGGAAGCAAAGGCATAAAATGTACCCCTTTGACCTTTTGACTTCTGTCTTCCTGTACACCAAGTTCTGACCACTGAAATAGCAATCACAAATTTCATGAGAGCTGGGCTCTCACTCTTAACTATGGGCATATCAGCATATCACCCTAAGGCTCCTGAAAAGCTCCTACCCTGGCTGTGTCTGCCCACCCACCTGCCCACACCAGTGTGGGCCCTGCCTTGGGGAGACCCAGTATTCCTTTGGACCAGCTGAGGAAGGGATGGAAATGATATCAAACCAAGGGAAAGTTGCAGAATACACTGCATGCAGAGGCATTTGTCTTTCCTCCCCTCCAGAGGGGCCAGGGCTTTGTGAAGGCAGGGAGTCGGCTGTCAGCAAGCTCCTCCTTCCTCAAGCCCAGGAACCCAGAGCCCCACCTATCCTGAATGTACCAATCATGCATGCATTCAGCAAGTCTCCTAGAGCAGCCAGGCCCTGGGCAACCTGGTGCCAAAATGAGAAGCCAGTATTTGGCCAGGGAGGTGCACTCTCCAGAGGGAGAGATAAGTCACCACCCCAGTCCACATACACACTGAGAGACACGTACTCTAAGAGAAACTTGAGCAAGAGTATAATTAACTGCAGGGACTGAATCTCAAATGGTAGAACAGGAAGCATCATGAGGAAGATATTCCTGAGTCTAAACATTAATTTAAACACATCTCTCCACCCATGTGCCACCCATAGTGCTACTTGCTCCTTTAACCAGGAGGAGAAGGGAGGTCCTACCATACTCCAGCCCCCAGCTGTCTACCTCTGGCCCTGCACTGTAGCCTGGGGGAAGAACCCCGCCCCCCACCTCAGGACAGCAGGGGCCCCTACTGTCCAGAGGGGTATGGTCCAGAGTAGTCTGGTCAGCCTCATGCTTCCTGCAAAGCTAGGGACTAATGGACTCTAAGCCCAGCACATCTGGAGTGGCCTCAGCCATTCTCCCCATCCCGCACCCCCCACCCCATCTGGAGGCCATGGGCAGCCCTGAAAGGCTGTGGGCTTGGGACCCAGCTAGGTCTGGTTCAAAATCTGCCTCAGCCACATTCCCCTGTAAGCAGGAATCCTTACCTGCAGTGAAGGAGTAAAGAATACCCAGCCCTGCAGGGCCCTGGGAGGTGGGCTTTGGGAAGCGGGTATACAGAACGTGTATAGGCACCAGCTTCCTCAGCACCTGTCTAATGCCTCCTCCCATCTGGAGAATATCCAGGGAAAGGCATGCTGCCCAAGCTGGCCAAGAGAGGGCCCAAGCTGGCCTAGAGAGGGCCAGGCCAGGTCTGTAGCTCCCTTCAGACAGGATCCTCTTGCCTGGGACTGCTGCTTCTTGCCAAGCCCCGGCAATTACTCAAGTTCAACAGACACCTGTGCTGATGAAGTTGGACAAGTATGAGTCCATTTAATGATATTTAATTATGCACCTTTTTCTCTGACAGGCGTAGGAAGATCTACACCTGGCTGCTGACCCCTGACAGACTGCAGCCATGTATATGTTCCAGACAGACCCTAGGGCTGTTCGTTGGAGATTGTACTTCTTCCCAGGGAAAAATGACTCTTCTAGAAAAGGAGATGGAGGCCCTACTGGAACCTGGGAAGTGTCCAGCGGCCTGGTCTCTTAATTAACAGTATTTGCTGAGCACCTACTACAGGCTCAACACTGTGTGAGGCTCTGGGAATAAAACCATGAACAAGACAGATATATTCTAAAACTTCTGGCCATGAGGTTGCTGGCATTGTCCAAGTGCAGGGAACATAGACATGGGGGAAGGAAGTGGAGAATGAATTGGGCAGGCTCCAGAGGCCCATGCACCCAAGCCCTGGGCACTGTCTACCCACACTCACACTCCAGTGCTGCTGGTTCCAGCTTCTGGGCACTGGACAGCAGACACTGAACTCCTTCTCCAAGATGGTTTCTTGAGGTTTGCATCCAGGAACTTCTAGATGTATAATCTCCCTAGATGTCAGGACCACCACAGTGTGTGGATCTGTGCACAAGCAGGCAAGCTGTTGGTGAGGTACAGCACTGACAAGCCCACAGGACTGCAACCCCCCTGCCCAGACAGAATCCCATTGTGCGACACCAGAATTCGGACCCTCTCAAGACATGTTGCTGTGGTCCTTTTTCCCTTGTTCTTTAGGAGAAAGGAAGAAAGGAAAGCGGGTAGAAAAGTGGAAGGAATGGAATAGAGAATGAAAGAAGAGTGAGGCAAGAGATGGAGAGAGCCACTGTCGGGGTACATACATCGGTCTGCCCTTCTTTGAGGACGACAATGATTTCCTCGGTATATAGGAAACTATGGGATTGTCCCTCCCCTCCATTCTTCTGGGCTTGTGGCTATTTCCCAAGCTGGTCCCAAGGGGGCTGAGGCCAGGCCGTGAGCTCCATGGAAGAGCTCTTGCTGGAAGACGCTTGGACACACAACTCCTGTCCCCACAGGCAGAGGTATTGACATCTACTTAGTCAATCTAATTGAAAATGCATCTGCAATTACTGTTCTGTTCTGTTTTGTTTTTAAGAATTGCTTTTTCTCATCTATTGATCTCCAGGCCTGAGGTACTGCTTCTTTAATCACATCAGAGCCCATCAGTCAGAGCAATGAAATGCCCTGCATGTAGTCGGCCAAGAGTGATATGACTTACATCTTGGAATTTTCCCTGGTCCTGGCATTGCAAGGTCTACTATAACACATGATCTCTTGGGGGAGACTGTGTTTAGAAACAAAGTGCTTGCACTGCCCACAAAAGACACCAGGTTTCTAGAATACTTGCAAAGTGTGAACAGCACAGACGGGCTAGTTGAAGCCAAATGCTGGGGTTGCTGGGGATGGCCCAGAAGACTCCCATGCATTTGTGCATAGCTGTCAGCAAGTGCCCAGCTGGAGGAAGGCCTCCCAGGGCCCCAGAGTACCAACCCATCAAGACAAGAGCCTCCACTGTCTGCCCCGGGGGGGCGGGGGGGGGGCTTCTTCATCATACCCATCCACTGAGTTGTGCATCCCTCCCTAACAATTCCATGAACTTCCCCAGATAAGACTCTGAGATTAAGGATTTGGACACACAACAGGTTATGTAGAAGGTGATCCCAGAAAGCCCTCACATGGGAGTGTGACAGTGGATAGGGAAGGGGCAGTGGCCAGAGCACAGTCTGATAATAAGCATGCTGCCACTGAGGGTATCAGAGAGATGTTCAGAACAAGCTTTAGAGCTGGGCTCTGAATGTGAGCAGGCTGGAGGGTGCATGGACCCGCTTTGGCCCATCCTTGTCTCCTGGAGCACTGACTTACCAGCACTCCTGGGCTGCTGCATTGCGTGAGTCAAGTCTGCTCATCCTCAGGCAGGCCCTCAGGAGACAGGACCAGTGGCGGGCATGGGAACAGTGGGCGCTGAGTAGATGTGGGCATGAGGTTAGGGTCTGCTGGTCTCCTGTATGCAGCGTGTTTGGCCTGGGGTTAGGATGAATCAGATACAGTACACCAGTACTTGTCCAGTACACCAGTCCTTGGAGGTTGCCTGGCCCCTGGACACAGGGGCAAACAGAAATCCATGCCTACTGGCTGGGCTCCTGTCACCAGCAGGAGACAATCCCAGTAAAACACACCACAAACTGAGTCCACGTGCCTCTTCCTCCCACGCAGCAAACCTGGCCCCGGAGACGATGGAGGGTGGTAGGAAGAACCTGTTTCTCATACTGGGAGACAGAAACAGGAGGCAGGGTACTGCTCTCTCTGAGGCCCATGGGTGATTCTTCTCCCTCACACACATGGAGCCCTGGAGCCGGGAAAAGGAGCAGTCACCTCTCCTAAAACTGGAGCCTCTCTCCTGGCCCTGCACAGATTCCGCAATCTCTCTGGGCTCCAGAGTCTCCACGGGGAGGCCCCATGCCCACAGGTCTGCGAGATGGCCCAGAACGGAAGCAGCAGAGCAGGGTGGAGTCTGGGGTGCAGCTGGACTTGTGCCCTGCCCGTTGGGGGCAGAGGGCAGCCACTCTTCTCTGTGCTTGGGGCCCATCCTCAGGGCCTTCCTGCCATGTCACGATGTGTGCAGAGCACGAAACTCAGAGGAGGGGCCCTCCAAGCCTGCTGCCAGGCGCAGCGTTAACAGACTCTCTTTCCATTATCCCTCCCTCCCATCCTGCAAGATAAAATAGATTAAATCAAAAATGCTAAGATGGAGTGTCTAAGGGCTGTGTGGCATGAATACAGATCCTGCTGGCTGTCTGCCTATTCTCACAAAGTGACTCAGCTCTTCTGGATTTCCAAAGACCAGCCAGCTTGTCAACCCTGTCTTCCTCCCCCTCCCCACCCCGTGCCTGGGAGACACCTCTGGAAGCCTCACTTCACCCATGAGCCCAGGCCAGGTGGCACAGCTTGGGCCAAGTGGGAACCTGCCGTCCTCCAGTGCCCTCCTGCCCCGGGTGAAGGAGAGGAGGTGTAAGAATTGCCTGACCCAGAACATGAGCTTCTCTCGCTCCCCCATCAGGGAGGACCCTGAGTAGGGGTGCTTGGACTTGGGGGGCACCTCAGTCACAGCTCCAGGGGGAGCCTCCTCAGAGCCCCATCTCACTCCATCAGGAAGCCCTTTGCATCTGTAACCCATGTCCATCAAGCTGGAAGGCAACCTTCTTCCTCTCCCCCTGTTGACATCCAGATGGACTGAAGCAGGTCACCAGCATCTGAATGGGAGCTGCTCTCGACCCAGTCAGTCTCTTGGTTCCCAGAGGGACCCTGCTGTGAGAGTGGTAATAGCAGGAATAGTGGCCAGTTAGTGAGGGCTTTCTGTGTGCTAGGGAAGGATCACGTGAGTATCAGCACTGCTGGATCACAGGTCAGTTATGCATCTCGGCCAAGGCCTGGCTGTGGATGAGCACAGAGCCAGAACACAGAGCAGACCCCAACTGGCCACCTTGGGCCCTGACCGCTGTGCTGCTCCCCCCGGCTCCCCCTGTTCCCAGACACCTGCCCCCTCCACAGGGCCCTCAGAGCCGGGTCTCAGAAGGGACAGACTTAGTGGCCCCCAGAGCCTGTCAGTCCCTTCTCTCTTGTCCTTCTGCCCACGTACTAGGCCCTCTTGGAGCAGTCACCAAGCCCCCATCCTTCCAATCCACTCTCCCAGCTTGTCAGCTTGCCCACTCCAGGCCTCAACCCCTCTGTGGTGTGTAGGGGCCAGCAGCCCCATTCGGGGCCAGAGGGTAAATGGCAATATCGCCTTCCCATCCACCCCCACAGTCCCCAGGAACAGATGAGCAGTTAAACACCCCCATTGCACTGCAGGTCCCACAGGGCACCAGGCAGAGGCAGACACCTGTGGCCTCCAGAAGACGTCAGCTGCCTAAGGGGGACAGCGTGGGCCCGGGGGCACTCCAGCTGCCTCTCCACCACAGGCCACAGGCTCTGCTGGGCAGCAAGACTCCTGAAGCCCCAGGCAGCTTCCTGGAGTCTGCTTCTCTTCATGGAGTGGCCAGGCCCACCGCTAGTAAGACTCAGCGAGATCTCAGTGAGGCTTGGCCCACCAACGGTAGTGTGCATCCAGCCTCAGTACCCTGCATCTCTGAACAGCCATGTAAATAAAACAGCCCTGCCTGCCCCCATGTTATGTGATGACCAGGTGGATCTTAGCCGATGGGAGAATGTACCTGCAGAGCTCTCACTCAAGGGGCCCAGGCATTCTGTGGGCTTACAGGGCCAACCCTGAGGCCCTCAAAGGCACCTCAGAGAGAGGCAGGGGCCTCCTCTGCAGAGGCTAAAGCTGAAGAGTGCCACACACCGTTCCTGCAGGGACCCCCCAGGCAGGATGTGCCTACCACAACCTGGTGTGCCAGCTACAGGGCGTGCCTACCACAACCTGGGCAGCTAGCTCTGTGCTGTGGGCCTCAGTGGCAGGGACAGGAACATATTGCACTTATGGGGTGTCATTCTCTGAGCACAAGAAGAAGCAAGGCTCACTCTTGGCTTGTGCCCCTTTCAGCCAGAGGAAGGGTGTCGGGCCCAGCAATTCCAAGAGCCCTTTGCCTCTAGGACTGGGCACATTAACTACTTGCTTCATGGGGCCCACGGCAGTCTGCATGTGCACGGGTAGCAGGCATTATCTTAACCACACCACCAGGTTACTCCTTGTGGGAAAACTGCGGGAAATTATTTGGCTACACTGCCCTTCTCTGTGTACAGAAATAAGGTAGGTGTAACTGGGCATGTGCTGCAGGCTCACTCTGAGCCATGCTAGCATTGTCTCTGCTGGAAGAGGCCAGGAAGCAAGACGTGGGCCACAGGAATATGGAATTGGACAGGCAGTAGGGGGAAAAGTTCTAGGTGGAGGTGCAGAGTGAGCTGTGAGCAAAGACCTGGAAACAGAAATGCACTTGGTGGTTGGAGGCTTGCCTGGAGTGGAGCACAAGGAGCCCCTGGGAGCAGGATGGGAACAGGAGGGAGGGAACATGGGGAAGGGCTTTGATGCCAGGCTAAACAGTAGAAGAAGGCTTTAGAGAGAAGATGGGCCTTATGGGCTGAAACTCCCTCTGGAGAAGAGCAGAAAGACAGACAGACAGGGTGAGGGGGTGGCAGGAAGAGGCAGAAAGAAGGAGGCAGAAGAGAGAAACCAAGAAGAGAGACAGGAGTAAGCAGAGAAGGAAATGGTCCCCTGGGAATCCTCCAGACCCCCCAGACCATAGCGCTCACCTTCCCCTGAGCTCAGGACAAAGATGCTCTTCTTCAAGCCTTATCTGTCTGAGGATAGCAAGCCAAACACTCTTTCTCCTGGTCCGGGAAGTACTGGTGCTCCTGCCTGGGCCAGGATGCCGCTCTATGCAGGGCAGAGGTCAATGAGCAGCGTTCTGCTGGGGCCCCAGATGCCCTATATTATACCATGGCACAGGCCCTTCCAGACTGAGCTCCCACAGGCCTCGTGTCTTCCAGCCCTGGGTCCAGGCCAGCTGCAAGGGGCCCAGTGCTCTGCACAGTGAGGCCTCTGGTATGAGCCCTGCCAGGGTTTAAGCACTTACTCCAGAGGTGGGAGGGAAAGGTCAGCTTTGACAATGGGACCATCTGCCTTATCACTTTCCAACTATGTGGATACTCCTCTGTAAACCATCTTCAATAACATTCCTGGATTACATGCCAAAAAGAGAGAAAACTTTGGACTCACAACCATGGGCATAAATGCCTAATTAAGCTCATTCTTTGAACCAAACCGTATTTGTGTGCATCTGTCGGCTCTCCTTCATCTGAGACACTGCAGGGTGCTGGGATAGCATTAACAGGAGGACCGGAGGGTGGGAGGGAGACAGCTCCCCCTGGCAGACAGCCACCACCCCTCCCCCAGCACTTCCCTGTCCCTGAGCTGCCCTGGCTTAACTGCTGGATCTTAACAGCCACCAAATTCATCCATAGCCCTCTGTCTTGGACTTGCAGCCTCCACCTACTCCAGCCCCCAGAGGGCCTGGCAGGCACCTGCCTCTTGCTCTGCCTCCTCTGTTGCAGTGCCCACCAACAGTGGGTCCTGCCTTGTCTGGGAAGGTTCCTAATGCTGAGGCCTGTGTCCACTTCCTTTATGCAGGACCAGAGAAGGAAGACTTCCCCTTTTAGAGAACCTTCTTCAAAGCTGCTCACACCAGAGGCTGTGTTCTAAGAGGAGGGGACACGGTGAGCTAGGAGAGGATGTGTGTGGGCTCTGATCCCACCTCTGCTGTCATCTCACTAGATGACGGCAATAATCTCTCTCTGCCTTAGTTTCCCTATCCATACCCAGAGGGCTAAACCCAAGGCTCCCTGTGTCACCTGCCGGTCTATCTTCAGGGACCAGGTCACTCCCAGGAGCACCTGCCAACCTCTTCCAGGGACTGGCCTCAAATTATAAAACAGGAGAATTGGGGGGTGTGGCCTGGCCGAAGGCAGCCAGCTGGTGACCGTCTCTGGGCCTCAGCTGACCTGACAATTCATCGGAGGAGGGCACAAAGCCCTAAACAAAACAGAGGCGATCTCATCATCTCCCTGCCCCACACTTGTTACCCAGGCCACAGGTGACCAGATCTCTAAAAGCCAGCCTCCCCAGCCCCACCTTACAACTCTCCCCAGAGTTCCCAGCTCCTGATACAATAGCCCCATAGACTGTTACAAGCTCCATGGGCCATGCTGCTTCTGGCCTGGCCTTCTCACATGTACCCCTCCCTTCTGGAAACACTGGGGCCTGGCTCATCACTGTTCAGGCCTGCGCTGTGGTGTCAGCCCCTCTGGACCCTCCCCTGCCCCCATGCATCCCCTCTCATC
Source organism: Leopardus geoffroyi (assembly GCF_018350155.1). Taxonomy (NCBI): domain Eukaryota; kingdom Metazoa; phylum Chordata; class Mammalia; order Carnivora; family Felidae; genus Leopardus; species Leopardus geoffroyi. Next base: position 23,211,707 of record NC_059335.1, on the reverse strand, counting down.
CCAGCACCTGTCACACAGAGCTGAAATTCCCCTGTGTCTTGCTTGTCTCTTCAGCTAGCCCATGGGCTCCTCTACAGCTGGGGCCTTAGCCATCCTCCTGACCACTGTGTCCCCAGCATCCAGTTCTGCGCTGACTTGGGCTGAGTGCTCTAGCATGAATGCGTGTGAATGAATGAACATTGGAACCATAGGACCCACAAATCTCAACCTTTCATACAACTAGATCCCAGAGAAAGCACACCCTCCCTGCTCTGAACCTCCTGCTCCCCCAGGCAGCACCCATAGCCCCACGGAGTCTCCCAGGAGGCACCTCCCTAGGGAAGCATCAGCACCAGCTCCCCACTGTTTCTTTCACTTTGCTTCCTTCTTGCAAACGTGTTCAAATGTTTAAATTCTGTTTGGGGAACAATTGGCCCAACATATGGTCGAATCACATTTTGTCTTCTGATGAAAAAATACACAGAAAACTTGGAAACTGATGACTGACGAGGCTTTATCGTGTTTCTTTTTTTTTCTTTTGTTTAATAGTGCTTTTTATGAACATAAGCATGTCACAGATGAAAGGCTCTTAGCAACTGTCTGTCCCAACTCCTCATCATACTTAGGGGGAAACTGAAGTCCAAAGAGGGGACGAGACTGACCCGAGTTTTCTCAACATGAAATCCAGATCCCATGGCGATTGCTGCTTTCTTCTCAACAACCTCGAGGGGGCTGGACCTGACTCTCCTGGGGCCATTTTAGGGTTCCTGTACAGTTCCGACGTCTTCAGATTCTGTGGTTACAAGTGTTCCCATGTTGGGGGGCAGGAGACGATGGCAGGGTGGAGAGCAGGTGTGGGACCATATCTCTGTCTGGCAATAATTTAGCAGGCCAGGCTCCCACTTTACTGTCCTGTGATATCCAGAAGCTATGACCATCCACCCACTAGTCCTGAAAAGTCCCAGATGGCACCCACCAGGGAAACACTAAAAACCCATTGGGAAGCCGGAGAACCTGCCGCTGCGGCAGTGTGTGAGACCCCACTCCTCCCCTCCTCTGTGACCCTGCTTCCCTGGGTTGCCTCTCAAGCAGTGCCGTTCTGGCCCCCGAAGGCCCCATGTGGGCATAGCCTAAGTGTACTAAAGGTGTCTGGGGTTGTTTGTTGAATGTCAGTCGCCTCCCTGGTACAGTATCAAATGTCTCGAGTAGGAATAGTTCTTGCTTCGCTGGCCTTACTGCCTGTGCCCTGGACACAGCGGCGGCACGTCCTCAGTCTCTGCATGATGGGTGCCTACTGATGGCTCACAGCCAGCACAGCGCTGCACAGCTTGTCAGGCTCTCTGCGTCATGCAGGATACTGTTTCCCTCGCATTACCCCAGGTGAGTGTGGTCGGTGTTGCTGCTGCCCCCACTGTATGAATGAGAGGGCGGAGTCTCTGAGAAGGAAGGAGACACATCCAAGGCCACTGGGTCATAAGAGGGCAGGGCCAGGACCCGCAAAGCCCCACTCTCTGCAGCATAAGCCCAGGAGCTTGGATGTGCTCCCCTCCGAGGAGGGCAGGTTCCTGTAGACATGCTTGGAGGACATCCCTGGCCTTGAGGTGAAGGAAGGTGGTTCTGTCCCTTTGTCCTGGGGGTGTTGGGGTCCCTGGTTGCTGTGCTCACTGCCACACTTCAGTAGGGTGGGTGTGGGGCCAAAAGTGGGCCCTCCAAGCACCATCCCCTGCCAGGAGGCCACGTTGAGATACCTGAGCCCACATTTTGAAGGTCTGGCTGTGAAACCAAAGGGAGGGCTCCACGTGGGGACCAGCCCAAGGCAGGAGGCAAGACCAGAGGGAAAGGAAATGGGCAGGGAGAGAACGAGGGCCTGTCCCACCCTGAGGCCTGGGCCTGCTCTTTCTCATGCTGCAAAGGCCCCACCACATGGCTTGGCTGTGGGCCTGGCAGATGTGCCTTCTGTGGGCACCGAAGCCTGGACACCCGTCACCCCAGAAGCCGTGCTGCAGACAGCACAGGCTGAGCCTGCAGCTGACAGGACACAGCCCCAACAACACTGACCAGCTGGGGGACCATGGCTCATTAGTTTCTAATTAAGAGGAAATACATTTCTGACCTTCTTTCCTGAGTCGCTCCCCCCTGCAGGGCCTGGCCAGTGGCAGCTTCATGCATCCAGAGGCTCACAGGCTCAGTCGGAGGACAGGGACTCCTGGCTGGAGGCGGGTCGGTATCTGTGCAGGGGCCTTTCCAGGGTACCTTTCCAGGGGCCAGGACCTTGTGGATGAACATTACTGCGTGTAAGGGGGTGCGAGTTGGGGGGGCTCCTGCTGCTATGAGAGGATGATTGTTTGCTGTAACCAACCCTGTGGCCACCAGAAAGCCAGGACACTGCCTCCAACTGTGGGAGCACACGGGGAAGAGAAGCGCAGTCCAGGCATGGGGCCTGGGAACATGCAGGATGGAAAGCTTCCCAGGAGAAGGACGCCTAACATCTGGGTCATAAAGGATGAGTAGGAGTTTGCCTCCAAGGGCAGGCAGGCTGAGAAGTATTCCAGACAGAAAAACAAAACAAAACAAAACAAAAAAAAAAAAAAAAAACAGCCTTGTACAGAGTCACAAAGCTCAGAACCGTTCAAACCCAGGTCTTTCTGATTTTAAAGCCGGTGCTCTTACACTCTGTTCTTTGCTACTCTGTGTGAGGAGCCTTGAATGTCATGCCAAGGCTCGCAGAAGGGCCAAGGAAGGGAGGCACATGTTCAGATGTGTTTGTGGGGAAGCTCTGCCAAGAGAATGTTGAATGAAAGGGGAGATTTGATAAATATTTCCGAGAGAGAATCCACAAAATTCAGTCCAATCGGAGCAATTGGACATTGGGCAAGTTGCCTCACCTTTCTAAACCTGAGTTTTGTCATTCATGTAAAATGCATCACAGGGATATCTGATGTCCCCCTCCCCTGCCCACCTGCAGGGTCTCAGGAGGAGCCAAAGGACCTCTGGGGCTAACTGCCTGACCTAGGGCTTCTGCACGCCCTGTACTAGCCATGTGCCCGTGGGCAAGTTACCTGTCACGTGTCTCCCTAAGCCAGAGGTCTGCCATCCAGAAGATGAGCCTCCTGAGCTGTCGTGAGATCAGGGTGACAAGGTCCATGTGTATTGGTCAGCATGGGGTCTGGCAGAGCGTGAACCCTCAGTGAGGGCCCCAGCTTGCAGAATAGTACACACACCACATAAACATCCACAACATCCATGAGAAAATAGAAAGAAGCATCCAAATAGCAATGAGTGGTGTTAGGAATGAGGATTTAGAGGGCAGAGTAAAACACACTTTGTGTGTTACTAAGATATCAAATCATATTTATAATATTTAATAATTTAAAACTACTGTTTATGAAGTTATGTGCTATAAGTAATGATGGTCATAGAAAAGCTTGGATCCTGAACAGCTGGGGTTTAGAGCTTTCCGACACCAGGAAACACCTGGGAACATCAAGGGGTCCCCTCCCCTTCAGAAGGACAGTTCTTGGTGCTCTCTGGAGCTGACACCTTCAGAAGGTTGCAATGTTGTAAAGCCTCTACCTGGCTTTCTTTGGATCCTGTCCCCAGTCCAGAAAACAGCACAAAAAAGAAATGGCTGCTGTGGGCTCATCATGCGCCAGACCCCGCGGTGAGCTCTCTATGTGGACTGTGCCATCTGATCTTCCTGCACCCCAGATGAAGAGATCACATGGCCCCACCTCAGTGCTCAGGGTCTGGACACCGTGGCACCTTCCTGGTGTGTAATTCCCCAACCTGTCAAGAGAGGCCAGCTCACCATGCCATAAGTGCAGTGGACTCTGTCCCAAGGCTCCCTCAGAAACCCAGGAGCATCAGCCTCACACTCTCCCTCTCCCCACCAGGCTGTGCCACACAAGAGGAAACACCCAGACCTGGCTCTTAGAAAGAATGCCAGTCTTGGCTCTTAGGAACAGAGGAGAGTAGACAGGGGTGGCCCCAGCCCAAGGGTAAGCAGGGTTTGAGAAGATAGGGGGGCCACAGCAAAGGTTTGGGGCATGCAGAAGCATCAGGAGGACCTGGCAGTCCACACTCAGGGACCAGAGAGGACCAACCTTGAATGCCACACTGATGATGGACATTATCCATGGAAGGTTGGAAACAGAACATGACAAGAAAAGAGCTAAAAATTGAGGAAAATTAATGTGGCCATGGTTTAGTCAGATAATTATTGGGTAGGCCAGGAAAAGACTGGGGAAAGAGATTTCTAACTTCAATCCTTGGGGTCTAAAATAAAAATTATCTTCTGGGGCCACTGAGTTAAAAAAAACTAAGGCTCCACTCCTGGCCACTCAGAACTCCAGGAAAATTCTGGAAAGTGCAAAGCCTATGGTGGAGTCACCCTTTTTTCCATCCTTCAAGCCAAGAGCCAGGTTGGGTGACTGTGGCCACGGTGGCAGTCTAGGTGAGAAGCAATGAGAAGAGCTTTCAAAGACACGACACATGGGCATTCAGGGATGCACCAACTCACACACTCACACAAGCACACACACTCGCACAGGAGCCTAGGGGTGGTGTGCAGTGTCTGAGACAACAAAGAGACAACAAAGAGACATCGTGAAATGCAGCCAGCAGATGGGAGCCCACTGAAATGTCAGCCAGAAGAAATAGCCCACGTCAGAAAAACAAAATTCCAGTTTAGCAAAATTCTTGCCTCCTTCCTCCCTCCTCAGAGAGAAAAAAAAAAAAAAAAACCTGTGGAGGGCCCTGGAACTTTGGCAATCCAAAATGAGTTATTTATTCAGGACCACCACACCATCGTGCATGTTAAGTACAAAAAGGAAAAATGCTTTCAGATTTGGAAATGGGGTTGCAGTCACAGATGGTGCCTGAACATGCATAAATTCGGTTGCTGCGTGAACAGATGGAAACTTGAAGGAAAAAAATAAAAAAACTTTAGCATTCATCTGCCAGACCACTGCCAGGCTGGAGAAAGGGGAGTTTATCACTTGACTGGGAGGGCCTTGGTCTTCCGATCTGTGGGATGGGGGTAAAAAATTGTGTCAAGTTCAATGGTCAGGCTAAGTGGAATCTGACTCTTGGCTCTGCCATATACTAGCTGGGGGAACGTGGGATTGTTGCTTAAGCTCTCTGAGCCCTAGCTCCTCATCTAACAAGGGGATAGTGAGGATGACCTCCCAGGTCTGCTGTGAGAATCATCCGCTATGAGACATCTCCCTTCCAGAAGACTTCCAGGGTCTGCAAAGACTGTGCCATGTGTGGGAAGAAGGGCAGTTCAAATGGAAGGTTCTGTCTCCACTACCCAAAGATCCTCATTCAGGAAGCAAGTCCATCCTAAGTTCTGCCCTGAAGCAGGCATCCACTTATGGGGGGTCAGTTGCAAAAGTGGCCACATTCCCTCACCCCTCCCTGTGTGCAGGGCCCTTGCCATGTGACCCACCAAGAGGTGAAGTTTCCTAGTCCAGCTCACCCTTAAGACTTTGGCCAGTAGCACGCCATGGAAGTGGCAGCATTCCCGCCAAGGCCAGATTCCCACTCTCTTCTGCTCCTCTGCTTTCTCCAGGAGAACAACCTTGGGCTACCCAGCTGGAGGACACCTGAGGAGCAGAGCCAAGTTGGCCCTGTGGTCCTAGCTGAGGGCCTGGATGTGGAAGAAGATCAAAGCTAAAGATCAATAAAGGCACCTCAAGAACCTGCAAGTGACCACAGGCCACTGAGTGAGCCCTGCCAAGCCCAGCTCAGGTCAGCGGGACCGCCTGGCCTGCCCACTGGGCAAGGACAAGCATACATGCTCAGAACTGCATGTCAGAGCTGCCAGGTGGGTGCTAGTTAGGCAGTGGGTTTGCAGCAATAGTCATTGACCTGCCCCTTTCAGCTGCGTCACTCCAAACCAACCTCCTTGCTCTGCAGACGGTGGGGAGGGGGAGGGTCTCGGTACAAATCCAGAACTGTGGGGGCGCCTGGGTGGCGCAGTCGGTTAAGCGTCCGACTTCAGCCAGGTCACGATCTCGCGGTCCGTGAGTTCGAGCCCCGCGTCGGGCTCTGGGATGATGGCTCAGAGCCTGGAGCCTGTTTCCGATTCTGTGTCTCCCTCTCTCTCTGCCCCTCCCCCGTTCATGCTCTGTCTCTCTCTGTCCCAAAAATAAATAAAATAAAACGTTGAAAAAAAAATTAAAAGAAAAAAAAGAGGAAAAAAAAAAACAAATCCAGAACTGTGATTCAAAACTCACAAACTGTCAATCCAGAGGCAAGGAGCTCCCTGTCCCACAGGCCATGCTGCCAGCCCCACAGCAAAAGGCCAAGTCACCAGTCACTTGAAAGCCCCTTTGCTGGCCCAGCTGGCTTCCCCAGTGAATGGCAGAGAGGCTGACCAGCCTCAGCACAAGGAAAGAGCAACAAGTGGAGACTTCCTGGCCCTCAGCTGCTAGCCCAGCACCACAAAGAGGGCAGCCCCAGCCCTATAGGCACCCACAGATGGAGGGAAGCCTGAGGGTCTGGCCCCAGTCATGGCTAGAGAGACGCCGGAGCTGGGCAGGAAGGCTGGCACCAGCAGCGTCCCCCACAGCCTGCTGATACTCTCCAGGGAAACTCTCTCACTAACCACCCCCACATGGCCTTCCTGGTAGACACACTCTGGATAATTGTAGCTCTGGGGACCTAGCAGGCTCATGGCGGATGGTAAAGAAACAAAATACCCAATGACACTTGTTAAAGATGGTAGGACAGACTTTATTCAGGGCCATAGAGATAGGTGTAGGGACCACCGCAGTGGGGTCTTGCAGTGAGGGAGAGAGATCACGCTCCAGTTCTGAATACAGCACAGGCAAATGGGAATTTATAGCCAAAGAGCAGGTCAGTGGATGAACAGTCACTAAGAGGAAACATCGGGGGTGGGAGATTCTGGCTAAATGTACCTAACAAGATTCTTGCTGCACACAGGCCAGTGTGATGAGACATCACCTGGGGGGTGGGCGGTGGGTGGACAGAGGAGGACCTGATCAGGTATCAAGGGTAAGGGGTTCTTGCCAAAACTGGATTTTACAATGAAATGCACAGGTGGGTTTAGGAGAAGATTCAGGAGTCTGAAATAACTCTGCGATAACTCATAACTCTGTAATTTATGTAGAGTCTCATTCTTTAGAACCACTCATGTAGGGCAGTTTTTCAGGTGCAGTTACCTCTGTCTGGGATGCCTTTCCCCTAGTTTTCCATCCCACAAACTCCTACTCATCCTTCAAGACCTGACTCATATGACACCTCTTCCGTGAAGGCTCCCATGGTTTCTCTGGGCAGAGCTAATGACACTATATTCCAGGATTTCTGAAATTTGGGCTGTGTATCTCCACAGTTGCTGACCACAGGTCAGAAAACTATGGCTCACAGGCCAAAACCAACCTGTCCCTCGTTCTGGCAAATACAGTTTTATTAGAACACACCATGCCCATTTGTTTACATACTGTCTATAGCTTCTCTCCTGCTACCCCAGTGACAGAGACTATATGGCCCACGGAGACAAAATATTTACTATCTAGTCCTTTACAGAAAATGTTTGCTGACCCTTGATTCAGACTATGAGAATCTTAAGAGCTAGGACAGGGACAGGGGCTGTTTGCCTCCATCCTGAAGCACTAACTAAAGCCTGGTCTACAGAAGTTTGAATAAATGAATGAGTGAATGAATGAGCAAATGGAGATGTGATGCGTGTATCACAAACAAAGCCTATGTTTGCAATGTCATGCATGTTCCCAGGTTCCCAGAGGGCCCAGTGGAACTTTCCACTGACCCCACAGGTCAATGTGTGCTACTAAGAAGAGAGTTGCGGGTTTCGAGAAGTGCAGGCAACCGTGACATGTTGGATATGACCCTCCCCCCTCCCTCAGCCAGTGTGGGAGCAGCCAGCCGCACACGGGAATGGCTGCCAGCACCTGCCTCCAAGCCCTCTGCATCTCTTGCTCTCTGTTCTGGGGCCTTCTGCTCCTGTGCCCTGCAGCGCCTGGGAAAACTCACAGCCACCCTGATGCATGCCCCTGCTAGGATGTGCAGGGGAGCTAACACCCCTGGCAATGCCTGACCAATGGAAGAGAAGAGCCAGCACTTAAATTCTTCCCTCCTCTTGCACACGTGTTCTGCACATGGCTTCAGAGGGCCCCCAGGAGACGAGAGTGCCAGTTGTCCACACTGGCTTCACCTTTGTCAGTGGGCCACTCCTGCTCTGCAGGATCACGTCCCCAGAATAAACCACCTGCACACAAGCCATCAGTGTTGACCATGAGGTTAAGTGGCCCTGCCCTTGCTGTGGTGGGACCGATAATCATGACCTTCAGTGCATGTAATGCCTCATAAGTCCCCATAGGGGACATAGGGTGCATCCATTTCCTGGGATTGTGCAGGTATAAAACGCCACTTGCTTGGTGGCTTTAAACTACAGAAATTTATTCTCTTGCAGTTTTGAAGGCCAGAGGTCCAAAATCAAGGTGTCTGCAGGGCAGCCCTCCCTCTGAAGGCTGTAAGAGAGGATCTTTCCTTGCATCTTCCAGCTTCTGAGGGCTGGCTCGGTGTTGCCTGGCTCATGGCAGCATGACCCCAGTCTGCCTGTCTTCACATGGCCTTGCCTGTCCTAAGACACCGTCACTAGATTTCGGGCGTGTTGGCTGTAAAGAGAGAGAGACTCTAACTCTCCAACTAACCCACTGGGGGACTTTCAGGGCCATCTTCCCCTGGCCAGATGCTGGCACCCTGCCACTTGGCTTCGGTGTCTTCTTGGAGTTTAATTTGTCAGCAGGTAATGAAATTGTTCATGAACTTTTTCAAATCTCCTCTGCTGGACAGGGAGACCCCAGGCCATAGGCACTGGGCCTTTCACGGCTCTAAAACCTCCATGTCAGGGGCCAGGAACTTTGAGCAAACCACTTCTGAAGGAGCAAGTGACCAAACCTGCACACGAGCCCTCCTCCCCATCTGGCCCTCCCCAACCCTGAACTTCCTTTGCAGGCTTTCCCGATTTCTCTGGTCTCCAAAGAGGGGATCCTCACCCCAACAGATGGAGAAGGCAAAGTTGGGAGCCCCAAGACTCCCCACAGTGTTTCCTTGGGGAGAGGGGGCGGGTGTCTGGTCCTCCCCTGATCTTCCTCCAACTACTGTGATCAGTACAGGGTCTCATATACAGTAGGAGCTTAGTATGGACTTGCTGAATCATCAAAATGTGGCCTGCTGCTAGATTTTCTAAGCTCTGCCTCAGGAAGCAGCCAAAACTGGGGCTGCTGGCCACCCTCACGGAAGAGACTCTGAGTCAGAGAAAATGAGGCATTTTTGTTTGATTGGATTTCTACTCCTGGCTCAGCCTGCAAATGGTAAACATTTAACTTCTTGTTCCACAATTACATTAAAAGGTAGATAAACCCCTGTAAGCCTTCATTTGGCCTTTTGGTTCTAATGGCCCTTTATCCTCTCTCTGTCTCTCTCACATGTTCTGGGGCAGGCAGGGGAAGGCCAGGTGGGGCCCTGGCCACCTGCTCTCTCTGGCAGAGCACCCAGCTCTGGGCCAGGGAACACCCCGCATGAGGCAGGGCAGCAGGGCTGCTCCCTTGGCCTCCTGGGCTCAAGCTCTGGCTGGACCCTGACTTGCGGGACATCTCAGGACCTTGGGCACATTCAGCGCTCTGCAGTTACAAAGGGGACACATGGTGAGCAGCTTCTCCTAGACTTCTTTGTAAAAGGCCCAGCCCACACTAGCCAATAAAGGAGGAGACAGGAAGCAAGGTTCCATCTGCCCCTGCAAGGGCCAGTGAGTGGCATCCTGCTGTGACATTTTTGTCCCTCCCTGGTGAACAGCAGAGGGGGCTGTGGAACACAGCCTGGAATCCTCTCACTGGGGACAGGACTGTCTCTGAGGTCAGCCAGACTTGGAGGAAGCTTGAGCCACCACAGAGGAGAGAGACATGGGCTGTAAAGTCAGAACATCCACTTTCTGAGTCCCACTTGGGTCATCACTGGCTGTGTGACCTCAGCCCAGCTTTCACCCTCTCTGGGCCTCACCCCCTAGACAAGAGAGAAGCACAACAAGATCAGATCTGTGGCCACACTGAGTCACTTCCCTGCTACCAGTGGCTGATTCCTGGGAAACAATCATAGTTTTTAAGCACATCCCCTGCCCCGGGAGAGGCTGTGGAACTGGAGGCCATTATAGCCTGCTAGGCTGCTGGGCCAGCTCAGAGCCTCCCACTCCCCACCCATTCCTCACCACTCCAGACCTTGTTTCTCTCTCCACAAAGGAATGTCTAGTGTCCCCACCCCGTGGACCCTCTCTTCCCAGCACCTCCCACAGCCTCTCCCTCCTCCCATCATGTATCCGGCCTTTCCTGGCTAGTGCAAAGCCAGAGACAGCCAAACTCCCCCTGCCAGGGTGTGGCGGTCAGGGGTGTGCAGCCATGGCCATGTGTGCCCAAGACTACACATGGCTCTGTGTGCCTGCACACTCCTAAGGTACGCACACACCTGGGGAGGCAAATATCATCTCTTGGCCCTGCACGGCTCCCTTGGTCTGGAAGTTACCTGCCACTCCAAACAAGGGGTTCACTTTGGGTCTTTTCGCCAGCATGCCTGGAAGCCCTGTGACCTGAGCCAAACCAATCAGGCTCCCACCTTAAGACTTTTGCCACTGGAATTAGACAAGACAGGTCACTCCTTCGAGCTTGTGACCAGGAGTTCTCAAGAGGCGCTGTGCACTAAGACAGCTGAGCCAGCAGGCCTGAAGGAGGAGGGGAAGGGGAGCAGCCCCCAGATCTTGCACCTAAGCTTGTTTGCATCGGGCTCTGCCACCGTTAGGGTACCCAGGTTGCCCCCTGACACCTTCTGCCCAACAGCACAGGGGGGAGGGGCCTGGGGCCAGGGAGCTAGGGGCTGATCTCACAGGAAATTTCAGACAACATTTTCCATCTCAGGCACAGTTTAGTACAGCACCTGGCGTGTGCTGACAGCTTGGCCTGGGAAGCTATTATTATCCTAGTTCCTCAACTCCCATTTACTCTGACTCTAAAGTCCCCATCAGGAGCTGGCAGTTCCCATGGGCCAGTGCTTCCTCTTCCCCAAATAAAGAGCCAAGACTCTGAGCTAGTGCCTTTTCCTTTTAACTGAAATATCCATGGGAATACTACAAATCTATCCCTACTCTGATAGCCCCACCATTATGCATGCACATACACTGTCCCACACGCTCATATGCACACATGCCCACATGCTCACACACACATACATGTATGCTCTAATGCATGCACATACGCTCACACGTGTGCACTCTGACGCACGTGCCCATGTGCACGTTTGCACACGCTTACAGACTCATATGCATATGTGCTTGCATGTACAGGTTCATATACACATGCGGACATGTGTGCATACCCAATGCATGCTCTCACACATGCACACATGCTTTCTCTACACACTCACACACACATGCTCACACCAGCACACACACATGCTTTCACACATGGACACACACTCTCACATGTGTGCACAGACATACGTGCACTCATACTCGCATGCACACACGCATACACTCAAATACACACACCTTAACCCCCCCTTACTCTCTTCTCCACTCAGAACATATGAGCTGTCTTTTCAGCCCAGTAAATCCACTTTACTTCCCCAGATGGAGGGGGTGGACATGATCACAGTGAGACCTTATATGCCACGTCTCAGCCCTGGAGCCAGTTTTTATGACTGAGTTATAAACCTCTGTAGCGGAGGTTGGTACTAGACGTACAGTCAAGCTCAGAGAAAGAGAGGCCAGTGGGGCCATGATGGAGGAGGCTGTGCGCCGGAGAGGTAGGGCTTGGGGCACTGGCCAGCCCATAACTCAGGACCCCCAGTGCTGGGCAATTATGAATATCAGCCGCAAGCTTTTCTATCCCTCATATAAAAACCACCACTTAGTCTTCCAATATCTGGGCTCTTTCCTCTCAAACGGATAGAATTTCCATCCTATAATGTGCAGATTTTGTTCTCTGCTTGCATGCTCCAAAAGCACAAAACAACCCACAGACACTGGCTTTCTCCATCACAGGGGCTACTGCTCCCTTCACCCTGCCTTTATTTTTTTTAACCAGTTTTTTTTTTTTTTTTTTTTTTATCAAATCATGACATTTCTGGTTCTTCCCACTCCCTCCAGAAGTGCTGGATTTGTCCAGAAGATGGAAGCAGGAAGCCTTTCTCCCACTTGTGAAGGGAGGCAGGGGCACCCTGGCCCCCTCAAACTCTGACTTTGTGGCCAGGAATGAGACATCAGAGCAAGGAAAGGTGCAGGGTGTGGCTGGCATACCTGTCCTCAGATCTGGGTTCTGGGGAGGACAGAGCTCTCCTGGTGGCCTCCCTCTGAGGTGGGCAGGGCAAGAGGCAGAGTTCTGGCTGACCCAGCAGCTAGCACATCCAAGGACAGGTGGGAGATGCAATATGTAGCTGAAGGCCTGGCAAAGCACCGCTAGAGAGCTACTCTGTTGGGTTAAGCAGTTCCTTTTTGACTCTACTTTTTAAAGTTTCCAGGGAAGGCAGAGATGTGACATCCTGGCACTTTGCTGGGGCTGATCAGAGCAGCAACTGAAATCAGTGTGGATGGGAGGACCCCTGAGCAGTGCAAGAACAGGACTGGGAATTGAGGGGTCACCTGTTCAGATAGCAGTGGCCACTCATAGAGGTCTCCTCGAGGCCCTGGCCACAGCTTAGCCTCCTGGACCAGGGCGTGTCAACCCCCATCCCTTGATGGAGAGATGAGGGAACCGATCCTTGCAGGGCCAGCCAGACAGGGCCCAAGCTGATCCCCACAGGAGAGGTCCTACTGCCCCAGGCCTTTCCAGCAACCTGTCTCCAGGGGCACACACCATCCCCATAGCTGCAGGGCCAGGAAGGCGCTTCCACAGGAAGACTTTCAGACTAGTCCATGGGCCCTGCTGCCACCCTGCCCACAATTAGCCCAACGTTCTTCTAGGCCAGGGGCCACAGACCAGCAGTGCTGATCCAGATCCAGCCCAAGGAGGGGTTTTGTCCTGTGTATTGTAATTTAACTTTATTTATTTATCCTGAGAGAGAGAGTACAAGCAGGGGAGGGGCAGAAGGGGGGGTGGGTAGAGAGAGAGAATCCAAAGCAGGCTCCTCATCACCAGCACAGAGCCCAATGGGGGGCTTGAACTCATGAACCGCGAGATCATGACCTGAGCCGAAATCAACAGTCAGACACTTAACCGACTGAGCCACCCAGGTGCCCCCTGCGTATTATATTCTTAAATATTGGAATTAGTTTCCAACTTTTTAGGATTGGGTTTTCACACACACACACACACACACACACACACACACACACACACTTACTGTCCCTGTGATGTGACTTTTTATGGTGTGGAGGAGCCTATCGTGGTCTCATGCATGATTCTGAGCTCCAGAAGCAAATGCCTCATGGACCTCATGCACACTGCCCCAAAAGGTCTGCCACAGGGCTCCCCAGTGCTTACAGGGACCCCAGCCTCATGACCCCATGGCTTGAGAAGGGGACAGCTGGTCTGGGGCTGGCACCACTGCCAGTCTGCTCTGGAAGTGACACACACCTGAGGAAGCTCACACACACACTGCATGCTGTCTGCACCCCAGCCACCTGCCTGGAGCACCGTTCCATCACATCCTACACCTGCTCCCCTGCAGCCTGTCTCCCAGGAAGCCTGCAAGGCCTCCCGCTCCCTCCTCCTCTGCTAACACCAGGAGACCTTGCTAGGTGCTTACTTTTACCCTTGTTTTCTAAGTTAATCTTTCAACACTGCAGGAGCAGACACTTTCATGACCCCCATTTAACAGGGCCTCCAAGAGATGCACACCTGAGCCAGGCTCACACAGCTGGCAGGTGACAGGGCCAACATTTGAACTCAGCCCCAAGAGCAAGCTCCCCTCCCTGCACCACACAACCTCCTCCTGGCCAGTGTGCCTGTCCTTCCCTTTCCTTGTGTCCCCGCACATGGGCCCACTCTCCCCCACCTGATGGGACCTGGCCACGATCATCGCCAGCAGCACCCTCCCAGCCCCTCTGCGGCCAAGATCCTGCCCAGGTGCGTGTCCTGTGTGACCAACCTCGGGCCTCACCTATTCTGAGGACTGAGCCATCATCATCCCACTTTGCCCAGCTGTGGGGAGTGGGCATGGCCCTAGCGTCTGATAAGCCCCTGCCCCAGACCTCTCTTCAGTGCTAAGCCTCTCTCTCTCCCCCTCCTCCAAAGTGGTGGGCCTTGGGAACATGGTCATCCTGGTTACCTACAGTGAGGGTAGGGCACCGACGTCCACGCAGGATGCACATCTCAGCTTTTGGACAAACCTGCACTGCGACTGCTTCAGACACTGCAGGACGGAACACAGTCACAGGAAGCCAATCTAGCCACAAGAAGCTGGGACGACCTGCCCCTGAGAAGCGCACCGGGGAAAGTCAGCCAGAGGGTCGCCCTGCAAATCAGAAGCGTTTCTGTGCCTGGAACCCCACTCCCTCCTTCCAGGCCTGGACCTCTGGCTCTTCACAGAGACTTCCTGCCACCTGAAAAATGCTTTTGAGAGGAGTGACACCATATATATATGGCATCATATGTGCACATATATTTTAAGAAGAAGAAGGTTAATTGTTGCAAAGTGTATATTCAGAATAAGATTCAAAATATATTACCCCAATCAAAAATCCTGTGAAAAGATATTACTCTTTCCTTTGAATGGAAGAACATCTAGGCTTAGAAAGATCTCGGACTCCAGTGCCCTCCCAGAGGTTGGTCAAGCTCTGTAAATGATGGCTGCAGGGTGCTATCATGTTGACAGTAGGGAGCAGTGAGGTCTGCATACTTGACAAAAGTCTGCAATGACAGTCGTGTTAGCAGTGCCCCTAGAGGAGGGCTGTAGGCTATTTATGGTGACATCACTAGAGAAATAGGCATATATCACAGGCTCTTAATTTCCAGAAATGTGGCTACTGTGGCAAATACTCCTCAAAGAATGGTCACGGAAAGATGGTGTCTTAGAGACGAGAGGAGGCATTGGCACCTGGGCCTCACACACACCTGCGGAACCACCCAGACACAGAAGAAATGCGCCACCCCTGCGCCACCTGGCTGTGACCCCTGAGTCAGGCTTGATGGCCCAGGGACCTTGGCTAGACTCTCAAGTCAAGAGACTCTGTGGCCAGTCCCCACCCCAGCCCCCACCCCAGGCCAAGCAGTGGATCCTGGGGCTGGAACTTTGACTGGGCTGGAAGAGGGCTGTGCCATGCCAGGCCTGAGGAGTGAGGTGTCAGGCACAGCCATGTGTGTGTGTGTGTGTGGGGGGGGCTCCTCTCCTAACTGGTCTTACTGGAGGCTTGTTGGGAAGCAGGCTCGTTTGTCAGGGAGCTGGCAGATGGCAGCCATGATTCGGAGCTGGGAGCTAGAGCAAGGGCAGGGAGAGGTCTCCACTCTAGCTTCTCTAGTGGGTAAGCACACCTGGGAAGCCCAGACCCAGAGGAGCGCACAGGCCCTTCCCTCTCCTGCCTGGCCAGTGCCTCCTTCTGGTCTCCCTGTCCCCCAGCCACCCTCCATGTGGCCCGTGCCTGTCTCACAGGGAATAACAGGTGCTCGCTGCTCTGCCTAGAATCCTCCACTCTACGTGTGCCTCAACCCTGGGGGTCATGGCCCTCTGCCGCCTGATGCAGCCTGGCTGTCTGAGGGACCACCCAGGCCCCTCCACCCACTCTTTGCAGAGTCTGGGTCACTGTCTCCCCACTGCTGAGCCCCCTCACCTAGTCACCCCCACCCTGATCCCCAAAGAAATGCTTTGAAGCTCATGGGCACTCTCCTCTCTGCATCAAGAAGAGCCACAGGGCCTGACCTGCTATCAGAGGTTGCTGGTCAGGACCTCAGGGGAATCGGGCCCAAACAAAGACAGACCCCTGCCTTCACTGTGCCTCCCTTGCTCCCTGAGCTCCACTCTGATCTCTTTGGAGCTCTTCTCCAGAAAGGCCAGAATCCACAGAGTCTAGGCACACCCTGAACCCCACCTCTGTACACACACCCCCATCCCCACCCCCAGCCTTCCTGTCCCCCTACCTCTGCATACACCACCCCTACACCCAGGCTTTCTGCCCCCCACCTCCAGCCCTTCCTGTCCCCCCACCTCTGCACACATCACCCCCACCCCCAGCCTTCCTGTCCCCCCACCTCTGCACACACCACCACCTCTAGACTCCTGTTCCTCGTATTCTCAGCAGTTCTCTGGCAAGGGCAATTCTGCCCCCAGGGGACACTTGGTAATGTGTAGAGACATTCTTGGTTGACAGAACTGGGGGTGCTACTGGCATCTAGTGGGTAGAGACCAGGCACTGGTGAATATCCCGCCATGCACAGGACACTGAGAGCAAAGACTGATCCAGCCCCAAATGCCAGGAGTGCTGAAGTCAAGAAACCCTGCCCTTGGCCACATTCTCCAGTATTGCCTGGCATACCCGGGCAGGCTGCCTGTCTGCCATTGTGTGGCCTGGCCATCCACTGGCTCCCTGGAACAGCAGAGGGGCAGACACTGAGGACTGGAGTCACAGGGAAGGATTCACAGAGGGCAGGGTCTGGAACTGCCTCTGGAGGATGAAAAGGCCTGCTGCAGTGAAGTGACAGTGTAGGGGGCAGGCCTGGGAGCCAGAAAGCAGAAGTCTGAAGGCAGGACCAGGCACATCTGAACATTTAGAGAGGGTCCTGCTGAGGGAGCGAGGCTTTCAGGAACCTGTCATCAAAGACTCTGCCACCTGTGCCCCCTCCCCATCCCCCTGGGAGTAGGAGGAACCCTGTGAGAGTGGCACTAGCCATTTTACCCTCTCAGGGTGTAACTCCCTCTGGGCAGACCAGCAGAGCTGCAGGCACCAGACTCTTCCATCCCCAGGCCATGGCTTGCCTTCTTAGCACTGTCAGAAAACCCCTAGTGCATCCCCCAGACTTCCTGTCCCCCCACCTCTGCACACACCACACCACCCCCCAGACTTCCTCTGGGAAGAGTCTGGGCATGAAAGGAGACCCTCATCTTACAGACCCAGCTCCCTGGAGAACAAGGCCCATCAGTGCCTTTGACCATGTGGAAGAGGGTGGAGGCCAGGGGACCCCTGCCTTGTCCTGCCTGGTCCTCACACACCCCAGCTGCATCCCACCCACCCTGGCAGAGGCCTGGCCTGAGCCTCTCACTCTCTCAGGCACCCAGGAGGGGCTGGGAGAAGGCAACTTCAGCCTGCAGTATGAAATGGGCAGGGCCCTGAGGCTTGATCAGCTGTGGGTGCACACTGGGCCAGCCACCCCAGCCTGGGTGGTGAGCATCAGGGCTCAGATGGGCTGGGGCTTTGGTGCCACAGACCCACAGGGGGCTCACCAGCTCGGTCAACGGGTTCCCAGGGCACTTCATCCTGCTTTTGTTAGTTCATTAATGAAAGCAACATCTACCACACGCTGCAGCCAGACAGAGGACAAACTTCCAAAGTTACTGCTTGTTCCAGGGGAGCAGAGAGAGAACAAGTGAGCAAGTGAATACACAGTAGTCAGTGGAAAGGGCTTGGGTGGGGGGGAGGGACTCTGCTTTGGTCACAGTGGTCAAGAATAGCCTCTTGGAGACATGATACATGAGGAGGTATGTAAAAGTTGAGGAGGAGCCAGTCTCAGGAAGTTCTGGGGATGGACTATTCCAGGGACAGAAACAGCAGGTGCAAAGGCCCTGAGGCATAAACAACATAGAACACTGAGGAGAGACTCTGCTGGCGTTTTGAGTGCCCTTGCCCTGGTCAGCCCACATACATTGTGCACTCAACACTCAGTGACCATGTGGCCTCCCTGCTTTTTCACAGTGGCCTTCATTCCCTGGCACAGAGAGGAAAGACAGAACAAAGGGCAGGTGGCCCCAGGGCCTCAGAAGGAAACACTCTGCCAATCAGGAATGGCTAATAGGGTGGAGGAGCAGTCCGGAGAAGGAGCTGAACATTGGCACAGCCTCCTCGCAGCCCTGGGCCCGGGGCACCTGCCCACATGCTGTCTGAGTCGGCTCCATGAAAGGCTCAGCTATCCAGAGAGCCTTGCTGGCATGAGGGATATGTGCTGGAAGGGAGGGGAGAGGAAGGAAGGAGAGAAGGATCAGCATCTCTGACCCACATTCTCCCTAACTTCCTTTCAGTTTTCAGTGAGTATTGAGTATGTACTATGGGCAAGGCTCTTTGCTAGATCTTTTGGAGCGAGGGTGGATGCAGTGATGACCATGCTAGAAGAGGAGAAACCAAGTCTTTAATGGGTCAAAGGCATTTTCCAAAATGTATTATTGTTAACAGTGTCAGACACTGTTCTAAGCACATTCCGTGTGTTAACTCTTTCAGGCCAACAACAACCCTAGGAGGTAGGTACTATTATCATCATTTTATGGATAAGAAAACGAGAAAAAAAAGAGAAGGTAAGTGACTTGTCCAAGGTCACACAGCCAGTGGATGGTGGAATCTGGATTTGGACCCAGGCATTCAGGCTGGGAGGCTGTTCTACCTTCCATGCCCTGCTGCCTCTTGGAAGATGGTGTGTGAGCTTGTAGGATTTTGACAGGTGGAGGCAGTTTGCCAGAGAGAAAGACAGCCCAGAGAGTGGAGTCAGCACAGAGAAGGGGTCTGAGATGGGAAAGTCCACACATGGTGGCACCTGAGGTGGAGGCAGAGGCCAGCCTCTCTTGCATGGGCTGTGAGCTAGGAGGCTCCCTGGGGTCAGGGCCTGCTAACATCCCCCCCCCCCCCCCCCGCCACAGGCCCTTACTTCTTCTCTCACTGCTTTTCCAGGGACTCCTGCCTTCAGGGCCAGACACAGCAGTGACACATGCTGAATGCTCTGCTGAATCCCTCCCTGACCCTCCTCCCTTGGCCCTCCAACAGCTCTGCCAGGTGGGTACTGTTATGGTGCCTGCTTTACAGATGAGGCAACGGAGGCTCAGGCAGATGGAGAGACCTGCCCCATCACAAGAGGTGCAGAGCCTGGAGCTCACAAGGACTTCTAGAGCTTTCCTCTGAGAACTGTCTCTGTCCTGCCTCCTGCTCCTTCCCCTCCCTGCCCAGAACTCCTTTGCCAGCACACACAGCCTGGCGAAGGCTCACAGAGCCACTCGCAGCCTTAATAGCTGCAGCCTGCAGAAATGGAGCAAACTGATGGCCATGTGCATCATTTCTATGACGTTTATAAGAGAGTCATAATTAATTTCCCAAATGCACACAAGACTCAGGGGATAGGCTGGGTGCTATTCACAGATTGCAGGATGCTGTGACGGTTTTAAGCAAATGAGGAGAGAGTATTATTTGCTTTTCTAACTATTGCCTGGTGCATTTTGGTCTTGATGATGGCATTTCCAAAGCAGTTTCAGGAATAAATTATACAAGTAGCTTTTTTAATCTTTAGCAAAAACCCAAGATGTAAGGAAAATTGTAATGTCTGCGTTTTTTGGTTTTTGTTTTTTTCTTTTTTTAGCGCTATGTTTTCTAGAGTTAGGGCAAAATGTAGCACAAAATAAAGCAACAATGGCACTTACTATGTAAACAGCTACATTATCTCCAATTACTCCTACTCAGACTATGTGCCCCCCCCACCTCAACCTCAAGAGAGCAAGAAAGAAAGTCCACTTATCTCCACATTCAAGGGGGCAAAATCATCAGTGCATCCACCATCCACCAGGAGGATTTGGGGCACTGGGAGAAGTCCGTACCCCATCCCCACTGTCTGGGATTCCACCATTAAGAGATGCATTTCTCAAGTGATACAACTACTCCCAGGGACAGTGGTCACTTTAGTGCTTCACAGACTGGAACTTAACTGGGTCTTTGTCCCAGGTTGGTGGCACACAGCTCCTAAAACTTTGGGGATCTTCTGAGTGGTAAGAGTGTCTTTTATATGCTAATGAGGACTTGGGGGTCCTTAGATGACTTCAGGATGGGGGGCTGGCCAAGAAAGACCAAGGCGTGATTAGACAGCTAGAAATTTCAGCTTTTTTTCCCCCCTCCCGCACACTTCCCAGAAGGGGAGGGAACTATAAATTAAGTTTGTCACCAATGGCCAGTGATTTGCTCAATCATGCATATACAGTGGAACCTCCATTAAAAAAACAGAAAACAGGGGTACCTGGGGGGACTCATTTGGTTAAGTGTCCGACTTCGGCTCAGGTCATGATCTCACGGTTCGCGAGTTCGAGCCCCGCATCAGGCTCTGTGCTGACAGCTCAAAGCCTGGAGCCTGCTTCGGATTCTGTGTCTCCTCCTCTCTCCACTCCTTCCCTGCTTGCTCTCTGTGTCTCTTTCTCAAAAAATGTATAAACATTAAAAAAATTTAAAAAAAAAAAACAGAAAATAAAAAAACAAATTAAAAAAAAAAAAGAAAACAAAAAACCTAAATGGAGCGGTTAAAGAACTTCCCAATTGGTGAAAGCATCCACACACTTGCAGGGTTGACATGCTGGAGTGGATGGATGCTCCCTGCCCCTCCCCCACACCTCATCCTCCGTATCTCTTCCACTTAGCTGTTCCCGAGTTGCATCTTTTATAACAAACCATTCGCAGTAAGTAAAGCACTTCCTTGAGTTCTGTGAGTCAGTCAAGCAAATTTTCAAACCCCGGAAGGTGGTTTTGGGAACTCACAATTCATAGCCTACTGGTTAGACATCCACGTGGCCCAGGACTTGTGACTGGCATCTGAAGTGAGTGCAGTCTCACGGGAGTGAGCTCTTATCCTGTTGGGTCTGCACTGACTCCAGGTAGTTAGTATGAGACTGGAATGGAGTTGTAGGGCCCCTAATTGGCATCTGGAGAAATGGGGGATTGGTTGGTGTGCGAGGGAGAACAACCCACACACTTGGTGTCAGAAGGGCTGGTTGTAAAACACAGTTCCTAGAGGGATAAAGAAATCCAGAACACACCCTGAAAAGACAAAAAGGGGACATGGTGGCAGCCTCACAAGAAGGAAGGCCGGGCAAGGTGGCTTAGGTTCCATAGGTGTTGGGGAAACAGGCATGGTGCTAAGCTGCCTACTCACTCCCACCTGTCATTCACCATTTAGCCCATGCCAACCTCTGCAACTGCACCCACAGGCAGTCTCTGCTCACAGGAGCATGCTAGGCCAGTGCCCAGAGCAGAGCAGAGCAGAGCAGAAGGGTCCTGGATCCAATGAGCCCAGGAGCAGCCTTCATGAAATGTGCCCAGGAGCTGGTGGATGAATAGCTGCTTCCCCACCCTTCCATCAGTGCCACTCTGAGGCATGTTCCACAGCATCTCCCAGACCTTCCCAGAGCCACTGAGCCCAGTTACCCGCAGCAGAAACCTGCTTACTATCTTCTTTCCCTTCACTCACTTCTCATCCCCACCTGCACTTCCTGGATCAACACCAAAGCCAATTCCGTGCACTCAGATTCTCATCTCCAGGTCTGCTTCTGGGGAAACCCAGCAGGACACAGCCTCTTTTGGTGACCCAACTCAGGTCAAGTGCACACCCGACTGTGGCCGGGGAGGTACTGCACTGATTTTCCAGGCCTGGGCCACATGGCCATCCCAGACTCAGATGGAGAGCTGGGGTCACACCCACCTGAAACACATGGGCTGAGAGTAGGAGAGGGCAGCTCCCAGAGGAAAATCAGGGTGTGTTACCAGAAGAGAGAATTCACTGGTAAGCAGGCAAAGCAGATGTCCATGGTGGCCTACAATGAGAGGGTAGGGTATGTATGGGTCACGAAGCACTCCAGGGGCATTCTGGAGGCTAAACACAGTCAGATGGTGCAGGGCACAGGAAGGAGTTAGCATAGAGTGAACGCCACCCTCAGAACACCACGCTCAGCCCTAGGACTGGGGGTACGGGACCATAGGAACCCTACCCCACTAGGCCACAAAGCAGCTGTGCCCCAGCCAAGCCTCTGCCTTGGCACAGAGGTCACGTGAGAGGTTGCCCACCCCATCCTCTGACTCACGTGTTTGTGCATCCCAGGCTGGAATGAAGGAGCCAGTGGAGAATGAGGTCTCTGAGAGCTGAGGCACAGGACCCACACACTGCAAGCTCTCAGGAATGCTGCTGTTTAGTAACTGGGCCCAGCCTGATACCAGGAGCCCTAGGGAGGCCTCTCCCAAAGTTTGTGCCTCAGAGCTCCTACTTCTACAGAATGCTCTGGCACATGCTACCCAGGGTGGGTGGAAGGGCGCGATGTGATTCCGCCATCAAGAAAATGTGGGAAAGGGTGGATTAAAAGAAATTGAACAAGTATCCACCACGGGACTTCTCAGGGCCTTCACTGTGTGGTATATATACCACTCTGCAGAGAGAGCCATCAAGTGCAGTGTTTCCCAAACTAGATGACCGCAGAACACTTCTCAGAGCATGTGTCAGGACCAGGGGTCAAGGAAAGCCACTTTGGAAAATGGTGACCCAGCAAGGCCACCTCTCCTTCCCTAGAAGCAGCCTTGCCTGAGAATGCATTCCAGATACTCTGCCAAACAGCCCTGCCCTGGCTGCTGCCCACAGTCACCCATTACCTCCTCTTCCAAATCTGATATTAAAGACAAAGCAGGCTAAGCCTGCAGAGCCAAATGCAGTTGCTAAAGCCACTCCAATTGCCTAGACACAACGGAGCCTGTGGCTGTGGATGTGTTGCGAGAATCCTCAGGCTTTCCAAATTGCTGTGTGTCAATAATTAAAAGACTTCTGTGCCTGAGAGCGGGGTCCGTATAACCCTGGATGCACATTAATGTCAACAATTGTCAGCAGTAAACATCTTGTGTCGTTAACTGCAGGAGACATCTTATTATAAAAATTGCAGCAGAATCTTAATTGCTTCCCTTCTATCCCCGCTATTACAAGAGTTGTTTTAAGGCATTTTTTTTCTTTCTTTTTGCTTTTTGGCATGCAGCATCATTGTTGAATGCCTCATCACATCTCTGATAAGACACTATCCTCATGTGATAATTCTTCCAGGAGTGTACTGGGTTTATAGCCTCCACAGTAGGTACTTTCTGGAAAATTAAGTGCCTGTGATGTATGCCTACTTGTCTAGTGGCGCCACCATAAACAGCCTGTAACTGTCACCCCGACACCCCCCGAGACACTGCTGAAAACTGACTGTATATCCTCACGGTATTTTGTCTTGATGACACTTCTTGTGTCCTCATGAGAACAGAACTATACAGAGATTTCCCCTCGATGCAGTGCTCTCTGCACAAATCCACTTGGCAATTTTTGAAATATCCCACTTGGGCTCCCAAATTTGCAGTTTAGGACTAAAGGCCACTTTGACTCCTGGGAGTCAGACAAAAAAGCCTGCATTTGGTCCCTTCAGAAGCCAAGTGCAGGCAATCACCCAGCCTCGCAAATAAGAAGAGAATTAGCCAGCCCACAGCCATGTTTACAAGCCTGCCCCCATCACTCACACTTACAAGGTGCTGTACCCTTTGCAAAATTCTTCTGCATCTAGTACTTAATTTTATCTTCCTCACAGGTCTGGGTGGTGGACAAGGCAAGCTCTTTATTTACCTAGTGTAGGGGAGAAAACCTCAGCTCCGGGATGGAGGGCTGCTTGCTTAAGGACATCAAAGTGTTAGCAGCAGGATGAGAGCAGGTTCATCATGGGACTCCTGGTCAGT
Source organism: Leopardus geoffroyi (assembly GCF_018350155.1). NCBI lineage: Eukaryota > Metazoa > Chordata > Mammalia > Carnivora > Felidae > Leopardus > Leopardus geoffroyi. Next base: position 23,188,072 of record NC_059335.1, on the reverse strand, counting down.
GCTCTCTCCCTTCCTCAAATATCTTTGCTAAAAAATCAAGCCGGGCTCTGGGATGGAGCGGGACTGCAGTCAGGCCTGGAGGAATTCTGCTTCTTGCAACAGTACAGGGCCCAGGGGTCTGGAGGAAGCCACATCCTGCTCCAGAGCCACACAGGGCTCTCTCAGCCTTCTGCTTTCTGGTTCCTTGCCGACAGTACAAGTGTGTATCCTCTCTCTCTCTCTCTCTCTCTCTCAACTAAAATGTCTTTTCATATTACCCCAACTTTCCCACCTGATTGTCTCTCTTGTCTTCTCCCAGCCTCTGCCTGGGACCTGAGTGGTGTTTCCAGCAGGAGGGTGGCAGTAAGCCCAGCCCCAGGCCCAGCCCAGCCTAGCCTAGCCAGAGGGTGCCCGTATGGTTGACATCAACTAGCTGAAACCCAGTCATTAGGGAGGAGCCTATCTGCCCAGCCAAAAGCCCTTTCTTGGCCAACTCAATGCCACTTCCAAAAAGTTCCAGCGATATCCCTATAGGAGCAGCAGACATCTCCTGCCACAGCCCTCTTTGCCTTCATGCCTCCAACCTGCCCACTGCCCCCCTATCCTGGGAGTTCCGTGGGGTCAGGCTATGTGTCCCTAGCTTCTCACAGGCTGGGAACAGGTGGCGAGCACCTTCCCTGGGTGAGAAGTCAAGCTGGATGCACTAGGACCTAGTCTCACCACCCTCACCCTTGGGTACTGTGTTGAGGGCCAAGGGCACAGGGGCAGACAGCCCTTACAACCAGGCTGGACCTCCCCAGCCCCTGATGACAAATCTCTTCCAGGGGGTGATACCCTTCCTGTCAGCCCAGGCTATGGTGGGAGCAGTGGGTGGCACTGAGTCCTCAGGCTGTGACAGGCGCCTATGGTGTTCTGCAAATCACTCAGTGGGTTTGCCTCACCCTCACCCCCATCACTCTCCCTGGAGAAGAAAGATGTCCCGTGGGGGCAGTCAGAGACCTCCTGATGAGGAGCCTAGAAAGTAGAAGCCGGATCAAATGTCTGAAAGCACAGCCTTCAAGAATCCTGGGTTGGGCCAGGGACATGCCCCTCCCCTTTGCTCTGGGTCTACAGAGTGTCCAGTGGGGGAGGGTGGCTGAGCGTTTGCACAGGGGCAGCAAGACTCCACTGATTTGCAGAGTAGCTGATGACCGCTTCACGCCAGCAGGGCCTCCAAGTACATAGCCACTGACCTTGACCAGCCAAGCCCTACCATCTTGTTTTAATCCCTCCAGAGCACAGCTGGGTTCCCGGTGAGGCCCAGTGTCTTAATCCTTCAGACTGAGTGTGCGTGAGCACAGAAAAAAGAATGTAAAATACCTCATTGATAAATTTTTTTGTGTTGATTATATGGTGAAATGATAACATTTCGACTCTATTAGGTTAGGGAGAGTATATTATGAAAATTAACATCTCCTGTTACTTTCTACTTTTTTTAAACATAGCTACTAGAAAAATTTAAATCCCACATTGGCAACGCATTTCTATCGGTCAACACTGTGCTTACAGGCCCAGCTTAAATCTGGAGAGAAATGGATCTAGCACCCTTGGCAAAGCCGGAAGACATGTCCTCTGTGGGTCACACTGAGGAGTTTGGTCTTTATCCAGCCATAAGACACGGCAGGGTATCTGGGGTGCAGACTCCTGAAGGTCCTGAGGGTACAGAGTCAAGAAAGATGACATGGTCCCCCCCCCCCGTGTGACTTATGCTCTAGTAGAAAAGACAGGCCACAAACTGCTAAACAAGTAAATGAGCAAGATAATGTCAGATGAAGAATAAACCTCAGTGATAGGGAGCAGAGTAACTGGGGAGCCCTTTAGGAAGAGTGGTCAAGGAGGGATTCTTGAAGGAGGTGGCATTTAAGCTGGGACAAAATGAGACATGGGGCCAATAGAGCAGATAGCTGGGCAGAAGGAGCAGCGAACCTTAGTGTCTGGCAGGAGTGGGGTCAGCAATGGACACGTGCAGATGTATTTGACAGTAGAGCCAACTGACCAGGTGGAAACAAGAATTAGATCCCCTCAACCTCAGGCAGGGGTCTCATGTCTCAAAAAGAGTGGCCATCCAGAGACAGTGGATGATAATTTCTGTTACTCAGAAATCAGGGTACCTGGGCTGCTGTCCTCCTTCATCCACTTACTGGTGGTTAATTGAGGCAAACCTTTCTTCCTGCTGAGTTCTCATATCTGAAATGAAGTAAGAATCTTGCAAGGCTGCCTCATGGGGGCTTATTCCGACCAAATAGAACAGTGGCTGTGGATGCTGCCCTAACTCTACACCACCGAAGGGGCTCCCACTAGGGTCTGGTAGTGAGCACTGAATTGAAACGTGGATTTGTGGCTAAGAGTGTGAAAAGTGTTACAACAGCAACACACACAACCTGGGGAAGACCAAAGTTTGGACAGAACCATGGGGTGGGGAGGGCATCTTGGAGGAAGTGGCTTTTGATCTGGGCCTAGACGTCTGGCTCACAGTCAAGCAGAATGGAAGGAGATACTACTGCCAAAGGAGAGGACAGGCGTGGGCAAGGGTGTGGAGGTGGGGAATGACAAACACGATTGTAAGACAGAGCACATGGCAGAGACTAGCCTCAGTAAAACCCCAAGGGAGGAAATGCTACTTACCCAAATGCTGTGATTGCCAGGAAACCACCAACGCCTCCAGGGCAGACCTTCCCCCATTACCCAAGATGGCCCCAGACCAGCCCCAACACCCTCCAAGACAGTGCCAAAGCTTGTTGGTAAGAGCAGACAGCACCAAACATGTAGATAAGAAATGTATAATGAATAAACATTATTTAAAGGGACTGCGTAATGCCATGAATTTTTCAGTGGCAAAAACAGCCGAGAACTTATTAAAAAATGCATGAATTTCATATTTGATTATAAGTCAAGAGCAGCCAAAAAGAGAGAAGGAGAGAGTTCAGGGTTGGCGGGGGGGGGGGGGGGGGGGGGGCGGCGATGGCAAAAGACACCAGCAGCCTTGCAGACTGGAATTAATGAGGTTGTTCCTAACAGAGAAGGAGTGACATGGTGATTAGTTAATTACTATTCAGCCGCCTGTAATTAATGCACAACTGAAATTGGTGTACAATGAATTAAACCACCACATAAAGCTGCTACCCAAATTGAGCTGAGGACCTTGATTACTGATTTAGGAGGCTATTACCACAGCTTCAGCATTGTGATTTCAACAGTGTCTCCCTCCGACAACATGTTGTGCAACTAGCGGGAGAGTCGAGCTGAAGAAATCCACTGCCTGGGGCTGGGTGTGATGGTGATGCTCATGCACAGGGTGGGGCTCCTGGAGCTGGAGCTGGGCTCTGGCTGTGCCCAGCATCCAGCCCAGGGCTGGCCCACTGTGCAGGAAGGGGTGCAGGGAAGAAGGAAAGAAAGATGAGATCGATGGGGATGCAGCTCAAAAGGAAGATGAGAATCTGTTCTCCCCTCTCCAAAGGTATCCTTGTCATCCTGGGCTCCAAGTCACCCTCGCCCCTTTCCAAGACCACTGCACCCAGGATGGGGGCTACTTGCTCCCTCTAGTGCATTCTCCACACAGAAACCAGGATGATCTTTCATAAAGTCTGGTCAAAGTATGTTTCTCCCCTGCTTAATGCCCTCCTGTGGATTTCTACCATAACGTGGATTGAATGTATTCTCCCTGTTATGATTTACAAGGCCTGGTGTGACCCATTTCCCACTAGTTCCCCACTTCATCGCTTTCCCTCCTCCTCATTCACATGGCCCAGCTGTGTTGGTCTTTCTATGCCACAAAATCTTCAAACTTAATTTCACCTCAGGACCTTTGCATGTACTAATCTATCTTCTTGGAACTCTCTTCCCAAGCTTTTCTCATCAATGAAGTCTCAGCTGAAATGTCCGCAGAAAGGCTTGTCCTAACTTCTTCGTGTAAAGTAGCCTTCCCACCACCACCATTGTTTTCTGTCACATGAACCCTGATTGTTTCCTTCATGGTATATCCTAGGATCTGAATTATTTTCTTTAGCCATGCTGTCCCTTGTTCATGCTCTGTTTCCCCATTGGATCATAGCTTCTACAAAGGCAGAAGGTATCTGTTCTCTCCTATGTATACCCAGGGCCCCATGACTAGGGTCCAGTGAGGAAAAGCCATGGGGAGACCCATCATAAAGGCTACAAAAAGGCCCCCTACAAATAATGGGCTTCATCGTTCAGAGACAGTGAAGGTGGCTGCTAGGGAAGAGGAGACTCAGAAACTCCTAGCAGAAGTCCTGGGACTGCCCACTGTCCCATTGTTATGTGCTATCCCCACACTCAGTGGCTCTGAAGAAGTGGCCTGAGAGCACAGCAAGAAGGACCCCACATAGAGACGTGACTATGGGAGTCAGAGACTGGCTGAAGCAGCCAATCCACACAGAAGGCTGTACCAAGTCTCTTTTGGAGCCCACCCCCCCATGCCCAGAGCTCCATGAGGACTTCCTCCTCACAGACAGGGTCCTGGGAGAGTAGAGCCTGTCCACTCACTGCATCTTAGGTGATGCTGTCATTTCCTAAGCCAAACGCCCTAGAGACTGTGAGGTCCCTGGGAACAGGAACCACATCTTCCTCCTCTCTGTGCCTCACTCAGAGTGGCCCACCACTGACACTCCACACACACTATTGTGCCAGTCAGGGACCTGTGGTTATAAGTAACAAGACCTAACTCAAATTGACTTAATCAAAAAAGGGGGAGTTGTCCCACTGATGGAAAAGTCCAGGGATGGCTTCAGGCATTGCTGGATCCAAGGCTCGGTAATCAGGACACTATCCCTTCTCGTCTGTCAGCCTTGCTTTCCCCCAGGAGACTTATCTCTCAACTAGGATCTCCCTTGCAGGGAGTCACTTGCAGCTGTCCCTTCTTTGGGCCTCAGTTTCTTTACCTAAAAATGAGTATACTTATTCTCATCCTGACCGCTCCTCATGGGGAGCTCAGTAAGCTGAGGTCAGACAACGGGCACAGTGGGTACCAGGTCAGGATGAGTCCTGGCTCCAGAGGGTGCAGACTGTTTGCAGATGCCCTGCCACCTGGAAGTGAATGACAATGGACCTGGAAGTCCCAGAGACCTGGCCAAGTGCTCTCACCACTGCCTGCTGCCACACTGGAGAGAATGGAAGGCAACCCCCAGAGGGTCATAGTAGACTCACATGGTCTGAAGGGGAGGAGGAATAAATGCCAGGGCATAAGTTCCCCACTCTGAATAGCATGGCAGGGAGCCTGAAGCCTGGCAGATTGTGGCCAGCATCACTAGCTGGAGAGAGGCCTCCATGCAGGACAGTGGTTTGGGGCAGAGTTTTCTTGTCCCTCCAGGACCTGGTACCATAGGCCACACTGCCAGACCAATAGCCAAAACTGAGGATGTGAGGTGTCCCCAGGAGTTCTCCCTGGAGAATGGGGAGGGGGCTATCTGGCAGGCCTTTGGGATCTTGGAGAAGAGCTCCAGGGGGCTTGGAGTGGGGTTGGAGACATCCACAGGGGTACAGGGTGACCCCTACTCATTGTGTGAGAGGCCACAAGGCCATGTCTTCAACTAGAATTTTGGTTTATCATTTTTTAAAGTATAACACATATACAGTAAGGTTTCTCAAGTGTCCAGCTCAATGAATTTTAACTTGCATATACACTATGTAACCACCACCCAGGTCAAGATCTAGAGCATTTCCATCACTCAGAATTTCCATCCTGTCTTCTGTCACTGACCCCTCTGCCAAGGTAACCATGATTCTAACTTCTATCACCATCAGTTTTTGGACTTCATTTAAATGGTTTTGTTTGTGTGTTCAGTGTAATGTTTTTGAGACTTACCTGTGCTGATATACATATCAGTAGCTGTTTTCTATTTTATTTCTGAGCAATATTTCATCGTGTGGTTGTACTCAACTGGTTGTAAGCATCTGGGTGATTTTCCAGTTTGGGGCTGTTACGGGTAAAGCTTCCATGAACATTCTTGTTTCTATCTTTTGGTGCACACAAGTCACTCATATTTCTTGATATATACCCAGGAGTGCAAGCGATGGGTCAGAAGGCATGCATATATTCAGCTTTAGGAGAAAATGCTAACAGTTTTCCAAATGATCATATCATTTTACATTCCACTCATAATGCACGAGAGGTCCAGGTGCTCCACATCTTCACTCATAGTTGGTAATGTCGGTCTTTTTACCTTTGGCCATTCAGGTGGGTGTGAAAGATAGCTCATTGTAGTGTTACTTTGCATTTCTCTGGTGACTGATGATGCTGAGCATTTTTTATGTACTTATTGGCCATTTGTATATCTTCTTTGGTGAAGCACCTCTCCAGATCTTTTGCTTATCTTCTTGTTGAATCATATTTCCTGTCCTTGATTTGTAGGCATTCTTGATATATTCTGGATGGCAAGTCCTTTGTCAAATATATGCATTGTGAGGAGTTTGTTGAAATGTCTGATTCCTTGGCTGCGCCCCTAAAGGTTCTGGTTAAGAAGGTTTTTAACCAAGGCCCCCTGGGGACTCTGCCTTGTTCATTTCTTGCTTTGAGAACCCTGTGAGGCGCAGGGTGGAAACGCAAGGCACAGGGTGAATCCCCATCTGAACAAGTCTGAAAACTTGTGGAATATTGGTAGGGGGGTTCTTGACAGTCCCTGACCACATAGTTTCTAAAGCACATGATTTGAACATTCCAGTATTCTAGAGTTTTGTATTGATTCCACCCCATCCCTACCACACTGAGCTGGAGGAGGGAGGAAGAAAATAGTCACATCCAGGCAGCAGAATGTTCCAGGTTCTGCACACAGTTTGCAAAGTCAACAGATGGCTCTGCCACTCTTGAACCTCCTTATGTCTCAATGTCCTCTTCTGTGAAATGGGGATAGGAACTGTGTGTACTTCATAGGATCACTGAAAAAATTAAATGACGCAATGCATGTCAAGTGCTTAGCCTAGCATACAGACAATACTCAATAAATGGTAGCCCATTTTATTTATTAGATGACATGTGGCCTTTCAGCTTTAAATGGCCACCAGCTATCTCCATACAGGCTCAGGTTTTCCTTCCAGGAGGCCTCAACCAGTACACTGGCATCTGCCCTGAAGCTCCATGCAGAAATTTAGGAAGGTCTGGGAAGTACCGAGCATCAAGCCCCAGCAGGCCTGTCCAAACCTGTGCCCCAGGGCTTATCATTAAAGTACACTAAGAACAGATGTGGCTCTGGCCCCTCCCTGGAGCTCCCAGCTGCCAAGCCACCCTTCTCCCAGACAAAAATTTCTGTCCCATCCCTTCCCAGACAGTGTCTTTGTCCTCATTTGTGCTGGTTCTATTTTGCTGATGGCTCCAGCTACCTGCTGGCAGCAATTTCAGCCAAAGAGTTTACCCAATATAATAAAACAGCCATCACCCCAAGAAAGTAGCAATAGAGCAAATGCCTATGTGCCCTTTAGATCTCAGGAGTTACTAAATTACTTTGCCAACCCCAGAGAGGCAGCTGCCCGAGGACTGGGAACATGTCACAAAATCTTGCCTTGTCCTACCCGCAGCACGGGGCTCTGGGATCCTCTGGCCGGGGGGCTTGTATACCTTTAGTACTGTTCAGTCCGCTTGTGGAATGAATAAATTAACTAGTCTCAGATCCATTCATTCATTCATTCATTCAGTTTCAATTAAACAAGCATTATGGAGTAACTCCCATTTTCACTAAATGTGTGTGACCAGAGCTGAAGAGTTCTTTTTGCAAAACACAAAGTCACCCCCCTACGATGGGATGGGATGGGATGGGGATATGATTTGGCAAAGCTGTTCACCAGCCCAACGGGCTCCTCTTCTCAGGACCCCATGGGCTTAGAATCCACAGCCATGATGAGAAGTTTTCCTATTTGCCTGATCTCTACCCACCCTGCTTTGGCTTAACTGAACTCACTTCTTGAATCTGTACTCTGAACATAACAGCCTGGTATATCCCTCAACCCCAGATTCCACCTCTGTCAACAGCATCTTCTCCATCAGGCTCAAGGAATGGACCTGTCTCAGGAGCAGCTAATCTGGGAAAGAAGGAGCCACAAGGACCCAGGCTTGGCCCAGGAAAGAAGATGGACAGACCCCCATGCACACTCAGCCTCCCACTGTGCAGAGGGACCCAGAGATAGGCAGGTAGGCCTTCTCAATAACCTCCTCAGTGGTTGCCTGGTTCTCACTCAAATTCTATCCTCTCTCCATGGCTCTCTCTCTCTCTCTCTCTCTCTCTCTCTCTTTCTCTCTCTCTCTCGCTCCCTAGCTCAGCCTCCCAGCCTCAAGCCTGGGTGAATTAGGTGGCTGAGTGTTATATATTTGGTGCTGCTGATGCACCCTGGCTTCCATGCTCTGGGCTAAGGGTTTCATCTCCAAGGTGGTGTTTCAGAACCCCCAGTGACCAAAGACAGGACATAGCCAGGTTCTGTCCTAGGGATCAGGAACAATACCTGTATTGATCATCTTTTGAGACACTACAGGAATTCTTTCAGTGGAACACCCAACTAAAAACAGCCCAGAACCAACTTTATGTACCAGTCCTGATGGAAACTGGGCTTCCCCTGTGGACACTGGGCTGTAGCTGGACTCAAGTCTCCAAGGATCTGGTCACCCCTGGGCATCTAAGGACAGATTTTACAGAGCTCCCTGGTTGGGCTGGACAGTTTCTTCAGCAGGCACAGCTGGCCAGTTCCTCTCCAACCCTCTCAATACCCCAGGCCTTCCAAACAAAACTTGCTAGTGTGGTGGCAGTGGCCAGATGGGACAACATGGAGACATCCATCATCTCTTGATCCAGAGGTACAATATGTCTTATGGCAAAAGCCCTGCAGTTCTATATGCTCTCTGACACAGCAAACATGGCTGAAATATACACGCGGCTCATGACCCAATCCTGGAAATGTGATCATTACCAAGACCCAAGTCAGCTTCTTGATGGAGTCTTCACACAGGAAACCACATCTGATCTAGCACCTTCCACTTGGCCAAAAGGTGGCCCATTATCTTAGTATCAAGCATCCATGCTGAAATGTGTCCTCTGTTGGTGTCAGAGTGAAGCCCCAGATGAGCTGGCTCATTAGACACAGTCAGAACTCCCTGCCACAGAGTATTGACCAGAGGTTGGCCATTTCCTCTGACACCCTGCCTCTCCAACTTCAGAAGCCTTTTGTTTGTCATGCTTGCCCACAGATGACCCCTGAGCAAATCTGCCTGACCCAAGAACTTTTAGTCCCCACCATGTCTGTTCCCTGTGTGATCTTTCAAATGACTTGGTCATCGCTACACACAGTCATGGACACAAAGCATTATAGGGCAAGAGCACACAGCCACTAGTTAATTATTTGCCAACACTTCTCAGCATATGCCTCCTTTAAGCATTGTATAATATCAACTAATAAGAAAAAATGGCATCCACAAATAATACAGGCAGTCAGCATGCTGGAGGGGTAAGTGCTTATTCAGAGAGCTTTGCTCCCTGACAATGGGAAGGAAATTGGCCAAACCAATGGAGACACCCCAAGGTGCAGTTTTAAGAGCCATTCTCTCCCCAGAAGTCCTCAGCAAAAAGATGGCAGGTTCCATAGAGAGACAATGCCCCCTCCCGGGCAAACAAGAGGAAAGATGTGATAGTCATTCCATGATACAAAAACTTCACAGGAGCCAACAAGTGAATGCAATAATACCAACCACTGGTATTTATTGGGAACTTCCTCTGTGCTGGACATGAGGCTCAGAATTTCAGATTTATCTTCTCAGTTAACCCTTGAATTATATCATGAGACAATCAATATTATTGCTTCCATTTTACTGTGAGGAGATTGGGAGCCTGAGAGGTTAAGGAACTTGCCCAAAATCACAGAACTAGTAAGTGGCAGAAGTAGGTTTATGCCCAGGCCTGTCTGATTTTAAAATTCATTCAGCCTACTGTCTGTCCATGCCATGCCTCTGCAGCATGCCTGCTATATTAGGACTGGCCCCAACGTTGTTGGGACCTGGTGCAGATCTTCCCATATAGGGCTGAGCCAGGACATCCATCAGCAAAGCCATCTTTGGACCATCCTTCAAGGCTTCCACCTGGACCTTGAATGGAGCTGGGAGCCCTGGGTTCCCAGGGTTACCCTGACTTCCTGAGGCACAAGTACCTGGTCATCAGCTTTGTATCGTCAGTACCATCTTTGCCACCTGGCCAAAGGAAAAGTTTCCATTTAGTTGAGGAATCTTCTTCCCTCTCTGTAATTGATAACAATGATCACACTTCAGTTAACCTCAAAACTTGCCTTGGCCCACCCTCTATTCCAGAAACCAAAGATGGAATTGCATCTCTAGTACTCCCCTGAAGCCAACCAGCCTGCACACAGGTCCTGACAGCCCTCCTACCCAACTCACTCCCAACAGAGTTCTGGGGATTCTGGAGTCTAGTTGCAGCCCAATATTGCCCACTCCAGATCCCTGGCCTCTCCCTGAAGCCAGCCTGGCCCCCAGGCTGAGAATCCCCTCACATCCAAGCTGTCTGCTCAGGAAAGTCAGAAATTCCACTGACCACTGACCAGTGACAAGGAGGCATAGATTGGCCGGGCAGCACTGGACTCCATGAGCAGTTTTTGGGTACAGCTCACATCATTGCTGAGCCTTGGTTTCCTTCTGTGTAAAGTGGGGGTGCTTCCAGCCTGTCTCCCACCCCCAGGTAATGAGGTAAAGTGCTTGGTGAACACTCACTTGCCAGACAATGGCAGGGAAAGATCTCCCTGCCATGGGAGACAAGTCCTACCACTGTGCCAGGCGTTCCATCAGCAACAACTTCAGATAAACCGTCATGAGTCTCACTTGAGAAATTGTGTATACAAATCCCATTATTAGTGATATAGCCCCCTTTAATTTCACTCTGAGAGCTCTCTGTGGGACCTTAGTCAATATTTGCTGAAAATCAAATACAGACTTTGTTATGATTCAGTGCAAACACTGTACTAAACTCCACCAAAGCATGACCCAGGCTCAAGACAGGGAACATTAAATTAATTTGCACAAGAGTCCATGGGTTGAAAGGCATCTCCTGACCCCTCTTCCAATTTAGGGGACCCAGGCTCTGCCCAGACATCCTCACTAACTCAAGGACTACACCAGCCCCATGGCAAATCAGCACCAACACTCCTGAAAATACAAGGCACAGAGCTTAGAACACTCTTGGTATTCAGTGAGCAAGCGAGTGAATGAAAGGGAAGACTGTGGGGTGGAAGGAACGCCAGACCTGGAGTCACCGAGTCTGTGGCTGACCTTGCCCTTCCACCCCCTGTCTGTTATTCTCTGGTTTACCTTATGAGTCTCTACTTTCTCATCTGGAAGATAAAGTGAAGATTATATGTGGGAATGATTAAATGACATAATCTTGGTAAAGGGCATAGCACAATGCCTGACACATAGTAGACTCCCAAAAACTATTATAATAAATCAACCACCACATAATAATAACAAAGCCACATACCAAAAAAGCACAGTTCAGATATATGCACTTAGAGACATCAACTATTTAAAAATGTAGACATAGGAGGGTCACCTGGGTGGCTCAGTTGGTTGAGCCTCCAACTCTTGATTTCAGCTCAGGTCATGATCCCAGGGTTAGAATTCTCTCTCTCTCTCTTTGCCCCTCTCTCCACCCCACCCCCCAAAATAAAAATAAAACAATTTAAAAATAAAGAAAATTGTAGACATAGGAAAAGACTGGCTGGGACTCCAGTCAAGATTGGGTTGTGAATTCCTGTTTAGAGCCTGCCCTGCTTCAAACTCATGCCACTATAATAGGTAGAATATAATTCAAAAAATTGTAAAACACAAGCTGTCATCAAAAACAAGATAAACATCACAAAGATGAGTGATGAATATTAGATACACAAAGTGGCAATCATCTGCCACATACAAACACAAAATTCCCTGGAGTGCACCGTGGAGGGGCAATGGGAACTGAGACTACCCCCACAGTGAGGTGGGGGCATGTGGGAAGCCATTGCATGAGCCTGCAGCCTGGTCCTAATTTATGAAGAGTGTGACCACCACTGTCAGTTGAGAAGGGGTATGCTAGATGATTGACAGATCTAGAATTGGAGATAATTGGACGAAGTCTCAATGATAAGATCTGTAGAATTGGTTGGGTGCTGCTAAATGCTACTGATGCACTGCAGGGTCAGACAGACTCAGGTCAGCCCATAAATGACCAACTTAAGGTATGGTATGACAGACAGAAGGCCTCCATGATAGTGTTTGAAGAGATCACCCCTCCTACAGTCAGAAAACAGACCAGGCTTAAAAGGCATCCTAGGATCAGACTGCAAGAGCAACAAATCTTCAAAAGACTATGCCCAAGTTAAGGCCTTGATAGAAAAAAAAATGGGCTCCCTGAGACTCGTGATAGCAGCATCTGAGTGCATGCTCGAGAACATTGAATCCCCAGCCTCCCCAGACACTCTCTACCTTCAGAAGTTGTCCCCCATCCCTTTCTAGAAGACAGAAGATCTCCTTGCCTGAAATATATTCAGAGCCCCCATGGTGGCAAATCCCTTGCAAGACATTTTCTTCCCTCCTCAAGATCTGTCCCTACCTCCCCTACTGGCTACTAGAATGATGATCAGGGTCAAATCTCACAGGCCCCACCTGGGGAAATGCTGGCCCTGTTAAAGAAAGAGAAGGATTATTCACCAAGACAGTGGAAAGATCTGACCAATATGAACCCACGGGAACCCAAAAAGCTTGCATGGAAGTGGATCTTAGGGGTGTCAAACCAAGGGTAAGTGGGAAAGGGGTACATAATATAAGGCTGTAAGGAGATTTACACTTTGTCAGGTTCTGGGAGCCAGTCCTAATAACTTCTGGAATCTTAGAAAAAATGTCTCACCTAAAATAATATATGAAAATATGAGATCAGGCTCACTAGAGTGTTAAATAAGGGATTCAGATCTTTAGATCACAGAGTAATTGGCAGGGTAGAATAGATCTATTATATAAGACCCAAGTTCTTACTATATGACCATGTTGCTAGAGGGAATCCATAGGAAGTGTCCTTAACTAAGGAGCAAGGAAGGAGATAGGGGGTGGGGCAGTGGGGGAAGCATGGGCATCACTGAGAAGCTCAGGGGTCACTATCTGCTGTAAAATGTGCTGACTATAGATCTTATTGTAGAGCTGGCTCCCCAGTGTCACTAAGGACAGAAAGGTTCTGAAACAGCAGAGGCCATGTGGTAGCACTCAATCATCAGAGGCAAGGTAGTAAGCAAGTTCAGGATGGCAACCCGGACTTTGATCTACAGGGATATGTGGTGATTCTCCATAGACCATGGCATATATAGAGGCAAGATAAATGGGTGCCTGGCAAAGGTATTGATCAAGAATGAATGAAAATGAGCAGAAACTGGAGATAAACCTCACCAATGGGCAGTCACAGTGCTATGTTCACTTCTCAGACCCAGAGCCCATCAATTGAAGAAAGACCCTGCAGCGCTAGTAGGTGCATAAACATCAGCAATTACTCTAGTCTTGAGTAACAGTGCATTGAAGCAAGGGGAAATTCCCCATCTCTAGTATTGGACAGAGCATCTGAGCTGACATTGATGCTAGGGGACTCAAAGCACAATCATCCTCCACCTCTCATTATAGTAAATGTGCATAGGTGCAAAGAATGAATGGAATCTTTCCCACGATGGGTCCAGTAGGTCCACAGACCCACCAATCGGTCATTTCCTCTGCTCCTGAATACATAATCAGGATGGGAATACTTAGCAACTAGCATGGTAAGAAAGGCCAAATGCCAGGCTCTGAAATTGCTTGCCCCTGACCAATCGAAATCAATATTAACATCCTGAGGGTAAAGGCAGAAATTAGCGCTATTTTCAAAGACTTAGAGAATGCAGTACCAGAGGCTCTATTATTCCCCCCATTTAATTCACTCACAGTCTGAAATTTGCGAAATCCACAGTGAATCATAGTGGATGATGGTGAACCTCCTCAGACTTCGCAGAATTATGCCCCAATCATAGCTCCTGTGCCAGATATGGTGCCTAGAACATGTCAAGAGCCCCTGCTACCTGCAATGCAGCTAGTGATCTAGTGAATTTTTTTTTAAATTCTCATCAGGAAAAATAACCAAAGGCAGTTTTCATTCACATGGGATGGACAATAATACATATTTCTGGTCTTTCCCTACTAGAGATGTGTTAACTCTCCTGTTCTGTGTCACAGTGCAGCCCAAGGTGACCTTGAACATCAGGACATTTCACAGAACATCACACTAGTCCACAATTGTCCTATAGAAGTTTGAGGATACACTGCAAAGATACCAGGGCTGTCACATTGACCCAGTCAGGCTCAGGCACATTTGTGCACCTCCAACAACCGAGCAAAAGCATGGTGCTTGAGTTCTGAAGAAGCATGCCCTATACTTGAAATATTTCTCTGACTCACGTAACAAACACTTTTGAGAAGGGCCCAGAGTGAGAGAAAGTTCCGCATTCTGTCCATAATGCAATGCAAGCATATCTGACACTTGGGTCATATGATCCAGCAGATCCTGTGGTGCTGGCAATATTTGTGGTTGATAAAGGTGCAGTGTAGAGCCACTCCAGTAGGAGAGTTGAAGCACCGAGTTCTAAGATTTTGGAGCAGGCCATGGTGTCTGCTGCAGGCAAATATACCTTACTCAAAAATCAGCTCTTGGAATGTGAATGCCATGTAAAGACTGGGCTTCTGACCAGGGCACATCAAGTGACCACGACCTTAGCTATCACTACAAGCTGTCAATACAAGCAGTGCATCATTCTGTAGGAGTTATACATCCAGCATCAGGCACAAGCAGGCTCAGAAACACAAGGAGCTATACAAACCAGGGACCTAGGCCCTCATATCACTAATCTATGTTGTGCCAACTCACACCAACAGCTTTATTGGGAGTGGGGAATGATCCCTATAACCAGCCAACAAAGGAGAGGAAACCTGAATCTGGTTCATGGTTTGGGTCCACTCAGCGCGGTGATGCAGATGAATGTCAACTTCCATGTACAACTGCTCTTAGGGGTGGCTCTGTGAGCCCAAGCAGTGCATCTGGTCATCCACTTTGCTTAGAGGAATGGTCTGAGGTAAGGATATACATAGATTCCAAGGCAGCGTGAATTGTTTGGCTGATTGGTCAGGGTTAAGAAAGAGAAAGAGTCAAAGATTGGGAACAAAAGGATCTTGTATCCCATGTAAATGCCCACAGGGAGCACCCATTGCAAGGGAGTCACTTAAGAGCAAGGTGGACAGGTGCTCTTACACAGGAGGTGTCAACTAGCATCATCAGCCACCAAAATACCTGCCCAGGACATGTTCAGCCACTCAGCAGAAGCCTTCCACACAGTGTCATCCTCAAGGATACCAGCAAAACACCAGTAGCAAGTTAGTTATATCCAACTTCTTCCTCATCCTGTAAAAGATTAATACATATTTCTGGTATGGGTTTGCCTTTTGTACCCATAGCATCACTATCCAACGCAAAAGTGCATGATTTATTGTCACCAAATCCCACAGAACATCACTTTGCATCAAGAGACCCACTTTATGAGAAAGGAGATCAGAAATACACAAGACTCATTGAGCCTGCCACATACGGTGTCACCCCAAAGCTGCCAGCCTGAGGCACTAGCTTGAAGATGATACTCTACAAGGTTGGCATATAGTCTTCAAGATGCAGAATATACCTTTTCTTCTAATAACCAAGAGAAGAGTGCATGGCTCTGCTATCCATTACTCCCAATGACCTCCTCTTTCCCTCCTAGACCCCTGAAGTAGACATTTCACCAAGAAACACAGTAGAGTTCCACTAACCATAAAAGTAAAGTAAAGCTACCACCTGGTTGTTTGGGGCTCCTCATACCAGTAGGTCAACAGGAAAAGAAAGAAATTGTCACACTTTAAGAATTACCAGAGAAGAGAGGGTTGATGATACATGATAGAAAAAGGAAAAGTATGTTTGGGACACAGAGGACCTGATGGGGCATCTCTTGGCACTAAGGTATGGTCATTATAAATGGTAATTATAGCAATCATAGCCTGAAAGGATATAGTTCAGACCCCTCAGAGAATGAAGGTCAGGCCCACCCACTACATACGCCACCTAGACCAGCAGAGAATAGTCTTAATTGGGTGGTTGAGGAGGGATCCACTGAGTATTAGTTATGGCCTCAGAACCAACTGGAGCCATGAAGGTCATGGCTTATCCTACTTCCCCTCTTTGTCTGTTACATTTCCCCAGAAATCAAACCCATCACTCACCCAAGGAAATTATTCCTGGATGCAGTGAAACTGAGACATGAGAGGCAGTACTCCACCCAAATCCAAATCCTTTTGACTATCTTTGGGCACACCTCACCTACCTCCTGGACCCAAGTCTGGGTAACTCTGAAGCATAACTTCCACTACAGAGTTCCCTGTGTGATCCATAGGATGGGAAAATGTCCAAAAGCCCTAAGTTATCTCCCACAGAATTAGCAATACTCCTGTCCAGGTGCAGTAAGCCACAGAACATTTAATAACACCTCCAAAGAAGTTGAAGAGTCCAGTTATTCCTACAAAGCCTACATACCATCCCGACATGCTCTCAATTCCCATGCCCCATACCATCACTTCAGACAGTGGATAGAAGGCAGGTATGCAGCCACCACCCACAGCTAAAAGAAAACCTATGGGGAAAACCCATGGGGCTCAGGTACAGTGATCAGAGCAGAGAAGATGCCCAGGAAGATACTGTGCATGAACAAGATAAAATGCCTCAGTATGGAAGCCACACAAGCACAAAACAGAAAGAAGAGAGGTGGGAACACAGCACAATGAAGACAAAATCACCAGACAACTAGACAAGCTAGACAAATGCATCACTCCAGAGCCAGAAGAAAAAGGTTCACCACTGTTTGAAATTAGAGAAAATTTGATAGAAACATGAATTTAATAAAATTAAAATTCAAAGATGAGATGATAGAACTACAGAAATGAGATGGAAAAAGAGATTGAGAACTTTGGAAAACAAAGTTAGAGCCCAAAAGGCATCATTATAGAATGGACACTGTTGACCATCTAAGTAGTGCCATAGAGGAAAGACTTAGGATGATAAAAATGAATGCTAAAGAAGGAAAGGAAGGAAGGAAGGAAGGAAGGAAGGAAGGAAGGAAGAGAGTAAGGGAGGGAGGAAGAAAGAGAGGGAAAAAAACCAACGAAATCAAAACCATTACAGACACAGACACTGACTATGAAAAAGGACAGATTATCTTAGGAATAGTTGGTGTTCCTGAAGAAAAAGACCCAATAAATTATATATATATATATATATATATATATATATATACTATATACTATATATATATATGAGTATATACATATATATAAGAAATTTTCCCTGTATTGAAAAAAATAACTCAACCTGCCCAAAACAAAATAAACAAATAAAATAAACAAACAAACAAATAAACAAACAAAATAAAACAAATAAAATAAAAGAGCACAATGTTTTTTTAGGAAAATTTTGATACAGAAATCTCTAAACAAAAACACATCCCATCGTAATTAAGTTAGTAAGTAAACTTCAAAGTTGAGAGAAAACTTCACATATCTGAACAGAAAGAGCAAAATCATACACTGTAGGAAAATCAGGCCAGAATCTGAGTTCTCTGCAATAACATTTAGCCAGAAGAAAAGGTATTCATATCTCAAGAGTTCCAAAAGAAAGAAAAAGTGAGCCAAAAATATGACACCCATCCAAAGTCATTCTTGTATAAAGGCAAGAAGCAGCCATTTCAAAACATCAAATTCTTCGAGAAATATAGAACACATGGACCCTTATTTTGGAAAAAAGAGAAAAAAAAGAACTATTCACAATAAAACCCAACCAATTAACAGATCAATAATGATAATAGTAACAATAAAATAAACTCAGGAATTTTGACACAAGGTAAAAGAGCTGGAGATGATCAGAGAATTTATCTAAATATACAACAAATCTTGAACAACTAAGGGAATGAGGATTACAGAACACAGTACATTAACCTGAGGATGGTAAAAGTCAGACCCTAACCAACTGAAAACACTCAGCAGATGGGAGGGAAACTAATCAAAGTCTCCTCTTTTAAAGAAGGGAGTCCATTGAGTAAACTTAAAACTTTGAAATAAACTCGAAACTTGAAACATACTTTATTTTATTTTATTTTATTTTATTTTATTTTATTTTACATCCAAGTTAGTTAGCATATAGTGCAACAATGATTTCAGGAGTAGATTCCATTATGCCCCTTACCCATTTAACGCATTCCCCCCTCCCACAACCCCTCCATTAGCAGCACTATCAACAATAGCCAAAGTATGGAAACACACTTTTAAAAAATAATGACTATAAACTCCTGATGCTTCTCAAAATCTCTTTTTATTTTTAAAGGACCTTCTAGAAATTAATTTTGTTTACATTTAAAAATATATTTAATGTTAATAATTCCCTTAATTTCTGTCTTGTTTAAAGTCTTTATAATAAGCATATTTCATTTTTATAAAAGTAATAGGACGATTTCCTGGAAGCAAATATGCCAAGATAAGTGATTAATTTCTAGTAGTGGTAAAACTGATGGTTGATTTGTTGTGTGCTTTGTAACTTTAACCAATTTAAACTTTAAAAATATGTTTAAGAAAAAATAAGGATAATCATTTAAAAATAGAAATAAAATCTATAATTTCCAAATTGACAGAGAAAATAATAAAAGCTTTAGTAATCAAATGTAAAGTAAAAAAGGGGTTGGAGAGAAATGAAGAATAGACATGGCAAAGAAAACATACAAAATAGATGGCAAAAAAAAAGTCTAAATATATCATTTAAATATTCATAATGAATTCATAAACAGATTTAAGTTACTCATTAGAAGACAATCTAACAGACTAAAATTTTTTTAATCTAGTGATATGGTGCTTCCTACAAAAGATACACTAATACAAATAATCCAGAACAAACAAAAATAGAGGAATGGAAAAGAATATTCCTGGCAAAACAATAAAACAGGAATAGCAATATTAGTAGCAGATAAAATCAAACTTAAGACAAAAGCCCTTTATAGAGATAAAAAGCAATATGTAATTGTAAAAGGAAAAGACTCACCAAGCAGATATAGCAATCATCAATACTCATACCTTACAGCTCATATCCCCAAAAATACATAAAGCAAAACTGAAAGAATTACGAAAAGAAGCTAACAAATCTATAATCAGAGTGGGAGACTCTAACTCACTGTATCAGAACCTGATCCTGCAGACAAAAATTACTTTGGATATAGAAAATTTGTACAACACTGCAAGCTTGATCTAAAAGATATATAAAGAACCATGCAGTCAACAAATAGAAAGTATGCATTATCTTACAGAAAATCAGGAATGTTTACAAGTAACTACCCTTGCAGTAGAACAAAGCAGAAGTCTGAACCAATTTCAGAGAATCAATAATCAACAAGTATCATTCTCATACTCTAATGCAATTAAATTAGAAATTGCCAATTAAAAGAACTTTAAGGCAAAACTATAGAATATTTTTAATGATATTCCTGAACTACTTAAGTGTTAAAAATGCAAATCCCAACCCCAAGTTAAAATATTTAGGGCTAATGAAACAGTTCTACATACCACAAGTTGTGGGATAAATTCAATATAGTGCTTGACAAATTCATTTACATAAAAAGTAAAAGAGAGTGAAAATAAAATAAATGAGTTAGTCATACAATTCAAAAAAGAGTAAACTCAAAAAAGTAGGTGGAAGATATGTAAGATAAGAATTGGAATATGAGTAGTCTATTAAAGAAGTACTCCCAGAAGAAACCAGTAAGGAAGGAAGGAAGTGGGAAAGTGTAATCGGGAAAGAAAAGATTTATTCATTCTCCCCCTCACCACCCCCAGCAAATGAGTTGAGCCAGTTGTTGGCTAAAAGTTGCATGAATTTGGGAGGGATGTAAACTGCAAGGACTTCTAGTTCTCCATGCCAGCAGGTGGCTCCAGTGCCCAACAGCACTCCTTTGAAGATTTCAAGTACAAATCTTTAACAGCAAAGCACACAGAAGCTGGGAGATGGGCATGCTGAGCTGCAAAGGCATTTGGTAAGGGCACCAACAGAGCCTTCTACAGAATTTCACCTAAAAGAATAGCAAACAGCACTTCTAAAAGAGATGCTTAATACAATAACAAAAAACCCAGTTATTGTAAAAGAACAACAGAGCAAAAAAATGTCGAGAATAACAGATGAAGAAAAATAACAAAACTGTACTTCTGAAAAGGCAACATTTGGGTAGCCAAGATTGACTAAACCCACTATAACCTACCTTTCCCATCAATCACAACTAAAATTTTGGACAAAGTAGAGAAAACGACTACCTGAAGATGTTAAGAAGTTAAAAATTGCAGAGACACTACTAAAAACAAAAGAACCAATAGATTAATAAAAATGAAGTGTAACCAAAAAATCCAAATAACATAAAAGCATACAAGAAAGAAAGAAGAACAAAGAATAGACAAGACACACAGAAAACAAACAATAAAATGCTTGACCTAAATCCAAACACATCAATAATTGTATTAAATATAAATGATTTAAACATACTAAATAAAAGACAGAGATTGAATTTAAAAGGAAAAACATCTAACTAAATGATGTGCAAACACTTAAGGGAGAAATAATAACAACTCTACCCAATTTATTCCAGAACATAGAAAATGAATTAATATTTCCCAATTCATTTTATGAGTCCCACAGTACCTTATTCCAGATAATATCTTATCTGACAAAAGATATTATAAGAGAAACAAACAAACAAACTACAAGTATGCAAAATATATAAAGAACTTATACAACTCCACACCAAAAAAATCCAATTAAAAACGGGAGGAGATATGAACAGACATTTCTCTACAGAAGACATGCACATGGGCAACAGATGAAAAGATGTTCAACATCATTAATCATCAGGGAAATGCAAATCAAAACCACAATGAGATACTACTTCATACCTGTTAGAATGGCTAAAATCAAAATCACAAGAAATAACAAGTGTTGGCAAGGATATGGAGAGAAAGGAACCCTGTGTACTGTTGGTGACAATGCAAACTGGTGCAGCCACCATGGAAAACAGTATGGAGGTCCCTCAAAATATTAAAAATAGAATTACCATATGATCCAGTAATTCCACTACTGGCTATTTACCCAAATAAAAGGAAAACACTAATTTGAAAAGATATATTCCTCTCCTAAATTTATAGCAGCATTGTCTACAATAGCCAAAGTATGGAAGCAGCCCAAGTGTACATCAACTGATAAATGGATAAAGAAGATGTGGTATCTCTATACAATGGTGTATTATTCAGCCATAAAAAAAAAAAAAAAGAATGAAATCTTGTCATTTGCAACAACATGAACAGACCTAGAGGGTATAATGCTAAGTGAAATAAGTCAGTCAGAGAAAGACAAATACCATATGATTTCACTCATATGTGTAATTTAAGAAACAAAACAAATGAACAAAGAAAAAAAGAGACAAAAAAAGACTCTTAAATAAAGAACAAACTAATGGTTACCATAGGGAGGTAGGTGAGGGGATGGGTGTAATAGGTGAGGGGTTTAAGAGTACAATGAGTAATGTTTAGAATTGTTGAATCACTGTATCATACACCTGAAACTAATATAACACTGTATGTTAGTATACTGGAATATAAATAAATAAATGCATACATACATACATACATTCATAAACTACAGACTAATATCTTTCATGAGTGTAAGTGCAAAAATTCTCAAGGAAAAGTCAGCAAATAAATTCCAATAATATTTTGAAAGAATAATAAATCATGATCTTGTGAGGTTCATCCTGAGAACACAAGGTTATTTCAACTTTGTAATAAATATAAAGCACCATATTAACAGAATGAAAAATAAATAGCTTGTGATCATTTTCATAGGTGCAAAAGAAGCATTTGATGAAGTTCAACCATTTGTAATTTTTTTAAGTTCTCAGCAAGCCCGGAATTTCAGGAAACTTTCTTAATCTGATGAAAGGCATCCACAAAAAAAAACAAAAACTACAACTACAACTAATATTAAATATCAAAGATGGAATGCTTTCTCCCTAATGTCAGAAACAAATGTCTATGCTCATTACTTTCATTCAACATTATACTAGAAGTCCCAACTAATACAATGAGGCAATAAAAGGAAAAAAAAGGTATACATATTGAAAAGGAAGAAAATAAATATCCCTTTTTTCACAGGCCACATAAGGGCTTAAGCAGAAAACCCAAAGGAATCAATAAAAAATAACTCCTATATGTAATAAATGAGTTTAGCCAGGTCATGGGATACAAGACAAATATACAAAAATCAGTTGTATTTCTTTTTTTTTTTTCAACGTTTATTTATTTTTGGGACAGAGAGAGACAGAGCATGAACGGGGGAGGGGCAGAGAGAGAGGGAGACACAGAATCGGAAACAGGCTCCAGGCTCTGAGCCATCAGCCCAGAGCCTGACGCGAGGCTCGAACTCACGGACCGCGAGATCGTGACCTGGCTGAAGTCGGACGCTTAACCGACTGCGCCACCCAGGCGCCCCCAGTTTTATTTCTATATACTAGCAATCAACAAAGGGAATTCAAAAAATTTAAAACAGTACCATTTTGTATTTATACCACTTACCAAAAAATGAAACACTTAGGTATAAATTTAGCAAAACACGTGTAGGACTTGTACACTGAAAATTATAAAATGCTGATAAAAGAAAACAAGACCTAAACAAATGGAGTGATAAATTTGTATTCAAGGCTTGTTGTCTCAGTATTGAAATAATCTGTAGATTTAATGCAATTCCAATCAAAATCCCAGGAAGGAATTTTATAGATATTGACAAACTATCTCCAAAATTTATTTGGAAAGGCAAAGAAAATAGCCACAAAATTTGTGAAATGTTAACAACAAAGGTGGAAGTCTTCCACTACCTGATTTTAATACTTGTCATAAAGCTTCAGTAAGCAAGACACTGTGATTGTGTAAAGATAATGTGAAAGTATAAAAAATAAACATATAGATCTATGGAACAGAATAGAGTCCAGAAATGGGCCCAGAGATATGTAGTCAATGGATTTTTTATGGAAGGGTGAATGCAATTAAAGAGAGAAAAAAAACAGTTTCAACAAATGATCAAATGATAATTAAACAATTGGGTAGATATAAGCAAAAAAAAAAAAAAAAAAAGAGAGAGAGAGAGAAAAAAAGAGAAAGAGAGAAAGAAATGAAAAGAAAAAACCCACCTCAACTCATATCTCACACCTTATACAAACATTAACTGAAAATGTATTGTAGACACAAATGTAAAACTATAGAATTTCTAGAAAAAGAAAGGATAAAATCTTTATGATCTTGGGTTAGGAAAAGAGTTCTTAGATACATCCTCATACATGACCTACACTCAGAAACAAAAGCAAATTGAACTTCGAAATAAAAAACTTTGCTTTGTGAAAGACAATAGAATGACAAGCTATGGAGTGGGAGAAAATATTTACAAATCACATATCAGACAAAAAAAAAAAAAAAAGCCCGGGGGCGCCTGGGTGGCTCGTCAGTTAAGCCTCAGACTTCAGCTCAGGTCATGATCTCACGGTTCATGGGTTCAAGCCCCACATCGGGCTCTGTGCTGACAGCTCAAAGCCTGGAGCCTGCTTCAGATTCTGTGTCTCCCTCTCTCTCTGCCCCTCCCCCACTCACACTCTGTCTCTCACTCTCAAAAAATAAATAAAACATTAAAAAAAAGCCTTTATCCAGAATAAGCAAAGAATTTCAAAACTCAACAACTGGAAAACAATACAAAGCGGGTAAAAACTTTGAAAAGACATTTTGACAAAGAAAATATACAGATAGCAGGTAAACACATTTATTTTTTTTATTTTTTTTTTAGAGCTAGACAAGTTGCTTTTATTTTTTTTTCAATATATGAAATTTATTGTCAAATTGGTTTCCATACAACACCCAGTGCTCATCCCAAAAGGTGCCCTCCTCAATACCCATCACCCACCCTTCCCTCCCTCCTACCCCCCATCAACCCTCAGTTTGTTCTCAGTTTTTAAGAGTCTCTTACGCTTTGGCTCTCTCTCCCACTCTAACCTCTTTTTTTTTTCCTTCCCCTCCCCCATGGGTTTCTGTTAAGTTTCTCAGGATCCACATAAGAGTGAAAACATATGGTATCTGTCTTTCTCTGTATGGCTTATTTCACTTAGCATCACACTCTCCAGTTCCATCCACGTTGCTACAAAGGGCCATATTTCTTTCTTTCTCATTGCCACGTAGTACTCCATTATGTATAATTACTCCATTGTGTATATAATGAATGAACCACAATTTCTTTATCCATTCATCAGTTGATGGACATTTAGGCTCTTTCCATAATTTGGTTATTGTTGAGAGTGCTGCTATAAACATTGGGGTACAAGTGCCCCTATGCATCAGTACTCCTGTATCCTTTGGGTAAATTCCTAGCAGTGCTATTGCTGGGTCATAGGGTAGATCTATTTTTATTTTTTTGAGGAACCTCCACACTGTTTTCCAGAGTGGCTGCACCAATTTGCATTCCCACCAACAATGCAAAAGGGTTCCCGTTTCTCCACATCCTCTCCAGCATCTATAGTCCCCTGATTTGTTCATTTTGGCCACTCTGGTGTGAGGTGATATCTGAGTGTGGTTTTGATTTGTATTTCCCTGATAAGGAGCGACGTTGAGTATCTTTTCATGTGCCTAGGTAAACACATTTAAAGGTTCTCAACATCATGAGTCATTTTAGGGAAATGCAGATTAAAACTACAGTAAGACAGTATTACCTACTTATTAAAATGTCTAATTTTAAAAAAATGTCAATACCAAGTGCTGTCTAGGATACAAAGTAACAGGAACTTTCAAATATAGCTGATAGGAATGTAAATTGATGTAGCCACAATGGAAAACTGTCAGTTTCTTCTAAAATTAAACATGCACTTACCATTTCATACAGCAATCCCAGGTTTGGGTATTTCACCAAAAATAATGAAAACTTATGTTCACATAAAATCATGTACATACATGTTTATAGTGACTCTATTCATAATCATCCAAAAAAGTGGAAAAAATGTGGATGTCTTCAACTGGTGAATGGATAAACAAACTGGTATGGACAGACAACGGAATGCTCTTTTTTATTGAGCTTAGCAATCCAATCTTAAAATTCAAATTGAGGGCTAGAACAAGGGTAGGCAACACAGTTTGAAAAAGAAAATGTAAAGAGGGAAAATGTGCCAAGTACTAGATTTGTTATAGAGCTAACGCTATTGAGTCAACGTGGTATTGATGGAAATAGACAAATAGGCTCAGGCTAATATGGAAACACAAGTGGACATACCATTTAGTGGGGAAAGGTCAATGGTTCAACAAGTAGTGCTGGGACAATGGTATATCTATCTACACGTATATACATACCTATGTAAGTTTATATTAATACACATACATACATACCTATGTAAGTCCATATGAATATCCATATATAATAAAGAGGGAGCTATAGAATTACGTATATGGATCTTTCGTGTGTATATATGTATATAAGAATATTTACATATATACTGACATATAAATATATATTCCTACATTTTACTATTTATAAAACTGCAATCTGGGACTTGTAAAATTATAAATGTGAAATTGTAAAAGGTTTAGAGATGGATCTCTTAAACACAATACCAAGAGCATACACCACCAAAAAGAATACAATAATATCTGTGATTGCATTAAAATTTAAAATGTCTGTGTGTCAAAGACACCATTAACAAATTTGAAAAAGTAAGTTATAATTGAAGACTATATATCCCAACACATATAATCAACATCGTGGTATCAAGAATATATAAAGTACTCCTACAAGGCAATTAGAAACAAATAGTTTAATGGTCAAATTCATAAGAGATGAAACCCTAATGGCCCATAAGCATATGAAGTGCTGCTTAATTTCACTAATATTCAGAAAAAATTCAAATCAAAACAATGAGATACAATATCCCTCATCAGAGCATGTCACCAGATTGGCTGAAATGTTAGGATCCAGCAATATCACGTGTGCTTGAGACTGAGGGGAATAAAAACATTCACAAGTTGTTATTGGGAATTAAAATTGTTATAACTACTTTCAGAAACAATTTGTCAAAATGGAATCAAGTTGAAAGTGCACATGTACCCAATGGCTCAGGAATTCCACTGTGGGGTGTGTGCTGAAAAGAAAGTTGGCCCAGGTGCTCAAGAAGATGCACTCTTAGGGATGTCTGTTGCTGCAACATCAAGTCCACCAGCAGGAGAATGGATACATCACTGTGGTACATTCATACCATATATATAACCTTTCCATTAAAATGAATGAACTGAATGTGTACATGTCAGCACAGATAAATCTCAAAAGCATAATGTGGAGTCAGAAAAAAAACAAAGAGGCAGATGTATACAAATTGCATGACACCATTCCCAAAAAATGTGGGATCACATACAGTGATCATTCATGGATGCCTGTATATGAGGCAAGAGTGGAAAACCTGATAAGGGAGGATGCACCCCACTTCAGTGACTGGTCCTGGGGAGATGTATAAAAACGGTCTTCAGCTCTATCTGCAAGGATTTTCCTGAAGAAAGAAGGAGGGGAGACGGGAGAGAAAAGAAAAAGAGAGAGGAATGAATGGATGACACATTTATATATGGATGGGCTGTTGTCTATTTTCGCCTGTATTTTGTTTCTTTCTGTTTGAATTATTCTATAACAAAAATAAAAAGGAGGGAGAGATGAGGGGGAAAGGAAGGAAAAGCCTAAATAGAAATTCACCCAAGTGCTTAGAGCAACCATCTCTTTAGAGCATTAGGGGGACTGCATTCTCTTCTTTACACTTTGTCATGTTTTCTAAATTATCCCCAGTAAGTATGTATGATGACTTTCATAATCTGAACAAAAACAATACATGCTGTTTTAAAAGCACCTTGCTAAGCTGTTTTGATTTGAAAGTCTGGATTGTGGGAGAAACGCTAGCACTTTGGACTTCCAAGCCGGCTCCCAGAGCAACTTGTCCAAATCAGCTTTCTGGGGGAACTGATAAAGCCACAACTGAATTTAAATTTCACTATCAGTGCCACTCCCTGGGTCTCACGGGGTGAGGGCTCCAGGAGTCTCGATCCCTCTGCCAGCCTCCCTGGGAGGGGGGGGGGGGCAGGGGCTGCAACAAGAGATAAAAGCCAGCTCTGTTGTTCTCTCCAATAATCTGAAAATCATTCTTAAAAATCAAAGTCACTGTCCCACGGCCACATTATCATTAGGCAGGTACACTTGATGCCCTTGAAACATAGCTATGATACCCTAAATCTCCCAGCATGGGCACGATCCTGTGTGCATCATGTGGGCATTATGCTCAACAACTTCGAGTTTATCCTCAGTGACTTTTACATTTATTTGTCAAAACAACTCTGGGAAAGCTTTGTCTTGTTTCCATTCCACAGTGGAAAAACTGAGACTCAGAGATGTTAATTAACTTGGAAAGGGCCACCCAGCTAAGAAGCAAAATAAAGTCAACACCCCAGGAGGCCACCCAGTACCTTAATGGTAGAATACAAAGCACTAGGAATAAGCTAAGGAGTTAAGTGGTTTTGGATGGGGGTTGAACATGCCCCCAAATACTAAACCCACATCAAGAGAGCAGCCCCAAATGCAGGGGCAAGGTGGGGCTTATTTGGGGATCAGATTCTGAGCATTCCCATCCCAACACCAGGCCTGCCACTCACAGGGGTCCTGGTAAGTAAGAGCCCACCCCCTCCTCCCTCCTCTCTTTACCCATGCTAAATTATCAGGCACTTAATGTTAATACATAAGATGCTTAATTACCTTGGACAGAGATAAGTGAATGGGAATGAGGAAATTCCCAATGTTTTCTCCCATCAGTCTTTCTGATTGCTCTTAACTCTGTTTTCTGGACAGGATCTGTTGCAGCCAATCTCCAAACTAGTCATTTTAAACCTCCATCAGGAAAAACACACAGTACTTAGAGGCCAGCAGGGGCCCTAGAGAGATTCAGGCAGGAGGCAACTCACAGGGTGGCTATTCCCCAAAATTGAAACTGGCTGTGGGAAGTCCTGCAGGTTTCTGCACACCAGCCTAACCACGGAGCTCCCAAGAGGGAAAGGAGGAGGACTGGAGCCTCCTCTTCAGGACCCTGGACCTGCCAAAACCAAGCCTTAGCCTAGCACCCATAGTGAGTGACTTCATCCCCTCTCCCCATGGAGTAAGATCCCCCTGTATGCCAGGCTATCCTGGGGCTGAGAATGTGCCCATGAAACAGGTCTCACCCACCAGACGGGAGATCATCTAAAAGCAACAGGAACAATTATTCATCTGCCTGGGACTGGGAACTACTAGGGCAGGGGTCTGCCCCATGCTGAAGGGGTCTGAGATTGCTCTCCTTATGCCTTCGGGCCACTAGCTGGACATGTTCCCAATTCTCAGCAGAGGCTGATACCCCTGGGGCTGTCACATCATCTTGACCCATATCCAAGCACATCTTCTCACTCCAGTCCTCACTCAGTCCTGCAGGGGCCAGGAGGTAACATAAGTGTGTGACTCCAACTGGGAGTCCCAGGGAAATGGGCAGACTTGAGAGCACTTGATCCTCTAAAAGAGGAGCTCCTACTCCTGGTAGGAGCTTATGGGGTAGAGACAACACCCCAAACAGCTACCTGTTACCAGCAACAGGAATCCAGGCACCAGCAACAGGCCAAGGAGAGAAGCAACCTGGGGAAGGGTTACTGACATTGGACACAGGAATATGAGGGCCCCATCATACCAGAGCTTTCAATTTTTTCAAGAAAACCCAGAATTCCCAATTTTTATATAAAAGTGCTCAAGTTTTTAACAGTGGTAACTAATTTTAAAAGGCTGTATGTCTCCCTGGACCAAATTAAACAAGTATACAGGTTGGATATGGTCTCCAGGCTACCATTTGGTCTATGGGCTGGCTAGTGGCAGGCAAGTAATATAATACAGCCATCACCACAACAAGGATAATAGAAGGCAGCTCTCTTTTATCCTGCACTTACTACCATGGACAGAAGCTTACACTAAATCAACCCAACAAGGTAGGGGCACAAGAGTATTTCATGCCTTTGCACCTTGGCCCATCTGGAATGTCAGGGACACTGTGGTGGGTGGGTCCACACAAGTGGACATCCTTCTACATCTACTCTGCTCTCTGCCACAAAGCTTCCTTCCAAGGGTAGAGAGTGAAGTCTTCCAGCATGGGAGCTGGGCCAAGGCTGGGGGTCAACGGCCCAGGAGTGGGGACTCCTGGAGGCAACCCTATCCAGCAGGGCATAGGGGTCAAATACCTCCATCTGCAGTCTTTGGAAGGACAATTCTGCAGGGTGTTCTGTGAGCTACTTCAGAGGTCCCCCAGCAGGAGTGAGCCACCATTGCACACAGCAGTAGCCAACTCACTCCCTTGCCTTCCTCCTCCCTCTTATTCCCTTTCCACCTTCTCACCCCTGCTTCCTGGCATCAACTCCCAAATAAATCATCTGCACCCAAGTTCTTCAGTCAGCCTCTGCTTTCAGGGGAACCTAAATTAAGACAGATGACTTAAGGACACTGAAGCTCTGAGAGGTTAGATAACTTGCCCAGGACACTCAGCTCATAAAGGACAGAAGTGGGATTAAATAAGGACTGGCTGACTCTCAAGTCCTGCTCTTAACCACTGCCTACCACCTCCTTGCAGAAAATGAGCCTTTGGCCTCTCAACCACTAAGGTCATGGTCGGTTTTCACCCTCTGAATTGAGCCCTTCCGTACACCCAGGGGAAAATGCCAAGAATGTAGCATACCCACCAAAAAAGTAGGAGTGTCTACTCTAGGACTGGGCAAAACTGGTGCAACGAACACCCCAGAGGGGCCCAGGAAGAGTGGGTTCAGGACACTGCTCCAGACACTGGGGAAGCTTACCTACCCTGCTCCTCCTCAGAAAGAGCAGAGCTAGAGGGACCTTGAGCACCCCCTAGGGGACAAAAAGATCCACTGGTGCCTGAACTGTCAAAGCTGAGAGGGGCATGGAGGTCACCGAAGCTGCAGGTAGGAAGGCTGGGTCCAGAGAGGGGCCAATTTCCCAAGACCCCACTGGGGTTTGTGATAAATAGAGGGCAAATAAAGAAAAGGAATGAGCTCCAAGGACTTTGTCCTCCACTTTGAGGAAAGATGGGCCTCCAGCCTCCCAGGACCTACCACTCTCTCAAGTGGGACGAAGGAAGCCAGGGCCAGCCACAGCCTGATCACCCCAGGGACCAGTCAGGGAAGCCAGGCAAAGTTGGAGAGAAAGGGTCTCAGCATGAAGGATTTGAGTGTATGAGGCTTATCTCCCTGGCAGGCAGTCAGTGCTGGGGGTCAGGGCCTCCTTGTCACCCCTACACCTAGCCTACAAAATGGACCCAGGCTAGGACTCCAGCCCTGGCTGCAGGGTCAGCTCTGTCATTCTCTGTGGGACCCTGGGCCTGTGGGCTCATTTCCCGCATCTGTTTCCTATGTACAAAACCACTACCACAATACGGATTAAGCTCTCCCTCATACTCAACTTTTGCTGAATCACAGCAGCCCAGTGGCTCAGGACCTGACTGGCAATCCCTGTTTTGGAGCTGAGGAAACTCAGGGGTGGAGAGGTGAGTAACTTACCCAAAGTCATACATCCTCTCTACAATCCTATGGGCCTTTTAGTTTCAAAGGCCGTGTGGACCCACTAGAGTGGCCCTTCCTCTACTTCCTTTATTTTTAGAAAAAATCATTTTAGAAGGAGCCTCAAACCCAACATTTCCAGGATCATTACTCTGCCGGATGTGGGAGAAACAAAGCCCCAGAAGATCTGTCTAAGGGTCTGTACACATAAAACAGCCACCTCTGAGTAGAATGAGCAGAGCCAGACCAAAGAGCAAGTGTGCAGACAGAGCAGTGAGGAGCAGCTCTGGCCCGGGTCCCAGGACACACTGGTCTGGGAACTGGGGGACATCGGAGCTGGAACCTGTTGGCATAAGCCCTGGGTTTGCCTGCAGACCCCTCATCAAAGTGTTCCCTGACCAGGAAAACCCAACCTATGGACCTGAGCCAGTGCTGTAAAGACTCAGGGACCACGTGGGAGCAGGAGAGAAGCCAACTCTGCCTCAACAGGGGATGGGAGGCGCCCAGAGTCCAGGAAGAGGGAGGGAGCAGGGGGGAAACTGTCTGCTCACGGAAACATCCACATCCATTCCAGTGAGACCTGGCGGTGACCAGGGCAGCTGTGCTGTTCCCATGTTCTTGGTGAGGAACCTGAGGCTCAGACAGAACAGTTGGCAAAGTTGGGCCTGGAGCCTGGGCTCCTGACAACCACACCCTTCATCTCTCTGTCCTGTGTGCTCCAGGTAAGCACTTTGCTCTTTACACGTGCATTCCACAAAGGCTTGCAGAGTACCAAGTTCAAACCATGTTGGGCACCGTGGCCCAGTGTGGGTTCTAGCTGGAGCCTTAGGCCAACTGCTTCCACTTCCTGGATGCCCCTCTTGGTGCCCAGGAATGCAGGCATGGTGGCCTCTAGACTGGAACTCTCTTCCATCAGGTCAGCAAGAAGGCTGGACTATAGACCTAGGAGGCATCTTTAAAAGCACTTGTCAGGGC
This sequence comes from Leopardus geoffroyi, assembly GCF_018350155.1. Taxonomy (NCBI): domain Eukaryota; kingdom Metazoa; phylum Chordata; class Mammalia; order Carnivora; family Felidae; genus Leopardus; species Leopardus geoffroyi. The sequence continues at coordinate 23,156,313 of NC_059335.1, read as the reverse complement.
TCCTGAGTGGCTGAGTTGGTTAAGTGTCTAACACTCTTGATTTCAGCTTGGGTGATATCTCGTGGGATTGAGCCTTGCACTGGGCGTGGAGCCTGCTTTGGATTCTCTCCCTCCTTCTCCCTCTCTCTCTGCCCCTGCTCTTCCACCCAAAATAAATAAACTTAAAAATAAAAAAGCACTTGTCAGACACGAGTGATAAAATGACATGGAACCAAACATGCACATTGTCATTGCCACACTGTGAATTTCCTGCGTTTGATATTGTGCTATTGTTTTTTTTTAACGTTTATTTATTTTTGAGACAGAGAGAGACAGAGCATGAACGGAAGAGGGTCAGAGAAAGAGGGAGACACAGAATCCGAAACAGGCTCCGGGCTCTGAGCTGTCAGCATGGAGCCCGATGCGGGGCACAAACTCACAGACTGTGAGATCATGACCTGAGCCGAAGTCAGACGCTCAACCGACTGAGCCACCCAGGCGCCCCTATGCTATTGTTACATAAATGTAACTACGGGGGAAACTGAATAAAAGCTACACCAGATCCCCACCACTACTGCAACTTCCTGTCGATCTGTAATTGTTTTAAAATGAAAAGTGTTTTCAAAAGTTCTTGTAGGGAGCTGAGTGTGACAGTGTGTCCCTCCCTCACCATCAAGTCCTCCTGTGACATTGAGGGGCCAGGAAGCAGGTGCAGACTAGCAATGAAGCCTTGGTTCTTTCTGCCCTCAGGCCTGGTCTCCCCAAACAGCTCCAGGTCAGAACCAGCTCTGGGAGTTCTCTCCTCTGCCTCCAGTTTGCAGAGATGAACCAAAGGAGAACATCAGCTCCTCAATATAAACTGGAGAAACTCTGATTTATTCCCTGGGCCAGAAAGATCTTGGAGGCACTGCAGGGATTTTCAGGAGGAGAGCAGGGGGAACGATTTCATGTCAGAGTGTTTCATTGACTGGGGCTACAGAACTCAGATTTACTGTTCCAGGAAGGACTGGAACAAGGACAGTGATAAACTGAGGGCCAGAGGTGACCAGGAGAGGTGTATGGAGAGAGCTCGGTATCAGGAGAGATTTGTGGAAATGGATTGAAAATGAGAAAAAAAACCGGTTGTTAAAAATATACTAAAATAATTCCCACCAGCCTATTCCTTTCCCACTGTGTTCCCCAGGAACACGCCTTCATGGCTTCACGAAACCTGGAGAGAGCAAGTCCCGAGGGCTGCCTGCCCTCCCAGGGGCCCTCAGGGCAGTGTGTGGGCCAGACGCTGCCTGGGGAAATGCTAAGGATGATTTACTAGCAGAGCCTTTCTGCTGAGCACTCCCCACTCACTTGTCCTCTGAAGGAGACCTGTGACCTGTGACCCCCATTTCCCAGGTGAGGAAACTAAAGCTGAGAAGCTAAGAAACTTACTGGAGGTCACAGAGCCAGGTCCATCTGACCCCAAACTGATTCTCTGAAGTGCTGTGCCAGCCTGCCCCCAGCAGAGGCTGAGATGACGCAGGATGAGGGCACTTTCCTCTGAGACCACTCGGGAGTGGCCGAGGGCCAGGATGGATGCTGAAGTGAGGGATGCAGGCAGCTGGCAAACACCCTCTCTGCCCCGCAGCGCCTCTCAGTGTTGTGCCTGACCCTTCCCAAAGTCTATTCTCAGCCGCCAGTGCACTGATCCTGAGGAAGGAGAAAGGGTCTGCCCAGCCCCACTTTGCAGATGATGTAGTGGAGGCCCAGGGAGTGGACCAGCTGGCCAGGGCTTCCTAGCAGCACTGACACCACCTGAGGCCTCTGGTTCCAGGCCACAGAGAGGAAGGTAGAGGGACTCATGTGAGGCCTGGCCTGGGAGTAAGCGGGCAGGGGCCCCAGACCAAAGGAAGCAGAGATGGGGGAGCCTAGTGTGAGTCTAGCAGATGCAGCCTGTAAGGGCTCCTCGCCTCTCTCCTGGCCTCATCTCTGCAGGCTATGATGTGTACATTTTGTCAGCTGTGCTCCTGACCTTACTAGGGACTGCCGACTAACTCTGATCTACGTGGTGCAGCCAGCTCCAAACCTCAGATGCCCCAGAGAAATTGGGGCAGTGGAGGAAGCCTCTCCTGGACCCGGCATCTGCTGAGCAGTTCACCCTGGCCCTCCCTGGGGTCTGGATGTTCAAGGAGGGCAGTGATGCTGGGAGAAGCAGGACATATGACCGGAGCCCATGGGCCTGGGGACTGAGGACCTGAGTTCCTGTCCCAGACTACTAGCCAGCTGCATCCCCTGCCCACATTTGGCAGAGGCTGCCAAATCAGAAGTCCTGCCTGGCTCATACCTGCAGCATGGGGCAGGAGCAGACCGTAGGTCTCGCCCCAGTCAGGCTGGCCTGAACACTTCCCGTAAGTCAGAGACCAAGGGAAAGCTTCCTGCCTGGTGGGATTTGAGAGGCACTCCCAGAAAAGCGCCCCGCCCCCCGCCAACCACTCAAATATGCCTCAAGCACATCTATGCATCATTTCTTTGAGGTATGCCTCAGCCACCCAGGCCCTCTTGGGCAGGATGTCTGCATCATTTCACCTGCAATGGTCTCTTATCCAGCAGGACAGAGGGGCACCCTCAGAGAGGCATAGGGGAAGGGCCAGACGGACACTCTCCTCACCCTCCTCTCACCTGATCCTCCCTGAAGCCTTGCCTAGTTTATGCTTCCATTCCCACTCCACAAATGGCCACACTGGTGACGAGCAGCTGAAGCCAGAACTCAAATCCAGGTCACCCAATGCCTGAGCTCTTTTTCCACAAAGAAGAAAGGATGGATAGGCCCATACTCCCAGTCAGTCCAGCACTCCCAGGACCCACAGCCTGCCCCTCAGCCCACCTGATCTGCCTTGGACAGAATGTTAACAAAAAGCAAAATGAACAAAAATGCTGAAAACCTGACTACAAATTAATAAATTTCATTTCCTATAGAAGATACAGATGATTTTCCAGCACCCATGGTAGGTTTATAAAAAATAAATATATTTTTCTAAAATAATGTAAAATTGTATAGGCTATAATCTTTTCATCACAACATAATAAGACTAGAAGTGAATGATAAATGTATAGTTTTTAAAACCTAATCCTCTGGAGCTTTCAAAACATTTTAAATTTAAAACTCTCCCACAAAACCCTTGGATTTGCATGCTATTTAGAAATAGAATTTGCATGTTATTTAGAGAAGGACAACAAGTATTCAGACTGCCATATCAAAGCTTAGGGGACTCATCCAAAAGTAGGCTCAGAGGAAAATTAATAGCCTTGGTTTATTTCATTACTGAACAAGAATAAAAGAAATAAACTGAGCACCCAATACATTAGGAAAAGGTAGATAAAATGTATCAAAAGAAAGTAGAAGAAAGGGGACGTCTGGGTGGCTCAGTCGTTAAGCATCTGACTTTGGCTCAGGCCCTGATCTCACAGTTGGTGAGTTCAAGTTCCACATGGGGTGAGCTCGAGCCCCACTTCTGGTGAGCATGATCCCCACTTGGGATGAGCACGAGCCCTGCTTCAGTGAGCCCATGCCCCTGCTGTGGGTGAGCACCCCTTTCTCTCTCTCTCTCTCTCTCTCTCTCCCCCCCTTCTGCCCCTCCTGAGATTCTCTCTCTCTGCCCCTCACTCACTTGCACCCTCTTTCTCTAGAAAAAAAAAGAAAGAAGAAAGAAAGAAAGAAAGAAAGAAAGAAAGAAAGAAAGAAAGAAGAAAGAAAGAAGAAAGAAAGAAAAGGAAGACAGAAAGAAGCAAAGGAAAAAAAAGAAAGTAGGAGAAAGTAACAGGCTTCAGTAAGCAGCCCCTGTCATAACCTAAGAAGGAGGGGCATCTAGGTTCCCACTTCATTTACACAGGACTGTTCGCATACAATAATGCAATATGAATGTTTGTTGTAGGCCATTTTAATAATAGACTCTGTTGAAATAAATATTGTGGGAAACTTCCCGAGATAAAACTGTTTTCTATGTTAAACATGAAATGGGCACCACACTTCAGTGTGAGGGCCAGACCAGAACTTGTGAATGGATATCACAGACCTCCATTGAGAAAGAGCCAGCAAGTAAATCCAGCCTGTGAGGCTCACAAAAACCTGATCCAGCACTTGCTCATCCCTGCCCCTGCATTTTAACTCCAGCTATCAGATTCAAACACTGAAATGCCATACGTATGTGACTGTTTATAACCAACACACATTAATTGAAAAGGTGGATTCATGATGATGATGATAACATTAAGGTGACTTCACACTAGTAATCAATAATGTTTGAATATTAAAGTTCTGTTTTTTCCAAGAATGCCTATGAATGGAGAAGGCCATTATGCAGGCAGAAATTCTGAATCAGACTGTACAGAAAGTACAAAATGAGTGACTTTGGGAGAACACAACGTAAGGCACACATTAAGTACTAAGGCACGCCTAAAGTAAGTGCATGTCAAAGAACAAACTCTATGAAACTTTTGGCACAACTGGGAAAATTCCACCTCTATCAATGAACAATTACTTCAAAAACTAAGAAGTAGAGGGCGGAGGGGAGAAGGGGTGGGAGGAGGCAAGGGAAGAAACAACTTTGCTTATTATAGACAAATGGCTACCAGCGTTCACTTTGGACACCTCTGCTAATCAAATCTTAGAATCATTCAGTCTCCATCTCTAGACCTTCCCAGGTGATAATCTCACGTGATCTGCCCTGGACCCACAGCAATGATTACCTGTATGATACGTACGTTTCCGCATTTGATTATAATTAACTTAGTAACTACTTTATTTTGTAACAACTTTATTGAGTGTAATTTACATATCATAAAATTCACCCGAAACTACTTTTAAAGAATGCATAATGAGCAATTAGAAGCTGAGCAAAGTTATTGGGAGAACAGGAACTTCTCAGAGTCGTTTGGGGATCTACAATTTAGACGTACACTGCATTGGACCATTCATGAGGAACGGCTTCTGTGGACTGGACTCTTTTCTCCCCTTCCTAAGAGAGTGCAAGGGTGTGTAGACTCCAGCAGGTGGATGTGACTGTGTATGCCCAGGCACCTCGGACATTCTTGCAGCTTGAAGAGCCCCATTTCATTGCAAAAATTATTTCTCTGAAAGCTGCTGAAAGGGATTGTGGGCTATAATTAGAATAATGCCCTACAGGATTACATTTACAAATGTAATTACATAATCGTTTAGAGCTAAATGGCACTGTGAAAGGATGCAGTTTCCTGAGGATTGCGGTGAGGGGAGGTGTGGGTGCCTCTTGGGGAACAGAGGGTTCTGAAACCACTTCCTGATGACAGCTGAGCCCAGAAACAGTGGAAGATAAATGTAAAGATCCCTAATTTCTCAGTAGGCTTGTCTTGGGCATCAGATCAGCACAGGCTTCATGGATGATGGGGATACATCCAAATATGACCCAAGCTGGAATTCTCGTCTGGCTCTCATTAAACACAGGAGAAAAGAGACAGTGGGTTTGGGATTCATCAGCTGCTTTTTATTTGGTTCACAGAAACCCTGTCTGTATCACATATGTGGATGCAGGTGTAGGGCACCCAGCCATACTAGAAAATGCATAGAATCTGTTGTCTTACTTTCCTGAAGCTGGGGGAGCACTCAACCTTTTGAGTTTCTCAAGCATCACTCAGCTGAAGATACTGGATTATCCTCTTTCATAACTGAGATCAACATGGCAACCACACCCTGGGCTTCCAGAGAAGACCTGATCTTGTATCATTTCCTTCTATCAGACTACGGTGATTTATTCAATGTGCTGTGCCTCCCATAACTTTGTGAGACATTTAATGTGGTTAAATGCACAACTGAGAAAAGTATCTTTTGTTGGTCCAAGTGTCCTAAATTTTGGTCCATGAAAAAAAAAAGGTAGCTGTATACGTAGACCACAGCTTTTGAAAGCCATGACACTAAATCGCATTAATTTGGCACCATTAATCTGGAGTATGTGCTAATCCCATAGGCCTAGGAGGAAGCTTAGCTTTGAAGAAAGAGTTTGCTTTCTAAGCAAAGAAGGATGCAAACAAACCACAGTGAGTGTAACCTACTTAGACGCAGATGTTGTTCTTAAAGAAAAAGGTGCATATTAAGCTATGTCTGCTGGTGAGCCCTAATCTCTCAGCTCCCCCTTCACTTTAGCCATCAACCAGCCCACCTGCTGCATGGTACAAACTCCAGGACCTCCTGCCCCTCGCTTGTCCCCAGCAAGCACGATGCTTCACACTGGTCTCACAACCTTCTTGGGGAAAGTGAGGCATAGAGAGGGAAAGGAGCCAGCCCAAAGTCCTACATCCAGCAATTTCACCCAATGGTTAGAGCCTCCAGTCTTACCTCACACAGATCAGGGTTGTAATCTCAGCTCTGTCTCTTATGGTGAGACTTTGGACAAGGTAACTTGGACCTGTGGAGTCTCCATCTATGTAATACAGATGAAGGCTGGAGCCTCCCCTTTCTCTGAGGTCTAGATAAGACTGATCCAAACTCCAACTCCCCAGTCATGAAGAAACCTCCCCAAGATCTCTGCAGATCCCCACGGTCGCCTCTGCCCCAGGGTTCTGCTCCCCTGCACAGTCTCTGCTCCTATTGTACTGACTCAGGTGGACAGCCAGCCATCCTCAACTTGCACATCCTCCCGAAAATGTCGTAGGTTTAGGTTAGGTTCCCCAGCAGCACAGGGAGGGAGCGATGTTTTGTGTATCTGGTGTACTCAGCCAGCAGGTGGCTGTAGGGATCAGGGGATGTAATCAGCTCGGGTCAGTTCCCCAGCAAGGGGTGCAGAAGCCCCATAACCAGCTCTGGCTGGGACACCCACAGCACCCACCACAGGGAAGAGATGGAAACAGTGCTCTGAGACTTCCATCATGAAAACACAGCTTTGCATCAGCATCAGACATCCTGTTCCTAAAATGTCCCTAGCCCACACCTCAGAGTGCCCCTCGCCCACACAATACCACCTTAGCACCCTCCTGCCTCTTCCCCCTCATTCCCTGCCCCTCTTTCTCTTATCTCCCCTCCCTCTCTGGAATGAAAAAAAAAGTTTCATTTTCTTCTGCAGAACAGCTTAATGATTCTTTTATTTTTCTGTTGCCCAAGCTGCTACCCACACCTTCCATATATGGGGACCATCATCCCAAACTTTGCCAGTTTTAGCACTGAAAGTCCCACATCGCAGGAATCCCTGCATCCCAGGCAAACTGGAATTCGGTGGTGACCCTTCGAATTGCTCTTACAGCCACCATGACTTACCAAGGCTGCCTCTCAAATGGGCAGTAAGTATGATGTTTTCTAAGATGGCTAATCATCTTTTCTTTTTCATCAGGAATGGGTATTGCATCGCATCAAATGCTGCTTCAGCCTCTATTAAGAGACTCACATGATTTAATCTGTCAGAGGAGTAATTACATTAGTATATTTCCCAATGTTGAATCATCCTTTGTTGCTGCAATAAGCCATATTTGAACACACTGTGTATCTCTTATGATCTCATGCTTCATTTGATGTACTGATATTTTATAGGTAACTTTTGTTTCTAAACAAGGTTCTTCCACAGTCTTCTTTGGCTTCCTTTGTCTCATGTTGATGCCTGGCATAGACTCACCTTGCAAAATAAGCTTAGAAACTTTTCTATATTTTTACCCACTTGCTGAATAGCCTGAGCATAAGGGCAAAAAATGAAAGAAGGAAGATATTCCGGGATGCCTGAGTGACTCAGTTGAGCGTCTGACTTAGGCTTGGGTCATGATCTCACGTTCGTGAGTTTGAGCCCCACATTGGGCTCTGTGCTGACAGCTCAGAGCCTGGAGCCTGCTTCAGATTCAGTGTCTCCCTCTCTCTGCCCCTCCCCCACTCACACTCTGTCTCTTCCTCTCTCTCTCTCAAAAATAAATAAACATAAAAAATAAATAAAAATTTAAATAATAAAAATCTAATTGGTAGTTAAATCCAGGCAAAGTATATCAAAAGGTAAAGAAAATTGGCAAAATGATAGCGTTTAGGGGAAAAAATGGAGAGGTATGGAATCCTCAAACCTAGAAGTCTCTAAAGCAAAGCCTGGTGAAAAGCTGTTTTTTAAAGGCAAAACTATGTACGTCTCAGCTGTCCTTGAAATCTAAAAATCAGGAGACAAGCATTCTCTAGTATGAAGAAATCAGACAACACAGAACCCATGATTGTTGAAAAATAGCTATTCCACAATAAAACAGAACATCAAAATAGAAAAAAAAAACTTTGAAACGGAAAAGTCATGAAAAAATGACAACCACTGAATACAATAAAATACAGAAAAAAGAAACCCTGTAGAAGAGAACCCAAGCATTATAAACTTAGACAAGGTAAAAGAATAATCTGATGAACAAAAATAGACAAAGAATCATCAAAAAAAAAAAAAAAAGAAGGAAGCCCTGCTAGTTTCTTCATCTTTCAGAGTACGGAGCCAGGTGAAATGGTCTGGAATTGAAACATCCTTAAAATGACTCTCAATTCACATTGTTTCTCACAATATTTTTTCTTAATCTTAGGGACTCTTTAGGGATGACATTTTTCTGGAGCACCTGGGTGGCTCAGTTGGTTGAGTGTCTGACTCTTGAGACTCAACTCACATCATGATCCCAGAGTCATGGGATAGAGTTTTGCATCAGGCTGAGCTTGGAGCCTGCCTAAGATTCTCTCTCTGTCTCTGTCTCTGTCTCTCTCTCCCTTTGCCCCTCCCCAAGTCTCACGCATGCTCGTGTGTGCGTTCAATTTCTCTCTCCCTTTAAAAAGAAGAAGAAGAAGGAGAAGAAGAAGGTTTTTCCAAGGTGAAGACACATTGCTCTGTTACTGTTAAATTCAAGCAAAACTTGACAACTTTATTTTTGAAGAGGTGTGTGAAATAATCCCATTTTATCAAACTGATTCTATTTATGTATCTGTATATATTCTTAAAGAGATATATGGAATGACCACCACCTAATTTTTTTTATTTTTGCTTGAATTCTTTATGATAACACATTTTTAATAAATTCAATAAATTCATTATTCCTAAAGGGAAGAAAGACAAAGAAAGAGAGTGAGGGAGGGAAGAGGGGAGGAAAGAAATATTCAGGTACAAAAACATGACTCAGGTTGGTTGATGGCACTCACTCCTAAGACTTTTGCTAGAACCACTGGGGATGGTGAGGGCTCTCTTTTTGCCTGGGCTGCTAACCTGTTCAGATGACAACCTATAGACAGCAAGGGCATCCATGTGGGAGAGACTGTGAGGGGATTAATCTCAAAGAAAAGCAAACACATGGAAATAGAGAGAGGTTGAAGCCCTGGATCAAGCTATGCCTGAAGCCTGAGTCTTTTAGTACTGAGTCAATAAACTGCCTTCTTTGCCTAATCCAGGTATATAATTGTCTTCTATCACCTGCAACTACAAGCATTCCAACAAAGCACCCTCCAAAGGCCCTTCTAGGTGCAATTTGGGATTTCCTTTGTCCTATAAATGTTTACCTGCTAAGCTCCTGCTAATACTCCTGATTAAGTCTCAGTTGCACATCCCATTCCCAAGGCTAATTGTCAAGTATAGCGGTTGGCAAGTGGCAGAGCCCACTGAGCCAACCCAGAAGCAGAACCACATGCTGCACGCAACAGTTCCTATGTGACCAAGACACATGTCCATCCATTCACCAGCCTTATGCTTCAGAGAATCTGCCCCAGCTGCTCTCATCACCCAGGTCTACATCTGCTTCCAAAGACCTACACAGGAGGGCTGCAGCTCTCCCGCTAATTTCCAGGAAGGAAAATTCTGGGGTAGAGAACAGAAGTTTAGATCAAGCATCAGCTTAAAGGGAACTTTGATTAAAAATAGAACTACCCTACGATCCAGCATTGCACTACAGGTATTTACCCAAAAGACACAAAAATACGGATTCAAAGGGGCACATGCACCCCAATGTTTGCAGCAACATTATTAAGAGTAGCTGAATTATGAAAACAGTCCAAATTTCTGTCGACTGATGAATGGATAAAGAAGATATTATATATAATAAAATATTACTCAGCCATCAAAACGAATGAAATCTTGTCATTTGCAATGACATGGATGGAGCTAGAGTGTATTTTGCTAAGTGAAATAAGTCAGTCAGAGAAAGACAAATATCATATGATTTCACTCATATGTGGAATTTAACAAACAAAACATATGAACATATGGGAAGGGGGAAAAACAGAGAGAGAGGGAAACAAACCATAAGAGGCTTTTAAGGATAGAGAACAAACTGAGGGTTGATGGAGGGAGGCAGGTGGGGAATGGGCTAAACGGGTGATTTCAAGGAGGGTATTTGTTATGATGAGCACTGGGTGTTATACGTAAGTGATGAATCACTGAATTCTACTCCTGAAACTAATATTGCACTGTATGTTAACTAACCAGAATTTAAATAAGAATTTAAAAGGACAAAAATACATATAGGAACTTTGATAAAAAATCCAAGCTGACTTCCTCAAGGAAAGTGGTCCTGTGGGAGAGCTGTGTATGGTCAGCCCCAAAGGCTGCCATTGATGAGGACAGTGACTTAGGAGCTCGAGGTTTCCAAGGGCCCCAGAAAACAAGGTGGGGTGAAGGTGAGAGGCACCAGCCAGCACATCCCCAACCGTGAGCCTGACAGGTCCTACACTGGAATTCCTGGCTCATTCCCAGCTTCCCTTGGCTTGTCATAGGGGCCTACCTCTCCCCAGCCAACCTGAATGTGGCCCATCTCTGAAAGGCCCAGATTCCAGCCTGGCCCAGTGTTCAGAACTGAATGAACAAATGAGTGAGTGACTGAAAGAAGTATATTCTGTGTGCCTGGCATTATTCTTGGCTCTGGGGGCCCTAGGAACTTAAGGCAGGCAGGCTCCCAGCTCTGTGGTGCTCACATTCTTTCAGATCATGCTAAACCAGAGAAAGAAGAGGCCATCTGGGCAGGAGCTGGGCATTCGGGACATCAGACCACCTTGTGCAATCTCTGTCAGTTAGAATTGCCTGACCTTGTAACTGGCGCTAAATGTCTCCTGTCCAAGCCAATTTCTTCAAGTGTCTGCACCAGGCATGGCATTTTCAGGTTCCCCTGAGCAGAAGAGCTAACATAAGGTAGCACAGAGAAGAGTCTTGGGGACAGGAATCCAGGAGAGGAAGCTCCCTCTCCTCTCTTGAGTTCTTGAAGTGACTGAATTCAAGCTGGTTCTAACTGTCCACTTCTGAAATGGGCTTTCCCATAGAGTCCTCATGTGGAGATGAATGTCACAATCCGTTTTACTGGAATCTAGAACTCATTGCTATAGCCAAGACCTGGGTGTGACTCTCCAGGGGACTAGGGACTGGGGGTCTAAGCAAATAAGCCCCATCTTCCCCAGCAACCAGCCCTGGAGCTCTGCGAGGACAAAACAGGAGGTCTTGGGGGTCCCCTTCTGCAGGGCCATGGGACCTCCCTCATTCTCTGTTTGCATGATAAAGAGTGCCACTCAGATGCTCAAGGTCAAATAAGTCCAGAGACTTTCTATGTCCAACAGAGAAACAGAGAGCAAGCAAGTACACCAACTCTCCCTTTAAAAATCAGTAAGCGAATATATCTAGGCATCTGGGATGTAGAAAGGAAAGGGAGCATGCTCCCCATGTCAGCAATGGAGAAACAGAGGCCCAAAGAGGGGAAGCGACTTGCCGGAAGTCACAGAGAGCCCCCACTGTGGACCCCTGGCCCAGAGTTCCTCCCTGTACCGGCACACCGAAGCTGGTCAATCCTTGCCTCCTATGCTGAAGTTACTGAAACACAGCCCAGTTGTCAAAATATCAGGTGCAAGAAGGCAAGAAGATCATGTGCGAAAAAGAGCAATAATTTGGGTATTCTCCAAAATTCTCCAATTGCTTGAAAAATAGTGCCTTCTCTGAAACTTGCCCCATGTCTAATGTGTTACCAATATTTTATAAAGTCACAGATCAAGTTGTTTCTGATGTTTCCAGGAGCTCCATGTCAAAAGCTGATGTTAATATTTTGTGAGAGACAGGCATGGTGGAACAAATGCAAAAATCAATGCCATCTGTCTCCAGGAAACTACTCGAGATTCCAGACATCAGAGAGGCCTGACGCAAGCAGAGTTAGGAGCCAGAGCCCCCACCCAAGACAGAGAAAGATGGGAAGTAAAAAGATTCCTTTTTGGTCCAGAGAAATACTTTGGCTGTTAAAAGATGAAGTTAATGAGATTGGGCCATTTCTGAATGATTCTTCCTTCTTTAAAACCCTCAACCCCAAAACAAGTTATAACACAATCATCACACTTTGCAGCAGAATGGTATGTGGTCGGATAGCAAGAGGGACTTCCTCACAAGTGATGTGAAGCTCGGGAACAAGTCAACCAGTGAGGCTGATCATTGAGAAGCCTTCAGCAGGCACACGATCGGAAGCCGTCTCTGGGAAGTCAGGCAGAGGGCATGGTTGGGAAGGAGGCTTCAGAGACTCACCAGGCAGACTCCCAAACAATGTGGGCTTGAGGAAGGGGCCAAGGTGGCTCCAGAAGTCCAAGCTGTAGGACACACTGTGACACTGAGCCAGCCATCAGCTGGCCATGTAGCTGAGCCCTACATGGTCCTTCCATGTAGGCATTTGTGATTCCTTGCGAATGTGGCCACGCCAGCCCTGGAATTCCTGAAGACTTGAGAGCCTTTAGAGTGGCTTCCCTTCCCACCTGGCATCACGGCGACTTGTGTACATCTTGCCTCCATGGTGGCCCCGTGCCCATGATGCAAGGTCTGATGACCAGATGTGTGAGGATGGGGAGAAACGGGCAGGCTTAAAATCTGAAGTCCAGCCCAAGGCTTGTCCTTATCACTGCCTGTCACTGCCATGGATCATCGTAGCGGGCCACACCGCATGCAGCTCTGTGCTCCCCAGCTGCCCTGGGCATCAGTAATGTTTGCGGGCCCGGCAAACAGGGCACTCACCCCACCATCCCACCTCCTCCCTCTGCTCAGGTCAGGGTCTCCTCTCCTGGATGGTGCTGCACGGGTGCCGGGGAGAGTTAGCCGAGGTCTCCCCATGACACCATTTCCTCTAACCCTGTGCCCCAAAGTGACTGAAGGGGCCACATCTAATGTCCTGTTCATTCCCTCTGCAGCCTGGCTTCCTGAGGACCACCTCAGCCTCTTGCTTGGTTGGCTTGGGGACTGCCACAGTCAGAGAAACTCGGTGGTAAGTGACTTTCACTGGATGGTGGAATCAGAGCAGATCTTCCAGAGGACGAGGCACATGGCCACTGCAGTCAGTTATTAAGTTTATAACGAGCGAGGGGCCCCTGTGGCTGGACAAACGTGACTTACTGTGGGTATGGCAGAATGTTTAGTGACAAGAGGCAGAAACAACCAAAGATGGATCAGGAAGGGACTGGGGGAGTTAATGGGCTCAGGAGCCAAACCCCAGGAAGGGTGGAGTCCAGGGGATCAGCAGACAACTGGGGTTGTCATGACTCTCTCTCCTCTCATCTCCAGTGAGCAGCATCCCATCAGACACACTTCCTTATAATAGCTGGATGTTGGCAGCCACAGCACCAGGGCTCACAAGTTCCTGGCTTCCTGGGGAAGGAAGTGGGCATGGGAAGTGGGGCCACTCCATTGGCTCCACTGATTTGGTGGCCTGGATCACACACCCCTCACTGGCAGCAGCCTCACCCTCCCTCAGAGTCACATGGTTGAGCAAGGGAACATGCCCCAAAGAGGAAGGATACTGAGGTTCCAGAAGAGGCAAAGGTAGCATTCCAGCAAAGCAAAGGATGCCCGGGCCAGGAACACTTAGAAACCCTCTTCACCTAGGGCTCCTATACTGGCAAGACCTAAGCCTGTATGAGGACTATATACCTTCTATTACCTATATAGAGCCCTTTCCTGGCTTCATCCCAAACCACAGGGAAGCTGGCAGGCAGTGGAGAGGGGGTGGTGGTGCAGAGGCTCCCCTCTCCAGAGAGATGTGCTCTGAACATGGCCCTCAAAGCTTTGGCCTCAGAGAAATACACAGTCGCCTCAATGAGTGTGTGTACTTGTCCCCTAAGGCTGCCATAGCAAAATACCAGAGATTCGGTGACTTAGACACCAGACATTTATTTTTGGACAGTTCTGGAGGCCAGATGTCCAAGATCAAGGTGCCAGCAAGGTAGGTTCCAGGCTGAGGCCTCTTTTCTGGGCTTGCAGGTGGCCACCTTCTCTCTGTGTGCTCACATGGCCTTTATTCTGTGCATGGGGATGGGGGCAGGGAAGATTGGTCTTCCTCTTCTTATAAGGACACCAGTCCCATCAGATTAGGACTCCACTCTTAACACCTCAGTTAACCTTATTACCTCTTAAGGACCCCATATCCTGAAGGTAAGGCTTCAGCTTATGAAACTGGCGGCTAGAGCAGTGCGCCATGATGAGTGGGGGGCAGCAGAAGAAGCCTGCAGGTCATTGGTGCATCGGTCAGCGGGCACTGCCCAGTCTTGGAGCACAGTCAAGCAGAAGCAGGGTGTGCTGCAGCCAGGCCCTAGTCAGGCCCCCTGACCTTGCCCTTTGAGCCATCCTGCATCCTCTCTGCTACTCTGACCACCCCAGGGAGCAGACCCTGAGATAGACTTTAAGCTCCAGGAGTTCTATTAGGGGACTGGGAAGGAACAGTGCAGGATGTGGCAGTAAGCAGGTTATTGCTAGGAGCGACCCGCGGGCACCCCTGGGGCACTGCAGACCTCAGAGTTGCCCCACCCAAAAGGTGGAAATGTGTGGACATCACTGCTGAAAGCTGCTCCTGGGATGTTGGCTCCCAGATGTGTAGCAGCACATGTTCCATGGCCAGAGAGACACACAAGCAGAGTTGCAGTTACAAACAGTAAGATGCTGCTGGTGTGGGGCCACAGTGAGTGACCTGGGGACACGGGCACACCAATGGCAGTTGCTACACTCTCCACGCAGGTACTTCCATGGGGCGGTGAGCAGCCCCAAGTGACCAGAGAAGGAGGACCCCCAGCAGGGCTTGGTCCCAATGGACAAGCCCAAGCCTCATTCAGAAATGACCAGAAGCCACCAAGGGGTGCTGAGTGTCTCCCGCCAGACACTCTCCTGCCCCCCTGTGAGCGCATGAAGCTTCGTGCCCAAGAAGTAGCACCGCCCCGGAGTACAATCCCCCTCCCGGGTCTGTGTCTGCGGCAGAACCGGGACACAGACTCAATCTGCCGTGTTAAATCAAGTCAGATAATTCTACTGTCTGCATCATAATTAACTTTACTTTCTTCACAGGAATACATTACAGCAAAATATATTAAGGAATTTTTTTAAAAAAGAAAAACCATTTTCCTCACTAGTATTATTTTCAATGAGCTAAGTGATGTTAGTTTTGAAATTGCAATCGGCAGAGAAAGCACGCGCACACAGAGTAATGGACAATTTTAATTTTCAACAATCGTGATTGTGTGAATAATGCTACTAATAGCTTCCACGGTGGTTTATATTCATTTGCCTAAAGCCAAACCCCAGACTTCTCTACTGAAGAATAAAAAGGTGAGTCGGGCCAACTGGTACACGTCTTGTGCCTCCCGCCCCCTCCTCTGGAAAACCATTCTGTGCTGTACCCATTTATCAGAACCATGCGGTGTTCTGGGCCCTTACTGGGGAGCAGAACAGTTTGGGGAAGAACTTAAATTTAGACCCTCTGGCTCATGACCTGAATCGAGTATCAGAGGGTGGGGGGAAAGCTCTGTCATTCCCCGCAAATGACTCTCCACTGCCACAATTATGAATCGCTCCAACACAAAACATTCAAATGGACAGCAGCAACCGGCACGCTGTGGGCTCCTTTAAAAATAAGCCCCATTGTTCCCCAACCGCCTATTAATAGCTAGAAAAGACATCTGTTCCTAATTTGGTCTTCTCAAATCAAGAAATCTTCCCTTCACTTCCCTCCGGGGCCAGGATGAAATCAATCAAGTGACAAAATTTATCAAGCACCAGGCACATTCCAGCCCAGAGCTCAGAGAGAAGTCTGCAGTCTGACCCAAGCCACCCGAAGGCCAGTGGCCGGAGGAAGCGTGCACCGCCTCTCCAGTATCGACGTCCTCCCACACTCAGCACTACAAAGATCTCTAAGGAAGACCCCTGTATGGGCTAGTCGCACCCCTTTGGTACTCAAGACCCCAGCTCCACCACCAAGGGCTGGCTGTTCCACCAGACTCCAACTCCAAGCAGAGCTCCCCTGGGACTCCACCAGTGACAGCCTGCTGACGACCCCTCAGGGTGACTCTTCTAACCCCTGAATATCTGTGACTGCTAAACACACCTAAAACCCATCTCCCACAGAAGGATGGATTCCACTCTCAGAGGCCATATAGTTCATGTCAATTCTTCTTCCTATGTCAGTCCCTCGACTACCTGAGTAGAGATGTCTACCTACTGTCGGGACTCATCTCCCGCTTGGATACCTGGATAGCAAGGGGCTCGTGATGGACCCAACTCCCAGAAAGGACAATAGAGTCTAGTCATGTCTAGTGACATGAGCCACATGGCGGCTCTCCCTCATTCCTGGGAGTGTTCATGTGCCACCTTCCACGCCTGTTCTTGCAGCTCCAGACCCACAGCACGCCCGCCATTGCTCTGACACTCCACACCCTCCCCCACCCCAGGGCCTTTGCCAGCTCTTCTCTCTGCACAGCATGATTTTTCTCTGGCTTCTACATGGCTTGTCCCCATCTGTCCTCCAAATCCCTGGTCCTTGGAGCAGCCTTCACTGACTGCCCTGCTGAAGGGCACACCCTGCCATGCCGAGGCATGCCCCTCTTTTTAAATTCTTTGCAGAGCAGTGAGCACTGCCTGCTCTATTTCTCTTCTTTCTTAGTCACGTGTTTGTTATCTGACTCACCTTCTAGAATGTAAGACCATGAACAAGTGCAGAGTAAGAACTCAATAAATGGTTGTCATCTGAAGAAAGAACAGTTTTCCAAGCAAAAGAAACAGCAGCCAGAGTCAAAGCACTAGAGAAGCCATGGAGCCTGTTGGTTCTGAGCACAGGCTTTGGATGGAGAAAGATCTAGGTTGGCCGGCTGTGTGGCCTTGGGCAAGCTCCCTGACCATCCTGACTCTTGGTTTCTGCACCTGCAAAAGGAGGACCATATAGCACATGCTTCCCCTTGATGTGAGTGAGGTGGTGCCTGCAGAGCACTTGGTATAAGAGCAAGGTGCGTCCTGAGACAAACCCTCCATCCATGAGGCTATGGTTAGTAGTGGGGAAGCTGTGGTCGGAGCTGGGGCCGCCCAAGGAGCCCCACATTGCAGAGGGAGATGAGGCAGGCAGGGTGGCGGGAAATATGAAAGCTTCTGTCCTTGACTACTGCACAGTGTGAGGGGCTGCCCAGCCCCTTGGAGCTGAGGGTGGAGTGGGCAGAAATAAATGCCACCCCTGAGGCCCAGGCTGGGAATCTGCCCCTGACTCAGCTGTTTCTCACTGTTCTCCTTTCTGCCCTGCGGAGGAGCTCCCAGCCCACTGGGGGCCTTGAGCTCAGAGGAGGGGACAAAAAGGGGAACAAATCCATAGCTGCTTTCATCGGCTGCTTACATCCCCTGAGAGCAAGGAGGCCAGTGAGAAAGGAACAGGCCTTCAGCATCCCTTTCAGGAGGCCCAGAGCCTCCCCCTCTGCCCATACGGGTCCCCTAGGTGGGGCTGTGGGAGAAGGCAGATGCCCTGGAGATCCAGGCTCCCCCGGGCCTGCCTCCAGGCTCCCCTGGGCCTGCCTCCAGCCTCATAGACCCAGTGCCCCCTGCGGCTCCTGGGACGGGGCCAAGCTGCTTCCGTTGGCCCCTGGTTCCCCAGTACACAGCAGGGATTGTGTGGCCTGCGGCAGGCGCTGAGCCACAGCTGAGGGGACAAGGCCCAGCTGTTCCTGGAGACAAGCGGGCAGCTTTCTTCCCACATGAAAAGGGAACCTGTGTCCCCTGGGGGAGGGGAAGGAGGAGGAGGAAAGGGGCCAAGGGATGCCTGGGCAGGGCTGTAAACACCCCTCCTCAGGGTCCCCACTGTGCCCCAGAGTGGGCCAGGTGGGGCCAGGAAGGGGAACTCAGCATCAGGTCCTAAATCAGCTTCCTAGGTTTGGCCATGGCTGAAGCCTGAGGCCTGGCCTGTGGTCCTAACCCCCATGTGCCCCTGGGCCTGCCCCTTCCCACTCTGGCCCCAGCTTCTTCACTGTAAAGAGGGAATTGGAGTGTTTCTCCCATGATCCTTGCAAAAGGGCAGATTCAAGGAAGGGGAAGGACTGTTTCCTACGAAGGCTAGTCTCTCTGCTTAGAGAGGAAGCAGGACACAGGACACATGAAGCGTCTGAATGGCTCTGCTGTAGGACCCTGCATCTGCTTGGCAGGTAGACCAGCATGGTCCAGGGAATGTTGTGGGCAACCACTCACACGTGCAAAACCCAAGACCCCAGGAAGGCACCCAAGAGGTGTTGATAGCAAGGTTAAGACAGACCATGCCCCCAGAGCCCAAATGCTCCATCACAGAACATGAGGGCCTTCAGAGCCCTCGTTGTGAAAACTCACTAAAAATATCCAAAGTCAGGTCTCTTTTTATGTTTCCTCTTCCCTGGGTTTTATTAATCAAACACTTCATTCTTTAGGAATAAGGAATATTTCTACACCAGTCTCCACACACACATACACACACACACACACACACACACACACACACTCCCCAGGGCAGCCCAGGGAGGGGCCTGTTCCCCTGGATTTCACTGCAGGTTCCAGGTCTGGATGAAGACAGTCTGAATGACCTTCATGAGTTCCAGGTCCTCCAAGGCTCAGTGGCAGAGCACTGGGACCTACCCTCCCAGGAGGTCACAGTCCATGTCACAGAAGAGGGACACACAATGTGCCAACAGGGTTGGAAGAAGAAACCATGAGCACTTCAGGGAGAGCTTCTAGAAGGGGGCTGAGCCTTATAAAAACCAGCTATGGACCACTATTCAGGGAGTGATTTTTAGTCAGGGATAAAGACCGGGACAGATACTGCCAGGACTCTTCCAGTCTTAACGGACAGACACTGGGGTCCTGGATATGAAAACAGAATGGGAAGGTACTGGCTAGGGAAGTGAGGACTATGGGGGTGCACCTCTCTCCAGGCATGGCTGAACCAGGGACATCAATAACATCATAAGATGATCTTTCTATGGGTCAGCTCTGGCTTCTCCCCCAAGGATGCAAAGGTGGCTCTGGCCATCCTCACAGCCCAGCACTGTGGTGACCAGGGAGTGCTGCCTTCCTGATGGCTGTGGCCAGACTCCTCATTATGACATGCACATGACGTCCAGCCAGTGCCCTGTGGATCTCTGAGCCTATTACCATGGACAGGACTCAGAGTGCTCTGACTGGCAAGATCTGGGTCACATTTACATCTCTGAAGCAGGGAATGGCCGGGCCCACTCACTCCAGAATAGGGTGTGGGGGGAGGAGTTATCTCCATTTGGAAAGAGCTGTAGGCTTTTCCCTTAAAGATCAGCTATTCATGGCCCTGTTGGCTCAGAAGGTAGAGTTTGAGCCCTACATCTGGTTCTGAACACTAACAGTGGGGAGCCTGCTTTGGATTCTCTCACTCCCTTTCTATCTTCCCCTCCACCACTTGCTCTCTCTCTCTCTCTCTCTCTCTCTCTCAAAATAAATAAATAAACTTTTAGAAAAAATTAACTATTAACTATAAATGTGAACAGCAAGCCAGTATCACCTTCCTCCACAATGTGGGGACTGGGGGGTGGAAACTTAAAGAGTAGAGAGAATGAGGCTAACGTGCAGAGAAAGAGCTTAGGGAGAGAAACAGAACAAGAGTTCCTGGATCAAGCTCTGCCTGAAATCTATTCCAGTTCTGTGAATCAACAGACCTCTTTTTTGTTTGTTTCAGGTAGTGTGAATTATTTTTCTGTCACTTGCAACCAAAATGAAGACATGTTTAAATTCTTGTCTTCCCAGATAAATGGTGAGCTCCAAAAGATCGGAAATCATATCTTCTCCAACTCTGTACACCCCATACGAAGCACAGGATCTGGCATGGGTAGAATGCTTAATGCATGCTTGTTGAATGAATGAAAAAGTATTGATAGTGATCACAATGATGAGGTCTTCTTTCCTTGCTGCCCTCTGCACATTCTTAGCATTTGTAGAGCACACTCCTGCACTCCACTGTGCCTGCACACAGCATCATCCCCACCCCTCACAATAGCCTCAGATTTGGGGTGCAGCAGGGGGGCTGGCTCCCCATCCTACAAGAAGAATGAGGGCTGAGGAAATTGTCACCCAGCCACCTTTCCTCAGGGATTGTCATTTGTTGCATGTTGATTAAAATGTTTTTGAGAGGCCCGTTTATGATACTAGGGAGCCACCTTTTGGACAGGTGGTGTCCCTGCCTCCTCAGAGGGTGTCCCCTCTCCAGAGTCTCCCTAAAGCTGTCGATATACCCAGGCACCTACTGATAGAGGGCTTGTGCAAAGCAAGGCGGCAAAGACTCGGACATGTTTTAAGAGTGAGATGGAAATCGTTAGCTCCCATTTTAATTTAACAAGCCCAATTTTATAAATAAGAGTGAATTTTCCCAGGCTATTATATCTAATTATGCATTTACATCAATTCACATTATGCGGTTCTTGAAATGTTAATACCAAAGGCAATTTTCTGCTGACGGGTGGCATGGAGAAGAGCTTGTTTCACATTACAAGTCAATATTTTTGGAAATAATTACCCAGTTGCTCACTAGAGTCTGCACTGACTAACCCAGTAGCTGTGTCTACACAGCCCCCAATTTGAGATGCTACGAGGGGAGATCCCCCGACAGGGAAGGAAGGTGGGAGGGACTGAGGGCCCCCCCCTCCCCCCCACTGAGTGACGAGTCCTGGCGGCCTCTGCTGGCTGGTGGAACAGGCTTCACCCTGGCTCCACCTAGAACCAGGACTGTGTCCTCTGACTGTATCACTAAACTGCTCCAGAGCTCAGAGTTTCATCTGCAAGATGGGAATGACACTAGTAACTCTCTCCTGGGGCGTAAACACATTTACGCCTTCACTCATTTGTTTGTTCAAGAAATGCTTACTGCAGGTTACTCTCTGCTGGGCGCTGGGTAGATACACAATGCAGGGTAATGAAGATTATGCAGAGAGTAAAGCCCACTGGACGTCACTCTTGTTCCTGAGTGATGACACATCTGACGGAGGTCAGCAGCTACAGACCCCCAAGGGGGCACCAGAAGGACCGCCCTCCAGCACACGCCCCAGGAAATTTTCACAGGGCTTCTCCCAAGTGGGAGGCAAGTGCTAGGTGCTGGGGCCATGGGACAACTAGGCATCATCCAGGAAGAGGTGGCAGAGGCCAGGTCGGGATGGTGGTTCATGAGATGAAGAGAAATGGATAAATCTGAGAGATATCCCAAAGGTGAAATCACAAGCTGCTCCCACCCCGGGAGCAGCGGAGAGAAAGGCATTGAAACCCCTCCTGCCAGGCTATAGGGAGGGTCAGGCCAGTTACTAAGCCAGAGATAACTACCAGGTTCATAGAGGACCAGGCTTTGGAGAGGGTCAGGCTGGTCAGGTTCCCTTATGACATGTATGTGGAAGTGCACACAGACAGAGGACCACCTCCATCTGTGGAGGCAGAGAAGAGGGCCTGGGCCCAAGCTGCCAAGCCTCCAATGCCCGGTGGCTCGGCAAAGACAGCCAGCCCCCTGTAAGACAGGTAACACAGCCAGTAGACAGGTAAGACAGCCAATGCAGGAAGAGGGAAACCAAGAGCTGCGGTCACAAAAGCCAAGGCTAGAGCTTCAGGAAGAAGAGAATGTGTAGAAGGTCAAGATATGGACTAAAAAGTGTCCCTTACACTTGAGAACATTGAGGCACTGAGGTATCTCACTGGGAGCCATTGCACTAAAGGCATGGAGTGCTGGCCCAGCCTGAGGAGGACTGGACAGTGAGGACACAGACACAGGACACAGACCTGCCCCAGAGGAAGGGGAGAGAAAGGTAGGTGGTGGTCTCTGTCAGCCTCTGCAAGAAAGCCTGGAATGACACAAGCCCTCATTCTCCCCAGCCTGGGGTTCTTAAGCCCAGAAGGGAGGGACAAAGCAGGCAAGGCAGGACCTATGGCCCAGCACCTTCTTCCTGTGTGTGAGCCCAGCCTCCTCACCTGTAAAAGGGAGAGGAATTCTAGACACAAGGAGGCTGTGAGGGTGACAGGGTGTGGATCCTGGCTGGCACCAGCACCAGGCCCCAGCCCTCCAAAGCCAGTGCAGGTGAGAGATCTAGGACTGGGGTGGGGGTGGGGGAACAGCATCCTCACCCAAACTTGAAATGGATGGAAAACTCAGGTGAGTCTGAAAACTCCACAGGGCCATATCTCATAGGAAGCTCTAGTCTCACAAGTATCCCTAGAGGGTGCACAGGGGAGCTGCCCAATCCTCTGTCTATGTCTCCACGGGCTTCAGATAAGGCTTGGCTGGGAGAGGGAGAGGGCTCCACCAGACTCCTGCCAGGACAGCTGCAGCTGGGCTGGGGCTGGTAAGAGGTGAGCCCCGGAGGCCCCAGCATGCTAAACCCATGAGGCAAACAGGACCCCTGGGCCAGGGTGTAGGCTGCAGATCCCGGAGGTTTATTTTTGTGGCGGAACCAACATTTAAAGATTCGATCCTGCGTAGAAACCTGGATTTCTACCTTCACTAGAAACACTGGAGCATCGGGCCACCTCTAGGTGGGGCATGAGAGCACCAGTTGCCCCAGTCCTCCCCCTCCCCAGTGATCCCCACCAGTCCCTTTGCCCTTTGCAGTTCTGCCTGGGCCCCGGATGGCCTCAGACCTCGCACCTTGAAGAGAGGTATTGGACTGCAGCCTGCCCAGAGTCCCCATCCACTCACCCACCGAGAGCAGCCAGGCAGGAGAAGGGAGGGGTGGGGGAGAGGGAGGAGGAGGGAGGCGGAGTAGAAGGAGGGATGGGGAGAGGGAGGAGGAGGGAGGCGGAGTAGAAGGAGGGATGGGGAGAGGGAGGAGGAGGGAGGAGTGGAGGGAGGGATGGGGAGAGGGAGGAGGAGGGAGGGATGGGGGAGAGGGAGGAGGAAGGGGGAGGGAGGAGGACGAAGGAGGATGGAGGAGGAGGGGGAGAGGAAAGGGGAGAAGGAGACATTGAAGAGGGTGGGAAAATCTGGGTCTCCTGCTTCCCATTTCATGCCCACAGGAGGCAAGCAGGAGGCCCAGCCAGCCACCTGGCTGCAACTTGCCACCCAGCCTTCGTGTGTGACACACCAGCCTGCACGCACACACTCCACATGCATACACACCATTTGTGCACACACTGGGCATATGCACACCACTTACACACATCTATGCTGTTTGACACACCAGTTGTCCCTGCAAGCAAATGCTGTCTCTGCACACACACACACACACACACACACACACACACAAACACACACACGGAGGGCATGCTGTCTGGGCACAAGCATGCCATCTGCACGCATATGAGAGCTACACCATCTGTAATAGGTACACTTGTGCATGTGTGGACACACACACACACACACACACACACATCCTCCCTGCAAATGTGTTGTCAGTGCACATAAACATTGCAGGTGCCCACCTCCTGTGCCCTGAGGTCACACCCCTGGGACCCCAGGTCCTGGAAAAAGGGATTCGGTAGAAGGCTGGGCTCATTTGGAGAGTGTGCCTACACCAGATAGTCTTTGAGGGGACAGGCTGCTTGCTGCAGGACGTGTGTGCAAACTACACAGTGACAGAGGATGGCAATGCCTGACGGCAGGCCCCAAGGGTGCCACCCTCCCAGCCCCTCCCCTGTCCAGAGATGGGGATGCAGGAGTGTGGAGAGCCATGCCCCTTTGGTTTACTCCAGGTGCACTCTGCCACTCTTACCATGAAGCACCCCAGCTGTCACCCTAAGCTCTGTCACCTTGCACAAATGTACCGCCCACTGCCCCTCCTTCCCCTCAACTTGGCCACCACGGTCTCCTCCCACCTGTCCCCAGCTGGGGGTTCCAGGAGCCATGTCCGGGCACAGGCCGCAGTGCTGCCATCCTGTGGGGCCAGTGCTCTCAAGGACCCCCACCGGGAGCTCCACAAACACGGAGCCCACCAGAGTCTCCTCCTCCTTGTCCAGGCTTGCCCTTCCTGACCCACCTGCAGAGCCCACTGTGAGCCACACACCCACCAGGCACTCTCGAAAGGCTTGCCAGGCTGGGTTGAAACTCTGAATGCCACTTCTCTAAAGTGCCACAGAGCAAGATCAGAACTTGACAAAAATTCACACCCGTTCTGCACCCTTGCCAGCTCCCTGACCTGAAATGAGCAGGACCGGTGTCCTGTTCTCTGGGGACAGCAGGGAACTGAGCAGAGAGAGGAGGAACAGGGCACAGGCCAGTGTGGCTGGGGGCCTGGTCTCTCCCCAGCCTCACACCTCTTCCCAAACAGAGAACCTTATTCAACAGCATTTTTCCGCTCTTGGAAAAGGAAAAATGACATTTTGAAACATTACTGTGAAAAATTAATTTAGGTCTGAAGCATCAAAGACGTTTTGCAAACAAAACGAAGGCATTTTGTGGCTGGCTACTGCCCGAGTTTAAATCCCCAGGTGCCTGGGTCCAGTCAACAGGCCCTGGGGGAGCAGGAACCATACCCACCTGAAACAGCTCTCCTGGAGGAAAGCCGTGGCCCGACTCCAGAGCCCAGAGGATGAGAGAGCAATCACATGCATGCAAAGCCAAGGCAGCCCCTGGCTCCCCAAGCAGAGTGACCTTTTGTCAACTTCGGACGGGAACACAAATCTGCCGTCACTCTGGATCGGCCTTGATTGGATCAAAATCCCATTGGAAAACAGGGGGGAAAGGCAATAAAATCTCCAGAATTGATATTAAACCACTGACATTTCACAAACCGAGCTGCTCTGGCAGCTGCCAGTCTACGGGCGGGAGGAACTCTAAAGGGGCAAGTCAGGCGTGAAGGTCACGGCGGTGTGGAGGAGACTCTCCCAGACCCGGGCATCAGCACCGAGGGACCAGGAGCCCAGAAGGCCAGGGTCCAGTATGCTCAGGCCAGGGTGGGGGCCCCTGCCTGGTGGTCCCGTCTCTTCTGGACCCACACATTTGCCCAGGTGCACCCCAGCAAGGGACGGCTGACCTCCAGGGCCATCCAGACCAGATGCTCTGTGGCTCTGAAGCCAAAGATGATGTTAAACTCGGAGCTTGAGCCTGTTCCCCTGACCCTGGTCCTGTACCTACTGGAGCCTAACAGTGAGGAGGGGCTGCCGTCCAGGATGAAACCAGGAAAAACAGACATTCCTTTGAGAAATCTGCCAGGAGCTGTGCCTCATGCCCCTGCCATCCAGCACACATTGAGCACCTGCCACATGCCAGGCAAAGTCCAGGAAGATACAGGCCAGTGTTCTTTTCCTGCAGGTAACCCAACTGGGGCAGGAGCAGGGAGGCAGGCTGAAACAAGGTGCTACCAGAAGCAGGCGCCTGTGTCTGCCACTATGTGTGGACAAGGAGGGGGGACCCGAGGGCCCTCATGTTTGCTCCCAAACTCTGCCAACTCTAAGCACAGACCTATGTGTGTTGGCCTCACAGGGAAAGCAGGAGGGACAAGGAGGCCCTGTCCAGAGCTCAGGGAGCCCAGGAAGCCCCTCCAGAGGTGGCACATCCTGCCATCTCCCCCTCCCCCACCCATGGCAATGGCAGATGTCACTTATCCATGACAGCAAGCTTTCCTGATGAGCCCAGATGTGGCCTCAGAGTACTTCTCAACACAGAGCCCCAGTAGCCTCCAGAACCTCACGGGAGTCGGCCTGTGGGGTGACAGCAGGGCTGAGCCTTCCTGAAGTGAGAGCTTAACCCAGTCATAAGGGGTGCTCTGAGCACAAGCAGGAGAAGGACATCATGAGGAAGGCTTCCTGGAGGAAAAGTCTGGCAGCTGGAATCAGTCAGAAGAGCAGGTGGACAGGCAGGTGGGCAGACCCTGGGCTGGAGCAGGGCTGGTGTGCCAAGACCACAGGGCTCCAAAGTGGGATTGCAGGAAGCAGCCTCAGTCCAGCCCTGGAGCTCCCAGAAGGGGCAGGAGGTGAGTCTTCCCCAGACCTGTAGGTCCCACTGTGGCTCAGGATGGTGGTAGGGACAGAGAGCCCATTCTGCTTCCTCACTCTTCAGAGCCATCCACAAGTAGTGGCACCAAGGGCGGCACCGCCTGGGCATGGGGGTAGCTGCCTGAGGACTGCAGTACCTCCTGATGACCCCAAGTCCCCCACGGGGATGCTTTGCTCAGAAGTTTCTAGGTGGTAGCCTGGAAAGATGCCAAAACCTTGGGGCCCTGGAAATAGAGCCGTCGGTTAGCCTGACAGGAATTTCCTGAGCTGTTCCTGGGGCCCAGAAATGCAGAGGACACAGGACCACAATCATCAGCATGAGTGATCCCCATGACAACTCACAAAGCTACTTGGTGGGCATCAGCTCTTTTGAACCCCACAAGAGCCCCGGGAGGTAAGGATCGCGGTGCCCTCTGATGGGGAGGTGAGACTCAGCTCAGCGTGGCAGGGAGACTCAACTACGACACACTAGGCTTCAACCACTCCATTGCTGCCCCAACAGCACCACCCCAGGGCCTTCATTCCCTGACCATGAGGCCAACTCCTCAGAAGGCTGGTCAGTCACAGACACAAGGGGGCTGCCATAGGCGCCTCTGGCCCCCAAAAACATCTCCACTGGAACCATCAAACAACATCTCGCCACAGGGGAGACCTTACCGTGGGTCTGGAGAAAGCATCGGAGCCGGAGCCCTGACCCTCTGTCCGACCCCTGGCCATTATTAGCCAGCTCTGTGTTTTCTAATCAACATCCTCACCATTAAGGTGAAGAAAGCACATAGGGAACTAACAGGGTTTTATCTCAAACAGATCGATCTGCTCAGATCCGTCTGGCCCCGGCCTCTTAATTCTCCATAATGTCAAAGCAATTTTTGGTTAAGTATATAGCCTGTCCTCTACTAAATTAAACTAATAGATCTAGTGGGAAATAAAACCCCAAGTGCATTGGGAATATTAAAAATTAAAAAAAATAAACTCTTCATGGGTCTGTAAGATTTACTTTGGCAAATGATTAAATAAATAACACAGAGACAGGCTGTAATAAGATCCATTAGTGGACACTCAGCTCCACTGGTCACCTCCCCCCGCCCCGTCTGTACCACCCTGCCCAAGCACCCGGGCTCAAGGATGGCCAGGCATTTCCCTGAAGTCCCCCGCCCTACATTCCTCACAACACAAAAGCCAGCAAGACGTGCACTTTAGTGTGTGGATCTCTGCTGGTGGTGGTTCTACACCTCAGGTGCTAAGCCAGCTGCTGCAAACACTTTATCTCAAAAATCAATGCTCCTGTTTCCCCCCCTGCTGTCAGCATGGCTGGGATACCCTCTTTACAGATAAGAAAAGTGAGGTTCCAAGAGGCCAAGGCAAGACCAGGATCTGAACCGAAGCCCATCTGATTCCATAACCCCGGACCCCACCTTGCTCTGCTTTGTTCTAATCTGCTTTTGACTTAATTTTTCATTGAGCCATCAATAACCTAGGCCAGGAGGCAGGATCTTGCTCATCAGAGACGGCGTCTGAAGCCCCCAGAGCCTGCCCAGCTGCTGTTCCTGCCAAGCCTGGCCCAGCACCTTTGGGCATGTTCATGGGCGGTGCAGAAGAGAAAGGAGGTAGGGTGGGAATTAAAATCACATTTTGCAGTTGGGGAAACTGAGGTTTGGGGGCTTTCCCAACCAAACCCCAGTGTCCAAGGCACCTCAGACAGGCCAGGGAGGGTGGGACAAGGCATTTTTCCCCCGGGACTCAAACACTGTGGGGCTCACCCTAAAACTTTCACACCTTCCTCATGCCAAGTGTGCTGTTTGTCAGAGCCAGCTCTCAAGTGCAAAGAAAGTGGGGAGATGACAAAGGAGAGGGAGGTGAGGTCTCATCACAAGGCCGCTGCTTGGAGCTAGATCCAAATAAGGAGAGGTCTGTGACAACGCCTAGCTCCTGCCCCCACCCCCCACCCCCCACCCCGACGCCCCATCCTGTCCTTTCCCCGGATTGCCAGCTTCCCTGCTCCCACCACTACCTCACGCTGCCCTCAGTCAGACCTCCTCCTTGCTACCTTCAATGCTAGTCAATGGTCTCGTCACACAGGACTCTTCTCATTGCCACACCAACTCCCCAGATCTCCCACCTCCACACCCCTGCAGAGGCTGCTACTCATCTGGGATGCTGACACACCCTACCCACACCCTCACTGAAGCCAGTCAAACTCCTCTCTGCGCACATTCCTGAGCAAAAAGGCCACACATCCATGAAGTCTTGCCAGAGGGGACCCAGCTCCCACTATTGGCTTCCCTGTTAGGCTCTAAACCCCATGACCAGAGCCATGTCCTGTTAATCTCTGAGCCCCATTGTTCTAGGCACAGAAATCCTTCCTGTGCCTGGAAAGCCACATGTGCCCTCACCTGCCTCCCTGTCCCAACTGTGCACCCTTCACTTATGAGGCTCTGCCACCTTCTATTCTCCAACTCCCCACCTTGCCCTGTCCTTGGCCTTCACCCTTGCCACGTCATTCTGCCTGAAGCACTCTGCCTCTCCCAGGTCTCTGCCTGTCTGTCCACTTCAGGTCTTCCTGTGTCCACCAAGACTCCCACTAGGTATGTCCGTGTGTGCGGAGTGGGCTGCAGGTTACGTGTTACACACCACTGAGATGATCAGGCTTCGGTTTTGTTTCTTCTTCGCAGGTGTGCCTCTGCCCCCTTCTGGGCTGAAATGCAGGTTCCGTGCAGGCAGGATGCCGCGGGGTCCCCAGCACCCTGCAAACTGTAAAGTCCATACCCACAGGTATGTGCTGGATAAATGAATACTGGGCTCTCAGGACATGCTGGCTGGATAAATATCTGAGGTGAAGCAGGCAGGCTCTGCCTGGAGTTTCTCCTCGCATTCCATCTCTCCAGGCAATCCACAAGCCCAATCAATCCTGTTTCTGACAAGCAAACAAACAGCCCCAGGCACAGGGGACCCTGAGCAGTGACACCGACACAGCAATGACAGCCCAGACCTGGGACTGCAAGCCAGGCCTGCTTCTCAGAGCACGCACGGGCAGGGACAGGGCAAGGGCGGACCCACCTTGCTGATGGCTCCAAGGCCCGGTGTGAGCAGAGGATGCCCTCCTGTCTCCATGTGGGGGTAGAAGACGACAACAGAAACCCAGACTGTGAGCTTTTCCACTTGCCTTCCCCGTGTCTTAGGGGCACTCAGTCATCAGTTCCTCCCCATCATCCAGGCAGAGAGGGCCATCCTCCACCATCTGGAGCAGCTGACCTGACGTTTGCCCTTGGATGGCAGCATTCCTGGGGCTGGACTTCAGGCCCTTATCCCCTGACAGTGAGGCCAGTGAATGACTAAACTGGCCAAAAATGAAAGCCCCCATAAATCTGGTATTTTCCTTTAAGCTGTCGGGTACACAGAGTGTGCCGGGATTATTGATAGAAGAGTTTATGGATGGGTTGCATCTTAAAATCAAAATATATTACCCAAAATCAATGTTGCTGTACGAGGCACGGGGAGGACAGGAAAGGTCAACCGAGACAAGAATATCGAAACCAAAACTCCAAGAGGAACTGAGCATTAAAATAAATAAATTTTGAAAGTGAGTTGCAGGAAACACATTCACTTAAGGGCTGTAATTTAAGGGTACTTTCACGAAAGGCTGGGCAGTCTTTTTAAATAACACTTTTTGAAGTGCCTTTGAGAGTCTAGTGAATCCATCCACAAAATGGTATTGACAAGCACAGCATACCCCAACTGGCAGCCGGATCACAGCAGCACAAAATGACAACGGGCAGGACAGAGCGAGGTAGACTCAGGCAAGCGCCCATGCACAGCCCCATCGGTGGGTCAGGTACACTGAGGGCCTACTGGTCACGTTACAGTAGGGTTCACCTCCAGGCCCCTCTACACAATGATCCTGCAGGCATTTTGGAGCCTGTGGAGGGAGAAAGGGAAAGAAAAACCTTGTAGTCTAAAGGGTGCCTGTCACTACCTACTGATGAGCTGTTGATGAGTAGACAACAACAGTTTCAGAGACACAACAGTTCTGAAAAGTCTCTCAAAAGTCCATCAGTGGGAAACCAGCCTCATTTCACATGACCAACATTTCCTCCAAACAGGGCATCTTTGTGGGAGCCCAAGGGACTGGCAGTTGGCAGGGGTGAGTGGGGTGAGTGACTGTGTCCCCAGAGAGAAGTTTCCTTTTGAGAAGGGAGCAAGAGGAGCAACACACGTGCCCCGTTACAGATGCCTTCTTTAGAGCCTCCGACTGAGACCACGTCCCACAGGTCACTGCAGATGTGGCGAGAAGGAGCCGACTCCCCTGCAGAAGGGGGGAAAGATGCAAACAACAACCTTCCCGCCATAACCAACAGCACTCTTAGTTGCAACATTTACTGAGCCTAAGCAAGGGCTGGCCCCACTGGGAGTTAGAGACCCAGAAAAGAAGGGCACAGCTGCTGCCCTCGAAGTCTGCCAGCGGGGACAGGAGAGCAAACAGTCTCTCCGGACACGGGACTGCTGTGCACCTGGTAACAAGCAGGGAAGAAGCTGTGAGACAAGTTCAGGCTGCCATTAATCAAGGGCAGAGGGTCCCCGCTCTCCGTACCAACTCCAGGTACTGAGAGACAAGAGTCTCACCTGGAATAGGGGAAATTTCAGTGTTTTGATTAAGAATTAGGACCCCAGACTAAGACAGATCTGAGCTGAAGCTTTACTCTGCCACTTACTAGCTGTGTGACCTGGAGCTAGTTCCTTAAGCTCTCTGAGTTTTAGCTACAGTATCTCTAAAATGTGGCTAAATCACAGTGCCTACCTCATAGGGTTGTTACAGGGGTTAAATGAGCTCATTCATTGACTCCAAAGTTTTTTACTGAGTTTCTATTCTATGCCAGACCCTGTCTAGATGCCACAGATGCATCAGTGAACAAAGCAGTCAAAGAGCCCCCATCCGAGTAGAGGCTCCAGGCCACAAACAAGAAATACAGTAAATAAGGATGCTGTACCATATGCTGGAAGGCGGTTAGTACTAAGGAAAGGAGAAAAAAAGGAGAGCAGGTAAGCAGACCGCTGGGGAAAAGGGTGTGCAGATTGCACTCGAAATATGGTGGTCCCAGGGAGCCTCATTGAGAAGGCAGCTTCTTAACAAAAACCAGAACATGACAGAGTGTGTGAGCCAGGTGTCCGGGGAAGGAGCATCCCAGTCAAATGATATAGCTAGTGCAAAGGCCCCGGGGTAGAAGCGCTGTTGCACTGTAGAAGTATGTTGTGCTGTAGGAAGGAAGCCAGTGTGGCTAGGGAGCATCATCAGGGAAAGGACAGAAAACATAAGATGAGGACATGGGGGCGGGGCAGAAAGGGAAGGCAGCCGGTTTGACCTTGCCAGCCAATACAATGCTGCTGGTGTTTATCCTGAATGAAAAAGGAGCCACTGTAGGGTTTTGAGCAGAGAAAGAGTGATCTGATTTCTGTTTGAGGAGGATGGCTTGACTGTCAGGTTGAGAACTAATGTGTGGAAAGTATATACCCAGTGCCCGATACATGGAAAGCGTATGAAGGAGTATAGCTATTATTCTTGTTAATAATAACACCAACTCACACAATAGGCAAGATACACCTTACCCCACGTGGTGGGACGGTTCAGAAGACTTGCAAATCTTACTGATAACAGGTGTGACTCCCTCTAGCTGCAGAAATTCTGCCCCGTATATCCCTGATACTGGCCATCCATCTCTGCTTGCACCTGGTATCAGGCCAGGAGATTGCCCCTCTAGGCAGGCCACCGCACAGTGGGCCGTCAGTTCTCTTGCCATCAGAACTCTGCTTGGTATCAGTCCCCAAAAGAATCTGCTCTCCTAGAATCCCATCAAGGTCCTGAATCTGTATAGCACAGTGCAAGTCTGCCCCCTCCCTTCAGATGCTGAGGACAGCAGTGGGGTCTGCAGGGTCTCCCATTCAGCAACCCAAAGCAGTGTGTAAAGGAAGGTGAGGTTGCTAAGGAAAAGTTCCTGGTCCTACGGGGGAAAAAAATGGAGACAGCACCTGGCAACTGCCTCTTTGGGTTGAGTTCCCCAGAAAGAAACTATAGGAAGAAGAGGAAGGCCCTAGACATTCCTCCCTTCCCAGCCACAGACCTTGGCAAACAAGGGCTCCGTAGCTGAGCAGCAGTAGCCTGAGGATGTGGAAATGACTCCTTGGTCACAGATGAGGATACTGACAGACCCAGGAAGGGCAAAGGGACGCTGTCCAGGGCATCGTACCGGTAAGAGCAAAGCTCAGGAAGGGCCTAAAGCTACTTCTCTACTGAGGGCGTGCCCTGGGCAGCATGGACCAGCTCTGCTGCTGTGATGTGTCTGCTCTCTGGGTTTCCTTCTCCCTGGCTCTGGGAAAACCCTCTGGTGGTGCCTCCAGGAAGCCAGTGAGCAGGGAAAGCAGACCCGTGAACCGCAGGGGCACGGGGGTGCTCTCTCACCCCAACAGCAGGACAGAGCTGAGAGGTTAGGGCCAGGAGGGTAGGGAGATACACTGAAATCGACCATTTGGGTTTCCCATGAGAAAGGAAGCAAGAGAGACCTGAGCCGAGCTGCGGGACTTGCCCCTACAACTGTGTGCCCATCGGAGCCACAAGCCCGCCCCACGTTTCCCTTTAGGGGCCAGACTGCACTCCCGCAGAGAGCTGGGGAGGGGCAGGCTCCTGGTGAGGGCCCGGAGAGGTACAGGGATGCCAGGGACGCAGGGGCGGGGGATGGGTTCCGGAAAGCGGCTATGGACCCGACCTTTGCCTCTAGCTGCCTGGGGATCCCCCCTCCTTGCACCCGGTAAAGCGAGAGCTGCGACAGGCGACGAACGAGTGGGGACGCAGGGGCCAACGACTGAGGTGCAGGAACCCCACCCCCGCTTGGAAACCTCCGGGGCCCTGAGTCGTGCTGGGCGCTCCCCACCCCACCCCACCCCCGCCGCCTCTGCCGTCACTCACGGCCGCTGCTCGCTGGCTTGCTCGTGCGCTCTCCGCGCCACAGGCACCTGCTCGCCGGGCGCTCTGCGCTCACTTCTCGCTCGCACACTGCAGACTCCCGGCGTCGCCTCCGTCACCCGGCCTCGTCCCCAGCCCAGCACAGCGCTCCGCCCTTCTCCCCGGCCCCTGGCGCCCACCCACCAGCCATGGCCTGGGCCTGGGACAAAGAGCGGTGCAGCTCTTTGCCCAAACTGGGGTAAGCAGTTGAGGGCGGGGGTCTGCGGAGAGGGCCGCGGGGCACGCAGGATAAGCGGCCGTCTCGGGAGAGGGAGATTGGGAAGAAGCCAGGGAGAGTTTGGGTGGGAGGACCCCCAGCCAAAGCGGGTGCTGGGCGGGGCTGCGCTCCAACCACAGAGACTGTGGGCCCTCCAAGCGACCCCCTGGAGGGGGGGGCGCTCTGGGGCGGGGGCGGTGCCGGCTGTGGAAGGGGAGCGAAGGGCGGGGGTGATGCAGCGGTGGAGGCGGCTCCGCGCCTAGCCACTGACCGCCTCCTCCCTTTCCCCTTCCCTTCCCCCTCTCCCCGCCTCTCTTCGTCTCTGGGTCCGCCACGCCGGACCCGCTCTCCCCGCGCTGCACTGGGTCGGACGCCAGGTCTGCGCGCCGCGGCTGAGCGCCCACTCGCCTTGCGGAAAGAGCCGCGAAGGGACCAGCGGGGGCGGCGGCGGGAGAGCTCGGCGGGAGCCAGAGGAGGTGGCAGTCGGGAGCCAAACCATAAGGAGACTGGGAAGCAGAAGCTCGCAGCTCTGAGGCGCGCACTCCCTTGGCAAGGGATGGGTCCCGGGGCGGCCCAGCCTCTGTCCGGCCCGCCGGGCAGAGACTGAATTGCGGTTCCCCATCGTCCTGTGGACAGCGGGATAGAAGGAGGCACGGACAGATCACCGGTAGCCTCCCGGCGGGACCTCGCGTCCTGAGCCCCCCGCGCAGCGCCCCCCGCCGGAGCCGCGCCGGGCAAGCCGGCGAGGGAGCTGGGCTGATTGGCGGCCGCCGGCGGCCGGGGGAGGGGGCGCCGCGCGGGGCCATGGCAGGCTCGGAGGCGTCCTAGCCCGAGCTGGAGCCGGATCCGAGCCCACGCTGCCACCACCGCCGCCTCTCCGCGCCCGGGCCCCCGCCGCCGCCGCGCCCCCCGCGGGAGATGGAACAGCGGAACCGGCTCGGCGCCCTCGGATACCTGCCGCCGCTGCTGCTGCATGCCCTGCTGCTCTTCGTGGCCGACGGTGAGCGCGGGAACTTTGCTGCCGCGGGGGGCTCAGGGGATCCTTGCTGGGGCCGCCTGAGCCAGCCTGTCCCGGTCGCCAAGGAGCAGGAGGAAGAAGAGAAGGGGACGGCTTCACGGTCTCCAACAATCCCGGTGTTCAGCCCGGGCCCAGAGGGGCAGGGGGAGGAGAGCAGCGAAGGGTCGCCGCAGCTGCGGCGCTCGAGCCGGGGTCATTCGGAGCCGGACCCGTGCTCGGGTTGCGGAGAGGCGGCTCGCGGGGAGCGGGAGTCGGCGCGCCCCAGCCTGGCTCCGGCAGTGCGGCTGGGCGCCGGGTAGAAGCGTAAGCCACCCCTGCTGCCCCGCCCGATCCTGAGGGAAGCAGCCTGCAGCGGTAGCTGATCTCTGCTAGGGCCCGGCAGCCGCTCGACCGAACTTTGCTAACGCCTGGGCCACGCTTGTGGCTTGGGGGTGGCAAGCACAAGGCCGGCGAGCCGGGGACGCACCGTCTTGCTTAGGGTTGCCCCAGGCCCCCGCCCCACAGCTGGTCACGCCTCTCTCTTCCCCCGCCCCCAGCTACATTTACCGAAGTCCCCAAAGATGTGACAGTACGGGAGGGAGACGACATCGAAATGCCCTGCGCGTTCCGGGCTAGCGGAGCCACCTCGTATTCGCTGGAGATTCAGTGGTGGTACCTCAAGGAGCCGCCCCGGGAGCTGCTGCACGAGCTGGCGCTCAGCGTGCCCGGCGCCCGGAGCAAGGTAACCCGCCGCCCACGCGGCGCCGGCGCTCTCTCGGCTCAGGCCGGGGCGGCTGGGGTAATCCTGGCCGAAAAGGCAGGGCGCGCAATGGTGGAGCAGCCCATCTCCCACCTTCCCCATCCCCACAGCATCTTCAACAGCAGCAATCGTTACCCACAAATCCTGGTAATCCTTCTCCTTTCCCTTAAAACCTCCCGAACTGCAGCCTGCCGCTAAAAAGCGACACCTCATCCAGTTCGACTGCTCTTGCTTGCTGGCTGCGGGCACCGGAGTCAGATGGGTGCTGGGTCCTGAAGGAAGACCACTTGGTAGGGCCAGGCTTTCCCGGCCCTCTGCTACTCCGAGGTTCCTGGGGCACAGGGCCAAGGAGTTAAGCTCCTCTTGGCTGGGTTCCAGAGGCCCGCAGTGCACCTCAGGATCGGAGGGAAGGCTCCCACTGTCAGTAGGCCTCTTAAACCAGTCTCTTATGTACACTCGAACACACACACACATACACACAGCTGCCCTCTACCCAAGGTCCCACCCAGAGTTACTGCTCACGTCTCCCTCTGCGTCCCGTCCAGATACACCGGCCCCTCCATCCAGCTTTCCACCGGGTTTAGGGAAACACCGCAGGGAATGAGGATGCTCCAGGGAGGGTGATGAGCCTTTCTTCCCACCCTGCTGGCAATCCAGCCTTTCCTCTTTGGCCGGCAGGTGTGCTAGGGCAGCCCCTCCTAGGTCAGGCACCATGCTTCCTTCAGGGTAAAACTCCAGGAGATCCTGATGTCCTTCGTGCCCTCAGCCCCGGCCACTTCCCGAGCGGTTTCGAATCCTACCCCGCCCGCAGAGAGTCCCCTTGCCGGAGGCGTATCTGAGTTCCCCGGAGCCTGAAGGCCGAGAGCCTAATGTGTCTCTCTCCCTCTTTGCATTTTAGGTAACAAATAAGGATGCAACTAAAATCAGCGTAAGTGTGGAGCCCAGCGCGGGCCGCGGGAGACCCCTTCTGGCCGCTTCGCGCCCCACATCTTCCTCCCTTTTAGAAAGGCTCAGCGGCCGCCGCGGTGTAGGGCCTTACTCGCAGCCCTGCATAGTCGGCTGCTTGGCAGGTCGAGGGGCCATCTGTCGCCGCTAGCGGAATCGGGTTCGCTTTTGTGTAAATCAAGGGTCCTTTCTCCGTTCGGCGCTCACCTGTAAAACTCTCCTTCAGCCGGCCGGCGCGTTCAGGCCCCTGCGCATCCGCTTGCCTCTGTTCTGCTGGCATGTCTCCCAGCAACTGGAGCGCGCTGCTCCTTGCGCTAGCAGCGACCTGTGCTCCGACTGTGGGCCCACCCCTCCTGCACACACACATACACACACCCGGCGCCCAGGTGGCGCCTTCCGCCGCAGCCCTCTCCTCTGCCTCGGGTCCGGGTCCTGTGCCCGGCGCAGTGGGCTCCTTGTGGAAGAAGGTGTGGGGCGGGGGTTGGCGGCGCTGAGAGGCTCGGGAGGAGATGCGTCTACGCTTCCCCAGCTGGAGCGTGGAAGTATCGGGGCCTGGAGACCACCAGGGCCTCATAGAGCTCTAGGTTCCGAGGTGAGGGCCCCAGAGCTGTTGCTTGCCCACGTCTCCTCCAGGACGCGGGGGAGGAGAGCTTGGTCGGGAGCTTCAGGCTGCCGCGCTGAAAAGCAGACTGCGAAGTAGCAAAGCTCTGGGGGCCCAACAGCAACCTCAGCGTCGCCTCCTTGGGAGGGCGCAGGGTTAGCTGTAAAGAGCTGGGGGGCGGGGGAGGAGGGCAAGTTTTTATGTGTACTCTGAGAGCAGAGTGGCTGTCCTTCCGGCACTACCCAGGCCCTCTGAAATCCAGAGTAAAGGAAACATTGGTGTGAGTAGATGTGGAGAGCTGGGCTTAAGGCCATGCAGCAAAGAGGGTGGTTAGTCACAGGAGGCCGAGCCTGAGACTTCTCCAAGATGCAGGAGGGAGGAAGGACGGGTAGGTTCTGCAGCTCTGAAGGTCAGAAGCATAGTTTGGCAGGAGGATGCAACGTGATGAATTCGGTTAAGATGATGGGGACACGATGCAATGGGTAGGGCCATCCAAGATCCAATCAGGATTGGGAGCCCCAGGCCACTGGGGAGCCACGGAATGAAAGGAAAACCGGGTCGCGACAGGCAAACCTGCGTCCAGAGGTGTTGGGGTGCTGTGGCATGGGGGCGCAATGGCAGAGCTAGGCGCAGGTGCACTTCGCCGGCAGGGAGAGCGCGTCGCGGACCTGTCCATCCCGGCCTTCTGACCCCAGCCCCTGCTGTCTTGCAGACCGTGCGCGTCCAGGGCAATGACATCTCGCACAGGCTGCGGTTGTCGGCCGTGCGGCTGCAGGACGAGGGCGTGTACGAATGCCGCGTGTCCGACTACAGCGACGACGACACGCAGGAGCACAAGGCCCAGGCGCTGCTGCGCGTGCTCTCGCGCTTCGCGCCGCCCAACATGCAGGCCGCCGAGGCCGTGTCCCACATTCAGAGCAGCGGTCCGCGTCGCCACGGCCCCGCCAGCGCTGCCAACTCCAACAACTTGGGTGCCACCGGCGCCGCAGGCCGAGCCACCTCCGACCCCGGCCACGGCGACAAAAGCCGGCCTCCGGGGAGTCCTCCTGCCGCCCCAGGTCCCGGAGTCCCAGAGGCGGCCGCTGCCTCTGCGGCCCACGCAGCCGCCACCACTGTCGCGGCTGCGGCCGCTGCTTCGTCAGCGTCACCGCCACTGGGCCAGGCGGTCCTTCTGCGCCAGAGGCACGGCTCAGGTAAGAGCGTGTGCAGAGAGGGGGGCGCGCTCGAACGGGGGCTGCGGGGACAGGGTCCTGAGTGGCTCTGGCCAGAGAGGCAGCCCTGCTCTGGCACTTGGGTTTGCCTAGTGGTGGTAGTTCACGTGGGTGCGTGCGCCTGGGGCAAGTTTTCTGCAGCCTGGCTTGGGTTCTCTTCTTGTTGTTTCCTGTTTATTGCTGGTTGCTTCGAAGCTTTCAAGACTTGTATTTACGAAGGGGGGAGGGGCGGCCTTGCCCCAAATTCTGGGTAAGAGTAGGCAAGCGGCTCCAGTGTGAGGACCCCTCTCATGATGAGTTTGGAGAACTGGACCTTTTTCTCCTGGGGTCCTTAGAGTCTAGAGGGTGGGGCGCTAGCATCCAGAGTGGAAGGAGGTGGTTACCACTCAGGCATCCTGTGTCTAGATGCTGATTGACTGATGGAACAGACAGAATTTGTCCAAGGCTGTGTGGTTGGGCCTGGCTGAGTAGCCTCTGCTCTCTTTGGTTAAGTCCAGAATGGTCCTAGGCACAGGCTGTGCTATAAATAGTCCCCTTTGGGCCTTCTTGGGGGATGGGAAAGTAAGGATAGAGCTTTGTCATTGCTAGGAGAGCACCCACATGTTAAGGCCTGCTTTCCTAGGGAGCCAAAAGGGCTGGGGGAGATGGAAGGTGGGCAGGCAGAGGGGAGTCAGAGAGCAGGAAAACATACTGACTGCCAGGGCAGGCAGCTCTGGGGCAGAGTGTGTATCATTCTTGGAAGATTGAGAAAATAGCCACTGAAATCACTTTGGTAGGGGTTAATTCTCTCAGAGAAAAGCTGCTGTAGAGACTGGCAAGGCAGGTTTTTAAGGCCCAGGACTAGAAGTGGTATATATTACCTTCACCCTCACCTTTTGGCCAGAACTAAGCCACTTAGTGCCCCATAGATGCAAGGTTAGCTTAGGAGCTGTTTTTGACCTCCTCTCTTCTGGGTAGAAGGAGAGCATAAATCCTGGGGGGACTTAGCCATCTCTGTTTAGCACACAGTAGGTGTGCTGGAAAAGTAGTTATTGACTTGCAATTGGCTTAGTTGCATGATTAAAAAAAAAAAAAAAAAAAAGCACCTCTGCTGCACTCTTATGGGATGTTCTACAGACCATGAGTGGAGTGGCAAAGCAAAGGATTTGGAAGGCAGAAGCCCAGATGTGAGCTGTGCTTCCATGGCTTACTAGCTGTATGACTTAAGCAAGTGGCTTAACATGTCTGAACATATTTCTTCATCTGTAAAATAGAATGGTATTCCCTGATCTCAGAGGGAGCTCAG
This sequence comes from Leopardus geoffroyi, assembly GCF_018350155.1. Classification (NCBI taxonomy): domain Eukaryota; kingdom Metazoa; phylum Chordata; class Mammalia; order Carnivora; family Felidae; genus Leopardus; species Leopardus geoffroyi. The sequence continues at coordinate 23,117,204 of NC_059335.1, read as the reverse complement.
TATGGAGATTTCTATGTAAATGTTTGTTGTCATCACCTTGGTCATTACCTGCTCTGGCCAGAAAGGAGGGGATGGGGGAGATAAGGCTGAGTGGTTGGCAGTTGGAGGCCAAGCTGCTGAGGGCCTTGAATGCCCAGCAGATCCAACAGAGACTTTGGTCAAGGCTTTGGTCAAGGAAGTATTATATGAAAGAGATCTTTGAGAATAAACTTGGTAGTGCTCACAAAAGGTGTTAATGAGACCAAGGCTATGGGCTCATTCCTGCTTGAATCTCCCTTTCCGCCTGGCCAGAACCTTGACACCTTGAGCAGAACCAAGGCTGATCGGACTATGCCCCGCATTGCTAGTCAGATATTCAGTCTCTGGGCTGGCCACAAGGGGGCTCTAGGGCAACTCATCCCAACAGGGAACCTGTCTGTGGAGGGTGGCACAGATAGTAAGTACCCTTCTTTCTGGGAGATCTGGGGGTCCTCACATCAGTTCAGTTCTGATGGCACAGTGTCCAGGACCTCCCAGCAGGTGGGGCCTTGGGCATCTGCCAGTCACAGGGCAGTATTTTAATGCCTGCACAGATCAGGGAAGCAGCCCAGGCTGGGGTTCCTCTGCCCTCCCATGGAGTGGCTTGTAGTGTGCATTTCCCTCCAAAAAGCACAGCCAGCTGGGCTCCCATCAGGGCAGGGAAGGCTCCCATCAGGCCCTGGCAGGGAAGTGCCACCAGGATGGGGGTATGGTGGCCCCTAATGTCTCTGTCACCCCAAAACTGTTGCCAGCTCCTGAATAGGCCAGGAACCACGTAGACACATCTCAGAAAGAACCCCAGGTTTCTTTCCAACTCCCATTCAGAAGGCCAGAAGGTGGGCCTTCTGCCAAAAGACCAGAAAGCCTACATCTTCCTGTCTCCAGGTGAAGGTCTTGGGAGAGTCGCGGTGCAGTGGGCACCTCTGGAGATATGCGCATCGAGAAATGGGTTAGCTGACTTCTAACCCACAAACATACCTGAATTATCTTGATCCCAAGGAGGGACCCATGCTGTCTTAAATGTCCCATCCTGCCCACCACCCAAAGCCACCCAGGCTGGGGCTGTCGATGGGGCAAAGTCTGAAGACTATCTTTTGGTGGCAGGCATTAATAACCTTTCTTCAAGGCTGTGTTGTTGAGCCGTGTGTAGTCCTGCTGAGCCTCCCTGGGGTGCAGCAGGCCAGCCAATCACCCAGAGCTGCCAGCAGCATGAACCGGAGAGGGAGCTTGAGACAGCGACCTCAGGCTTGGCCTTCCCTGCTCAGTTCTTAGCAGCCTAGAGGGCAGGGGACCAGGCAGGACCGCTGCCACCTGGTTCACAAGCAAGGTGATAGACTGTTGACAGAGTCTATCAGTCAGGGTGCTTGGTTAAGCAAATGGCACATTCAAACAGGGTCATGGGGGAGAGGCGATGAGAGTAGTGTTTGAAGGTGTGGACAGGGTTAGGGCAGCCAGAGAAGGGTGAGTGCCAGTCCCCAGGGCTAGTGGCAGTGGGAGCCATTAGCACCTCTAATGGCAAAGGGGGAGTGGTTAGTATAACCCAGAGGGGCGCGCCAGATGGAGTGACCTGCCTGACAGGAGCTGTGGCCTTGGTACGATGGCCCAGCAAGGACCTCAACTTCCTCCTGCCCTCCAGTTCCCGTCAGGGCCTCCTACTGGCCAAACCCCCCTAAGAGCAGAGGCAAGGGTGCTGGCTGATGCAGCCTATACGGACCAGTGCCCAGAGGCTCAGAGCAGAGTGGAGAAAGGTGGATTGCGGGGGGAGGGGGGGGGGACGGGGGGGAGGGGAGGAACAGAGGGAATAACCTGACTCTCAGAGAGCGGAAGATAAGTTCCACCTTAGCTCCAAGACAAACCCAAAGGTCATCCCAGGCCGGGTCAAGTGGTCACTCTGGCTGTTTCAGAATGGCAGCCTCAATGGTGGTCCCAATCCACCTCCCCAGACGGTCACCGGTTAAGTGATTACTCCCGGAAGAAAGTCAGAAGAAGTCCCAGACAGTACTGTGGTACTCTGTTATTCAAGCAAGCTACTTTGGTGATGACAGAGAAAGGGTGGGGTTCCCTCACCCTTCAGCTTCTGCACAGCCAGGCCAGGAAACCCTTCCTGTGCCCCACTTGCACCCAACACAGCCAAATACATATTTGTACTAAAAGTTTATGTGCAAAAACTCATTCATTTCACGTCTCATTTGTCAAGAGACGTTTTGATATTTGTGCTTAAAAATAACATGGGCTGGATTAGCACAGCAGAGCTGGCACAGGAGACCAGGCCCCTTCCTAGCCACGTTCTCATAAATCTGGCTCCTGATTAATCTGAACACTGACCTATTTTATATGAACACTTTGTTGCTGATTGCCATTTCTAGAAAAAAAGAGAGGGAGAGAGAAAGAGAGAAAACAAAACAGAGTACCTTCCAGACAAACCCTTCTAATCTGGAAAGGCACCACAGTGAAGCTAAGTGTGGCCTCAGAAGAATACAGTTAGCAACTGATTGGCTTGCATGTTGGCAAGAGGATCCCCTCTGCAAGGACCTGGGGCTCAGATCTTGTGGCATGTGAACGTCTAATTAGTCTCAAGGCTCCAGCTCCAGGGAGAGGTGCCCTGGCCCCTACAGAGAACCGGCTGATGTGGCAAACTCCTGCCTGGTGCCCACACGGAGAACTGGCTCTCAATATTTCATTTCCTAATGAGAGAAAGACAGCCAAGGCCATGGGTGTGCTGGCTTTAAAGAGGCTCTTACTGCTGGGAGCCATCAAGGGGAGCATCCTTGGGTGTCTCCATGGCAACCGTAAACCATGACTGAAGGGGGCTGTGGACAAGGTGAAGGCATTCACTCTCAACCTATGCCCCCGTGGCTGACAAAGCTGGCGGAAATGGTGCCGGCATGACCTGGGACAATCTCCACGGAGCTGGGAAAGTCTCCAACTAGGCCAGCAGGGCCAGGCGGCAGTCACCCAGTGTTCCCATCTCCCTGGACCCACGAGGACCCAAAAACAATTGGCTTAAATAAACAATCCACTCTTCCCTCAAGCTCCGATGTGACACGAGGATCATAATTAAAGAGAAAATAAATCTGGCACAATTTGTCCCAGAGAAGAGAGGGAGAGGCTCCCTGGGCATCCTGAAAGAGAAAATTAAAGGATTTCATAAAGAAAATGGCTGAGTCTCACAGCTGGCGAGAGATGCCTGCATCATCCCTGACAGCAGCAAATGTGTGTGATTATTGGCTGCATGGCGTCCTCTCCCTCATCAGCCTGTCATGTGATTGCCATGAGTGGGAACTGGCAAGGCCAGCCATGGGCCCAGCTCAAGAGTGGCAAGGGCGCCCATGTATGTCCAGGACAAAGCTGTCTGTGTCAGTGGGAGTCCCAGGAGGGGGTAGCCCTACTCCAGCTAAGGCAATCAGAGGAAGCTTCCTGTAGACAGTGTGCGATTTCTGACTTGAAGGGGCACCTGGGGCTTTGTCCTCCTGCTTAGGTCAGCCCTGCGGAAGCTTCTGGAGGCCTCACCTCCCTCCCTGTCCTGTACCACACAAATAGAGAAAGTCACACCAAATGGAATGGCATTTGTCCAGTCGTTAGCCAGCTCACTGCATGGCCATTCTCTCCTCAGAAGAGAGACCCCAAATTGAGGATAAAATGGCTACACTGTGGATTTAATGGTGATAAATAATACTTACCTTTTACTGAGCACTGATTATGTGCCACACGCACATATCACAGGTCTCCCTCCTTTTTGCCATTCTCCATAACTCCTCTTGCCTCACTTCATCTCACAGTCCGTCCCCAGGGCCCAGACCCTTTCCCCAGCTGGGGTGGCAGCCCCCATGAGAAAAGCCGAGAGCCGGCCTTTCTAAATGTCACTGGGAGCCAAACCCACCACGGAGCTTCTCATTAAATACGCCAGGCGCACATTTTTAAAGCTCTGAATATTAAGGATTCCCCAAGCATCTGTGGGGATAAATGAGGTCAAGTGCTTTTGTAATACGATATTGATTAGTTCTGCCCCATGTGGACCAAGGCAAGGGCTTGGCTGTGGTCTAAACCCCTGAGCTTTATGGGAGAAGGCAGCTTGGTTTTAGCACATCTTTGCAGCACAGGAGAAAAAAAAGTATTATCTTTTCTATTCCCCCATGCTTTGCTGACTATCACCAGGCATCTCTCAGAAACTCATACCCGAAGCGTGAGAAGCTTCCCTTTGTCTTCTGTAAGGGCTGCAGGAAAGTTTAAGATGACCAGCAAACAGGCCCAGCACCTGTAACTGCTGATCCCTACCTGTTCTTAAAGGGTGACAAACCTCCTTCCCTGGGGTGGGGCTTCTGGGGAAATTAACCTGCTTGTCAGTGGCTTTGGTGCTCTTGGGGAAGGTGTACTGTAAATACTAAGATAACTTATCCAATTTGTCCTGCTCTGGGCTCAGGCTAGCTGCTATTGTGCAGTGAGTCATGGAAGTGGCCGCTGGAGGGGCTCAGCAGCAGCCCCTCAGTGGCCAGTGAGACCTGTACCCTCCATGAGATGGCCCTTGAGATGCAGGTCTTGTGAAGTCCTGTGTTGGCAATCCCAGGGGAGGCTGTTTCTAGAAATTATTGGTTGTTCTGTTCTGCATTACCACCCCCCTGGGCTGAAACATCAAAGCTACTTTGGACTGGCTTCTGGTGTTTATGGTTCAAGTGGAATGTTGAGGGGAAGGGGGAGCTCTGTCTATACAAAATAGAGCCAAAGTGGCCATTACAAAAGCTTTCTCCCCACTTATAATCCACCCACACTTAGCTACCCCTGGGGGCTCTGTTCTGTCCAGCTCAGAAGTGACCACCTTGCCAGAAGGGCTGCCATGGGGAACAGACCACTGGTGTCTGTGGAGGCCACCTGTACACAGGGCACCTCCTGAGTGCACCTGCTGGACACCCAGTGCCCATTAAGGGATGAGCCCAGGGGGAGGGGCCTGGGTGAGGTCAGTTCTCTCAGGAGCAACCTAAGAGACAGGTTATGGTGGAAGAGACAAAGCATAAACCCGAAAGAGGTTGAGAACATTCAGGAGGAAGTTATCCTCACCACCTTTTCCAGACATTTCTTTCTTCCTCCTGACATTTCAAATGCTCTTCACTGTTCAGCTAGCTGGTTCATAATTAAGCCAGGGTTGGGTGACATAACATTCTCCCTACTTCTGGGCCCTATAGAGCTCTGACAGCCCAGATATCAAAGTGTGTGCCTTATCCTTCTTAACCTTTGTAAGTCCCGTGCTTCCCATTCTCTGCATGAGTCCAACCACTTGCATTCAAATCCTGATCCATGCACCCCACATGTGATTTCTGTATCTGTTCTCATCTGGATGGCACCCATACCCATAACAGAGAACAAGTGACAGCATCAGAGGAGATAATCCACAGAAAGAGTTGAGCTTCAGGAGACCTAGCACCTAGAAAATGCTCAATAGATGTTGGTTCTTGTTCTCTGCATTATTTGCAAGAATGGAATTGACTGTCCAGGATCATTTCATGGTGTTCCTATCTGAGACCTCACTCCGAGACATTTCTCCCTCTGCACATTCTGTGAGCATCATGGAGCTAAAGGTGATGGAAGGAAGCTGATGAGCTAGCTTCAGAACAGAGAGTGCCTTCAGATTGCAAATGGCTCAGCAGGTTGCTATTTTTGTCCTTCTCTCTCTGTGCCACTTCGAAGGGGGAGGGTAGGAAATGGGGAGGATGCCACGTCCTCGTCCTTGCCTGGTTGTGGCTATTTTCCATGAGTTCGGAGCTCCTTGGTGAGCAAGGACAGGTTCATCATGGCTTCTCACGTCCAGCCCCGAAGTTACACCACCACACTTGCACACCTGCCTGTAGGCCTCACGGTGCACCTGTGTTATGCCTGGTCTTGCTTCACTGTTCTATAGGTTGTTGGCAGCAGGGAGGCCATTGTGATGGGAAGAGGGGGGCCCTTTAGTGGCTAGAAAGCCAAGTTCTGAGGAGAGGCTGGTGTTTGCAGCACAGGACGAGAGCCTCTCCACAGGAGAAGGGAACAGAAGGAACAACCCCCTCAGTGGCAGTCAACTAGCCAAAGAGCCTCCAAAGCAGGCCTGGGCTGGAGAGGAGGTGCCCCATGTCCTCCTCACTGGGACTCTTACCAGTAGAGGCAGAGGAGGTTTTGTGGGCAAGCCCAGTGCTTCACAGGGATGGGCCTATGAAGTGATGGGGATTGGGGCCACTGTCATAGGCTTGGGCATGCCCGGGCTCTTCCATGCAAGTGCTTGCATTTGTTTTTCCTATTCACGCCCTACCCAAATGCCCTCCCTGTGGCTCACAGTGCCTGCTGCCTGCCAACAAAGGGGTACTCAAGGATCAGTGAGGAGAAGGTAGGACAAAGACCACCAGAAGGAGGTGTTGGGAGCATAGCAGGCTGCTTGCAGGGCCAGAAGACCAGGACCGCTCCTGGCCTGCCCCACGTGAGCCTGCTTCCCACCAGCACAGGGAGCTTACACAGGCTCACCAGAAAAGAGGCCCACTCACTCTTACTGGCTGTCGCCAGAGACAGAGAGCCTCTCACTCTGCTGATCCCTGGCCCCCTGCCATTAGCTCTCCTCAGGAGGATGTCAGTTTTCCTTAAGCCAGGAAAGCCCAGCTGCAACATTAGTCCCCTTATAGCAACTTTTATTACAATTGATTCTCATACAAATGCCACTTGGCCCAGATGAAGGATCTTTAATAAACCCGGGGGAGGGAGAGCTGACATCATGTCATGGCTCATTCTGAGCTAGGGTGGGGGTTCTTGGCCAACTATATCTGGTATGGCCAGAGCCAAGGGGCAGGGGTCTTCCCAGAGCATTAGGTAGACTCAGCCCCCACCTCAGGAAGAAGCTCACAGTCTCACCATGGCAATCAGAATAAGCAAGAAGTGCTCTGAGAATGAATTCAGGGCTTAGCTGGGGCACAAGAAGGACTCAGAAAGGGTGGCACCAGTGGAGATCACTTCACAGAAGGGAGGAAGGCTTTGCTGACCCTGCAGCCAAAGGGGTCTCATCCACCCTGAGTACCCAGAAGGGCTCCACTGCTGTCTCAGGGCCCCCAACATTTCCTTCCCTGTCATGGAGTCAGTGCCTAGCTGATTACCCCATCCAGACTGATGCCCCTGGGAGACAGGCCCAGTTCCTTCTCATATCGGTATCCTCCCTATTCCATGTTCATTGGGCCTGGCACTAGTTCATTCATTCATTCATTCATTTAACAAATGTCAAATTGGGCATCTTTTATGTGCAGGAACTAGGTATGGATGACACAATGTGAATAAGACCTACAAGGTCCTCAGAGTCTGATAGAAGGAGAAACAGACATTGATCAAATAGTCACATGGCAAGTGGAAATATATACCCATGGCTGGTTACTCTAAAGGAGAGACCCATGGGTCTCTAAGGAGCTAAGAATAGGGGGACTTGACTCAGTCAGGGAAGGGTCCTTGAGGGAGTGACACTTGAGCCATAATCTGAAAGATGGTTAAGAGTAAAGAGAGAGTGTAAAGGGAGTGGGTAGAGCCTTCGGGGAAGAGGGGGTGGCATGTGCAAAGATCCTGTGGCAGGAGGGAGCAGGGGAGTACAAAGGCCTGACAAAAAGTTACTGTGGTTGGGGCAGCAAAGCAAGAAAAGGAACAGAGGGAAATTTATTTTTTTAATGCCTTAAGCAAGATTTTATTTTTTATATGAAATTTTTGTCAAATTGGTTTCCATACAACCAGTACTCATCCCAACAGGTGCCCTTCTCAATGCCCATCACCCACTTTCCCCTCCCCCCACCCCCCATTGACCCTCAGTTTAATCTCAGTATTTAAGAGTCTCTTATGGTTTGCCTCCTTCCCCCTCTGTAACTTTTTTTTTCTCCCTTTCCCTCTCCCCTGGTCTTCTGTTGGGTTTCTCAGGATCCACATATGAGTGAAAACATATGGTATCTGTCTTTCACTGCCTGACTTATTTCACTTAGCATAACACTCTCCAGTTCCATCCACGTTGCTGCAAAAGGCCATATTTCATTCTTTCTCATTGCCAAGTAGTATTCCATTGTATATATAAACCACATCTTTATCCATTCATCAGTTGATGGACATTTAGGTTCTTTCCATAATTTGGCTATTGTTGAAAGTGCTGCTATAAACATTGGGGTACAACTGCCCCTATGCATTAGCATTTCTGTATTCCTTGGGTAAATTCTTAGCAGTGCTATTGCTGGGTCATAGGGTAGATCTATTTTTAATTTTTTTGAGAAACCTCCACACTGTTTTCCAGAGCGGCTGCACCAGTTTGCATTCCCACCAACAGTGCAAGAGGGTTGGGAAATTTAAGTAAAGAGTAGTTCAGAGCTCAAACTCCATAAGGCCTTATGATAGAGATGGGAGCTTTGGCTTTGTCCTAAGGCAACAGCATGGGGAACAAGTGGGTGGCGGGGCATGATGTTTTTGGAACTGATATTCTGGCTGCAGTGTGAAGATTAGAGAAGTGGGGACAGAGTGGATGTGAAGAAATCACTGTAGAGGCAGTGATCCTGCTAAGAGATGACAGGTTTTGGACTACCTGTTTGGATAGATAGGTGGATAGGTAGATAAACAAGTAGCTGGTGTCTGAGTTAAGGGAAAGATGTGAATGGATGGATGAGAGTGTAGGGGATGAGTGGAAGGAAGGATGAGTGAACGTGTGGATGGGTGGATGGAGGGAAGGACACGTGGACATGTGGATGAATGGATGGAAGGATTGATAGATGTGAGAATGGATAGAAGAATGAGTAGATGGGATGGATAGAAGGATGAGTGGAAATATGGATGGATGGAAGGATGAGTGGAGGTGTGGGTGGATGGAGGGATCAGTGGATGGATGAATGGATAGGTGGGTGGGTGGATGGATGGATGGGTGGATGGAAGGATGAGTGGATGGGTGGGTCGATGGAAGGATGGAAGGATGGGTGGATGAGTGGAGGTGTGGATGGAGGGATCAGTGGGTGGATGGATGGATGGATGGATGGGTAGGTGGATGAGTGGGTGGATGGGTAGATGGAAGGATGAATGAGGTGTGGATGGGTGGAAGGAAGAATGTGAATGAGTGAGTGAATGGGTGAGTGGGGAGATGGAAGGAAGAGTGGATACGTGGTTGAAACAGGAATGGGAAGATGGGTCCACGTGGGAGACAAGTTGGGTATTGCAGGATGAATGGGCTTGGGGCTGCAGACATGCCCAGCGTTGGCATTCCCCACATGTTACACTGCATACTCAGTCCATATCTTCTAGGATAGAGGCTACAGGGAGAAAGGTCCCAGGTGGTGGCATGGCACAAACTGACTAGGCCCAGAATTCCATGCCAGCCCTTGCTTCTCTCTGCAGTCCCCAGACCATAGTAAGATGGGTGGGGTGAGTAGACACAGCTAGTCCCCAGCCTGCTCCAGCTCCCCCAACACCTCAGCCTTTACAAGGCACCAGCATGACTCCCAGTGAAGGACATGAGCAGGGGCCTTTCCATATGCTGAACACTGGTTACTGTGGTGAATGCAGCCTGACCAAGACTTGCTGAATATTGTCCATGTAAAAGTTAACGTGGATACATTTTTTCAAGCATGTAAAAAATCAAATCTCCAGGTGGGCAGATGAATAACTGTATTCGCATTAAAGACTAATGTAACAAAAAATACACAAGGCAATAATTCATAATGCATGCTAGTCTACAGAGTCATATTTTAATGCGTGACATATCCTGGGCAGCTCCTCTGTGCTAATTTTATTTAATGAGCACATGTTCTAGAATTTTCAGAGCACTATCCCTGGGCAATTAAAATGTGTTAACCTTTTCAGTTAAATTGTGTTCTAAAGAAAAGTCCTCAGCATGAAACAGAAAGAAATATCTAGGCACCATGGAGGCAGAGCCTAGAGGAAAGGATTGCTATTGTGTCCCAGCCGTGCCAGACTCAGGGGCCTCCAGGCCTTCCTCCCTGGCCCTCGGGGCTCCTGTCTGTCACTCCTCCTCATCTTGGCCAGGCCCACCTCCATGGAGCAGGGTGAGAAGGCTGAGGCAAGGACCCACACACTGAACAGCCTTCACTGAACCAGCATTGAGTGAGTGCCTAACATTTGCGTGAGCCAGGGGATGTGAGGCAGACTCTGTGTCAAGGGACATGAAGGCTATGGAGGGGACATGAGGGATTTAAAAAGGCCAGGATGCCCCCAAAGAGGGGCAGGGTCCACTCATTTGAAGCCCATTCCCTATCTGTGTAATGGTCACACTAGTACCCCAGCATCCACAGGTCTGTGAGTTTCAGACCTGAGCCTCTGGTGAATGGTTCCCAAACAGTGTTCCTTGGAACCCTGAGCCCCAGCCCTACCCCCAGCGTCAAACAGACCTGTTCTGTTTTTCTAATGGTTTGAGATATCAGGCTTCCATGCAGCAATTAGCTTAAAATGGGGGTTCTACTGCTTTAGAAGATTTGAAAGCAACTGATATAGCCCATATATATATATATGTATATAATATGTAAGTATATAAATTATATAGAGTATACAAATATGTTTATGTGTGTGTGTGTGTGTGTGAGTATGCCACCTTCTAAGAAAATAATTTGAAGTGGCTTTCAAAGCTGCATGTGACCTAATAGAACAGAAATTTTTTAATAAAGAAATCGGAATACAGGGAAAATGAATGTGAAATGGTGAAACTAGTTTGAGGAAAAGTTGGACAAAGAGATGTGTGCACACAGTCTCGGGCAGTTGAAAGGTCAGATCAGGGTGATAGCGATGGGCCTCCAGCACCAGCTTGTATTTGAAGATGAAAAATGAGATTCCAAGCATGAAGCATCTGGTGGATGTCTGGTGCATCGTGGCTGCTTAGACCAGCTGGGGACACCTAAGAAGGACTCCCATTCATTCATTTGACGAATATTTTATGTGTGGGACACGCACAGGGTGGTGGGAGAGAGGATTCAAAAGGTAGGCCTTCCGTGGCCACCAAACACAGCTGGGAAGGATCAGAACTTGCTGTAAAGCCCATAGGATGCAGGGAGCCTCCAGCTGGAGTCTGGGGGATGCAGTGTCTGAGGGAGGCCTGGGGGTGCAGAGGAGGCAGACAGGTGACATGGGGTGAGCAGCACGGATGATGGTGGGGCTGTAAGGGAGGGGTGAAGTTGCAAGGTGGTCTGGGGTGGGGCCAGGAGTTAGGTCTTCAACCTGGGATGGAGCCCCTGGGGGATTGGGGGGCATCGTGTGTTTGCAGGTGACGTGTTTTTGTGTTTGCAAAGGGCACTGTGGCCTCTTTCTGGGTAGGGACCTGGCTATTTAGAGCTAGTGGATGTGGGTCAAGAACGTGGCCCTGTCAGGAAAGAGCTGATGTGGTGAAAGGAGGGTAAAAGGACCAGCAAAGGTGGGCCAGGGCGGAGAAGTGCACAGAGTGAGAACTGTTTTGGAAGCCACCTTGTAAGTGGCTCTGGGCTGGGCTGGCAGGGAAGGGTGGGTTGGCTGTGGGCAGCCAGAGGAGACAGGATAGGGCTAACTAGTGAAGTGGACAGCATGAGTGGCTTCCATGCAGCACCCCAGTGTACTGGGGCTGGGGGCATCTGAAGCATCGTGGAAGCAGGGGAGGCAGAAATGACCCTGGGTTGGGGTCAGGAAGAGCCTCGAGCAGGCTAAGGAATCTAGGTTCGATTCACAGGTACCAGGGAGTCACTGCAGATTAACTCCTGTATCTGTACTGCCTACTAGCTGTGCAACTTTAGGGAAGCCACTTAACCTCTCTGGGTCTCGCCTGTGAGAGGGGAGTGGCTTCTACCTCCTAAGTCCACTGAGAGGGTGAAGGGAGAGAATTTTCTTGGCACTGAGAACCCAGAATCATGTGCCTGTTAGCATCCTGCAGGCTCAAAGCTCAGAGAATCTGGATGGGCGGTGGGGGATCCCCCTGAGACCTGGACCCAGCACTGAGAGAGGCCCCCCACCACCCCCGCATGGGGAGAACCCTGATGCTTACTGTGGTCTGGGCTACCCCTAGCCCTACCAATGCCAGCCTCCTGACCACACAGAAAGACCTGTTTACCATTTTCATTAAGCGACACCATTAAAGGATCATTTGAGGCAAGATCTAATTTCAAAAGAAATAGAAGCTGGAAAGGCGTTCACAACAAAGTTGGCTGCATTAAAAAGCTATTACGAAGGTTAAAATACAGAAAAACATCTCATCCCCCCTGAGGTCTCCCTTGGAAGCAGCCTAGGGCTGGGGTCAAGCCGAGGCATCGGGGAAAGGGTCCGGCTCTTTGGTCCCGAGAGGTGGCATATGTGGTGGGTAGGTGTGTGGACGGCAGCCACACTGTCTGAGTGCAAGTCCGGGCTCTGCCATTTCTCTTAGTGTGGCCTTGGTAGGGCCAGGTTTAGCAAATAAAAATATAGGACCCCCAGTTCAATTTGCATTTCAGATAAACAAGAGGTAGCATTTTAGGTTAAGTAGGACCCGTGCAGTATTTGAGATATACATGTACTTAAAATTATCCATGGTTTACCTGAAATTCAAATTGAACTGGTGTCCTGTATTTTCTCTGGCAACCCTAGGCCTTGAGTACTTTGCTTCACATCTCTGGACCTCAGTTTCCTCACCTGTAGAGTAGGAATAAAAGAGTGACTCCTACAGTTATGAGGATTCTATTTGATGTAATATACCTGTGACAGTGCCTGTCTGAACAAGAGCTAGCCAGCTTGCTGTAGTCATCCTGAAGCTGATCACCTCTATCTGCTCGAGCCTGGCTGGGTCTGCCCCCTGCCATGCACTCCCCACTGCTGGTCATCTGCTCCAGCATCAGATCCATTCTCTGCTGGGGGTGGGGCTGCTTGCTGGGGGCAGAGGAGAGGAGGAGGTCTGAGTCCAGCCCTCTGGTGCTTGGGCTTCCAGAAAGGTGGAGGGGTAGGACATGTTGTAAGAAAGGCATTTATGGGAGTGGGGGGAGAAGGGGAGAAGACAAAGGGCCACATGAACAGCACAGACATTTGTCCCAAGCCCTCTGTGCCTAGGTGCTCAGGGAGGGCTTCCTGGAGGAGGTAGTGCTTGTTCCAGGCTTGAGGCAGAGGTCAGAACTAGACAAAGGACAAGGAGGTTCTGCAGGTGAGCCCAGAGTCTGCTGTAGGCACTCACCAGGAACAGTGGACTGGAGTGCAGGTCAGCTGGCCGGGCACAGCAAAGGCGAGGTTGTTTGGGAGTGTCACAGAGAAGTCCTAGCTGTGGCACTGAGCCGGAGGCTCTTTCTCCTGTGGGTAGAGGGGCCGCATCGAGGTTAGAACCTCAGGGAGAGTTCTTGGGTGTGTCTGGAGGAGGGGGGTGAGCAGTGGGTGTTGTGGAGACAAGAAGATGCTTTAGGAGGTCACTTGGACCATGGCAAGGAAAAGAAGGCACAGCAAACAAGGCTAAAATGAGTGTCCCACACCTGCCCCTGCCCCCCTTCACCCCAGGGAGTGCCTAGGCTCCCCCCACTGCCTGGACACTGAGGCTACCGGAGGACAGCTTGTGTTCGAACCCAGGACCTGGGCAGGCCAAGCCAGCAGGGTGGATCAACACGGGACCAAGGGACCCACGTCCCATCTGCTCTCCTACATCTCTTCATCCACACTCAGCTCTCCTTCCAAACGTCTCTGTTTCCTTTAAAGCCCAACGGCACTGGTTGCGCCTAGTTTTTGCCCTAGTTACCAGCACACATTAATTTTATGGCAGAAATTAATTCTGTCCAATTCTGTTAGTGCCCGGTTATTCCTTGCTGACTCCCTTTGAATAAATATCCATGAAGAGGCTTTAATTAAAACGTCAACAAGGGAAGCAGCCTCCTTGCAAGGCGGCATCTTCCCGCTCAGCTGTGGCCGGGCTGCCCGGCCTGCTCGCCACGGCATCCAGGGGAGGTAGAGAGCCACAGGGAGGTGGGCACAGCGGCCATGGGGAAGCCAGGAGCGTCAGAGCAGGGACAGCCAGCTTCACACAGTGCTGTACGAACCAAGACGGGACCCTGGCCAGGCCTCCTGGATGCTACAGCAGAGGCTCAGAGGCTGCAAACTCAGCCCCCACCGAGCGCCAGACAGTGTGGTGGAGAGGAATGAGACTGGCTGGACAAAGGAAGCCCCAACTGTTTGAGGGCCAAGAAGGGAACTAGCAGCCACCCTGGGTCCATTTGGGGGTCAGGAGCAAGCAAGGAGCAGCAGATTCCTGCCGGAAGAGGAGCCCGCTACTGGTCATGTATCTTGGAGGAAACCGTGCCCAGGGTTACCTGAATCTGTGCTTTCAGGTAAAAGTCTCTGAGTTTTACATGTTGGATTATAATTTATAATTTTTTTAAGTTTTTGTTTATTTATTTTGAGAGAGAGAGCAAGAGGGTAGGGCAGAAAGATAGGGAGAGAGAGAATCCCAAGCAGGCTCCACACTGTCAGCACAGAGCCTGATGCGGGGATCAAACTCACAAACTGTGAGATCATGACCTGAGCTGAAATCAAGAGTCGGACACTTAACCCACTGAGCCACCCAGGTGCCCCTATAATTCATAATTTTTATTTTAAAAAAATTTTAATGTCTATTATTTTTGAAAGAGAGAGACAGAGCGTGAGCAGGGGAGGGGCAGAGACAGATGGAGACACAGAATCCAAAGCAGGCTCCAGGCTCCGAGCTGTCAGCACAGAACCCAATGCGGGTCTTGAGCCCATGAAGGGAGATCTGAGCCCATGAGATCATGATCTGAGCCGAAGTCCGACGCTTAACCAGTTGAGCCACCCAAGCACCCCAATTTGTAATGTTTGAAACTCTGTGTGCCAAGTCAGACCCCTCTGCAGACAAGACTGAGCCTCCAGTGGCCATTTTCCTTTCCTCCCCTTTTCCTTGATGTTGCCCCTGGGCTCTGCAGGAGATGGTGATTCGTAGCCAGTGAGGCAGGGCTGGAGAAGGGGGTAGGGTGAAGAAGAGGGAGAGGCCAGCCCCCAGAAGTGCCCCCAACCCTGCCCTCAGCTCTGGCCTGGTGCTTCCAGATCACGGGCATCTCCACCATGGCCAGGGTGACTCCTACATGCCCTCTCTGCTTGACTCCACAAACCCCTCTAAACCCAGAGAGAAGCCTCTTGCTCCCTGGCACTGGGTTGCTCTAAGAGGGTGTCCTCTCCTTCGACTGGGGGCTGGCCCTCTGCTGTGGGTCCAGGATGGGCAGGGCACTGGTGGGAATGGGAGCGAGGGCCAGTCCAGACAGGCCTCCATCCCATGTCTAAGCGCATGTCCGAGGCCAGCCCATGAAGGTTGCTGCCTCTTGGGGGCCAGCTGTCTTCTCTCACTTTGAGGCAGAGCAAAAGGGCAAAGGCCCAGCACTGAGCATTGGCCTTGACAGGGGTCTTGTCCAGGGCACTCACTTGACTTCCTACCTTTTCTAGCCTAGAAGCCTATATTTAAGAGATGTGTTGTGACAGCATGAAATGCAGAATATTCATGTGGCCTTGCTCTGTGTGACATGGAGGGGACTGTCCCCAAGATCCCCATCACAGTCCTTATGTCAGGATACCCATGCTTACTGGTGGGATGGCTCTGTCCAGAGAGACTGGACTAGTTCTCTGGCTGCTGTAGTCAGCTTCTGAATGTTCTAGTGCAATGCTGGACGGGGAAAGGCCAGGCATCACGCTGTGGCTAGAGTGAACCTCCAACTTAGCCCAGGATCTTTTTCTGTAGGTAGAGCTAGGCCTCCAATGTATCTGAATTTTATTTACTCTTTACAAACTTGAACCAAATTTTAGTTTTCAAGCTATAGCATAAACAAACACAAAAACAGCCCCTGAACAACCCTGGACTCCGAGGGGTACTGTTTGCAAAGCTCTGACCCAGGCAACCCCTCCAGTACAGCAAGCAGATCATCAGCAGGCCCCTAGGTCCCTCCTGCCCGCGGCCAGCATGACAGGGGCTACAGACCACAGCAGGGCAGACGTCACCCCCGAAGCCAGGGAACCATCTGTGACCCTGGGAAGGACAAGCAGGGCACAGGGAGGGAGGACAGTGGCTTCCCTGGCTAGTGTCCCCACTGGTCAGCTGGGGAGCGGCTCACCATGCTCCTGATGCCCACAGAGCGGGGGCGGTCCCCTCAGTGCACCCACGCCTGTGGGAGTCTGAGACAGAGTGGGAGCGGGCAGCTGCTTCCCCTGCAGGCACTGCCCCACCAGGAACCTGACTCATGGGCTTAGCCTCCAGCCAGTGCAGGCAAGGGTCCCAGAGGATGACCCAACCAAGCAAAACCTCCTCCTTCACTTTTATCACCAGGCCTCAAAGCTTCTGTGTTGTTCTCTGACGGGGCTTTTGGCATTCTGCCATTGCCGTGTAAATGGAAAAGTGGGATTTCCCAGTCAGAAGCAGCTTGGCTGGTGCCTTTGCGGTGCCCGTGGGGGCTGAGTGCCCCCACTGTTTTCTTTGGGAGCCTCTTAAATGGCTCCAGCAGGTGTCTTATCCTGTTCACCATTTCAATGATAAAAGCTAATATTCGCAGAGCCAAAGCAGCTTTGATTTCTTTAAGAATGATTAGCAAAATGATGATCCTTGTTAAATCAAAGAATGAATCAGCCACTATTCCATCAGAGGGCTTCCCTCACCTCTGATTTTCCAGCCTGATTTCAAGCAGCCTGATTTTCCAGCTTAATCATGACAAATAAACTTCTGCGTGTTCCAGTGCTATTCCTGGTGCTCTTAGGAGGGGAGGAAATAGATACAGAGACTGTTAGCATCCAGACACAGCAGCCTCATAGGAACAGAGCCATCCCCACACTGCAGAGGCCAAGATAGGAGCTCCTACCTCAGCTGAGCCAAAGGCATCCTCCTGGCCCTGGAGGGTCCAGGTGAGCCCCAGGCAATAGCGGGAAGTCCTGCCTCACTCCAGGAAAGCAAAAACAGGGACTGAGGCAGCAGACGCTGGGGGCGGTGAAAGGGGACCGGTAGCCATGTCCTAAACAGTTGTCGATCTTGGAAAACATTCCTCTTGAGGGAAGGACAACCCCCCATATTATATTTTCTCCAACGCTTTTCAGAGAAGTAGTTATGTTACCCTTCTCAATTGTATCTATTTTCGGAGCAGCTGACTCTGTTTACGTAATTGTGTAACAGAGGACGCTCAAATTCGGTGGCTTTGGTATGACACGAGAACCATTTATTTAGCTCATGATCCTGTGGATCAGTCGGGAAACTCCTCTGCCAGTCTCTTGTGGACTCATTCCTGCTCATGTGGACAGCTGCCCTTTCAGCTGAGGGCTGATTGGGCTAGAGGGAGCCCAGCTGGGACGTGTCATGGCTTTTATCCTGCAGCAGGCTGGCCCAGTCTTGTTCATAGGCAGTGGGTTACAAAAGGCACAGAGGAAGGGCAAGCCTCAGTGGACAAGCACTTAAAAAAAAATTTTTTTTTAACGTTTATTCATTTCTGAGAGACAGAGAGAGACAGAGCATAAGCGGGGAAGGGGCAGAGAGAGGGAGACACAGAATCCGAAGCGGGCTCCAGGCTCCGAGCTGTCAGCACAGAGCCCATCGCAGGGCTTGAACTCACCAACTGTGAGATCATGACCTGAGCGAAGTCAGACACTCACCGACTAAGCCACCAGGCGCCCCTAGACAAGCACTTTTTTAAGGCTTTGCTTACTTCACATTTGATAATATTCACTGGCCAAAGCAAGTCATGTGACCAAGCCCAGCATCTCGGAGGGATGGGGGGGACACACTATCACAGGGTGTGGATGCTGGGATCTAAGAGGTGAGGGGGGAAGGAGATTGTGGCCATTTTTGCAATCTACCACTGTGATCTTGCTTGATCTGGACCCCAACCTGGAAAGACATGCCAAGCACGTGTTAATTTTATAGAGCCATGCATATGCGCATCCCCATTCTATAGAGTGGGTGGCACAATGCCCAGAGAGGTAAAGGGTGTTGCCCCAGGTCACACAGCTGGCTTGCTTGAAAGCCTCTCTTCCAGGTGCCAGCCTGCTGCCCCTGACCACCTCCCTTGGCCCCCTTTGTGGTGACGCTGGGCCAGGGAGTAGATGAGGTGCCACCCAGGAGCCAAACCCTGGCTGAGCCCCCACAGACATCCACCAGCAGAGACACCACAGACTCTGGTGTCTGCCCTCCACAGGCTCTGGTCTCCAGGAGCCACCACTTCAGCCCCTGGCCTCTGCTGCTCCCACTCTGGCCCAAAACAGAGTGGCAGGCTGCTTGTTTCAACCCGGGGTCTTTGGAAAGTCTTGTGCAATTTTAAAACTTTTCATTGTGAGTAGGTGATATTGTGACAGCGGGAAAGGCCAGTCAGCAGTCTCTGGAGGCAAATTAAAATGTCTCCTCACATCTCCTCTGTCCCCAGTTCCACAGGCAACACTTCCCTTGTCCAGCTTGAGAGCCCAATTGCCGTTCGTCCTGCGCCCGTGTGTCCTGAGGCTCCATGTTTTACTGCACACAGACATCTGCTTTCCAGGGCCTCGTGTGGCTGTTTCTATCCTGCCTGCACCTGCCTGCGTGTTGGGTTTGCAGGAGCGTGAAGTTCTGAGCCAGGAAATCTGGAGGCCAATGGGCCCAGTCTGGGCACACAAGCCCTGTGTGGCCAGGAGGCAGCGTTCTGCCAGCAGCACCGCTGGTTTCCGTGCACCTGAGCCCAGGCACCTGGCCATCCATCAACACACCCATCACCACGTCCACCCTCATTCTTCCCAGTGATGTGTGGCAGTGACAGCAGCAGAGGAGGAGGACCCGAGTCTTGGGAGTGATGGCCACACCGTGGTCCTCTCCATGGATGGATGGCAAGGGGCAGAATGTCAGTTCCTGCCAGTCTGCAAGCAGGGCCAGGAGGGACAACTGTGTAAAAAATTAGTGTCTGAAGAGGAAGGTTAGCACACCTGGATTTGTCCTGTCCTTGTGCTTCTCCACGGGGTCTCAGACCATGCATGGAAACAAGTAATGGTGGGCGAGATGTGCACTGCAGACGGCTCCCACCCCCTTTTCATTCAGATGTTTGAACCTAGCCTGTGTTTCCCAAAATGGGCACATAGAATCTCGGAGTCTCCAGCAGGAATGGCCCCTGGGTCATTATCCTACCCCCTCCTTTCACAAAGGGACACTAAGGCCCAGGACACAGTTATTGCCAGAACAAGATGGATTTGGGATTGGGGGAAACACCTTAGATAGAAGATTAATGGCTCTTCCAACTGGAGAGAGGGGAAGGTCATGGGTTCAGGCCCAGCCTGGTCAGGAAAGCCAGAAACCCGGCCTGCCTGGCTGCAGCTCCCGTGGGCAGATAAGCAGAGGCGGCCACAGCCTCTGTACCATCTGCTTGGCACAGGGAAGGGCCTCCTGCCTCTCTCCATCCAGGCACAGAGCTCCAGCCCAGCTGGCTGGCTGAAGTGAAGGGAGGAGAGAGGCCTCCAGATGGTACAAGTGAGCAGGGTAGGGCTAGAAACTGTTTACATTAATGCAGTCTGACCCTAAGCAGGGTGGCAGTGACAGTGACGTCATCCCCACGGTTTGGGTAGCACTTCTTCCCTGGCTCCTCTCAGGACCCCTGGAGCATCCCACCTTCCAGGGAAAAGCCTGTGATTCACGGGTAGGCTTTCCTCCAGTTGCACCGAAGGTCTTCCACTAGACGCAGACCCCAATGACAGATGGGCAAGACACCAGGCAGGCGGCCCAGGGGAGGCAGGATGAAGGCACACATTACAGTTCCAGTGGTGGGCCAGGGGCCCAAGTTAAGCAAATGGAAGTGACCTCACTAGAACAATGCAAGGGTCACTCCTCCAAGAACCTAGGAACCAGGAACCCCTCACCTCCATCAACCAATGATTTCTGAGTTCCCCACTTTGACCCTAAGGTAGGCTAGACCAACAGTGCATGAAAACAAGACTCACAGAAACATCAGGATGCCTAAGACGGCATCTGTGAATACTAAGCTGTGTAGTTCAGGCAGGGGTTGGAAGGTTTGGAGTTGTGTGCAATCATGGAGTATCCTTGGAGGAGAGGGGAAGCTGGGCCTTTGATGCAGAAGGCACTTTCCAATATAGTTCTGGGGAGAGTAGGGGGGTGGTGGTTGGCATATTGTCTTCTTATTCAGCTCAAATAACAACTGGGACTTTAGAACTGCAATTGCGATCTAGCACACACGGCTTTAGGCCAGGGGTACCTGGTGTCTGACCACAGTAGGCTCCTAAAACGTGTGGTCTGTAAATAACAAAGAGCAAAATGCTTCATCGTTGTGCAGAAGTGCCACTAGGCACCAGCTGAGTACTGAGGTCAAGACGTCCAAGTTGGAGGACGTCTCATTCTCCCGGGTTTGCCCGTGGCCGCTAGGTTCTCGTGAATCCGGCATTGACCGTGCCCATTTTCTCGCCCCCTGCAGGCACTGGCCGTAGCTCCGCCACAGACCCGCTCTTGTCCCTGCTCCTGCTGGCTCTGCATAAGCTCCTCCGCCTGCTGGTGGGGCACTGACACACACAGCCATCCCCCCCACACCTCAGCCCGCCCACACGGCCTGCCCAGACCCGGCGTGAGGCTCGCGTCACCAGATGGACACAGAGAGACTGAGAAGCATGACCAAGTCCATGTGGAAAATAAATCATATTTTTGGGGAAGTTACACAAATGTAGAACACCTAAAATAATGCATCTAGTTTCCAAATAAGATGGAATTTGGACCATGCGGTATGCATGGGATCAGTGAGTTCTCTACTTCAATGTATTTTTCTTTTCTAAACTTTTCCTCCAAGTGTTCATTTTGCACGAACTGTTGAGCAGTTATCTTTAGGATACTATGTAAAAATGTTGGGTCAAAGCCTTTCTGACAAAGCAAAATATTTTTAGTAGATTATTGTGTTTAGGGATTTTTTTATTTACTTTTTTTCTTTAGGGGCTTTCCTTTTTTTTTATTAAAGTAAATTATTTCTTTTGAGACATTTTGATTAAAAAAAGATACATCTTATCATAATTAAAATTCACTGTCAATAATATTTATTTTTAAATAAAGATTGGAAACAAGGTCAGACACTTGTTTATAAACTGTATTGTATATTGCTGAATAACA
Source organism: Leopardus geoffroyi (assembly GCF_018350155.1). Taxonomy (NCBI): domain Eukaryota; kingdom Metazoa; phylum Chordata; class Mammalia; order Carnivora; family Felidae; genus Leopardus; species Leopardus geoffroyi. The sequence goes on along the minus strand of NC_059335.1, from coordinate 23,096,152 downwards.
GTTGAATAAAAAACAACTTTGAAATAACCTCTCTGCAGGCATGTATGAATGTTAAGCCCGGATGCCATGACCTCCTGTTCTTTGACGCCAGCTGCACCCTTGGCTGGATACAGCCCAGGCTGGAGGACAGCCCCGGGCACCTGGCCAAGGCCGCACAGAGCAGACGGGAATGCTTTCCCAGCCTCCACTAGGGACAGGGGACCTCATGAAGCCAGAAGTCAGAGGAACCTCCAGCTTGGGTTTGGAAGGAAAGAAGGTCGCTGGGAAGGGGTGTGATATAAATCAAGAACCACTTTTTCCCTCTTGGTTTAAAGTAATTGTGCAGTGCATTTGCCCACGTGGAGATGACAATGACACAGCCAGGTATACTCACTGTTACTGGATTCACTGCTAGTTTGAGGAGGAAATTTGGGGAGAAGGTGAAACAGCTCACACCCTCTCTTCATGCATGAAGAGATGGCTTTGAGCCTCTGAAATACATGTGTATGGGCAGGCGACACAGATCTTAAAGAAATAGACGTGACTCGGGGGCTGTTATTCCTTCCATGATAGGATCGCATTAAACTGCCAGGACCCGTTGGATTTGTTCATCCAGCCAGTTTTTACACAAGTGTCTTTGTCCTTGATGTTGCTCATCTTCCCGCATTCTGTGGCAGGTGGAGCCGTGTACCCAGCTCTGGCCAGTAAGTGATGAGCAGAAGGGATGTGCCTGACTTCCAGACCCAGGCATCTGACTGCTAGTGCAAGACCCTTCAAAGCCCTCTCTCCCTCTGATAGGACCATCTGCAATTTTCAAGACGAAAATACCAGCCTAGGTCCTGAGCTTCTGTAGTAGGCAGAGCTCCCTCTGCTGGCCAGCACTGGAAATGCAGCACGAAGGTGAACCAACCTGTGCTGTTTCAAGCCCCTGAGCTTTGGCTCATTAGTACAGCATCATCCAGCCTACCTCCACTGATTCGGCAAAGTACTGCCTGCTTACTTGAGGGGTGAGAGAAAGCAAAAGTGCTTTGGATGACCACTCGAGTGCAGAGACACTCCCCCACCCCCCCACCCCCCCCCCACCCCCAGTGTGGAGCACAATGCACGTGAGGAGACCACCTCAGGCCTGCTGTTTCTGGTGGATACATTAAGTTGTTCACATTTCATTTATATTGATCGGCACCAATTGAGCTGTAAATGTAATCATTTTGTCTGGTGGATAGTGATTCTGTCCAGAGGATCGTCTCTTTTATAGTTAATACTGCAGCAGGCTAATGTCATGTTAAATACAGGCCCCGTGTGCTTGCAAAGAAACAGGCATCTGCCGGATGCCAGGTTGAATGGAAACGGTGTGTCAGTGACCAGCTAACATTGTGCCAGATCACTCCGGGGACCAGCAGTTGGGAGCCATCTCCCATCCCCAGAACCAGACCCTTTGCAAGCACAGATGCCAGCAGCCAGGTTTCTGCCCGGAAGCAACTGGCCCTGGTGTGAGGCATATGGGAAAGAGGAACAGAGGTGCTTTGGGGAACTGGGCCACCCTGACCCTGCACAGAGAGGCAACAGCTCACGCTCAGAGAAACAAGCCCTTATGTCTCCTCCTCAGAACCAACGATTTCCAGGAAGGAAGTCACAGGTGAGGCTGGGCTTAACACCCCCAACAGAGGCGTGGAAGTCACACCAAAGCCAAGGAGGAACTGGGGTCCATGAGGGGCAAAAGCAAATCACTCTGACAGTGGACTCCCCTGGACTATATCCCTGCTGGCTCGGTGCCCTGAACTCAAAGCAAGGAGAAGTGGAGTGTGCACCTGTGTACCCACAAAGCAGATAGATGGGGACACTTGCACATGCCCTCTGAGGTCCCTCATGTCATGTCCCAACACGGGGACAAAGAATGGGCAGGCTGCACTGAGTTTTAGGGGATATCTACAAGCCAGGAGGAACAGCTCCCACAAAAAACAGACACTGAGACAGTGGACTCACCACACAAACCACCTTTTCCTCAGGATTTCGGTCCCAGTCCATGGCAGACAGGGGCTCGGGTATGAAGACAAAGACGAATATTTTAATTTGAGAAGAAGAGACTGTGGGGGATTCAGGAACTCTGGCCCCAGGCTGTGAAGACCAGCCCCTTGGCTAGAAGGGATTGCAGAAGTGTGGATCATCAGTGCAAATAACACCAAAATAAGGGTGAGGAGGCAAGAAGGGAGAGGAAGGAAGTGACAGCAAGGCAAAGCTCCAGCCCAGGGGGAGACTGAGTGAGGGGGTGGAGGGGCCGTGAGGGGGCAAGGGGAACAGGCCCGTTGGAGAGACTGGGCCACCCACCCCCCAGACCCAGGGGAGTGGCCTGCACTCTGCAGTGGTGATAAGGGCTGCCCTTCGCTGGTAGCACCTCGTGGTGCTGTCCCACATTTCTCCTCCAGGCAGCAGGCTGCTCTTCCAGGTGAGGCCTTGGGGGAAGGACAGGAATCCTCAGAGAACTGACAGAAGGCGATGTGACCAGAGGCCATGGCATTCTGAGTTCAGTTCCCGGTCAACCCCACATTCCTAGCTACGCCTCTCACCAAGAAAAAAAAAGAGCTCTGACTGATCAAGACGGGGCCGTGGTTGGAATATAACAAAGTAAGCCATGTGTGAGCTGAGCTCATAGCTAAGGGGCTTATGACGCGGGCAGGCAGGGGTATAACCCCCGCACATCTCTGCACTGCTTCCCCCATGCAAGCTCACCCCCCAGTTGGATGACACCAAGCATCCATGTTGCCAGTGGCTGGGAGGGTGCACCCCCTGCTGATACTGGATAACAAGTGGCAAGAGGCCTGGTGCATCTCTCCCCTGTGCGCACAAGTCTGTTTAGCAGGCAACTGCTTCAGAAGGGCTTTGCTTTCTTTCTAGTGAGTGGTGAAGCAAGGGGAGTGGTCCAGCACTTGGGGGAACTCCAGCCACCCTGGGCGCTCATTGGTGCTGCCCCTTAGAGATCTCTGCCTTCATCAGTCAAGAAGAACCCTTACCAGGAGCCCTCAAGCACATGGAAAACCCATGACTTATGAAGGACCCACCCCTTTTTGTGTCTGCAGACACAACACGAGGCAAAGTCTGAAAACAACACCATCAGTGACCCCTTTTAAATGACAGGGAGCCATGGATCTTTAAATATATATATCAAGTCAGAAAACATGACTTCACTCCAAGTCTAAATTGTTACCAACTAACAGACACGCAACAAAAATCAGATTTGTTCCCTGAACTTGATTTTTTAGAAGGCAAGTGATAAGTAATACTGTTGTCAATAAGTGATAGTCTTAGAATATATGGATGATATCTTTTAGATTTTGAGGTTGAGTATTTCTTAAATAAGCCCCATAAAGGGGTAACTATAAGAGATCAGATGGATGATTTTGACCAAGGATAATGAAAAGTACTTGTTTATCAAAAGCCACCATAGGGGCACCTGGGTGGCTCAGTCAGTTAAGTGTCTGACTTCAGCTCAGGTCATGATCTCAGAGGTCTGTGAGTTCAAGCCTCATGTCAGGCTCTGTGCTGACAGCTCAGATCCTGGAGTCTGCTTTAGATTCTGTGCCCCCCTCTCTCTGCCTGTTCACACCTCTGTCTCTCTCTCTCTCTCTCTCTTCCTCTCAAAAGTAAATAAACATTAAAAAAAATGTTTAAGCCACCGTAAATAAAGTTAAAAGTGGGGCACATGGGTGGCTCAATCAGTTGAGCATCCAACTCTTGATTTTGGCTCAGGTCATGATCCCAGGGTCATGGGATCAGGCCTAGTGTCGGGCTCCACACTGAGCATGGAGTCTGCTTAAGATTCTCCTTCTCTTTCTCTCTCTCTCTCTCCCTCTGCCCCTCTCCCCTGCTTGCACTCTCTCTCTCTCTCTCTAAAAAACAAAAAAAGTGAAAAGAGACTTAACAAAATGCAACCAAAAAAAGATTAATATCAAGTATGTATGAAGAACTCCCAGAATCAGTAAGAAAAGCACAAATGATACAATGGGAAAATGGACAGAAGACATGAACCACAAAAAAAATATGGCCAGTAAGTATATAAAAGGTGCTCAGCCTCAATAGTGGTAACGGAAATGCAAATCAAGTCCACAATAAATATGTCCACTCAATTAACAACAATTTGAAAGTCTGACAATACCAAGTGTTAGGATGTGGGTCACATGACTTCCCATGCACTGACTGTGGGAGCGTCTTCATTGGAAACACTTTGTCACTGACTCCCAAGATTGAACATGCATATACCCTGTGGCCCAGCAACTCCACTCCTACGTGGCAAAAGCCTTGCTTATGTGCCCCAGGGAACATGTAAACAAAAGTTAATGGCACCCCCATTCACATAACCTGGAAGTAAGTTCATATAGACAGGAGAATGGATGAATATACTGTAGAATATTCTCGGGATGGAATACTACACAAGTCAAAACAAATGAACTACATCTTAGCATCTATTAGCATCTATTAGTCCCAAGAGATTACATACAGTATAATATTCTTTATAAAGCTAAAATCCAACTAAAACCAATAGAGAATGGATGGATGGACAGACTCTTTTAAAAAGCCTATAGATGAGATAAAACTATCTAAAAAGGAAAGCAAGAGAGTGATGAATATGGATACAGAACCATGGTGACTTTGGTCAGAGGCAGAGAGAGATGGAGTAAAGGAGGAGCTGGCAGGTAGCTGGCAGCTGGCAGCTGGTAGGGATTATCAAGAGCTTAGTTTTCAAACGGAGTGGTGAGTTCAGGTACTTACTGCACTATTTTTTTTTTATAAATTTTTTTCAACGTTTATTTATTTTTGGGACAGAGAGAGACAGAGCATGAACAGGGGAGGGGCAGAGAGAGAGGGAGACACAGAATCGGAAACAGGCTCCAGGCTCTGAGCCATCAGCCCAGGGCCCGACGCGGGGCTCGAACTCGCGGACCGCGAGATCGTGACCTGGCTGAAGTCGGACGCTTAACCGACTGCGCCACCCAGGCGCCCCCTTACTGCACTATTTTGAATGAATGAATGAATGATGCTATACTCGAATCAGTGATGAGTGCTTACCATAAACAAGGACAACGATTAATCAATTCAGTGCAGGTGAGGTTCAAACCAAAAGAAGAAAAGACTGAGTCCCATCAGGGATTTATATCAAAGTCAGAAAAGGAAAATTCAACTTTCCCTTTCTCCAGTCTTCAAGACAAATTCACGTCTAACTCAATCTCCCACCCAGAGGTTGCATACTGAAGGTTCATGAGCTAATCTGGCTCACAGACATATTTTGTTTGGCCTGCACAAAGATTTTTATTATTACTTTACAATATCAGGGACTCTCATGTAAAAATCCGAATTTCTGGCTTCTCTTGAAAAAAAAAAAATCATAATATGGGGCTCACGTCCCTGTGTGGTGACAATTGATGGTTGTCAAGCAGCTGTCGCCTAAGAAAGAGCACAGGCTCCTCACTTCCCAACAATCCCTACCACTCTCTGTCGCCTCACCCAGCCTGCCTCATGCAGGTGCCCGGTCTGTGAGCATGGTGGACAAATGAGGTGCCCTCAGGAGGCCCTGTTCCTGTCTCCATCCTTCCTCTGCCCTCAGCAGCCTCTGACAGATGTGCTCACTCTCCTAGCCTTGCAGGGCCAGAAGGGACTGCAGCCATTCAGAATGATCCCCAAAGGGGGCTGAAGCAAAAGAAGTTTTAGGGTTAACCAGAATTCCATTCCCAAAGCAGGTTGATGTTTTTGTGTAACATGTATCCAGTTTTCGATTTAAGAACACAGTGAAGTTAAATTGGATTGCAGATAACCTGAGTTTTCTTTTCCTTGCAAATGTTGATTTTTTCTGTGCTTTTTTTGTAGTAAATTATTATATACAAAATTTTCCATTTTGCTTTGGAGGTCTGCAGTATGTCTATAGCACAATCTACTAACGTACCCTTATCTACATAACTGACGATTGCCCTGTTTGCAGCTGAACATATTCCTGCTCCCTAAATACCTAAAAGCTTGTTATTGTTCGAGCTCCTCTCCAATGACCCAGCTCTAAGCCCCTCAATGCTAAAAATTTGATCCCACCAACCACCACCTCCCACAGCTTCTCCAAACAGTGTCCTAATGAACCGGTGCTTTTAACTAAAGCAGACCACAGTCACTTTTCAGAACGTTAATTCCCATAAAATGGAATGTCAGTTTTACAGGGAGGGCTCTCCTTTATCAGCAAAAACTGATTCCATTTGACTGATTAATTGTCCTTAGAACTGTCAAAGGCTTCCAGACTAGCGGTGACAGCTGAGGAGGAGGTAGCCATGCAGTGTTGTGATGTGGTGCACTCCTGGGCTGGGGAAACCATATTACAAATGCACAAATAATTAATTCAAATCAATACAGCAAGGGGTTCAGGCTGAGAGACATTCAATTATGTTGTTCAAAGAGAAGATGCTGATCTTCAACTAGTCCACTCCACGCTGCAAATAATAGAGTATTTTTAATTTGTGCAGCAAGGATGTTAATCTTTCCTGGTGTAATCCAGTCTTTGGGGAACGCCATAAATATGTGGCACTGAGTGTGTGAGGCTCCCTGAGGAGGGCACTCAATCAACCCAGCCCTGGCTTCCCTGCCTGTCTCTTTATGTCAATCTCTCAACACTCAATTAAAAAATATATGATAGGCTAATAGATGATGGATGGACGGATGGATGGATGGATGGATGGATGGATGGATAGATGGATGGATATGGAGGCAAAGACAGAAATAGAAATTTCCAAAGATTGTCAGACATACACACCCCCAACCATAAACAGTTTATGACCTCTAGGCTTTACCTGAGCCAGTAGCACCAATAAATCCCAGAGGAATTATTCATTTTCCAAAAGGAATTACTTTAGAATTCCTTCAAAAGCAAGCTCCTACAGCATGTTTAAAATGAGATTTGAATCCTAATTTTATTACACAGAAAACAGAAGTGCACGCGCGCACACACACACACACACACACACACAGATTTGGAAGGTTACACACCATGGTGTTAAAAGTTTATGTCTCCCTGGCAGGTGGGACTGTGTGTACTTTAATGACTGACTATAAGGTTCAACTTTTCTGTGATGGACATTGCTTCTGTAATAAAATAAAAGCAATAAAATATTTTTAATTAAAGACAATTCTCACACACAATAAGGAAGATTCAGTGTATAAAAAATGTAACTTCCCAATGGTTTTCAGAAGAACATTTACTCTATGAAGAGGCTCCCCAGGAACATGGTGCTTTGCACATCTGGCTCCCTCGCGGCCAAGCGTGTAACAGGTCATGTGGGTGAGAGTTTGAGGTTCGTCTGAGGTGGGTGATCTATCACACTCCACCACCCCACAAGAGAAATCTGCTTGGTCCAAGCACAGGAGACGTGGCAATCAGGGCTCAGAGGAAGGGGAAGCTAGGGATATGGGGTGTCCTGGGGGCCAGGGACCCATGAGGTCTGCAGAGCCTGGACATCATCTACTATTATTCATTCAAACACACATTGGTTGTTTATTCCATCCACAGCTCTGCATAGGAGAAAGAGCTGAGTAAGGGAGGGTTCCCCCACTTCATTACAGGAGCTGGTGGTCCAGCAGGAGGGGGAAACCCATCCATGATTAACTGGAATTCCAGTTGGACCAAGATAAGCACAGTAATGGAGTATAAAGAGACCCAGGGGGAGAAATAATTAATTGTGACAGGGTGTGGGGGAGGGAAGCAGGGGCTCATCAAACATTCATGGAATTGAATTGAAGCGGCATTTAAGCTGGGCTTTAAGAGCCCTCCCTCCCTCGCCCTGATGCTCAGAGACTCCTATTAGACACAGACACAGCAGGATTTCCCCTATGACCGAAGCTGCTGTCATTTGAGCAAAACTCAGTGCTTCTTCGCAGCGGCTGTCACCAGAAGTGGAGGCCTCACTGCACCTCTTTCTGAGATGTGTTGAGATGTGGAAACAAGAACTAGTGGGTCTCGCGTCGGCTGAGCCAAAGGCAGCCCACGAGGGAGTCCCAGAGCCCACTCACAACATGGATAGATCTCTGGACAGGGCCGTGACGCTCAGCACATGCCAAGAGTTGAGTCAAATGCAGGCAGTGGTGTGTTCTGAGCCATTCCAGGCTGGCACAGCCGGGGAGACAGTGCTGTGCTGCATGCATCAGAGGGCACCTGTCATGACAGAGACAGATGTGGGAGGAAGCCAGGCAGACCACAAATCAAAAATAACAAGGAAAACCCCAGTCAAATAAAACTAAAGAAATGCCAGCTCTTCCACTCCTACCTTCACCTGAGCCTGGACTTCCATGAGCACAGACTACCCGGGACAGCAGAAAATGGGCCCAGTGGAGATTTTGCAAATGAATAGGCAGGCCCAGGTCAAAAAGATGTGTTTGTTGACCATGTAGAAAACTGAAATCAGTCAAATAAATGAGATATTTGCCATCTCCCCCTAAATTTTATGAGGCAGGGACTAAGAAAATGATCTATCAAGCAGGAAATATTTCAGCAATTGGTTTTTATTTATTAAAGAGATGTATGGCATTTGGCATGCTACCATGTACATTTTATGTAAAATAGAAGTCGTAGAAACAAGTCCATAAAACCAGAGAAAAAGATCAGAGATTTTGTCCTTGCCTATAAAGTTCCCAACTTCCTAGTTCATGCCATTGGTCAAGGTTGAAAGGGAAACTTCCACCAGATCATTGACAAATGCCTTTTTGAGGTAATTATTCCATCATTCCAATTTTGGAGCATCTAGTATGTCCCCACACCTTAAACATGACCTGTCAGTGTGTTGTGACTGGAGCAGATGCTTTTTATGCCATGCAGGACCTTCCCTCACCCTTCTCTGACTTTAGCCAGCGGTGATGGATGCTTCCAGATGCTGGCCGAGGATCCCTCTCAGAGGCTTCTACTTTCCCACCCAGGGCTTCCACTAAGCCACTGTTCAGTCTGGAGCAGGCACAGTAGAAGCACAGTGGGGTTGGGTGGTGCCCAAAGGATCCCATGGGTGAATACCCTCCTCTCCATTCTCTGGTGGATGGTTCTCAAAGGCATTCTGCCTGCTTCTTAATAGTGTACAGCCTAGCCCCCATTGACCATGGAAGTGACCTTTATTCCATCCTTTATTGTCTTTTCCTTCTTCCAGGCTCATTTTCTGATCCCTCCATTTCTCTTTCTGGACTCACTCCCAAATAAATTGCCTCCACTCAAGTCCTTGTCCCAGGCTTTGATTATGACTCAGAGATTTGCAGTGTGGGGCTGTCCAGCAACCATTCTTCCTTTATAAGGGCATAAACTGGGTGTTTCCTTGGGGAATTACCATGCTCTGGGTGTGTGCAGATCAGTGGGAGGTGGATCCATGAGAGACCCATGAGAGAGCCAAAGCAGCCAAATCTGCCCCCTTTCCCACCCCCATGGCAGCCTGAGGGCCACTGAGCCCCCTGGAGGGAGAGACATAGGGTGAGAACAGCTTGAGGCCATTCCCTGGTGACAGTTGCTTATGTTTACTGAACTGTCTTTGCTGCATAGCCTTGACTGTGTCTTCTGCTACCCACCCACCCAGTTCCTTTGTTGCCACCAGCCTCCAATGAGCTCCTGACAGCCTTCAACAACCAAGAGATTCTCTCCAATGGAAGATAGCCAGAGTCAGGGTTCCATTGCTGCCACCATAAATCCCAGCTGACATGGTTAGCCAACTCAAGCCAGGCGAGGCTGACCAGGGGAATTTATCAGGATGTAGCCTCATGGAACCCAAGGGTGGAATTTGAGCTTGTGCTTCAGAATGAGGCTGAAACAAGACTATAAAAGCCATCGCTATCCATTGCCTAACACATCCCCTTGCTCAGGGCCCTGCATCTGGTAAAAGATGACCCACTCTCAAGTATATAGTTATACACATGGCTGCCCAGGGTGACCATGTGTATCTCTCTGTCTCAATGTCTCTCTGTCTCTCTCTCTGTCTCTCTGTCTCTCTCTCTCTGTCTCTCTCTCTCTCTCTCTCTCACACACACACACACACACACACACACACACACACACACACAAACTAGTCCTAATCCAAATTCCCAGGGAAAGGCTGTGACTGACCCAGCTTGGGTCAGATGATTAGCCCTAATCCAATCAAATGTGACAAGGAGCTGGGGTTATGTTATCCAATATAGCTTCCAGCACCACCTCCTCCTGCTGGTGAGGGAAGAGGGTGCCACTGTGATCTGGGAAGATACTATAATGGATGTCCATGATATCAGTGCTGCTCACACTTCTCTGTGCATACAAATCCCTGGAGGATCTTGTTAAAGTGCATATCCGGGGTAAAGCCCGATAGTCTGTATTTCTAACAAGGCGGTGTTGACATTGCTGTGCACACTCCATACTTTGAGGAGCAGACACTACAGTATCAACAAAGGAGGACCCTCTTCAGTCTCACTAAGTAGGTGCCCATCCCTCCCCACAACCAACAAGAGAAACCACTTTGCTACACAGCAAAGATTACAAGGAAGCCTTCTTGCTGGTTGGGATATGATAAGGAGTGAGTTGTCAATGACATTTTGATGGGCTTTTTTTTTACACAGGGACATTTAGCACAGCCTACAAACCAAGCCATTAAACTTTCAGCCAAGTAATTACTTTCACCAAGTAATGATCAAATCAGATCAAATCAGACCCCAGCCCTGAGCCTCACCCTCCCATCATCTGTCAGTGATTGTGATGGGGACATCACTGATTAATTAAAAACAGTGATTGTACATTTCATCACAGCAATTTTGACACAAAGGCATCAACTGACTAAGTCAAAGTGGTCTGCTTCTTCTGCCCCCTTTACTCAGTCCCTGGAGTGTTCCTGGGTGCCCTTCCTCTTGTAAATTTCATTTCCCTACAGCTCCAGTGTCTTCTTCCCTCACTTGGAAGGGCTCCCAGCCCACAGAGTACCACACTTGTGCCTTATGCTCCCACTCCCAACCTCTAGTCTCCATCTGTGTCTGTTCTATCCTTCCGTGTCCATGGACTTAGCAGCCACCAGTAGCAGACACTTCTATTTCAACTGCTTTTCATGGTTGTGGCCATGTTGTCCTTCATAGCCCCAACTTCTTACTAGCCAGTCAGGAGATCACCACGATCTCAGGCTGAAACACCCATGAGGTGTGGGGCCATGTCCACCTGGGGCAGCAACTAAACCTCAGTGGAGACCCTACCAACTGGATGCTGTGAGGCTCCAAAATGACCAGGGAGAGTCACGTGGCACTGTGATTCAGGGATGGCACCGCATGGGGCAGCACAGCCTTAACACCTGTTACTCAGTATCTCATATCACCGTGATCCCCTGCCTTTCTGTCCAAACCCTGCACACCTCTCTTCCGGAAAGGGCCACTCAGGGCAGTTGCCCAATACAGCCAAACCCAGAATTGGGACCCACAATGATCTTGCAGACCTGATGGAGTTCACCCTTACTTGTGTGCCTGACCCTGGAACCAGGAGTTCTCTTGTCAATTCCCACACTTGAGAAAAGCCCACAGTCCCCATTTGGAAAGCAATTTCTGGGAAGGAAACTGTGTACACCTCCAAAGAAACCTCCTCCCCAGTTCAGCAGTGTGGTCACAACTGTAACAAGTAATAGGAAAAATAGCTCATGTGATGAAAATGCAAGCATGGCTGGATCAAGTGTGCAAATATCATTACCAGGTATCAACTCCCTCCATCTCCCAAATCTGCTTTCCTTCTGGCTGATGTGGGTCCTGGACAGGCCCCTCTCTCCGTGGTGACTCCCATGGCTCTTGGTTTACATCTTCTAGTTCAGCAACCAGTGGAAGGAGACTACCTCTCTCCATAAAGCTCCTGGGGTTGCCTATCAGTGGTCTCTCTTAGGTTATGTGCCAACCTGAGACCCAGTCACAGTGGCCAGGTGTGGCACTCTCATTGGCTGGGTATGAGTCATAACCTCTCCCTAGAGCTAAAAACTGAGGGTGGGACAACTGTGCTCTCCAAGGGGAAGTTGAGGGTTGCTAAGAGAAGAAGCAAATTTCAATTTGTCTAAAACAACTAAATCTCTGTGGACCATGTGTAAGGTCTTATAATTTCAATTATTATATATAATATCACACCAACCACTTATTCAATATGCCCAAGGAATAGAATGTTCTGGATAAGCCTATATTTCAGATTAACATGATGAGATCACTCAAAGATCATACCCAGATCACCAAATGTCATGGATTGCCCCAGATGCAGATCCTGAGATGAAGATTTGAGCAAAAGTAGTTTGTTTGGGAGGTCATGAGATATCTATAGGGGAAGGGGAAAGTGAGATAGTTCATAAAGTGTATGTTATCAGGCTCATTATCACCATAGGTAATTGAAAACCATCCCATCAGGGAACTCTGGGAGATGGCAAGTCACACCTCAGCCATCCCAACCAGGGGTGAGGAAGCTGGGATATTTATACACCAACTCTGCCTGATGGTTCCCAGGAGCTTTTGGCTTGCTGTAACCAGTGACAAAGGAGCCCTGAGGCAGAGAGATGCAGGTACTGGCTGATGGAAGTGGAGCTGGCATACACTAAGGTAAGAAGGGTGACCAGATATAGGTAGAGAGCCAACAACATCCACAATTTCCAAAGACTGACTAGGACTGAACCACATGGTCTTGGAGGTCCCAGGGTCATTAGAGAACCTTGTGTTTCCTCTAGGTCTACAATAGGAATATCATTTACTACTGTATCAAGTCCTTTACAAGAATATGGTTAGTAGAGATTTTTGTAGGTAGAATATTAAATAAAATCACTTTAAGAGATTTAAAAGTTAGAAATGTCTTCTTGAAGAATGATACTTTTTCCTTTTTGATATTATTCTTACTCAGAATTTCAAAACATTTTATAATATAACATGGTCTCTAAGCCACCCTGAGAAAAGAAAACTGAGTTTCAAGGTTTTTTTTCTTAAAGTCAATTTCTTTTTTTTTTAAAAGATCCAAACTGGTTGCATAACCTCCTGGAGACAAAGTAACTGACAGACTGATTTTTGCACTTTTAACCCAATTGTTCTGTTGATGAGGTGCCACTATGGCACATACAGCATTTAGTATCTCACAAATTACCTTTTCCAGTCTCCAGAGCTGGTCCCTAGAAGGAACAGTTTGTTCCCAGAAAGCCCAAGCCAAAGGTTTGATCATTATACTTAAGAATCATCCCAACTGCAGGCCATTAACCTGACACATGCAGGGCACTTTACCCCTTTAAGAGGGAATTTAATACCCATAATTCCACATGACTCTGGAGACCAGGTGGACATTGACTATAAGATCCACTCTGCAGATGGGCTGAACTTCATCTAGGTGAGATCAAGTACCAAGGTTGCTGGAAAAGGTAGAAACCAACCTCAACTCCAGACTCTAGCATGAAGGTCTTTCCACCATACCACTGGGTCCCAGATGGTTGGTTCCTTGTGCATTAGTAAAATTATTAGATTGAGCCATCTGAAATGGCCATTTTTATTGGTTAAAATGATCAAATTACAGAAAATGTGCCATGTTTATAGGTCAAAGAGATCAAAACTGAATATTCTTAATTTCATGTGGTTCAACCTAATACAAATAATTTGGGAACCTAATTCTAGTGAGCAAGAATATCAGGAAAACCATTATTATTACCATCTCAAATAGGAAAGACTCTTTTAATCAAAAAGGTGGAAAGGTCACCATCTCACCATGTGAGACATTGTGCTTTGTGAAGCATTTACTGTGCTGTCTGTATTATGATCACTGCACCTGCTTTGGGAGCCAGGAAGCCAGGTCACTCTGGAGTTTCCAAGGGCTGACGGTCCCCATATTGCAAAGAAATGTCAGGGAAGCCCATCCTGGGACCACTGCCATGGAAATCCTGTGCTCCAAGGATAGAGCTCTGCTTCGGTGGCCTGCTTCCATTGCACTCCACACTGCACACTGACCCAGGAGAGGGAAGAGTAGAAGGTAAGAGGTGACTGTCATCTCATCAGGCCCCCAGGAAACAACATGGCAAAGCATCAGAGGGGCTGCACAAGTTGCAAGGACGTGATCTGCCTGCGGAGCCACCCCCACTGCATGGCAGAGATGAGCAAAGTGGATACCACAAGGGAGAGACTCCTCTGATGCATCTCAAGGCAGAAAGCTACAGGCTGAACAGACATTATGACTCATAAAATCCACAACTGTTTTGAGACCAATTCCTTTTTATGTAAAAAAGAAGAAAAAGAAGAGAAGAAATATGTCTGTTTATTCTTTCTCTGCAACAAGCTCAATATTTAAATGAAGCATTTTTATGAACAAGCCCCACAGATCATCATCTTTGCTGCATTAGTTCTAATTGCATTATTGCTTAATTGCAGAGCAATAGAGTGTGTAATTTGGGAGCTGTAATGCCTGGGGGGAAGGGGGGCAGGGATGATTTAAACTTTTGTGCAAAGCCCGGAGTTCAGAAAACTGGACTGAGAATAGCAGCCAGGGTCCAACTTCCCTCTCTAGCTACCTTCTTGGATATCTCAACTCTTCACATCAGGGAGACAGCAGAGAAAAAAGACCCTTGGATGGTACCTCATGCTACCCTTGCAGCTGAAGCTCATGAAGCATGAAGTTCAGGAAGAGTACATCATCCAGCAGTTGCTGTATGCCTGCCATCAGGCTGCATGAGCACCGGGGATGCACAGATGAACATGGCTTAGCTTCTGACCACAGGAGAGCCAGTCTGGTGAAGGGAAGCAGACATGTCAACAGAGCCACTCATTGGTGGAGACAAAAGGGGGAGTTTTCTTCATAGAAGAAAGCCTAGACCCAAGTGTCTAAAAGACAAAGTTAGGCCAATAAGGACCTGTGAAACTAGTTAGATGCTCACCAGCACTTGCTTCTCTTGGGTGCTATTGATTTGTTGAAAAAGTGCTGCTGAAGAAGCTAGTAAGGGAGTAGGGGGGAAGCAGGACAGAGAAGGGAAAAGGCAATCAGGAGTGTGATTCTCAGTGAAGTTCCAGATTCAACCTGATCCCTTGGGAAGCTCTGAAACATAAAATACACCTCAGAGTCTGACCTGCCTCAAAGCAAAGATTCTGAGCATTTCTTCCCTAACGGCAGACAGTCATGTTTATGGGCTGCTCAGAGGAGGCTCTGGTGCTCAAGAACATCCCACAGAAGGCTGCAAGTATGGTCTATTAGTCGAAAGCCCACAGATGCTTGGGGAGAGGTGCATGTGATGAATGAAAGCGACCCAAGAGGATCAGGGTGGGCCAACATCCAGTCAGTAACACAAAGTGACTCAACCTTGGCAATGAGATGTGAGTGTAAGATTTGCCAAACCAGGCCTGGCCATAAAACCCCAAGTACAATTGGCCACTTACCTGCTCCCTGTCCAGTTAATGCAAGTCTTCCAACTTTGTCCTTTTTTTTTTTTTTTTCAAAATTATGTTAGCTAACCTAGGACCGTTGCACTTATATATAAATTTTTTAATGTTTATTTATTTTGAGAGAAAGAGGGAGCATGCACATGAGTTGGGGAGGAGCAGAGAGAGAAGGAGAGAGAGATTCCCAATGTGCTATCACTGCAGAGTCCCATGTGGAGCTCGATCCCATGAATCATGAGATCATGACCTGAGCTGAAATCAGAGTCAGATTCTTAACTAACTGAGCCACCCAGGTGTCCCTACATATAAATTTTTTAATTAGCATGTCAGTCTCTACAAAAAACTTCTGGGATTTTGACCGGGATTATGTTAAATTTATAAATAAAGTTGAAGAGAATTGACATCTTAACAATATTGTCTTGTGATCCATGAAAATGGTATATGTCTCCTCATTTATGTGAGTCTCTAATTTCTCTCAGCAGTGACTTATCGATTCCAATCTACAGGACTTGCACATATTTTGCCAAATTTATCTGTATATATTTCAAACTCTTAATGCTATCATAAATTGCATTATTTTAAATTTAAATTTCTCATTATTGCTAGTATGAAGTAATGTAATGTGCTTATTCATAGTGATCTTTTTATTGCAACCTTACTAAACTCACTTATAATTTCTGTAGCTGTTTTTTGTAAATTCCTTATAATTTTCTACATAGGTAGATGCTATCAGCAAGTTAATATGGTTTAGCTTCTGGGGTGCCTGGGTGGCTCAGTAGGTTGGGGAACTGACTTCAGCTTGGGTCATGATCTCACGGTCCGTGGGTTAGAGCCCCTCATTGGGCTCTGTGCTGACAGCTCAGAGCCTGGAGCCTGCTTCAGATTCTGTGTCTCCCTCTCTCTCTGCACTTCCCCCACTCATGCTCTGCCTCTCTCTCCTTCAAAAATAAATAAACATAAAAAAAAACACTTTAAAACAACATGGTTTAGCTTCTTCCTTTACTAATTGTATGCTGTTTTGCTTTGTTTTTCTTTTCATGCCTTATTGCACTAACTACCATCTCCAGCATACAAGTGAATGGAAGAGCTAAGAATGGACATACCTGTCTTGTTATTGATCTTATGGAAAAGTACTTTGTCTTGCACCATTAGCAGATTTTCCACAGAAACCCTTTATCAGGTTGACAAAATTGTGTTCTATTCCTGTTCACCATGTATTTTTACCAAGTTTATGATTTTTTAACAATTTTTACCATGCTTGAATGTTGGATTTTGTCAAATCAGTTTCTATGTCCATTGAGATGATCATATGATATTACATTTTAGTCTGTTAAAAATGAACTACACTGATTTATTTTCAAATGTTAAACTACTCTTGCATTCCTAGGATAAACTCTACTTGGTTGTGATTTATTCTTTATGTTTGGTTGAAACCAATCTGCTAAAATTTTGTTAAGAATATTCACATCTATGTTCATGAGAAATCTTAATTTTCAGTCCTCTTTTCTTGTAATGTCTTTTTCTGGTTTTGAAATTGAAGATAATGCTGGCCTCATAGAATAAATTAGGAAGTGTTCCCTCATCTTCAATTTTCTAGAAGGGTTTGGATTGAATTGGTATTATTTCTTCTCTAAATGAGTGGTGAAATTCTACACTAAAGCCATCAGGGGAGTTTACTTTAAGGAAAGTTTTTTGCTGGTTTGTTTTTTGTTGTTGTTTTTGTTTTAGTATGCTCCCCACCGAATGTGGGGCTTGAACTCATGACCCCAAGATCAGAGTCACATGCTCTATTGATGAACCAACCTGGTGCCCCTTTGTGAAGGTATTTATTTTTATTTTTGAGAAAGAGAGAGAGAGAGAGACAGAACACGAGCAGGGGAGAGGCAATGAGAGAAAGAGACACAGAATCCAAAGCAGGCTCCAGGTTCAGAGCTGTCAGCACAGAGCCCAACACGGGCCTTGAACCCATGAACCGGGAGATCAAGATTTGAGCTGAAGTCAGACACTTAACAGACTGAGCCACCCAGGTGCCCCAGGAAGGTATTAATTTCTTTAATAGATATTGGGCTATTTGGATTATCTACTTTTTTCTTGAGTAAGCTTTAGTAATTTGCGTCTTTCAAGAAATTTGTTCATTTCATGTAAATTGTGGAGTACAGAGTATATTTCCTGGGGCACTGGGTATTACAAAATTTTTCCACTTTTGCTATTGAGAACAAGATTTATCCCAGCCATGTGTGAGTTCCAGGGATTTTTCTACCTACGTCTTTCCTGTGGTCCCTTTCAATTGCCCCAAGTGGTTTCCTTACAGGCATGCACTGATTGGTACTCAGCTGAAGACTTGAGTGGAACCTGAAGAACTCCAAAGTCCTCTCTCCTCTCCTCTCCTCTCCTCTCCTCTCCTCCCCTCTCCTCCCCTCTCCTTTCCTCCCTTCTCCTCTCCTCTCCTCTCTTCTCCTCTCCTCTCTTCTCCTCTCCTCTCTTCTCCTCTCTTCTCCTCTCCTCTCCATTTCCCTCTCCCTCCCTCCCTTCCTATCCCTTTCTCTTCACCCCCTGTCTTGGTATCTGCCTGCAAATTTTAGCTACTTTGGCCTCCCTGGATCCTCCACGCAGAGTCCTTATCTTAAGGAAACCACTGGGTTCTGTATGGACTTCCCTCTCCCTGGAAACTCACTCAACTCATGGGAGAGTTTAGGACCAGAGGTAAATATTTAGGCACAGTACATAGAGCTAGTAACTAAAACCATAAGTGCAACTGGAGGAAACTTGTAATGGAGTAAGGACAGTATCCTAAATATAAAACCCATGGGGTGGGGTACGTACAAAAGAGACCATGATAGAGGAGTAGAAGAAAGACATAAATGGAAGAAAGCTCATCAGAGAATTAAGTTGTAAAACCCAGGGCTTGTAGAGTTTCGAGACACTGCAGGACTCTAAGTGTCCTTGTCCCAGAGGCCCTGGGCATCAATGTCAGAAGGGCATATGCAGGCACAATGCCACCCCTGCTATGAGTACATCCTGTGCAGTGGCTTTGCATGTGCTTGTTTCACTGATTTTGCCAATATGGAAAACTGGTCCCCTTTACCAGAGAAAATTGAATTGGGAGTAAGTGAATGAGATGGGCGGAAGTGGTACAGGCCATACTTTCAAGAAGCTTGGCTGAGAAGGGAAGGAGATTAGTAGCTAGGAAAGGCAAGACCAAGGTGTTGAGGGTGGAGGGGACACTTTCTGCTCAGTGTCCAAGTCTTCAATCTGCTCATAGTCTAAGGAAAAAAAGGCAGTTGACAGGTAAAGGCTGAGATGTGGAAGGAGAATAATTGATGGAGCAAGATCCTAGGAGATGATCAGAGAGAAGGATGTAGGGGTGCCTGGGTGGCTCAGTCAGTTAAGCATCCAACTTCAGCTCAGGTCATGATTTCATGGTTCATAAGTTCAAGCCCCACATCAGGCTCTGTGCTGACAGCTCAGAGCCTGGAGCCTGCTTCAGATTCTGTGGATCACTCTCTCTCTCTCTGCCCCTCCTTTGCTCACTCTCTGTCTCTGTCTCTCTCTCAAAAATAAATAAAAATTAAAAAAAAATTTAAAAAGGAGTGGGAAGAGTTTAGCCCCACAAGGAGGGAAGAATGGGTGCCAAAGCATGAAGACTGCAGATTAGAAAGAAAGTCTGCAATCCATGTACTTCTCTCCAGAGATTGACAACACATGGGCAGGTCACATGCCAACCTATGACAGCTGGAAAGCAAGCCTCAGATGTGTTTCTACCAGCCCAAGCCTGCAACTCTGAGACTTATCTCCCAGAGTGATGGCAGAAAGTCTCATAAATGCAATGGGGTAATGGGCATCTGTACATAGTGTTCACAACCACAGTTTAGGACTCTTTCAGGTCACCCAAATTGTGTGACATATACAAGACACTAAGGAAATCCACTCTCCATAATATCTGTACTGAAGTATTAAATTCCACATAGGAGAGGTACAACTACCTGATTTCCACAAAGCAGAAGTATATCATATTGACAGAACATGGTAATCCAAACTGGTTGAAGCCAAAACAGAATTTATGGAGCTGGATTTGGATGCAGCTCATTCCAGAACACTCCCAGGTTTCCTGACATATGGGTAGCTACATATGGTTGTTAGCTAATGGCAGCACCATTTTGTCACCAGCTCTACAAAAGTTCCAGAGTTGAGTACTGGTTCTGACCCACCTGGCCTGGATCATATGCTCATTTGGAACCAATCTCCAGGGCCAAGGGAACTCAATGTGCTGACTGTTTGAGCCCAGGATGGCCTCACCTTCACTGAATGCACATGGGCTAAAAATGAAGAAGAAGTCAAATTATTCGGGAATGGGAGGGCGGGGGGTGGGACTCGTGCCAGTAGACACAACTAGTGTTCCCTACAGGAAATCTGAAGGGGCTCATTCCAAGACATCAGCTCTGGGGGCCCTGTTCCAGAAATGGAAACAGGACACAAAGAGCCATGGCCTATGTGTGTATTTGTGATAGAATTTAGTCCTACATAAGGTATGTATGAGAAGGAGAAAGACAGTAAGCCACAAGCCTGGAAAATGAAAATGTCATTCTGGAAACTGCATCTTTCAGATGGTGCGTCACAATATGCTTAAAAA
This sequence comes from Leopardus geoffroyi, assembly GCF_018350155.1. Taxonomy (NCBI): domain Eukaryota; kingdom Metazoa; phylum Chordata; class Mammalia; order Carnivora; family Felidae; genus Leopardus; species Leopardus geoffroyi. The sequence continues at coordinate 23,076,177 of NC_059335.1, read as the reverse complement.
AACAGTGTTCATTAACTTCTCCTTGACCTTTGAGTTTGCTGCCCCTTCAATTTTGCTTCAAATGAACCCATAATTTCATCTCAAGAACTCAACTGGAACTAATTCCTTTATTAAATAAACTTCATTTGGGGGCTGACTGCCTGGGTCCTGGGAGAAAATGCATCTTACTCTTGCTGAGACCAATCTAGGTCAGCAGTGCAAAAGCTTCTTTTTGAGATAGGTAAACCACCATCCCTTGGATGAAGGACTGAGAAAGCTTCTGTACTGAAGGTGCAAAGTGGAGAAAAAAGAGCAATCGCATGGGGGCCAGTTCAGAGGGCAGAGACAGTGCACAGCCACCTGCTCCTTCCCCACTGCCCTGCCAGGAAAATTCTCTGAAACAAAGGCATCCATGATCACAAGCAGTCACTAGTAACATCCCCAGGGCACACTCAGAGCTACCACTGCTGCCTGGGGCCTGAGGCAGAGGTTCCAAAAGTAGTCCCCACAGAGTCTATCAGTTTGTTCAGGAGTAAGAACAGACACAGAGACATTTGGGCACTTTGCTCTCTACGCCTGGGTCCCTTTGCTAGCAGGAGACAACCCTGGTAGCCAGACTCCAAAATGGTCCCCTGTCTCCTGGTATTGTCTCTCCCACATTGAGGAGGACTGTCCTGTGCAACTAATTGCATATTGCAGACATGGTGATATCTTTGGAGGGTAGATCATAAAAGATACTGCAGTTTCTCACTTGCTTTGTCATTGACTCTGGGGAAACCAGCTGCCATTTTGTGAAGATAGTCAAACAGCCCAATGGAAAGACACCCAAGGTCCCCTGCCCACCTCCATGTGGATGAGCCATTCTTGGGAGCAGACCCTCCAGCCCAAGTCAGGCCTTCAGATGACTGAATCTGTGGCTGGTATCCGGGCTGCAAGATGAGGAACCCCAAGACATAACTCAGTGAACCCACTCCCAAATTCCTGACCCACAGACACTGAAGTAATAAATATTCTTTTAAGACAATCAGTTTTGGGGTCATGTGTTATACAATAAAATAAATAATATTGATCTACTTCTAGATGTAGGCAAATAAGCCTTGTCTCCTGGTTATTTGTCTAAAATTTGCAAGACTTGCTCTCATTCAATGCCATGATCTCATCCTGCTGGATAGAAACTTCCAGAGAGTATGGACCAGATTGTCATGAACACCCTCTTCCTATGTTCCTAATTTCCCCACAAACTGTAAATGCTCAATAAATATTTGCATTAACTTGCAGATCAAGATTAACTTGATTATGTCTTCTGTAGGGGAGAAATCTCATGAACACAGAGATATTTCCTTCCCCAAGAAATTCCCTACCATAGTTCAAAATGAGAAAGTGAAGCTTTTAATTAACAGAAAACATCTGAGCGCAGATCTCAACAAATCTGGTATGATTTACGGCTGCTTCTTGCAAAGACTATAGCTACTTGCAAAAGTGTGTGCAGGTCGATACAATTGCAGAGAGTTGTGCCCAGCAGGCAACCTCAGTATCCCAAAAAGGACCTCACTGCAGCACAGATCAGCAGCACATGTGTTTGGCCAGTACTGCACCTGCTGAGCCCACTCATCAGTGAGGACTTAACATGTACCAAAAACCTGCCTGCTACTCTGCCAAGGTGTCCAACAAAGAGCTCTGTCTTCAGGGGACTTGCAGATAACTAGGGTAGGAAAGATTCACATGCAAAGATGAGCCACACTCACATCTGAATTTTCCCAGGATCCATTAGAGTGGCAATGACTGTAGATGGTCTTAGGAAACCAAGGAAGGGCTCTTCACTCTGGAAGAGCATGCCACACCCTATACTCTTTGTCAAGGAATTAATGGTCTGGCATGCAAAGCTTGCCAGGGTGGGCCTTCTAACTGAGCCTAGGGACAGTGCATTCATTCCTTAAAGGACGAACAAGAAGCATCTGGGGAGGAAGAAAGCATTGCAAACAAGCATCGCATGAGGCAAGGAGATAAGCGGTTTGTCATGACTGGACATGCAGTGTGAGGCAGGGGTGAGGACAGACATGGGTCATGGAGATGTTGGGGGACAGTTCCTCATGGATGTCTCACATTTCTGCATACCTTGTGAAGAGAGGCACCAGTGGCCTTTGTTCTGAACTACTTTTCAAGGATGTTTATATAGTGAATAGCCTTGAAAGACAGAGATGGATTTGCTCTCCCTCTGTAGTGAAGGGCAGGAATGCTGACTTCCCAATACAAAAATTCAGAGACCCTAAATATTCCCCTCCTGTAACACAACCCACTGAGTTGAACCAGCACAGGAAAATGCTGATTATGGGCTACCATGACTGCTTGTGAGAATGGAGCCCTTGGCATCTGACCCAGCATCTATGACACTGGCAGGCCAACTTGTGAACTGACAAATGGGGTACAGCTCCTGACAGGAGGCCCTTGAATTCCAGGTTTTGTCCTGCTTGTTTTTGCACAGTAAAATTACGTATGTCTTTAGACATAGAAGAATGTTCCTGGGAGCATAGGAGGGTGTTTTGATAAAGGGTCATTTATTGGGTTGTTTTGTGGGGGTTTTTTTCAAGTTACACAGAAATCTCTTAAGGAAAAAGTTAAACTCCTCTGATCTTTTTTTTTTCTTAGCAGGAGTTAAGTAAGAGTCTACAGAGTAGAAGGGGGAAGAAACTGGGAGCATCCCACCAAAATTAGAGAAGAGCCTATGACTGCCAGTCCACTGAAGTCTTCAGGACCACTGCCCAGAGGGGGCAGACAAACTTCCCACCACCTGTAACAAAGAGCCTATTAATGCATATCATCAGGCCGCTCTGCAGACACAGCAGTCTGAACCTCCTTGGGCAGTGTTTTAGTCTGCTCTAGCTGCCATAATAAATTACCACAGACTTGGCAGCTTATACAAACAAAATTCATCTTCTCACAGTCTGGAGGCTGGAAGTCCAAGATCAGGGGGCCAGAATTGTGAGTTCTGTTGAGGACCTTCTTCCTGACTTGACCATGTCTGCCTTTTCACTGCGTCATCACATGGTGAAAAGAAAGGGAGCAAGCTCTCTTGTGTCTCTTCTTATAAGGTGCTAATCCCATCATGAGAGCCTCACACTTATGATCTCACCCAAACCTGATGACTATAGTGCCATTTTTATATATTATTACATTGAGGATTATAGCTTCAACATATGAATTGGGGCAGGGGGAGGGCACATAATTTAGCCCATAGCAGGATCTCTGGGGCCCTGCCCCCCCCCCAAAGCTCCCAAGACATACATGCACCTACTAATTTATCATACAACACTCATGGACTCTTCAAGTCCTCAAGCCAAGAGAAGCTTGGGCACCAACTAGTTCATCCTCTTGACACTGGGTGAGGAATAGCAACATTATCTAGATAGAGTAGGTGGCTGGTTATTCCATTTTTAAAATCTTAAGGAAGCAGATACCCTCCTTACTCCTCTCAACAACCCAATGTACTCTGATGGTCAAATCAGTCAAATCATCTGACAATATTCTCTTTGTATTTCATTAAAGATTTTTAAAAATATTTATTTATTTTTGACAGAGAGAGAAGGGGAGAGGGGCAGAGAGAGATTTGGAAGACAGATTCCAAAGCAGGCTCCAGGCTCTGAGCTGTGAGCACAGAGCCCAATGCAGGGCTTGAACTCACGAACCGTGAGATCATGACCTGAGCTGAACTTGGATGCTTAACTCACTGAGCCACCCAGGCATCTCTCCTTGTATTTCATTTAAACCTAATTTCTTGACCTTTTGGTCCCACTAAAAATGGCACTTGGTTATTTTAACAATAATTTGTGCTGAAAACCACCAGAATTGTTTTAAAGTCAAATGGGCAGTTGGAAAAAGGAAACGTTCAGGTGCCCCATGCCCAGGAGTCATAAGACACTCTGCCATTACAATTCAACATCAGGCAAGTGCCGTAAAGAAGCCACAGGTAAGGAGATGTTGTAGGTAAGGAACCTCTCCTGCTTAGTGCATAAGAATCCAGACTAGACTAGAGTCTGTGACTCAACTGGGCCTTCCTCTGTGGCAGCTCCTCCTCTGCATTGCCTCCTCCATCACAGGCCAATGCAGGCATCTGCAGCAGGGGCTCTGACACTCCAGATTCCCAGAACCCTGGAGCCAATGCTTCTCTGATCCACTTCCTGGCCAGCTGTCCAAAACCTCTGCACCTTCTCTCACACCATCCACATTTCCAATGAAGGTGACAATTAATCAGGCCCACCTTCAGAAGACCAAAACACACACAAAAAAACATGTCATTTTAAAAAGGCAATTTACAAAAAGGCAATATGTTATACTCTGACCCTAGAAGCCTTTGTTGGTAGATGATTTCTGGCTTTCTATACATTTGACACAATTGTTAATTGTCATCTCTCAAAAGAAAGTTTTCCCACAAGGGTGGCAAGATATGGGCTTGGGGGGTGGGATGTATGCTGGAGGGGAAGGAGGAAGAGGCTCAGATCTGCAGTACAAGGAACAGGGGCTGCTACCAGATCTGTCATTTTTCCTTCTCAGAAAGGATGCCCAGGGAACATCAAATAGTATTCATGTTATAAGATTGGAACAGCTTGAAACCTCCATCTGCCAGGTGCAATTTCCCCATTTTATTATAGGTTGGTAAAATCAAATTTCCTGGACCCCCTTTGAGGGTGTGGCTGTCCTGGGTCACACCCAGTGACACGTCACACAGCTTTATCCCTTCCAATTAGTGCCTGGTGTGGAAATTGATGTACTGAAAATTAACTTCATTGATCTTTATCTGAGAATATGGTCAACAAGGCATAATTTTTTTCTGATCGATGCTAGTGATCAATTACCTAATGAAAGAAAAATAAAGGAAGGTCCACCTTGGCATCCGAATGAATTTATATGCCTCCAATGCAGCACGCATATACCTCAGGACTGGTTCTCTGTTTGGGATTCTGCATTAATAACAGATAACCTTTCAAGCACAATGAGAAATTTGTGCTCTGTGCTTTCAAGGAAAGCATGTGTATGTAGCTCCAGGAGGGAGGGGCAATTGCCTGGTAAAGCAATCAGCCTCGGGACAAGCAGAATTTACTGCCTGCCATAGCTGGGTGAAGCAAAGTGGCCCACTTTACACAAGAGGCAGACACAGGAGTGCTCCCCACACCTGCCCCTCTAGTGGTCTTTGCATACAGTTTTATCAACATCCTCAGTGGAAGGAAGGCTAGAAAATAATAAAGAAGGAAAACATTTCACTTCTCCCCAGTTACACCCAACCAAGATAAGTCAAGCTCTCAGGACTCTGTCCCTGTCAAATGAAATTCTACATCCTGGTTTTCATTGCGGAGGCAAAAGGGTTAAATGAGCCAAGTCGCTTTTTATCTCCTCCCCTTGTCCCCATCCCCCCACCCCTGTCTTGACTCAGTTGTGGCTCAGCGGGCCAGGTGAGGGGCTCACTTTTCACATGGCAGAGTTTATTTATCACCCTCAATTAGTATTTGTATTTCAAAATAAAACTCCGGAGACAGCAACACTCCCCATGAAAGAATGATTCTCCATTGGAATTGCAAGCACCGTGGTTCCCTGAGCAGGAGCATGCCTGTTACTATACCTTTGGGGGTGGAGGACAGGGTTATTTTATGGTGCCCCTGGACTCGCACTGTTCAGGAAGCCACCTCTTCTGCTGCTGAGGCAGCCCCTCTCTGTGCTTTTCAGTCAATTGCAGACACTCAGTCACTCGGGGGTCCCTTCACAGATGCTCTCTACACAAGTGCCCCCCGCGCAGTGGGTGCAAGCGATTCCCACATGCAGCCTGTAATAAGGAGTAGTGCCTGGTTCCACTGCCCTCTCCGCCTCCCTCCTCTCTCCACAAGCACTTGCTGTCCCTTGATAAGGAGGAGGGAAAACTACCATCAAGAGCTTCCTCACCCAGATGTCACAAATAAATGTCACCAGAGAGAGTCCAATGTCAAAAAATAAATAAAGCTTAATTGGTAGCAATTTTGCTAAGTAGCCTCAGCTCCCTTTGTCTTGATTTCTACCTCCATAAACACAGAAAAGGACACTTGTTACATGAAATTCATGAGCTCATGTCTATCCATCACTGCCCAATGTTGTATTATTTACTCTGTGGCTATGAGTGTCTCTCTCCCTGGTAATAACAAAGTCACTGGACAGAAAATCATTTCATAGCAAAAGGGAAAAAGGGCACCTCCAAAAACAAACCCCACCGCAGTGGAAATTCCCTCACCTTCCTCCAAGCAGCCCCATCCGGAACCGGCTGCAATCTAGCCACGATCCAGCCGGCAGCTCTGCTCCTCGCCTCCTCTCCCTCCACCTCATTGATGCGCCATCAATTTCTGAATGTCAGCCACGATCACGCCTCCTTCCCCAGGGTCTCATCATTTCTCTCTCCTTTTAACCTCTATCTTGTTGAAACCACTTAACTCGGTAACCATCCGTTCTGGCAGGGAAAGTGTTGATCAAGTTACATTGTTTAGAGAGAAATAACCCCATCTCCTGGATGGTCATGGTTTTTAGTACCCAGGGCTGCAATTCTTTGAAGTAGATGGTAAACCAGGTTTTTGACAGGCTGCGAGGAAAAATAACTCCAAGACGTGGGAGGAGGCTGCCAGCCATGGATTCAATCCTTGTGTTAGGCTGCCATCTTGTGACACCCTGGGATATCCACCTGAGGGCCGAAGACAGCTTTTATGTCTAACATCCTAAAACCTTCCCCCCCCACACCTCCAATGTAAACCAATAAATAATAAATGTCAATATAACCTGACATAGTCCAAATGGCTGAATTAATATTAAAGCCAGTTCATCTTCAGGCATCAAGGAACCTCATTATATAGGAAAACAGATTTCACAGCTGACTCAACCTTTGTCAAAAATCTGAAGTATGCCCTGTCATTGGCCCGTCAGACCACCTCCGCCTCCTGTCTCCCACCGCCCAACTCTGTGGCAGATGGGCTCCTCCCTCCTCTTGGCCTCTGAGCCAGATGTGGGGGCTTCCCTCACAGCCATCAGTGCTCCAAAAGCAAAGACAGATAGGCCTCCAGGACTGTGTTAGAGATGGATCTGCCATTGATACCCTCATAGCTCCTGGGTGTCCCCGTCGATTCCAGAGATCCGTGACACATAAGGGCCCCTCCAAGCTCACAAAGAAGGCTACTGTCCCCACCCAGGCCAGCGCTGGGGATAAGATGGAGCCCGTTCTCCCTGTTTCTTCACTGACAAGCAGGAATGGAGCCTCATTACTGAGGTCTGACTTTGGCTTCCAGGAAGATGGACAATGACTCAGAGTCCGGCCTCGACCTGGAGCCATTCTCCAGCTGGCAAACTCCACGTCCTAGCTCTCCAGATGTCTGAGGCTCTGGGATGTGGCCCTCAGAGCCCAGAGTACACAGAGAACCCTTCCCTAGACCTGGCTCCTCTCCAGCAGGGCAGCAGGGGCTTTTGGGGAGGGGAGGGGCGGGTAAGAGTCCCCATGGTAACTTTCATTTAAAAAGCAAAATGCAGGGGCCCAGAGAGCCCTCAGGAGATAAATATTTGTTTATAGATGATTAAAAAGGAAGTGTGGTCTGGGGATATATTCTCGGTAGTTATGAAAAGGTTAAGTTTGCACAGGCAGGCCATGCCAAAACAAGGAAGCACTGAAAGCAGTTTCAGCTATAGCATTTCTCTGCTGAAATTCCTCCTCTTTTCACCCATTTTGGCCCTTTTCTCCTGTACGTTATTCGATGTATTTATAATAGTATTTTATTGAAGTATAGTTGACATACAATATGATATTAATTTTGGGTGTACAACATGATGATTCAGCAATTCTATATGTTACAAAATATTCACCATAAGTGCAGTCACTATCTGTAACCATACAAAGTTATTACATTATTAGCTGTATTTCCTACTCTCTACTTTCCATCCTCGTGATTTATTTTATAACTGGAAGTTTGTACCTTTTAATTCCTTCACTATTTTGCCCATCCTCCCAACCTACCCTCTCTGGCAACTATCAGTTTGTTCTCTGTATTAATGAGTTTGTTTCTGTTTTTTTTTTTTTCTTTGTTTTCTTTGCTTTTTAGATTCCACATATAAGTGAAATCATATGGTATTTGCCTTTTTCTGTTTGACTATTTCACTTACCCTAATAACCTCTAGGTCCATCCATGTTGTTGAGGATGATAAGATTTAATTATTAGCTGATTACTATTCCATTGTATACATAGTTAACCTTGAATAATAAGATTTGAGCTGTGTGGGTTCCTTTATACATGGATTTTTTTCAATAAATACAATAGAGTACTGTAAATGTATTTTCTATTCCTTACACTTTTAAATGACATTTTCTTTTCTCTAGCTTAATTAATGATAAGAATACAGTTACAAACTGAGGGTTGATGGGGGGTGAGAGGGAGGGGAGGGTGGGTGAGGGGTATTGAGGAGGGCACCTGTTGGGATGAGCACTGGGTGTTTTATGGAAACCAATTTAACAATAAATTTCATGTTTAAAAAAAAAAGGAAAAAAAAAAAAAGACTGATTGGTCATTCTGAATTCTAAGTAGCCAGAAAAGGAGGCAGATGGACGAAGTTCCAGAAGGTGAGAGATATGTGACTGCTTAGTCAGTTTTTGTCAATTGGTTGATAAGTGACCCTCAGGACTAGGAAGTGAGATCCAGTCTCAGAGTCAGTTGAGAGGCTTAGAAAAAGGACAGTCTCCTTGTGAGCTCTTCAGTTTCTAGACCAGTGTTTTTCATCCTCTGGATTAAGATGTATTAGTGGGTTATGAGATCAATTTAGTGGTCTGCAACCAGCATTTTTAAAAATTGGAATAAAACAGACAATAAAATTTAAAAAAAAAGAATACAGTATATAATGCATGTAACATAAAATATGTGTTAATTGACAGTTTGTGTTATCAGTAAGGCTTGAGTATTCAGGTTTTGGGGTTGGGAAGAGTCATGTACAGATTTTTTATTTATTTTTTTTTTTTTTACTGTGGAGAGGGTCAGCATCTCTAACCCCTGCATTGTTCAAAGGTCAACTTGAACATCTTTATCCATTCATCTACTGATGGATACTTAGGTTGCTTCCATATCTTAGCTATTGTAAATAATGCTGCAATAAGCAGAGGGATGTGTATATCTTTTTTGGAATTAGTGTTTTTATTTTCTTTAGGTAAACACTCAGAAGTAGAATTACTGTGTCATATAGTGTCTCTATGTTTAATTTTTTGAGGAAACCCCATAGTGGTTTTCCATAATGGGTGCAAAAATTTTCATTCCCACCAGCGATGCATGAAGGTTCTGTTTTTTCCACTTGTCATTTCTTGTCCTTTTGATTCTAGCCATTCTGACTAGTGTGAGGTGACATTGCATTGTGGTTTTGATTTGCATTTGTCTGATGATTAATGATGTTGAGAATCTTCTCATCTTTTTGCTACCTTATGTATTCTTTGGAAAAATGCCTAGTAAGGTCCTCTTCCCATTTTTAATTGGATTATTTGTTTTTTGGATGTTGAGTTGTATGAGTTCTTTATATATTTTGGGTATCAATCCCTTATCAGATACGTCATTTGCAAACATCTTCTCCCATTCAGTAAGTTGTCTTTCCATTTTGTTAATGGTTTCCTTTGCTATACAAAAGCTTTTTAGTCTGATGTAGTCCCAATAGTTTATTTTTGTTTTTGTTTCCCTTGCCTGAAAGAGATAGATCCAGAAAAATATTGCAATGGCTGATATCCAAAAGATTACAGCCTATGTTTTCTTTCAGGACCTTTAAGGTTTCAGGTCTTACATTTAGATCTTGAATCCATTTGGAGTTTATTTTTGTTTATGGTATAAGAAAATGGTCTGGTTTCATTCTTTTGCATGTAGCTATCCACTTTTTCCAGCACTGTTTATTGAAAAGAACTATCTTTCCTCCATTGTATATTCTTGTTTCCTTTGTTGTACATTAATTGACTATATAACTGTGGATTTATTTCTGGGCTCTCTATTCTGTTCCATTGATTTGTAGGTCTATTTTTGTACCAGTATCATATTGTTTCCATTACTGTAGATTTGTACTATAGGTTGAAATCTGGGATTGTGACATCTTCAGCTCTGTTCTTCTTTCTCAAGATTACAGTCTCAAGACTGTATTTACAGTCTTTTGTGGTTCCATACAAACTTTAAGATTATTTGTTTTGGTTCTGTGAAAAATATTACTGGTACTTTCATAAGTATCACATCGAATTTCTAGGTTGCTTTGGGTAGTATGGACATTTGAACAATAGTAATTCTTCCAATGCATGAGTGTGGTATATCTTTCCATTTGTTTGTGTCATCTTCAATTTCTTTTTTCAAAGTCTTATAGTTTTCAGAGCAAAGGCCTTTCACCTCCTTAAATTTATTCCTAGGTATATTTTATTCTTTTTTATACAATTATAAATAGGCTTTTTTAATTTTCTCTTTTTGCTGGTTTATTGGTGTATAGAAATGCCACGGATTTCTTATATTAATTTTATATCCTGCAACTTTACTGAAATCATTTATTATATCTAATAGTTTTTTGGTGGAGTCTTTAGAGTTTCCTATATATAGTATCATGTCATCTGCAAATAGTGATAATTTTATTTCTTCCTTATCAAATTGGATTCCTTTTCTTTTTGTTGTCTGATTGTTATGGCTAAGTCTTCCAGTACTATATTGGATAAAAGTGGCAAGACTGGACATTCTTGTCTTGTTCCTGATCTTAGATGAAGATCTTTCAGCTTTTCACCATTGAGTATGTTAGCTGTTACTTTGTCATATGTGGCCTTTATTATGTTGAGGTATGTTCCCCCTAAATTCACTTTGTTGAAAGTTTTTATCACTAATAAGTGTTGAATTTTGTCAAATGCTTTCTCTGCATCTATTGAGATGTTCATATGATTTTTATCCTTCATTTTGTTAATGTGGTGTATCACACACAGTGATTGAGTTGTGGATGTTGAACCATTTTTGCATCCCTGGAATAAATCCCACTTATTTGTGATGGATGATCTTCTTAATGTATTGTTGAATTCAGTTTGCTAATATTTTGTTGAGGATTTTTGCATCTATGTTCATCAGGGATATTGACTTATAGTGTGTGTGTGTGTGTGTGTGTGTGTGTGTGTGTGTGTGTGTGTGGTGTCTTTATCTGGGTTTGATATCAGGGTAATTCTGGCCTCCTAGAATCAATTTGGTAGTTTTATTTCCTCTTCTACTTTTTGGAATAGTTTGAGAAAAATAGCTATTAACTCTTTAAATATTTGGTAGAATTCACCTATGAAGTCATCTGGTCCTGGACTTTTGTTTGCTGGAAGATTTTTTTTATTATCAATTCAGTCTTGGTACTGGTGATGGATCTGTTCAGAATTTCTATTTCTTCTTGATTCAGTCTTGAAAGAGTGCATGTTTTTAGTTACCCATTACTTCTAGGTTGTCCAATTTGTTGACATATAATTTTTCAAAGCAGTGTCATAAGTCTTTGTATTTCTGTGGTGTCAATTGTAACTTTTCCTCTTTCATTTATGATTTTATTTATTTGAGTCCTCTCTCTTTTTTCTTTCTTGAGTCTGGCTAAAGGTTTATCAATTTTGTTTATTTAGAGAATTAGCTCTTAGTTTTATTGATCTTGTCAGTTATTTTTTCATTTATTTCCATTCTGATCTTTATTCTTGCCTTCCTTCTACTGACTTTTGCCTTTATTTGTTCTTCTTTTTCTAGTTCCTTTAGGTGTAAGGTTAGATTGTTTGAGATTTTTCTTGTTTCTTGAGGTAGGCCTATATTGCTATAAACTTCCCTCTTAGAATTGCTTTTGCTGTATACCAAAGATTTTTGAACTATTGTGTTTCCATTTTCATTTGTCTCAGGTATTTTTTTTTTTTTTTATTTTCTCTTTGATTTCTTCACTGACCCATTGGTTGCTTAGTAGCATGCTGTTGAGCCTCCCATGATTGTGTTCTTCCGGGGTTTTTTTTTTTCCCCCTTATAATAGATCTCTAGTTTTATGCCATTGTGGTCAGAAAATATAGTTAATATGATTTTAATCTACTTAAATTTATTGAGACTTATTTTGTGGGCTAACATGTGATCTATCCTACAGAACATTCCATGTGCACTTGAAAAGAATGTGTATGCTGCTGCTTTGGGATGAAATATTCTATATGTATCTGTTAAGTTCATCTGACCTAATGTGTTGTCCAAAGCCACTGTCTCCTTCCTTATTGATTTTCAGTCTGGATAATCTATCCATTGATGTAAGTGGGGTGGTGTTGAAGTCCTTTACTAGTATTGTATAAGTGTCAATTTTTCTCTTTATTTCTATTAATATTTGCTTTATGTACTTAGGTATTTCCCTGTTGGGTGCATAGATATTTACAATTGTTATATCCTCTTGTTAGATTGGACCCTTTATCATTATGTAATGCCCTTTTGTCTTTTGTTGCAATGTTTTTATTAAAGTCTATTTAGTCTGATATAAGTATTGCTACCCCCATCTTTTTTTCATTTCCATTTTCATGGAATGTATTTTTCCATCCCTTCACTTTCAATCTGTGTCTTTAGTTCTGAAGTGAGTCTCTTGTAGGCAGCACACAGATAGATCTTGGTTTTTTCTTTCTTTTCTTTCTTTCTTTCTTTCTTTCTTTCTTTCTTTCTTTCTTTCTTTCTTTCTTTTTTTCTTTCTTTCTCTCTCCATTCAATCACCCTATGTCTTTTGATTGGAGCATCTAGTCCATTTAATTATTGATTGGCATGTACTTATTACCATTTTGCTAATTGTTTTGTAGTTGTCTTTATAGTTCTTCTTAGTTCCTTTCTTTTCTTGCTCTTTTCTCTTGTGGTTTGATGACTTTAGTGCTATGTTTGGATTTGTTTCCTCTTCCTTTTTTGCATATCTATTATAGGTTTTTAGTTTGTGGTTACCATGGGTTCATATATAACATCATAAGTATATAGCAGCCTGTAATAAGCTGACACTCACTTAAGTTAAAATGTATTCTAAAAGCACTACAGTTTTACTCCCCCCTCCACTATTTAGGTTATGATATCATACTTTACATCATTTTATTTTGTGAATTTCTTAGTTAATTTTTTAATATATAATTGATTTTACTACCTTTGTCTTTTAACCTTCATACTAGCTTTATAAGTGATTGATCTACTACCTTTACTATGTGTTTGCTTTTACCAGTGAAGTTTTTTCTTTCATAATTTTCTTATTTCTACATATGATCTTTTCTTTTTTTTTTTAATTTTTTAATGTTTCTTTATTCTTGAGAAGGAGGCAGAGAGGGGCAGAGAGAGGGAGACACAGAATCCAAACCAGGCTCCAGGCTCTGAGATGTCAGCACAGAGCCCAACATGGGGCTCGAACTCATGAATCATGAGATCATGATCTGAGCTGAAGTCAGACACTTAACCGACTGAACCACCCAGGCACTCCCAGGGCCTTTTCTTTTTTGCATAAAGAAGTCTCTTTAACATTTCTGCAAGACTAGTTTAGTGGTGATAAACTCTTTTAACTTCTGTTTGGGAAACTCTGTATCTCGCCTTTAATTCCAAATGATAACTTTACTGGGTAGAATATTCTTGGTTGCAGGGTTTTTTCCTATCAGCGCTTTGAATATATCATGCCACTCCCTTCTGGCCTGCAAGTTTCTGCTGAAAAGTCAGCTGATAGCCTTATGGGGCTTCTCTTGTACATAACTGTTTGCTTTCCTCTTGCTGCTTTTAAGATCCTCTCTTTATTGTTCCTTCTTGCCATTTTAATTATTATGTGTCATGGTGAAACCCTCCTTAGGTTCATTCTGTTTGAAGCTATGATTCCTGGACCTAGATATCTGTTTCATTCCCCAGGTTAGAGAAGTTTTCAACTATTAAATCTTCAAATAAGTATTCTGTCCCTTTCTCTCTCTCTCTTTTCTCCTTCTGGTACCCTTGTAATGTGAATGTTAGGATGCTTGATGTTGTCCCAGAAGTCCCTTAACCTATCTTCATTTTTAAAATTCTTTTTTCTTTCTGCTGTTTGGGTACTCTATCCTGTCTTCCAGATCACTGATCCATTCTTTATATCCCTTAATTTACTATTGATTTCCTCTAGTGTGTTTTTCATTTCAATTATTGTATTCTTCAACTCTGATTCTTTTTGATATTGTCTATCTCTTCGTTGAAGTCCTCACTAAATTCATGCACTCTTCTCCAGTCTGGTAAGCATCATTATGACCATCACTTTAAACTCTTTATCAGGTATATTGCTTATCTCCATGCCATTTAGTTCTTTTTCTAAAGTTTTGTCTTTTTCTTTCATTTGGAGCATATTCCTCTGTCTTCTCATTTTGTTTGATTTTTTGTGTTTGCTTCTGTGAATTAAGAAAAACAACTACCTCTCCTAGTTTTGAAGGAGTAACCTTGAGCAGGAATGTCCCCCGTATAGGTTGCATGTGCCTGGCAACTTTGACTGGCTGGCTGGCTGGCTGGCTGGGGCTGGAGCAGGCAGAGGCTAGGAGGTCCCACAGCACTTTGTGCCAGGGTCATCCTGGTGAGATGGCTGGAGCTGTGGTGGGCATGGGCCTAAAGATCCCAGAGTGCTCTGAACCAGAGTCCCCCTGGCAGGACAGCTGGAGATGGGAGTGGACACAGGTCCGGTAGTCCTGTGATGCTGCATGGGGCCATCCTGGCAGAAAATCTGGAGCTAGTATGTGGGCTGGGGAGTTTCAAGGTGGTCCATACTGGGACTACCTTGGCAGAACAACTGAAACTGAAACAAGCATGGCCCAGGTGGTCCTGGGGTGCTCCAGGTTGGGACCACCCTGGTGGCATGGCTGGAGCTGAGGTGGGCACAGGCTGAGGCCCTCCATGCAGAGGGTGCCCTGATGGGACAGCTGCAGCTGAAGCAGGCGTGGGTCAGCAAGCCTCAGGGTGCTTCAGGCCAGAGCCAGCCTGGTGTGATAGCTAGAGCTGGGGAGAGCACAGACAGGAGGCCTTTTGGGTGGAATGGCTGCAGCTAGTGTGGACTAGGGGTCAGGGTTCACTGAGGTGGCAGGCCAGTCAGAATGCCTGGGCTCTGCTCCCATTCATGCTATCAAGATGGAGAGGAAACATAAACAATGGTGCTAGCCTGTGCCTCCAACCCCAGAGACAGTTCCATTAGTTCTCCCCACCATTGGTGGCCCCTCTAGTGTTAGTAAATGGGTTTCCTTACTTACAATCTAGTTGCCCTTTAACTTTTTTTTTTTTTTTTTTTTTTTTTTTTTTGCTATGCCCCAGATCAGGCAAATCTGCACATGGGTCCCTCCATGCTATCTCTCACTATCATAGTTCATAGCCTCAGGGGTGGGTTTCCCATCATTACTGTGTCTCCATTTGCTGTGTCATCCTTTGTTGTGCAGCAGCTGTTCAATCAGCCCTCAGTACTTCTTCAGGAAGAACTCTTCTCTGTGTAGGTACAGATACAGTGTGCCCATGGAAAAGGTGAGTTCAGGGTCGTCCTATGCTACCACCTCAGACTCTTCCTCCTATAATAGCATTTAAAGGTTTTAAAGTATTATAAAAGTATTTTAAAGAGTTGTCTTCCAATTCAAACATCTGGGTCATCTATGGCTCTGTTCTGGTGACTGTTCTCTTGATTACGGGTGACAGTTCCTACTTCTTTGCATGGCAGATATATTGCTTTCCAAATTTTAAGCTGTACATTGCATATTAAAGAACAGAGGAGACTGAAGAAAACTAAGAGGTGTTTCCATCTCTCTCTGACCTTTTCCTGTCAGGCAGCTGTGCTGAGGGCCTGACCTCTTCACTAAGTCAGATTTTTAAACAGTTTCAGGTCCCCCTCTGGCTTCAAATATTTTGAAAGGGGAAGTCTGTCCCCTAAATCCAGCAGGACTTTGGGATTGAAATACCACAAAAACCAGGTCTCTTTGCTTTCTAACCCTACCCCAATTCCAGTTTGAGGTGATTTTGCATCAGCTCCTTTCTCCCATCCTTTCCCTTATTTTATACCAGAATGGACTCATACACATGTAAACACATAGCTCTTAGGCCTGGAGCTGCTTCCCCAACACCGAGCACAGGTGAGAACACGGGAGGGGAAGCGTGGGCTGCATGCACACATGCTCCATGCAGCTTGCAGTGACTTCCCCGCAAATCTTTCAAATGCCTCAGGAATTGCCCCTTAAATACAGTGAAGGAGATCTCTTAGGACCTCCAAAGACCCTCCTCTTCACTCAGACACTCCATCATGAGAACCCAAACCAAGCTTTCCTCAGTCGTTCAGCTGAGAATGCAACTTCTTCAGGGAACTGGGAGAATCTATAATGTTACATTTCAGAGATCTAGGATCAAGGTAGCCTTGAAGAATAACTTTCGGATTTTGAAAAAGTTGAGAAACCTGGATCAGAAACTGTTATTTGGCCACACATACTAAGTGTCATAGTCCCTGCTGCTCAGATTTCTAAATGGTTGGCCTTAAATTGACTGGGAGCACAGTGCTATCTCTTGACCAGAGGGACTGATATATCATCCTGACCAGAGGGACTGATATATCATCCTCCTGTAAGCATTAGCTCTTTGATTCTTGTAGCCAGAGCACCCAATTGCCAGCAAAAAAAGGCTTGCCTAGCAGGAATGTCCAGTGTTAGCAGTGGAACCTTACTGCCTAGTCTCCTGCAGCACTATTAAGCCTGAGGAATGATTGCTGGTGCCACTGTGTCCAGGTCCCCCACCACCAACACTCCCAGCTCCCCTTATCAATCAATATGCCACGTTTGGGCTAGCATACAGATCAAAGGCAAAGCAGGGTCAGAGAAGTTCTTAATCTTGAGCTTCAGGGACTGTGCCTACAGCTGATGCAGGTTTATGAGAATGCAGATCATGACGGCTGTCATCTCAAACTGTGTGGTCTGTGCCAGGAGCTGCTTTAACAGGCATCACCTCACTCTATGCCTTATTGGTGTTTGTTTATAAGGCAGGTCCTAATTTTCATAGATATGCACTTATTTAATGGTAGTTGAGGCTTAATCTTTTGAGTTTAAATATGAAACTTTTCTTGAATGCTCAGCCTAACAGTTTGAATGTCTTAAAGCAGCAATCAAAAGAAACCTGCATAAATAGAGCAAAATACTAACTGTAGAACTTAAAAGCACACGGATGTTCATTGTAGACTTCTTTCCATTTTTCTGCATATTTGAAGTCTTTCACAAGTTGTTTGGGGGGGGGTGGGGCACGGAAGATCACTTGCAATGATGCTCTCATTGACTTCCTATGGAACCTTCACAAAGGTTCCACAGGTGTAGCCATGCTTGAGAGTTTATCATTTATAGCTATAAAAAGAAAAATTTAAGTCTTATTTTCTTTGAATAAAATTTAGAAAATAGACAAGAATCTCTCATAAGCTCACTTTCACTTATACAGCCATGAAAAACTTCCTGTATAGGGGCACCTGGGTGGCTCAGTCGGTTAAGCGTCTGACTCTTCATTTCAGCTCAGGTCATGATCTCACAGTTCTTGGGTGCAAGCCCCGTGTCAGGGTCTGCACTAAAAGCAGGGAGCCTGCTTGGGATTCATTCTCTCTCTCTCTCTCTCTCTCTCTCTCTCTCTCTCTCTCTCTCTCTCCCTCTCTCTCTCTTTCCCTGACTCTTCCCCTGCTCACGCTCTCTCCTCTAAATAAATGTTTAAAAACAAACAAAAACCTTCCTGTATAGCAGTATGTCTTTCCAATCCTTTTTGTGTACACATTTAGTTTTGTGTTAATATTTTGTAACCTTTTTAAAATTGGAATCTGTTTAATGGCTGTGTGGTATTCTAATTATTAAGTTCTATAAACGTACCATACTGTAGTTCCCAAACCTAATTACTCAACAAAATCACCTGGGAATCTTTTTTTAATACAGATTCTTGGGACCCATCCACTAAATAAGAATCTCTAGAGGTACTAAGGAATCTGAATTTTTGAAGCTTACCCTGTGATTATAAAGCATTTAATTAACCTACTTAGTTAGCACATGCTTCATTTATTTAATCCACTACTGTTGAATATTGAGTTGTTTCTGAGGTTTTGCTATTATAAACAACAATCATAATAATATAAATATCTGTACAGACAGGTGTCACTCTACATACATAAACAATTATTTCCTGAGGATAATAAAGTGGGTTTAAAAAAAAAATGTTAACGTTTATTTATTTTTGAGAGACAGAGCACAAGCAGGGGAGGGGCAGAGAGAGAGAGGGAGACACAGAATCTGAAGCAGGCTCCAGGCTCTGAGCTGTTAGCACAGAGCCCGAAGTGGGGCTTGAACCCACAAACCGTCAGATCATGACCTGAGCCAAAGTCAGACGCTTAGCCGACTGAGCCACCCAGGCAACCCTGTTTGTTTTTGTTTGTTTGTTTGTTTGTTTGTTTGTTTTAAAAAAGATTTAGTGATCAGGAAATTATGAAGTAACTGCAGTTCTGAGAGTGCTCATCCCAACACAAGCACAGAATTCCATGGAAGACTGGCAGTCATCCAAGGATGACTGGACTACTTGAGAATGGGTCAACTGGGAGCTAAATAATCCTAACACCCCTAAAAAGAAGCTCTCAAAGACAGAAGTCTGCCTTCTCCCTTATCTCCATAATCACAAAAGTCCTGCTCAAAAGGGCCCCCTTGAGTCTACAGCACAGAAATTGGCTCTTACTATCTTCGAGTGTCTCATGATACTATTTTAAAATTCACATTTAGTAGTTCATATGGTATGGATCCCCAAGAATAGTTTCTTAAAGTTAGTCCCATAAACTCCTAACTATTCTCAGGCATCTTCAAGTGCAATACGTTTAAATGCTGTGTTTCCATTTTGATGGTAATATACATATATAAGGTTCAGGCTCACCAGGTCAA
This sequence comes from Leopardus geoffroyi, assembly GCF_018350155.1. Classification (NCBI taxonomy): domain Eukaryota; kingdom Metazoa; phylum Chordata; class Mammalia; order Carnivora; family Felidae; genus Leopardus; species Leopardus geoffroyi. The sequence goes on along the minus strand of NC_059335.1, from coordinate 23,057,306 downwards.
GCCACTGAATTTCAGGGCCTGCAGTTTTAGGTTTAAGATCAAAATGGCACAAGGTAACCATCCAAAAACAAATCAATGTTTCTCAAACTAGGATCTGTGTACATAAATTCTCCGGGTTCCCTGAGAATTTCTTTTCCTTTAAAAGGACTTTATACCTCACCCGAAGTTGAAATTCACGGACTTAAAGTACAGGGACCATATTGCTCAGGCCCAGCACTCAGCAGAAATTCAGCCTGCACACCAGGTCACTTCTGAGAGGTCTGCATCAGGCCTTCCAAGCCACAATTCTTGGACCCTTCTCCAGAGCAGTAAGAATCCTTCCTTGCCTTTTAACTTCCTGACAGACACTAGCGTCTCAAGAAAACGTTCAGACTATCAAGCCCAGCCCACTCACAAGTGTTGGGGAAAAGGAAGCCTGGAAATGGGAAGTGACTTAAAGCGAGATCACACAGCAGGACAAAACTATAACCTAAGCCTTCTATCCCAACTTCAGCGCCTCGGTTAATCTGTAGAGAACGCTGATTAAAGACGCCAACGGACCTCATTCCCACCATTGCCGTCCTCCCCTGGTCCCCAACGTCCCTGGGGTCCTCTTCAAGTTGGCTCGCCTCGCTCTACTCCAGCTCTTCACAAGCAGTCCACAAGTCCTAACCGCAACCCCACGGCTTCTGACCTTCCTCCGTCTATAGGATACGCAAGCTGAAAAACCTCCATACAGGAGATACACCCTTAGGACCAGCAGCACCTCTCGCCGCAGGGGGCCCGCTTCCAGGCGCATGCGCTAGTTTAGGTCGACGCGCGTCCGTGACGTCACGGGCGGCGCCATCTGACAGCAGCCCTGCGCGCCTGCGATCCCAGCAGAGTTGGAGCGTGTCCGTCTGGAGATTTAGCGTGCCTTGCGAGCTTGGGCACAAGAAGTCTCTCCACCACAAACTTTGGCGAGAGAAGTTCTGATGGCCGAGGGCTGCTGAAGAAAGTGAAGAAGAGTGAGCGACGCCCGCAGGAAACGTCATCAGAGCGCACCGGAAGCGGCCCGAGGATGAAGAGTAAGCGGGGTGCAGGGCCTCGAAACTGGGGTGGGGTGGGATGTAAGTGGTCGGGGAGTTGGTGCTAGTGGGTGAACAGGGTCACTGCGAAGTCCAAACGGAACTGGTGTGGGAATTGTCCTGCCTTACATAAGTGAAACTGAGGCCCAGAGTCCCAGTTGGCCTGGCTCGGTGTCTGAGCCAGGTATTGATGTCAGAGCTGCCGGCAGGTCCCCCACAGGGGCCTGCTCAATGGTGTGTGGTGTTAAAGGAGGGCCCAAGACCTTACCGCCGACTGGGCCACCGCCTCTCTGTCCACTGCCTCCCACTTGGTGACGGTGGTTAAGGCCCTGATACTCTTTACGACCTGGTTTCCCCTTCTGTAAGGTACTGGTAGTGGTATCTGCCCAGCCTTCCTGATGTTCTGTGAACGACCCTTGTCAGGTGGAAAGCGTTGGGAGCATGCTGGGGAATGGTACCGCTAACCCAGGACTCGGGAGTTGAGCAAAGGATAGCGATGCCAAGGAGGGGAGCAAGCACCCAGGGGAGTGTAGACACCGTTAAAGCTGGTCTTTGGCTCAGTATTTTCATTTCGATCTGTGCCACTCCCTATCTCTGTTACCAAGTTACGTGTCTCAGCTTATATGAGCTGCAATTTTCTCATGTGCATAATAGGAATAATAACCACTTTAAAGGATTGTTGGGAAAATATGTGTAAGTTTTAACCAGGTACATGGCAAGTAATGAATGCTGGATAGTCGTTATGTATATTGCTTCAGAAAAGACGTTCATGTCTAAATAACTGTGACAGTTGAAGCAAAGTTCCTGGGGTGCTCTTTAGAAATAAGTTTTACTCCCATTCTTCCATCTGAGGGAGAGCCAGACTCTGAATATAATATAATATAATATAATATAATATAATATAATATAATATAATATAATAATATAATATATAACACATTGGTTTGCTTTTTCATATGTACTCAAGGAAGCATAAGAGACCTGGAGTGAGATTGATAGAGCATTGTGTAAACCATATTTTCTAGTCTTTTGACCCTTAAACCAGGCCTTTGTCTTATATTCCATTCACACCCGTACTCTGTCCCTACAGCCATCTTTTTATTCTTCAGGCAAATTAGGAAATGTGGAAGTTTTTAGAGGTCAAAACCACATTGATCAATATCTATTTTGAGCTTGAATAAAGACCTACTGTATTTTATCAGTTTAGGACACCATCTATTGTATGATACATCCCAATTTCATAGATGTTAAAATGTGAAAAATCTTTTTTTTAACATCTTACAGTCAACAAAGTGTAATATTTCCTACCATCTGCATCCTGGGACTCTCTAGTGCATAACTTTTTTTTTTAAGTTTATTTATTTATTTTGAGAGAGAGAGCAGGGGAGGAGCAGAGGGAGAGAGAGAGAGAATCCCAAGCAGGCTCTGCGCTGCCATTACAGAACCCAACGTGGGGCTCAAATTCAAGAACCATGAGGCCATGAGCTGAGCTGAAACCAAGACCAAGAGTCAGATGCTTAACCAGTGAGCCACACAGACACCCCTCTATCATATAACTTTTAAATAAGTTGCTTCATTAGACTTCTAGAGCAACTGTTCAAGCTCCTAGTGTGGTCTGCTGAACTGCAGTAGCATCTGAAACTTGTTACAAATGCAGAATCTGGGATTGGGGCCCAAGTGTCTACATTTTAATGAGATCCTTATGTAATCCTTACGTAAATTAACAGTTGAGAAGCACTGTTCTAAAGCACACCTTCGGAACTTCTCAGATGGGTGGTCGGGGGTGGGGGGGAATAAGAGGCATCCAAGAAAGCTTTGAAGCTGTGCTCTTTATAGCACCCAATCTTCTTCTATCTCTAAGTAAGCATAGTTATTTTCATAGTTAGAAAAGTCTTTGCTTTATAGCCATACCCAATAGGAATTATCATTTCTTATTTGTTTGTTTGCTTTAATCCCCCAGGTGTGATCTACCACGCCTTTTCTCAGAAAGAGGCAAAAGAGTTCGATGTTCAGGTACTGTGCATGGCAGGAAGTCTGGGAACAACAGAGGTGATGACAGAATGGCTCAGTACTCCAGTCTTGCTTTAGATGTCCTTTCCCACATCTTACTCCTCGTCTTTCTAGTAGATGTGTTAGGCTCAGCCAAGATCTGTTGTTCTGATGGCCTGTTTCCATATGCTGGCCTCTTCTTATCTTGTTCGGTAAACGAAGACTTCTTAATCTTGTGTCATCTTTCACTGTGCCGAGGTCACTGGACTATGCCCACCTGAAACTTGGCGAAGTGAGCACTATCATTTGACTTTGTCACTGTGCCCCCTTTACTCTTTATTTTTTTTTTTAACGTTTATTTATTTTTGAGGCAGAGAGAGACAGAGCACGAACGGGGGAGGGTCAGAGAGAGGGAGACACAGAATCCGAAACAGGCTCCAGGCTCTGAGCTGGGGCTCGAACCCACGGACCGTGAGATCATGACCTGAGCCGAAGACGGCCGCCCAACTGACTGAGCCACCCAGGCGCCCCGATGTGCCCCCTTTACTCTTGAAGAGGGCAGGCAAATCACGTTTCATAAGTGGAATATATGGATTATATTTGGATGCTGCACACATGCTTTGTCAGTTTGGCAGAAGCTCCACTGGTGACTCCTCTTGAGGGAGTTAACATGAAACCAAGATTTTAAAAGATTGATATCCCTTTATCTGGCTTCTCCGTGAAGAGGGACTACTTAGCTATTTAAAAGAAGCAAATAATTGTCCTCTCACAGTAATAATGATGATGATCATGAGTCTTTAGTTAGTATCTAAAGGTGCAAAGCTGAAGCCAACTGCCATTTTTACTGTGAGCTACCTTGAGGACGAGGTGAATCACATCTTCATGCCCCCTCTTGCCCCCTCTTCTCCTCCATAAGAGAGAGCTTATTATTGACACATGAGCTTCAGGGTGTTCGCAGCCCGGTTAGTGCAACAGGGTTCAGGAGATGGCCCAGCGAAGAGGCAGGGCCTCAGTAGACAGTGCTCGCTGGGGCTGTGGCAGACCTAGGACAGAGGCACCTGAATGAGGAGTAGATTGGTGGAGCTCCCAGCTTAAGAGGCAGAGGTGTTTGGAGTTCTTTCAAGAATTACGCGTAGTTATGACAGTTATTTTGCCCAGAGGTCCTAAGAGCCTCTGCTAAGTACAGTGAATTGATGTTCTGCTCTGTATGGGAGAAGTTGAGCACAGGAGGCTGAGATGCATTGGCTCTTCCTTTCCCCAAGTGGTGCAGGAGCAGACTTAGTGAGTAGCCATGACGTGTCCACGGGGCCAAACCCTAGGAAAGAGGATTGCATCGTGGGTACAGTGTCAAAATTCCTACCCCCCGAGGCATGGCCCACCCTGGAGCAGCAGGTGGTGCCAGCTTCCCAAGCGTCAGATCACTTCCTTTGAGGCCATAGCTTGGTTCTCTGAACTCGCCTTCCTCTGGTCATGACTGATTAAGTGTTGTCATACGTTTCCCAAGCTTTCCTCCCTGCCAAGGGTCAGAGAAGTCTTTTCTTCCACATATAAAGGGGTTTTGGTTTTTTTATCCTCAAAATAACCTCTAAGAAGTAGGGCAGGAAGTCGAATTTTGACGTGGCTGTTTTGTGTGGCAGTCACAAATTGGCATTTGAGTGTGATTTTCGCATCTGAACAGCTGTGGGAGCTAACATCCAGCACATGGCTCAGTGGGCAGATAGATGGGTCCGCGATGGCGTCCCGTCTGCGGTGGCAGGGCTGTGTAAGAGGGCGTGGGTTCCAGGGCTGTCCCAACCAGAGCAGTGGGCACCGTGCCACCTTGTCCCTGTGCAGCTTCCGGGAGCCCAGCAGGCCGAGGCCTTCGTGAGGGCCTTCCTGAAGCGCAGCTTGCCCCACATGAGCCAGCAAGCCCGCGAGGACCACCTGCAACGCAAGGCTGTCGTTCTGGAGTACTCTGCTCGCCGGAAGCGAAAAGAGAAGAAAAAAAAATCCAAAGGCCTCTCTGCCAGGCAGAGGAGGGAGCTGAGGCTCTTTGACATTAAGCCAGAGCAGCAGAGGTATGCCAAGTCTTTCCTGCCTTTCTACCTAGGGCAGCTTAATCTTCCCTGTCTCAGCTGGACTTGGGAAGCCCAGTGCCATTGGCAGCCCCTTTCCTTTTAAGCTGTAGGAGCTTCTCCCACTTCTGCCACAAGGGGGCAGCGTTCCTTTACCAATTCAGACCGTGTTTGGGCTTGGCTTTTAAAGTGAGACGCGGTGAGGCTCTTGCTGTTTTAGTGTTTGGCTTCTGTCCTAGCCTTAACTAATGAGACTCGTGCCATAAGTGAGTCTGTTACCCATGGCAACAGGCTGTTTGTCTTTCAGCTTTCCTAGAAAAAGAGGAACTGATATTTCTTAATATATACTCTTTATAGCTTTTAATAGTACTAGACAGAATCATCCACTGGGGTTTTATTGCCAAAGAATGTGCTGCCCACATGTTGTAGAAGTTTCTGAAAGGGACGCATCACTCCGTGGGAGGATGTGTTCCTCCCTCCAGCCGACACTGCATCTCTCCTTGGCCACGATTCTGCATATGTGCGTCTTAGGACTGGTTTTAGACTCTCACGCCAAGACCGGTAGCCAGATAGTCTCCCACATCCCACAGAACAAAGTCATTCACTTTGTCCGTGGCCCCTGTTGCAAAAAGAGCTGGCCTTTGGGTGGAGGAAGGGGCCGCTGCCTGCCCAGTTTTCCTCGCTGGCTTCTGCACCCATAGAGCCCACTTCAAGTGTGAGCCTGAGGTTCTCACTTTTCTAACCAATAGTGTCATGTAAACAGACTCCCCATGAGGTAACAGGACCAGTACTGATGACCCCAGAGGACAGCCTTTGGGGTCTTCTTACTGTTCCCTCCCTTTGGTCCCACCACCTGCTTTGTCACCTTCCAGACACCTGTTACCTTCCATGGGGGTGTACATGACAGCCAGCAACTCCTGTTTACTCCTGGCTTACCGGGTTCAGCTCTTGTAACAGAAGACCTCAAGTAGCAGTGGCTTAAGCAAGATCGAAGTTTGTTTCTCTCATGAAAAGAAGTCTGCGTGAGCACCACCCTGGGCTGGTGTGGCAGAAACCCAGGCAGTGCCTCCCCGGGTGCATCGTGGCTGCTCTGTCATCTGTGGATGTTGCCTCATGGTCTAAGGTGTCTGAGCCCCAGCTGTCAAGGCTGTATCTAGCCAGCAAGAAGGGTGGAGGGGCAAAGGAAGGCAACACCTTCTTCTCACTTAGCCTCAAGAGGGTTCTAGCAGTGAGGAAACTGAGGTTCAAAAGGTGAAAGTACTTGATTTTAGTCAGGTTATCTGCTATAGAACTAGGATCTGCACCCAGCCCCCAGTGACCCAGGTCAGGATCCTTGGCATCAGGCCATGCTCTGTGTTCTCTCGATGTTATATTGCCCAGCTCATGTCACCTAACTTTTTACTTCTTTCTGACTTTGGTTCCACAGTTACAATCTTTTTCTCCCTCTACATGAACTCTGGAAACAGTACATCCGGGACCTGTGCGGTGGTCTCAAGCCAGACACGTGAGTTGCATTTCTGAAGCCTTGCCCTTTGGGGAAAAACCCAAGTCTTATGATCACTATAAATGCAACCTTAGGAGCCAGTTGGCCACAGATGTTTGTAGACCTGTTTGATCCTTTCAGAACTCTTGATCATGGTGTATGTTAAGGGCTTCTGTTTACCTCCTAGGCAGCCACAGATGATTCAGGCCAAGCTGTTAAAGGCAGATCTTCATGGGGCTCTTGTTTCAGGTAACTTACCTAAGATCATATGGTCACCCGAATGCCCAAGGCATCACTCAGTGGCACCATAACTCTGTGCTACAGGGTTAGACACACTCCTTGCCATGTGGATATTTCCAGACCACCAACACTGAGAGTGGGAGACAACTAGCTACCTAAGCTAGTTATGGCCACTTTTTGGACACACTCTAAATGGTCTTTGTGTACCTTTCCACCCAAGGACCCCACCTACTATCCCAGAGGGCACAGCAGCTCCTGGCACTTGCCCACAGCCTTGAACAGAAAGTCCCTTTATCCACTTCCCCATGGTTTTAAATGTCAGCTATAGACGTACAGCTCCCAGGTTGTCCTCTCCAATGCAGACCTTCCCCTGAACATCTTTGTTCATCCTGCTGTCCTGTCCACTGGATGTAGCCACCCACATGTCCATGGGTGTCATAAGCTACACATATCCAAAACAGCTCCAGGCCTCTCCATAAATCAGCCCTTTCCCTGGGGTTCCCCATCTCTGTTCATGGTACCAGTGTTTACCCTGGCTGTTCAGGCCAAAAGCCTGCAAAAGATCACATTTCTTCTTTCTTAATCCCTCACCTCCATCCATCAGCATGTCCTAGTCCCCAAATCTAAGCCTCCACCATCTCCCCTGGATTCCTGTAGAAGCTGCTGACACACTTCTCCCCCAACCAGGCAGCCAGAGGGAAGGTTTTATACCAGAAATCAGACCATGTTTCTCTTCTACTTCCTTACTGTGGTCTGAAAGGCCCCTGTGACTTTATTGAACACCAGGTCTAACCACAGTGGCCTGATTTCTGCTTCTCCCACACCAAGCTTGGCCATGCCTCAGGGCCTTTGCATTTGTCCCTTCTTCCTGCCCAGAATTCTGTGTATTCACAGACTGACTGCTTCTCATTATTCAGGCCCGTACTCAGATGTCACTTCCCCCGAGGGTCTACCATCACTAAAACCCTCCTCCCCATTACCTTGTTCTTTTTTTGTTCATAGCAATTACCGCTGTCAAAACACAGTTTTGTGGTTTGGTACACATTCCCCTCCTACCATTGGAACATCAGCTCCCTGAGAACAGAACCTAGGACAGTCTTATTCACTGCTGTGCCTAGCATCTACTTCAAACAGTGCCAGGCACATAGCATGCGCTCAGTCCGCTGGCTACACTGGGGCATGGGTCAGGAGAGGTGAGGGGCTGGCTCCCTGTGGGGGCAGTTCACCCTACTCGTTGCTCGATGGCCGGTAGCAAGATTCCATTCTGGCCAGAGTTTGGGAGGTCGTGGGAAGACCATGATGGACAGGTGTCCCTTCAGATTCCATCAGTGACACTTGGCCCCTTCCCAGCAGCCTGTGGGTCTTGGTGGTGCCGGACATACACGTGACCTCTTGGCTCCAGAGTCCTTCCCATGACCCCCATGGCTGCAGGCCCTCCAAAGGACACCTTGGCAAAGCAACCCAGAGGCTACAAAGCCACAGGCAAGGGATTGGGACTTTGACTTCTCATCCAGCTTGGTCCCTGTCGAGCTGAGGAACTTCCCCCTGCCTAGCTGGTTGTGGCTCCCCCAGCACCACAGAGGCCAAGGCTTCAAATGCCCTTTTCTTTTGCAGTCACAAAATCCAAATGCCCCTCCTACGTGGGTGTTACAGGAATCCTTCTACAGGAAACAAAGCACGTTTTCAAAATTATCACCAAAGAAGACCGCCTAAAAGGTATGTAACTGTGTCTCAGGGCATTGTGGTTTGTGGCCTCCCCAGCTTCATCAGCCCTTTACTAGTGGCTTCAGTGGGTCAGTTTGGTCTCTCACGTCAGCACAGATTACAGATACCTGCTGAGCATGCAGTCCACACCTTCAGAGGGCATCCTTGCCCCCGTGGCTCTCCCTGAGGCATCCCTGCACCCAGTCAGCAGCCTCGGCCTGATACGATGGAAGGAAGGACTGTAGGGTCTGCCTCCAGACACCTGAGTCTACTTCTATGACGGAGACCCCCCCACCCTGCCCAAAGGCTGCTGCCTCTCAGAGGAAGGGGGCTAAGCAGACAATGGGGGGAGCTAAGGTGGTGCCTGTCCCTGGAGTGTTCCAAGATTTTCCCTTTCTGGTGACCCTTTGGGTCATCCACTTGATGTGCTAGAGCTCATGTTGTAGCAGAGATGGGTGTGCACCACTGGTCTGTCGAGATTTCCATACTCCTTGCCCGCAAATCTGAGATTTCAGAACCACAGTGGGAGGTTTTGGTTCCTTAAATTTTGGAGCTTGGTTTTTCTTGTTGCTGCTTTCCATTTCCTTGTATTCTCACTCTAAACCTCAGAAAATGGTGCACAGGTGTCCCCAGTGAGCACAGGCCATGAGTCCATCTTAAGGTGATGTGGGAAGACCTATTTGTAGCACTTTTTCTGGGAATTTGGCTTGAGCCTTTGACCCTGAAAATTGGGTGTTGAGTTATATCTACGGTCTGAGTAAACTGGCCACATGACCAAATAATGCCCTGTGATCCTGGTACTGCTAACCTTTGTGGGTTTCCCATTTCTTATTAGCTCACTTTTTTTTTTTTTTTTTTTTTAATGTTTATTCATTATTTTTGAGAGAGAGAGACAGATCGCGATCAGGGGAGGAGCAGAGAGAGAGGGAGACACAGAATCCGAAGCAGGCTCCAGGCTCCGAACTGTCAGCACAGAGCCCGATGCGGGGCTCGAACTCACAGACCGCGAGATCATGACCTGAGCTGAAGTCAGACCTCAACCGACTAAGCCACCCAGGCACCCCTTAGCTTACTTTCTAATACAGACATTTTAGGAATAGTTTCTGCATAAACGTGAACTTACTGTCAGGATTTTTTTTTTTCTCATCCTTTTTCCTCCTTTGTTTTCCAGTTATCCCCAAGCTAAACTGTGTGTTCACAGTGGAAATTGATGGCTTTATTTCCTACATTTATGGAAGCAAATTCCAGCTTCGGTCAAGTGAGCGATCTGCAAAGAAATTCAAAGCAAAGGGAACATTTGACCTGTGAGCTCTTTGCTATGGAGGCAATTGTTTGTGACCCCAAGGACTGGAAACACCTGAGTGCCCGCCTTTCGGTGAAAAGATGGCCAGGCCGGTTCTAGTTATAGACCACCTCTACCCCATTAACACTGGAGTTAAGAACAATTCATCATCCGGGAAAAAACACACCACAATGAACGAAGAAGTCAGGGAATGTAGGGATGTCCGTGTCTAGGTGATTTTGAACTTGTATTGCTCCCATGAGAGAAAAGACTGGCAGAAAACACCAGGATTACCACGGGTTGACTTAACTAGTGGCATTATTAGATTTTTATTTCTCCTTCATACTTTTCTGTGTTTCCTGAATGGTCTGCGATGAATCCGTTGTTTATGTAATAATAAAATATTAGTAGGCACTAATAGACTCTTGTTGGGAAGAAACAGTCCCTCCGATGCAGCTGGTTTGGAAGGGAAGTGAGCCGGAGGCTGTGCCTGGGTGGCGGCTTCACTTTCACCCCGTAGACAGCTGCCATCAGGCACCCGATTCCCAGGGTCAGTCGGTGTATCTGACATGTTGTTTTACATCACACCCACTGTCGAACTCCTTGACCTAACTGGAGTTCCCCTTGCTTTTCCAGGGAAGCAGAAGAGTGAGGGGTGACGTCACAGAGGGGCTTTGGACTCATTTCACTCTAGGGATTAGAACTGGGATGGGACACGGAGGCAGCATGCCGTGTCAGGGCGTGCTTTAATGGCTCTTCAGTACTGGGAGCTTGGACCTGTATACAGAACATTGTATTCCTGTGGCTCTTAGGCTCCAGGGAAGGTAGGCTGAGGGGAAATAAGACTGCAGCTCTGATCTACCAGGCAAGCCTGAGTCCCCAGCTGTGCCACCTCAGCTGAGCCCCTGGTTCCATTCTGCTACCTGAAGCCTTGGCTGTTCTGTCTGACCAGCCCTGTGTGGCGGTGTGCCTCTAGGCTGCTAGCTGACGTCCTTCTAGGCAGGCATGAGCAAGGACAGGGCGTGGACCAGCGTCCAGTGTTCGGTATTACGAACGTCACAGAGCTCAGAAGGACCCACGGCCCCTTTCCTTTTGAGAAGTGGGCTTTTGCTGACCAACCAGAAACATGCCTAGTGACAAACTGGCAGCAAATCCATGAGCTTTCTCTTCCTTTACTCCAGGAGAAGCAGCTTTGTCATATGTCCCACTTGGCCTCCACACTGGAGGAGAGACACCCCAGGGAGAGGTAAACACCGACTTTATGACAGGAGAGCAGGAAGACCTTGCTCGGTGCCACTACACGCCCCCCCCCCCCAAAGGCTCAGAGGGTGCCTGCTTCCGTCTGTGTGGTGTCCTTGCTCTTCAGGATGGTCCTGAGGTGGTGTGGATGCTCTCCCCTTGCGGCCATCGCTGCCTGTGGGGCAGGTTTCAGGCCCCAGCACCACTTCCGACGGGCGGCCTGGCCCGGCGACTGAGCCCTGTGCGCTAACAGCCTTGTTTTGCCACAAAAGACTCAGACTCCATGCTCGCCTGCCCAGGGCCTTACCACCTGAGAGAGCAGAGCTGGTGTGAACCCCGTGGTCTGGCTGCACAGCCATGCTTCTGACCACAGGGACGAAAAGACACTGCTCTGAGCGTGTACGTGATCCCTTTATTGCCCGGGCTCCCACTGAGGGAATGGCTGCTTCCCATATGAAGTGGCTCGTCCTTCTGACCATCTGAAAGTGCCACTCTGGTCACAGCATAGGTGCTATAACCCCCTAAAGCACATTGCTCTTGCCTTCCCCTCTGTAACGTAAAAGGCGGCCAACGTGTAAATACACAGTTGCTTTCCGGAAAAGTTGTTGGTGCCACTTGCCACATGAAATCTGTTTTTCATTTGGCGCAGACTCAAGTTCTCATGTGAGTGGCTGTGTAATTGGTAGACTTCTCTCCCCCTCTCCCCAAGGACGCTTGACAAGAACACTCACCTGCCATGAAGCCGCTGCTGTGCATGCCTGTTTCTAGGATGCCCTGTGGTCCCCACAGCCCACCTGGGGGCCATTGGGTCCTGTGCCCTAAGGCCCATTACATCCTCCTAGGCAGAGAAGGGCCCAGGCCCGGCAGGACACTGGCTCTAAGTGAGCATCCTGATGAGGCTGCACTAACTGCTCCCCAGAACAAGGCCTGAAGCCCAGGGAAGTGGACCAGGGCTGGCCATGCTCCCACAGCTGTGGCACAAGGTTTGTCATGGACGCCAGTGTGGTACTTTGTGGTCAGGCCTCCCATCTCCCCTGTGCAGGGAGCAGGATCCTGGTGAAGCTGAGGCCTTGAATGTCTAGGCCAGTGTGAGACACAGCTAAACCCGCCTCACGCATAAACCTTCATGTGCTGGAGAGACTTGTGCTTCCCTGGGTCTCAGGGGGCTGCAGGGCCAGGAGACATCAGCCCAGGGACCCACTATTCTCCAAAAAGTGAACAGACCCTAGGGCCCTTTACATTCCCCAGGGCCGACTCTGTGGAGGATGGGGCCATAGCACAGGCCTACAGAGGACAGGCCAAAGCCTCTCCAGGGGAAGAAAGGGACAAAACACCTGGAGGGGAAAGTGAGGGGTGGCCTGGGTCATGGCCACTGTGTTAGCTTGGGCCATCCTAACAAAATACTGCAGGTGGACAGTTTCAACAACAAAAAATTCTTTTCTCGGGGCTGAAAGTCCAAGATAAGTTGCTGTCCAAGTTGATGTCTGGTGATAGCTTTCTCCTTGGCCACCGTCTTGTGTCCTCACATGGCCTTCCTCTGTGCATACCTGCGGGAAAAGAAAGAGAGCAATCTGGTGTCTTCCTCTTCTTAGACACCAGTCCTATGGGTTAGGGCTCCACCTTTATGACGTCATTTCACCTTAGTTAAGGCTCTATTTCCAAGTACAGTCACATTGGGGGTTAGGGCTTTGACAGGAATTTGTGGGGATGTACTTCAGTACATAATAGCCACGGAGCTGTCCCAACCAGAACAGGAGGCCCCAGCTGGAGTCCCTCAGGCTCCAACCCCCACACTGGCCCGGCCTGCCACACCCCTGTTCAGGGTACTTGCACCACTGGCTCGTCCGGCCAGCCCATCACCACTGGGTCCCGTGACTGGCTCGTACAGGAACTTAGGTCCAGCTGCCTCTCCGTTGCCAGATTCCCTCACCCTGCCACCAGGGCCAGGCACAGTCTGGTGGGGGAGGACATATGTGCACAGGTGGCAGGGTGGACAGGGAGGACCCCTGGAGGGGGAGGCTTGATCCAGGCAGCTGTGGGATGTGGAGAGTGGGAACATAGGCCTGCAGAGAGTCATGGAGGACCGAGGAAATCACCTCCCCGCGAGGCTCCGGGCCAGCAGGAAGAAAGGGGGGAAGGGGTCGCGGGGCTATGGCTACCAGCCCCAAACCCTAGGAGGTGCCTCAGGTTCTGTCCAATTCAGTGGAGGAGAGAGATACTAGGGAAGTTCTAATCCACAGGGCAAGGTGTGGAATCCCACTGACCCATGCGCCCAGTCCAGAAGTCTCTGGGGGCCTCCCTGTCAGCCCCTGGCAAATGGGGCCATGAGACTGGACCAGCATTTCCTGAGGTGGGGTCCTAGAACTTCTGCATGAGGGTCAGCAGGACACATGTTAAAGCAGCCAGCCCCTGGGCTGCAGACTCCAGCTTCGTGTTTCCCCCACACCGCAGCCGGCTCCTCTAGTCATTGAAGTTTGAGGATCGTGGACTCCAGATGGTGTCTAAAGTCTCTTCCAGTTCTGGCGTCTGGACTGTGATTTAAGATTTGGGACTCTCAGGATGGTGTTTCCTGGATGCTGGAAAAGATTGTCAAATGACTGATCTCTCAGGTTCTGAAGAGTAAACATGAACATTCCCCAAAAAAGCCATAAATTATGGTAAAAAGCTTTCTTTCTGGACAATGGCTTTCGTTTTAATTTAGTTTGCATTTCTTAGCTATAATGCCTAATTAAGACATCTGTTAAATGCCTATAATATTAATTTAATAGGGGGGGTTCTAATAGAACTGTATTGGAATTGTCCATTTAATTAACCTCATGGGCCTTTAATGGATGTCTTAAATAGACATCATTAACAAGAGTGCTAGACAAATTAAAATTAGAGTCAATAACATTCTTGGTAATTTTTCCTGAGCTGTGAAGGACGAGCATTGCTAAGTAGACAGACACAGAGACGGGCGGCACAGAGGAGTGGCAAAGCTGGCGTCCCCAGCAGGGACCCAGAACCTGCAAGGCCCCAGGTGGGAATCAATCATTCTGTGTCCTGGCCTGCCCTTCCTGCACCTTCCACAGGCAAAGCTTGCTGGCCTGGTCCTTTAGAGTGAGTCCTGGGTGGGATTGGGGCGCGCGAGGCAGGGAGGAAGATGGACCTAAATGCCAGGTAACTGCATGGATCACATGAGAGGGGACAGACAGCCGAGGGCAGGGTACAACAGGCTGTGCTGGGTGGGTAGAGTGGGGTGAGACAGGATGAAACGGGGAGCGTGCCCATTGTGCCCCCACTTCTCCACTGAGCAGTCTCACTCAGGTGAACTACATTGTTCAGAGTGCGGTCCCCCTTTCCACATCTCACGTGGCCTCTCAGGGCACCTGACTGGGTTAACCAGTCCCTCCCTCCTGAAGCCCTTCTGTGTCCCCGCACTCCCTGGTCCCCTGCCTCCTGGCCACTCCCTCCTGCCCTTTCATGGATCCTCCTCCTCTTCCAAGCTTCTAAATGTTGGAACGCCCTGAACTCCATCCTTGGACTCCCTCCCACCTTTCCCCATAGCCGGTCTCACCCACATCTCCCAACACACTCGGCTTAGAAGATCCTATCAGCATCCTAGCTTCCCCCAACTCTCGACCGGAATCCAGAACTTTATTGTCTGCCTCCCCTAATTTGAGTGTGAGCTCCTTTGAACTCACAATGACTGCTTTGATGGCGGATGTATCCCCAGTGATCTAGGAGCACTCGCTGACCTGGAACGGGTACTCAGTGAACAGTTGTTGAGGGAACGGAAGCCACTGCTCATTGACCTGGATATGCAATGGCATCCTGACCTGACGTGGCTGCACAAGAATTATCGACTTTCTCCGAGTGCACTCCCCCTTCAGTCCCACCTTGGTGAATGGGCTCTGTCTCCAGTTAACCCAGGAGCTCTGCCAGAAACCCAGGAGCTCTCCTTGACCCCTCCCTTGTGTTCACACCTGCCCCCTCTCTGATCTGTCGTGATGTCCCGATGGCTCTCCCTCCACCTGCTCCTGCTCTCAGCCACCCACCCACCACTTCACAGCCACAGCCCCTCGCGGCCTCCCTGCCTCCACGTGTGGCCCCACCACAGTCCAGGCGCCCTTTGTGAAGTGGGGCCGCCTCTTCTGCTCGAAGCCCATAAGTGACTTCCCAGTACACTTAGCGTTAAAACCAGCTTCTGACCAGGGTCGTCGAGGGGCCCCCCAAGACCTAAGCCAGCCTGCCTCTCCCACCTCCACAGTGTCCCGCCCCTGTGCCTTTTCTACCTACCTCTGTCCCACTCAAAGCGTTGGTACCTCCTGCCTGGGACTCCTCCCCTGGGCCCGCAACCACAAGGCAGCTCCCTCCTCCACATTCAGCTCTCCACAACCGGTTGGCCTCCGTCTCAGAGGCCCCCACACCGGTCGCTTAGCAGTGTGACCTCATCTCCCACTGCATGCAGCACTTCCCAGTAACCTTTCCTGCTTGTTTATTGTCGTTTTCTTCCACTAGAATGTAAGCTCCATGAGCACTAGGACTTGGCCTGTCTTGTACACCATTATATCCATTGTAACCTGTGTGCAATCTAGAATGCTGCCTTCCTCGTAATTAGTGTTCAGTTAAATACTTGTCTGGCCAAACACACACAGTGAGCCAAGGGTGGAGCCCTAATGGTGGATAAGGGCTGGTCCACACAGCAGCCCTTCTGTGTCAGAAGGCCTCCCCACACCTCCATCTGGCCCAGACGGACGCCTCCTCCTCTGTGGCTTTCCACAGCAGAGCGGCATTGCGTCCTGAGACCCAGAGGCCACCCCACCAGTTTGTGCCAGCAGGCACCCAGACAGCGGCCGTGCCCAGGTGCCACGCAGCCCTGCCCTTCCCAGCTGCCCAGCCAGATGGGCTTTCGCTCCCTGAACAGCCATGACATGCGTTGTGTGGGGCAGGCACTTTCTCTGTCATTTCCAGCTGTGCCCATTGGACCTAAGGTGTAGGTAGAGGTAGGTGTGGCTGGTGCTGGGCAACCCGGCCTGGAGAGCCTGGCGTAACAGTCAGAAAACCCAAGTTCAAGACCCAACTTACTCTTGACCTTCATTTACAAACACAAATGATGTGAGTAAGGGAGTGTGGTGCTTATGGTAGATTCATTTAATCTATGTGAATTAAGCTGTACCCCCTGCCAGAAGCCGGGGGGAGGGGCGGGGATAGAGCTCCCAGTGCCCCGCCCCTCCGTTCGGTGGACATTTGCCTTGCAGTGGCTGAGGTGGAAAAGCGTCCTTAGTCGCTCTTCGTCTCCCCAAAACGTGTGTGACCGCGATGGTGTTCCTAGTAACACAGGACCTAAACCAGTGGTGTGCTGGAGGGGCTCAGGAGAGCCAGTGTGTGTATCTCTGCCTTCCTCTCCACTCATGCTGGCAGCTCGAAACAGGCCATTGTGGGAGTATTCACACCACGCTATGAATCAGGGCTCGTCCAACAGTTACTAGCACACCACCACCCTGAACTCAAACCAGCTCCCCCTGTTTAGGAGAGGCAATGAGCACCATCGAGCCCAGTGAGCGGGGCCTCCAGAGAGGGCAGGGTCTGTTACCATGGGAGACCAAACATGCCACCTGGGCCCAACGCCTTGGGTGCCCATGGGGTGAGGGCTGCCTCACAAGTGCAGGGGCGGGGGGGGGGGGTGGAGAGGGACACAGGGTCCATGCCAGGGACACCTGAGAGGTCTGGAGATGGAACAGACTTCTCTTGGGACCTGACCTTAAGGCAAGGCCAGAGAGATGAGCTGGCTTTACGCAGGAAGGGACCTCCTGCAGAGGAACTGGAGGTGGGAAGTAGGGCTGGGAGGGGAGAGTAGGGATGAGCAGCTAGCACCTGAGGCACTGGGCAGGGCAATGGGAAGCCAGCTCAGGGAGGGGCCAGAGTGAGGGCTGGAGACCAGCAAGGAGGCCGTGGCCCATGAGGAACATCTGTGGCCTGGACCAGGGTGTCGGCCTCAGGAATACACAGGAACAGGTTTGAGGGGTGCACACGCCACCCCATCAACAAGATCTTGGGTTCACAAGCTGACCCCCAGGTCTCCACCAGAGCTTACACTTACAGCCAAGTGGCCCATAAGGTTGAAGCCCAGCTGGATGAGCGGAGCTTGGCCCACCTCTTAAAGGGCGGGGCTGGGGGAAAGGCTGACAGGGCCAAGGTGGTGGGCGCAACAGCTGAGGTCTTCTCAGAGACAAGCAGAGGGGGCAGGTGGGCAAACAGGCAGGTGGGGGAGGAAGAAGAAAGCCTGGGGTGGTCAGAAATGAGGAGGAAGATGGCAAAGCTAGGCCAGGGATGGAGAGTGGTGTGGGCACATCTCCAATGTCCTTACCTGGCTTGGCTCTGTGACCTTAGGCAAGCCACCTCGCGGTGCCTCAGTGTCCTCATCTGTAAATAACTGTCCTGAACAAAGCACAATGGACAAGGTTTACTGTGTGCTATCACCAGAAAACTCAGAGTTCCAGTGGTGTATGGTCTCATCTTCCAAACACATGGGACCTGTCACTTGTCAAAGCTATCCCCTCCATGGCCACAGTCTTGGTAGAACCTTGGACTATCCCCAAGAAGTCAGCCCTAGTTTGCTGGCCGAGGACACTGAGATCAACTCACCCCGGGTCACACAGCTGGGGCTGGATCTTGTGGCTGGGCCCCTCTCCCCAAATCAGGATTGAGGGAGGCTCCTTTTCCCCCTGAATTTCAAGCCGCATTGTCTGCCAGGGTGAGGACAGGTCTCTCTTTTGCAAGGCAGGAACCCCTGCCAGCTCCTGGCTCCTAGCGGCGTTTGCTGCAGAATTTAAACACTGCAATAACTATTGAACACCCTATTATCTGGCTGCCTAATTAATGTAAATGATAGTTACCGTCCGCTCACCGAGGCTGATGCTTCTCGGAGGAGGCCCTGCCAGCCGCCCGGGCCCCATTCCAGGGGTGTTTATGGTGGCAGCCCCATTCTGGCTTGGTTGAGTAACAGGTAAGTCATGGCCCTAAATAATGAAGACAGAGTGCTAATGGGCCCCCAGAAGTCAGGCAGCTCAGACTCCAGTCCCCGAATCAGAGGCATTCTCTTGAAGCTTCTTTTCTCAGACCCAAAGGCTCAGCTGCTCCCTGAAACTCAAGTGGGTGACATATCCTAGGCCTTCCCTCAGGGAGACCAAGGAACGTTTCTCCCAGCCTCCTGCACATTATAAAATCCTATGAGGCCCGCAGAGCCCTCCCTCCAGCCCACCTCCAAGCTCCCTCCTGTCCTAGAGCTCCAGGTGGGGTTTCCCTGGGGCCGCCAGGTTTTAGCACAGTCCCAGGTAAACCAGGGCAGTCTTTCTTGTCTAATACCCAGCTCTTTTAGCTACTGCAGAGGTGAGGAGCAAACCAAACACCACCTTCTCAGAGAGGCCTTCCCAGACCACCCTATCTCAGTTGGTCCCCCTTCTTGCTGCTCAATCCTGGTTGCATAGTAGAACCACATAGTGCACTTTCCAAATAGTACCAAAGCCCAGACTTCACCTCCTAAAATTACACCAGAATCCCTGGGGATGGGACCCAGGTATCTGTATATGTTTAATCAGTGGTAGGAAAATCTGGGTTCAAATCCCAGCTCAGACACTTCCAAGCTGCATGGCCCTGGGCAAGTCGGTTGGCCTCTGGGAGTCTGAGCTTCCTTTCTGTAAAACAGGAATATCTATGCCATGTGGTAAGAAATGTAGAGGGCCAGGCACACAGTAAGTCTCATTTAAGATGTGCTCTGTCCTGACTGTTTCTGTTACTGAATGGATAGTTCATTAGCTCCAAACCAGTCTGAGAGCTTGGGCTTTGCCAACACAGTGCCCTGCCATCCCAAACATGTGGCCCCTGTCTCTAAGGCTGGGCCAGGTGCCCCTCAGACCAGAGCCCAGATACTGGGTGCCGAGGTTTGTCACACCCCTTCTATACTGTGTTATAAACACACACCTGTCCCCTTGACCATGAACTCAGAGAAATCCCCCTGAGTCCCAGGCTCAGCACAAAGGCCAGCTCAATGTAGGTGTCTAGAGAATGAGTAAGTGAATCAGTGAATATGTCCATGGCTGGTGTGGTCATTTCGGGGCCACCTCTGTGGACTGAGCTTCTAAGAGGTTTCTCTTGACATCCCTAACTGGTCACCCATCCGCAGCCTGGAGCATGTCTCAACGTGCCTTGCCAAAGGTGCATGGGACTATTTTCAAAAAGTCATTTGCAAACAACTTTAATGAGTCTTGCAGTCAATATAGCAGGTGGTGATCATCATTTTTTTTTTAAATGATGTCAAAAAAACAGTAAAATAAAATACCAAAGGAAATCACACATATGTCAGATCATTTTATTTCCTTGTGGGTTTTTTTTTTCAGCTATCTGTAAAAATGGGGCTGTGTAGATGCATGGAACATGAGATTGGGTCTATTCTAGGGAGCTCTGTATGAACACCTGACATAAGACATGATGACAAGGGCATAAGTAAGGAAATGATGCTCAGAGGAGTGAGGGGGCATGCCCCAGGTGCCACAGAGTGTCAGGCTTGGAGCTGGACTCCAGCCTAGTTTCTTGCTCCATTACCCTGCTTCATCCACCCCTCTGCAGAAGCCCATGATATTCTCTGGCTCAGGAGCACTGTGGTGGGTATTTCTTCTCCATTGTGGTCCCATGTAGACAAGGCTCTGAGCTGTCACTGCAAGAGACACTGAGTTTGCTTATGGCTATTAAGTATATCAGTTGAGACTATTTTTGTTATAAATAATAGAAAACCCAAAGCAAACTGGTTAAAGCAGGGGTGGATTTATTGGCCCTCACAATTGAAGAGTCAGAGTAGAACTGCCTTCAGGAATGGCTTGATCCAGAGGATGAAACAATGTCTTCAGGACCCCTTTTCTCTTGTTATATCTTTGCTCTGTGTTGCCTCCTTGCTCAGACAGGCTTCCCTGTTACAGCAAGAAGGTGGTTGCACAAGCCTCACACTCTCTCAGTATAGCTGAAGTCTATCTGGAAAGAAAGAAATGTTTCTTTCTGAACCTAGAATTCCTTCACCCTCAATTGTCCATTTGATCAGACTGTGGCTAAAGCATCCAAGGGGCTGATTGGCCAAGCCTGGGTCAAATCCTCCTGCCCTAGCAACACGTGGATGGACTGTGGGAAAGAGATTGTTCCTCCAAAGACACCAAGGTGTTACTTTTAAAAGGAGGATGGATGGGGGCGCCCGGGTGGCTTAGTCAGTTAAGCACCTGACTCTTGATTTCAGGTCATGTCATGATCTCTCGGTTTGTGAAATGTTGCCCAGCATGGAGCCTACTTGGGATTCTTTCTCTCTCTCCCTTTGTCTCTCTCTCTCTCTTTCTTTCCCTCTCTCCCTCCCTCAAAAATAAATAAAAAATAAAAATAAAAGAAGGGAGGATGAATGTTAGTGGCAATAATAATGATAATAATAATAATAATAAATGTCCACTTCATTGAGCTCTTGAAGGAGGGAAGAGTTGCAAGGTACCAAAGGGTTCTTAGGATGGATTGGTGTCATGGCAACTTGCTTGAGCTGGAACTACACTTCCCAGCATTCCCTTCCATGCACAGTTCCCAGTTAGCAAGGGTGGGCCCCACGGACACTGCCTGAGATTTGGGAGGTGGAAGTGCAGTGGCGGCTGGCTCCTTCTCAGGGCTCTGGAGGTCAGGCAGGGTTTAGGGTGTGGTTGCTACTCACATTGAGCAGAACTTCTGGCTCATCTGACTGGTGTGGGCAGCAGCCAAGCAGCCAGGCCCACAGCACCTCCAGCCCCTGCTGGGGCCTCCTTCAGCTTTTCTGGCTCTGGGCCATGACGAAGGGTGTCGGTCCCTCCTCATGGGTGAAATCAGAGGCTGGGAGACAGGGAGAGGCTCACACAGAGCCAGGTTGTCCTCGTGTCCTCCCCGTCACATCCATTCCCTTCCCAATCACCTGCCCCTCAGGCTGTGGGTCCCAGGACCAGACACAGAAGTAATAGCTTCATGTAGACTGTTTAACTGGCTCCCACGATGGGATAAGGTCAAATCCCTGTAACAAATCCTTTAGGACATATAATCTCCTAGTGGCTCTGCTCCCCCGATGGATCCCTGACAGAAGCGACCCCTGAGCTGCATGCTCTGGAACATCCTGGTGAGCTCAGGCATGACACTTAGGACCTGTGTCAGGAACAGCCTTGTACCCCCTGCCGGTGGGGACTCCCACAGTCACCCCAGGCACCATCAGCGGGAAACTGAAGCCAGGCACCCAAGTGCATTTTGGAAGTAGCTTTAGCCCTCATAGAAAGCCTGGACTAGACTCAGCCCCATCAGGACACAGATCATGTGGGCTACAGCCATCTTCCCTACAGCCCCTTCCCCCATCTTATGCCAATGAAAATATGCTCACAATGTGTATCTCACTAGTTACAGCTGCAGTCACAGGTTGTAGAGGCCTTTGTGTTGACTGGCCAGCATCCATGACCCACCTAAACAACTGGTTTAAGCCAACCATGGTCATCCTGCTCTGCTGGCCAGGCGTTGGTGTAGAAATGGGCATGTGGTCTCATCCTAGCCCATGAGAGCAGTTGTTGTGATTATTAGAGCTGTCTGCCCAGTATTTCCAGTTCTCCCCACTTTGGGCAGGGAAATATTTATTTCCTGGTCTCCTTGTGGTCAAGTGAGGCCATAAAACCAACCCTAGCCGATGAGTTATAAGCGGAAGTCATGTGTGTCACTTCTAAGCTAGAGTGTTTACCTGCGGGTATGAGACCCTCCAGTCCTCCTTCCCTTTGGCACAATCACCTACAACATCCAAGATGGCAGCTGACGCCTCAGCCTGGGTTCCCGAGTGAGTTTAGCAAGAGCCCCTTTACTGACCTGCTAAGGCATGTAGCATACATGAAAAATAAACTTCTGTCCTTTAAAGTCACTGAGATATAAAGGGGCGCCTGGGTGGCTCAGTCAGTTAAGCATCTGACTTTGGCTTAGGTCATGATCTCATGGTCTGTGGGTTCAAGCCCCACATCAGGCTCTGTGCTGACAGCCCAGAGCCTGAAGCCTGCTTTGGATTCTGTGTCTCCCTCTCTCTCTCTGTGCCCTCCCCTGCTCACACTCTGTCTCTCTCTAAAAAACAAATAAACATTAAAAAAAAAAAGTCACTGAGAGACATTGAGATCTTCTTCTTACAGTGGTGTGATCTAATTTATCTTGTTACACAATTTTACTGGTGGTAAGGGAGCAGTTTCTTTGTTTCTAGGCAAGGATAGAAAGACAGCCCATAAATCCCTTTTCTTTCTCTAGATGGTGCTATTTGGAGGTCGGAAGCCTGGAACTCAGCTGCCATCTTGACACCAGAAGCCAGTCTGAGGGAATGATCCCACCCTGAAGAACCCATGGCAGAGGAATGGAGATAACCAGGATTCTTGAGGGTATGGCCAAATTCTTGAGTGAAGAACCCTGCTAATTTTTTTACTTCTTGACTTCCTACTATATGAGATAAAATTCCTTCTTGGTAAGTCCATTTAGGTTTGAGTTTCTGCTACTTAGGGCTGAAAACATCTTAACTGATAAATGTTGTGGACACACTTCTTCCTCAGGCAACCCTTGGATGGTTTTAAACCAACTTTGCCCATGAAGAACCTACATCCCACAGATATAGATACACAGTCTCAATCAAGGTGTCACATTCTCTCCTCCCAATCAGAAAGTTAAGCAGGATTGAATTCTGTACGATTGACCCTTGACCAACATGGGTTTGACCGGTATGGATCCACTTACATTTGGATTTTTTTTTTTCCATAAATATGGCATTGTGCTATAAATGTATTTTCTCTTCCTCATGTTTTCTTAATAACGTGTACTTTTCCCTAGCTTACTTTATTGTCAGACTACAGTGTATCATACATATACCATGCAAAATAGGTGTCAACCAACTATGTTATCTATAAGACTTTCAGTCAACAGGCTATTGGTAGTTAAGTTTTGGAGAAATCAAAAGCTACATACAGATTTTCAACTGCATGTGGTCAGTGCCCCTAATTTCTGCATTGCTCAAGCATCAACTGTATTAATCAGTTGGAAGTACAGAAACCAAACTCAAAATTGGCCTAATAAAAAATGGTGTGTGGGGGTGGGGGCAGGTATTGGTTTGTACCCAATACCCTGGAATATGACTGGAAAGGATGGGGGCAATTGTAACTTCAGACATGGCTGGTTTCAAGGATCCAAAGGCCTTGTCAGAAATCTGACCTTTCTCCTCCTCAGTTATATTCTCTTCTGTGTCAGCCTTGCTGTCACTCAGCCTCCTGCCAACTGATGGTGGGAAGTATTTGGTTTCACGTGTGACCAGCCTGAACTTCCCAGTGCAAGGATATCTCTTTCCCATTAGCAAAGCAAAGGACATGAGTTGGGTTCTCATTGGCCTAGCCTGGATCGTGCGTACATCCCCAAACCACTATGACTAGAGAACGTTGTGCTCTGACCGGCCAGACTCACATCTCATGTCTATCTTGGGAGCCAAGACTGGGCTCAGTCCCCTCTGAATCAAAGGGATGGAGAGAGAGAAGGGTATAGTTCCCCAAGAAAACAGGTATTTCTGCCAGAAGGGAAAAAGGTTTCCAGGCAGGCAAAAATCATAGATAAAGCTGTGTAAACATAGGCAGTCTGGTGTACTTGGCTTCAGTGAGAAGGCTGGGCTTGGGGTGACGACATGACTGCTATGTCAAGTCTTTGCCAGTCCAGCAGCTAGGAGGAGAGGGGTAAGGCCAGGGGGAGGAACTGTCTGCATTTAGGTTCATCCAAGTAAAGGCCAGAAACAATGCAAGTAGTTTATTTGGGAGGTGAAGATAAACACTGGCAATGGGGCAGGATGGGGGGAGGGGGTGAAATGGGGTGAGACAAAAGGGATGGGAGCCAACAAAGGGTGTGCTGCCTGGCAAGCTGTATCTGCAGGGCACTGAGCTGGGTCTCTCACCAGAGGAAGAGAGGGGAGCCCATCTCGGAGTAGCCCACTGAAGGGAGAGGAAGTGGGGGCATTTATCCACCAAGGCCGGCTGGTGAGGGCCCATCCCAGCAGGTTGATTCTCTGGCATGGCTGGACTGCTCTGTTGGTGGACACAGGTGAGTTCTGGAGCTTTGGAGAAAGCCCCCAGGTAAACAGATGCAGAGGCTGGCTGTTGGGCTTTGACCTGCCCGATATGGGCAGCGTATCAATGGCGTCTGCTGCGGAACTCACATGATTAGGCCTCTACCACGCGCTCTACAAGTAACCTCGAATCCTAGCAAAACCCCCTTGAGGCAACGCTCAACCTCCAAATTCACCAAGGAGCCCTGAGAAGAGGCCTACAGCTGGCAAGATGAAAGGGCAGGGATTTGGACCCCAGAAGACTGGCTCTGGGGCCACTGCTTTCCCCACAAACCCCCACAAATCCATCAGGGTATTCTAGGCCACCGCCAAGCCCTGCAGCTTCTCAGAGAAGGAAAGCAAGAGGCCACTTTGGAGAGCCTCCAGTGGCCCGCCTTTGGTGATGGTCACTCTCTGGGACCCCCATTGTGGGCCCCTTGGGTGCCCACTGTGGTCAACAGGCACGCCTTCCCCTCTGAGGCGGCAGGTTCTTGCAGACTGTCTTCTCAGGAATGTTTTTCTGCAGATGCTAATGGATGACCCTTACATTTCCCAGGAAAGCCTCCCTCATTTGAAGTGGCTCAAGATCTCCACTCCTAATTGCAATCTTCCCAGAGCTCATTTTGGCCACTTGGCTCTTATTTCTGAGGTGTTGATGGATGTGGGAGGAGAGGAAAGTGAGAAGAAGCACATTTGAGGCTCAGCTCCCCTGTAGAAGCTGTGACTCCAGAGGCAGTGTTTAGGTGATCAGAATTGTAATAGGCAAAAGAACTCTGTTTTCTTTTCAGTTCTAAGCCCAATTTACCCCCGGTTTGTACCCTAATATAAGCCACACCCATTCCTGCAGAAATCATGACTTGTCATGTAAAGATCGGCCACTGTTTTTTGGTGATTTGGGTTTATCATAGGCACAAAATTATTTCTAGAAGGCTCACCCCTAATTTTTGAAGTTAAAGTCTATGGGAAAACGTGAACTGAGTTGAAGAAGTTTATATGTATGAAATTTTTAAGAAGTCACGTGCACGTGCTCACAGGTGTACGGATGGTTAGGAAGCCCTTGCCAGGCACTATTTTGAGCGCTTTGCACATATTAAGTAATTTCATCCTCACAACAACCTGATTAGATCAATGCTATCATTCCATGCTGCAGATAAGAAAATTGAGGCCAAGAGAGGTTAAGCCACTTGCCCGAGTGAGGCTGGGATTTGAACCGCAGCTTGGCCCCAGGGTATGTGACAAATACGCTGGCACAGGAGACCCTTGGGCCTCTGCAGACACACACTGACGCCGTCCCCCCGCCCCACACACACACACCTGCCAACTGCACTCTCTCACACACGAGCACACACATTCCTTTTTGCTGGCTCTCCCCGAGGCTCTGCCCCCGCTGTGAATCCTGATACAAAGGGGCAGAGGATGCCTCCCTTCTTGCAGCCTCTCCTGGGAAGCTGGGACTCTTGTCTCCTGGTCTGAAGCCGAAAGTGCACCAATACCACGTTCCCATCCCCTGCAAGCGAGAGGGAACTGTCAGCTTCTCTGATGCCACTATCTGCTCTGATCCCCTCATCACCTTGTGATGCAGGGGAGATCTGTCCCTCAAGTTCAGGTGAGGAAACCAAGACCACACTCCTCTTGGGAATAGTGGGAATCCTAGGGTGCAGATTGTACGTTTCTTCACAGGGTCCAAAGCAGGGGCCGGGTGGCACTACTTGGCCTCTCCAACAGCCCTAGACAGGTAGATTAAGGCCCCAATTAGGTGGTGGCCTTTTGGAGGGTCTGGCACAGCCCAGAGAAGCTGTACCAACACCCCAGGTTGGGGGTTGAGGGTTGACATCACTTAAAAACCCCAGGTGTCCTGCCCGTGGGCCTGTGTGCTGTACCCCCTCACTCTCTAAGAACCCGGCAGCGTTCAGCCACACAAGATGGTTTCTCACTTAATGTCAACCCCGAGCAAGTGGCAAGGTGGCCAGCACAGCAGCCAAGCCATAAATCTCAGCTTCCTCTCCCAACTCCTGGGCTTCTCCCTCACCCTTTGTGTGGCTGACGGTTTTATGGGAAGACAAAAAATAAAAAAATAATAAAAAACAAAAAAATAAATTACTCAGGAATTTGTTTTTAATTAAGCAATAAGGCTCGATGGGGCCTGGCTGCTGCCTCATAAAGCCGCTCCCGGGGTGTGGGGAGGCATTTGGTCCAGATGAGTGCCTCAAATCAGCCTGGAATGTGATTAGATGATTACTCCCCGGAGTTAATACAAGATGATCTTCCCCAGAGTTGTCTTATTGCCATTATAAAAAGTCTGCAGGCAGGAGGGGAGCTTTGCTGCTTGGAGAAGATGAAAACACCGATTCTAGCTGTCAGGGCAGCCATCGGGGCTGAGCGCCCGTCCCCCACACACACCTGCTCCAACGGTAGAGGCCCTGGCTGGCCCACCAGGCAGGGCAGACGCTAGCATCTTTCAAAATAAATGGGTCCCTGTGCACAGGGAAGAGAATGTTTCAATGGAGAAGCCAGGGGGCAAGATGCAAGGAAATGTGGCTTTGAGATACTTTCTCTTCTCCTGCCAGAAGCTACATGCCATCGTCCTCACCCCCAGGGCAGCTCAATGCATCTCACGCACGCTACAGAGACTAAACACATTTTCGGCCTCCTAAATCTCTCTCTCTTTCTCCCCTTTCTCTCTCTCTGTAACTTCCCAGGGGAAAGGATTCTCGCTTTCTGAGTCATACACTGACCTACGACTGGATGTGCTGGACCTGGACAATAGACAAAGGAAAACAGAAAACTAAAGACACCAGAGAAGTGAAGCTGGTCCACATAATAAAAAGCTGAGATGGGAAAAGATGAGGAAGAAAAGGAACAGACAGCTGCCTGGCTGCGTGTCAGGGAGAATTGGGAGGGCCGGGAGACCAGAGTGGGGAAGGAAAGGAATCTTGGAGAGGTGCCACTGTCTACTAGGAGGTGGAAATGAGCGGTGATGGAGAGGAGTTTTGAACATTTGCTGAACCGTAAGAATGTGTTTTCTCTTGCTACATGTCCTCAAGAGTCTGACCCTAGATTTAGAAGTTCCCTAAAGTACCTTGTGGATGTGGTTCCATCTTTCTTTGACTGCCACACACACACACACACACACACACACAGACTGAGCCACGTGGGACCCCAGTTACATCTGGGTTACACTAACAAAGGTTGAAGGCAAAATTGGAAGACCTAGGGATTAGAGAGTCAAACACAGGAATCCCTAGGACCAGCTTCTGTACAAATGCTAATATAGGACGCAGCCAGAAGGAAGCAGAGGCAGACCCAGGTAAGGCAAGGGCTCATTCGTACACATAAATAGCCAAGAGCAAGAGCTTTGGAGCCAGACAGCCCTGGATTAGAGTGTCAGTTCTGCCACTTTCCAGGAGGGTGGCTTGGGAAAGTCCTTTGAACTCTCTGAGCCTCACTTATCTCACGTGCAAAATGAGACTGAATATGAGGTTGATAGTGGAACTAACTTTCTTGGGATATTTCCAGGCTCGAGTGAACTATGGACAAGAGCGCTGAGCACACTGCTGAGCACATAGAAAATGCCCAGCAAGTGTTCAAAGGTATTACTATTGTTAACTGAAAGCTGCCCATGCCTTACGATGATCCCACTGAAATAGCATTTTTAAGGAGCCCCAAACTCAGACGTGCAAGTCAGAGGTCACTTATGTGACCTCTAAGGCCACAAGATCTGTTCAGGACTCCCCTGAAGATGGATGGATTTAGGAAGAGTCTTTTCTCCTTGATACTGTGCGCTGTGGTACCAGGGCAGAGACTGGGGACAAAGAAGGTGGATTTTAGATGAGAAATTCACTGTATCTTTTCATGCTAGGAAAAAAAAAATTAAATTAAAGCAATGGAAAAAGATTGTTTTGGCAATATTTGTGTGCCTAAAGATTGTGTAGCAAACACTAATGATATGAGGGGTGGATGTAACGATATTATCATTAAAAAACAGAATTCAAGGGGCACCTGAGTGGCTCAGTAGATTAAACATCTGAATCTTGATTTCAGTTCAGTCATGATCCCATGGTTTGTGAGTTTGAGCCCCGCATCAGGCTCTGCGCTGTCAGTACTGAGCCTCCTTGGGATTCTCTCTCTCCCTCTCTCTCTCTTCCCCTCACTGTTCTCTCTCTCTCTCTTTCTCAAAATAAATAAACTTAAAAAAATAAAATTCAAGGCAAAATTCTTTTTAAAAAAAATGTCTTGAGGCACCTGGTGGCTGAGTCGGTTAAGCACCTGACCTTTGATCTCAGCTCAGGTTATGATCTCACAGTTCATGAGTTAGAGCCTCACATCAGGCTCTGTGCTGACAGCTCAGAACCTGCTTGGGATTCTCTCTCCCTCTCTCTGCCCTCCAATGCTGGTGATCTCTCTTTCTCAAAATAAGTAAACAAGCATTTAAAAAATTTTTTTTAACTTCTCATTTTGATAAAATGAACAATTCGTCAAGAAAAAACATAATAGATAACATTTGGAGAACATCAGTTAGGCTAATGACAGGTGCTTCAAAAGAGAATGATTTGAATTTCGATGGGTTAAGAAAATTGATAAAATAATTAAATGTTTTCGCAGAACTGACTCTTATGGCCAAGAAGGAAGAGTCAAACATTAAGTGAAGGATATCTTACTGAGTGATCAGACATTGTGTCTGAAAGCATATGCTTCTCCAAACCAACATGATTCAAGTTTGTTCACTCTGAGAATGTTCAGGCAGTTGCAAGGGTATCCTATGTTTTGTTAAACGGAAGATAAACACTCTCACAACTTTATTTCATTTTTGAAGGTCAAGTCACTTTTTTTTTTCCTTTTTTATTTTCTGATCGTGAGTTGATTCGCTTTCAGGGATTTTTGAGAGTCGTTGTCCTCAGTTAACAAGGACCCCCTGCACGTGTAATGAATTGAGGTATGGATGTTAGGTTTCTTTCTCCATCAGAAAACCTAAAGGGAAACCGGTCCCATAAACAGCAGACACACACAAGCTCTTACAAATGCAACTGTGATGCCAGAGTCCAGAGAGACCCCTCTTACAGAGAACAGCCTCTGCATGTAGCATGTGTGGCTGAAACCGGAGGCAGTTGGCCTCAGAACCTAACTCTAGCTGCGCTTCTAAGGGGAAACTCAAATCAACAAAACAAGTATTGAGCAACCACTGTGCGTGTGCACATGGGCACTGAGCCCAAGGCCCTTGTCCTCAGGTCCTTAGTCTCTAGGGAGGCTGAGTCACAGAAGGACTCAGGATGCTGAGCGACAGAGCAGGAACAGGGCCCAGCAGGGGGCGCTGTGGGGTATAAAAGAAGAGTAGCCGTTCCTCCACCTCAATCTGGGGGCCAGGGGCGCCTTGCAGTTGGGGGGACACTCAGCCTGAGGCCTGAAGACTGGATTTCCCAGGTGAAAGTCACAGGGAAGAGTGTTCCAGGAAACAGCAAAAATGCAGACACGAAAGACAGACCACCTGTAGGCAGGAAGCCGGAAGCCTGCGCATTGAGAAAGAACGAATGCTGACGCTAATGGCAAAGAACCACTCCCCAATCCAGAATCCGACCTTTGGGCTTCAAAGCCTCTGAGGGCTCAGGGAGGAGCAGCTTGGGGGGCCACAAGTATGTGTAGAAACCTCAGCTTTCCCTGACTGCCCAAACCTGGGTACAGGGGGAGAAGCCCAGCAGGGCGGAGGCCCCTGAACCCTGCAGCCCCTGCCCCGGGGCTCCCCTTCCCTGGAGGGCCTCACTGACCCCTGCGGGGATGGAAGTAAGGAAGGGCCAGA
Source organism: Leopardus geoffroyi (assembly GCF_018350155.1). Taxonomy (NCBI): domain Eukaryota; kingdom Metazoa; phylum Chordata; class Mammalia; order Carnivora; family Felidae; genus Leopardus; species Leopardus geoffroyi. The sequence continues at coordinate 23,027,361 of NC_059335.1, read as the reverse complement.
CTCATCCGCTGTACTCTAACCTGAGGAAGGACGCAGCCCAAGGTCCCGACAGTGAGGTGAGGCCTTCCCAAGAGCTGGGCAGGAACAAACAAGAAACATAGACGCAGTCATCATGATGGTTGCCAGGTTGCCATCGTGTCAATGGTAATGAGCCAGGCACTCGACAGAACTGCAACGGGACAATCTGCTTGAGTTGGTGGTTTTGCTATGTTCATTTCGGATAGAGTTTCTCAACAGTGGCACTGTTGACGTTCGGGCTGTAGGATTTTTTGTTATGGGGGCTGTCCTGTGCATTGTAGGCCATTTAGCAGCATCCCTGGTCACCACCCACTAGCAGCCAGGAGTACCCCAAGTTGTGGAACCAAAAATGTCTCCAGACATTGTGCAATCTCCCTGGGGAGCAAAATTGCCCACAATTGAGAACCATGGATTTTAAGCATGAATCTCATGGAGAACATCTCCCAGTTCTCCAAGAGACCCAGGAAACTGACCTTCCCACAGAAGCATCAAGGGTTGGTTTATGTGATGAGAGATCCTATAATAATTCAACGGGGGTTGTATTGTCGTTAGTGGATCGAAAAAGAATCTCCATCATCTCCAAGTTCCCTTTCTAGACTGACAACTTAAAGAAGGTGCCCCCTCTGGACTGGGCACAGCTTGGCAAGTGGAGTGAAGGTTAGATTTTGGCTGTCTTTCATCTCTGCTGAGCACTTTGTGCAGTGAACAACCTGCTCAACTGTATGCAATGACCTTGTAAGGAAAACTGCCTTCTGGGCTTAGAACTGGGAAATATTCCAAACCAAAGGCAAATAAATACATTCCGGGTTTTAGTTAGATGCAGTACTGCCCATTGGGAAAGTCTGCTCTATGCTTTACATGATGAATTCAGGAAAAAATGTAAATTGAGCAAGAAAGTTTAGACTCCAGACAAACACTCTGGCCAGGTGAAACCCTGTCCCTAATTGACACTGATGGTAGCCAGAGGCCCATGTGACCAGTGCTCCTTTCAGGGAGGGGTGGGGGAAGGGTACAGGGGGTTCAGGGCAGTCTTAATACCAGAGAATGAAAACCAGAAGGGACCCACTTTCTTAAACAGGAAATAGATACTCCAAAACCACTCCCTGGTCACAGCGCAGAGAGCTGCTATGTGCTTGCCTTGGAACGCCTCTGATGCACTAATCCACATGCTCTGAGCTGGCTGTTCTCTCCCACGGAGAAGCTGCAGATTCAGTCTTTGACCTCACACACACAGTGCCTGGGCTCAAGGTGCTGAGGAACCCCCAAGCCCCCAGCTGAGACTAACTATAACGCTTTGAAAAGCCTGCGTGGTGGAGACAAATCAGCCAAAAGAGATCAAAGTGGCTGGCTGGAGGAGGATAGGAGGAGGGAGGGATTCAAGGTAAGCCTTTGAGTGCTGTTTTGTTTGCTTTTTTAAACCTTGAGACTTAATTTGATGAAGCATTTGGGAGTTTTTGTTGCAATTTGGGGGGGGGGAGGAGCTGTTGTTTGTTTTACAGTAAGTATTTTAAAGTTTTGTTAACACACACGTACACTCACATATACTCTTTAAAGGGCCCTTACGTGCTGGCTGTTTCAAGTTCTCTGTACTTTCTTCTATTAATACCAGACTTCCAGGACAGCCCTGTGAGCTGACAGCCTGGCGAGAGGGGGCTTAGGGGAGGGGTCAGTAGACATTTGGTTGCCCCATAGTTCCTGCAGGCACCTGGCCATAGGCTCCAGACAAACCCCCTGGGTACCAAATAGACAATGCCTACTCTGGATCACAAAGCAGTTGGGATGATGAGATACCCCCCATCAATACACGGGCAGGAGAAGGGCACGTGCGTCCCAGGTACAGCTTAGTAGTGACTTTGATGGGAAATAGGAACGGTTTTTGCCTCTGGGGTCTAGAGTTGTTTTTTTCATCGCAATCAAAGGAATTCGAAGAACAGTTCGACTCTAGGTGAGAAGACATTCCTACATTTTGTCAAACCCAGAAGAAGCCATCCATTTCCTGAATCCCTTTGGAATTTGTGGTTCGACAAATTAGAGAAATGGTGACATGATTGTTCTGTCTCCTGTGTCTAGCTGTGCTCCCCAGCCAGCAAAAATCAAAACAAAGGCCAGGTGGTTTGACCTGCCTCCATAAGACCCTAGAGACCATGGGGACAGGGAAACCACTAAAAATTTCCACGTCTCTTCCCAAGGCCACTCCTGACCTCCGTCTATTTGTCTCTGATTGGAAGGTGTTACTGAGCTGTCCCCGTAGGATTCTGTCTTCTCCCCTTTCTGCCCCCTGCAGCGTCAGGGGTGGAGTTAGGGGTCAGGGCAACAGTAAGAACTAGGCTCATTTCAGAAATATTGTTTCTCTTAACTCCAGTTGCCCCTTTAGAAAGATTTTTGGCGTGATATTTTCCCCAGGGCCTTTGTAAGGCTGTTTTGATGCCTAGATTGGTTTTGTTTTGTTTGTTTCTTTCTAGCTGTATTTTATTTCATTTGGTGTGAGAGGTCTTGCGTTTTGTTGTTGTTATTGTTATTATGTCTTTGATTTTGCTGATTTATTTTATTTATTCAGAGCTCTGCTTATTAAGGTGTGGGTGAGGGAAACTGGGACTCTTGGGAAATTCCCTCTTGTTGGCTTTGGAAAGGGGAGGGGAAGTTCTGACCTTGGCCTCCCAGTCAGGAAATAGCTAAAGAATTCCTAGCAGAAACCAAGAAAGACCTTTACCTAATGCATTTAGGGAAAGAGTTCCTGACAATGGAAAATTGAGCGTGCTTATTTTTTTTTTTTTTTTTTTTACTGCTCTCTAACAATAGGTAACTTGCAAGTTTTCCAGCATGATTTTCTTCTTTTTTTTTTTTTTAGTTTAATTATTTTTTATTTTATTTTTTAAATCTACTTCCAAGTTAGTCAGCATACAGTGCAATAATGATTTCAGAATAGAAAGCAGTGATTCATCTCTACATATAACACCCAGGGCTCATCCGAACAAGTGTCTTCCTTAATGCGTCTTGCCCATTTAGCTCATCTGTCCACCCACAACCCCTCCAGCACCCCTCAGTTTGTTCTCTATATTTAAGAGCTTCTTCTGTTTTGTCCCCCTCCCTGTTTTTATATTATTTTTGCTTCCCTTCCCTTACGTTCATCTGTTTTGTATCTTAAATTCTACATATGAGTGAAGTCATATATTTGTCTTTCTCTCATTTCACTTAGCCTAATACTCTCTAGTTCCATCCACGTAGTTGCAAATGGCAAGATCTCATTCTTTTTTATTACTGAGTAATACCCCATTGTATATATATACGCCACATCTTCTTTATCCATTCATCCATCGGTGGACATTGGGGTTCTTTCCATACTTTGGTTAGTGTTGATAGTGCTGCTATAAACATTGGGGTGCATGGGCCCCTTTGAAACAGCATACCTGTATCCCTTGGATAAATACCTAGTAGTACAGTTGCTGGGTCATAGGGTAGTTGTATTTTTAATTTTTTGAGGAACCTCCGTACTGTTTTCCAGAGTGGCTGCACCAGTTTGCATTCCCACCAGCAGCGCAAAAGGGTTCCTCTTTCTCCACATCCTTACCAATAACTGTTGTTGCCTGAGTTGTTAATGTTAGCCATTCTGACAGGCGTGAGGTGGTATCTCATTGTGGTTTTGATATTTATGTCCCTGATGATGCATGATGTGGAGCATTTTTTCACGTGTCTGGTAGCCATCTGGATGTCTTCTTTGGACAAGTGTCTATTCCAGCATGATTTTCTTTCCTACCTAGATGGCCATCAAACCCCAACTCCCAGACTTTGCCATTTTTCTTAAATCTAATACATTAAGCTTTTGAAACACACACAAATTCCAGTGTAATTGGCAACCATGTGAAGAACAAATGTAGGAAATACTCTATGTGCTAGGAGATTCTAAATTACAGACTATGTAACTATGTATCTGTTTTCACTTGTAAAATCCACATTCTTTTAGTGTACAGTTCCACGTGTTTTGGCGAATGTGTGCTGTGGAACCATTAGCACGAGCAGAATGCACCAGCATTTCCATCACCCCCAAATTACCCTCATTTTGCTCCTGTGTAGTAACCCCACACTTGACCTGAAACGATGCTGGTATGTTTTCCATCTTACAGTTTCGCCTTCTCAGAAGGCCATTTAAGTTGGAACATGCAGTATGGAACTTCTGAGTCTGGGATTCTTCTAACGTAACGCATTTGAGGTCCATCCTTGTTACTGGGTCTGTAGTGGTTTGTTCCTTATTAGGACTGAGTTCCTTTTCATTTCGCTGTATGAATATACCGCACTTTGTTCATCCATTCAGCGCTGGAAGGACATTTGGACCGTTTCCAATTTTTGGTTTTTATGAATAAAGCTGTTATATGCATTTGTGAACAGGTTTGGTGTGAACAAAAGTCTTTATTTCCCCTGAGTAAGTACAAGTGAGGTTTCTGAGCCATATGGTGAGAGTATGTTCAGCTTCTTCAGACACTGTCCAACCATTTCTCAAATGGTTGTACCATTTTGCAGTGTGTGAGAGTCTCAGTTGATCTACATCCTCACCGGCACCTGGTATTATCACTTTTTGTTTTGGTTTGGTTTCTATAGCCATTCAAATAGGTGTGCAGTGGTATCTCATTATAATTTTAATTTGCATTTCCCTAATGTCTAATGATACTGATCGTTCCCTACATGCTTACTTGCCATCCATATATCTTCTTTGGTAAATCACCTACTGGAATATTTTGACCATTTTTAAATTGAACAGTTTATTTCCTTTTTGTTCAGTTTTGGGAATTCTTTACATATTCTGAATATATATCTGTTTGTCAGGTATGTGATTTGCAAATATATGCCCCTAGCCTGTGGCTTTTCTTTTTCTTTTAAAAGTGTATCTCAGGGGCGCCTGGGTGGCGCAGTCGGTTAAGCGTCCGACTTCAGCCAGGTCACGATCTCGCGGTCCGTGAGTTCGAGCCCCGCGTCGGGCTCTGGGCTTATGGCTCAGAGCCTGGAGCCTGTTTCCGATTCTGTGTCTCCCTCTCTCTCTGCCCCTCCCCCGTTCATGCTCTGTCTCTCTCTGTCCCAAAAATAAATAAACGTTGAAAAAAAAATAAAAAAAAAAAGTGTATCTCACAGAACAAAAGCTTAATTTTGATCAAGTCCAATTTTTCCTTTTTTTTCCTTTCTGGATCATGCTTTTGGTGTCTATCTAAGGACTCTTTGCTTGACCCAAGCCCAAAGGTTTTTCCCAATGTTTTCTTCTAAAACTATTATACTTGGACGTCTTACATTTAGGTCACCAATCCATTGTTAGTACATTTTTGTATAAAACATGAGATCTACCTGGAGGTTCATTTTTTTACATATGGACATCTACTTATTCCAGCACCATTTGTTAAAAACACTGTCCTTCCTCATCCTCTTTATGGAGTCTAAGCAGGGAGGTTTGATGAAGCATTTTTGAAGATGCTGCTGGAGTTTGTCTCAAGAAACAGGAGTAGAATGCATCATGGAAGAGATGATGAGTTTTCTGTTTCAAGAAAACTTCCATTGGCCAACGCAATCTCGAGAGAGAAGAACAAAGCCTGGGCATCACACTCCCGCATCTCAAACTATACAAAACTATAGTCATCAAAGGAGTATGGTATTGGCATAAAAACAGACACATAGGTAGGTGGAACAGAATCGAGAGTGCAGCAATAAACCCACACATATATGACCAATTAATTTACAACAAAGGAGCTGCGAACATGCAACGAGGAAAAGACAGTCTCTTTAATAAATGATGTAGGCAAACCAGACAGCCACATGCAAAAGAATGAAGCTGGACCACTACCTTACACTATGTATAAAAATTAACTCAAAATGCCTTAAGGACTTGAACATGAGACCTAAAACCACCAAAGTCCTAGAAGGACACAGGTGCTAAGTTCCTTGACATCGGTCTTACTGATGATTTTTTGTTTCTGACATGAAAAGCAAAGGCAACAAAAGCAAAAATAAACAAGCAGGACTTATTGTGGTGATCACAATATATACAAATATGGAATCACTCTATTGTATACCTGAAATTAAACTAATGTTCAATGTCAACAATATCTCAATTAAAAATAATATTAAAATTAAAAAGTAAATAAATAAAGAGGCACCTGGGTGGCTCAGTTGGTTGAGTGTCCAACTTCAGCTCAGGTCATGATCTCACGGCTCGTGGGCTCAAGCCCTGCATTGGGCTCTGGGCTGACAGCTCAGAGCCTGGAGCCTGATTCGGATTCTGTGTCTCCCTCTCTTTCTGCCTCTCTCTCTCTCTCTCTCTCTCAAAAATAAACATTAAGAAATAAATTAATTAAAAACTAAAAAACAATTTTTTTTCTTAGTTTTTAATTAAAACAAGAAATAGAAAACTTCCCTAAGATGTGAAGAGTGGATGAATCAAAGCTCTTCGGTCACCTCAGCAGGAAAGGAGGAGAGAGCTGAGGGTTTGGGAAACAGGGGGTAAAGGGAGGGCAGAGCAGAGGCAGGACCTCTGGAGGCTGGGGTCTCAGGTGCTGGGAGTACCACCCGTACATCCTTCCAGGAAGCAGACAGGGGGGCAAGAGCAGACATGCAAGCACATGAACTGGAGAGAAGACGGGTGAAGGATAAAGAAGTGGTTTCCAGAAAAGGTGGGGAGAGCCTGTGGGCTACTCTGCCCTGGGACACCTGGAAAGAGAGGGAGTGGGAAGAGCTGGGTAGAGAGTGTCAAACCGCAGAGCAGTTCCAGGAGAGCGTGGGCCAGGCCAGTGGGGAATCTCTGAGCCAAGGCCGCCTGTGGGGAACTGAGTGTGTCCCCTCTAAAATTCCTATGTGGCAACCTAATCCCAGTGGGATGGGATTTGGCCCTCCGGGAGGTACACAGGCCACAAGGGCAGGGCCCTCAGGAATGGGCTTCCGGCCCTTATGAGAAGAGGCCAGAAAGCGAGCGAGCTTTCTCTCTCTCTCGTGTGAGGACACAAGGAAAAGACAGTCTACAACTTAGAAGCCTCACCAGAGGCTAACTGTGCTGGTGCCCAATCTCAGACTTCCAGCCTCCAGGAGGGTCAGAAATCAATTTTTACTGTTTAAGCTCCCCTGTCTATAACCCGTTATGTCAGCCCCAACTAAGACATTGCCCAGGGTCCCACATCTCACAGGCACGGACCAGTACGAGCACCCTGCACACACAGACATTGGCTGGGAACAGCCCACAGGAAGTAGGGCCTTGGCATGGAAGGAGTGAATTGAGAAAAGCAGTCCACCATGACCCCTCAGCATCAGATCCCACAGTGTGAGAGCTCGGTCCCGCAAGACCACCCCTCCCACTGCAGACATCAGGCACAAGTACAGGCTGTCCCCTGTGCTCCTCCTGACTGATTGGTTAGAAATCAGAGGTTTCAATGAACCCCTCCTTGGCTTCGTTTAATTTGTTATTATAAATAACATTTTTTCTAACATTCTTACACATTTACTTTGGTGGACACATGCCCTCATTTCTCTTGGATATACACTTAGGAGCAGCATTTCTAGGCCATGGGACGGCCTATGTTGAGCTCAGTAGACTCTGCCAGATGGTTTTGCAAAGTGGTTATATCAATTTATACTCCCTCCAGAACACACTTGCTCTATATCTTTGCCGACACTTGACATTGTCACCGTCTATAATTTTAGCAATTTTGGTGGGTATCAAGTTCAGATTTTAACATTCAATGTGCTGACCAAACGGAAAGGGCCTGTGAACCTGCAGGCAGCTAGTATGAAACCTTTGCACCTAAGGGCTGTTTGTGCCCTGCACAGGTACCACCCTCCCCCCCCGCCCCCCACACACACATGGAAGTCAGGCTCCTTGTCTTCTTCTTTGACCACTCATGGGGAGCCCTACTTAGTCCAGGGATCATTGCCCTGCACTGCTTTCCACCGCTTCACCCCATATCCACCAGTGGTAATATTCCTGAATTATTGCACGCACAGTCCATGGTGTGTACTAGGTTATGATTATGATTATCATCATCAATCACCACTATTTGGATATGCACAAATGCAAAAGGTACAAAGTCTGGAAGAAATAAAAAGATGTATAAGTGATCTGTTGCTGCATAACAAATTATCTCAAAATTGGGTGGCTTGAAATAATAAACGTTTAGTATCCCATGTAGTTTCTGCGGGTCAGGAGTTGGGGAGGGGCTTCCCTGGATGGTTATGCCTCAAGGTCATTCAGAAGGTTGCAGTTAAAGTGTCATTCTAGGCTGCAGCCACCTCAGGGCTTCCCAGGGACTGGACAATCTCTCACGTGGCTGGCAAACTGGTGCTGGTGTTGGCAGGAGGGCCTCAGTCTCTCAAGGCACAGCTTCTCCACATGGCTGCCTGGCCATCCTCATGACTAGGGAGAGCGAGTGATCCAAGAGAGCAAGTCACACACTGTCATTTCCACAATATCTGCTGGTTACACAGGTGCATCTTTCCAATGTGGGAGGGAACCAAACGAGGGTATAAAATGTGAGTCCCCCTCCCATGGGTCCATGCCACCCATTTGCCCTTCCAGAGGCAACCACTCTGACCAGTTTCTCGTGAATTCTGCCAGCAATAATTTTCACACACACGCAGGAGGTCTCACACACACACACACACACACACACACACACACACACACACACACTTTTTTGCACCTTACTTTTTTTTTGCTCAACAGATCTTGGAAATTCTTCCACATCAGGACATACGGACCTGCCTTCTTCCCTTTGCCTGTGGTAAGCCCTGCCATTGTATGGATGTGCCATAATTTACTTAACTAGCCCCCTGTTGATGGATATTTGGGCCAGCCCATTATTTCCCCACCATAAGCAAAGCTGCTATGAATAAATATGAGCATATATCCTTCTGCAAACATACAATAATGTGTAAGAATAAATTTCTGGGAGTGGATCAGGTGGACAAAAGGATCTGTGCCTTTCTCAGTGTGATAGATGTCGCCACATTGCCCACCATGCAAGTTGAATATAACGATTTGCATTCCCGGCAGCAAAGCTATGGATTTCATGAAGCTTTAAAGGGGAATGGCCAAAAATGTGGGGCATCTCAGGCAGCTCAGCAAGTAATTCAAGTGCAATATCAGCCATCCCCATCCTTTGAAGCCTTTCCTGGCTGCCCCAGCCCCATTTCTCAGCTGGAAAGCCTCCCCTGGCCCTCCCCACACCACATGCTGGGCCTTTGTCTCTCTCTAGCTTGCAAGTTTCTTCCCTAAAATTCCCATTCTTGCCTTAAATGCAGCAGATGAAGAGTTCTTTGCCAGTCAGGCCCCAAAGGCTGACTTTTTGGTGCCAAAACTGTGCTCCAAGCTGTGTTATCCAACTACGACAGTTCTCACCTGCGATGACCTCTGTCCTCTGCACTGGGTGAACGGTTCTCGCTCCTCACGGATAGATGTTTTCACAGGTCTGCCCCCTGCTCAGCTCTGAGTCTCCCAAGGGCAAAGGCAGTGCTGTGTCCATCTCTGGCTCCACTGCTTGGCAGTGGCACAGTGTCCAATGACTGTTTGCTGAATGAATAAATGACCCAGAGGTAACTTTGTCAAACTAGTGCTGTCAGAGGCCTCTTGCTTTACCCTATTCTAGAAACTAGGTGTGTCTAGATCATTCTGAATGTTGTCTTTAGATGCAGCGTTTATTTTATCCACCTGAAGCATTTTTCAAGGGATTATGTTTCTCTTCTCATTTTTCTCGTTTTCGCCTTTGGCCTGGTCAGAGCCTCATGGGGACACGCAGGATGGGAAGGAGGCACAATAATGCCCGCAAACATAAGGACGTGCAGACTTGTCAAACCTGGGCAAACACACACACAGAAAGGGATAAATATTGACGCTGCAGAGGCAGGGGTGTGGGGGAGAGGAAGCCACCGCTCTTTTGTGGTTTCAAATCCAATACTTCAGCAATCCTAAATCCAGCAATCTGGAGAGATTTTCTTGTGAAATCAGTTTCCAAACCTCTCAAGATCACCTCCTTTAAAATCAATCTCCATAACCATTCAAATAGAAATCTTTCCCAAATGTCCCACATTTCCACGGCTTTGAGACTCTGCCTTGGGTGCATTATGTGTATTACTGATAAAGAAAGCAGCGTGTAGAATCATGGGAATCAAACCAATTTGAAGTCGAGTTCATGACCTGCCCATTGTAAGTAGGACAACCACTGTTTCCTTTTTCTTCTTGTTTTCTCAACTTTTGGTTTCGAATATTTTCTTTTTTTTTTTTTTTAATGTTTCTTTCTTTATTTTTGAGACAGGGGGAGAGCACAAGTTGGGAGGGGCAGAGATTGAGAGAGAGAGAGAGGGAGGGAGAGTGAGAGGAAGACACAGAACCCAAAGCAGGCTCCAGGTTCCCAGCTGTCAGCCCAGAGCCCGATGTGAGGCTCAAACCCATGAACTGTGAGATTATGACCTGAGCTGAACAGACTGAGCCACCCAGGTGCCCCACTGGTTTGAATATTTTCAAACCATAAGAAGAAAGGTATGATGAACATCTGTAAGTCAGGGGTCAGCAAACTCCAATCTGTGGCCTGTTTTTGCATGACCTGTGAGCTTTTATATTTTTAAGTAGCTAAAAAGAAAATCAAAAACAGAAGGGCACCTGCATGGCTCAGTAGCTTGAGCATCCACCTCAGCTCGGGTCATGATCTCCAGTTCTTGAGTTCGAGCCCCACATGGGCTCTCTACTCTAAGCACAGTGCCCGCTTCAGATCCTCTGTCTCCCTCTCTCTCTCTGCCCCTCTCCAGCTTGTGCTTGCTAGCACTCTCTCTCTCAAAAATAAACATTAAAAAAGTTTCTTTAGGGGCGCCTGGGTGGCTCAGTCGGTTGGGCATCCGACTTCAGCCAGGTCACAATCTCGCGGTCCGTGAGTTCGAGCCCCGCGTCGGGCTCTGGGCTGATGGCTCAGAGCCTGGAGCCTGTTTCCAATTCTGTGTCTCCCTCTCTCTCTGCCCCTCCCCCGTTCATGCTCTGTCTCTCTCTGTCCCAAAAATAAATAAACGTTGAAAAAAAAAATTAAAAAAAAAAGTTTTTTTAAAGAAAATCAAAAGGAGAATAATGTTTCATAACCTGATAGGACAGCAAACGTTAGGGTCCCTAGGTCAAGTTTGCCCACGGGCCTGAGCACCGTCCAGGGCTGCTCTCACTGTGCAACAGCAGAGCTGAACGGCAGCCAGGGATCCTGGCTCACAGAGACTAAAATATTTACTATTTGTACAGAAAAAGCCTACTGACCTCTGACTTAGAGTCCTCACCTGTTAATACTTAGCCCCATTTGCTTCCCTCTCTTGCTGCAACATTTCTGTTGGTCTTGATACTTTGCCCTAAATGCTTTGTGTCTGCCTCACTTTCTTAGGCTCAAAGTGGGGAATGACAGGTCCAGCCTAAGGACAGATAAGATAATATGAAGTATGAAGTATTTAGCACACAGTGCTTGGCACTTAGACAAACTTGAGAAGAAGATCCAAGATAAATGCCTGGTGTTTTCCACTGAGGTGATTGCCGGAACTGCTAACTTGAAAATCATAAGCCTTGGCAGTTTCCTGAAAGCTTGGTTCCTGAAGTCTGGAAGCCAGCTTTCCCTCAGAAAGGGCTTCTTACCCGAGGAGCAAAAAAAGCCTCAGGGAGACCTCATTTTTTCCACAGCTTGTGGCTTGGCTGAGTCAACTTCTGCCTTTCCCTGAGTCACGAGTTTTTCCTCGTATTTGGAGGAGCACAGCCCTCCACCCAGGTCCTCTCCACCCACAGCTGGTCCCAGTTGGGAAGGGGTGGACGACTAGCTGGTCAGAGTCTGTGCCGCCTCCAGGGGATTTCCCAGAGCTCCACCCAAATCCACACAATGTCAATGCTGGAAGGAAGGACAGACCAGGAGACTGAGGCCCCAGTGGGCCCTGGACCAGCACTGTGACAAGGCTAGCTGGGGTCTCCCAGCCGCAGGACCTACGGGGTGTGCCTCCTCCCTCTGGTTTTGTAGAACCAGGGAAAGGCGTCCCTTCCTGGACACGTGCTCCATGCCAGGCGCAGTGCTGGGTGCCAGGGCGCTGTCTCAAACCAGAAAGCCCTGCCTTCAAAGGCTATCCAGCTCCCTTCCCATGGCTACCTCACGCCAGGCAGGGCCTATCTTCCCCAAGAGGCCCCTCTTGCTAGGATGTGGGGGACCTGGTGCTGAAGCACCCATGGAACCTGGCCTTGAAGGTTCTGCTCGAAGTCCCCCTCCAGCACCACTACCCCCTGGCAACCAGCAGTGCATACATTTGGGATGGCATTTTCCAGTGTCTCAAAGTCCCAACCGACCTCTCTGGTTATAAGTCAGCCTCTGGTGGGTGGGCCTTGTCTCCTCCTCTGTACAGTATGGAGGCCTGGCTATACCACCAGGACTCATCAATTCAAGTGCTTATTCAACCGGAAGCACATAAATGGGTAAAGTAAGGCAAGAGGGGAACCACAGAGAGAGGTGGGGACTGTAGTGAATGGGGTCATGTGCGCAATCTAAAGGGGACAGTTCCACAGTGAGATGGGGGACCAGTGTTTTCAAATCCTCTGATTTAGAAGGTCAAAATCCTGATTTTTATATGAAATCTCTCAATATGAAATGTTGGCAATGCATTTTATAATGTTTAAGTACGTTTTTGAGGCCATAGCTTCTGTCAGATGCTCAGTAAACACTGTCCTTGCTGAGGAGGTAATAGCAGAGAAGGTGATAGAGGTGGGGATGTGGGCTCTCCAAGGCCACAATTGGTGGCCCCCTCACTTGCCTACCACCTCCACCCTCTTCTTTCTCCAGGCCTCTCCGTCCCTTCTCCTCCCCTGCCTCATCCCCTTCCTTTCTTAGTCCAAGTCCTGGCCTCACTCCTCTTGGGCTTGGAGAGGCACATTCTCACCTCACAGGCTCCGCCCACACCACCCAGGAGAGCAGGTCACCAGGTCACCACCACTCAGCTCCTGCCTCCAAGCTCCAGCCTCCAGGCAGAGATCCACTCTGGCTCCTGCTGCTGTCTCTTGCCTCGGTCCTGGCCCGCAGATCCTGCATGGGCCTGAGCCAGCTCCTCTCCCAAGTGCCCAGGGTCTGCCCTATTTGGCAAGACAAACTGCATCTGACCCACAGACATTTACTGTGTTTCTACTAAGTGCTGAATTCTGATCTCAGCCCTGGAGACAAAGGAATGAATGAGAGGAGTATAGTCCAGCCCATGAGGCTCAGCCTAGGTGAGGGAGACCAGCCATGAACACGTAAACAAGTGATCTAATAAGATGCCTTCGGGCTGGAGAAATACTTTACAAAGTAATAAAACTGGGTGAGGTAGTTGAGGGTGATGGAGTGGAGGCAGGAAGCTGCTCTGGGTGGCCAGGGAAGCCTCTGAGGACATGGCAGTTTGAGCTGAGACTTGAATGCCAAAAATGCAGCCATGGGAAGATCTGGAGGCAAGGGAAGCGCAAAGGCCCAGAAGTGGTCTAACAGCCTTGGAGGTGGGAACAGTCTTGGGGTTTTGAGGAACAGGAAGAAGCCAGTGTGAGATGGAAGTGCAGGGAGGGTACCAGAGGAAGTCTGAGACGGACCTCCTGGAGTGGTGAGGCTGGGAATTTCAGTCCAGGGTCCTAGAAGGCACGCGATGGCCTGGGTGGGGAGGTCCCTGCTGGAAATGTTGGAGCGGGTGGTGAGTACCTGGATCCCATTAAACTGGACTCAATCAATGTATGTTTGCAAGTTTCCACTATAAAAAAAAGTTTAAAATTTAAAGTAGATTAAATGCTGCTGATTTTTAATATTATGATTATTAATTTCCGGTGGCTGAGAGCAGATGACTGTGTCAGCTAGCAGCAGGGAAGCCAGCCAGAGGCAGCACACGGCACAATAATTCCACCGCCTCCCTTCCTCCTCCCACTGTTCGGGGGCCCGCAGCGAAGACGCGTCCACAGCGGGATGCGAGCAGCTAGGGTGCGGAGCTGCGGTGTTGCGTTCGGCAGGGGAAACTGGTGGCAGGCGACTGGGGGATTTAGACTGGAGAACCAGCCCTGAGAGATTCCGATAAATAATTTCATGCAGGTCCGGCCGATTCTAACTTGGGACACCCCGCCCGCGCACACTTCCTCAGCACTTGGGCTCTGAGCGTTGGGCGTCCAGGCTCCGCCCCCGCCCGCGCGCCCGGGCTCCGATTGGCGGAGCCGCGGTGGGGGGCGTGTCTGACTGGAGTGGGCCGGCCGTAGCGCAGGCCGCGGGAGGGGGCAGGAGCACCCAGACGCGAAGCGGAAAGCAGCGCCGGAGAGCGGGTTCGCAGACTGGCGCTGGGCAGGGTGCAGGCGCGCGGGGACCAGACGGAGGAGGTAAGTGCCCCCGGGCTGGCCGGGGCGCGCGGAGCAGGAGAGCAGTGTGCCCGCCGCCTCCAGTCTCCCCGGGCCGTCCTGTCCAGGTGGCTCCAGGGCTCTGGCCGGGCGGGAGCGCAGCCAGGGCCATCTCGGACTCTGACCCGAGTAGAGGCGCCCTGCTCGGAGGCGCGGAGAAGGGCGCTTACTGCTGGTTGGGGGTGCTGGACGCGGGGTGGAGGCTCCAGGGAGAGAGGGGTGAGCGCAGGTAAGAGAGCTGGGCAGTCAAAGCAAGATCCCCGGGAATGCACGACGGGCGACGGAGGCGCCCCCGGATCTGCCCCCTGGGCGACAGGGATCTCTGCACGCCAGTTTTCCCGTGATGGTTCTGAGAGACCTGGCCTGACGCCATCGTCGTGGTCTCACTCTTTGGTCCCGGTTTTCGGGGTCTGCACAAGTGGACCAAGACAACTGCCCCAGTGGACTGGGGAGGTGGGGTGGGGGCGGTGGCAGTGTTTTCCAAGTGGCCTAGGTCCTCTCTGGCCTCTCTCACTGAGGAACAATCTGAACCCCGAAGCGTTGGAATTTGTGACTTTTGGCAGGAGTTGTCAAAGGAAATGGCGGGGCTTAATCTCCCATTTCACAGAGGAAGTCACCGAGGCAGGCCCATAGAGATAGTCCCAACCTGGAATGAACTGGAATCTCTTTCCCTCTCTCTCTCCCCGAACACGGAAGAGTCAGGCAGGGGAGTGGTGTCATCAGCCCTCTTTGCAGGTGGGAAAATGAAGGTTCTAAAGGTTCCAAGGTTCAGAGTCACTCTGAAACTTTATCTCCACAGTCCAAGGAAAATATCATTTGCAATTTGAGCAAAGCTGTTATCTCACCCCAGAGGGTCAAAAGCCAGCAAGGAGGGGACGATCCTTGCTGGGGTCATTCTTGGCACACAGTTTCCACTTAGTACTGGGGTGTTCCTGGGCACATAATTTCCACTGGGGTCTGTGCTGGCCAAGAGATGACTCTAACTTCAGCCTGTGTCCCTGCACCCGTCAGCCCCAAGACAGGAGGTGAGGCAGTCCAGCTGAGCTTAAGGGACCTGCCTACACCACCCCAAGGGATCCCTGGGTTGGAGCTGGAGTGTACGCAGGAAATCAGGCATTTGGAGAGGAGCCCTGCGCTCTGGACTTCAGGATTTCTGGTTCTGTCTTCCGTCAACAACAACAGCCTTCCGCAGCTAATGGTTGTTTTTGGAGCTGAGCCGTTGGGCAGTAATTTTGATGATGGAGGTGATACTTTCCCCAGTGGGGCTTTTGTGAGGATTAAGTGAGATAATACTTATAATGTGCTTACTTTTGTACGTGGTGAGCTGTAAGCTCTTAGTTAATGGTGCCTCTGGTTTATTTTCCTTATTACTATTTTTTTCATGGAGAAGGGCCTCGGGGAAGCACGGGGCTGGACAAGGCTGAGGGGTGGCCCCCTCTGGAAGGAGAGGACATTTGGATCATGGCACTCTCCTCAGTGTACTTGGAGAAAAATTCAGACCCTGATTTTGGCCTCTCGACCTTCAGGACTGGCTTCTGCTGGTCCCTTTGACCTTACGTCTTACCTCTCTCTCCTTCCTCTACAGCCTCCATGGGTCAGATTCTTGAGCTATTCCCAAGGCCCAGAACATTCTTTCCTTAGCCTTTGCATGACTGACTCTTTCACAGTATTAAGGTTGGTGCCAGGTTACTTCCTCACCAGACCTTGCCTCACCCCCACCCCCACCCCTGCTGTGCCAGGCAGATCCTCTGTCTTTTTCTTCATGGCACTTAGCACTCACAGTCAGAAATTACCTGTTGATTTACTTACTAGTCTGGCTGCCCCACCAGGAAGTCTGTTACTGAAGGGCCTGTCCCTAGTTCCTTGCTGTAACCTGGTGCAAAACACAGTAGGACTGTGTCTGGCACATGGTCAGACTTACAGTAAATATTTGGAAGGTGAAATCAAGCAGGTGTGGAAGCCCAATGGGCCTGGTTGGGGCTGGCGGGAAGAGGGGCTGGTGATGAATCAGCCTGGCCCCAGTCAGAAGCCAAAGGATAGTCCAAGGGGCTAGTATCCTTATTCCCCCTCTCTGTGATCTTGGCCAGGTTCCTCCCTCTCTTATAAGCAGTGTCCCCAACTGTAACTCTAACAGAAGGGTGGAGCTAGTGTCCCTCCTAGGTCCTGTTTTCCAGGGTTCCCAGGGTGGGGCCCCAGACATCTCTCTCAAAACACAAAGGCTGTTTCTGAGAGGAAGAGAGGAGAGAGCAAGTTCCCTCAGGACACAGCCCCGTGTCAGGTGCATCCCTGGAGGAGTTGTATTATGCATTTGACAGTATGGTGTAGTATAGATCAGGGGTCTGCAAACTTTTTCTATAAAGGGCCAAATGTAAATATTTTAGGCTTTGCAACCAGCCTCTGTTGTCATGTTCCAATGACTTTTATTTAGAAAAGCTGGCAATGGGTCAGACTTGAGGTAGGTTTGACAGACACCTCGTCCGTCATGCACAGAACCCTGGCCATCCAGCAACACTTGGAGCATGGTTCCCCAGACCCCGGTGCTCACTGAGCTCCTTCAGCCCAGCTCAGGTGGTGGGATCACTTGTGTTCAAGAGGGCCAGCCCAGGAGCCTGGCACCCTCCCAAACCTTCCAAAAACAAACAAACAAATAAGCAAACAACAACAACAAAACCAGGTCTATTAATTTCTCTGCTGTCAGATACTGACCAACCCTCCAGGAATGTCCCCCCTCTGTCAGCACCCTGGGTGCCGGGTACCACAGCGGAGGCTGCACAGGCACTATCCCAGTGCCAGAGGCTGTCCGGAGGCAGGCTAGTCCCAAGAGGAATGGGGTCAGCTCTCCCCTCCCCTGTCCTAAAGGAGAGAGATTCACTTCTTTGGTGAGAACGGTAAAAAGAAGGATTCCCCATCTGCTTGGGTGAAGGGCTGCCATATTTACCAAGAAAAATGTCCAGGCCATGTCAAACCAGGGTGTGACATTACAGTTGTGGGAAGGGAGGGCAGATATGGAGAGAACCCCAGGAGAATGTTGTCTGCCCAGCCCCTCACCCAACCTGGGACCCACTATAGGCTCATGGAGGAGAAGGGCATGTGAGCCTTCTGGATGCTCCAGTCAGTGTGTGGGATCAGCTCAGGGCCCAAATCCCTTTCACAAACACCCCCACACTTCCTGGGCCACATTTTGCTGCCAGCAGCTGAACAGGGGCCACGAGGGCCTGGAGAGGGTCTATAGATCAACGGCTGGGGACGAGCAGTATGGGAGTCTTGCATGGGGCATCCTGGTGCCCCTACAAGGGACAAGGAGACAGAGTTGTAGGCCCTCCCCTGCCTGAACCTCTCCCCTCCCTGGGTGCTGCCCTTCACTTCCTCCATGCCTCCCACCTGGGTAGCTCCAGGTCAGAGTGGGGACCCGGGCAGGCTGGCCCCTTAGAGCTCACCAAACCCCACAGAGCCAGGTGGGGGCCATCTGCTGTCTTCTGTCCCGGCACAAAGTCTGTCTGCTTCAGCTGCCAAATGTGTTAAGCCTCAGTCTGTGGTGGTAAGATTGGGTTTTCATCCAGTTCTGCCAGGCAGCCTGACACACAGGTGTGCTTGGAGGAAACAGGTAGCACTCTTTGCTCAGGGCTCCTGGCATCTCCTGTGTCCCTGGACCCTGACGCTGTGTGGTCAGGGGAGGCCCCGCCTGGTGACCCACTGCATGCGCTGCAGGCCAGAGCTCCCAGCCAGTAAGCTCAGAGCTCCTGAAGCAGACACTGTCCTGACCTCTTTTCTTTTTGAGGACCTTACATTTAGAGAAAGAAAAAGAAGCTCATCTTCCCACTTCTCAGAACTGGCTGGTATTGTGATTTTATCACATTGCTGCTGCTTTTTCTAAATAAAAGAAAGAAAATATCATAGATAAAGGTGCAGCCCGACTTGATCCCCCCCATTCCTGGTCACATCCAGGTCACCCTTCCCCAGGCCACTTTCTGCTGACTTTGGTTTGGGTTTATCATTTTTTTTTTAAAGCCTCGACATTTTTAAGTGTACAGTTCAGTGGAATTAAGTGTATTTCCATTGTTGTGAAACATCTCCAGGATTCTTTTCATCTTGCAAAACAAACTCTACACCCATTAAATAACAACTCTGGGCAACCACTTTTCTACTTTCTGTCTCTATGAATTTTACTACTTGGAAGTGCCTCATGTAAGTGGAGCCATGCTGTATATTTGTGACTGGCTTATTTCACTGAGCATAAATGTCTCCAAGGTTCATCCATGTTATAGCAGGATTTCCTTCCTTTCTGTGGCAGAACAGTCTTCTGTTGCACATTTTGTCCACCCATCGATGGACATTTCTACCTCTTGACTATTGTGAATACCACTTGGAGACCCTGCTTTCAGTTGTTCTGCTATACACCCAGGAATGGGATTCCTGGATCATATGGTATTTCTATTTTTAATTTCTCGAAGAACCTCCATCCTCTTTTCCTTAGTGCTCCACCAACTTATATTTCCAGTAACAGTGTGCCAGGGTTTCAACTTCTCTGCATCCTTGCCAACACTTGTTATTGCCTGGGGTTTCAGGGCTTTTTTTTTTTTTTTTAAATAGAAGCCACCCTCATGAGTGTGAAGTTCCATCCTGTCCATCTTTATTCAGAGATCTAGATCTTGAACACTTTTGAAATGCTGTGTGATGTCTGCATATATAGTGTCACACACCAGTCAGCAGGTTGCTTTTTCCACTCACCGTTTGATGTTGACCCACATAGATTGGCTGAGTCATAGTTACAGCCAACAGTATTCCCTTGTACGAGCGGACCTGGCTATTGGACCCGTTCCCCTGCTGCTGTTCTCCTGCTGCTAGACATCTCTCTTGTCTCCACTGCAGGCACTACATTCACTGCATTTGGTGGTCTCTTTCTACTGAGCTCTGAGCTCTTCCGGTGCAGCCATCATCCAGCCCATCCCAGGGTCCCAGCATGCAGCCCAAGGGCTGGAGGGTGGCCTCTGGAATTTTGCCAGGCTATCCACAGCAGGGACCCAGTAATCAGTCCTGGCAGGAGAGCCCCAGGCTGTCACCAATAATCAGCTAGGTTTGCAACACACAGCCAAGATTAGCAACCTAAAAATAGTTGTTCTTTCGTAAGGTGGTGTGGGCAGTGCTTCTCAGGATGCCTTGTGGTCTGAAGGGGGCACGTGGTATGTGACTCAGGGGGCCGAGCACCCCTCTTGTGCAGTGTGTCCGACCCCCATACGGGGCCCTGCTCTAGCTTCCCACAAGCGGTCTGACATACAGAACTGCACTGTGGTGACCCAGAAATACCACACGTGTGATCAGCTTGGCCAGGGTCATGCTGTGTGTGCCTGTACACATGGTGCTGGCAGTGACATCAGCTGTTACCTGCTTCCTCTTCAGAAGTAAGAGCTAACTCATGCACGGTGGGTGTCTGGGAGCTTCGGAAAGGTCCCTTCGTTCACTAGTGACTTACAAAACACTTAGCACTGTTCCAAGCACTGGGGATACTGTAGCAAACAAGAAAAGGCTCCTACTCTCATGCAGCTTACAACTGAGTGAGGAAAATAGAAAACACATAAGCAAGTGATAGATAGACAAGAAAATATAAAGTCCTAATAAGTCCTGTAAAAAAAAAAAAACAAAACAGGGTAACATCTTCGAGAAAGCGTCAGCAAACTTTTTCTGTAAAGGGCCAGAGAGTAAATATTTTAGGCCTTACGGCCTATAGTCTCTGTCACCACTAGTCATCCCTGCCTTTGCAGCATGAAAGCAGCCACAGACAATTGTAAATGAATGAGAGTGACCATGTTCCAATAAAACTTTATGTACAAAAACAGGCCATGGGCCAGACTTGGCCCTCAGGCCATAGTTTGCCAACCTTGTCCTGGGTCTGGGGAGAAGCTACCTGAGCTGGGATTGTCAGAGACCCTTTCTGAAGGGAGATAAGAGCTGAGAGGTCTCAGGAGGGAGTCACAGGAGGGAGCCAGCATGGGAGAGCCTATCTCAGGCAGGCATGATAGCGCCTTGCTGCAGATTCAACGGGGTAGCTGTGTGGTGAGAAGCAGGCAGCCTCTGGCTCAGTGTGAGAGAGAAAAATGGCGGAGCTTACTTATGGGCTGAATGTTAGAGGTACAGGAAAGAGGAAATTCAAGGATGAGTCCTAGATTTGGGTGAATGGTTCTGTTTATGGAAAAGAAGAAAAGCTGGAGGAAAAAGCTGGGTTTGTGTTGGGCATGTTGAATTCGAGGACCGTTTCTTAGATGAGCGGCTGAGAAATCACGTGAGCAGGTGGACACCCACAGCTCAGAGAGAAACCAGGACTGGAGGCTTGACCTGGGGAGTCAGTAGTGTTTGGGTGGTCTTCAAAGCCATGAGTCTGGAGGATCAGGGGAATATGTGTGGACAGAGCACGGGGGGCCTGCATGAGACCTGGGCCACTGACATTTTGTGCTTGGCAGGGGAGGACAGAGTGGGCCTCACACTCCACGGAGGAAGGCACTGTCTCCCGGGGTACAAGCTCTGGGCCCCCTACTTACCCACAGAGCCTCACTTTCCCTCCTGTCAGTGCGGGATTCTACCTCCTAGGATTGGTGTGAGGATTAAATAAGATGTTCATGCTTGACGTGCAAAAAGCACTCAGCACATGGTACCTGTGATGATGGCAGTGGTGACCACTGAGCTCACAGGCTGTGTGAGTGGGTTGCAGGTCTGTGATGGTTTGGCTTGATGGATGGGGGAGTCAGTGGTGGGTTAGGTATGCAGACCCCCATGGCCTGGCACTTGGTGTCCTGGTACATGCACCTGTGCCCTTCCACCTGGGGCAGGCCCAACGTGCCAGGTCCTCGGTGCCCCTGGAAGCCCCTGATGGGAGTTGGGGCTCAACTGGGGTGGTCAGCGCTGAGACGCGTTCTAGCCTGTATCCCAAGGCTCCCCAGGGAATCGAGCCCCTACTGCCCACAGTGGTAGCCTGGCGCAGCCACACGTCCCATCCCCAGCCGACTTCCTCATGCCCCTCACGGGGGAATCCCCCTTCATCTCTCCATAGCTAAGAGTTGGCTTCTGGGACACCGAGTTTGGTTGGTTGGGCGGCTGTCTAGGCCCTCTGGGTCGCAGTAGGGTAATGAGTGGCTTGTCTGGCTGGGTGGGTTCAGTGAGTTGGCGGGGTGGGCAGTGTGGTCCCACCACCACTCCCCCCCCCCCCACCTCCCGCTCCCCGCTTACCCCCGGCTGTGCCGGGCAAACTGATGCCTCCCTCTCCTGCCGCTCCTCCCACAGCCAGGCTGCCAGAGAAGATGGTGGATTACCTGGCGAACACGGAGATCAACAGCCAGCGCATCGCCGCGGTCGAGAGCTGCTTCGGGGCATCCGGGCAGCCCCTGGCCCTGCCAGGCCGGGTGCTGCTGGGCGAGGGCGTGCTGACCAAGGAGTGCCGCAAGAAGGCCAAACCGCGCATCTTCTTCCTCTTCAATGACATCCTGGTGTACGGCAGCATCGTGCTCAATAAGCGCAAGTACCGCAGCCAGCATATCATTCCGCTGGAGGAGGTGACGCTGGAGCCGCTGCCCGAGACCCTGCAGGCCAAGAACCGCTGGATGATCAAGACGGCCAAGAAGTCCTTCGTGGTGTCGGCCGCCTCCACCACGGAGCGCCAGGAGTGGATCAGCCACATCGAGGAGTGCGTGCGGCGGCAGCTGCTGGCCACGGGCCGCCAGCCCAGCACGGAGCACGCGGCGCCCTGGATCCCCGACAAGGCCACGGACATCTGCATGCGCTGCACGCAGACGCGCTTCTCGGCCCTCACGCGGCGCCACCACTGCCGCAAGTGCGGCTTCGTGGTCTGTGCCGAGTGCTCCCGAGAGCGCTTCCTCCTGCCGCGCCTGTCGCCCAAGCCCCTGCGCGTCTGCAGCCTCTGCTACCGCGAGCTGGCCGCCGAGAAGCGGAAGGAGGAGGAGGAGGAGGAGGAGCAGAGCGTGGGGTCCCCCCGGCAGCCGGCCTACCTGGCCGGGGCCATCTGCGGAGCATCCAGCGGGGACGATGATGACTCTGACGAGGACAAGGAGGGCAGTGGGGACGGCGACTGGCCCAGCCACGTGGAGTTCTACGCCTCCGGCGTCTCCTGGTCATCCTTCCACAGCTGACCCGAATCTGCAGCTGTGCAGGAGGGCCTCCCGGGTCCCCTCTGCAGCCAGTCAGACTCCATTGCCCATGCTCCCGAGAGAACAGAGTTCCCGGACTGCCCAGCAGCCCCCAGGACCCTGCCCCGTGGGTGGCAGGCACAGTGGGAATGGCTCTTTCTCTCTCGGCCCCCAGTGCCTTTGGGCTGGACGTTGGCAGCCTTCTGCTCCACTTCAGGTAATTCTCTTTCCAGTTAGCAAACCCAAACACTTCGGCCTCTTGGGAACAAATTTATTTCTCAGCCCTATGAGCTGTAGCCCTAGATGACCCCTTGAACTAGACAACCCCGGGTACCTGTCAGGACCAGAGGGAAGGTAGGACTGGAGCGAGGTCCCCTGTTCTCTGAGGACGTGCACCACAGCACCTGGCCCTGGGACAAGCACACCCCCAGGGAAGACTGGGAGCCCTAGAAACCACGGTCTGCCCGTGCACCTTGCTGAGGCCCACCGGCCTGGGTGGCTGGGCCTTGTCAGGCCAGGCATGTGGGCTCACCTTGAGCCAGGCAAGAGAGCCACGCTGCGAGTACCCACCAGGCTTGGTGCAGCCTGACTCCTGGGGGTCCAGGGCAGTCTGCCCAGGCCTCTGGCCCCATCTCACCTCTGTCCAGCTGTCCAGGAGTCTGATGCCTCTCAGTCCAGCCCTCCTCTCTCCCTGTGGCTGGGGAAGGCAGCGTTTTCTGTTAGGACTCTTCACTGCAAGTGACAGAAACCCTACCCAGACTGATTTAATAATAAAAAGAACGTTTATGGACTTGCGTGGTCAAAAAGTTCAGGAGGATTTTGCTTCAGACATGGCTCGTGAGGGGCTGAAACCATGCTGGGTGGCAAATGTCAACAATTGTGTACCACGCTGGGTGTTCCTGGGAACACTGGCAGCATAGTGGGGTCAGATATTCACACCACGTGGATGTGTTCTTGGCTGGTTCCCAAGGAAACCTCGCCATCCATCTGGGTACTCTAACCATGGCCCAGCACCTGTAGCCCTGCTCACTTGGTGTGAGTCATCTAAGTGGATAGACAGCGAGTAAACACGGAGCCACTTGTCCAGCTCTGCCTGGGCCTTCCAGGCTCAAAGCTCTCCCATGCGGCCTCCTGCCTGGCCTGCTCCTGGGGGTCGCGTCACTGAGTGGGAGAGCCCCAAGTGCAGCGACTGGCCTTGCTCAGAGCAAGTGTGTTGGGACTGGAGCTTGAAGGCCAGCCTCCTGATACCTGGCCTGCAGCTGGCCATAGGGTCACGGGTCCTTTGATGGTCTCCTGCATTTGCTTCTGCCCTGTGGCAGAAGAGGGGAAGATCACTGTCAGCTAGAAGTAGTGACTCTGGGGGAAGGAAAGCATCTCCTAGCCCTCATGGCACAGTGGGTTCTGGCCAGGATCGGAGGTCTCAACCCCATTATCTGGGCTCCAGGCCCTAGGTGAAGAATTGCCCTCTGCCAGTTCTCAAATCCTCACGTGCAAATAGAATCCTGAGGGTCTGGTTAGAATGCCACCTCTGATTTGGCAGGTTCCTGGATCCCAGGGACGGCAAGCCTCCAGCCCAGTGAGGGAGGATAGAAGAGGTAAAGCTTGAGGCACCGGGGCCTGCCTATGGCCTTTCTGTGCAGGCAGAGGGAGCAGGTGGGAGAGGGTCAGAGGTACGTCCGAGAACGTGTTGGTTTTCAAGCCCTTGGTCTCCCTGAGCCACAGAAACTGGTCCAGGTTGGTTCTGCCTGGGCAGAGGGCTCAGGGCAGGACACATCACAGGATGAGAGACAACTTCCTGAAGACAGATCAGATACCCTCTCACAGCCAGGCCAGGCAGCCCCATCCCTTCACCCCAGAGCTGGTGCTGGGGCGGGGAGTGCCCAGCTCCAGCCACTGGCCTCTCGATTACAGCCGCACTCTCCTGGAGCCTCCCTTGCCTGGTAGAGGGGAGTAGAAGCAGCAGGGGCAGCATTCACTTGGACAGGAAGGATGCCTGCAATGGATCCTGGGCACTGCCAGCCTTCTCTACAGGTGCCTGACACGGGGGCACAGAGCACAAGACCCAGGCATGCAGGGCAGGTAACCAAGGTCCATGCCTTCCTCACCAGGGCTGGGCAAGTGGTGCCTTGTCCCTCAACCTGGGACCCTTAGACCTGCTCTCCTTGTACCTCCCCACACCCAGGACTGGGAGAGCATGGCTGCTTCCTTGAGCCCCAAGGTGTTAGGTACAGCCTGTAAGGACCCAAGGGCTCGAGTGGCCAGCAACCTTTGGAGGGCTTTCATTCATGCAGATTCATTGCTCTGTGCCATGCCAGGTGCTGAGGACACAGCTGTGAGTAACACAAGGTCCCTACTCTTAAGGTTTCTCCTCTGGCGGAGGAGACAGGCACAGAAGCTGGTGCTGTAGGTCCTAGTATGTGCTGTGATGGGACAGGGACTGAGGTATGACATAGTGGGCAGGTGGAAGGCAGCACGCCGCAGAGGCAAGCTCCCTGTGATTGGTGAGAGAGTCAGCAACGCCATCTGGGGAGATGGTGTTCCAGTCAGAGGGAATGACAAGTGCAAAGACCCTGAGGAGGAGAGGAGTCCATGTGTTCTGGATCAGCATGGCTGGATTGAGGCCAGAGAGGTGGCAGGACCAGCTCGGATGTGCCGAGAGCCACTGGAACCTTCAGCAGGGCAGCACGTCTGCTCTCGGCTTTCAAGAGCTTGCCCTGACAGCTGTGTGCAGATGGCTGAGGCAGAGAGAGGGGCTGTACAGCCCCCCAGACCCCTAGGATCCCTGAGACAAGGAACTAGGTTCCACTGAGGCCTCATCTGCCTGTGGTGGTGGGTGGCAGACAGCTGGCCTTGGCTGTCTCCATCTCTTCCTAAAGAGCCGGCCCCTCCCCTGTTCTACAGGATGTTCTGGATGACTGCAGATGGTGCATCAGGAAGCTAAATAAATGCCATGGGCTGAACTTTGCCCTGGGCCAGTGTGTGAGGTCGAGTGATGACCAGTGCCCCTGGCCACTAAAGCACAAAGGGGAATGTGTTGGGAGGAAGCAGGGCCTCTCAGAAAAGAAGATCTGGGCCCAAGAAGAGAAGGGGATGCCTCAAGAGACCCCATCTCTCATTCTTTTACGTCTGCTCCCCTCCAGAGACAACCTTGTCAGCCTGGCTTGGGTCAAGGGTCAGGCCAGGCCCTGCCTCCAGCCACCCCTGCCCCAGGCTGTTCTGAAAAGGGGCTCGCTGTCCACCAGGCTTCTGGGTTCTGCGTTCTCTCACCTGCCTCCCCAACAGGTGCGGTCCTGAAAAGCTCTGGAGTTGCCCCAAGCCAAGGCCACACAACTGACCCTCGCCCTTGGCTACCACTCCACCCCCACACATGCAGGAGGTCAGGAGTCCTCAGGCTGAATCGATGCCTCTGCTCTTCACAATGTTCCCTTTCCCCAGAATGAAGCTTGAGGTCTGGCTGCAGGACTGGGTGTGCTGGGCCTACATCCCAGCCTTCCTTCTCTCCTGGGGCTTCGCTTACAAGGCCTGGCAAGGGCACGGGAACCGGCTGTCCTGCCAGCCAAGTGCTCCCGTCTACCGCCTGGGAATCCTTCCTCCCAGCTGCGCGTGGACTTGGAGTGCCTGCCAGAGGCTGATCCTTCAGCCTGGGGAGGGGCCTCTCTTGCCCCTCCTCCTGGGAGATGGAGATGGGCCGGGGGAGGTTCTGAGGACCAGGCCCATGCCTATGAGGGGCACTGGAGCCCCCCACCACCTCAGCATTGCCTGAAGTGCCCTTGTGGCATCAGCCCTGACAGAAGTCGCTCCAGGTGGAAAGTGGAGTCTCAGCAGTGACCTCATGGCATTTGGGGACTGACTGACAGGCAGGCCCTTTAGAGTTTGACCTGCCCCTGGGCAGGGATGCGGCGCTCCCGAAGGACTCTGAGGATACTGAGGGAGGCCTCTGCGGGCAGTAAGCCAGTGACCCCTCCCTGGAAGTTTTGACTATTGGGATTTTTAGGTGCTGAGTCTTCTTAAATAGGGCCCACCTGCATGGGTGCTGGGCACAATTGCCAGAAGCAGGGAGTCAGGCAGGGGGTTGACAGGACTGGAGGAATCTTATCCCTCCTTGATGATGGTGGGGGCAGTGGTACTGGTGCTGGTGGTGACAGCACGTGTCACTTTCTGAGAGCCGTCTCTCAGTAAGCCATCTATCAGCATCAGTCTCAGGAAGGCAGAGCCAGGTTACATAAGGCCATCCTGAGTCTGAAGGGGATGTGGCCTGAGTCCTGAGAGAAGGATAGACAAAGCCAGGAGCCAGAGCTCCCAGAACAGCTGTGTGATCAGGGAGGGCTTCCTGGAGAAGGTGGTGTTTGGTTGAGCCTCAAGGAAGTCATGACTTTATCAGAAAGGATGGTAATCTCTATTAGGACTGGAACTCTGGGTCGTTTTATTAACTGCCCTCCTGTCCCTGGCACTTAACATTTGTTGGTTAAATAAGTGAATCAAGTAAGAAATGGGGTTGAAGGCGGGGCAGAAGGGATGATAATGAAATGCTCATTGAGCCTCACCTCTGGAGCCTCCAGTCAAGGTGCTGGATGAGAATTGTTGGCCCTGGCCTCTTTCTGGAGGGTTGGGGACCAGCACTTCCCCCCAAACACTGACCTCTGCCCTGTCAGCAGGGGCAGGAAGTTCCTTTCCACCCCCTTCCAGGCAGAGCTTTCTGCAGACGTGATGTTAAGACCAGTTTGCAGGGGGACATCATTCAGGCTGGCATCAGAGGATTTCAGCTGGCCGGGCCTCTCCCCTGCCTCAGCCTGTTCTTGAGGACTCAGCTAGAAAGAGGATGCAGGGGACATCAGGGCCACTGCTGGACTCAGCTACCGGGCAGACTAGGAGTGACTGCAAGGCTGACCCAGTTCTCAGCCAGGATCCTGGAGCTCGTAGGCCATTCTTGCAAACTGAGGCAGCCACTTCTGCTGGCCTGCCTCTGACCCGGCCTTGCAGGAAGTAACCCTCCTGAGGGCTGTGGGCAGGGGAGAGGCCACCTCTGAGTCGGGCTTTTCACACCTGGCACCAGCAGGCTCTGGGCTGTCTTCCTGCCTGTCTTTGCACCCAGGCTCCCATGTCTGAGGGGAGGGAGCCCACGAAGGGGCCCACCCCCTCGACACATATGCTCTGCCTTAGCCCTGAGCAGGTTCAGAGACCTGTGCCGGGATTTCAGATGTTGGGGCTGGGTCCACGAGCCACAGGAGGAATTCTGCGTCACCAAACCCAACAGAGCCAGACCCCAGGCTTCTCTTCTCTGACTTTGCCAACTCTGAACCCAGCATCTGCCTTTGTCCATGAATTTGGGCCTCCCTGTGGACCCCAGTGCTGCTGCCACCTCTGCTCTGCAGCCTTCCTGGTTGTCCCAGGGCAGCATTGACTGTCCCATCCACACTCCCAGAGCACCTGCAGCCTCTGCTGTGGCTCCCACCCTCCACCTGTCACGAGGTGTCTGAGTAGACCTGTGCCCACCAAAGCTGGCCTTGGAGTCCAGGCTGCTTGAGGGCAGGGGGACCACTCATTCACCATTCACCTACAGCCCTCACATTCTCAGCAGAGTTCTGCAGATGCCTTTCTTTGAAGGTGGCCTTGAGACTTCCCCTAGCTCATGGAGGATGATGGCAAGATGCTGGGGTCACTGGGGCCTCAGAGCCCCTGTGTCCGAAACTGACTCCACCGGCTTCCCCTAACCAGCTAATCCTGTCTCCACTGGTGCCCGCACCCAGGCCTTTGAGACAGACACTGGGGGGTCTCCTGACCCTTCCCTTTCCTGTCCCCCCACTCTTGTACCTTTCCAGGCAAGCCGGGCCCAAACTGAGGGAGCCTGTGGTGCACGGGGGGCACCGAAGGAGCTCCTTTAGGGCCCTGGGGGGAGTAGTTCAGGCAAGACCACAGAGGGGCATGGGCCAGACCCCACAAGATAGTCTTTATCCCAGCAGAGAGGGAGCCCTGTGCACACACGTGCACACACACACAACTTCCACCCCTCTCAGCCTCCCTCCTAGTTTCCCAGACTCCCCATGTCAAAGCCTCAGACTAGCTTTTGGAGCAGTGTGCAAGGGAGGAATAGGGAGTAAGGACGGTTGCGGGGAGGGTGTCACACAAGGAGAGTGAAAACCCAGGGAGGCTCTCAGGAGCAGCTCATGTTTCCTTCACTGTTTGGGCAGGGAATCTGAGGCCCCAGGGGCAGGTGCACCCCTGACATGAGTCAGAGTCAGTGCCAGATGAGAGGCTGTGGCCAAAGCATTGTCCCATGTCCCTCCCAGAGTCCTGTCTCCTGCCAGCTCCCTTCACCACCACAGAGCCCAGCTCTGACTGAAATGTTCCAATGCAGAAAACAGAAAGGCAGGCGGGCAGGCAGGGAGGGAGAGAAGAGGGGTGGGCGAAGACCAAGCCAGATATTTCTGGGCAAAAACAAGGGGAAATTTCAATCCCTGGAGTGTCACTTCAGGGGGTCTGGCCAAATGTTTTGACCCCAAAGAACAGACTTTCCGGAGAACGGTTTCTGCCCACTGTGGCTCCAAGTTGGGAGGGAGAGGAGTCGGGTGCCTGAAGCCAGTGCTGGTGCTGCCCATTCTTTCTCTGCACAGCTGGGTTTAACAGGACCCCTGGGTGCCCACAGCAACACCCAGGGCTGTAGAAACCCAGGGTTCCAGGATTCTGGAACCACACACACACACCCCCCACAAGTTTTCCTTTGTGTGTACAAAAGGAAACTTTATGCGGTTTGCAAATTGCCAACATTCTTAAAATGCCAAAATGCCTTCCTTTGTATTCCAACCAAGCCTCCTGGGGTCCCCACCCCCACCCAGGAAGTAGATGAACCCTCTCAGCCTTGGCCCAAGCCAACCACTTGCTAATCTCTTTCCCTAGGCTTGGGCTGGAGCTGGTCTAAAAGAGTGGAGTCAAGGCAAAGGAGCTCAGTGAGAGGGAGTCTGGGCGGGGGCTGGGATGCAGTCATCACCCCCAAGACAGGCCCAGGCTCCCCACATCTTCTGTTCTGCACTTGTGTCCTCACCTTGAAACACTGGCCTGCTCACAGCTCCTTGCCCCCTGCTGCTGCAGTGGGTTCATGGGGTGGTGGGCGCCCATGGCTCACCTGTGCACACGTTTCTCCTTCGGGTGCTCACACTCTGGTGTTTCCTGGAGTGAAGTGATACAATTGTATATATTGGTCTCTACTCCCAATTCCTGGCACAGAGCTCCTGAATACCTTGGAATTTCCCAGGTGACAGGAGTGCCTTATGTCCTAATGCAGTATTTAGTGGACAAGACCAAGCCATGATTAGAAGCTTGGAACTTTCAGTCCCACTCCTCATTCTCCAGGAAGGGGAGAAGGACCAGAAACTGAGTTAATGATCAGTCACGATGATGGTTCCATAAAACACCCGGAAGTATGGGTTCAGAGAGACTCTGGGCTGGTGAACGCGTAGTACTGCTGGAAGGGAGGTGCGCTGGGGAAGGGGGAAGGTCCACACCCCTTCCCACGTACTTGCCCTACACATCTCTTCACCTGGCTGGTCATCTGTGTCCTTTATCATATCCTTTATA
Source organism: Leopardus geoffroyi (assembly GCF_018350155.1). Classification (NCBI taxonomy): domain Eukaryota; kingdom Metazoa; phylum Chordata; class Mammalia; order Carnivora; family Felidae; genus Leopardus; species Leopardus geoffroyi. Next base: position 22,997,283 of record NC_059335.1, on the reverse strand, counting down.
GTAAACCAGTAAATGTTTTTCACCGAGTCCTGTGAGCTGTTTTGGCAAATTATCAAACCCAAGGAGGGGGGTCATGGGAACCCTGACCCAGGTGACACCCTGGGACTTGCAATCGGCGTCGGAAGTGGGGGCAGTCTTGTCCGTGGCATTTGCACTAACTCCAGGGGGACAAGGTCAGAACTGAATTGAATTGTAGGACACCCAGCTGGTTGTGGGGAATTGCTCGGTGTGGGGGAGAATCCCCACATGTGCTGTCAGAAGTGTTGTGAGTGTGATAGGGCCATGAGAATAAAGGCAGTCACAGGCGTGTTTCTCACACACCCCTGGGGAAGCCTTCTTCCTTACTTTTGGCCACGGGCTTTAGTACAGCTGAGCCATCCACATCCTGGCTCTAGGAGTGGGCACAGGACCCAGGTCTGGACAACCAGCACAATTGGGAAGCCTAAGGGCTGTGAGGGTCCATATCCACGTCTCCCACCTGCACAGAGAGGAGTGGCCCTGAGTCACATGGCAGGGAGTGGCACCCCGGCTCTCAGGAGGGCCCAGGGAAAGGGAATGGGGCCCATGTTCATCCCACGATGAGGCTGTGGCAAAGACAGTGTGCAGATTTCAATTCAATTAGGGAGAAACCCACCCAATGATGAACAGCTCCGAGATATGAAAACAGAGCATTCAAAAGCACAATGGACACAGTGATTGTTTCCTTTATTCAAGTCACAGACAAAGCGACATCTCACTCAGGCAGCCTCAATGTCTCACAAGCTGATTATCACATGAGTCAAAACTCTGAGGAACAAACATAATTCAGATGCAAACCTGATTTGGGGAAACAAAGCCCGTCCAGTCCCCATCAAGTTAGGACAACAATGACGCAGAGACACTGAGCTCAGCAAGGATGTACTTTCTGAGAGTACCATGTCCTCCACTGTTCGGTCCAGGGTATGTTGAACATCGATCTCCTCTCCAAAGGTCAAGGAGTAAGCAGTTAGGAAAATCGATATGTCTTCAGAGCAGTACAAGGAGGAAATTAGCATGGGGCGGGGCATGAAGTTCAAAAGTGGGGGCAGTTGGCCACGTGGGGTACCCGCTGGGACATTTGGGTTTTTTATCGAAGTCTAAGCTATATCCAGTAAAGTGCACAGATCTTAAGTGTTCAGCTCAGACTCCACACACACACACACACACATGGGTGGCCCACACGAGCAGCACCAAGGTCAAGATACAGAGCATCTCCAGCACCCAGAAGCCTCCCTCAGATTCTTCCAAGGGTCCCTGCCTCCGAGGGACTGGTGTTCACGTAAGTTTTCCCCTGTTTTTTTTTTTTAAACTTCATATAGATAGAATCATAGTCTAAGTTTTTGTTGTTGTTGTTCAGACTTCTTTGCTCAAATTCTGTCTGTAGGACTCTCCATGTTGTGGTAAGCATCTGTCTGTACTTGGTGTTTTGCATTGTGGTGGAATATTCTATCTGGTGGGCCCTCCACAACCGTATGTCCTCTCTACTGTGGATGGGCGTTTGGGTTGTTTACAGTTCCAGGTCGTCACGAAAAAAGGGGCCATGCCCATTCTGTAGACGTCTTTGGTGGACAAAGCTCTCATTTCTGTCAAGGGTATGATTGGGGTGGCAGTGCTGGGCCACTGGACATACGTACGTGCAGCTTTAGCACATGCTGCCCGGCTGTCCCCTGCAGTGGTTGAGCCAGTTTGCACCCCCCAGATGTGGGCTGCAGATGCTCCACACCTCACCAGCCTCACCAGCACTGCGTTCTGTAGGGCTCTCTCACTGCAGCGACTCTGAGGAGTCACCTGGAATGCAGCCTGACTCCGGAGCTCACCTCAGCGGGCTTGTGGGATGTGGCCTTTCCTTGTGCTCAAGAGAAGCCGGTGTGGGAGACTGAGGTGGTGCTGGTGTTGGGCCTGCACATGAGATGGAAAATGAAACCCCAAGGAAGCCCATCGGTGTTATTTTTATTCATTCATTCAACAAGAGCCCCTTGAGTACCTATAGCACTGGGGATACAGCTATGGAGCTGTATCCTTCCCCTCGCAGAGCTCACACTCGTGTAGAGAGACAGACCACAAGCACAACTGGAAAATATATTATACTCTTTCATACCTCTGGGGTCTTTTCCAGCACTAGGAATATTCCCAACCAAGAGGGGTGCACTATGGAGGCACTCAGCCTGCCCCTTGTTAGTTCAGCTCTGTTGATGAGCCTTTTTTCATTCGGTTTCTGAAGAGATAATCTCAACACCCTTCTCCTTGATGTAGATCCTGTAATAATGGAGTATCTGAGAAGGATTGAGTGTACAGATAACAACACAGAGAGGGGGACGGTGAGAGCTGGGTGGCTACAATTTCAGATCGAGTGGCCAGACAAGGCGTCACTGAAAAGGTGTACTTGGGTCAAGACCTGAAGGAAGTGAGGCAGATATTTGGGAGAAGAACATCCTGGGCAGAGGAAGCAACAAGTGCAAACGCCCTGGGGTGGAGATGTCCCCAGGCTGGTGGAGAAGCACGGAGGAGGCCGGGGTGGCTGGCAGAGGGAGAGAAGGGGAGAGCTGCTGGAGATGTCCAAGGCTGGGGAGACAGAGCAGGGCCCTGGAGGCATCGTAAGGACTTTGGCTTTGCGTGGAGCGAGATAACAGGAGTCATGGGAGGTGTTTCAGCAGAGAAGCACGCCTGACTCACCTTTTAGCAGGACCACTGGCTGCCATGGACTGGACTCACGGGGGCCGGGAGGGCAACCTGGGAGCCGCTAAGGAGGTGGGAGGTGATGATGGCTGGCACCAGGCTCCGTGCAGAGGTGCTAAGACATTAAATACCGATATATTTGCAGGTGGGACCAACAGAATCTGCCAGTGCATTGGATACAGGTTGTGAGAGAAAGAGGTCAGTGCAGCTGCAAGCGTGAAGCTCCTGCTTTCTGAGACAGAGAAGGCTGGCGGCCAGCCACCAACCAGTGGTGGTTGTCTGTCGTGGTTTCTGAGTGGAGAGTGTGGGTATCAGGAGCTCAGTTTCTGAGCGGAGAGTGTGGGTATCAGGAGCTCAGTTTCGGCTCAGTTGGAGACTGAATGCAAAGTTGTACGGGAAGGACTAGAGCGCAGGCGAGAGTCTGGGCTGACAAACGCTGTTGCACACGTGGACAACCCCACAGGACAGACCGGAGGCCAGAGCCGCGGAGGTGGAGGTGGAGATTGGGGAGCAGCCGGCCAGGCCGGAGGAGGGCCTGGAGAGCGCGGCAGCCAGCAGGGGGCCCAGCTGTGCCAGACGCTGCCCACGGGGGTCATCGGGTGGCATGAGGACCAAGAGCCAGCCTGTGTTCAGTAACGTGGATGTCACGTGAAGTGGTCGCCTACAATGTGGCTGCTGTGACAGGAGAACATTTAGTGGGGTGGTAGGAGCAGAGGCCCACTGGAAAGCTCCCGGAGAACAGAGCCAAACTGATGAAGTCATCTGAAGAATTCCATTGCAAAGGGGAAGAGAAACGCAGCAGTGGCTAGAGATGGAAGAGGTGCTTTATGTATGTATATATATATATATATATATATATGTTCATGTTTCTTCATTTTTGAGAGATAGAGCGCAAGTGGGGGAGGGGCAGAGAGAGAGAGAGGGGGAGACACAGAATCCGAAGCAGGCTCCAGGCTCCGAGCTATCGGCACAGGGCCTGACGCGGGGCTCGAACCCACAAACCGTGAGATCATGACCTGAGCCGAATTTGGTCGCTTAACTGACTGAGCCACCAAGCCGCTCCCAGAGGTGCTTTTTAAACAGCTTTATTGGGATATAATTCACATCCCATAAAATCTATCTGCCCTTTAAAGTTTGCCGTTCACTGATTGCTAGTATATTCACAAGATTGTGCACCCGTTCCCACTATCTAATTCCAGGAGATTTTCACCACGCCAGAGTGGAACCCCACACCCATGAGTGCTCACTGCCCGTTCTCCCCTCCCCCGGCCCCTAACAACCACCCATTTGCCTTCAGTCTCTATTCTGGACATTCCACATGAGTGGAATCGTACAATATGTGGTCTTTTGCAACTGGCTTCTCCCACTTAGCATCTTCCCACGTTCATCCCTGTTGTAGCATGTATCGGTATATGATTCCTTTTTATTGTTGAATAACATCCCATCGCATGTTTCAGACAATGTACATACCGCATTTTGTGTATCCATTCATCAGCTGACAGACACCTAGGTTGTTAACCCTTTTTGATTCTTATGAAAAATGCTGCTAATGGACATTCACATACAGGTTTTTGTGTGGACATGTTTTCAGTTCTCTGGGGTATATACCTAGGAGTAGAATTGCTGGGTCATATGGTAACTCTATGTTTAATATTTTGGGGAACTGCCAAACTGTTGTCCCACACCCATGAGATCATGATCTGAGCCAACATTGAGAATTGCACACTTAAGTGACTGAGCCACCCAGGTGCCCCTGGACAAGGCTGGTTGTTAGTGGCTGCAGCAAGCAGCCCTCTTGCTGAGGATGGTCAGGTTCATCCAGGGAGAAGGTCTTTAGCCACACACCAGACCTGCTTGTTATCCCAAGATACAGAGAGAAAATGCCCTTGCCCCTAAATCTAATTAGAGAGGGTGAGGAGGGAGTTACCAGCAAGTCCTCAACCTTCCAGTGCCCCATCTGTCTCAGTGGCCTTGGGCTGCCACAACAAAGTAGCAAAGACTGGGTACTCATCAACAATGGGCTTGTACTTAATGTAAACAATGGACATTTATTGCTCACTGTCCAGAAGCTGGAAGCCCAAGATGACAGTGCCAGTGTGGCTGCATTCTGGTGAGAACTCTTGGCTTGCAGACAGCTGTCTTTCCACTGTGTCTTCACAGAGAGATAGTGAGTGAGGTCTCTGATGTCTCTTCTCATAAGGGCACTAATCCCATCATGGGTGTCCCGGCCATGGTCTCATCTAACCCTGATTACCTCCCAAAGGCCCCACCTCTAAATGCTATCACATTGGGGGTTAGGGCTCCAGCCTATGAATTTGGGGAGCACACAATGCAGCCCACAACACCATCCAACCTGCTCTTGACCTCTAACAAGGACCTCAAACAAGCCCAGATCCTGAACTTCAGAACAGAGAAGGGACAGAAAGAGGTTCCCGGCCCTTTGCAGGGAGATGTCCATGTCACTGGCGACCCAAGTGGAAAAGAAAAATCTTTCGTCTTTACATTTTCTATTATGTATTTTAGAGAGTTGTGATGCCTGATACAGTAGCCACTGGCCACATGTGGCTTGACATGTGGCTAGTCAGAAAGGAAATGTGCTATAAGTATAAAAACTATACACTAGGTTTCAAAGACTTAATATTTTAAAGGAAGGAAAATATCTCAATAATCATTTATATCAATTACAAGTTGATAATATTTGGTCTATTTGGTTAAGTTACATTATTAAGTGAATTTCATCTGTTTCTTCTTGCTTTTTAGAAATGTGGCTCACATTTGTGGCTTGTGTTAGATTCTGTTGGCGAGACACTAGAGAGAAGACCCCACATCCAAAATGGTTCCCGGCATGGCTGACCTTCCTGCCAGAGTCCGTGGGTACAAGTCCCACATGCCTGGGGTGGAGCTCAAGGAGTTCATGTTACAGTGGGGCCATGCCTCTGAGGAGGTAGGGCCCCCGGAGCACGCTCGTGAAGACTCAGCCTCGAGTCCAGCCCAGGAGGCAGCCCCAGGGAGCTGGGGACCAGGCTGGTCCTTGTGTGGTTTAGGGACAGGTAAAGCACTCACACTTTGTAACACTAGAACGCCCGTGGGCACAAGATGCCCACAACGCAGGGCCTCTTGTCTGCTGCACACTGCTTCTTCTGAACCATGCCCTCACCGCTTTGGAAGCCTGGAGGGTCACCAGCACCCGTTAGAATTTGTCTTTTTCTTTATTCCCCCCAAGCATGGAAGGGTGAAACGGCTGTAAGGTAAACAATGTGTATGGAGAAGTTCTAGCGAATTTCATATACCCATCCCCATTTACTACTTATTAAAATTGGCTACTAGTATTCCATTATATTGCCCACATATGCAGTTTGACTATGTCCCTGTTGCTCAGCACTGGGGCTGGTTCCCTTTTCTCCTGCTGCCATAAACAGCAGTGCTATGAATATCTTTATCCTTTTTCCATTTGAATTATTTTATTGTAATGTTTTCCCTGAAGTGAAATTTGTTGGCTGGAAAGTGTATACAATTTTATGGTTCCTGTGACTTTTTTTCTTCAAATCACTCTCCCAAAAGACTGTATCACCAAGTATTTCCTCCAGCACTCTGTGTGTGTGTGTGTGTGTGTGTGTCTTCCTGCAGCCCTGCCAGTTCTGGGTTTGATCATTTGTATTTATTTTTACCAATTAATTGTTATGTAACAGAAGCTATTATCCTGGCATTTGCTTTGCAAATGAGAATGAGTGAAGTCCTTCCCTTAAAACTCATACAAATTAAGTAAGTAGCCATCACCTCTGTAGTTTAAAGAAACACTTTTCGGCTCCTTCTGTGTGCCAGCACTTGGGATACCCACAGCTGCCCTGAGGCTACAATCCAGCTGGCCGGCTCGAGCTTCACCTCTTGACCCACCGTTATCAAATAGTCCAAGAAGCCTCCTCCGGTTAATAAAGCCATTTACCTCCTCCCAACAAACTGAAAACGCATCAGTCAGCCCCCTTTCCCTGTGTGGTTTAGATGAATCCTGGCATTTCTTAATTGCCATATGTTGATTGTTCAGGATTGAGACACATTCTGGTTTCTATGCAAAAAGATTGCAGGAGACATGGCTGATGTTCTGTTCATGGCTTATTAAAACCTCAGGAAGACCCTAGCCGCCCTCCCAAGGGGAACTCAATAACAGGCATCCTGGTGGAGCCACGTCCTGGCCGGTCAGGTAACCCAAGAAGGCTGGGAGGGAAACTGACAGAGGATGTGCATACTTGACCACTAGATGGCACCTCTAAATAACTAATGGGGAGAGAATTGCTTCCTTCCAAACCTCCAGCCCCATTCCTGACAGCCTCCCCACCATGCATTGCAACACACCCCAGTCGTGTTTACTTCCAAGCCAGACATCTCAAAAAAAATAAATAAAATAAAAAAACAGAAAAATAAAAAAGTTCATTCTTGCTAAAAATACACCATCTGCCTGTGAAAAATCTTGCCCGGCGCTGTCATGTCAACACCCAAAGCAGGTTAATAACCGGCCCAGAACAGATGGTTTCTTTTTATAATTACTGGGTCCCCCCCACCACCAGCAAGGCTTCTTCCTCAGCTGCCTCCTTACCCTGCTGGCAGCCCCCTAGTGTTTCCTGGCCACCCCGCTGCCACCACCCAGCCAGCTACTGCCCTGCCAGCCACAGGGGGCCAGCCCATTGCCAGCCCTCTGCTCAGGCCGTAGGACCCGGGGGCTTTCAACACCACCTGGGAAGACGGCCATCAGGAGGTCACCCCAGCCTTGTCAACCCCACTATCAAAGAAAAACTAATCAAGCCAAGATGTCAGTAATCACTCAACAAATAAAGTTTAAGACACTTATTGTCCTATTTCTGGGTGAGGATACAGTGAGATGTGCACCCTCAAACCCTGTTGTGGGGAAAGCAGATTATTAACACTGACTATCTAGAAAGAATTTTGACAGAATATAACAGCTTTAAAAAATATTGCATACTGGGGTGCCTGGGTGGTTCAGTCTGTTGAGTGTCTGACTTTGGCTCAGGTCATGATATTACGGTCCATGAGTTCGAGCCCCGCGTCGGGCTGTGTGCTGACAGCTCAGGGCCTGGAGCCTGCTTTGGATTTTGTGTCTCCCTCTCTCTCTGCCCCTCCCCTGCTAGTACTCTGTCTCTGTCTCTCTGTCTCAAAAATAAATAAAATTTAAAACGTAAGAAAATATATTGCATACTTAAAATTGTTTTTTTGGACAGAGAGACAGAGAGAGTGTGGATGAACAAGCAGGGGAGGGGCAGAGAGAGAGAGAGAGAGAGAGAGAGAGAGAATCCCAAGCAGGCTCCACGCTCCACGCAGAGCCAGATGCAGAGCTCAGTCCCACAACCCTAGGATCACAACCTGAGCCAAAATCAAGAGTTGGACACTCAACTGCCAGAGCCACTTAGGCGCCCCTATTGCATACTTTTTAATACACTAATTTCACTTTGAGGAATATATCTGAAAGACTATCATAATGTAAAATATGAAACGAATGTTAACACAAAAATGTTCACTGCAGCAATGGAAACCATACCAGGGATATGGTTAAGTGTGATGGAATGTTATACAGCCATTACATATTTACAAGGAATTTTAAATTATATCACAAATGTTACTTAATGTTAATTGGTAAAAGTGTTCAAAGAGGCCTAAACAGTAAGAACGCAAATATGGTGGAAATATGCACAGATAGCATTAAGAGGTTTGCATGAAACACACCAAATTTGTTAAGGGTGATATTCTGAGGGGTGCCTGGGTGGCTCAGTCAGTTGTGTCTGAATTTTTTTTTAATGTTTATTTATTTTTGCAGGAGAGAGAGACAGAGCGTGAGCAGGGGAGGGTCAGAGAGAGAGGGAGACACAGAATCTGAAGCAGCTCCAGGCTCTGAGCCATCAGCACAGAGCCCAACACGAGGCTCAAACTCACAGGCTGTGAGATCATGACCTGAGCTGAAGTCGAACGCTTAACTAACTGGCCACCCAGGCGCCCCATGAGCATCTGACTCTTAATTTTAGCTCAGGTCATGATCTCATGGGTTCCTGCGATTGAGCCCCGTATCAGGCTCTGTGCTGACACCTCAGAGCCTGCTTGGGATTCTCTCTCTCTCTCTCTCTCTCTCTCTCTCTCTCTCTCTCTCTCTCTCTCAAAATAAACAAACATTAAAAAACAAAGAGTGATAATCTAGGCGGTAAAACATCATCCTTTTCTGGATTTTTCTAAGCTTTCATCAGCAAACACTAACAAATAAAAGGAAATGAATGGTTTTCAAAGACTGTTTAAAAACAGAGTTAAGGAATACTCTGGGGAGAGGACTGGAACAGGGGTCCCTGCAAGAGGAAGGCTTGCTTTTACATTTGTACTGTCTGACGTCTTCTAAGGTTTGTACCAGGTTGGTGTTACCTATTGAAAAATAAATAAATGAAGACTTTTTCATGGAAGACACAGAAATAAGAATACTAACACCATAGGAGCCGAAAGGAAATCCTGAAGGGAAAGTGCTTTTACTTCCTATGGAAGACAGGACTCAAGGTCTGGTCTGCCCTCTTGGGCCCAAAGTCCAGTATGGGTCACTCCAGCACCCGGCTAGTCAAGGGTGACTTCATTCAGCAAGGCCTGCTCCATCTGACCCATAATTGGTCACCCAACACTTGGGCCAGTGTTTTTCCAAGGAATCAAGGCAGGCAGGCCAGAGGGGCACTTCAGTGGACATCAGTATAGGGCTTCTTACCTAGGACCCCTGTGTCCCCTGGGCCTGGGAGAGTCAGGCCCACCCAAAACATAAGTAATGCATGGGTGAGGCTTCCCCCAACTTCCCAATCACCCTCTATGAGTTAGAAGAACCATCCAAATGGCCTCCTACCTGCACCCCATTAACTCAAACAGCACATCAATGACCAGTGGCTTAATCAGTTCCAGGGGTGTGGCCTGTGCCAGGGCACCTAACTTGTATTAGCTGAGGCCAGCTAAAGAGCACCTTTTCTGTGAGATACAGGCTCAATCCTTCCTTAATCAGCGTGGGTTCTAATTCACCCTGAAGTTTCCTTTACACCAATGGAAGAGCTGGAACACTGGTTCTCCTTAGCAGGAGGGCCTCCTCCGTACCCCCAGGGAGGCCCGTGCCGTTTCCCATCAGAGAGAGCCCCAAGTTGCTGTCCTGCCCAGGGCCTGGAGACCTAAGGGGCATTCTGCAGGTGCCAGGGGAGTAGGGGAGGCTCAGGGCAGGGTGCACACATGGCAGCACAGGGAGGCTGAAGCAGGAAACCTGGAAAACTGGGTCTCAGGCACTGGACTTGAGAGGCTTCTGTCATCCTTTAGAGCCACAAATCCAGCATTCCCTTGCACTCCAGGTGTACGACTCTGGGTGTTAGAAATGCTTTACACAAAATATGTGAGAAGAGGCCTGTTCAGAAAACATTTATTGCAATTTGATAACACCTAGTCAAGTTACGGTTCCGAAAACAAAGTGAATATAGTATTAAGGGAGAATTTAGGGTGGACGCATTTCCTAGATTCTATCAATTCAGAAAGAGCAACACTTTTTACTGAAAGTACTTAATTTGAAAAGCAAACCTCAAGAACTACCACGACTTTTCAGATGGGGAGAGTAAGCCCCTGGGACGGTGAGAGCCGAGGTATGCCACGTGGGAGAAGGGCTGGGGGCCTTGATGTTGTGGCTTCACTCAACATGCCGACCGCCCCTCCATGGAAGGGACACTTGGAAGTCACTGGCCAGGGAAGGGGCACATGAGGGAAATGTGATTCCCTCATGGGCCAGCTCCCAGGTCCTGAGACCCAGGGCCCCAGGGGAGAAACAGGTCCCGTAACAGGTACTTAGGACAGGCGTCCTCTAACAGGTGCTTAGGACAGGACTCCTTCACAGGTGGGGAGGTGGAACACAAGGGCCTTCCGCCACACTGCCTTGTGAATAACAGTGGACCCGGGAAGCTGTCACTGATGTCGCTCTTCACCAGCCTTCCAGCCACAGGGTGGTCAGTGCATATTAGTGCACACGACCCCAAAACACGACGTCTTCATAAATAATCTCCAGAGCATGATACCGCGCCGCAGTAACCTCTCCAGCAGCTTTCATTCCACGCAAGGTAACACACTGATGATGTGGGGCTTTCCCAAACCCCCTGTCCCCTTCTGTGGGTCTGAATCACGTACACGAGACCCCTGCGTCCCAGGAGGAACGACCTAGTCATCGTACTGAACTTCGGCCTGGAGCTCCTTGGTGACATAGTTCACCAGCATCGCCAGCAGTTGCTGCTGCAGGGCCTCACTGCCCATGACCAGCGTGGTCAGCTGCACGGCGTCCATCCACTCCAGGTGCCTGACGATGGCGGTGGCTTGATTAAAGAGCTTTTGCTGCTCAGCGGGTGGCAGCTCCATTAGGATCTGAGGAATTGGCTTAAACTGTCCGCTTGTCATCCATGCACCTAATAGACCCCCGACGGCCCCCCCTAGAAAACAAGGGAAGGCTTAATTAGTTGGGCCGTAATCGTAAATGACGGTCTCAGGTTCTTGCAGAGAGCACGTCCACCACCATGACGAGTAGACACATTCAGGGAGGGCCAGAACGGGCTCGGCTCTGTGCCCGCTCTACCCCACAGTGCGGGGGGCAGAGGTTTATGTGGTCTTTAGTCCATTTGGGTCCGTATAATTGACACCCAAGCATGCCCTTCCTTAAGCTCTGCACGAAGCGTCTCCCACCTCATAGCTGTGCTAACTACAATCTTTTCCAGGGGCCAAAGGCTCCCATGCTTCCCACAAAAATCTCTCTCATCTGAAAGGAGAGAGCTGGGATCAAGTGCATTTTCAAGGAGAATTATCTCAGTGGTGAGGCAGAGTTTTCTCCATTGAGTGTCTAATATGCTCTTTGCCCCTGAACTTTGGAAATTTCTAGTGAAATCATGTGCTTAAAGGACCCTGGGGACAGATAAGGAGACCTTTACTCTTGAAACAACTATTTTTAATGCAACCCCTCCAGAGTTGTAGGATGATAAATATCAGATTTAACTTACTCACCTATTTCTTTTTCAGCGGCCCCAAAAGGGCATAATCAGTGTTTTTAAATGTAAATTTATGATCAAATTTAAGGCGCACGATTTGGGGACTTGATGTCCTTATGTCAACGGAAAGTCCTGTCTAATCAAGAGGGATGCAGGTTTGTTACAGAAAGGCACCCTAGGGCAGAGGTCTCAAACCCTAGTGCCTTCAGGGGCCAGGCAGGGGGCTGAGAGGAATGAGGAAGGCTGGGTGAGCCTGTGGGTGACAGGGAGCTGTTTCCCTGTCTAAATGGGCCGTGGCTACCCCTTGCCAACCCATTGGTACTGCACAGAATGCTAGATTTGTATCTTCAAAAGGTCCCATGATTTTCAAATATCAATGATCAGGTATTCAAAATATGCAGCCCAGCTAGCTGGACATGACAACTCTCTTCCAACGAGTAGAGCAGAGCATGGAAATGGGAAACGGTAACTTCACAGTGGAGAAACCTGGCGAATACCACCTTAACCAGGTGAGCAAGGTGGGTGTCACCAGGGAGGTCCTGTGGGTGTCACGTGTCCCTGAAATGACACTATGAAATAGGCACACCACCTCCTTCCATGGTCCATGACCCCAGGCTAATCACGAGAAAGTCATCAGGCAGACCCAAACAGAGAGGCATTCTACAAATACCTGACCAATATTCCTCAAAGCTACCCAGGCTGTGAAAGACAAGCAAAGTCTGAGAAACTGTCACAGACCAGGGGAGACTAAGGAGACATGAGGATTAAATGCAGTGTGATATCTTGAGCTGGATTTGGGGACAGGAAAAGTTCATTAATGCAAAAACTGCCAAAATCCAAATAAAGTCTGGAGAATAGCTAATAGTCAGGTATCAGTGTTGGCTTCTTAGTTTTGACAAACGTATCATTGTAATACAAGACGTTAATGTTAGGGGAACAGAAACTGGGTGAGGGATATACAGGAATTCTCTGCGTGGTCCTGCCAACTTCTCTGTACATCTACTACTGCTCCCAAATAAGAGGTTTATCTGAAAGAATACAGCCCCGGGCCAAGGAGGACCCATATGTAGGCTGGACCCTACACACACGCCGTAAACCTGCACCCTCTCAAGAAGCACACCCTCCCCTGAGACAGAGACCAGGCCAACATCGAGTCCTGGAGCCTCAGCACTGCCCCTGGGCAGGCTCCCCTTCTGCTCCTAAGACAGGGAGGATTCTAGGGAGGGAAAATCAGTAATTTACAAGTTTTACTGAACTTTTCCCCATGACACCCGTGAAGTGCTTAGAGTCGACAAGAGTTGCACACATCTGCACTAAACCTTTATGAGAACATCAATATTTGATTTAGAGCAGCACTTAATGCAAAAAGTCGCCAGGAATATCGACCAGCAAATTACTAACTCTTTGGAGAAGAGAAAATTCCTTTGTTTTCTGGGTAAAATGATACTCCCGCCCACGAGCAGGGGCTGCAAGTAGCGAATCCCCCGGGTTCTCTTTGCAGACATCCTGTTCTCCACCAGCTTTTACATAATCTGAATAAAATATATGCTCCCACAATGGCATCTGAGAACAGCTATATGATAAACGATCCTATCAGGACCGCCCCTGAGTGCACTAGATGGGGTGGGACAAAGATACAGAATGTCGCTGAGGAAAGAGGCAATGGCCTGGTCTCTGCCCTCACTGGCTGCTTCTGGGATGGTGAGAAGCTGAAGTCAGGACTCACTAATTCACAGTTTGGAAAGGGAAATGTACATGTGGAAGGTCTGGGGCCACCCACGTGCTGATTTACTCCCCAGTGTGATCTCAGCTTCATGAAATGTCCTCGGATATGCCCATCCTGCTATAGAAAGGCAGAACAGAGCAGGAAGCCATGCTGGGGAGCTGGGAAACAGAAGCCAACCTGGCAGACACACAGTCACCTCTCCAGCCTATACTCGTGTACAGACAGGATTTCCACCAGACTCTGAGCTCTCCGATGTCCCCAGCACAGCCTCCCCAGCACAAGGCAGGCATTCAGTTGAGTATTCACTGAACCCAATGCAGCAGACCATGTCTTTAGCCAATGCCCCTATGTTTCAGGGTCCATCTGAGGCACCTCAAGGGAGGCATAATCCAGCCCCTCCTCAAGTCAGGCCCACACAGCAGCCAGCTCACTAATGCCACCCTAGCCCACGGTTCAGGCCACACAGGAATTCTTCCTTCCTATTCCTAAGCCAAAGGAAGCAACCTCATCCTATCTCCAAGGAATGATGGGAAAATCAGCCAAACCTCCATTCATTGCCAGAAACTGGCTTTCAAATAGAAGCAGGTGGCAAAAGAAAGGGGCAGGGATGGCCACTCTAGCATAGTTTATTGCTGTTTCTGCATTAGATTGTTTGCTTTCAGAATGGGGCAGTCTCTCTGAATGGGCTTATGTAAAATGGCCAGACAGCATGTGCTCCTAGCAGGTGCTCAGCAAATCCCAGCCTCCTCCCTGGTTCCCTTCTGCAGTGATATGCAATGGTGACGGGGTTAGGAGACTATCCAAGGGACCCAGGACACCCCGATATCTTCAGACTCTAGGACACACCCCTGCGGGGAGAGGCATCCCCCAGGTCTGCATGACACATGCCATTTCCAAGAACGCCCTGCACTTCTGAGACATTCACACTCAGAAGCTGTGTTTTCAATAGGATACATTATGTACACAGAGATCATTTCACAGAAGCAACTTGACTGAACATCTCACACGGGACAGAGACCTTTATGAGGTCTCTGTGGTCTCAAAGGCCTTTTTCACAACACCCACCAGGCTGGCTGCCCCTGCAAGGGATTCACGCTTACCAACAGCTAGTCCGGGTGGACCTCCAACCAGGCCTCCGACGAAGGCCACGGCCCCTGTGACCAGGGCGCCCCTCCCAGAGTGCTTGACGGCCGCCTTCATTTTCCTCTCCTCGGAAATGGAGCAGAGCAGCTTCATGATGTCTCCTACCACGACGGGCATCTCGGCAAGCCTCAAAGGAAGCATTTCAGAGGGAGACTTTCAATGGGTGTCAGTGTATTTCCACCCAAATGTTACTCTCCCTAGAGTTTTGAGGAAGAGTCCTCATTTTTCAGTAGAGAACAGTAGCTCCACCATACGCACGACCGACAGCACTCCGTCACGTGAAAAGTCGTCACAGACAAAGCAGGGTAGCATTGAGTTAACAAGCAAACAGAATCAGCAGAATGGGTGAAAGGTCTTCTTCTCTCTCTGCTTAACTTCTGACTTAGGACAGATTAAGGAGCAACCCCAACTGCAGGCTCTACCGGTTCACCACAAGTGAGGCAAGACTGACCTCTCTTGCATCAGTGACCGTCCTGCTGGCTCAGGCATCCCCAGTGTGCAAAGCCTGGCAGGGTGCAGAAAGTCCTGGCCTCGAGTCCTCTTTTGTGTGACAGTGCAACTGAGCTCATGCCAAGCCAGTAAAGGGGAAAGTGTTGGGCTGTGAGACCACACCGGCCTTGTGCCCGCACTTGCCCGCTGCATGACCCTGAGCAGACCGTCACATTCCTCACCTGTAATATGGAGACAAACCACCTACAAGCTGGATTCTTGAAAGGTAGAAGTAGAATGGATGCAAAGTGGCCAGTGTGAGTCTGGAATACTGCAGGCCCTCAGACATGATGGCTCTAAATGGACATTCTGGGGGCGCCTGGGTGGCTCAGTTGGTTAAGCGTCTGACTTGGGCTCAGGTCATGACCTCATGGTTTGTGAGTTCGAGCCCCGCATCGGGCTCTGTGCTGACAGCTCAGAGCCTGGAGCCTGCTTCCCATTCTGTGTCTCCCTCTCTCTCTGCCCCTCCCCCACTTGTGCTGTGCCCCTCTCTCTCTCTCTTAAAAATAAATAAAATGTAAAAAATAAATAAACAAATGGACATTCTGTTACTGACACACACCACTCCTAAACCCAATCCGGTTCTGCATGTGGGGTATCAAAGACAGAGACAGGATGACATGGTAATATGAAACAATCAGAGAATAAAATAAACCAAAGAATTCCAGGGGGTTGCATATGTTTGGACAGAGACAGATGGGCCTTTGGAACAATGACCTTAGAAAACTTCTCTGAGGTCAGGAAATTGTTTGCCATACTGGGGGAAACTGGCAGGCAGGCAGGGCAAGGGCAGGGTGGGCTCTGACCCAGGGTGGGCGTGAATGGAGAGCCACTACACTGATGGGCCACCTGCCTGGGCTGGGGGCTAAAATCAAAGCGGCCCGAGCTGGTGCTTCTCCTTCCCGCTTCAGCTGAACGCAAGACTCAGTGGGCACTTCCTTTCCATCACTCCCGTTTTCACTCAGAGCTGACACATTTGCTAAGGGAATGTTGCTAAAGGAACTTGCAAAGTTTGGGGCAGACCCTGTTGCTCAATATCTTTTGGTTACATCTTCTTTTTGACCCAAGGATAATCCAGAACCAGCCTCTAATGTAAAATTACCCTCCCAACCCTGGGAGAGCAATTTGAGCCCTTAGAACGAAGTCTGTGGGCCTGCTGGATCACCACAGTCAGGTTTCAGAACTTCTGTGCAGTCCCCAGAGAGGTAAGAAGTCTCCTGTGCTCTGGTCCCTGCAATATTCTTGAGATCAGTGATTCTCCTCAGTGCACAGGAACCACTGACGACCTTGCTAAGTACAGCCAGTAGGAGTGGGCTGAGATTGTGCATTTCGAACAAGCCTCCAGCTGGTCTTCTAACCCCACTTTGGACAGCAAGACCCTAAGAGAGCGTGACCCGGGACATCTGACATCTCTTACTTAGTCCTCAAGTTCAGAAACTGCAAACAAGCATCCCCCGAATGGGTCTGTTTGACCAAGTGGGGTATAGAGGCAATGAGGGGCAGGCCCTGAAGGGCCGCTCGAGGGACTGGAGGAGAAGTCAGGATGCCCGTTCCTGCTTTGGCTGCATGTGTCCTGGACCCATCAAGGCACCTCCCAGCTTCCAGGCACCTTTGCTCACTACTGGCAGCCTCTCACAGAGTACATGCTGCCTTCTCCTCCCTGGAAGGCAGCCCACTTGAGGGTCAAGACTTGTCCACTCACAAGTGTCACAAGAGTAAAATAGCATTACAAGAGCTAAGGGACTGCACACAGCAGAAGTCACTAAAACATGAGGAGATGGAGGGTGGGACTTGATTCACCCAGTAGCCATGGTCCTGTGAAGCTATGAAAACAAAATGAGTTTTATTTCAAATGCTCATTTATTTCAAATATTGATAACCAAAGGCATTTAATTTCATGGTCAAGCCTTTCAAAAAGCTAAAAACCCTCCTGTAGAACGTCTAATCATTGTATACTTTATATCTGGTTTATATCTAGCTTTTTATCAGTCAATTATGCTGGGGAAAGGGAGACAAAGCTCCCGTCCTAGGAAAGCCCCTCTGGAAGCTGCAGTGAGCTTCCCATTTCCGGGCACATGAAGACCCCAAGGGTGGTCTGCAAGGCTGGCCTCCTGGCCAGTGCACTCTGCCCAGACACCACTCCTAAAACAGGTTTTCTGCAGCATTATGATCTGCACTCTCGAAACCGTTTCTGCACAGCAAGAAAACGCATGTAAACGAGGCAGGAAACAGCCACATCATGCTCTATTGTCCATCAAAAAAACCCTAGCTTCCGACCTGCTCTGATTGACTTTATATAAACCCACAGGGGCTCATAAGGCATCATTGTGCAAGTGCTGTTCTCAACCTCCACTTTGCCCAGGCAGACCAGCACAAGGCACAGGCCCAGGGCTCTGCAGAACTGGAGGACCAGCAGGTGTCACGGTGTGTGGGAGGGCAGGGGAAGAAGTGGCCCAACTCTGGCTGGGCTCAATAGCTCTACACCACAGAAAGCAGTGGCACTGTGGCTGCCTCAATCCAAGAGAAAGCTGGCTTAATTTCCTTGCAGGAATCATTTTAGAAGCTAGAGCATCAATAGACTCTTGTGGAAGAAAGGTTTGTAACCCCATCTCCTGAGTCCTTGCTAAAAAGCTCAGCCTCCTGACTTCTCCAGGCTTGCCAGATTGAGGGAGGAAGCAGTCCTGCTCCTTCTCCCACTCCAAGCTTGCCTTTGTCTGTAAGCAACAGGGAAGCGAGGAAGGAGGGAGGAGGGAGGAGGGAGGAAGAGTACTCTGATGGGGACAGACCTCAGAGGGTGGGAATGGGGCCTCCCCTCCCATATCACACCTATTTCAGAATCAGATTTGTCCACAAAACAGGTTCTGGTCACAGAAAGCCCATCTGCCAGCCACAGGGAAGGCAAATGCCAACTTGCAGCCCTGGTTTTCTCCACGCACCAGGCTGGTCTGCTGATTACAGCAAGGTTCTGGGAAAGAGGGAGATGAGCCCATCCCTGAGACTGCAGCGCGGCTTTTTGAGACGGACCAGATTGTGAGACAGGAGAGAGAGGAGGGCTTCAGCGCTAACACAGACCTCCATGCACCCTGTTTAAAAAACAAAAAACAAAAAATTAGAAAAGCAAGCCCCTAAGGACTCAAACAGAGATCTTGCTCACCTGCAATCTTCAGTACTTTCTACTCGACTGTTGGAAGTCGTCAACTGCCACTGTATGCACTGGCTCCTGCAAACCTGGTCTTCCCACCTCTGTATGCCCTGGGGCCAGGGCTACTCCTGGATCCCACCAGCATTGTCAGATTAGCTCATAGACTTTTTTTTTTTTTAATTTTTTTTTTAACGTTTATTTATTTTTTTCAACGTTTATTTATTTTTGGGACAGAGACAGAGCATGAACGGGGGAGGGGCAGAGAGAGAGGGAGATACAGAATCGGAAACAGGCTCCAGGCTCTGAGCCATCAGCCCAGAGCCTGACGCGGGGCTCGAACTCCCGGACAGCGAGATCGTGACCTGGCTGAAGTCGGACGCTTAACCGACTGCGCCACCCAGGTGCCCCAACGTTTATTTATTTTTGAGACAGATAAAGACAGAGCATGAACGGGGGAGGGTCAGAGAGAGGGAGACACAGAATCCGAAACAGGCTCCAGGCTCTGAGCTGTCAGCACAGAGCCTGACGTGGGGCTTGAACCCACGAACCGAAAGATCATGACCTGAGCCGAAGTTGGCCGCTTAACCGACTGAGCCACCCAGGCACCCCGCCCATAGACTTTTTAAAAACTCAGCTGGTTGCCAGTATTAAGAGATCTGATTTCACATACATCTGATTTCAAATTTCTCATAAAAAATAGAAAGAGCAGGGCGCCTGGGTGGCTCCGTGGGCAAGCGTCCAGCTCTTGACTTCGGCTCGGGCCATGATCTGGCGGTTCCTGAGTTCCAGCCCCCAATGGGGCTTCACACTGTCAGTGCAGAGCCTGCTTGGGATTCTCTGACGCGCCCTTTCCCTCTTCCCCTCCACCGCTCATGCTCTTTCTCTCTCAAAATAAATAAATAAACTTAAAAAAAAAAAAAAAAGAAAAACAAACATCAAAAGAGCAAGCCGCCCTGGCCTATCTTCTTGTACCACGGAGGTCAGAGCAAAGCAGGTACTGCCTTCTCTCTGTCACAGGCCCGGGCAGAGTGACCTTACCTACCTACCTACCTACCTGGCCCATGAACAGGCTGCTGTGCAGCCTCTCAAAGTCTGTTTCCTTTTTTCAAGGCTAAAGAAGCCACCTGTCCTCACCAAACTAATTCGCCCCTCCTAAATCATTGACATCCATTCGGGTCATCTCTAAACGGTCCCCATAGGGCGAGTCCAGGCGTGCTGACTCACCCGGTATCCTAACTAGGACTCCGTCCTGACCACCCCCACCCCCCCCCCCGCCCCCGCACCTGGGACACTGAGGAGGGTGATACCCACCCACCGGGTTACTGAGGAGGACACATACACGTGGGTAACTGAGGAGGTCGCACACAAACCCGGGTCATTGCGTGGCGCACCGCTGCGTACGAGCCCCCCCCCACCCCCCCAGTCTGGCAGCCCGGGTTCTAAACCCAGCTCTGCTGCTACTGCTTACTTCTGATGTGACGTCAGCCTCTCCGTGCCTCAGTGTCTTCGTATGGAAAATGAATACCCTAGCAACGTGACAGGCTAGGCCCGGCAGCCCGCAGGCCTCCCGGCCCCACCTCCTGGGCGCCCGGCCTCACCCCGCGCGACGCCGGCGCACGGAGGCCCTTCCCCCCGCTGGGAGGCGGCCCGCCGCCCGCGTCGCCGCCGGGAGCCCCAGACCCGCGCGACCCGAGTCCCGCGCCGCCGAGCGTCCCCCGGCACCCGCGGCGGCCCCGGCTCCGCCCTCCCGCCTTCCGGCTCGCCCGCACGGGGGGCCTTCCGGCCGCCACTCACCCCGGCGCCGCGTAGCGCCGCGCTCCCGCAGCCGGCCGGGCCCAGGCTCGCCGCGGAGCCCGAGGGCGCAGGCGGCGCCCCTCCTCCTCCTCCGGGCCCAGGCCTCCGTCAGGCTGGGCCGTGCAGGCTGAAGTCACCGTGGTCCCCAAGCTGCGCTCCAGCGCGTCCATCCCCTGTCCTCTACCCCAGCCCGCACACGTTTTAGATGCGCTTGGCACCTTGCAACTCCCTCAAGCCCGGAAAGGCTTCCTGGGATCCTCTTTCCCTTTGACCTTTGATTCAGGATCTCTGACCCTCAGGCCTAGGGACTATCCTCCCTCCCCTCAGCGATCATGGGAACCACGGGAAGCCCAGCAACCACGGGAAGCCAAAGGTACTAAATTAATGTTCGGTGAATGTATGGGCCAAAGTCCAACATAAGCTGGAGGCCGGTGCTGGCACCAGACGCCTCTGGGTCTGGGGGGTTGAAAGGCTAAACGCTGGCTTTACTCCCAGGGTTCCAAGGGAAGGGGGACGTCCAGCTTCCAGGACAAAGCTGAGGTTGGGGAGACTGTTGGGAGGGGGCAGAGGTGGGGAGGGGGTGCAGGGATACTTCCGAGAGAGTATGGAGGAGATTCCCCCCACCCCCTCCCCCACCCCCGTCCTCCTACACACGCGCTCACAAGGGCTGGCCTTGAACCATTTCAAATCTGAAAAAGGCTCTGGTGGCTTTCCGTGGACTATACCACTTAATCCTTCCTGGCAGTAGTCCTGTCACCTAGGCATGGTTGCCACTGCCATATTACAGATAGGAGAAGCCAGGTATGGAGAGGTCTGTCTGCCCAAGGCCACCCAGGTAGGGTGTGTCAGGGTTCAGACTCTAACCTGGGTCCACCTGGCTCGAAGACCTTGCTGAACCCAGCACTTAGCCTGGCTTTCCAGGGTACTGTAGACACCCGGAGGATAGGCCTCTTTTACACCACCAGTCATCTTGTTTCCTTTTCTTCTTTTTCCTCTTTTGAGTGGGAAAGTACACACATATGTATATACCACATATATACACGCATATATACACATATAAATACCATGTATGTACACACACAGATATAAACACATATGCATATATATATATATATACCATATATTTAAACAGACATATATACTATAGTATATACATGCCCCAATAAGGTATTTTAAAAAAAAGGTATATATATTTGCTGACTTAAAAAAGCTGTACGTATTAAGGTATATAAGCCAATGAGTTGGGGGATAAGCATATACCTGTGAGACCATCATCACAATCTATACCATAAACATATCAATCACTTCAGAAGTTTTTTCCCACTCTCTTTATTATTACTATTATCATGTGTGTGTGTGTGTGAGAGAGAGAGAGAGAGAGAGAGAGTGTTGAGAACACTTAACGTAAGATTTACCCTCTTTAGTATACATTTAGTGTATGATACAATATTATCAGCTGTAGGCAGTATGCTGCATGGATTCCTAGCATGTATTTATCTTGCAGAATTGAAACTTTGTACTCTATAACTATCATCTATCATCATTTTTGTTACTTCCGTTTCCCTTCTGTCCTCCTGTGAGAAAGGGCCTTGAGCATTAACCAGGGTTCCCTGGCCACAGTGAAATAACCCCATCCATTTCTGAGTAGGAGCTTTTGTTGAGTTTGGGTGACATTCAACAATGAAAGTTAACTGAGGCTAAGAATAGCTCAATCATCTCCAGGCCCCGACCTGGGGGAGATTCTCTAGTTTCTCTGCAGGCAGCTCCCTCTGGTGGCTCATTAAAGAATTGGGCTACTGACTCCTTCCTCAGAGGTGGTAAGGGGAGTACTGGTAGGCAGGAAAGATGCTGGAAGGGAAAGAAGCTTCAAGGTCAGGACCCTCTTGAGAAGAGAAGGTGAACTGTAAGAAGTCCCGCAAACTTTGCACCTATCAGCAACCTGGCACCTTCATTCTGATATGAGTGGGTGCACACACAGAAGCCCATAAATGTAACAGATGATTCCACAGTCTCATAGTGTCATCTGGGCCTCCTGTAGAGTCGGTCCTGTGAAGGAGGTGCACAGCAGGGTCGCCATCATGGTGACTGTGCCCTGGCCCAGCATACAGATAGTGCTCTCATAATGCTTACAGTCCTAAGATCTGGCTGGGTGACCTTGGGAAAGTCATTCAACTTCTCTATGCCTCAGTTTCCTCATTTGGGAAATGACAACAATGATAGTCCCTGTCCCATAGGATACTACTGAAGAGTAAAGGAGGAAATGTATAGGGATCAAGATTATTCTCGTGAAAAACATTTCCAGAGTCCCAAATGTGAGCCTCATGTGCCCAGAGAGGCAGGAAATCTGATTCCACCCCATGCCTTTGCAATCCACCATTTTCCAGAAGGGTGCAAGAATCCCAAAGCATGCTGGTCTGCATTCATAAAGCCGGCTTCAGACTATGATCCACACATTCACCAAATGTTAACTTAGCATCTTTGGCTCCCCAAGGTTGCTGGGCTGTCTCCATGACCACTGAGGGGAGGGAGAAATGTCCCTAGGCCAGAGAGTCAGAGATCCTGAATCAGGGGCCAAAGGGAGACACGATCCCCAGGAGGACTCTCTGGGCTTGAGGAAGGTGCAAGGTGCAAGGTCCATCTAAAATGGGGTAGAGGGCAGGGGATGGATGTGAAGGAGTGCAGCCTGAGGGCCATGGGGCCCCCTGAAGTCAGCACCTTTCCCCCCACCCCAACTTTTCTAGAGTTCGAGTTAGCCAGCTCCTACCTTTTATGGCTTTTTTAGGATAAAAAAAAAACCCAGACCCAGAGCTGGACAATTCCATATACAGGTCACACACACATAAACCCCTGCAACCTCTTAATCAAAGCATATGAGTAAACTTGATGTCATTTTGAACACTAAAATCTTCCAGTGTTCTTTTTGTTTTTTATTCATTTTTAATTTTTATTTCTTATGTTTTTTAAGTGATCTCTACACCCAACATGGAGCTTGAACTCAACCCCGAGATCAAGAGTCACATGCTCCACCAACTGAGCCTTCTTTCTATTTTAGATTACCTCTAAGGAGGTGCCATAGTCTTGTGCTTAGGGATTCCCAGGGATCTTGATCCAGACTTGCAACCATAGAGCCAGGGTTTTGGGTCAGGAGGGATTCCAACCCCATATGGTGGGCCTAGGACACCCTTCCTTCCTTGGCCCTTGGGATGGAGGGGGTATCCCTTGCCCCCAGCCTTCTCCCTAAGATGCAAGCCATTCCTTTCATATGGGAAATACTCATCACACTGCTGTAGCAGGTAGGGCCCTATAACAAAGCACCACAAAGTGGGTGTCTTAAAACAGAAATTTATTGTCTCCGTTTCGGAGAGCAGTCCAACGTGTGGGCAGGTCCAAGCTCCCTCTGAAGTCTGTGGGGGACATCACTCCTGGCCTCTTCCCAGCTTCTGGTGTGGCTGTCCGCCCTCAGCATTCGTGGGTTTGCAGCTGTGCCCTGCATCTGTCATCACGTGGTATTCTCCCTGTGTGTCTGTGCCTGTGCCCCAACTTCCCTCTTCATATTGGATTAAAGGCCCACCCTAAAGATCTCATCTGAACTTGATGACATCTTCAAAGACTCTATTTTCAAATAAGGTCACATTTACAAGTTTTGGGGGTAGGACTACAAAGTCTTCGGGGTGACACAATTCAACGCAAAACACCAGGTATTCAACAAATGGCAGCCGTGATGATAAGCATCTGAGTACACACATGGTACATGCTGGCACAATGAAAGTAGGAGCCTCGGCCCATGCCTTGTATCACAGTTGTTGTGTGCAGAGGGACCATCAGGCTGCCTGTCTTTGGTCTTGGGGGAGCTTAATTCTGAAAGGACTGTTGTGGGCAAGGTGGTTTGGGGGCTGGTAACGGAGCTGGTCCACAGCTTCATCACTGTGCCTCTAAATAATTAATTCATCTTCTTCCTTGGTGTTTACATCCTTCAGATATCTGTAGATGGCTATCATGTCCCTTCAGTCATCACTCAGCACCTGTCTACTTATTTGCCATGGTGCTGAGTATGTGTTGTTGTTGTTGTTGTTGTTGTTGTTGTTGTTGTTATTTCCTCCCCACACACTCCCTTGGTCCCTCAGCCACCATCATGGTTCTGTGAATTTCCTCCAGTTTCCAGCCCTGCAAGTGCCAGGTTACGGGGAGGGAGCATCAGAAGTCAGTAGTCAGGTGACAAGGGATGGCTCACAGGCCCTCTGGCCTCCTACTCCTCTGTAATTTTTGTCAGTTTCCCCAAAGCCACATCAAATAAATAGGCAAGCTAAGGAAAAACAGCGTGCTTATGGTGCAAATGCAGTTTCCAGACAAATCCCCTGCCCCTGCTCCCATCCAGACAGTTCCCAGGTTCCTCAGGTACTAAATGAGAAGAATCCTTGCTCAACACCGAAGGGCTGCTGTGAGGACTTCAGGAGGAACAGAGCCAAGAGCCCCCGTGTCAACCACAAGGCTGGGAGAGCCGCAGTGCCAGCAATGCCTTCAAAAAATGATTGGATCTCTGCAGAATGTTCCAGGGGTCCGCTGCTCTAGAAGCTAGAAATTCTAAGTTAGAATTTACAAAATGAACTTGATAGAACTGAGATTCACCCTAAAATCTGTCTGTGGAAAGAATAGAGAGATGCCCTACTTCAAAATCTACCATCAGATTTTAGTTTTCCAAATAAAGTGTGGAACTCAGAGCCGGGTAGGCCCTTGGAGACGTTACAGATGGCCCTGAGGGGGCTTTGGAAGGTTATGCTGCTATAAAAGATTTGAAAGAAAAAAAAAAAAAAGGCCACGTTGCCTTCTATTTCAGATCTCACTGAAGAGTTCTCTGTACCTGGAAGACTTATTTTCAGTGTGAGAAGAGTGATTTTCAATGGTTCTGTTGAACATGCAATTCTCATGCAAGTATTTCTATAATTATCCTGTTTCAGTTATAATACAGTTTCCGGAACAATAGGACTTTTATTGTATTGCCATATCTGTTATAATAGATGTTTTATTACAGAAAATGATGGTAGAGTCACTATTATGAGTCTGAAGTTTTTATTTCAAATTGCTCATAGGATGGAAATTCTTTCTCCCAAGTAGTTTTTACTTTAATGCCGCTTTAGTTGTTTTTTGGGTTTTGTTTTAAACGTTGATGTGTTTGGGCTTTTGTTCCGTGGCAGAACGTGGATGGTTTGGAGGGTTTGGGGAGGTTGTTTTGCTGCAGTACAGACTGTGACTAAGTGACCCCTGGCGTTTGTGTGTCTGTTGTCAGTTTCTGGTGCACAGAGTTTCTTCAACATGTCAGATACATTGTCGTAACCACACATGCTTTAGTCTGCTCAGACTGCCGTAACAAGTCACCGAAGACTGGGGGACTTACACGACATGCCCCGCAGTTCTGGAGCCTGTGAGCCCAAGATCAGGGTGCTGGGAAGGCAGGTTTCATTCAGAGATCTTTTGGTTTGCAGGCCTTCCACCTTGGCGATGGCCTCTTCTTTGTGTCTGTGGCAGGGAGCGGGGATCCAAGTCTCTGGTGTCTCTTCTTATGAGAACACTAATCCTATCACATCAGGGCTCCACCCTTAAGACCTCACTGAACCTTAATTACCTCCTTATAGGCTCCTCCCCAAAGGCAGTCACACTGGGGTTTCAGGCTTCAACACGAATTGGGGGCGGGGGCGGGGGTAGGCACACCATTCAGTGCCTAGCACTGATTTTTTTTTTTATTACTGCTGAAGAAATACCTAGAGCCCTTGAATTAAATGAACCCAATAAACAATAGTTTGAGAAGGAGTAAATAATGTTAGAATACAATAGAGACCTTGAAGCTTCAAGCACAGTTCAGTTAAGTAATATCATATTTCGGATGGCAGCCCAGAGGGGAGAAGAGTGGAGGGGAGGGGGTGGCAGGACTTTTTCCTGGTTACTTCACTGGCCTCAGACCCCCAGCTGCTGGAGGCCAGGCCGGGATCTGGAAGCATGTTCATTGATTCCACCACAATGATCTTAGCTGCCAGGAAGTCACAGCCTCCAGGAAAAGGATGGTCCTCAAATCTTGGACATTAAATCTAACTTTAAGCCCAGTGGACCTCTCCACAATGAAGGGATTTAAGGACCATGAAAAGTTCCCAAATACCTACCCACAGCACTCCAGCCCTATGAGAACCAGTTCTGAGACTAGCCACCATTTCCACACGTCCCTGGTGAAACACACTCTCAGCTTAGAGTCCAGAACTACTGATGTGGGGGACATCTCCTGGGCCCTGGGAAAAGTGGAGACCCCCCAGTCACAGCCTTTAGAGAGAGTTCAAAGCTTCTAGGCACCCTGGTCTCCAGATGATTTCTTAGGCTCCCCAAGAAATAGAGAGGGGAAAGGACTCTCCATGGTTACACTGTTAGTCACAGAATCAGCACAAAACCCCAAACTTCCTGGCCTCTAGGCCTCTGTTCTCATGGCAGGGACAGGATGGAGGCTCCTGCTGTGGAAGGTGCTGAGTGCCTTGGAAGGCAGGGAGAGGCTGAGGGGGGTAAAACAGAGAAGTTATGAATATGGAGAAAGAGAGGAGAATGGCCCTGGAATTCTCCAACACGAAAATAATCCCATAGCTGGAGCTCCCAAAAGAGGGGTGCCTTGGAATTCACAGCAGCATTGGCACTACCTGGGGTCTCAGCTTCTCCCTATCCCCATTCCTAACCCACAGCTGGCCATCCACTGCAAAATTTCAGTTGCCCTGGGGGAGCATGTGCCTGACTTCAGGATGGAAACCAGTGGAAAAAGGGATCCCATTGGCATACATTCCTTTCCGCAAGCCGCTTCTCTGCTATGAAAGCAGATACCCTCTGATCCCATGGATGCTTATCCACTGGAAGGGGGTGAGGGAGGAGGAGCGCAGTTAATGATGTTCTGTTCACCTCAGTACTCAGGCCCTGATAACGGGGACTTCTGGGTGAAGGTCGGGGGAGATAAACCTGTATCATCTCTGGCAATTTCCGTGGGTCAGGAATTCAGTGATGCGGAGAGGACACCCACTACCCCCCCAATAGCCCTTTCTACCAGGGGCCCCCTCCTTCGGCCACCTCCCAGCTTCCAGCAGGTGTCCCGGCTTAAGTACTTGCTGCCCCTCCCTTGGTCGAAATCCTCACTGCAGGATTTTCTTTTTCAGTCGCCATCAGCTTTGCTAGCGGAGCCCCAGGCAGGAGCCAGCCCAGGTCGTGGGCAGCAGGGCCTGCGGCACACCAGGCCAGTCCTGGGGATCAGAGGCCCGCGCATGGTGGCCGCTCTGCCAGAGCCGGCAGCGTGGAGAGTGATCTGAGCGAGCCAAGGGATTGCTCTCAAGTAAGCTCCTCAAAATAACTCCAGGAACCTCAGAGATTACAGCGCCCACACAATGGGAGCAAAGAGGCTTCCAATAATGCGGCAGACAATCAGGGGAAGGCCACGGCGCAGGGAGCGCAGAGAGCGCAGAGACCTCAGCGGGGACCCCTGCTCGGCAGTCCCGGGGGCCAGGCTTGCGGGGACCCCTGCTCGGGCAGCCCCGGAGGCCAGGCTTGCGCGGCGGCCGCGTTGCTTCACCCAGAAAACAAAGGCCCTGGGCCCATCTGCTCCGGGCGGGGGAGGGAGTCCCAGTCGCTAGCACCGGCAGCAAAACGAGCGAGACAAAGGGCGCAGCCCCGCCGGTGTGCACGGGCAAGTAATTAAGGGCTAGTGGAACGTCGTGTGTGGATTTGCAACGAATGTGACCGGCCCCCGATGCCCCTTGTTTTCACCGGGCTGCTTTCTGCTAAGTTTAAGTAATTTGCATGCCATTTCAATAAAAATGAATAATGGCCGAATTTGGGGTTTATTTACATAGCATGAAGTCTTCCTTTCCTTTATTATTAAGATAATTCAGCCCCGAGCAGAACGCACAGTGTGCAAAGGAAAGGTCTCCTCCCAGCCAGATCCCAGCTTCACTTCCTCTGAGCCAGATAGCCAACTCTTGCTGTCCACCTTGGTTGTGGGAATAAACTAGATGGCCAAGGCTCTCACTTTGTTAGCCTGCTTTTCTTGCAGTGAAAGCTCCAGAATCTATGTAGGAGGGGCTCAGGGGTAGCAATGTCCTGGCAAGGAGCTGGAGGTTAAGGGGCATCTCTCAAGTTGCATTTGCAAAGTAAGCACACCCCTAAGGTTGCAACTTTTAACAATGTAACATTTTCTGAAGCTCCTTTTCTAAAATGTGTATCAGACCAAGGAAATGTCAGCAGTTGGATTAAGGAACAGCTCCAACTTCGCCTTGTCTGTGATTATTGCTGCATAACAGGTTACTTCAAAACTTAGTGGCCTCAGACAACAGTGAAGGTCTAATACATCTCACGGTTTCTGTGGGTCAAGAATTTGGACATGCTTTAGTCGGGCAGTTCTAGCCTGGGCTCTGTCCTGAGACTGCAGTCATTTGAAGGCTTGACTGGGGCTGGAGGATGGGCTTCCACCAGAACACACTTACATGGCTCTCGGCAAGGGGGCCTCAGTTCCTTGACACCTCGGCTGCTCCACAGGGCTGCCTGAGCATCCTCACCGCTAAGCAGTGGACTTCTTCCAGAGCAAATGATCCAAGACACGAAGCAGGAGCCACCTATCTTTATGATCTAGCTTTGGTCACTTCCTCAATTTCCTGTGCGTGGGTGCAGCCCAGCATTTGTCAGCACGGCAGGGAGCTCCACAAAGGTGTGACTACAATACATGAGGGTCATTGAGAACTGTCTTGGAGACCGGTTATCACAAATGGTTACCATTAATATTATTTGGCAGGGTTTTTTTTTAAGGTCCGGAGGAGAGTACCACATGGCTAAAGCCACCATTTCTTATGTTCTTTCTAGTCAATGCAAATTCAGTGGCCAGTTACTGTTAATGGTATCACATGTTGCAGCCAAACCAACCATCTGCCAACACGGACTCAGTGCTCTGTCGGCGCCAGCCCCCTTTCCAGATGGGGGAATAGAGCAGTAGTCAAGAGAGATGTGATTCTTCATCATGGGTCCCTGAGGTCCTGGAGAGGGAAGACACAAGGAGACAAATGGATGGCACTTAGTGTTGCGATGCTATAGAGGGGACTGTAGGTAGTGCTGCCAGTTAGGGGATCCAGGAAGGACACCAAGGCCTGAGCTAGGGGAGTCTGTCCACCTTGGTCGGGAATCAGAAATCTGCAATGACCCATGCTTTGGAATGAGGTGGCTGCAAGCCAAACCTTTCAGTAGAAAAACAGCCTGGATAAGATAGACTCTTGAGAGCATGGGGCACCCCTCATTTGCCCGACGCTCTCCCTCCTGGAATGTGAGATCCACAGGAGAGGAACTTACTATGCCTTATTTACCCCTGTTTCTTCGCCACCTAAAAGATGACTAGTATGTACTTGGCATTCACTAGTGATTATCACTAATAATTATTGTTTAGGGGCACCTGGGTGGCTCAGTCAGTTAAGCTCAAGTCATGGTCTCGCGGTCCGTGAGTTCAAGCCCCGCATCAGGCTCTGTGCTGACAGTTCAGAGCCTGGAGCCTGCTTTGGATTTTGTGTCTCTGCCCCTCCCTCACTCACACTCTGTCTCACTCTCTCAAAAATAAACATTAAAGACATTTTTTAAAATAATTATTATTTAATAGTTATCAGTCTTGTTGGTGTCTCCAAGTATTTCAGGTTTAATGGAAGTCATTATTCATGTTAATAAACAAAAGTTATTGAAGTTCTCAGTCCACTTACAGTGGAATGTCAACACAGAATCCTAAAGATTGCCAGAGAGGGGTGGGGAAAACAGAGGGGGAGCCCCAGGAGCCTGTGTCTTCCTGGTTCCTCTTTCAGCCCTCTGTCTCAGCTTCTGCTTCAGAAGACTCTCTCTACTCAGCCTGCCTGGCCTGAATGAACGGGAACTTCAGATCTTCCCAAGACCTTCTCAAAGCATCTCCAACACAAAATGTTGGTGTCCCAGACTTTAAGGTTTATAGTAACCAGAAAGGGATAGATGTGACAGCATCAGCCATCAAATAGCCTGAGAGAGAATACTGAGACACCCGGTTCTTGAAAGTTTCTGGGGCCCAGCCAGGCACTCCCCATCTTGCTGCCCTCTTCCCGATGGACCGGCCTCAGTGTGTTCCCACTCTCTTCCTGGACTACCCTGTCCATAGCCATGTAGATCCATGTCATGTATCAGCAGTTGGGGGTCTAAAGTTCCAAACTAACACCTTGCCTTTCACATGGTCACATTTTTAGTATTGCTGCCTACCTTTCTTCTAAGTGAAGGACAGCTGTTATACGTAACAGTTTATTGTATTCCCATAATGAAATATGCAACACCCCCTTCCTCTTACAAGTCACAAGTACCCTAGTCAATTTTTATGGGTTTTTAAATGGCAATTTTTTAATTCTAGCTATACATAAATATACATACATGCCCACAAGACCGCTGATCTGATTAAAACAAAGAAAATATCATCTTGAGAAAACTGACAAATCTTGAGTACTTTTTAAAAAGGTCTTTTGGTGTATTATATAAACACCATCACTTTGCAGAACAATTTGCTGTCCATGCAGTGATTTTAGGGTTTTTTTTTTAAGATTGTCTATTATCAAAAGACTGTTTATCAGAGAGGTAGCACAATTGAATGAATCCCAGCCATTTTGTGGACAGGTGGACTGAGCGAGAAGTTCAGAGGGCATTCTGGAATGATTTGCAACGTCTCAAACAGAAATATAACATCTTTCATCCTCTGCAGAGTCTGGAGCTAAATTCACACCTTTTTTTTTTTCTTCCCATCACTTAAAATCAAATTCTCGCCCTTAATACTTCCTTTCAGAACTGCACCAAAAATGATAATGTCTTCTCATGCATACGAATTACCCAAAGTGTATGAGAATCAGCCCCACTGGAGTGTGCTGAAGTCTTAACCCAACTAAATTTAAAGCTGCTAAGCCTCGATTAAGGCAAAGTTGTCTTTTTATTTTATAAGACATTTAGGACAGTTCACATCACCCTGCACTGATGCACTAAAATAGATTGTGGGCAAACTATAAAGAGAGCATATGCTCCCCATATCTGTTCTGGAGCCAGGTTGGATGATGAATTCTGATTTGGGATTGAAGCAAACAGTGGCATCTGTCTCCCCTGCACACACCTGTTTGGACACGGGTTTAACACCCTCCTTCACTGTTCATCTGTGGAAAGGTGGTACATTTTCAACGGATATCTCATGCTCTACAGACCACATGGACACACAATAGTTATTTGCTGGAGGAACAAACTCCTTGGAGAAACAGCAATAAAAGAAGTCTCTCCTGCAACAAATTTCCACTAATTATAGTTTTTGTGGAAGCCAAATTTTAGGCTTCACAGCTAAGCTCAGAACATGAATTGAAGATACCACGAGGGGGAGCTAGAGATCAGGAAATCCAGAAACCATTGGCGCTGCAGACCGCTCAAGAAGCTCCGGACTTTAATCCAACGGACGAAGCCTTTCACTTGTGGGAACTGTGACAGCAACAACGACTTATATCTTCACCATTTTGCTACGATGGAGTTATTCTCTATATGCCCATTTTGATAAATTTGCACACCCTGTGATTACATAGAATTTCCTGACTGGCTGCAGGCTACAGAACCCAGGTCTGTGTGATAAACAAGCATCTTAAGTACTTTGTGTTCATATCCTTTTTAGCCTGACACAGAAATTCCACTTGTCTACTTTAGTGCTTTTCTAGGGGAAGTTGGAATTAGGAGACACTGTCTTAACCTAGGTCCTTCCCTAAAAGCAGAGCCTGAGAAAAGTCCTGAAACAAGGATGGCTTCTTTGAGAAGCTATCCCAGGAATGGGGAGAAGGAAGGGGAGAAAGTGGCAAAAGGGGAGGAGAGAAAGTGGATGCAAGGATGCATTATCAAGGCTGGCGGGTCATTGCTGTAGGCAGCCAGGGCTCAGCCCTGTGCAGACTTCTGAGCAGGCCTCCCAGAATTCTCTGCCTCCCCCCACCTCCCAAACCCCACCCCCCGCCCAGGGTTCCCATGAATGTTAATCTCCTGCACTTCCAGGCTGCAGGTGTATCGTGTATGGTGCATGCTGAAAGGGTTCTTTCTGCCATCCCATGCCACGGCATTAGAGAAACCCTGGGGCCACAAGCAAAAAACGCACTTAAGGCAAGGTGCGATCAGGGCAAGGTAAGCTGAGGCTTGCGTGAAATCGTTCACCACAACCACAGCTGGCTGCAGAGTTGAGGCCAAGGGGATATGGGACAGGCAGTGCATAAGGCATGTCTGATGCAGTCCACCCTTGTCCCCCTCAGGTCCACTCACACCCGCATTAAATCCAATCTGTCGCCACATCCTCAAGGCAGAGACCAGCCGAAATCCTTCCTGTAGATGGCCCTGGAGCCACAGTTGATATTCATCACCTCGCATACTAATACCAACCATTCTAGATTTCCGCTCTCTTGGCCAGCACTTGAACTTGTCTAAATTATATGCCAGGCAAGGTGACCAGACCTCCACCCAGAGCATCCTAAGTCCTTAGTTGCTCTTTTTAGCCCATGGTTGCTACAATTGCCCATTTATCTTTACTGCGGGACACACATTCACCAAGAGGTGCCTATGTGAACCCCCTGAGATGAGACATACCTGGCCCTCCCTCACTGTGAAGCAACACCTCTGTCCTTCATAATAATCAGGACTTGACTTCCCATCCATCATAATCACTACCTTTTATTGTTGTGGTGGTAAATACAGCACAACATTTGCTTTTTTTGAGAGAGAGAGTGCACATGCACAGCAGGGACAGAAGGAGAAAGAGACTCTTAAGCAGGTTCCACTCCCAGCGAGAAGCCCTACACGGGGCTGGATCCCACGACCCTGGTATCGTGACCTGAGCCATAATCAAGAGTCAGATGCTGAACCAAGCCACCCATGTGCCCCCCAAACTTATTATTTTTTTTTTTTAAATTTTTTTTTTTCAACGTTTATTTATTTTTGGGACAGAGAGAGACAGAGCATGAACGGGGGAGGGGCAGAGAGAGAGGGAGACACAGAATCGGAAACAGGCTCCAGGCTCTGAGCCATCAGCCCAGAGCCCGATGCGGGGCTCGAACTCACGGACCGCGAGATCGTGACCTGGCTGAAGTCGGACACTTAACCGACTGCGCCACCCAGGCGCCCCCCCCCAAACTTATTTTTAAGTATACAATTCAGTGGTATTATGTTCACAATATTGTACAACCATCACTACTCTCTATTTCCAGACCTTTTTTTTTTTTTTTTTTTTTATCGCCCAAAAAAACCCTGTACCCATTAAGCAATAATTCCTTATTCCCCCTCTCCCAGCCCCTGGTAGCCTAATCTACTTCCTGGCTTACTTTACTCAGCATAGTGCTTTCAAGGTTCAGCTATGTGGTAGCATGTATTAAAATTTCATTCCCTTTTATGGTTGAATAATATCCCATTGTATGTCTGCCCTACATTTTGTTTATTCATGTATCTGTTGAGGGACCCTTCTGTTGTTCCCACCTTTTGGCTATTGTGAATTGTGCTGCAGAGAACATTGGCTTCCAAGTATTTGTTTGAGTCCCTGTTTTCAGTTCTTTTGGATATATACCTGGGAATGGAATCGCTGGTGACTCTAATTTTAATTTTTTGAGGAACCACCATACTGCTGTTTCCCACAGCCGCTGTGTCATTCTACATTCCCACCACAAGGGGTCTAAAGTCTCCACATCCTCACCAACACTTGTTCTTTTCTAGTAGCGTTTCCAATGGGTGTCAAGCAGTATCTCGTTATGGTTTGCATTTCTTTCATGACTGGTGGTGTTGGACAACTTTCGTGTGCTTTTTGGGCATTTGTAGGTCTCATTTAGAGACATATCTATTAGGTTCTTTGCCTGTTTTTCAACTGAGTTGTTTGTCTTTCTGTTGTTGAGTTGTAGGGGTTCTTTATATACAGTTGACCCTTGAGAACACAGTTTTGGGGCTTCCTGGGTAGCTCAGTCCATTAAGCGCCGGAGTCTTGGTTTTGGCTCAGGTCATGATCTCACTGTTTGTGAGGTCAAGCCCTGTGTTGGGCTCTGCACTGACAGTGCAGAGCCTGCTTGGGATCCTCACTCTCCCTCTCTCTGCCCCTCCCCCCACTCATGTATACACACTTTCCCTGAAAATAAATAAACTTGAAAAAAAAGCAAAGAAAACACACTTTTGAACTGTATGGGTCCACTTCCATGTGGATTTTTTTGTTTTTGATAAATACAGTACAGTACTATGAATGTAGTTTCTCTTCCTTATAACTTTCTTAATATTGTTTTCTTTTCTTTAGCCTACTTTATTGTAAGAACATAGTATATAATATATATAACATACAATTTATGTGTTAATTGACTGTATATGTCATTGGTAAGGCTTCCCATCAACAGTAGGCTACTAGTAGTTAAGTTCTGGGGGAGTCACAAATTATACATGGATTTTCCACTGTGTGGAGGTCAGCGCCCCAAGTCCTGCATTGTTCAAGAGTCAACTATATTCTGGATATTAAACTCTTATTAGATGTATGATTTGCAAATATCTTTTCCATTCCCTAGATTATTTTTTTCACTTTCTTGAGAATGTCCTTTGATGCACACGTTTTAAATTTTGATGAAGTCCGATTTATTTTTCCTTGTGCGGCTCATGGCTTTGGTGTCATAATCTAAGAACCCACTGCCATATCCAAGGTCATGAAGATTTACCCTTACGTTTTCTTTTGAGACGTTTATGGTTTTAGCTCTTACATGCAGGTCATTGATCAATTTTGAGTTGATTTTTATGAATGGTGTGAGGTAGAGGGTCCCTCTTCAGTTTTTTGCATGTGGAAATCTAGTTGTCTTAGCTTCTGCCTGCCCACCCCTTTTGTTTTTGCCTCTGGCCCACTTACATGAGAAACCCAGGGTGACCAGGTGGTAGTTATGCTTTAAATTCAGTGACATTTGCAATGTCCCCTAGTGGGAGAGACTGCCCTCCACTCCCTCTTCCCTCACCAAGAACCAAGACTGCTTATTTGCCAGAGCACAACCCAAGGTTGTGGAGACAAGAAGCACAGATTTCTCAAGTCAGTCACTGAGAGTGATGGTAAGAGAAGCCACTCTAACCCCCACCGCTTGGTTCCCGACTCATGGATTTCAGCTATTGGGAACATAGGACCAACATGGAGTTTAGCACATATGCTAAAGGATAGCACCCCACCTACACAGGGTGCTGTCCCAGGTTTTCCCCTTCACAGCCTTGCAATAGGCCATTCTGACTTTCTATTAGGCCAACTGTTTCTGGATGAATCTTTTGGTCATGAGTCCATTGTCTACTCCCTTTACTGTAAAACAGATCCCTAGGCTTGAGGCAATGTTTGAATCCCATGCCAATAAACCAGGCATCTGTAAGTCCTTGGATGGTTATGCTGGTGAAGGCATTATGGCAGGGAAGGAAATCCATATCTAGAATAAGTGTTGACTCTGGCAAGGACTAATCACTGTCTCCCCTAGGGCAGAAAGAATCTGACATAATTAACTTCTTACCAGTGTCCTGGTCTCCTTAACAAATCGTGTCATATTGAGCACCCAGTATTGGTTTATGTTGCTGACAGGTAAGAGTCAGCAGTGGCAGTAGCCAGATCACCCTTAATAAAAGGAAACACATGATGTTGGGCCCACATATAGCCTGATCTTTGCCACCATTGCCATGCCATTCATGAAATTATTTATTGTCCAAACAGTGGGTTGGCTGATAATGGATATCTACCTAGATGCTGAGTGCTTCCTCTGCACAAGATGCTCTCTGGGATGGGTGGAGCCTTAAAATAAGGCCAAAGATTGGCACACTGGTGCCCATTTCCATAGATTAGTATCACTGATTTTTCCTTTTGCCTCAAGCTCCAATATAGCCCAGCACAGTACTGTTACTGATCCTCTGTTCATTTCAATTTTTGGTATTTTGGGAGGCGCCTAGGTGGCTCAGTCAGTTAAGTGTCCCACTCTCAGTTTCAGCTCAGGTCATGATCTTATAGTCGTGAGATCGAGCCCCTCATTGGGCTCTGCCCTGGGTATGGATCTTGCTTAAGATTTTCTCTCTCATCCTCTCCCTCTGTTCCTCCTGTGCTCGCTCAAGCGTATGTGCTCTTTCTCTCCCTCTGTCTCCTCCCCCCCCCCAAAAAAAAAGGTTTTTGGTATTTTACTCATCATGGATTTTTTTACATTAATTTTGACCCTTTAAATATTATAGTTAACATTTTTCTTCACTATCAATACATTTTTCACACAAAGTGAGGGCTATCCTTGTCCCAGCCTGAGGGCAATAGTTTTTTACTTAACATCCACATGTTGAACCAGTCTGTCTGTAAGCCAGATCCAAGTTTTCTCCTCCTGAGTCAGGGGGACATAGGCACATATGTTCTTACTTTATTGTAAGAGCATAGTATATAATATATATAACATACAAATTATGTGTTAATCGACTATATATGTCATTCGTAAGGCTTCTTACCACCCCACCATAAGCCCAGAAGGTCATATCTTAGTCCTTTTGGGCTGCTATAACAGAACATAAGGAATCAGGTAGCTTATAAGCAATAAACATCTATTTCTCACAGTTCTGGAGTCTGGGAAGTCCAAGATCATGGCACCAGCAGGTTCGGTGTCCTGTGACCGTCTTCTTCTGGGTTGCAGAGTGCCAACTTCTCCCTGTGTCCTTATGTGGTAGAAAGGGCTAGGGAGCTCTCTGGGGTCTCTTTTATAAGAGGACTAGTCCCACTCATGAGGGCTGTATCCTCATGGCCTCCCAAAGTCCCCATTACCACGTTTAGTGTTAGGAATTCAATGTATGAACTTGGGGGGAACACAAGCATTCAGACCATAACTGGCTCTAAGTGTGAGCTAAAGGAGAAGTGTCATTGCATCAGAGACAGATGATCTAAGGGTCTAAGCCACCTGTTCACATAATTTACATGTTTCTATTGGACTTCCTTGAGTGGACCTGATCCTGAATACACAATTTTCATTGCATAATGGATCACTATTGTGCCCTTCCAATCAATGACTTGTTGAGTCTGACAATGCCCAACTCATCATTATGGTTAGTCCAACAGCACAGTCACTGCTCTCTGATTAGTAGGCACTAAGTCTCTACCAGACCCAGTTGCACAACAGGAGCTGGTTCTTAAAGTATGAGTAGTTCTCTGCAGCAGAAGGAATGGTCTTACTCCAGAATGCTGAAGGTCTACACTGTGACTCTCCCACTGGGGCTTGCCAGAGACTCAACATGGAACCGTTCTCCATCATAGAGGATACTGAGTCTATCACCATTCGTTCCTCCAGTCATACAACCTGAGCAGAAGAGCAGATTGCTGTAGAGCCCTCTCTTGCTCTGGACTCCCTCAAAACTGGTAGTCTTCCAAGTCATCTGAGTAATGAATCTGGAGAAATATTACCAAGTGTGCTGTTCCTAGAGTCCCAGGGGTAAACCAAGTACTGTGCTTCTTTCTTAGTAGGAGATGATACAACAATCCTGCCATGTCCCAGGCCAGTGAGACCTCTAAAAACCTCATCAACATGGCATCCCCTGAATATTTCTAGGGTTCCCTTTCTACCCTTGGCATGCAAGTGTTTTCTTACTAGGACATCCAATGCTTGCCACTTGCTGTTTACCAGGTCCATTTGGCCTAATGTTATAACGGAGCACCATTGTACTTTTCAGACTGTATTGTGACAGAGGGTACTGAGGTGCTATCTTATTCATGACATTTAGATTCTTAGTTTAATAAAGTCATTTTTAAGCATCTATGTAGGATTTCTTTCTGGTTTCCAGCCCCTGCATAGTCCCTGGCACATGGTAAGGGGTCAGTAAATGTTGGTTGGTTTGTTGGTTGGATGGGAGAATACACGAATGGATTTCCATCTCCTTGGAACTTCTCCCAAGACATCAGCCAAGTTGCCTGTCTGAAGTAGGTTCTCACAGGGTCAAAAGAGCAACTTATGGTGAAATTTGAACAATATCTGTAGATTAGACAACACTATTATATCAGTGGTTATTTCCTGATTTTAATCATTGAACTGTGGTTATATAAAACAATGTTTTTGTTTTTAGAAAATATACACAGAAATACTTAAGAAAAAAAGGGAAGTGCATCTGCAACTTATTCCCAAGTGTTTCAGGAAAGAAATTATACATCTATATTTCTACCTGTCAATTAAGAAAATGATAAGACAAAGTATAGTAACATGAAACATTTGGAGAATCTGAGGGATAGATATACAGGAATCTTCTTTCTATTTCTGCAACTTTTATGTAAGTTTGAGATCATCTCAAAATAAAAGTTAGAAATAAATACATTAATAATTATAATTACCAATCTTATCAGTCATGAATTATCAGTTTCATTAAAATCAAAAACTAAAACAAACAATACATTCGACTCCTTAGGACATCTTTGTGCTCTTAGAACAAAAAGCCCCAAACAGAATCCACTTAAAATGGGTACAAATATGATTTGGTTATTGTCTACAAAATTGAACCTATCAACTATTGACAAGAAGTTTGTTTTCAATATTTTACTGAACTAAATTCTAGGTTATTATGACTGCTATGCTCTAAATCTTAGGACAAAGGATGGATCGACTGTTTTTTTATTTATAGCTTTTATATTTTACTTTATTTATTTCATAACATTTCATTTATAACTTTTATATTATTTATGACTGTCTTATGTTTAGGGGGAGAGTGGTTTTCTGCCAAAAGTACATGACATGCTCTGGCATCCTTTACTTACAACTTCCACAGGGTGATCACAAAAATATCATTCTTCTAAAACCATGTGAGGCTCCAAGTATTTGATATTCGAATCATCCTCCTTTGAACTCCTATCACGTCAACATTTTTGTCGATTTTCTTTCTTTTGATCCTTATCTGATCTAACTTGGCCAGAGGCGCAGGGCTTTCCACATGATCCCAGAAACTCTCCAACACTATTTTCATCAATTTCATGAAATCCTTGGTCTCTGTCAGGATTTTCAACCCCACTTCATAGACGATTTGCATCCCATCTCCGTTTTATTGATGGAAGTTTAAAACATGCTAGAGTCAGACCAAGATGCTGCCACGCTGGGCAGGGAGAAATTCTGGTGTCGGCAAGAAAACGAAGTTTGAGTGATTTGTGTGTACGTGGACTCCGAGGGTTTCTGCTTCCCTTGCACTGTGTCACTGTGGCTACGGGGTTAAGGAGGCCCCTGCACGCTCTCCGAGCTGCCTGAGCCACGGGGTTGTGGAGCAGCAGAGACTTTTCTTCTGGAATTTCTAGGAAGCTTGCCATTCACCAGGTTTCCTAGTTCTATGCAATCAGGGACCCTGTGAGGTCTGCTGGAGGAGAGAGAGAGGGAGAGAGAGACATTTGTGAAAGACCAGCAGCTTCTCTGATTAAATGGTTCTAACCATGTACTCAAAATCCTCCTACCTGGTTCCTGGTAGTTCCTCAATCCTTAACAGTCAAAACAATGCATGTTAAGGAGCACCTGGGTGTCTCAGTTGGTTAAGCGTCCTACTCTTGATCTCGGCTCCGGTTATGATCTCACAGGTCATGAGTTTGAGCCCCACGTGATTCTGCTTGTGATTCTCTCTCTCCCTCTCTCTTTCTCTCTCTCTCTGCCCCTCCCCCACTCATTTTCTCTCTCCCTCTCTCTTCTCTCTCTCTCTCAAGCAATTAAACATTTAAAAAACATGAGTGTTAAGTGAAGGTTGGGGTCTTTCAAAAAGTGATTTTTAAAAGGGAGGTAAAGGAGGGATTACTACATGGAGCACAGGGGATTTTGAGGACAGTAGACATGCCTTGTGTGACACCATAATAATAGAGGCAGGTCCTTATACACTTGTCAGAACCTATTGAGTGTGCAGCACCCAGAGTGAGCCAGAAACTATGATGATGTGTCAGTGCAGGTTCATTACTAGTATCAAATGCACCACTCTGGTGGGGGGTGTTGATAAGGAGGGAGGCTGTGCAAGTGTTGGGATGGGGGGATGGGGGTGGGGTAAATGGGAAACCTCTGCACCTTCATTCACTTTTGTTGTAAACCTAAAACTGCTCTAAACACATAAGTCTCAGGGCGCCTGGGTGGCTCAGTCGGTTGAGCGTCTGACTCTTGATCTCGGCTCAGGTCATGATCTACTGCTTGTGAGTTTGAGCCCCGTGTCTGGCTCTGTGCTGACAGCATGGAGCCTGCTTGGGATTCTCTCTCTTCCCCTCTCTCTGCCCCTCCCTTGTTTGTGTGTGCCTGCACATGTGCACTCTCTCTGTCTCAAAATAAGTAAACTTAAAAAAAATAAGTCTTAAGAAAATGGAATATTTCTTTTTAAGCTGAATCAGTACTTGAAATTGGAGACAGTAATCATGGCCACCATTTCCTGTGATTTTGCCAGCTCTGGGCTGTGAGCTTTATGTCTATGGGCACTTCTCTGTGGCACTGCATTTCACTGATGGAAGAAGTAAAATGACTGCATTTTACCAAGTACGGCCTTCAGCCACTTGATGCTGAACTTCCCTTTCCCACCTGCTGGGGGTTCTTTATAGGGGATAGTATGTTGGCATTACCTTGGCCCATTGTAGGGGGACCTACAGACCCCCTCTGAGGGGCAATCCAGGGTCCCTTCAGCCCCACCAATGGCTGCCTTCTTATCTACACCTCCATCCCAGGCCCCCTGCCCCTCCCCATCCTCCGTGTTCCTTTTCCTGGAGCCTAGCCACCTGCTGAGGTCGTCACTCTGAGAGGACTGCGGGGAACTGAGGTAGTCACAGGCCCCCATCCTTCTTCCCACACCCACTCCATGGCAGTCCCAGCCAGCTTCTGTGCTCAGGACACTCTGGTGTCCTCCACCTTTTGACCCAAGATTGCACCCATGGCTGTGTCCTCTTGGCTCCTCCCCGGCTGGCTTCATCTGCTGCGCCTGTAGGTTCTGAGCTCAGCGCACCTAGGTGGGATTGGGGTGCTTGCCCCTCCTCCTGCAGGCACCCCAGTCATTCCATGTGACTAACCCCCTCATACTCAGCACCCCACACGTGAGCCCAGGGTTTATTTGCACAGGGTTAAGTTCCCCTTGGGTAGCAAGAAAATAACCATCTCACAAACCAGGATCCTCTCCTCTGTGTGGCCAGTATCCTTTCTTCTGGACACAGACTTGCCTGAGAAGCCAGACCTTCGTCCTTGCTTTTCGAGCAAGGAGACTTCCAGGTAACAGGACGTTTAACTGCTTCTGATGCACATCCGTGGGCATCACTGATACTGGAAATAGTCCTGGGCATGAGAGCTAAGGCGACTGCAGACTTTACAGAGCCACATGGGCTCTGGGGCTGCCCTCCTCTGTGCCCCACGGCTGGCCATGCCCCTCCCAACTGGCCTCCCCTTTCATTTTTATGCTGTGCTGCCAAACAGGTGGCTGAAAAGTCCTTTCACCCAGAGCCCTGTGGTTCCTGTTCCACTGTGCACCTGTTACAGAACACCCTCAAGGGCGGGCTTACTTAGCTAGTTTGTAAGATCTGGGGGGTCGCTCTTTGGGAGTCCTTGAGCATGGACAGGAAGTCTCCTCTGGCAGCCACCCCTCACTTTTTGTCAGAGGTGAAAATGAAGCTGAGATGGGGAGACGACTTCCCACAGTCACACAGCTAGCTGCTGCACTGAGTCATTAACTAGGCCAGTTTTACCCCCACCTGCCTGGTTTTCCCCACCCGTTCCCTCCCGACAGGTGCCTGCCTGCAACGCAGGCAATTCCCTCCAGGTCTAGACTTCAAGGTGTCCCGCCAGAGGGGCTGCTCTGCTGCTCGGCCCTGCCTCTCAGAGCCTCACTGGGGACTTGGGTGTATTGAGACAAAGCCCAGCCCTCTCATTAGACCATCTTTCCTAGTATATACTTTCATTTAAGGGCAAAGAAGGTCTCCTTTCATTATTTTGCTTTAAGTAACCAAGATCGACTTTAGACTACAAGGATTTGCCAGCGGAATACCCTTTGATCACATACCACCACTCAGTTGCGTCCGATGAATTACCCCAAACCCCACCATTGTTCTAGTCCTTCACTGAGACCAAGTAACCCCCACAGTCCCAGTTAAAGACAAGAGTGACCTGGTGGGGTAGCCCAGTCACCCACTCGCTCCTAACAGCCCATTAGCCCAGAGTGTTTATTTATTTGATTAGGTGCCTGTGTCATATGGTCCTAAAGGAAGTGGACACAGGAGAGAGCTTTCGATGGTGGGGAAAGAGGTAGGGGAAGTGCCCAGAAGAAGTAGAAGCTGGCTGGGGAGGCAGGGCAGTAAGCCTGCAGAGGCCATGTGTGAGTAATGGGGTCAAGGGCTGGCTGTCATGGCTTGGGAGTTAGGGACTGGGGAACAAGGGAGGGCAGGAAAAATCAGGGCCCCAACATTCATGTTTTCAGCATTTTGTTACCGCAGCTGCATGACTATGGCAAGTCCCTTAAACACTCCGTGCCTCCACGTCCTGAGGGTAAAGGGGAGACGGGAGCAGCTGGGGTGGGGCAGGGGGCAGGCTGGGCCTGCAGG
Organism: Leopardus geoffroyi; assembly: GCF_018350155.1. Taxonomy (NCBI): domain Eukaryota; kingdom Metazoa; phylum Chordata; class Mammalia; order Carnivora; family Felidae; genus Leopardus; species Leopardus geoffroyi. The sequence continues at coordinate 22,954,699 of NC_059335.1, read as the reverse complement.
GCCTTCTGGGCCCACTAGGTCATAGGGCTTTGTTCTAGATGCTACAGCAGGCCACTAGGCGGGTTGTGGGGGCAGGTTGGGGCCTGCAAGAAAGCTGATCAGATTGACTTTGAAACAGGGCCCCATGTGAGGAGCAGGGACTGGGGGAGTAAAGGAGGCTGGGGGGAGGTGTCAGGACCTGAATGATTGTCTGTACCTCCTCTCACCCCAATTCATATGTTGAAGCCCTAATGCCCAATGTGATGGTATTAGGAGGTGGGGCCCTTGGGAGGTGATTGGGATTCGATGAGGTCACAAGGTTGGGCCCCTCATGATGGGATTAGTGCCCTTATCAGAAGAGACGCCACTGTGCTGGCCCTCCCTCTGCCTCCCTCTGCCGTCTGAGGACAGGGAGAAGGCAGAGTGTGAACCAGGAAGAGAGCGCTCACCAGAACCCGACCATGCTAGCACCCTCGTCTGCAGCTTCCAGCCTCCAGAACTGTGAGAAAATACATGCCTGTTGCTTAAGCCGGCCACTCTGTGGTCTGTTTGTATGGCAGCCTGAGCTAAGACAGGAAGCTAACTGGGGTTCCAACCCCATGAACGATGGAGCAGAGTGACAGCCAGGTGGGGAGGGGGGCAGACAGGGTATGGGGCACATGCTGTACCGATGGACCCACTTGATGACAGTTTGCATGCGGGGACAGAAGAGAAGGGGCATCAGGAATGTCTCCCAGATCTCAGCTGGAGCCCTAGGGAAGACAGAGTCTGCTCTGGGCTGGGGTCCATGGAGGGTAGCAGGTGGGGGTGGCCTTCTGTTGTGGAGGCTCCCGCCCTGGAGCATGCCCCACATCGGAGGTCTGGTCAGGGAGAGGCCCAAGAGGTGGAAGGCAGCGGGACGGTGGGGAGCTGCGCAGAGGCACCCCCAGAAGAGAGCAGCAGTGGATTACTGTGGTAAGGCCTTGCCTTCACGGGCTCTTAGTTCAATACGTTTACCCCAACTGTCTCCCCACAACCTATGTTGCCGCGCAAGCACACTCCGCCCTGGCTGTCCTCCTCTGTGGGGAGAGTCCTGCGGTTGCAAGCCATCCCCCATCCCCCCGACTCTGCAGATTCATGCTGTGTCCATCCTTCGTGGCCAGCCTCAGCGTCCCCGCTTCTTTCCCCCGAACTCGCTCAGCCCTTCTGTTCCCCGCTTTTGTGTGACCCAAGAGCCGTGTGTGCTCTGTCTACTTCCACAACAATGGAGATGAGCTTCTCATGAGCAGGGGTCACCCTTTCTTCTCTTCTGAATCCTGGCAAACACGTGAGGAGGGCTTTTGGTGACACACAGACGCATGCCATCGGTATAGTTAAACACAAGATCTGTAGGTTGGGTTACGTAACCCGAAGCATCTTCTGAGAGTTAGAACAGGCCAGCTGTGGAATGCATTCTGCCTTTGAAGGTATGAATGGCCCTTCCCGAGAGGTGTCCAAGAGCACACACAGACGCCGTCTGGAGGAGGAAGAGGGTGAGGAGATTCCTGCTACGGGGGTGGGGAGGTCAGACTGCACAGCCCCTAAGGACAGCGCCTGCTCTGGGGGCCTCCCAGCCTGAGACCAGGGCAAGAAGAATGATCACGGAAAGCTGAAGGATTCACTGTCATAATTCCAGAGTTTGGCACTTAGCTTAATCTGAAAATATTTGCCAACCTATTATGAATAACGATATTTGCGGCTTAAAATGCTTACCCTCCACAGCTTCGGAGTGTGAAGATGAGGCCTACCCTGACAAAGATGTACTCACTGCTTTCAGAGCAAATTGACACAGGGAGCTTACAAACCTAATTGTTGGCATCTCTGTCACATTTGCCTCCCCCGGGGCCACTTTGATAACCCGGCTGACAAATGCAGTGGGGTGCAGCACGGGAAGGCTCCCGGACCAGAGGGCTCAGTGGGCCCCAACTCCTCCTCACACCGGCCCACACACACCCTTCTGTTGTCATGGGGTCCCTGGACCCTCTTTCCTTGGCTGCCCACATGGTTGTCATGGACATCGTTACTGCCATGCACACAGTGTGGCGAGGCCCCGAAGGTATGTGATCAAGGCCATAGGCCAAAGTGGGTGACCGAGGCCACCAGAATTCTCGGGCACTGAATGACTCCACATGTCTGCGGAGGAGGGGCTCCTCTTCCCTGAGGAATGGCCAAAGACCACCCGAGCTCTGTGTCCACGGGTAAAGATGTCTGCACAGAACACAGGCTGCGGGGAGGCACGTGTCCGTCAGCGTGGAAGGAAATTCCCGTCCAGGATAATCAAAAAGCCAGCCCATGGCGGAAGCTTGTTGCAGGGCCAGCCCGATCCAGGGCCTCGCTTCTGCCCTGAAGCTGTTCTCGTGGTGCCTCAGCTGCAGCTCAAATCATGGGGTCCTCCCCTCTCGTGGATGGGACCCCTGCCCCCTCCAAGCCTCCGCTGTGGCTGGGGGTGGGCTGCACACAAGAGGCAGGGGCTGAGAGTGGAGAAAGATGGAAAGGAAAACTGGGGTGCTCGAACGAGCCGTGCCGGGCAGGGAACACGCTCCCTTAGGGGAAGGGATAGAGAAGAAAGACGAGCAGCGGCTGGCCAGGAAAGCAGGGGCTGGCAGCCACCGCCAAGACTCAGAGCAGGAGAGAGATCTGCACAGCTCTGGCCTGGCCTCTGAGACCCAGAAAACTGGAGAATGAAGCCAAGCACAATGAAAACACTAAGTTTTAAAACTCACGCTCCAGCCAACACTTATACCTCAGTGAACTAGATCAGCATCTGCAGGGGTGAGGACAAGATATGGGCGGTCAGCTGCATAACTGTCCAGGGTCCTGCGGCCAGGAGCCCCAGCTCCCTGTCTCAGCCATGTGCTCGGCAAGGCCGATGTCTGCAGCAAGTCTTTCCTTCATTCTCGTTCTGCAGACACCTACCAGGGCTCCTGCTGTGGGCGTCGGGCCCTGTTCTCACCATTGATCTGAGCAGTAGACACAGAGAGAGGTCACTGCTGTCACAGAGCCCACGTTCTCATTGACAGAGGTGGATGACAAAGAGGACAATTCAGATAACAACACAGGCACAAGAAAAATAAAGCAAGGTGAGAGGTTGGAAAGCAGGGCACTTTGGAGCAGGCGGTCCAAGACCTCCCTGAAGAGGTGACATCTGTGACAAGGAGACATGCAAGGACTGGGGAAGAGGGCTGGGCAGAGGGAACAGCCAGAGCAAAGGCACAGAGCATGGAGGAGCTTCTGGGGCATTCTGGGGCGGCCTGGGACCTCCGCTGGGTCTCTCTTGCAGGGCTCTCTGGTCCTCTGCTGATCCCCTGATGAGGGCTCCTGGAGCAGACAGGGCGCCCAGACCTGTCACCCGTGGGGAACCAGAGGCAGAAGCTGGGCAGGGCGCCTCTGAGACTGTCCAAAGAGCAAATACCACTCATTTTCAACATTGTTGCTCATACAAGAAAGTAGATAATTTAAAGCAAACAAACAATAAACCACTGCAGAGTCATCCAGTTGGTAGTTTGTTACTTCTTACCCAGAACATCCCCTTTAAATCCTCAGCAGGACAGGGCAGGACCCTGGGAATCTCGTTAAGTCTCTGACTTTAGGAAAGAATCTGACCATCCCAGGCTTGCCGGCAGGCTTGAAAGCAGTTTCTGGTCAGGCCCTGGGAAGGAACGGGGACCCTAACAGTGTCTCCCTTTTTATTACTGGTAATTGTAACCCATCTGGTGTTTTGATGCACACATTTACGGAACGTAACTCCCTCAGCAGCAGTGCACACCCAGGGCCCAAACTGCATGGACGAGGGTACCACGTCTCCTCCGGGGCCACCTGGAAGCAACATGGAGCCTGGCCTCACCAGCACTGGCTGTGGTCCCCGGGGCGAGGCTGGACGGCTGGGCCGAGGCCGCTCTGCAGGAGGACACACATAGCTCTCAGCATGTCCCTTTTTGCACATCTGTGGGGCAGGGATGACCCTCGGCACCCGGCGCCCTGCCCGCCTCACTGGGTCTGCCTGTCACAAAAACACCTACCATGTGCCCGGCCCCAAGATCACAGAGAAAAGTTTGGATGAATGTTGCCAAGAAGTGTTCTGGCCTCCCCAGCACTTAACAGAGGCCGGCTTGTGTCACAGACGTTCCCACCTTGCCACCGTCGGGCTGGTTCGTCTACCCCAGACATGGAGCCCACTTTGGGGGCAGGAGCGAAGCATGGTTTGAAAAAGGTGTTGCCAAAGCCAGCACAGGGCCCATCATGTGCTTACATATTGATTTCTCGTATAAAGGATTGTCAGTGTTACCAAATAAAAAGCTGTGAGGACCAGGCCAGCTTGCTTTGCCCAGCGTCTGGCACCGTGCTGTGTTCCTAGGAGGTTCCAGAAGAAATGGAGGCTCTGATATGCCTCCCAGTTCTGCATGAACAGATGGGCTGACTCAATATGTGGGCCCAGCAAATGGGTTACCTCTGATCATCAGCCTCAGGGCCTCTGCTGGGCAGGACCTCAGGACCGCAGATTCTTTTCGGATTCCAAAGATTCTCTGAGACTCGCCCCTCTTCCCTATCCAGAAAGGCTCATTCCTGATGGCCCAGCCTTGTCCGCTCCCTCCCAGGCAAGCTCTAGACCACGGTCACTCATGCAGCTCTCAGCCCCGTCCCCCACGAACCAGGCTCTCGGTTCCTAGAAGGTCACCGTTCTCTGGTCTTCCGTCCAGGCTCACTGGCCCTTGAGCAAGGACGCAGAAAGAGCAGGTGTTAGAGGACAGCATGCCTAGGGCCCGTGAGCCCCTGCAGCCACCTGCAGGCAAGGTTGGGCAGCCTGGCTAGGGGGCAGGAAGCTGGCTGTCCTCATCCCTGCCGGGCCGGAGAGGTCCTGCAGTACACATCGTAGTCAGGGGGCCCTCAGATTTTTGTTCCATACTTTTACATTTTGATTATTTCATATACGGCCTTCTGATGGACTCATTTATTGGGAAGCTAAAGATACTCTTAAATGCCTAAAAATAAACCTGATCTGCTAAAAATTCAGCTTTTCTCTCCCTCGCCTCCACCAGCTGGGCCTGTCTGCTTTCACTCCAACACCATCAGGAGCTACAAACAAGATTTACAAAAGCGAGCAAGTTTACACGGGCCTGATTAGCAGATTCTCTTTTCTCTTCAATTTGCCAAAACATTTTGGGGATGTTATTATTGAGACACTTCTCTTTTCTCTCTCTCTCTCTCTGTTTTTCTCTCTCCTCTTCTTTTCTTCCTTCCTTTTTTTTTTTTTTTTTTTAATCATCTCAGGTTTTATGACTTGTGCTCCTTTATTTTAGCATTTAGGAAAACTTTTGTCCGAAAACAGCCTTCCGAAATTCTCTCCCAGTGGTCCGCAGCATCTCCTTCTTCAATTACTTTAAGAGACTCTCCTGATTTCTATGAACACCATGTGGGTTGCCTGAGGGCCAGTTAAGAATAACCCTCCTAAACCAATAAATTACACTCACCCTCATTTCCAGGGGAGCCCTTTTCCATAAATATCTGCCATGGAAATAAATCAGATACATTAATAAGAACTCCCTCCTCCCCCCAAACCAAACAGTGAACAGTAATGGTTATCAGACCAGTTAAAAGAATAAACCCATTAAATAAATAAATTTGCTCTACACCAATTTATGTCACTAGTGTACTTACGGGGAAACCTTTTAAAGAGTAGATTTACAGTGCACACACACAGATCTCCACTGGGTATGTGTAATCACGCATAAGAAAGGCATTACTTTTAAAGTGGATGAATGGGCGATACTTTTTTGATTTACTGTTAGAAACAGAAAAATGGTAATGGCATGAAATAAGCGTTTGCAAACCCATTTCGGAAGACAGGAAATGCTTGATTTACCTAGGGCACCCATCATGTTCTGTATTTCAGATCGAAGTAGATAAATGGCAAGGCAAATGGATATTTGGGGGGAAATCTATAGCCTTTCTGTCAACTCTGCAAGTTAAATGTTTGGAATAAAAACGCAGAGAGTGTCTATGTGTGAGGAAGAACTCATGATTTATCAGCAATCTGGCAAATGAGAGTGGGCAGTGCTTACCTGGGAAGGTGAGGCTTTCACAGAAATGGGCAGGGCCAGGCTCTTTCGACGGCTTCCGCTGGGCTCCTTATCTATGAAACCTGGTGTCCAAGTAGCCCTGCCCTCTCCCCAGGCCACCCAAACGCTGCCCCTAACACCGTTCTTGTTTTGATCTCTTTCTTGCACTTAAAAACCCTGCTGCCCTCCCAGAGATGGATGCCCTTATAGGGCACTTTATACGAGGCTGAGAATTGTTTTCACGCAGGCCACGTGGAGCGGTGGGCCTTGGTGTCATTCGCTAATCGATACCATGTACAAGTCTTTATTGAATGCCAACTGTGTACATTCACCTGTGTCAGTTGCTGCTTACAGATGCCTGTAAGATTTCTGCATTTCATACAACGCAGTATTTCCCAAGGCAGAAATCAATATCTAGAAATTGGCCACAATGTCAGGAGCCATGTCTACACTCAAACAGAAGATTGAAGTTAGCAGCCGAACCCCGTTTTCCTAAACAGCAGCCCTCCCTCTCTGAATTACCCGAGTCACTTCGGGAACGATTTCCTCTGTTTTCTCCCTTTGCACACAGCCACAGAGGAAGATACCAGGCTGGACGGGACTGTGGCCCACGTTTCAGTCCCAGCTCTGCTAGTCGCTAGCTGGCCACTTAGTCTCTCTGAGCCTCAGTTTCTGCATCTCCAAAATGAGTATAACCACCCCGTAGCCAGCAACAGTTCAATGTGGGGCAGGCAGAAAATAGTGACAATTACTGTCGTGTTGGTTTTCACCATCAGGGACACGCTGACCAGGTGACGGGCTGTGTGCCAGCTCTGTCCTAGGTGCTCAGAGGGCCAAGAGATTTCCAGCCCAGGCTCTGCCTCGGAGGAGACTGTGTTTGTTCTTGTGTACAAGAAAGAAGAAATCGCTGGGTGGCGTCATTATTGCTACAGCAGATCAGAGAGGAGGGTGTGGGTTGAATCCCACCTGTAAATACAGTCAGGATAGGTGGGGAGAGGGGGGCATTCCAGGCACTGGGCACAGCCTAGGCAAAGGCCTGGAGGGGCACTGTCCATGGAGGCAACATCTGAGAGACCGAAAGAGTGTCTCTAGAGGTAAAACACGTGGGGGAATGAAAGGCAGTCACAGTCAGAACACTAGGACCTTCCGGGCTGCTTCTCAAAAGGTGCTCCTATAACTGTTCGCATGGGCTCATTCTCAGCCACAATCAGAAGACTGGCTCCTTCCAGCCGATTCCAGTCCCCCTCAGGCAGTCAGACCCAGCTGGCCTCTCACTGTGGCTCTCCCGGCCCCAGGGACCACTCCATGCAAAGGTCTGCCCTGACCAGGCCATAGCTTGCCCTATTTCTGCCTGCGTGACTCAGCCAACAGGCAAGCCCCCCCCCCCCCCCCCCCATTACACAGGGTCCTCAGCCCTGGCTGGGACGTCCTGCTCTCTCGTGCCCAGATTGGAGGGCATGCTGAGAGCCATGCAGGAATTCAGGGGCTGGCAGATTTACACAGTCAGATGTGCTAATATCTTTTGACCAGCTTAGGAATAAATATGGCCCAACAAAGCGTCATTTTTATGGGTATTTACAACCAAGACACTTTGTAAACCTAAGAACCAATATTTCCCAGAGGAAATCTGGCTCTCGATTCTTGATAAATTATTGGGAATTTAAACCAGCACTAGTTCAGAGGTTTCTCTATATCATGGTTCCGGAGGTGTGGCCCGCGGCAGACGTCGGCAGACGTAGACTGTCTGGGGCTGAGTCACAGGCAGCCTGGAGGCACTGAAATGATCATACCAGCAGCAGTAATCACACCCATTTATGCAGCAATTACTATGCCCTGGCACTCTTCCAGACCCTTCCCAAGTATTAACTCATGAAATTACCACAACAACCTTATGGCAGACACACTGCCGTCATCCCCATTTCGCAGGTGGGGAAACTGAGGCAGAAGATTGCAGTAAAACTCAGGAAGGGCATCTGGAAGGTAGAAGGGAATCCAACTCCAGTACATGGGTGGGATTGCTTTCTGTTACAAGTTAGAAAGCCCAAGTGAAACTGACATTAAAACAATAAAAGAAACATATTAGCTCCTGTTAATAAAAAGCGCAGGGGGAAGTACAGCTTCAGGCAGGCCTGGGGCAAGAGCTCCACCCTGTCACCATGTTTCCCACATGTCCTGGCTTTCTTCTGTTTGCCTGGCCATCCTCACACCCACTATCGTAGCTGTCCTGCTGCAGGGACCCGACGTTAAAATCCCCTCCCATTCAAAAGGATCAGGAACGGAAGGCAGGGACCTCATGGACCCTGGGGCTGCTGCACCTCACAGGAGCTGAAGGACCCAGCGTGGAGCCACTATCCCAGAAGGCCTGCCCTCCTCCCAGCAGCTCGGTCCCCTCCAGCATGGGCACAGGGCCTGGGGGCTGTGGCCTCTGCAGGTCTGGCCGTTTCCCCAGTTTGGGACTATCCGTCTGCCTCTCGTTCCCCTCCTGGGCTTCTGGGGGTGGGTGAGACCACAAGACCCTCGGCAGCCAGTGTGTGTTGAGCAAAGAGATGGTTACCAGATTTCTTTCTCCCACCCTCAAACATGCTGGAATCACAGTGCATCTTAGGATCAACGTGCACCTGGTTTTCTTTCTTTTATTCTCTCAAATCTGGTATCGGCAATGGTCTGTTTTACAACTGATGACACAATGTGTCACTTAAGCCCAGCTGCCACAGAGAGTAGGGGAGTAGGTGCAAGCAGAACAGCCAGAAAGCAAGAGCAGTGGGAAGGCGCCACCACCAAGACCCAGCTCTGCCTGCGGGAGGCTCGGTGGGTTTCGGGGGGACACTGCCAGGCTCCACTCTGCCCCCACGCATCACACCCTGGTCGTGAGGCCCAGACAGCAGGGCTGGGGGGCGAGCTTTGGGCTGCCTGGTCCCTCAAGCCCAGGTGCTTGCCTCCAGGAACACAGCCAGGGCAGTCGTCCCTGCCCACCCTCCTGCTTGTGCAGAACAGGCACTTCCACCACCTTCCATGTTGTTCTAGGGAACAACAATCCAAAACAAACATGCAGACTCGGCAAACATACTTTTTTGACAGCTTGAACACTAAAAAAAAAAAAAAAAAAAAAAATTAAAAAGCCAACAAATGTTGCATCAAAGCAGAGCCCTCCTTCCACAGTGCTCAGTGTGGGGACTCCCTCGGTCACTGGTGGGGACTGTGGGGGCCTTTGTCCTGGGGATCCGATACCCGGCCCTCACTCGCCCCAGGTGGACCTGGGGCTGTGGTCCTGACAGGGGGTCCTGGCTCACAGGGGTCCTGGAAGCAGGGCATCCTGGGCTGGCAGGCAGAGGAGGAGACAGTCAGGGGAGAAGACAATGCCCAGCAGAAGCCCGAGTCCGGGTGCCCAGTGCTGGACTGAACAGCAGAAAGGGCGGGGCTGGCAGTGAGCAGTGCCTGTCAGGGGCCCAGGACAGATCCTGATGGGACAGAGAAGGCAGCTTCACAGACACAGAGGCTGACTGGGAGTGGGGAAGAGGATGGTGGAGTCAAGGACGCTGCCTGGTGCTCTGGGGACAGAAACACGAGCACTGCAGATTCACTAGGAGAGGACCCAGTCCCTCCAACTGACAAGGACACGTTGAGGGAGCAGCTGCATGGGGTAACATGGCTGAGAGCGGGCTGAGGTTGTACAAGAACACTAACTGCACAGGTTGGGCATTCCTGGTGGCAGGGACCACCCTCTCTGGACAAGTCCATACCCTGGACCAGCTTAGGGAGTGCTATGGGCTGAGTTGCACCCCCTCCAAAATTCATGTGCTGGAGTCCTAGCCCCCAGGACCTCAGAACGTGACTGTATTGGGGGATAGAGTCTTGTAAGAGCTAATTACATGTAAATGGGGTCATTGCGGGGCCAGAATGCAGTATGACCAGCATCCTTACGAGAAGAGATCAGGACACAGGCACAGACAAGGGGATGACTGTATGAAGACACCAGTCATCTCCACGCCAAGGAGAGAGACCTTAGTAGAAACCAAGGCTGCCAACACCCAGTCTTGGACTTTTCTCCTGCCGAAGTGTGAGCAAATAAATTTCTGTTGTGTAAGTCACCCAGCCTGTGGCACTTCATCATGTCAGCCCTAGAAAATGAATTCAGAGAGACTCATATCACCAAGGAGGCCTGGAGGGATGCAGTCCCTCCCCACCCACTTCCCTTCTCTTGCCCACCCCTCCCCCCAGTCCCTGGCAGCAAGGCCGGAGTGCCCCCTATGAGGGGCCCCAGGCTGTTTCAGCTAACAGCGAAGAAGCTTCTCATATCTGACTTAACTCTGCTCCCCTCTGGGCAGTGGACAGGGTGGGCTTCTAGCTTCCTCAGTCCTTGTCCCTGAAGTCATTTAAACACTATCAGAACCTTGATACCTTCTGTGCATCCTTCCATAGACAGGGCCAGGACTTCAGCTGTGCTTTGGGGAACCAGCAGGAAGAAAGCTTTCGTCTCCCTTGTCTCAGACACCGTGCTTCTGTTCATGCAATCAAATTGAGCACTAGCTCTCTTGTCAGTTCTTGTTCTGTAGACCCACATTGGCTGCCTGTGACTGAAAACCCAGCACTCAGTTTTACACATAACTCCTTATTGAGCAAGTTCCCCCTCTGCATCATACACTGGATGGGGCCCAGATGTTGGGCTTTACATCTGTCCTTTTTATGCCTGTTCATGGGATCTTACATTCAAGAGTGAACACAGCTGTAAGCTCCAGCATAGGGTGACGGGTACTAGGAGGCCCTGAGCTCATGTCTCTGACAACGTGGTTGGCATCTGCCGCCTCAGCAAGGGTCTCTTGTTCAACCCCAGCAACCCCCATGTGGGGCCAGCCCCCTGATGTGTCCTCACCACTGGGCTCTCTCCTCGTGAGCTTATCTGCTCTGTGAAGCTGGACTTGCTCCTGTTACGTCAAAAATTATTTGGCCCCCCTGAGGTCTAGTTTGGAGAATAAAGGTAGGATAATGCTGCATTCATTTGCTTTATTTACCGGTTTTCAAAATAACAATTTAGTTAGCCTGCATCCTGCAGAGGCATGGGTGAGGATATAATTCATTGTGAACGTATCATGAAAAGTAGAACAGTTCTTTGAGTGAAAGGGCAACAGGCATAAACTAGGATACTCAAGGCAAACCTAATGCACACTCGTCCTCTCCAAAGGGGACCTGTGAGGTTTCCTTTTGTTTTAAGTGTCATTATAAAGTCACAGATTTAAGCATTGTTCATTCATTTCTATCCACTGCAGCCATCATTCCTGATACACAAATTGTGCTATCTTTGGCCAGTAGGAAGGCAACGCTTCTAAGTTCCCATCTTTCCTTTCTTTAAAAAATGTTTATTTATTTATTGGGGGTGGGGGAGAGGCAGAGAGAGAGAGAGAGAGAGAGAGAGAGAGAGAGAATCCCAAGCAGTGCAGAGCCTGATGTGGGGCTCAGTCCCACAATGCTGAGATCATGACCTGAGCCAAAATCAAGAGTTGAATGCTTAACTGATTGAGCCACCCAGGTGCCCCTAAACTCCCACCCTTCCTTAAGACACCAGTGACATCCTAGGCCTGATGTGCTATTTTTTCTAAGTACATAATGTAAGGCGCTTGGAACTATTCAAATAAGCATCATTCACCCATGCACTGCCAAGACTTATTCTGGGCACCTGGAATGGCCACACAACACCCTGGCTGCACACTGAAGGAATCAGGGCCTTCAGAGAGGACAAGGAGCCTACTCGAGGGGTCACCTAGGGGCCACAGAGCCCCAAAGACTACAGGCAGTCAGGGAGGAGAGAGCCACTTATCCTCCAGGATCAGGGCTGGCTGCTGGGGGCTGGGGGAAAGGGGAAGGGTTTCGGCTTTATTTTGAAGGCATGTTGAACCAGTCAGAGCTGGGCACGAGAGAACCAGCTGCCTCCGTGGGCCCCATGTCACTGGGGGTGTGCAAGCAGATGGCACTGCCCTTAGACAGCCTACATCTGGCCAGTCCCTCCACACCAGGTGAGAATTCCACCTGGCCAAGGGAATGCACCCACACCAAGACTGGGCCCCCTTCCTGACCACACTCTGGGTGCCTAGCAACCAGGAATGCCCTGCCCAAACAGCCCTAGGCCTATTTCTGGGGCCTGAGCAGAACACAGGACTGTGTACCTCTAGGCCAGTAGTTCTTAAGGGGATGCTGGGAGTGACTTTGTTCCCTGGGGGACATTTAGCAATGTCTAGAGACATTTTGGTCTTCACAACTGGAGGAGGGGTGCTCCTGGCATCTGGTGGGTAAAGGCTGAGGGTGTAGGCTGTTAACATTGTGCAATGCACGGGGTGGCCCCACAACAGAGAATTATTGGGCGCAAAGTGTCGATAGTGTCCAGGTTGAGAAGGTCTGCCCTAGGCCCCCGGGGGACGGCTGAGGGGCAGTGTTTGTGGGAAAGAGTGTCAGCACTGGGACAGTGCGGGCTGCGGTGTCCCTGTGCATAGTGGGACAAGCACAACACAGAGCACAGGGTAGGAAGAGGAGGAGTGTGGGTGGGAGGTAGGGCCAGAGTGGGTCCCCCAGCTGCCATGATCCAGCACAGAGCTCCAAAGAGTATGAGATTTCAGCAATGGAACCTGGTTTTCCAGGTCTTTATGATGGTATATTCTAAGCTTGGTCTAAACCAAACACTTAGGCACATGGTATGTAACCTCTGCTTGCTCTCTTGCTCCTGGTCAGGCCCAGGAAGTATTTGTTCACAGACTCCTTTTGGTCAGGGACCTGGGGACAAGTGAGGTGTGGACTGCATGGGGGTCCCAGGGATCCTGTGTGCAGGGGCTCAGTTGGCGTGACTCTTGAGAGCCATTGCTCATTCAGCAAGCACTTATTCAACCCCAGCTGTGTGCAGGAAACCTGCTGGGTGCAGGGGATGATTATAGTCTAGGACAAGAGGCCAGTGTTCATAAAAAACCACTGATGATGTTCATCATGGGGTATGTGAAGGAGACAGTGGGGCACTTGGAGAGCCCAGGCTCTAGGGCAACTGCACGGTGGGCTTCCAGGCTCCTCCTGCTGAGTCCTTACCTCCTATGACCCTCTTGTGTCCATAGCTGGAGTGTCTCCTTTTCAAACCATCCTTGGGCACTGCCAGGACCACTCTAGGGAGAAGTGTTCAGTGGAATCTGAGTCCAGACACATGAAGCAGTAATCTCTGGGATCACCAGTGTGCCCATTAAAGAGATAAAGAAACCAAGTCTCCAGCTTGTACAAGGCCATGCACAGAGGGAGTGGCAAGGGCCTGGCTTAGCCAGATTAGCCAGTTTCCATAGCATTCTTGCTGCCTGTCTTGGGGCCGCCTGCCAGAAATCTTCCCACCCGGGCTGCCCCTGGGGGTTGGGTGGAGAGAGCTTTCACAAATACCAGTGTTCTTGAATCTTTGAGGGCTGATCCTGACTCTGTTTCACTAGACTAAAGAGCAACCATTAGTGTTCCCCCCTGTCCTAGCCTGGCCTGTGCGATGAGCCACCACTGTCCCTATAATGGATGGCCTTAACCCACAGAGATGAGCTTGTCAAGGGCCTTACTCCTCAGTGGCATCCCCAGGGTGACGATGAGTAAGGGGGTGTCCCCCACCTTGCCACCCCACCTTCCTCTCCCAACTGGAAGGCACTTCTTTGCCATTGCAAGCCCCGGATCCCAGTTTTCCTGGACCCTTCTGCCCCAGGGTAAAGTCAGCTGAATTACTACCACTGATCATGGGAAGGTGCCAGGCCCAGAGGCTCCTATGGAGGGCACCTATCGGGAGATGGCTCAGGAGTGTCCTTATTCTGGGGAGTCAGCCCAAAGCATCTGTAAGAAGAAAACAAGTGGGACTGGACCCCAGGCCTCCGGACAGCCTCCACCTACACGCACACACACAAGCGCGCGCGCACACACACACACACACACACACACACACACACACACACACACTGGCCTGATGGGAGCTGTCAGTTCTGTTTATCAGGCTTTCTGCCATTACACCTATTACATGTTAGATCTCCCTGACCAGTTCCCCACCTTGTGTCCCTTGTTGCAAAAGTTAAAATTAAGCCCCACTTCAACCCATGAAGACCCACAGAACCTCTGCTCTGTCCTTAAGGCCAGGCTGGGAATTAAGGAAGAAATAAGAGTTGCACCCTTCTGCCCCTGGGATAAGAATGTGAACTGGGTGTGAAGCCCAGGGAAGAGGGGGTCTGGTTGGCCAGGAGCGAGAGGTAGGAGGGAGCAGCTAACCTTTGCTGCAAGAGTCAGAGACTGACTCTGGACCCCTCTGCCTGGACTCAAACCTCACTTCTCAGCTGTGTGGCCCTGGGCAAGTCACTTAACCTGTCTATGCCTCAATTTCCCCTTGTATAAAATGAGGGCAATTGGAGTGCCTCTCACGGGTATCCCGTAGGACATCATAGGGGAGTGCTGAGCACGGATGTCAAGACCGCAAGAAACTTTAGTTGTCATTATACTTGGGTGGTATATCATTATACCACCCCAAACTGGGTTCAACATGCCTTCAAAACTTGAGCCTTAACAAAAGGGAACTGGAATCTGCCAGCCAGAAGGAAGGATGCACAGCCTATATAAGGGGCACGGAGGTGGGCTGAATATCTCTGCACAAAGGGGCAAGGGCATTCAAGCTGGAGATGGGGGCTGTGTTCTGAACCCTGGGCTCCCTCAGGCAGAGGGCACCAAAGAAGGCAGGAGGGGCTGCCCCGCACCCCCACCCCAGCACTGGTTCTAAACAGGCTGCTGCTCCTCCTGCTTCTTCTTTTCTTCCTATTTCTTTTTCTTCTCCTTCCTTTTTAAAAAGAAAACTCATCTTGCTATAGCATGCGGCAGCCAGTAAAAACACGTTAATCTTTAACGTGTTAGCGAAACAGCCTCCAATTTGGATACTGGCTCTTCCTCCATCTGTGGCAGTTTGCACAGATTTTTTTTTTAGAGTGGCAGAATGCCTCATCTATGCGCCAGCCGGCTGCAGGCTCCCTCCGCTGTGACAGAGCCTCCCCCCTGGAAGGTGAGGACACCCAGTCCAGCCCAGCCCCAGCCCCAGCCCCATCCACCGCCTCTGCGGCGATAGAATCTGGCAGAGGGCTCAGCCCCCACCCAGCTTTGCACAAGTGGACCCCAGAGTTGTCGACTTGGCAGACCGCAAAAGCTACTCCCCCAAACCAACTAGAAAACTCATGATTTTGCCAAGGAAAGCTATTGGAGAGGGGAAAAAAAACAACAACAACAACCCAAAAGCTGTCATCCAAAATCTTCTTCAATTCACCTAAGAAAGGACATTTTGACATGAGGAAGGGAAAGAGGACAGAATTAAAGAATAAAAAGTTCTTCAAACTGAGCACATCCAGCTTTATGAAGACTCCCTCCCCGCACCCCCCGCACCCCCAACCTTTGGTGTTTTTATTTGTCTCATTTGGAGTTAAAAATAACCCTGGAGAATCTGCCTAGGGGCGTTTGTGAGCTCAGCACCATAGGAGGGCCCAGCTGGACGCTGAACCTGCATAGCCGTGGGCTTGCCTGCCCCCAGCCCGCTGCCCCTCCAACACAACCACAGCCGAAAATGTAGTCCTCGGGAAGCATACGCTGTTCCAGCGCTTGTCAAATGGCAAAGAATCAAGGACGGAATAAATAGCAATATTTTATAAGTTTTAAAATGCTATTTTAACACAAATACCAGAGCAACTATAGCATAAATCAACAGAGACACCCAAAAGTTATGTTTGTACAAGAAATGTAATAAGCTGGTATGAGAAACAGTGTCAACTGGTACAGATGGCAGAAAAAGCCAATATTCAAATGTATGCTGTTTTACTAACACATTAAAGATCAACATTTTGCTACCTGCTGCTCATGATAGCGGGATTAAAAAAAACACACAACACACACATATACTCATGCGTGATATTCTAACCCAGAGAACGAGAGATGCTTCAAGAAATTGTCAAGCACTTTCTATACTTCATCTGGTGGTTTTAAAGCTTCCGTGGTTCAGAGAAAAATTTACATCTGAAAATGCAGCTTTTCGCCTCGCTGCCTGATGTTTGGGAAAATTAGCCAAGGAGGATGAGAAAAGATCAGCGCTGTGGCCCTCAGAGGTCTGGATTAGCAACAGGAGCCTCGGGAACAGAATTACCCTATAGTTAATGGTGCCTCCCTCCCTGTGCACAGCGCTGGTTGTTTCTCAAGGTGCTTTCTCAGGCCCGGTTTCACCAGGCGCCCCCAAGGAGTCCTATGAGGTAATCGGGGTGGGGAGCATTAGCTCCACATGGCAGATGAGAGAACTGAGGTTCAGATACGGTGACCAGACCGCCAAGATCAAAATGCCTCCAGGAAATGGATCAGGGTTGCAGACGGAGCCCATAATCCAGCAAGGAAGTTCTAAGGAATTCTCAACTGCCTTGTGATGTTTGCTCTTAAACCCACCAGCTCAGGAAGCAAGCAGCCAGAGTTCAAATTCCAGCTCCACCCAATCTGACCTTGGACAGGTGACCTCACCTCTAAGCATTCACTGCTTAGTCTCAGAGGAGAATAAGAACTTCCCACAGGAGTTGAGGTCTAACTGAGATGAGAAAGTTCTCAACGTGGCACAGTGTGGGGTGAGCCCGCCCGGAGCGAGTGGGCAAGGACTGCCGTGTAATGGTCCATCTAGAACAGAAAGGGCAAACTGGCCATGGAGACAGAGCTGGTCCACGATCGTTTATCTGGTGTTTTAAAAAAGTTTTGAGGCCATGTATAAAAACCAGAGTTTTCACTTAAAGATCCAGAGTGTTTGTTGTCTTGATAATCGCATTCAGAAACTCTGGCAACCCGAAGCCAGATTCCAACCTGGAAACAGGCAGTTGAAGCTTCAAGGGAGGTGAAGGCAGACAGGGCAGGGGCTTCCGCCTGCCTCCCCAGGGGTGGCCGGCCTGGGGTGAGGGAAATGGGGGTAAGGACTAGGCCTGCAGCTTCTCTGTGCTCTCGGCCTCATTCTGCTCTGCTTCAGGCACACAGCAAGGCCAGATGGCCACTGTAGTGGGGTGACTGGTGGGTCCCCAGAAACCTAGGCCATGTCCTGGAAGCTGTAAATGGGACGTTGTTTGTTAAAAGGGTCTTGGCAGATATGTTAAGGCTCTCCAGATGAGCTCACCCTGGGTTACCCTGACAGGCCTTAAATCAATGATAAGTGTGCTTACAAGACAAGAGGGAAGACATGGATGGAGACAGACCAGACACGGAGACTAGAGTTATGCGGCCACCAGCTGGGAGCCACCAGGACCTGGACAAGGCACAGAAGGAGCACAGGCCTGCTGACACCTTGCTTTTGGACTTCTGGTCTCCAGAACTGAGAGAGAATACATTTCTGTTATCTTCAGCCACTTTGTTAGGGCAGCCTCAGGAAACTCGGATGGGCATGGCCAGCAGCCCAGATGCTAGATTCATGCTCCTCTGGTTCTGTGAGGGCCTGATCCCCTTGGCTCAGACTCTTCAGGGGCTCCCGGGGCCAGGTCCACAGGACCCTGGCTCTGGCCGCAAGTGGTCACCCTGCTCAGCTGGTCACAGGCTCCACCACCCACCAGCCCTGGCCCTCTGCTCCCTCTGCCTGGACACTCTCTCCTCGCCACCCTTGCTGCCTCTGGGCAGCAGGCCCTGACCTTGAGCCTGGCCTCTATGCCCACCTCCTATTGGACAGGAGCTGCTTCTATGTCCCTGACACTGTGGCCCCAGAACCCAGCAGAGAGCCTGACATACGTGAGGGGCTTAACTAGTGCTGAGTACACAGACAAATGTGCAAATACCGGTGAATGGAAAGGAGGGTGGAGTAAGGGGACACCATGTTCACCCCCGAAATTGACAAGAAGGTAAAAGTATGGTAACACCAAGTGTTGGCGAGGGTGGTGGGAAATACCCTCATATATCAAGGGTGGCAGTAGAAGTTGGGGCCTCTCTGATGCACTCTGTGGTGTATGTAAACATGGTAAACAAACACGCTCTACGATACAGCAGTCGCATTCTTCCGATCTACTCTGGAGAAATCTTAGAGAATAAAGAATGACACACACATTACGGGACTGTATTTTGGTTTGGGTTTTGTCTTAACAAAACCACCCCACAAAGTATTATTACCAACCAGCTGGGCAGTGTTTCTGTGATACTGTGATTTATAATAAGACATATATATTCTGTCTCTGTCTGGGTTTTCCACACAGAGCTCCCAAAACCCTCGGAATTTCCTAAGTGGTATGAGCTTTAAAGGTGTCTTTTGTTGTGTTAATCGGGTGACCTTGGGAAAGCCCCTTGGTGACCTCTAGAATGGGAGCCAGTTACCAAGGGAACCAATCTTGCATTTTGAGGGTGGCAACTTTCAGCACCCCCACCGGCCCGAACCTCCAGGGAGGGGAGAGAGGCTGGAGGTTGAATCAGTCCCAATGGCCAGTGACTTAATAGGTCAGAGCAATGTAATGAAGCCTCCATAAGAACCCAAAGAAGGGGGTGAGGAGAGCCCCTGGAGATTTGGGGGGTGTGGCACACGGGGAGAGACTTGAGAACTCTGAGCCCCTTCCCTGTACCTCTTCCTGTGTGTCTCTTCCATCTGGCTGTTCCTGAATTCTATCCTGTTACAATAAATCAGTGATCTAGTACATAAAATGCTTCTCCAAGTTCTGTGAACCACTCGAGCAAACTGATCAAAGCCAAGGAGGAGGTTGTGGGAACCTCCAATGTGTAGCCAGTGGGTCAGAAGCACAGGAGACAACTGGGCTTGTGATCGGTGTCTGAAGTGGGGGGACAGGGGCCAGCTTTGTAGGACTGAGCCCGTGATCTGTGACATCTGATACTGGCATCCCAGGAGGTACTGTGAGAACTGAGTTGAATGGCAGGGCTCCCGGCCGGTGCTGGAACATGGCTTGCTGGTTGAGGCAGGGCCTCCCAGACACATGCTGGGAATTGGATGCAGAACTGGTGAGGTTCAGAGCGGGAAGTGATATCCACCCCACCCTGACACGTAGCAATGTCTGGAGTATTTTGGGTTGTCACGACCAGCAGGAGGTGGGACTGGCACCCAGCAGGCGGAGGCCAGCTACGAGGCTAAACATCTGACAAAGCTCAGGACAGTTCCCATAACACAGAATCATCCAGCCCCAAATGTGAGCAGTGCCAATGTTGAAAAACCCTGCTCTAAAAGACACAGGTTAAACTGATCACAGAGGTAGCCTCTTTGGAGTTTGGTGCTAGTCAAAAAGAACTTTAACCCTATGGGTTTAAAACTTATGGGTTCTTCACTGTATTTCCTAGGGTACACTTGTATACTATTGCATAAATGAAAGCACAGGGAGAGAAAGAGGGAGGGAGGGTCAGAGTGGACCACAGTGGACCTGGGCCTGGCCTGGCCTTCCATGTGTCCAGGTCAGCAGAGGAACGGGAGGGGCGGGAGGAGTGCCAGAAGCTCACTGGATCACAGCTGCTCTCACACTCCAGTCCAAAGGGCCTTGGTGTGGGGTAGGCAGCAGGCACCAGAGGCCCCCTCCCCTGCAGTGACGTGCCCAGGAAATGCCATGACTGCCACGCCAGCAACACATTAGGGTTTCAATTACCCAGAATGAATGTGATTTTTAGCAACTTTGCTAAGTGTTTTTAAAAACAGCCTCATTCACCAAAACACCATTACCAGCTAATTTGTTACAGCTTCTAAACCAACTTCATAAAAGCACCGTCAGTGCATGGCTACAAAGCGCCCCCATCCTCATGGGCCTCTGAAGAATTCTCCTGACAACTGGCGGGGAAGGGGTGACGCTTGTGGTGCCATTTGAAGACCACAGAGCATAGACGTGGCTTTCTCTTCGGATTCCAGCAGGCACCTGGGCTGAGGAGGGCCCAGGATGTTTTCCTATTGTTTAAGCACCCCCTTGATGCCTGAATGTGGCTTCCTCATAACAAATGAAAACACTGCAGTAAGACTATGATCCCTTTGACCCCATTGCACCCAGGACCTCTCCACTGTTTCCCAGTTTGGGGAGTCACGACTAGACTTTTATCCTATATGTGTTCACATAGATATATGCATACATACATACATATGTACATACATAGATATAGATGATTGACCAATAGATACAGGTAGATACATAGGTAGATAGATACGAATGATGCTATACATATAGGTAGATATAGATGACAGAGACACAGGTAGAGAGACAGGGAGAGAGAGAGAGAGAGATGGAAGAGAGAGAGAGATTTTTCTGGGGCTTTTTCCCTATAAATGGCACATACTGTTCCTCAACTTGCCTTTTTCCCCTGCAACAGGTGCCTTGGAGGTCTTCCTGTTGCTGCTGTCCTGAGGCTGGGGGCTGAAATCAGCCTTGCTCTCTGGCCAGATGTGGCTCTGTCAGCCCAGAGGCAGGGGCACCTCTTTGTAATTCACCTGCTCAGAGGAGGCTCCTTTCTGGGGTCCACACAGGCACCATAGGGGCTGGCCAGCACGTTAGTGCTGCCCGGTACCCAACAATAAGTTGGAGGGGGGGGTGTGTGGTCCCACTTTGAGTAGCTGACCATTTAGGGTATTTCCAATGGTTTGTCATAAATGATTCCACCATGAACAAACTCGTTCTTGCCTCCTTGGACACATGTGCCTCTGGGAAGACAGTCTTTGAGCTTGCCAGAGCAGCCGCAAATGGAAGCTTTTTTGAGCCTCCCCTACCCTATGAGGAAGGTAGCCTGGGGACTGTAACTCCTGGATGATGAAGGAAGTCCTCGAGCCCAGAGGAGCAGAGACTTTCCTGAAGTCGCCTGGTGAGATAGAAGTAGCACTGGACCAAGCCCCAGGCACAAAATTTGGCTGCCTCCTCTGCCCTAGGAAAGCAACCAGGGCCAGAGCACTACTTCTGAGCAACAGCTCCTACTATCCACCACAGGCCCAAGCCTGGGGCCCCTGCACGAGTCTGCCATGGCTGCTATCTCAACATAGCTGACCTCCCTACTGCCCGGGACCAACCCCCTCCTTCTCTCCTCCCCTCTCTCTCTCTTTCCATCTGTTCATCCATCCCCATCTATCCATTCAACCATGCATCTATCCATTCATCCATCCATCCCTATCCAACCATCTGTCCCTTTCCATCCCTCCATCCATCACCAATCCATCAATCTACTATACATCATTCACTGAATACATAATTACTGAGTACTTGCAAGGTACAGGACACTATTCTAGGCACTGGGGACAGAGCAGTGAAACAAATAGTCCAAGACCCCTGAATTCACTGAGCTGATATTCCAGGGGCAGGAAGGTCACAACAAACAAGATACATTTGCAGAGCAGTATGTCCTATGCAGATAACACAAGTGATATAACAGGGAAGAGAGGGAGACCAGGGAAGGATGGTCTGGGGAGTGATGCCTCCACAATGTGGAGAAGGGACCAGTCATGTGACAGTCTGGAGGAAGGGTGACCTGGCAAGTGCAAGATCTGAGGCTGGGATGTGCTCTGCACAGGCTGGTAAAGGCACAAAAGCTCGGCGGCTGAGGTGTGGTGAGGGAGAGGACACAGCCCAGGGCCCACTGTGCTCAGTGGCAGCCACACCCGGAGCCACGCTGGGATGACAACAACATCAAGCATTGCCTCTTCAGGGCCCTCCTGCCGCCTCTGGGGTGCTGAATCCACTGGGCCTGCTCCACCCCCAGCCCCAAGTGGTGCAGCAGACGGGGGAGTGTGATGTGTCCCAGTCCCGGGGTGACCCTATGGGGCCCAGGAAGGGCAGGCTCATCCCACCTCCACCAGCCCTCTCTCCCATCCACCAGGCTATTGCTCTGAAAATACAACAGGGTATCTGCGGTCAGGGCCCCAAAGTGACCCCTGTCCTCACCTTCACACGGCCACTGCTGGTGAACTGGGTGGCTGGTGGGAGAGTCAGGTGACACGTTCAGTCCCAGCTGTCACCAAGCCCCAGTGTGCTCTCCAGCCAGCCACCTCCCTTCTCCCACCTGAGATCCCTCCTGGGTATAGGAGGGAAGTTCCTTAGAGCGAGGCTGGGGTCTCAGTCCCTTATTCCCTGTGCTCTGCATAACTCCTTTCAGAAGCTAGCTGTGCCCTTCCACCACCAAAAACCCCCTTCAGTGCCCAGGCCTGGTGCTCAAATTCTTCTCCCAGGGGCTCTTCTCCCAGGGGATACATCTGATTAGCACACAAGTTGCCGGTGTTCAAAAATTGGGAGAAATTACATTAAAAATGAAACACTCCCTGCTTCTCTGAGAAAATGAAAGGCTCTGATAGCGTTGGCCACAGTTGCACTTGGTGGTTGTTGAGGGGCCTCCGCAGAGCTGCCCGTCCAGTGGGCACCAGTCCCCACCACTCCCTGCTGCCCCCACAGCTGCTCATTCCCTGGCCACAGCCCTGTGCACAGCAGTATAGGAGTTCCTGGGTATCCCGGGGCGATGGAGGAGAGAATCAAGAGCAGGGAGGGGATGGTGGATGTTCCCAGGCCTGGCCAAGTTAGAGGGGCTCAGATCCCAGAGCCACTGGCTTCTACCTCAGCACCTGTCAGGACCTCATCGAGGAGAGGGTGCAGTTGGGCCTCGGCCTGGAGGCTCTGAGCCCTAAAAACGCCATGCCCAGGGGAGCAGTGGAGACTCCCAAGGCCAGCAGGGGGCATCTCGAGGTAACCAGAGCAACCCCAAGACTGGAGGGTACCCCCAAATGTTCATGTAAAGATACTGAGCACTTTGCATGATACTGAAGGATGGAGAGCCCCAAAAGGAAGAAAATTTCTCACAGGCAGGTAGGATGGGCACCCAGAGTCACATTACACAAAATTTTAAATTTACAGAAAATAATGCAACGTATGTCCCAGCTGGGACAAAAGGGTATTGTCTGCTGATAATCAAAGCACCTGCCCTGATTCTCCAGAGCAGCTCCTGTAACTAGAGGTAGCATGGGGGTGGGGTGGGGGGCGGGAGGGGTGAAGGCCACCCACTGACCACATCCATGCACACCCACACGCCAACCCCACACACGCACACAACTAGGTGCTATGAGCTGAACTGTGCCGCGCACCACCCCCCCCCCCCCGGCAAAAAAAATCGTATGTTGAAACCTTACCCCCAGTATCTCAGAATGCGACTGCCTTTGGAGACAGGGCCTTTAATGAAGAGGTAATTAAGTTAAACTGAGGCCATTAGGGGGCCCTAATCCAATCTGACTGGTGTCCTTATAAGATGAGATTAGGTCACATAGAGAGACACCATGGATGTGTGTACCCAGAGGAGAGAACACGTGCCTCATCTCGAGTTTCCAGCCGCCAGAACTGTGAGGAATAAATGTCTGTGGTCTAAGCCACTCAGTCTGTATATTTTGTCACGGTGGCCCGAGCTGAGTAATACAGAGACCACGTATACATACACCAAACCCTAGCAACAACTCCCTTACACACACACACACTGATACCCCAAATTTCCACTGGCCCTTCCACACATACAAAGGCACACATGCACGCGTGTGAACACATGCACGTGCACGCGCGCACACACACACACACACACACACACCCCTTACACACACCCAAGCCCCTCTTCGTTCTAACTGGATGTTGGGACTGGGCCTGTTTCAGGCCATCTCTCGATTCGTATCCGAGGTTGGATCACTTAGCTCACTGCAGCATAATCAGTGTGTGTTTTCATTTGTCAAATAGGAACCTAAAGTCCCTTCAAGTAAGCAGTCATGACTTGTAATCCTGGAGTGTTGGTAATACCAGAGCACTGGTCGATGACCACCTTTCTGTACATGTTTCCCGGAACGAGCGGCAGCTCTGAGCCCCTCACGGCTGCCTTGTTAATACAGCCACTAGGGGTTCTGGATCGCATGACCATTTTCAAAAACAAACCAACCAAGCAGTTATGTAAGTAATAGCATACTGAATATACATGGAACTTTTTAAATGTCTTGTTGATAATTCAGCAGATGCTCCATGAGCCTGCAGATCCGTGGGGCCACGAGGATGTTTTCACGGTGGTGTGGATACGCAGAAGGGCTGGTTAATTGGGAGTTCTAGTTACACGAGTGTCAGAGGGGCTCCCTTCCCAGTTTTTTATACGACTAGATTAAACTAGATATCAGCTAGGTGAAATCTGAAGACGAGGCATTCTGGATTCAGATATCCATACTCTCTTATCTTCTGTAGCTTGCGAGGAAAAGTGTCAAAGTCCTCAGAACTTTGCGCTGACATGTTTGATAGTCTCCAGATCTTCCCTCGGGATCAGGCTGGGCACTTCCTCAGGGCAGTCGCCCAGAACAGACCAAGTCCCTTCCAGGCTGGCCATCCCACTCACCATAGAGGACGATTAGAATGTTCCAGAGCAGTGGCCTAGAAGGCTATTTCCAGGCTGTGTGAGCTCAGAAACCAGGAGTGGTAGACCCCCTTTTCCCAAACCAAGCTATAGGTCTTGCACTTTCTGCCCCTGGAGTGGCCTCTATTCAGGGGCTAGGACATGGCTCAGCGGGGAACATGGCGACCCAACCTCAAGGGCAGATATGTATCTGTGCCATGGCTGGCTGGGCCCTCTTTCCAACCCTTCTCACCACACCCCTCCTCCGTGCATCTGGGGCCCAAGACCTGGACGTCAGGGCTATTTCCAGACTCCCAGGGTACAAGGGAGAAAAGAAGGACGTGGCCTGATCTGGAAGTCACCTATGGCTAGTGGAGGTTATGGCTGTTCTTTTAAATTATTTATAAAGATAGTCTCCCGGCAAAACAATAACAATGTCACAGATAAGGCTAAAGGCCCTGCTCTCCCGCCCCATCATCCTGACATCTTTGGGGATGTCTATCCCAGCCCTATTTCCATGTGCCCACATGCACACGTGTCTAGGCAACAGATTCACACTTACGCTGAATCCTGCACCCTGTTCTCCTCCTGCTCTCCAGTCAGGAGGCGTGGGCCTGCTCCTTCCGACCCTGCACTCGGGGGCCCAGAGTGTGTCTACCTGGAGCCACCCTGTTCGTGGGTTCGTGCCTCAGTGCCCAACTTTGGCACCTGCTCGCATGCTTGGGAGACGATGACTCCTCACACGCATCAGAAGGTGCGGATGCTGCCTCACAGGTAGTGCTTCTCCAGTTCTGGGAGATTCTGCTTAACTGTTTCAAGGGCAATAATGGCTCCACTCAGTCAACACTGAGGCTGAGCCCACTTCTCCACAGATGACTTCTGGATGGGGGATGTTGTGGGTTGAATTGTGTTCCCCTCAAAAAAAGATGTGCTGAAGTCCTTACCCCAATATCTGTGCATGCGACCTTATTTGGCAGTAGAGTCTTTGCAGATGTAATGAAGTTAAGCCAAGGTCATGCTGGAGTAGGGTGGGTCCTAAATCCAATGACTGGTGTCCCTAGAAGGAGGGGGAGATGGGAGAGAGACACAGAGACACACGTGGGGAAGCAGGTAGAGGCAGAAATTGAAACAATGCAGCTACAAGCCGAGGACAGCCAAGGGTTTAGGGGAGCCCAAAGAAGCTGGAAGAGGCAAGAAGGATCTCCCCCGAAGAGCCTTCAGAGGGAGTGTGGCCCCACTGACCCCTTGATTTCGGGCTGATAACCTCCACAAGTATGACAGAACAGATCTGTTGTCCTCGGGCCACCATGTTTGTGGTAATTCGTTACAGCAGTCCCAGGAAATTCATACCCGGAATGTGTCGGGCTGGAGCCTTTCTTGTCTTTTCCCACATGAAATCCCCTTGTACCCAAAGAGTCTAAGCAGTTCTCAGCCCAAGGACCCCAGCGAGTGGCTAAATGAGATGAGAACCCAGAATCAAGGATGAGAACCACACGACCCTGGTTCAGTAACGTGCTCACAAGCAAGGGTCGCCTCTCTGTTCAGGCTTCCGAAGGGTGCCCCACAGGGATAGCCCTCAGGGCTGCCCCCTCACAGCCTGCACCCTGTGGGCCCTCCTCCTTGGGGCAGCCCAGGCTTGCCTCAGTACTGCCATTCCCTACATCTCCCCCTCCCCATCTCCTTCTCTTACTTTAGGAGAAGTTTAATGCACCTACACATACCTTTCAGCCTTGTTGTTCCCCTGGGCCTCCCAGGCCTGAGTAAGGATGGCTGGATGGGATTACTTCCCCATTCGATGGACGTGGAAGCCACACCCCAGAGGTGTGTTTGGGGTGGGGTGTGCCTGGTGAAGGTGTGTGCAGTGGGAAGGAGTGCTGTCCCAGCTCTGCCCGGGCCCTGCTCCCAGGCCCTCAATGGAGAGCCCAGCTGGCTGGCACCTTTGATTCTGCTGACTGGATGAGGGGAGGGGACTGAAAGACTACAGGATGGGGTAGAGCCAAAGAGGAAAGGAGGAACCTTTTGGTCCGTGGTCTCAGAGGGTAGTCAGGGCTTCTAGAAGAACGCTCAGGGCCACCACAGACTTGGTCCACCCCTTTGAGGGCTGAAGTTTAGAAGAATCTTCACACAGCAGCTATAGACACACAGTAGCCAGCAAGACACAGCTCCTAGACTCTCCCCTCCAAACACATGCACTTTAAACTTCAGGGCCTTTCCAGAGACCAGCTTACAAGGCTCTGCAGAGTCCGCACTCACCGAACCCTCAGCCTTTCCTTATTCTCACCTCCCATGCTCCACACCCCTGCCATACCCACCTTAATTTCTAGAATATGCTCACACCTGCCACAGGGCCTTTGCACACACTGTTCTCACTGTTGTCTGGATTCTCTTCACTCCCTTGCCTCTTCTCCTAGGCAATTCCTACATATCCTTCAGGTATCAGGTCAAAGCTCACCTCCACAGGAAGCCTTCCCTGACATGCCCCCATACCCCTGCACCCAGCCAGTCAGATCTCCCCTTAGGGCTGTCATCAAAACTCCACCCTTCTCCAGAGCAACACATATGACAATGGCAATTGCATACTGATAGTGCTAATAAAAGCCCTCCTTGGTCTTAGCTTGCATCATATGGCCATTCCAGGGCTGACCTTACATCCAGGGGAAAGGAAATTTCTGACTAGCAAGGACTATCCCACAGGCTCACCTTGAAACTAGGGAGGGCCAGGGGAAAAGCCCCACCTGAACCACTTAGACCGAAAGTGGGAAGAGGTTTCTCAAATGGACATTACCCAAGAACAGCAGGGCAAAAACAACTTCCGCCCCTAGTGAAGGCCAAGGCGCCCTACCTTGCGTCTGTGTTTCTGCGGGGCGGTGGGTCTCTTTCAGGGTAGAGGAGAGCGGCCTGCAGGGCCAGCTGGGAGTAGGGACAGAGATCGGCTGATCTTATCAGCTCAGATCAGAGCTGCAAAACAATGTCATGGGCTCTACCAAGAGTCAGCAAGCAGGTGGTACAGGAAAGAATCTGCAGAGGATACAGGCTGCCCCATCAGAGGTTCGAGAGACATGTCCCCATCTGAGAGTGGGAGTGGCTGAGGCTTGGTCCCCCTCCACTCAGGGGACAGCTACTGAGCTGGGGGTCTGAGGGCACACTCAGCCCCCCTGCTGTCACAGAGGCCACGTCTGGCTGCAAGGATACAGGTGGCCAACACACAAATAAAGCATGGGACAAATAAAGGTGGAAAAAAGGGAGCTCATGAAAACAAAGCAGGGCAGGCAACAGAGTGACTGGGGTAAGGTCAGGAAGGGCTCTTACAGGGAGAAAGAGACATTCATGCCAATGCCTGGGGGACAAGCTCTCCTGCCAGGAAACAGCAAATGCAAAGGGCCTTTGGTAGAGATTAGTGTGGTAGGTTCTGGAAGGCAAAAGTTTGGAGTGGCTGGAGTATGGGAGCCCAGGGGAGCAGGAGGGAGAGGCAGCCGGAACCCTGGAAAGGAGTTGGATTTTATTCTAAGAGCTGCGAGAATCTGTTGGAGGATGGTCAGCTGGGGGAGAGAGCCCTTTAGGCTCTGAGGTGCCAAGACCCTGCAGTGGGAGAGCGGGTGTCTGCGTGTCTGGTGGGAAGCCCTCTGGTTTGCTGGCTTTTTAAACACATGGGACTCCTCACAGGCTCCCGGTGCCACAGAGCAAAGTTCTGACACTACTTCTGTGGGAGGCAATGCAGACATCTGCTACATTGTAGACACAATTGGACACTTTTCAACATATTGCTCAGCCTATAATTTCCGCAGGCTGCATCTAATTCTGCCTGCACGGGGCGGGGGTGGGGTGTCGCTGGGGGGCTGCCTCCCAGTGCAGAAGCAGGGAGGGCAGATGTCCCCTTGTCCTCCTGTGGCTCCTAGGTGAAGGGCGGGTGCCCAGACGACTTCCCGTGGGAGGGGCTGTCTGGCCAGTACCTCAGGCTGCCACCTCTCTGGCTTGAGGCATTTTGTTGGGCAAGTGGAGGGTGCACCTGGTCGGGAATGGGCCAAGAGCCGCAAGAACGGCGCCTGCCTCCTGAAGGAGACGACAGCATGCACCAGGGGCTGGCTTTCTCCCACATTAGCTTGCTTTGTCCTGACTGAGCCCAGTTGTCAGAGGGACCCTGAGGCTGCGAGAGGTAAGTGACTTGCACGAGCTCTTACAGGCGCAAGTGGCAGAACCATCACTTGACCCCGCCTTGGTCCAGTTCTAGCGGTCTGAGCCCCAGCACCTCAGGCTTTTTGGTCATTACCTGGACACCTACGGCATGGACATCGCCAACGTCCATGGGGCCCAGAGCACTGCTCCTGCCACTCCCTCCTGGAAAACAAATCAGAGAACAGAGAGGCTGAGGTCCCACTGACCCCAAGGGGTCCCCTTGTCGGAAGTGTGGGGCACAGAGCCACAACCCCGTGGACAATCCTCACAGGCCCACAGCCCAGAGGCCCTGCCCACATGCGTGCTCCAGCCAGGCCCTTGGATACATGGGTGAGAAGGGCTGCCAACAGCCCTGGGAATTCTCTAGAAGATTCCATGCGCTCTTTTCAATGGTGTGTTTTGTCTGTGCCCATCCGAAGGGGAAGGAAGGGGAGCTGGAGCACAGCAGGCTGTCTGGGTGGGAGAGCACGGGCTTTGCTACACCTTCGACCCACGTTCCCGGCACACCCCTCTCAGGATCCTGGGAGGCTCACCATCCTCACATAGGCATGAGTTCCAGGCCTGAGAGGGCAATGCAACCCCTTAGGTGTCCAGTGACAGGCCCTCAGCAGGAAGAGATTTCTGGGCCAGGGCACAGCCTGAGGGACCAGGACTGCCTGTCTTTGCATTTCCTTAATTCTCCAAGGGCAGCCTCCTCCACGAGGGAAGGAAGCAAGGTCCCTGGAGGCTGTTATATCCTTACCACTCACAAAAGGACCAAATCTCTCCTTCCAGCTGCAGGGTTCAGAACAGCCTGGGGAAGAGCTCTGGCTCTGGTCGTGTGCCCACCTGGGGCCAATCAACTGAGGCAGGGATCAGGTGCAGGCAGGAAGGTGGTTGTGGCCTCTGCCAGACCCATGGGACCGGAGTGAGGGAGGAGCAGTTCCTCTAAAAGAGCAAGTGTGTGAGCAGGGGTGGGGGCGGGGGAGGAGGTACTCTTTCCAGAAGGAGGCAGGGAGCAACAGGAAAACACAACAGAAAAAGCTGGGAGGGAGGTGCCGCTTGTAGGGGCTTCGAAGGGTGGACACTGCTCTGGTGTGCAGAGAGGCAAAGAGCACCACAGAAAGGAGTGTGGTGTGTGCAGGGCAGGGGCTATAACGGGGTGTGGCTGCTAGGTGGGGAGTATGGTCGGGGCCAGAAGCACGTCTCTGATAGCTGGCATGGTGCCCTTTGGGAAAGGTGCCTCCCTGAGCGAGTACAGTCCCAGGGCGCATGGCATAGCAAAGGGAGTGCAGTGTGCAACATGGACAACTGTGTGTAATAGCCATGACTAGAAGATCAGGACTACACTGGGCAGACCCCATCAGCTCTCCCGAGATCGCCTCTCTGGAGCTGAACAGTGTGGTGTGTGTGTGTGTGTGTGTGTGTGTGTGTGTCCGTCCTGCAGGACCCAGCCTCTTGCAGCAACCAGATGCCAGTGAAAACAAAGATGGCAGCCCCCAACTGAGGGGCAAGAAGGCCAGCGCCAGGCGGGCAGGACTCACTTGCACGCCCACCAGAAGTGAGCGTCCCTCCAAGCAGCCTGGGCGCACGGCGGCCCGAAGCAGTTCATCAGCGGCGTCGACCTGCGTGGACTCCCACCCTGCTCGCGGGCCTTATGGCTTCCGCCGCCGTGGACGGGCCCCGGATCCCCCGCAGCCCACCAGGAGGCCAGAGGCAGCGCCACGCGCCAATTACCGGAGCCAATTAATTCACACTTAACGGGGTTATTTTCTTTTGCTGCACAGAACCGAGGGGCATAAAGCCCTGATTCGTCTCCTGCGGCTCCATCCGGCTCTCTGCGCTCGTATCATTTAATAACTCCTGCCGCAGATCGAAGGCCAGGCCTTCGCGGGCGATTCCCCATCAACAATCTGGCGAGGAGGCCACTGACGCCACGCTGTTTATACTTCCCTCTCCCCTCCGCGGCTCCCAGAAGTTTCCATAAAAACAGATGTAGGTAATCAAAGACTTCCCAGCCCCAACAGCTCGGCTCCTCAAGGCTTCCACAGAGCCTGCTCCCTCTGCTGGGGCTTGTGGCTCCAAAAGAATCTTAAACCAGCCCTCAAATCTCTCCCCAGGAAGGAAGACTCCTCCTCGCCCGCAGATCTGCAATCATTTGTCGAGTATTTTATGGTCAATAATAATAGTAATAACACCTTCACTGTCCCTCGTGCCTTTTCCAATTACGTTCCGAGCACATGGCGTGGGCCCCCCACACCATCCCGGTGGCCGATGAGCGAGGGGTCTCATTCCCGTTATGCGGATGGAAAGAAGGCTGTGTACCAAAGGGTCAGCCTAAGCGCCGTCTCCCCCAGAGTCTAAATGTTCCGGGAGAAAGGTGGGTGTTGTTCGCCTTCTGCATGCAGTATGCCTTCACCAAGTGCCAAGGATGTGCTGCTTAGCCCTGGAGCCTGGAACTCAGCAGAAGGGAAGGAGGTGGAGCCAGGACACCGAGTGTGATGCTGATTGAACACCAGGATTTCAGACAATCTCACTGACCCAAAGGCCCAGGCTTCCCCATCCACGCTCTCTGCCAGCAGGAGCTGAGCGGTGGACAACAAAATGACTTTTAAACCAAACAGCCAGACTGCACATGTGTGGGACTGGGTTTCCGGCGTCTCCCTTGTGTCTGAAAGCTGCCCCTTTCGGGGAATTTCCTCGTGGGTACAGTCTTGGCAAGGAGTCAGTCCCCTTTGCCTGCCTCTTGCTAACCCTTCACACCATGGAGATCAGAGTGGGCTCAAACCTAATTCCACCCGCCTGGTGGATCCAGACAGCAGGGGCCTGAACGAGGCACAGCTGATCACATGCCTGCTCTCCACGCTGGGAGTCTTTTTTTTTTTTTTTTTTGGAAGAGAGAGGTTTTTTAAAAAATTTATTTTGAAAGAGAGAGGGGGAGGGGATGATAGAGAGGGGGGAGGGGATGATAGAGAGGGGGGAGTGGCAGAGAGTGAGGGAGAAAGAGAATCTCAAGCAGGCAGCACAGAACCTGACATGGGGCTCCAACTCAAGAACCGGAAGATCATGACCTGAGCTGAAATCAAGAGTCAGACGTCTAATAGACTGAGCCACCCGGGTCCCAGGAGTCTTAACCAAGAGATACAATAAGGAGGGAGGTGTCCCTTCAGGAGGTCAGATGTCTCCAGGGGTGCCTTTTTGTTTGAGTTGTCTGGAATCAGTTTGGATCAGCTGCAACCAAACCTCAGACCAACATGACCCATGATCATGATCGAGGCTAATGTGTATAGAGCACCTGCTATGTGCCAGACGCCTCTGAGTTACTGCAGTTACTCTTCACTGAAGAGGATGTTGAGGCACAGAAAGGTTAAGGAGTCCATCCAAGGTCACACAGCTACCAACTCAGGCCATCTGTCTCCAGAGCCTGCATTCTTGATGGGTAGACTGGTCTGACTCAAAAGAGCACCATGGCTTCTTGGCATCTTGAGGGCAGAAGTTGGACAGGGGCTAGGATAGGTGGATAAAGTGAACGGCCCCCTGTTAAACCTCCTCTACCATAGGAGTACGAGGGCCCTGACAGAGTCTTGGTGCCCAATGGGGCAGGAGCATGTCATGTTTCCAGGGCCAGTCCCCCAGTCAGGGTGTATGTGCAATGCCCAGAAGCCACTCTGGCCAGGCCTTCACTGCAGGGTCATCAGCAGAGAGAGCCAGAGTAGACAGGAGGAGGGCTGGGGGAGGCAGGGACTGCAGGTGTGGTCTCCAGAGCTCTGTCAGAGGCCACTGCCAAGTCTGAAGGGAAGAGGACAGTGAGCAGAGGGACATCCCCAATTCCAGCCAAAGCACACTCCTCTGTCTGGTTTATCTCTGGGACTCCCACAAGGAATCGCATTTGAGCAAAGGCCTTTCCTCAGCTGACAGGAGGTTAAGTCTGAAAGTGCCAATAGCATCTCTGCCACCACTTGGGGACCTTCTGCCTGAGAACGGGCAGAGGAAAGCAGAAAGAAAGCAAGAAAGATTCCTACCAATATGGTTTAAGTTCCTGGATCCAGCTATGCCTGAAGTCCCTGAAGTTTTTGACAGCGAGGGCCAGTAACTGGTTGATGTTATTTCAAGTTTCACTTGAGCCTGTTGACTCAGGCTTCTGTCATTTTCATTCGAATGAATCTTGACAAATATGGGTCCACACTAGAATAAGGCCTGGCTTTCCCCTGCCTTGAGGAGTGTCCAGTCATCACACTGGAGCAAGCAGCTTTAACCACCCGGAGGGACTGTCCTACCTTGTGTTCCATCAGGAGAAGAAGTGGCAGCTGGCACGGAGACACGCACACCCCCCCCCCCAGGGGTGCCTTGGGAGCCAAGGTTAAGGCCCAGAGGTCCAGTGAGGGGCCTGTGGTTCTCCCAGCCAGAAGGTCCCTCTCCTACTATGACACCTCTACTGGCAGTTCTCAACCTGGCAGCCTGAGGCGGCTTCTAACAAAAACCAAGCACGTCTCTCCCTCGCTCAAAACTATCCGGTCCCCATGAGCTTAGATTGTCCTTAACCCCTGCCCAGCCTCTCCACTCTCCCCTCCTCCCTGGCCTCCAGTCTTGCTGGCCTGTTCTCTCCTCTGGAACAAGCCTGGCTTGCTCTAACTCCAGGCCTCACGCTCACAGTGGCTTTCTCCCCACCGGAACAGAGCATCTTAGCGACGCTGTGACCACAGGGCATGGAAGAGGGCCCTCTATACTGGGCACTCAGCACACCTTTGTTGAATGAATGAATGAATGAATGAATGGTGAACACAGCCTCCAATGCCTTGCCAACAACCTCCCCTTCTCCTGGTTACCCACACCCTGTCTTCACCGCACGCGTCCAGAGCAGCCGGCCCTCATTCTCCACCCTCCTTCCAGAGAAGGCCCAGCGTCCATGAGCAGGGATCTTTCTTCTTTCCCCAAAGCCATTTCAGCAACCCATGGCAGCGCCGATGACCCCGGGAGTGAAATGCCTCCTGCAGTGCCTCTGGCCGCGGCCACTCTGGGAGACAGCTTCAGCCCATCCCGGGGGGTCCCCAAGGGAGGTGAGGGCTGCAGCAGACCCTATTCCAAAGAGCAATGGCCCAGGATAGTGGTGAGTTTTTTTTTTTTTTTTTCCATATGAGGAAAAAATTAGCTTTCCTTACCAGACAAGAATGACAATTTACAGAAAATTATGCCCTGAATTCATAATCTGGAATGAGCGGAAATGGTATTCTATAGTAATCCATCCCAACTGACTCGCTATTGTATACGCACCTGCTAACATTTTTTAAGCCGGGACTTTATGGAAAGGACATTTTGATCGCTTCTGAAGTTTGCTGAGCAATTCCCCTCGCTCTCAGGCATACGGTCTTTGTGCTGGAAATTTCCCTCGTGGCTTCCCGCAGGCACCAGCAGCCGGGCACGTGGGCTCGCACACGGGCACGCACACACACAGCCGCAGCCCCCTCTTGTTGGCATGACTCTGGTGGGGGGCTTTGCAGGTGCTGAGCTGCGGAAATGGAAGCTGGGAGAGGGAACTAACCGTTGGCACCTGTGCTGAGTTTGCCCGAGGAGCTGCAAACAGTGGTGCCCACCGGAATTAGAGATGCTTTCCAGCGCTGGATGAGAGGAGGGGCAGGGGACAGCGGAGGCATGAAGGGCCAAGCCGGGCTGCCTCTGGGCCCTGCGGGGGTGAGGTCATGAGAGCTGGCCATCAGGCTGCAGAGATGCTGTGCAGGAGGGGGCCAGGCGATCATCGACACCCTCATGTCTCTGGTCTCTGTACTCCTATAGAAGCCACTCATTTCAGGACCCTGTTGGCAGTCATGACACCGGGTCCTTGCCTCAGGCCTCCAGCCCAGGACTGACACAAACACATGGTGGGCTGAGAGCCCCATGGGGCAGGAATGAGGCCACCAACATTCTCTGTTCCCTGCCCTGGGCCCGGTGCACAGTGGGTACTGGGGAAGTACCTCCAGTCTAACTTAAGACCTGGTCATAGGACTCCTCCTCTGGGGAGTGGGCCTTCCCACTGACACTCAGCCCGCACAGCCTCCAGGACCTCTGGTGCCTGTTCTTTCGGGGCCTCAGTGACAGCGAGGCTCAGACAACAGGCAAGTTGTAGGCAGGGAGGGGGCCTTCTTTCCATCGGGATCCTCAGGAAAGTGGTAGTCATGCCAATCTATGACCTGGCAATGACACAGAGACATGAGAGGCTGGATCTAAAAACATTCACTGAAACTCTCTGTGTGGGAACAAATATTTCAGAACATCCTAAACTGACAGCAGAAAGGGAGTAGTTAAATGAGCTATGGAACCTCTGGCTACAGCAACAAGAAAAAAGAATGAGATGTGCTCTTGTATAGAGGAAGCTCCAGGAAATGTTATTCTGGGAAAAGAAAGTAAGTTTAAAATAAAGTAAGATGGGAACAACACGAGCAATGTAATTCCACTTTTTTTTTTAATGTTACAAAACGATGCCATATACTGCGATTGGGCACACCCACAAACACGCACACGTGTGCACATATAAACACGTGGAATGTGCAGAAAGGGCTGTGGAAGGGAACACTCACACCATCAACCACATCCACCTCTGGGATGAGAGGGTGAGCTGGTGAGCAAGGGAGAGGTTAGCATTATCTGCAATGTTTGTATTACTCATTATGATAAGGATGTATTCATGCATGCTTCTATAATTAAAAATTAATAATTATTTTAAAAGGAACGAAATGCAAAATAAGCTGATTTCTGCCCTCACTTTCCCGATCATGGTCTGAGCTGGGGCAATCCATCCAACCTGGACCATTTTGAAACCTGCTTATCTATTCCATCCATCCATCCATCCATCCATCCATCCATCCATCCAATATGTACCATTCTCCTTTCATTTGTTCGTCCAACAAGTGTTTACTGAGCACCTAGTCTAGGTTCTGGGCTGCAGCAGTGAACAAAATAGATAAGATCCCTGTCCCAGGAGTTCACATCCATGTGCACACACATGTGCAAGTGTGTGTCTCCTTCATAGTCCCATGGGGCACCTGGAGGGAGGGGAGAGGAACGACGGGCAGTTGCTATCCCTCACCCCTGATTTGAAGGATGGGGGAAGAATAAGGGGACAGTAAACAGGCTGCTCCTGAGCACGTGAAAACCACACATTGGCCAGGAAATGGGATGACAGCAGGCCACTTCCTCTCCTTGCAAGGCCCCTTCCACAATTCCTGGGTTTATGGACTCTACTTAGCCTTCAGGCCAAGTTCAAATGTCCCCTCTTCTTGGAAACCCTGCTTAGTGTTCTTATGCCTGCCCCCAACCACATGGGATCTCCCCCTCAGCTAACATTCCTGTTAGTAGCTCCAGATCAGATTCATAGACTGGAATCCAGCAGACCATTAGCAGGCAGAGGGGGATATATTTTGTGGTATCAGCCCAGTGGGTTGAGAGGTTCCATACCACTGCAGGTACCTGACTGGTGCCTCTTCCTGCCAGCACCTGAGTTTGTAATCCCCACTTTACACTACATCTGTGGGTGCATTTATCTTATACCTCCACCCACCACCTAGCCTGTTGTGTCACACTCATCCAGGGCCAGTCCATGCCTAGTGGATGGATGGATGGATGGATGGATGGATGGATGGATGGATGGATTTAGGGATGGATGGATTGGTGGTGGACAAATGGATGAGAAAACAGATGGATGGACATATGGATGGATGGACAGATGGACAGATGGATGAATGGATGGATGGATGGACGGATGGATAAATGAATGTGTGGGTAGACAGATGGATGGAGATGGATGGATGGATGGATCGGTGGATGGATTGATTAATGGATGGATAGATGAACCAAATGAAGTAGAAGGGGCTCTTAGACACCTAGGTGTCAAGCTACTCTGCATCAGAGATCTTGGGGGCTAGAAGAAAATGATGGGGGAGGGTTTGGGGGTACACATCCTTTCCCAATAAAAGGAAAATTTTATAAGTGGAATCAGTCAGCAGATAGCTTGCTGTGCACGTTTCACATGCCACCTGCTATGCAGTGGATGGGGAAGATGATAGGAGAAAGGGGAGAAGATAAAGAAAGAGAGCAGAGCAGGGAGAGGGGATAGAAAAGAGAAGATAAGGCCCCAGTCTGCACAGACAGGATGGTGAGGTTTGGGTGCCTGTGAACTACCTAGAAGTTCAGCAAAAAGGATGGAAGGGACTGAGAAAGCTCACACTCCCCATAGCCACCTGCAGATTCTTCTGCTTTGTCATTACTGGTGGTTTTGCTGAGAATTAGGTCTTGAGATTCCCAACCTGGAATGAGTCATTTCTTGTTTCTCTGGAACAGCGTCTTCCACCCAAAGGCTTGGAGTAGACAGGAGTCCCCAGGAAGAGAGGTTCGCCAATCATATTGGAACTTCCCCAAGTTTGGTATCAGCCCCTTGAACTTGGGAACTATGGCAATTCTTCCCAAAGGGAGGTCAAATGCTCCACTCAGGGTGACCTGGAGTTCTTTCACTTAGTGCATATTTATTGGGCCCCTTTGGTGTGGGGTGCTGTACCCAGCACTAGGATACGGCCAGTACTGAAATTTGCTCTGGTGGAGCTGACAGGTCATAGGCATGGGGGTTGGGAGACAGTCACTTATTAGTGAACACATAGGAGAATAACAACCAAGCTAAATGCTAGGAAGAAAATAAAAGCAGTACTATGATAAGGTGGCTGGAGGGCAGCACATCAGGAGGCTGTGGAGCAGGGGCATATAAGTCCAGGGCTGAACATGCCCAGGAAGGGAGCTTGCAAGTCTGTTTTGCCCAGGCAGGCAGGGCCCACCCAGGTTCCTCACTTCCTTGGGTCCTCAGATCGGTCAACAGTGACTGCCCAGAATGCATCACTGGCCCTGGCACCAGACTAGGCACTGGGGAGGCAGATGGGAAGAGGCACCTGAAGGGCAAGCAGGGACCAGAAAGTGTGATCCCCAGACTCAGCCTAGCTCGGAGCGGTGAATACATATGGGCACCAAGAAGAAGGTGCTCTTAACTGTTCAGGGAAGTCCTGGAGGCCTTCCTGCAGAAGGAGATGCCTGAACTGGGTATTGAAAAGGAAGAGTCTGCCAGTCAGACAAGCAGGGAAAAGGCATCCCAGGCAGAAGCATAGGGCAACTTGAGGTGGTTTGAGGAGTCTGGAGCATAAATCCCAGAGGGAAGAAGAAACAGGGAGATAGGGCTGGAGGACCAGATCACCACGGGCTGGACATGCTTTGCTAAGAAGAATGGACTTCGTCCAAGGGGCAATGGGACACCACCAAGGACTTTAGGGCACAATGGGGGCACATTAGGATGTGATGTGCTTATGTTTTAGGAAGACCCCTCTTGGCTGCTGTAGGGAGAATGAACAATGGTGGGCCAGGGGAAGGGGTGGAACAGGGGTCAAGTTCCTGATGAGAACAAGGAACAAGTGTGAGAAATACCCAGAAGGGAGATAAATAAGTCGTACAGAACCCTGAATGGGGCACTGAGCAGGAGGAAGGATCATCTCCAGGGAGTTCCTGCTGTTTTGCCTGCCCAGTGGCAACGATTCCCCTTGGGAAGCACCCCTCCCTCAACAACTGGTCTATGACAACACCCCTAATCCTAAGGTGAGAATATAACACAAGCCTGACCAATCACAGCAAGCTTCTTCTTGGGCAACCACTGATGCAGGAGTGAGCACGTGACCTGAGCCAGACCAACGGACCTCAAGTCTGGGGCTTCTGCCAGGATAGCTGAGACTTCTGAGAGCAGGACCAAGAGATGGGCACAGCTGCAACAAATGAGACCCTGGACCCAGCTGTACCTGAAGCCCCGAGACTTTCGGTAACATGCACCCGTGGATCCTTTTCCTTAGGCTGGTTTGAGCTAAGATTCTGTTACTGGCACCCAAAATAATTCTGACCAAATCAATAAAGAAGGCAGAGGTGAGCAGGGCTCAGGTCCTTCTCTCGAGAAGAACCCTTGGTATCTGTGAGGACCGGAAGTCACAGCCCTGATCACCTAGAACACAGAGCACTAGGTCAGTGTCTAAGGGAGGTGCAGATGTACTGCTACACAGACATTCAGAGGAAGGCAGAGAAAAATGGCTCCCTGGAGGAGGTGGCATTTGACCAGGCCTTGAATCTGATGTTGACAGTTGAAGACGGACGGACATACAGGGCAGGAAAGAAAGCAGCAGGAGAAAAGAAGAGAAGGTTAGAATCCCAGAGGTCTCTGGCCTCCAAGAAACACAGGGTTGGTGCAGGATGGGCTGGGAGACCTGGGCCTTAGGAGAAGCCATCCCTGCCTGGGTAAACATTTGCCTGCCCTCACCTCACCCAGTCAAGGGGAGCAACCGCCCAAACCCCGCAGCCCAAGAGAAGCAGTCACCCCAGGAAGGCAGATTAGCTCTGCCTGGGGCACTATCAGCAGAAGAGGGGCTGCCTGCAGTTTAGACAAGTTAGCAGAGGCTGCCATGCTGGGCCCAACCTCCTCAAATCAGCCTTCCAGGCTGGGGCCATGGGCTATTGCACCCCGGTGCCACTGCATCAGCACCTCCTTGGTAAACGGCAGTGGGGAACAAAAGCATCCATGGGAGGGAGTCTAGGATGTAGTTTAGAACGGAGGCTTGCTTCTACGGGTCACTTGCTCTCCGGAAACTCCTCCTTCCTGCCACCTTCCCTAATGCCGCACATTACAACCTGCAGGATGGGAGCCCCTGCACTCAGTGGGCAGGCTCAGGAGCCCTGGCCCAGTGTCCAGCACTGGCTCACATGAGCAACCCTCACCTCCCTGATGCCTAAGTGTCTCCAACTTAACAACTCTGCCCTGGCTGCTTCCCAGGGGATCTTTTTAGGGCCCTGAGTGAAACTGTGGCAGGAAAGTGCAGAATCTGATTAACTACAAAATAAGAAAACAATACCATCCAATCCTATGTGCTGTTTGCATCCTTCACGATCTGGGTCTGAGAGGCCTCGTCTGCTGGGGTGAGGCTGCAGGAGTGGGGGGCCAGCAGGACTTAGAGAGAAGCCTCCGCTGTGGATCCCTAGAAAGAACTGCATCAAAAAGTCAGATAATGACAAGCACTGGTCAGGCTGTAGAGAAGTCAGACGCCTCACATGATGCAGATAGGAATAGAAAGTGAATCAGTTGCAGGGTGCCTGGGTGGCTTAGTTGGTTAAGCGTCCAACTTCAGCTCAGGTCGTGATTTCATGGTTCGTAAATTCAAGCCCTGAATTGGGCTCTGTGCTGACAGCTTGAAGCCCGGAGTCTGCTTTGAATTCTGTGTCTCCTTCTCTGCCCTTCCCTCGCTCACGAACGTGCTCTGTCTCTCTCTCTCAAAAGTAAACATTAAAAAAAATTTTTTTTTAATAAAAGAAATGATTCAGTGTCTTTGAGAAGCAGTCTGGCAGTCTCTTAAATAATTAAACATAAAATTACCCAGCAATTCAATTCCTAGGTATATACCCAAGAGAAACCAAAATATATATCCCCGCAAAAACTTGTGCTCGGATGTTTACACTGGCTTATTTGTACTAACCAAGAGGTGGAAACAGCTCAAATTCCATCAATGGACAAATGGATAGACAAAAGGTGGTATATCCATATAGGGGAATACTATTCAGTCATAAAAAGAGACGTGACCACCTGAACACATGGAAAACATTATGTTAAGTGAGAGAAGCCAGTTACCAAAGATAGCACACTACATGATTCCAGTCTATGAAAATGGAAAGATTAGGAAAATAGATTCGTGGTTGCTTAGGGCTGGGGAGAGAGGCTTAAGAGGGTGATAGCGAATGGGTTTCTTTTCGAAGTGATGAAATGTTATAGAAGCAACAATGATAATGGCCACACTATCTGTGAACATACTAAAAGCCACTGAATGGTTCACTTTAAATGGGCAAACTATGTTGTGTGCGTTATATCTCAATAAAGATTAAAGAAGAAGAAGCAAAAGAATTGCAACCATCAGACAAATCTAGAGTGGACAACGTCCTACAAGACAACTGGCCTGGACTTGTCAGAGAGGCAAAGTCATGGGAAGAAGGGGTGGGGGTGGCGGCTGTCCTATACAGAAGGAGACCAAAGAGCAGACCCAACAACCGCAAGCAAGGCAGGGACTTTGACTGGATTCTGACTGAAAACAAAAATCTGGGACAATGAGGAAATTTGACAAGGATTAGATATCAAATGGCATTATGGGATAATTGTTAATATTCTTGGATATGAAAATGCTATCTCGTTTATTGAGGAGAGTGTCTTTACCCTTAAGGGATACAAATAAAAGTGTTTAGGGGTGAAGTGTCATGACGTCTGTAACTGTACAGCAAAAAATGTGTGTTCACGCATGCGTGTGTCTGTTTGTGTGTGTCTGTGTGTGCATGTCCATATGTGCATGTCTGTATATGTGTGTGCATGTGTGTGTGTGCGTGTGCATGTGTGGAAAGGATAAGGAAAAGCAAGTATAGCAAAGAATTAACCATTGGTTATTCTAGATGGAAGTTAGCAGGTATTCATTATACTACTATTCCTTCAACGTTTTGACATTGGACATACAAAAAAATGTTTAAATGTCACTTTTGCCTTTGTGTTACTGCCCAAGACCTCCACTCTAGTGAGGGGTCTCATTACTGCCCAGTTCTGCAGGCCAGAAAGTCTGGGTCTCTGGACTTTGGCTGGACCCTTGCTCCCCATTGCAAATCCACCCAAGCCAAGTTGATCTTACTCCAAACAGCACTGAATCCAGCTGCTTCCTGCCGGGCCCTGCCACACGCCTCTCCCTGATGACCATGGCAGCCTCCAGCACCTGGCTCCCCAGAAGCCCATTCTTCACATGGCAGCTTGAGGAGTCTCTGTGATGCAGCTCTGATGGCCTCCGTGGCTCTCAGAATGAAGAAGGAAGTGCTCAGTGCAGACAGCACCCCCGGCCTGGGCATCCCTGTACCCTGCGACCTCCCAGTTCCTCAAATGAGCCCTGGTCTCAGCATTCCTGCGGCCTCTTCCATGCCCTTCCTTCCACTTGAATGCCTCATTTCTCTGTCACGCCTTCTCATCTCTTACCCATCAGCTCAAGCATCTACTCCTTAAGGGGAGCCATTCCTGACCTCCTCCCTCCTTCCTCCTCCTCAGTCCAGATCAGTTTCCAAAGATGTTCCTGCTTTCAGAGCACATATGTGCACTCCACTGTGTCCTTGCTGGTGACCTTGAGGGCTACTGCAACCTCTCTGTGGCTGCATCCTGGTCTGAAGTGAGGCGAACACTAAACCAGCATCAGGTGGTTGAGGATGGCATGTGCATTAGACCCCATACTTGCCGAGACATGCATCTAATGCACAAAAACAGGAAATGTTCGCCATACCAGTCTTCATGATGTGGTCCTCAGTGCGGTCATTTGATTGGCGTCTCCCTGTCCCACAAGCCTATGGACTCCACAAGGGCAGGACTGCCAGGGATTCTCTGCTCATCGCAGCCTGAGCCCTGGAGAGACACACAGTGCATGTTTCTAAAGAACACTAAAGAACTGAATTGGATCAACCCAGGACTAATTAATAGTGACCTGTCTTGATGGAGGAAAAAGGGCATTTATGTCTTTACCCCTTTAACTGGTGGCATGTAAATGGAGCTCCTACCAAGTCTCAGGCCTGTCAGCTCATGGTCTTGGACCTTTGGCTAGTCCTGCTTTATGAAAAGGAAGATGTCACTTTATCATGACCCCAACTGCTGGTTTATGAATCGGTCGTGTCTGAGTGAGTGTGGTTGACTGTGACGGACGAGACGCGCCTCCCAACACCCCTGAAGAAGGTCCTATTGCCCGGGCTGCTGACAGTGCGGCTGCCAGTCTTCCAGGATTGCCTCAGCGACGGAGGGCGGCCTTGCCAGGGCCACATGCTGCCACACGATGGCTGACGGAGGCAGAGATCTAAAGGCCCTGCCACTTGGGCCTCAAGCAGGGCAGCTCTGTGGGCCACTTCAGCTCCAGGGCCCTCTGTCCATGCCTGCTTCTGCTCTGCCCTGTCCTCAGGGGCTGGTTTCTAGGGCCCTCCCTACATGCCTCCCACATACTAACCTCTGCTTCCAGAGAACCTGAACAGCAATGTGCAGTTTACCTCTATTCTAGAAGAAGGCAACAGGCACCGCCACAACTAAGGTGGAAAGCCGACTGCTTTGGGCTGTGCATGAATGTGTGTCCTTGCTGGTAAGAGTAGGGCCACCCTTCCTCTGCCAGCTGGAATGTAGGATAGTCAGGTCGACTTTGGAAAGGGCTGGCTAACACCTCAAGGCTTCTTGGAGTCTATGGAGAAGGGTCCTGTCGTCTATAGGTTTCCCTTGTCATTGTGTGCTCTTAGGTAGTGACTTCCTCTCCCTCGACTTCCAGCTGGCAGAAGAATGATGATGAAATGTCACTATGCTTATGACCATGGGAGTCAGGGAACAGGAAAGAAAACTAGGCGGCCTTCCATAGGGAGTGACACAGATGGGGCATCTCACCTGCAGAGGACAAGGAAGCTGTGTTTTCACATCTCTGCCCAGCTACACTGCCCCAGTCCTTGTCAGCTACCATGGGCCCAAGGCCACGGACCTGCATTCTCAGCAGGCAGTGGGAAGCCCTCCCTCACTCTATTTGCAAACACATCTGACCCTGTGACCATCTTGCCCCAAATTTGGCCCAGCTGCCATCTTGCCTGGCTTGGGCCACTGGTCTCTAGGACCCCAGGATGTACCTGCTCCCCCACCCACACTCCCCTCCACATCAGAGTGATCTTTAAACATGTAAATCGGATGAGTCACTCTACTTCAAACCCTTCAATGGCTCCTAATAGCACTAGAGTAAAACTCACACTCCCTACAAGCCCATAAGATCCTACTGCTGCTCTCACCCAGCTGTCTTGTACTCACTGTATACCAGCCCTACTGCACTCCAGCCTGCCTGCAATTCCACTAAATCACTACATTTGTCCCCACCTCAGGGCCTTTGCACATGTTGTCCCCTCTGTCTGGGATACATTCCCCACAGCAATTTTGCTTGGATTTTCTCTTGCTCCAGAGCTGAGCTCTCATGTCTACTGAGAAGCGCCTTCCTGAAGCCACCTTATCCTCAGGGATGTGCCTCTGCTCCATGTACTATTACATCACCCAGTTACCTCCTCAGGAGCTCTCGTAACTGGTGGCAACCATCTTATCTTTTTCGTGTGGTTTATGTACTTATGTCCTGACCAGCTCTCCTGCCCCGAGGACAGACTTCTGCCCGTCTTGGTTCCCCTATCCCTCGTAAGGGAACAGTTCTTGGCACAGGACAGGAATTCAATGACTATTTGAGGAATGAACGAATGAATGGATGGAAGCTGGCTGGTCTCGGCTGGGACAGGCAGGGCGGGGAAAGCCGGTGGCCCTGGCTTGCTGGGGGGTGGGAGGGTGGGGGGAGGTGCTCTTCAGACGAAGGCAGGGATGAGGCGCTTCTGTTGCCTTCCGTTCCATGTTTTCGCCATATGGCTTGCTGCACACTGGGCTGAATTGCAGATGCTCTAACTTGGAGCTTTCTTGCTTTTGTGTGTTAATAACATAAAGATGGAACATAGCTTACCACACATTTTGTGTTTGCTAACTATCTATATGTATATAAAACAGACTTTGGTGTTACTAGCCAACCCACTTGTGAAGTGGAAGGAAAACAGAGCAATTAGAGAGGGAGGGAGGAGGCGGGTGCTGCCTTAGACTGTGGCCAAGTCTCCAGTATTACGTGCGCCTCCCGTGGAGGAGTGGGCTCTATCCAGGAGGTCACGGGCAGGGCAGGGGTGGGCACAGAGACCTTACGGCCCCACGGCTCCTAGGATAGAGTCCAGCCCCTTGGGAAGATGGCACAGACAGTGCTCCTCTGGGCTCCTGCCCCTGAGTCTTCCTCAGCCTCGGTGCTTCCCTCTTCCCACCTCATGCTCAGTCTCGGACACCCCTGACAGCTGTCACTTCCAGGATGTGCCACTCTATCTCTAGCCTCTGAAACCTCTCCTTGCTCTCCCCCCTGCCTCCCGACACTGCCTGCTCGCCCCTCCTGGCCTCCATCCACAAAGCCTCCACTGGGATGTCTGAGGACC
Organism: Leopardus geoffroyi; assembly: GCF_018350155.1. Taxonomy (NCBI): domain Eukaryota; kingdom Metazoa; phylum Chordata; class Mammalia; order Carnivora; family Felidae; genus Leopardus; species Leopardus geoffroyi. Next base: position 22,910,093 of record NC_059335.1, on the reverse strand, counting down.
GAGTGCCTCCCGTGTGCCTTCAGCCAGCTGCCTTCTGAAGGAGGAAGGGCCTCAAACAAGTAAACGAACGTGCAATTACAAAATGTCTCAAGCGCGATGAAGAATAAAAATATGGGGCTTCATTAAAAAGACAGAATTAGGCATTTATGCCACCACATGAGCTGCATTTCCGGGCAATCCAATAGCCCTAATTGATACGGAAAATTTCTTTACGGAAGACTCCGTGTGTAGACTCTGAACGGCGGTGCCTGGCGGCAGGGGTGAGGCAGGAGCGCCAGTATTCCTCACGGACATGGTCTAGAATGGCAAGGCTGTGAGAGCGACACAGGCAGAGGACTTTCAGTCCAGTTCTCTGCAGACAACGCACCCTCCCTACTGCCTGCAGCAGGGTGGACTGCCCCCACATTGCATCCCCCTGGGTATGTATGCCTCTAATTTGGAAGAAATGAAGGAAATAGAAAACTAGCATTTTGCAAACCCTAATCAAAGAGCTGATTCGGGAAACAATTATTACTGGAAGAACCAGGTGAGGGTGGATGGGGAATGGCACGGAAGGAAGAGGCTGTCACCACCTGCCTCCATTGATCAATCTGGCATCACAGGAGTGGATGGCAGGCACCTTGGGCCTCTGGAGGGGACGGCCTAGGAAGCACCCAGCATCGCACACAGGACCACCCAGGGACATGAATTTAACGGGCTAGGAGACATGGCTTCCATGTACAGGGAGTACAGGGGAGAGAGGAACGAGGCAATGACTCTAGGAGAAGCAAAAGGGACAAGTCCAGGAAGGGAAGTGGTTCTGCGGGAGACTGACTTGGCTTCTGCAGCAAACGTGGAAAAGAAGAGGCTACCCGAGTGAAAAGCAAAGGACACGGTAACCAGATGCTGTGTGTGCATCCTGTTTGGATCATCATTCACACCAATGGTTAAAAGACACATTTGAGATAACTGGAAAACTTGAATGTAGATTGAGTATTAAATGGTACATGGGGGCGCCTGGGTGGCTCTCAGTTAAGCATCCAACTCTTGATTTGGGCTCAGGTCATCGAGCCCCATGTCAGACTCTGAGCTGACAGCACAGAGCCTGCTTGGGCTTCTCTCCCTTTCTCTCTCTGCCCTCCCTGGCTTGTGCATGTCTGTGCACGTCCACTCCCCAACTCTCCCCCCAACCCCTCTCTCTCTCTCAAAATAAACTTTTTAAAAAATGGTACCAAGAATTGTTCACTTTCTTATATGTCTTACTGGCATTGTGGTTATGTGAGAAAATGGGCATACATTTTTAGACAAGTGTAAAAAGTGAAATGTTTGGAATTTGCCTTAAAATATTTCAGTGAAGAAAACAAAAAGCCGCAGGCTCGATGAAGCAAATATTAGAAAATCTTAGTCATTAAATCTGCAGGATCAGTATATGAGGGCTCATTGTACTATCCTCTCTCGACTTGTGTGTATGTTTGACATTTTTATAATTAAAAACCAAAAGCAAAATGGGGTGCTGAGAGAAAACCGGCAAAAGGCGAGACCCGAGACAGAGAGAACCTGATGTAGACAGTGTGGCTGGCAAGGCCTCCTCCAGGAGGGGCTGCTGAAGCGAGAGCCCGCCACCAATAAAAGGGTGGGGGGCGGTGGAGAACGGGTACAAACACAACAAAGCCGAGCCCTTGGCGTGTCAGAAAAAGGCTGGAGCAGAGGGAGAGGAGGGTATGGGCCCAGGACCCCAGGACCAGAGGGCTGCAGCAGAAGCCAGGTCGGACAGGGGCTGGCACTTATGCAACCTGACTTATTTTGCAATCAGCGCCAAGCTTTCAAATGGATTCCAGAAGGGGCAGGTTTGATTGGATTCAGGGAGGTCATTTTCTTTTAGGAAAAAGAGACGACTCTGGCTGTTTGGTCACAAAGGCGTTCTGGTGGGGAAGAGGCGGCGACGGTGAGAAAGCAGTTCAGGACGTGGTACAGCTGTCCCGGCAGCAGACGGTGGCTCCCTGCAGGATGGGACAGAGAAGGGGACAAGAGACAGAGTGGAAACATTTGGAGGCAGAGAGCCCCTGGGGCTTGCTGATGCATGCAGTGCAGAGGATGAGAGAGAGAGAGAGAGAGAGAGAGAGAAATCAACAATGAATACCAGGTCTGGGGCTTGAGCAACTGAGGGAATGGGGGCACCAGGCGGAGAAGCAGGTGGGACAGGGTGGGGAAACCCAGAGCCCACTTCTGGGTGTCTTACACTGACAGGCTCAGAAGAGATGGGCAAGTGGAGACGGCAAGAGGGCAGAAGGTGGAAAGAAAAGACCACGCAGGGAGGGAGCATTTGGAAAAGAGCTCCATCACTTAAATAGGGAGGGGGGCAAGAGTAAGGGCACTGACGAGGCGTGCCAGGGAAGGAGGAGGGAAACCAGGAGACGGAAGTGGTGTTCTCCAACAGGGAGTGGGCCATCAAGCCCAAGACTCCCGAAAGCTCTGTGAAATGAACCCTGAAAGGTGCCCTTTGGAGCTGGTGAGGTGGGGGGCCCCCGGTGACTTTGGCAAAGTCAGTGACTCTCCGCTTCCTGCCCCTCTCCTCACCCCGAGCTGGATGAGGACCTCTGCTGCCAGCTGCCTCCTTCCCCTGCATCTCTCCTGCTGTTTTGTGATGAAGGATGGGCTGCTCTTTTCCACAGGGTGTGGGCATCCTGAGGACAAGATGCTGGCTTCAACCTTCATACTCTTACAACAGAATTCATCCCTGTAACCATTTCACAGACACTTAATGAGCACCAACTGTATGCAAACACTCATGGGCCCAGTAAAATGGTACAATCACCAATTCCTCTTGTCTGGCATCTTTTGAAGGATGTGAAAGCAGGAAAGTTGGTCAAATGTCCCGCTGGACACCGAGTTCACTGATCCCCCTGCCAGTGACTGGAGTGAAACTAGGGGACTCCTTACAAGAGTCAGGAAACAGACCCTGAAGAGACAGCCATCCATGGCCCCTAGACCATGTGCGTGGAGCCCACCCCAGTACTCTGCTGTGCCAAACCTCAGTCCAGCCTCACGCACACACTCCTCATCACCCTCTGGACCCGAGGAAAAAGCTGAGGCACCGCCAGGTGAAGTGCCTTCCCCAAGCTCACCCTGAGATGGAACCCAGCAGCTGGGACCTATGCCTGTCATGTCAGTGTGGCCAGGGCCCCTGCCACATCCGCTCCAGGGCCTGTTCCCACAGGACGTGGGCCAAATGCTCGCATGGCAGAGGGGCTGTCCCTCCTCCAGCCTGCCTACACCTCTGCTCATTCATTATTTGTCCCCTCTCTTACTCTGACCACAGTTCAACATATTAATTTTAAATGATAGCAGATCCACATCATACAGGGAGTGAGTCATTCCCTTCTCAATTCTCTTTCACGTGTGTTCTGCTTAATCAAGGAGAAAGTCTCATTTTGAAGCTGAGAGGGCCGACATCTCCCTAACAGTTATATCGTTTTCTAAAAAATGGTGGTAAAATACACATAACATAAAACTTAGCATCTCAACACTTTTTAAGAGTACAATTCAGTGGCATTCTGCACATTCATGTTGTTATATAACCTTTACCACTATCCATCCTCAGGACTTTTTCATCTTGCAAAAATGAAACTCTGTACCCATTAAAAACTCCCCATTCTCCTCTCCCCAGCCCTGGCAATCACCCTTCTACTTTCTGTCTGCCCTAGTACCTCATAAGTGGAATGATACCATCATTTTCTGTTTGTTTGTTTGTTTGTTTGTTTGTTTGAAGTTTATTTATTTTGAGAGAGAGAGAGAGAGAGAGAGGGAGAGAGAGAGAAAGAGACAGAGCATGCTAGCTTGGGAGGGGCAGAGAGAAAGGGGAGAGAGAGAATCCCAAGCAGGCTCTGTCAGCACAGAGCCTGACATGGGGCTCAAACTCACAAACAGTGATACCTGAGCTGAAACCAAGAGTGTGATGTTTAAGCTTAATCACTGAACCATCAGAGCCACCCAGGTGCCCCTCATCTCCTGTTTTAAACAGAAAGAAATCAGACCTCAGGGCCATGGCCTGCCCCTTGCCTGTAGTTGTAAACACTTCCATGCTTCCCTTCATGTTGTGGCTGGTGATGTTGGTTTTCCACTTAGGGCCAGTAGGTTTTTCTTTTCAAACAAACAGATTTAAGGAAATATAACCTGCAGTGAAAAGTTGAAGGCAGAGAGGCTCTCAGAGACAGTAGAAGAGAGGGTGGGAGGTGGGTAAGGCCCAGCCTTGAGCCTCGAGATTTCTTGTGGCGGGACCCTCTGTGACCTCCATACCAGCTGCACCTGGGCCTCAGCAGAAGAATGTGCCCCCACTCCATGTACCCAGCCTCCTCAGCTTCCTGCCACCATCTGGGAAACACTTTCTGCGCCTCTCACCTTTGCCCCTATCTGTCACCTGCTTATTTATTCTGCAAAACTTGCTGTCCAGACCCTATGCTGGCTCTGGGGAATGCTCAGGCCCGGGTTACTCCCAGTGTACTCCCTCCTTAGTGCCTTCTTCCTTCTCTCCTTCTTGTTTATTTAATTCTGACCCTCCTCCATCTAATACCACACTATTCAGCTCTGAATTCCTGGGTGGGGCCTCAAGGTAAGACAACTACAGTGGCCAGGTTGATACCTCAAGGAGTAAAGACAGAGGGAGAAGCTGTCCCCACCCAGAGGTCAGCTGCATGCTGTACCCCGACTTTGCCAAACTCATCCTGTTGCTCAAAGCATCAGAAACCCTCATGTGTACCAGAATCCCATTTTTTGCTAATATCCTATGGGCCATCGCATTATGTGTGACCTCTGTTCAGTCATGTTTGGAGTGAGTCCTGTTCAGTTAACGTCTACTTGCCCCCAGGGCGTGCGAGGTGTTCTTGGGAGGGCAGGGTCAAGGCAGTGCACCAGGCCCACTAGCACTTGACGGGGGTCAGGCATGCAGGGGTTCCCAAGGCTGCCAGGCTGATTAAGAAGTGGATTCCTATGTGACTGATGTAAGCAAGTGATTGAGGGTGTTGCCAGGGAAGTCAGGATTCCTGGGGAACTGAGACTAAAAGCCAGGCCTGGCACCCCCAGGGCCATGCCAGGGTGGATGTACAGGCCTTACAGAGAAGGACCGGTGGGTCTAGGGGACCACTGAGAGGCTCTCTGGGGGGGCACAAATGGATGAAACTTGACAGCCCACCGCCCTTTCACTCACTCAAGACACCCGCGACTCTCGTGGTTGCCAGTTACACGAAACCCAACCTCAACTGGCTCAATAAACACATGAAATCATTGGCTCCAGCATCTGGAAAGTTCCTAGTAACCTGGTCTGGGGCTTGACTAGACCCAGAAGCTCGATGAATCAGAAGACTACCTCCCTTTACCTCAGGCTTTGCTCCCCTCTACCCCAGGACTTCCCTCTAAGGAAGGTCACCCTGAGTGGCAAGATGGCCTCCTGCTTCCAGACCCACTTTAGGTCCGCTTAGCAACTCCAGGGGATTTTCATTGGCCCAGCTCAGGTCATGTGCCCACCCCTGTAACCAACCACATGGGCAGGAATGTGGTTCTCTGATTGGCCAAGCCTCCCTCCCCCATCAAAGTGCAGAGTATAGCGCTTGAAGGAAAATATTCCAGAAGGGAGACGCCAGTGTCTTATCTCTCCAAGGTCCTGCTCTATGTCTTGCAGCTGTGTCTGTCTTCAGACGCCCAAAATGAGGAGATTTAAGTGAAAGCTGGGAATATGGTGGTCAAATACAGAACAAAGAACTCTTGTGTCTCAGCCCATGCTGAAGGGGGGTTTATTGCTGCATAACTGATGCATTCCCCCCCCCCACCCCCAACCTGATCACACACTCCTACCCCTTGAAGTGTCTTCAAATTAGTCTCTGTCCTTGGAAACCCTGAGCTTAGCACAGAATCCATAAATGTCAGCTGCCACCGTTGCTCTATCAGATACTAAGTTTAAAGGTCAGTTTTAATTTTCACTGGAATTTTTAAACGGGACACAGCCTTCTGCCTGAGGAAGTGTGACTCCACTTGCTCCCCAGTGTAGGAGAGGGTTAGGCCAGGGCTGGGACCACCCATTGGTTTGCCAGTCTCCCGCCTTGGAGTCCATAGCAGTGTGAGCTTGATGTGAACCACAACCTGGGGAGCACGCACTGGGGCCCTGGACTTGGGCTGACCCGGCAAGCCTGTGCAGACAGATTTCCACTGCTGAGAGAGGACAGGAGCCAAGCCCCCAGGGCCTTCCCACACTGGGTTCCCTGGCACTGGGTCCTGCTCCTCCTGCCCGGCCCCTACCTCACAGCTCACACTGGTGCAGCCAGTTTGATCCCTCTTCTGGGATTCCTGTGTGGAGCTTCACTAGATGTCCCTCCCCCACCTCCTTCGACTCAGCCAAGCAGCCCTATGTGCCCAGTTTTGTCTGATAGCAAGGCCAGGGCCAGCTCCACTTCCAGTCACAGCCCACACCTTTCCTGATCAACCCTCTTCCTGATCAACTCCTTAACTTTCTATAGGTGCCTTTAAGGAACTGGTAAAAGTTAAGTACCCCCTGCCCGAGTGCACACAATGGGCCAACACTGCCAGCAGGCAGTTTCCTGGGCCACTGAAGGCTATCTGGGAGCCCTAGGTTAAGGAATCCTATCTGCGAAGGATTTCCCCCCTGGCAACCCCCATTGACTTACTTCTTAATCCTTCTATCCTGGCTGCTGTTTTTACCATGTATGAAGCTATGCAAATGCCACAGATTTCTTTACAAATAATAATACATGTTGAACACTATGTCCTAGATACTATTGCAAATGCATCATAGGTATTAGTATATTTACTCCTCACAGAAACCATGGAGGTTAGGATAATTAGAATCACCCCACTTTACAGATGAGGAAATTGAGGTACCAAGAGGTTAAGGAACTTTCCCAAAGTCTTATTGTGGAGGGAAGGTGATACCCTCCCTACCCAGCAGCTGGTTTTCTAGTTCAATCCATATCTCCCTCAAGGCTGAGCCAATGCTTGGCCTCTCTAACCCCAGGGCAGGCAGGCATATGATGAAGCGAAACCAAACAGCCAAAGGTGAGCTACCCCTGGCAAGTGGCCCTCAGTAATTTGGTGCAGTCTGTTTCCACAGATTTATCTTTTGTATTGCCTCTGCCAAACATCATCTCATTCTGGCCTAGGTGATGCTTCCTCCATGCAGCCTTCTTGGCAAGAGTAGGCTGGATGCCCTCTCCTGTCACCACTCCATGTGAAGCTATAGCCCCCAGAAGAGTCCTTCTTCTGGGTCCCAGCCCTTATCACTCTGTACTACGGCTACTAATCTACATAACTGCCTCCCTTCCAAACTAGAAGTTCCCAACTGGGCAGGAATTATTAAAGTCTTACTTTATTTTGTTTCAAATTATTTTTTTGAAAAACAATTTTTTTGTTGAAATACACACCTCCATAAAGTGTGTAAGTTATAAGTGCACATCTCAAGGAATTTTTATGTACACAACCATGTATTCGGCTCAAGATATAAAACATGTGTGGAACCCAGAAGTTTCCCCTGGTCCCCTCCCAGTTACTAATCCCACCCCAAATGTAACTGCTGTTCTGACCACCGTCCCTATAGTTCTGTCTTTTCTTAAACTTCAATTAAATGGAATCACATACTAATACTTTTTTGTGTCTGGCTTCTTGGGCTCACCATTATGTCTGAGATTTATTCATGTTGCTGCATGTTTTAGTGATTTGTCCTTTTTGTTGTGCGGTATTCCATTGAATGAATATACCAAATTTATTTATCCATTGTACTGTTGGTGAACATGTCGGCTAGTACACAGAACATCTGGAAGTCTCATTCTTTGCTGGTGGGAGTGTAAGCTGCTACAACCACTAAGGAAAACTGTCTTGTCTATCATTGTGTTATATATATATATATATATATATATATATATATACACACACACACACATTTATATATTTATATTTATTATATTATATAAAATTTATTGAGCATTTACTATGTGTCAAACACTGTACTAAGGCTGCATTATCTCACTTCATCCCTAAATAATGACTCTGAAAAGTAGATAGTTTCCATCCCTGAAATAGGACTATCATAGTATCAACATGATAGGATTATTGCTAAGTTGAACTGAGATAACACTCTGAAGGATTTAGCCCAAAGCTGCCATTTTGGAAATGGCTGTTTTTGATACTTCTTATTGTTATTCCTAAAGGACACAGGGCTGGGAATTCAGGACCTTGGGTTCCATGCCTACCTAAGACAAGCTGAGTGAGTTATCTCAGCAGTGTTGACCTCAGAGCCCCTGAAAGGTCTGCTAGCAGGGACCTGTGGGGATGACACAAGGCTACTCTTCAATAAGACCTAGGCTGTCACCTCAGAAAGACTGTTATGTTAGTGGGGCAGGGAACAAGGCTGAGACTAAAAATCAGGAAGGGTCTTGGGAGTGTTTGGGAGCCCTCTGCTACATGCTGCTTTCTACAAATTTAGTATAGAAGGTAGTTTCTAGCGACCATCGTTCAGTACCTGTATCACTGGCCTGTTAAGCTCCAATAGGGCTTGGTCGCTGTATGTTTTTCAAGAATTCATTCATAAATAGGATTTAAGTGTCTCCCTTCCCCCAGGCACTATGCGGAGAGCTGGGGGATAACAGCAGTGAAGAAGACAGACAAGATAGGGAGAGGGACACCAAACAAGGAAACGGAGGAGCAAGAGTCTTCTGGCCGCAAGTTCTGTCAAGGAAACACAGCCGGGCAAAAAGATGGAGAGGAAGTCCTGGGGAGAGGGGTGCTCCAGGTTAAGTGGTCACTGAAGACCTTGAATTTCTTGGGAAGGAAGAACAGCCGGAGGTGCCCTCGCAGGGCACAAGCCCCAAGGCCCTGAGGTGAGAAAGGACAAGGGCGGTGAGATGTGAGGGGAGGGGGTTGCAGGGAAGTCTGACAGGATGCGAAGGCCAGGTCAGGTGGAGCCCTGTTCGCCAGGGCAGGGAGTGCGGATTTCATCCCGGTCCGATGCGAGCCTCTGGGAACGGCTTTCAGCTAGAGGGGCTGCCTGAAATTCCAACGTCGTGAAGAGTTTGTGGGGGAGGGAAATACAGGGAAGGTGCTGGGCTGTTAGTTGAATGAATGGCTTGGATGGATGCGTGGACGTACCTCCAGGAACAACTGTTCCACCGGCGCCCCAGATCCCGGCGACTGCCGGAGGCACACGTTGTAGGCCAACGACCAGGCGCTGTGACCTTGGGCACATCCCCGCCCCGACTCAGGGGCCGGAACCCTGCGTCTCGGGACGGGAAGGACGTGCAAGGAGGGACAGTACGCGCGCGCGGCAGGCCGACCGACGGCGGGTCCTCCCGCTCGCCCCTGCCAGACCCCTGCCCCAGCCAGAACCCTCGCCGCCTGCCGTGTTTACATTCCCCCAGCGCCGGCCACGCGGCCTTTTGCCGCTCCAGCGCCACTCGGCTCCGCCCCCGGAGCCCCGCGGCCCGCCCCTCCGCCGCGCGCGCGCGCGCGCTCGCCAGACCTCCCCCGCGGCCCGCCCGCCCGAACGCGGCCCCGCCCTCTACCGCGCGCGCCAGCCGGCCTCCCGCGTCCCGCCCCGCGCGGCGCCGCAGCTTGCGCCGCGCAGGCCCCGCCACGGCCCGGGCCCCGCCCCTGCGGCGCGCAGGCCCTGTCACTTAGCCCCGCCCCCGCTCAGGCCACGCCCCCCCGTCGGTTCGGAGCGCCTCGGCTGGCTTGCGCCGCGGCGGGGCGGTCCTGAGGGCGGCTGCTGGGCGGGCCCGGGCCCTCGGGCGGCCGCTGAGGGGCTCTGAGCGGCCGGGGCGGGGCGGAGGGTGGCGGGAGGGCGCGAGGGCGGGCCGGGGGCCGGTTCCGCGCGCAGGGATTTTTAAATGTCCCGCTCTTAGCCGGGCGCAGGAGCAGCCGGCTCGGCCGCCAGCGCGGTGTAGGGGGCAGGCGCGGATCCCGCCACCGCCGCGCGCTCGGCCCGCCGCCGCCTCCCGGCTTCCCGCTCGCCTCTGCCTCCTGCGTCGGGCCTCAGCTCGTGCCGCCTGCCTGCCGCGGAGACGGCTTTGGGTAAGGGCCCTGCCGTGGGGCCGCGGGGCTGCGGGACGGTGCGGCGGCGAGGACTCCCAGAGCGCCCGGGTCGGGCCGGGCCGGGGTGGGGGTGGGGCGAGGCCGGGTCGCCAGGTCCCCGAGTCGTCAGCGTGGGGTGCCCCTGTAGGGTGGCTCAGAGACGGACCATGGGAAGGTGTTGAGGGGGAGACTGAGGCAGCTTGAGCCCCAAGGAAGGCGATGGGCAGGAGGGGATTTCCAGGGGGCGTCCGGGCCCCCACCCCAACCCCCGGTTCGGACCCGGCATCGCGGGTTGGTGGCGGCGCCGCGGGTGACAGGCCACCCCGGGCCCATCGGCCATTTTCCTGACCGGCCCGGGAGGCTCCCGCCGCCGCCGCCGCCCGCGCGGGAGGGGGAGGGGTGTCCGGGGCGGGCCGGCGGGCCCTGGCCCCCCACCTCTGGTCCTCCTCACCCCACTGCCCGGTTTGTGCCCCCAAGGTCTGAGATCTGATCCCACGCCCCAAGCCATGCCGAGGGAGAGAAGGGAGAGGTGAGTGGCCCGGTCGCTGGGGGGGGGACGGGAAGGGTGTTCAGCGGTGGGGGAGGGGTGGACCTAGATTTGGGGAAAATTCACCCTGACCTCTGTGCCACCCTGGCTTTGCAGGGATGCAAAGGAACGGGACACCATGAAAGAGGAAAGTGGCACCGATGTCTCTGTTCGCTCCAGGAAAAGAAAGGCAAATGTGGCTGTTGTGAGTACAAAGGAGACAGGTGGGGGAGGAGACCCCCCCCCCCCCCCCCCACACACACACACAATCTTACCTGGGTACCAGACTGGCTCCATCCACCACATGTTTATTGTTAGGGGGTTAATGGGGTGCATTTGGCAGAAATGGTGCCTATAACCTAACCAACTTTTTCTCTCTTTTCTGTTTTTGTCTTTGGGTTGTTTGGTGTGTTTCCTTGTGGGGTGGGGGTTGTTTTATGTTAGTTTTTGCAGGATCCAGATGAAGAAATTGCAAAAATTGACAGGACTGTGAGAAGCCAGTGCAGCAGTCAGGTAGGTACAATTGCTAATTGGGCCTAGGTGGAGGGCCTCCTGCTCTTTGTGGGTTAAATTGAGTCTCAGTCTCCAAAACCCTCCTGCTGAAGGGTTTTTCTCTACCTTTGGCCGCAGTACATATGGCTGAGCTCTGCCTGTCAGTGGCACTGACCTCTGCCAGCTTTGGGATTCCAGCGAGGTCTTGTGTTCCTGACCGGCACCTTTGAGATTACAAATATGCGCTGATGTCTGGAAGAACCAGAATGGACATCAAATAACTCAGTTCTCTCCTTTTGCCCTTGAGGAAACTCAGACTCAGAGGAGGAAAGTAACCCAGAGTCCTGTGCAATCAGGGGCGGAGTTCATCCTAGGGCCTTGTCTCTGGGCTGGTGAACTGGGGGGAGGGCTCCTGACACAGAGCTCTTTGGGTATGATGATGGGTGTTTGTGTGTGTTCATGAGCAACCATGAATTCTCCCCATCCATGCTACTGTTTTTCCATCATGGTGCTTAAGGACCTCCATTCCCCCTCCCACCCCCTTTAGGTCAGGTTTCTAACTTTTCCCCCCTTCTGGAAGTTCTCAGCCCATCTAGCAGTTACCTACAATGATCACTGCTGTCTGGGGCTCCACCTGGCCTCAGCCAGAATGTTAGTGGAACATTCTGTGTAATGACATATATGTCTCAACACATTTTTTCAATTGACTAGTCCACTTCTCTTGCCTCTCCTTCATGGAGTTACCGCCAAATTTCCTGCGTGCTCATGATATCATTACAATATCAGAAGCTCCTACCAGAAAAAGCTTGTGTTATCTCTCTACCTCCAGAAATGGCTGGAGACCATAGTTAATGGTTCTAGCAGGGGAAGCAACCTATCTCCAAACTAGTGGATCGGGCCTTCTGACCCTATCACGGATAAAAGCTGAGCAGGAGTATTATTTGAGCTGAGGGCAATGGTTCCAACTAGGTTAGCACTGGGCTGCACATCACTTTGTTGGGCAGTAAGCAACAGCCATAGCTGGTTCTGGAAGAGTGAAGGGCTTTAAAGCAGTGGGTTTGCGGTAACAATTGTGACTGCACATAAGACCTTAGGAATTAGCATTTCTGGGGCGGTCCACCAAATATTAAACAAGGCGTTGATGATTTTCTTCTCTATTAGAAGAAGAAATACTTCATTCACTTTAGGGAAGGAAATGAGACAGCGCATCCCAGTTCTTTCCTTTTCTTTTTCTCTCCTTAAAAACAAAAAACCTTAAGCAATTTGATTTTTGTGGGTTATGATAAAATGGATCTCCACTTTGTGAAACTCAAGGTTGCTTGTTTTCCCAGCTATTTGAATTGAAATTTCCAACTGAGAATGAAGTAAAGGCATCCATATTGACTTCTTAGAGTTTTAGAATAGTTTGTGTTCTCAAGGTGCTAGGGTGCCTAAGTGGGGCTGTCTGTGGTCCTATCCCTAAATTGCGGACAGTTGATAACTGTGGTACATGAATAGCCGTATCATTTCCCACTAACTAGAAGGAATTTTCATGGTTGTTCCGAGATTAGTGACAACAGGTTTCTGCACATTTTGTACAGCAGATAGCTTGAAAACTGCCCATCTGTTTACAGAGGAATTTGTTGTCTTTTGTTATTTCTCTGTGTAGATTCATGAAGCTAGAGTTTTGGGGTAACACAACCTTTTTGCCTATTAATGACACACAATTTTTCTAGGGAGTTACAGTTCAACACAGTACAGTAGCCTTGAGTCACTTGTAGCCATTACGCTAACTTCCTTATAACTGCTTCATCAAGACCTCAGAGAACCTTTGATTCTTACCTTAGACCTTTCTTAACAAAAAGAATACCCTTTTATCTAAAATCCATTTAACACATCCATTTTGTTTAATTTTTTGCATAAGACCTGACCTTTTGTGTAAGTGAAATGCTGGACTTTCCATGAATGACTTCGCAGAACCTAATTTTACATAAGTAGTTCTATTCTTATTTAAAAGTGGCATAAGGAGTCTGAAGTGATTACAAATAGTGAAAATTGGTCTCTTGCTCTTATCCCATTCCTTCCTAAAGTCGGACCGATCTCGCCTCCTTTGAAACCCGGTATAGGCTCAAGTTAAGGGCCAACTTTCAGAACCATTTATCTGCTGTGATTCACACAATCTGTCTATGAACCTGCAGGTTAGAAACTGCCACCATTTTATCCCCCAAAGCCCGCTCTCCGCTATTTCGGCCATCTGGCTGTAGAGGGTGGCACCCAGCTTCTGCCTTCAAAATTAGAATTTATTCTTGAATGAAGAGCAACTTGAGGCACTTGTAATGTGACCCTTTTTGAGTCAAGGAAATGCTACCAGCACGTGATACTAGAGCTGGAAGAGGAGGCTGCCCTTCTGGAACAGCTGTTGGCAGGGGTTGTCATGGCTAATTTGCATGCCCAATTCTTTGCACCCTGGGTGGAGAAGAGCTTTATCCTGCTTTGCTCTCTTAGTACACGGAAAGTGCTCTGGCTTCCTCTGAAAGTGGCTGGTGTGCTGTGATAGCCTCCGTCTACCATACTTTCCAGGCAGCACCTGGAGCCCAAGTCCCCCCATGCTTATTTCTAGTCATCCCATTGTCGCTTTTCTTTAGTCAACCTTCATGAGCTGTCTGTGTTAAAAAAAAAAAATGCCAAGGCTTCCGTACTGGTGGGATTGTTACCTGCCATATTGTTAACACAATCACTCTTTATAATTCAAAAAAGTCAATCATAGGTTTCTTTTCAGAGTAGGATGATAAACAGAGTAGCTTTAAAGAGAAAATTTTCTAAATGGCAAAATGACCTTAGTATATTCCAAATATTGAAAATTGAATAACATTAAGGATCTGGAACCTTTACAAGAAAAGCAAATTGTTTGGGTTTTTAATGATGGTTTATTCACTTGTCAGTTATTTGAATCTTATTCTTTGCAAGACTTTGGGGGCAGGATTCAAAGGTCTTCAGGGGTATCTGGCTTCTGTCTCCACAGACTTCTTAGTATATCCTGTGACCATTCCTGGATTTGGTTTTAACTAGGCAGATACTGTTTTGTTTTGAGTTAAGGAAAACAAAAGGTCCCCATTATGTAATACCGAAAGATGCACATTCGATGGGTTTTTGTTTTCAGATGGGGAGACTTTAAATATAGATGGTAATCAGTTTACATTTTTGATCTTCACAAGCATAACTGGTGAATATGCAGTGCTTATGTAACTAAATACTTTTATTGGAAATTCTTTCACTTTTAAGACATTTTTGTAAATTAGTTGTACTTGTTAAGCAAATTTTTGAGTTGTGACCAGATAATCCCACGAGACACTTCAGAAACTATGCACAGTGTCTTACTGGCCTGCAAATGAATTTGTGGTTCGGTTTGGTTCATATTGTATTGTAAGAGGTGTTGGTGTTTTAGCTTAACCCCCCTTGCATCCATCTTACTGCTCAGGTACTTCTTACGAGTGTGACAGTGTGGAGGATCCAAATGCTCCTGACTTTGGAGTTTTCTTAGATATCTACTGTATAGACTCCTAAGTCAATGACGAATGAAACGAAAGCCTGGGGTCATCACTGTGGCTTTTCCTTCGCCGTTCCATATTCATCTTAATTTAAGCCAGAATATATATTTAGGTCTGGAGATTGCTCTGCAGTGTTAAGGCATTTTCTGTTTTGCTAGCTGTTCTACAAATCAATGAATGCAAAAATAGCTGCCTCGCGTCAAACATTTAAAAATACGTTTTTCTTCTATAGCCTTGGGATGGCAGTTCAGTGTGTGAAAACCCCTGCTCCTTGATTCCTACACCTGACAAAGAAGAGGATGAGCCAACGTACCCTAGTTCCACCTGTGGGCCTCAGAGTTTCATGCCCTCCAGAGCCTCACCACTGCCTATACTGAAGTAAGTTGACCACCACGTGCTTTCCAGGTCTCTTCCTCCTTGTGCTCAAGCTCACCGAGTTAGAATGGATGCATATTGACACCTACCTGTTGTTTTTCACTTGGTTGTGTGTTTTGTAGCTGGGCAAATAGAGACGAGGTTTGGAAAATCATGTTAAACAAGGAGAAGACCTACTTAAGGGATAAGCACTTTATGCAGCGGCACCCTCTCCTGCAGCCTAAAATGCGAGCAATTCTTCTGGATTGGTTAATGGAGGTGAGCTTGAGTCTTCCTGCTGACTGGAAGCATTGACCACTTCTGGAATCTTCTGTGTTGTTATGATCTCTGTGCGTTTCATCCCATCGACACATTCTGTGTCTCTGAGGCTGTGGTATATATACTACAGCAGTTTAACGTTTTGCTTGCATTCTACCTTAGAATTTCTGAAGTCTCTTTACCTCTTAGATATCTGCTTTTAAGTTGGCATCGAATTTTTTTCTTCAAAGCTCAAATAATTCCAGAAGTTCTATTTTCCACTTAACTGTAAATATTGATATTTGGTCTTTGTTAATTAAATTACTTTTAAATATATCCAGTGGAATGCAGATAACAGCTATTTGATAGCCACTATCATAAGTTTTAAAAATATATGAACAGGCTTATCTTTAACAGAGAGCTTACATTGTTCCTTTTTAACTCTTTAGAATCCATTTCCCTTTCCCCACAGAATATCCTCTTAACAAAATATATCGGTTAATTCTTTTATTAGCCACACTATCGTACTTCTCTGCAACAATTGATCAAAAGAACAAGTACTGGGGTGCCTGGGTGGCTCAGTCAGTTAAGCACCCAATTTGGGCTCAGGTCATGCTCTCATGGTTCATGGGTTTGAGTCCCACATCAAGCTCTCTGCTGTCAGCGCAGAGCCCTCTTCAGATCCTCTGTCTCCCTCTTTCTCAGCCCCTCCCCCACACTGTCTGTCTTTCTCTCTCTTGCTCTCTCAAAAATAGTAAAATGAATTAAGAAAAAGAACAAGTATTACATATTTTGATGGGTAATTAAACATAAAAAGCGATATTGTATGGGCAGTGTACCTCTTTCTGAGAGGAAGTGTCGGTGACTCAGTAGTGCCTCAGGATGCTTCCTGGACACCTCTGTGAGCCTTGGGTGATGAGAAATGGGATGTTCAACATCTTCTGTGATGTTGAAGGACATCTCAGGCAGATCCATTTTGTGGAAAAGGACATAAGGAAGTTGCATGCCTAAATATTCCCTAAAAACAAACTGCTCTGTACTCTTTGGAAAGTGTGTGTCCAGGGATATTCGTACCCCTGTTATGCTCATCCTAGAATCAAATTCCCTGCTGCCACCATCTATGTGTCTTCATCAGGCAAGTCACTTAACTTAGAATCTTGGTTTTCTCATCTGTAATATTTGCTACCAGTATTTTCCTTGCAGAGTTTATATGGATTAGAAATAGTGTGTATGAAGGACAGCTTACATAATAGGCAAGAAAAGATAGCTGTTTTTACCATTATTAATTCGCTTCTCTTTATTGGTCTCTGAAAATACTAACATTTTCTGTACTGAGTTCTTTGGCAGGCCTGCTTGAAACTAGAGGCCTTGCAGGTGCCATCCACAGGCCCACTATGGCACATAGACTTTCTGGGCCCTTTGGGTCAATTTATAATTCCTTGAAGCATTAGATGTGTAGTGTGCTGCATTCTCCCACGCTTCAACTCATTAGATGTTGTGACTGGGAAGTTCTATTTGTATTATGCAGTTGATGCCAAATACTTTAAGGAAGGTTTTTCTCTGAAAGTCCGTCAAAAAAGTCATGTAATACCATTGAAAAGATAGAAAAGAATGGTAACCGTTTTGTCCTTGCTGAGACAATACTTGAGGCTTGTGTGCAGTGATGCTGTTTCTCAGCCTCTAGCCCTGCCAGGAAGTCAGCACGCGTGTGGGAAAGGTGGCGCTCATACTGTGTGCCCAGTTGTGAGCCAGGTGACACAAGTTTGAGAGTTTGTTCCTGAGAGGACAGAAGCTCTAGTTTCACTTCTGATCAGATTGTAATTGTGTTACTTTATGAAAACTGACTTTAAATATGCCCTAGCCTGGACTTTAGAAATACTGTTTGGTGATTGATGGAATTTTCTATTAATGTTCTGTTGTTTCTCTGGCGCCTTAACCCCATGAATTACACTTATACATGGGAAGGCCTGTTTAGGAATAGCAGTTTTATATGTATAAACAGACATTTGATGGTGGTGATGAGTTGAGGTCTAATATTTCCTTGGTCTTCTTCAGCTCCCTCATGCACACCATTTTCCCCTGTCTCTCAGCAATCCTATGAGGTGGGCAGGGCAGGCATGGTCCTGATATTACAGTTTGAGATAATTATTCACACTTTTTCCATGAAAATGCTGCTGTACCAGGCAATGAACATACCTTCCTTCCCCTGCCTGTGAACATTTTCTGTTACTATTATTATTATTAATGTAGATCATAGAACACTTAATCCTTGTATGCGAGTTCTAGTTTTTCATTGTGTGCATGCTTGGGGACAAGCAAGGTAACAATCCTTTCAGAAAAGCAAAGTTCTGTCTCTCCTGATTTGGTTATATTGTCCTTCACCAAAACTCATGACAAATGTTTATGTTTTTGTTGTTTTTTGGTTTTTGGGTTTTGTG
This sequence comes from Leopardus geoffroyi, assembly GCF_018350155.1. Lineage (NCBI taxonomy): Eukaryota > Metazoa > Chordata > Mammalia > Carnivora > Felidae > Leopardus > Leopardus geoffroyi. Next base: position 22,892,451 of record NC_059335.1, on the reverse strand, counting down.
TTTTTTTTTGTTTTGTTTGTTTTTTTTTTTTTTGTCTTTCTTTTTTCCTCAAGTAACTGTTCTAAAACTTACTGTTTTTTCAGGTGTGTGAAGTCTATAAACTTCACAGAGAGACATTTTACTTGGCACAGGATTTCTTTGATCGGTATATGGCAACACAACAAAATATCGTAAAAACACTTTTACAGCTTATTGGGATTTCATCTTTATTTATTGCTGCCAAACTTGAGGTAAATCATTTTCAAATGTTATGTGGCATATGCCGTTTCTTGAGATCCTCTGAGATTACTGGAAGACGCCAACTTTTTGTCTACGTTTTTCTAATTTGAGGTCATCTAAAGTAAAGATACATGCAGAAAGGGCTAGAAATTAACCAAGAAGTGAAAGAAGTAGTGAGTCTATAAAATGTTTAAGTTAAGGTAGTTACTTTAAGCCAAAAAATTGAACTTTGACCCAAGAGGATTAAAAATTTTGGAATGCTTAGAAGGGTGGATGGGCCTAACTTGCAAACATGTTGCTAAAGGTATTAAAAAGGTGAAAATTTCAAAACTCTCCCCACTGAATAGAAGTTGTGTTTATGCATTTCTTTATTGGGGCGGGGGGAGTTGTTTCTTTCACAGTGAACACATTTTGACCAGCAGAGTAGCCCCTATATGTATTCCATGGTGCTCCCTCTCTCTTTTCCTGGTAGAGTACTAAAAACAATATTTGGATGTACATTATAAGTTAAAACTATTAGAGATTTTTGCTAGGTGTTTCTCCCTTATATTTCCTTTTAGGAAATCTATCCTCCAAAGCTGCACCAGTTTGCGTATGTTACAGATGGGGCTTGCTCAGGAGAGGAAATTCTTAGCATGGAATTAATCATTATGAAGGTATGTTACAAGTTAATTTTTCAGTCCTTTTTAAAAAATGCATACATAATAGCTTTTCCACATTCGTGTGAGTGCATCTGCCTAGGTGTTCTCCAGCTGGACACATTGTGGCGTGGAACATGGCTTCATTTTGAACTCCTTTAGAGGCCCAAGGGGAGCAGAAATACCTTTTTCTTTTCTCAACCATTGGTCTCTTTTGTCTGTTTTCCCTTAGGCCCTTAAGTGGCATTTAAGTCCCCTGACCATTGTGTCCTGGCTGAATGTATATATGCAGGTTGCATATCTAAATGATTTATATGAAGTGCTCCTGCCACAGTATCCCCAGCAAATCTTCATACAGATTGCAGAGGTAAGTGGCTCTGTTACCTCTGTGGGGCTGCCTACCCCGTCATTAGATTAACTCTAGAAGGGATGTATGTTGGCCATCTGCCTCAGTGTTCTTTTTCTTCTCCATAGCTTTTAGATCTTTGTGTCCTGGATGTTGGCTGCTTAGAATTTCCCTATGGTGTACTTGCTGCTTCTGCCTTGTATCATTTCTCTTCCTCTGAATTGATGCAAAAGGTTTCAGGTACGTTGGCTTTCCGGTCCATTCACAAGGTGTACTAAACTTCCAAACCAATTGAGCCTAAAATTTATTTTCGTTGCAGGGTATCAGTGGTGTGATATAGAGAAGTGTGTCAAGTGGATGGTTCCATTTGCAATGGTCATAAGGGAGACAGGAAGTTCAAAACTTAAGCACTTCAGGGGAGTTCCTGCTGAAGATGCACACAACATCCAGACCCATATAAACAGCTTGGATTTGCTGGTCAGTAGCCTTCCTCGTTTCCCAGATAAATTCCTTACAACTGCCTAAATAGCCTCTTCACTTTTCTTCAGGCAGGCTCCAGATATCCCAGAAAGAGTCCAATTCTTTTGGTTCCTTAAAAAAGAAAATTGTGGTCAGTAGATGCTGTGTCTGAATAGCATGTAGACCAGAGACTTTTAGATTGTTCTTTGCTATTTTTTTCCCCTCATTTCCTTAGAAAAGAGCACACAGAATGCGAAGCCCAAAGGATACACTCTTCCATTTTAACATTTCTTACTTTTGTTCTTAACAGGACAAAGCCCAAGCAAAGAAAGCCATATTGTCTGAACAAAACAGGATTTCTCCTCTCCCCACCGGGGTCCTCACTCCCCCACAGAGCAGCAAGAAGCAGAGCAGTGGGCAGGGGACAGCGTGACCACACCAGCATTCTCCACCAAAGACAGTTGTGCAGAAGTGCCTGCTCCAAGTTCTCTTCTGTGCACCGCGGCAGAGGCGCGCATTAGCTTTTACAGACATTTAAATGGAAGAGCACGTCTCTTCCGCAACCGAAGTGTTTCTGTGGATGGCATTGGACAGGGAGAAGTGTTTTTTATTGAACGCTTAGGTTTTTTTAAATAAGTGGGTCAAGTACACCAGCCACCTCCAGAACACCAATGAGTGCTCCAGATGCTGCTAAGGAGGGTGATACTTGACTTGATTGACTATTCACACAGATAACAAAGGCTTGAAGTCGAGGAGTGCCACGTTGCTGTTGGTCTCCCCTTGGGTGTTCTGGGTTGTGTCGTATTGAGTGGAACAGGTGGTTGTGAGCATTGTGATGTGGAGCCCACAACCAGCTGTGCTGGGGGCCTGCCCTTTTCACACTATCAGTTGACAATATACAATGCCTTTTATGAACTGTTATTTTGTAAGTGCTGCTATGTCTATCCGTTTTTTAATAAAGATAACACTGTCTTTGAGACAGCTGGTTTTATGAGCTATGTCTGATCATTTAAGTTAGAAGTCACCTTTGAATGTGGCTATACCAGGTTCTCTTTTTTAACTTCGTACTCCTTGAAGCTCACACCTTTCAAGCAAATATATTTAAAAGAAAACTTTTGACATGAGGTCTAGGTGCAGCCTCGAAGGCCTCCCATGGGTCCCCTGAAGTGGGAATGAGGCTTCCATTTGGTATTTCTCCCACAGTGCCCTGCTCAGGGGCGGCTCACTGGAGGGCTGTGGCAGTAGTGGGGGAGTCATGTCTGCATCCGAGAGGATTCCTAGGTATAATTTCTGCCCTAGGACAGGCCAAAGGACATAAAGAATCTGTAATTAGTGTTACTTAATGCTCTTCGTCCTTACTCAAATCTTAACCTAAAGAACTTTTGTTTGGAGAACTTGTTAACATGATGTAGCCTAAAACTATAGTTTGAAGAAAATGTAAAGTAACATTGTATGTAGCTCAAGGCCAGATGTCAGTGTACGGTCTGTTCTGTGACCATCGATACAGTCACCATGGGCCTTGCTAATGGAGGAGGCCACTGTCCACTTTAAGGCCTAATGTGTACAGTTCACATTGCATTTTGTTGAACATTCTCATAGTGGTGGTCATGTCAGGTTTTGTGTTCCACTTCCTTGCAGCGCTTTGGTGTATGGGTTCATAAAAGGGAGGGTGAATGAGCAAATAAATCCCACTTATTTTGACTCAGTATTTTATTTCATTTTGCAAAATCGTGCCTGAAGTAGAAAAACAGCCATTTTAAAACTGTACCATATCGTAGACGAAGTGGAGAGAGACCCTACTCTTTTCACCTTGTGATGTTCTAGTTTTCTAAGCTTTAATACAGTTTTCCTAATAAATGCATTATAAGTCTACATGTAATGGTATTTAGTCAAATGGTACTCCTAGCTAGTTATTTCTTCATCTTAGGCAGAGATGTTCCCACCTTAAAAAGCAGTGAATTTTAAATGGCGGTCATTTGGAAGTAACTTGTTGGAAAAATCCTGAAAGTGGTTAATTTATACTTGGCATTTTCTATGCAAAATCATGGCACTGAAAAACATTTCTATTTCTCAAAGCTTCAGGTAAGTGTGAGGGCTTGACACGTGAGGTAACTGGTTTGAAAGCATGTTTGAAGTAAACACTACGTAGGCTGTTTGGCCCTTGTATCATGGAGCATTACCGGATCCGCTGAGATGAGAATGCCTTACATGTAAACTTAAGAGTGTTGCATTTCTGGACATTGGTGTTTTGTTTTTGTTTTTATTAAATGACAGTGTTGCCATGGGAATCACCTGGGCTCATGAAGGATGAGTCCTGGATGGATAAGTGGAATTCATAGTAATCGATATTTTCTGTGGCCCTGCCAGGAGCCCTAAGAGCCACTAGTAAGGAAACTCAAGTTTCCCTGATTTAAGGAGCTCCTTTTGCTAGTAGTTAGTACACACTTCACTGGTTGGCTCTGCATACCCAACTGCCAAGTCAGTCTTGTTCCGCAATTCGGCTAAAACCAGGTGAGGCCTGCTAATGCCCGACAGACATCAGGGGTGGAAATGGCAGCTCTGGTCAACCTGGGTGGACAGACACTCTGAGGCAGAGACGGTGAGCAGGAAGGACCCGGAGAAGGAGGTGACGTGGCCCCTTAGTCTAACTTCCTTGTGTTACAGGAGAAACTAAGAGTAACTTATTGACCAACCATGAGGGCTGATTGGATTGTGGCAGAGCAAACCACATCCTCACATCCTGCCCCCGCTCGCAGTTCGCTGGCTAGACCTCACCAGAGCTGCTCTGGCGTCGGCACCCCCCCCCACCCCCACCCCACCTCCGTGCCGAAGAAAGAAAACACTGGTCTTCGGGTAGTGCGTGTCGAAGGCTTTCCAATGCCATCTTCCCTGGGTGGAACTTGGACAGCTCATTGTTTCATGGGTTTCATACCAAGGGGATACATGGACTTTAAGTTCCTAAAGGCAGATAAGTAAAGCTTTTGAGCCCTTTAAGGTTTGGAGCACAGTGCGAGATCCACTTGTAGCCTCTAACTCAGACACAAACGAGATTGGAGTTTATTCGGGCAAAATTAGGCTGTAGCTCAGAGCAGAGTTGGAAAGAGAAATCAAATCTGATAATGTCTAGTCATATTTACCCAACCGTGCATTTTCCTACCACATGTTCAACATTTTGAAATTCAAATCACATTTATACCTTGGACATTGTTAGAAGACTATTTTTATCCCTGCTGTAATCATCTAATTTGCTGATTACAGGTCTCAAATTGCCACAGAGAACTCAATTTTTGAAAGAATTGTCCTGTTTGATCAAATATGTTATTCAAGCAATGCAGTCATTTGTTCCACAAGGTTACCTGCCAGGCAGAGCTAACCAGGAGTAATAGCATTAGAAACCTATACTTAAAATCAAGCATTAGCTAATCTGCCTGTGACAATAGAGTCTTAAATATAATTTGCTGCAGATACTTCAGTCCCTGCACTGACAGACAATTGCATTTTATATTCAATGAGCATAGATTTTTCCTAACTCATCCCAATTCCAAATTTAACTCCAGAAGACTCTAATGTGCTCAGTTTCACAGGCTTACCAGGTACTATTCCCCAGTAGCCTCAGACGGGAGGGCAATACTGTCCTACATTAAATAAATACTCCCTCTGCCACCCCCTCCCCCCAGCTGTCTTTTAAATCGCTTCTCCTGATCAATGCCAATTCCAAAAACTGTAGCACCTGACTGTGCAGTGAGTTCTATTCTGATGGGGGCTTCCCTCGGATGATATGAGGCGCCCTCACTTGCAAGCTCCTGCTGCGTACTGGGCATGCCCAGTGCTGGAGACCAAAGCAATGGGGTGCAGGCGTACAGCTCAGGTGAGCCGGGGAGACCAGGAAACAGCTAGAATCCCGGAGTCTGGGGGCACGGAACAGGTCTGTTGCAGGGGCAGTACTTCTGTTCGACAGGGGGTTGTTTTGTCCTCCCCCGCAGCCAGTGAAGAGCCATCACGAGTCAGTGGAGGAAGTGGGAGATGAGGCAGGGGAGGTGACAGAGGCCACATCACAATGAGCTTTTACGTGTCAAGCTGGACACAGGCCTGATGTCCCTATATGTATGGACAGCAGGGAGCTGGTGTTTGTGAAGAGGATGGTGATGTGCTCAGAGCGACGTCAGGAGGCAGGAGTTGAAGAAACAAGCCCAGAGTTTTGCCTCCACGTGCCCTGGGAAAATGACTGGAGTACATGCATCAGGACTTTCTGAACGGCCCTGCATGAAGGACTTCCCAACATCCCTTTACAGGCCACAGTGACTTCTGCCTCTGCACCTCTGCCTGTCAACCCATCCAGTCAGCTAGATCCTCACCTCCTGCTGGAGACCACTCTTGTCTGGCCCACACTGATGTCATTTCTTTGCTGAGCTCTGGTGTCACATATACCTTCTGTCTCCCGAGCTTTGGGCTTCTGTCCCCACGCACCGCACACCGCCCTCACCAAGGCCACCCAAGACCCCCACAAGGCAAACCTAATGGCATCCTTCAGGGCTTCTTTGCCACACTTTGTGAACCCTGCCCCCCCCCCCACCTGTTCCCTTAGGAACTTCTCACTTCTCTGATTTCTCTCTCCCAGGCCCCCAGCTACACACCGGGTATCATTCCTTCCAGGCACAAGGTGGAGGAGCCTCAGGTCCACTGCCCTCGGCATTCCAGCCCTGGGCAAGCTCACCACTCATTTGGCGCCTCCCCCTGTGCCTCCCTGGCTCCCACTTTGCATCTCCAGTCTGCCAGACTCACCCTGCTCCCCACCTGCAGAGCCACCCGCCTGAAGGGTGCCTCCACCTGTGCATCATCGCAATGCGCATCTTCTAGGGGAACTGCTTACTTCACTTTCCATTGTTCATACACTCAGGAAAGATGGGAACTAGGATACACAATACACATAGGAAAACCACTCAGTTCACAAGTCATCAGGGGAAGGCAAAACAAAACAGCTCACATGCATCAGACAGGCAAAAATGTTTAAGCTCAGAAAATACTACAATGACTTACCAGATTCGCCAAATCGGCTTCACATCTTTTTTTTTTAAGGACTATACCAGTGAAGACTCCATTGAAGGGCCCCCTTGTCTCCCTCCCCAGCCCCGTCAGCTTTCTGTCTCTCTTCTCAGAGGAAACAATCACTCTGAGGTCAGTGTGGATGATTCCCACACATATTTTTAGACTTTTATCATTTATATTTGGCTCCATAAGCAATAGCCTTACAGAAACACTGCCCTGAGTGTCTTAAAAATTCACACAAGTGGAATCAGACCTTACATATAATAACACCACTTCCTATTTTCTTTCAACATTATTTTCAAGTTATACCCATGCGGACGCACGTAGGGTTGGATTCATTTATTTCGAACTGTGATAGAGTTTTCTTGTGTGAATATCTCACAGTGTATATATTCCCTCCCGGGCCGGTCCACACATAGGTCACCAATTCCTTCACCGTCACAGACAATGCTGCAATGAACATCTTGTGCACACGTGTGCCATGGGTGTGGATTCCTCCGGGCACATTACCAGACCTGGAATCGCTGTGTCAAAGGCCATGTGCTCCTGCAACTTGACTAGATGCCGTCAGCTAATTCCCCAAATTATGCCAATTTATCCTCCCAGCCAGGGAGTGTGAGAGTTCCTGCCTTCCCACATCTGCTCCAGCACTTGGTACCGCCATCTTTTCTTCCCATTCAAATTGCTATTTTTTTTAATGTTTTTATTTATTTTTGAGACAGAGAGAGACAGAACATGAGCAGGGGAGGGGCAGAGAGAGAGGGAGACACAGAATGTGAAGCAGGCTCCAGGCTCTGAGCTGTCAGCACAGAGCCCGACGCGGGGCTCAAACTCACAGACTGTGAGATCATGACCTGAGCTGGAAGTCAGACGTTTAGCTGACTGAGCCACCCAAGCGCCCCTCAAATTGCGATTATTTAACTTTCTTGGTTTTTCTCTGATTATGGAAGTGGAACATGTTTGTTATAATAAATTAGAGTACCACAAACATGTACAACCTCGAAAGTGAACCCCCCACCCCGCCCAGAGATGCCATTCTTAATAGTTTTCATGTTAAAAGAGTATACCTTGCTCCAGAATTTTTTCTATGCATTCAGTAACATATGAATAGACAAAATGTTTGCTGGTTTTTGTACAGGGCTACTTCGTCTGATTGTATCTCTTAAGTAGTTTAAAAGGCACATGCCCATACAAACTCACCCCCATCTTTTTATTTTTCAGTGATTGCTTGCCTATTGATTTCATTGCTTAGCACCTGATTGCAGGGCCTGGCACATGATAGGTACTTATTAAAAATATGTTCTCCCTGAATGAATGGAGAGATGGATGGATTCTTACATGTGCAGTCACTTTCATTAAATTTTTTACTTTTCCATGTCCAGGAGAATACCTGCTATCTTCCATATGCAAAAGACCAACATTAAGATCGAAAAGCAAGACCTTAACAGAAATGAATGAGACTGCTGTTACTGTTCTAGTGTTTTTTCTGGGCAAAGGAGCCCCACACCAATGAATTCTAATTCCTGGAGGGGTCGCAAGGGTGGGACGACATACAAAAGCTCAGGCTCCAATGCATCATCGGAAAGACAGCTAGACAGACAAACCCATTCCTCCAGTTGTCCAGAAAGTTCTCTATGCCCCTCTTGCTAAGCACCTAACCAAATTATACCTTGTTGTAGGCAAGGAAGGAGCACTCAGTCCATGTGAGATGATGCCTTGGTCTGAAGCACTCCTCCTGAAGTTCTGTGTCCTCCACCCACCCCAGCCCCCTCCAGCTCTGTGCAGGAGTCTGGGGCTATGGGTCTTGCACTGCCAAGTGGGGTTCTGTTGTGTTTGGGCCGCAAGGAGGTTTTGAAGCATTTGAGCTGACCTACAACTTGGGAGAGCTCACACAGAGCTGCGGCTGCCCAGCACCCAGCAGGGCACCAGAGTTCCCACCACCCCTGCCACTGGCTTGGGGCTCCCTGCTGCTGATCCTTACCTACACACTGCCAATCTTCTCCAGAAGACAAATAGCTTGCACCCCTACCTCCAGCAAAAGTGAGAAAACGGTATGGGTGAAGAAAATAGAAAGGTTCAAGAAAAGTGACAGAGCATCTCTCTCCCTGGAAGCGTCGGATATTTGAATATGTCTAACACCAGGACAAAGTATCTTGGTGTCCAAGGACATGTTCTTTACCTGCCTGCCTCCCACGGGCACTGTGTTTGATTCCTGGATTTTCAGTAGAGTCCTCCCAAGGGCCATGGGGCTTTCAGCTTACCTACTTCGGGCTTGGGTTTCCTCATCTGCCCAGCGAGCGGGAGGCCACAGCATGTTCTCTCAGTGTGAGCCCAGCCTCTCAGGGGTTAAGAGCTGTTTTCTGTTTCTCTTCAAACAGTCATCCAGGTGGTGATGAAAGATGGGTTTGCGGTGTTTTTAGGTTTGCAGTACACTTCAGGGAACTTCCCTGCTTCCTGTCATGCAAAGGAGGTTTCTTTCTTTAAGGCAGCAAGGCTGGGTACGGGGCAAGGGCGACAGCGCACAGGGCAGAAGTCAGACTGGCAAGCAGGTGGGCTGAAAGCCTGCCCTACCTCCCCCTGGTCCTCTAGGCTGCCTGGTGACCTCAGGGTGACCTTTGACACTCAGCCTATGTACCGCATGCCAAGGCCAGAGGTGGGGCAGGTGTGATTCCAGGGCTACTTTCAGAAAAAGCCCCCCGCCCCACAAAGGCTGGTGCCTGAAAGGGAACTGGCCCTGCAGGGTGGCCCTCGACATGGTCCTCGGTGGGAGGGACCTTGGGCCAGGCTTTGTTCTTCCTTGAATGGAACCTTGTGCTGCACTGCTAATTCTGCCCTGGAAGGGAGAAAACGGAGGCATCAAAAGACAAATTGCAGCAGAAAAAGATGAGTTTCCAGATCCTGGGAGTGATTTTCTGCACGGTTCATTTTAGTGATGTCCAGGGCAATGAAGAGAGAGGGCTCGTCTGTGGATGAGATAGATGCAGATGCCAATAAAGAATTCATGGAAGCACAAAAGGCGGGCTGGGCGGGTTTTATTAATTATATTTCTTTTATCCTCATAACAATGGCATGTCAGTAATCTACACTGAATGTGCCCAATTGATGCTAATGATTTCATCCTTTTGTTTCTGTGTTTAAAAAAAAAAAAAAAAGGTCTGTCTGCCCAAGCTAGTCAGCCCCAGCGTGAGCCTGGAGCCCAGCAAGGCCCTGGAAGAGCCTACTCTGGGCCCCTCTCCCCATCACTTTTGTACCCTGGCAATGCCAGCAGCAGTCTTGCCTGGCAGTGGCCACTTGCTGTGTCCCCAGGCCCTGCCCCCACCCCCATTCTGCTTTGCCATAATTCCCTGTACAGGTACTCTCTCTGACAGGGGTGAGGAGTCCTCTGGGGGGAGGGACGGGCAGGGTGTGTGTGCGAGTGTGTGTTTGAAGCAGTATTTCAGAGCCAAAGGACCCCTCTTGGTGCACCTCAAATCACATGCCTCACCCCAAGCATTCGTTTTGGAGAAAGAAAAAAAAGTAGGTTATGGATTGCTTTCTTCCCACGATCCCTGTCTATTGGCATTAGATTTCATTATCTGGCATAAGTTAGGAAAGGGTGTGTGTGTTGGAGCACAGTGGTGACGGAAAGAGCCACCAAGCATTTGCCCGCGTCTGTCATCGCCCTCCCACCCTGGAGCCTGGGAGGAGTGGTCAGGAATGGCATCGAAGAGTTTCCGAACGGAGATGTGCTAAACCTCTGTGTCCTGCTCTCTGTCTCCCCAGGACCATCGCATCACGGGCTGCTGCACACATTTGGCCCAGGACAGGCCCAAGGAAAGCATCTGGGCCAGAAACAATGTTTCCTATTACAAATGAACCAGGCAAATGTGCACACCTGATGCCTGTGTTGTTGTTTGGAGACTAGCTTCACTAGCACAGGATGCGTGGGGTGGTGCACAGGCTGTGAGCAGCCGATAGTTAAAATGAGAGCCCCATGCCAGGATGCTTACCTGGAATACCCCAGAAAGGGTTTTTAGAATGGGGATCGGATGACCCTCCTGTCCCCACTTCACAATGACACCTCCTCACTCCCAGACAGCCTTGGTTTGTGGGAAACTAGAGGCGGGGTGAGGGGTGGCCAACTCCTCCTGCACCTTGGACAAGGCAGTTCTGGAATTTCCATGCAGGGGGAATCATGGCGTCCTGCAGCTGGCACTGGGGGCCGTGGGCATACCCTAAGGATGGATGTGCTGCTGCATGTCCATGGAGGTCATTTGGGAGAAACGAGTGACAAGGGAGGGGGTCAGAGATCCTCCTCGTCCCACTCTGGCATTGCCCACCTCCGCCCCCCTGACCTTCTACCCTCCAGATGTCCTCCTGGAGGGCAGTGGGAGCCAGTTTGCCCAGCTGGTGATCCAGGTGCCTCCTGGCACCCTTGGGGACACCAGTGCTGAGAAGACCGACCGGTGCTGCACGGGCCTGACGATGCTCCCATGGAAGGGCCCCACGTGCTCGCTCACCTCGAGCAGCTTCTGGACTCTCCACCGCTACAAAAATATCAGCGCTGCCGCCCCAGCTCTGGGCGAACGTCTCAGCGTGACAGCCTGCAAAGCAATCCTGCATTTGAATTTCATCTACAAATCCTGGTTCCTCCAGATGAGCTCAAACCTGCACAGATGGCCCCTCAACACCAAAAAGTAAAAATAACGAAGCTTGCAATTCCACCTCCCTTTTTCTCCGGGCAGATGTGCCGCTGCACATTTCAGGAGGTGCACAGCCCGTGGCCCGGCAGCAAGCCCTCTCTTCCCGTATCTTCTCACTCACCACTTCTGGTGTGCTGGTGGGCAGCAGCCATGGCCCTTCAGGGTGTGTTTCTGAAAGGAGTTCCGGGGTGCCTGAGCCTTTGGAATGGAGCAACGGGGGCAGGGTAGGGGAGTTAGAGTGGAAGCTCATCCCTCACTCAGCTACCCAAGACGGGCCAATACCGCCATTCATGAATGAGATGGTCCAGGGAAGGGCCGAGGGGTTGGAGCAAAATTTCAGGTAAGGTGAGGGGCAAGAGGCTGTCGTGCATGCCAAGTTCAGGGGCAGGGTGGAAGAGCTCTGCGAGTTCCTGATTTTCTGAACCCCTCCAAACCCCAATCAGCCACAGGGGGTTTGATGACTCATTCATTCTTTCCACCAGCATTCGCCAAGAGCTTCTATGGCAGGCCCTGAGGTACAATTACAGACAAGACAGACCCAGAGAACATACAGTCAAGGGCATCTCTGGGCTGGGAGGCTCCAGAGTCACTGGTGAGGAAGGCCAGAACAGGAGACCAGGAGAGAGACCACAGGATACAGGAACCCCCTGGCAGAGACTCTCTCGCGATAACCGTAGGTCAGATCCACCTCTGATGAGCCATGTGTTCCAGACCCCCAAGTCTCCGCCTTCTCATCCAGAAATGGTAGCTATGGTCTTTGCTCAACCAGATGGTCAGATGACTTCAAGATGTTTAACTGCAAGTGAACCACAAGTCAAACAGGAAAATTCATGGAGACTTCTGTCTGGATAGCCCAGGGGCATACCTAACCTGTGGGCATGGCTGGATCTGGGTTTTGTATGGTCCTCAGGAATCTGTCTTCTCTCTTGCTCAGCTCTGCTTTGTCCTATGTTTACCTCATCCTCCGTGTGGTACCTGCCAGTATCTCTAGGCTAGTATTCCTACCAGCAAGCACGTCCTTCTCAGAAGCTCTAGCCAAAGTCCTGAGGATGACTCTCATTGGTCCAGTGTGGGGCATGTGACCATTCCTTCTCTAATCAGGATGTGGTCAGGGGGACACAGTGCTCTGCCTGGCCAAGCACAGGCTGTGTGCCTGGCCCTGGCGCAGGGCTGGAGTCAGCCCCACCTGATCCACCTGGCTCCATAGAAAAAGCCAAGGGATGCTGTTCTGAGAAAGTAGCAAATACAGTAACAAACAACAGAAACCCTCCAAAACAATGGTTGACAGCTCTGAAGCTGCTGCAAAAATCCTGCTTCCAACAACAGGATTCTTCTTGCTGCGGGTGTGTGGCCACTGTCTGTGCCAAGCCCAGGATGCAGAGAAGGTTCTGGACAACCCCTGTGAGGAAGCCTGCCCCAACACCTGGCCTCAGGGGTGGAACTACACACCACTGAGGTCTGCCTAACCCCAAATCCCCCAATTTTCCCTTCTGGTTTCTCCTAGGTCTCCCTGTGTTTCAATTTCCCCTCCCTTAAACTAGCACCTGTGATCCCCCAGTCTGGCCAGGAGGAAAAAGACAGAGATCAGCAGGGTACTCACTAGCCAAAGCCCCAGGCCTGGGCCTGTCCTGCACAAAGCCTCTGTTTGCGACCCAAATCACTGTGGTTAGACTTTCTCTCTTTAGGAGAATAAGGGTGTCCCATCCAAAATCACACTGCAGTTCAGGGCCGCTCAGAACAGGTGTGGCCAAACACGTATGGTTGCTGGTCCTTCAGTGGGGGTGGGGCAAAGGAAGCAGCATTATCAGAGGGAGACATGCTGAGGCTGGCCAGTAGGTAAGTGAGCAGGAAGGAGGAAACTAGAAGGGTTCAGCTTCTGTGGGCCCGTGTCACTGTCTTGACCTGTCTCAGTGAATGCATCACAGCAAGTCACTATTCAAAGGTGCCTGCGTGGAACCTTCGTAAAATAGATCTTAAGGCAAGAACTGGGATTAGGGTTTGGGCTTGGATTCAGACAGCAGGAAAGCACAGTTCCTAGCCAGAGCATGGGTGCGTACCAACAGCATGCACAGCACTGTTACCAAGGCATTATTTATTTAGTCACTTAATTGTCTCACAACCCCATTTTAAAAAAGAGGAAACTGAGACTGGTGGTTCAGCCTCTTGCCCAAGGTCACACGGAAGGGGGTAAGGGGCGGTTTCAAGCGTCTACACTGTATGAGAAGCCCGGACCTGTTTAATCTCATTAACCAGTTTATATGAACCCCAAAACCCAACCCAGGGTCAGGGCCAAGTATCCTTTCCGGGACTGCGGACCCGAGGGAGCCAGGGATGCATGCGCTCGCTCTTTCCAGAGTGCTGGTTACCGCCCATGGAGCCGAGCAGATTCGCTCTTGGGCCAGGACAGGAATCCTGAACGCTCTGTCCACCCCTCCCAGGCCTCTGCCAGTCCCGACCCCAGGCCGTGGTCCAGTACTGTTGTGGCGCCCCCTGGTCGCGCGGCGCAGGAGGAGGAGGAGGAGGAGGAGGAGGAGGAGGAGGAAGGGGAAGAGGAAGAGGGGAGGAGGAAGGAGAGGAGGAAGAGGAGGAGAGACCAGAGAGGAAGGAGAGAGGCCAGGGTAGTAGGCGGCTCGGAGGAGGAGCCCAAGAGTGCCCTGGGCGCTGCCTCATGCAGGAGGCGCCGAGAACTCCCAGCTCCCGGAGGAGACAGGTGGGTCCCAAAGAGAGACCTTTCCTTGTGCGGCTACGCGGGGCCAGAAGCCCCGTCAGCTCCATACCAGCCACGCCCGGGCGGACGCTGTCGCGACGATTTGGCGAGCGCCGCCTTCGAGTCTCCCGTGGAGGCGGGCACCACTTTTACCCTGCCACACAAACGGGGAATCTAAGGCCCGTCCCCAAGGGTCTCAGCCAGCCCCAACCCTAAGGGGTGGCAGAGAACTTCAGGAGCTTGACCCCGACCCATGCACGAAGGAACCAGGCGGCCCGAGTTCGGGCCTGGGGTGCACCACTTTCTGGCCACGTGGCTTTGGAAAAGTTTCTTAATTGCTCAGGTTTTCCCATCTGTGAGATGGGACTGTCCCCACCGTACCGGGCTATCACAGGTTTATTACGTCCCTCAGGGCAGGGCACCGCTAAGCCTGACCTCAGCGCCACCGTTTGCCGGCAACAGAATGGGGGATCTGAGCCTCAGCGGGGAGCGCGCTCGCGGCCGCTATCCGGCCGCGGCCTCCCAGCGCTTTCTCCTCTGGCCTCCAGGGAGGGCGCAGGCCGCGCGAAGCAGCAGGCCAGCCTCTCTCCGTCAGCCTCGGCGCCGCCCTCTGCGCTCAGGCTCGGCTCCACGTGCGGCGTGTTTACCCACGTGACACTGTCCCGCCCGCGGTCGCTGGGCCCCGCCCCCGCCCCGCCCCGCCCCGCCGCGGCCGCGGGAGCGCGGCTGGAACCTGGCGGCGGCCAGGCGCTGGGGACTCCGAGCTCGGCCTGGAGCCGCTCCGACGCCCGACCTGGAGATTGAGAGAACCGCTCCCTGTCCAGGCCAACCGGGCGCGGGCGAAGCAAGGGGGCGAGCCTGGGTCAGGGTCGGGAGCTGCGGTTCCGTGCGGGCCGCCCGGCGGGTGGGGCGGGACCGGATCGGTGGTGGGCGGGGCGGTGGGAGGACCCGCCTCTGCGCTGGCCCTACGCCGGGCCGGGGGCGGGGCGGGGCGGACCCGGGGCGTGGCCGGCGTCTCCTGAGGCGGGGCCGCCGCGCCAGGAGCTGGAGGAGGGAGGTGCGTCCGTCGCGGTATGCAGACTGCTTCAGAAAGAAACCTGGGTAAAGCTTGGATATTCGCGGAAGGGCACGTTCACTCCCAGATTCCTCTGCAGTCTTGGCAGGGCCACCCCCTCCACCTTGATCCTCTTGCCCTAGACTCTCTCGGTCCGCCCTTCCTGCCGTCTCTTCTGGGCGTCCTCTGCCCCTCCAGTGTCGATGTCGCCCAGGGCTCGGGCTTCAGCCCCCTTGGCTTCTGGGACGTCAGTCCATTCCCTGGTTTCAATTCCCATCTCTGTGCGGATAATGTTGACAGTTCTACTTGCAGCTAACCCATATGTGCCAGGCACTTTTTAAAGTACTTTGTGAACATTCACTAATACCTCTTGGAGTTTTTAGGCCTAACACCTACATCTTTTTTCTTGTCAAGTTGAGTAACATATAGGGTATACAGTGTGCTCTTGGTTTTGGGGTAGATTCCCGCTAACACCTAAATCTTATCCTCACCCAGACTAGTGCCCTCAATTTATTTCCTTCTATCCAAATGCCTGGTAGACCCCTCACTGGATGTTCTACAGCCCACTCTGGGCAAACATGTCTAAAGTAGAACCCACCTTCCATCCCTAAATCTGCTTTTCCCACAATCTCCCCCTCACTGAATAGCATCACCATATCCCCAGCCAGGCAGCCAGCCCTCAAACAAGACTTCAGGCTTGGTTCCTCACTCCGGAATGTAATCTGTCCCCAAATCCCATCAGTTCTGCCCCGGGATCCCTCTGCCGCACTCATGGGCACAGCCCCTATTTGGACCACATTGTTCTTCTTTTGGACTACTGCAACAGTTCCTAGGGAATCCATCGTTCTACCTTTTTTGTCTTGCTCGCCTCAACCCAGCCTTCCTGCAGAAGTCGTTCTCAAGAGCAGATTTCTAACGACTGCTTTCACCTTCTTTAAATACTACGCTAAAATCCGAATCTCATCAGCCTTTTAAAAGTCAGAAAGAGAGGTGCCTGGCTGGCTCAGTCAGTGGAGCATGCTACTCTCAATTGGGGTTATGAATTCAAGCCCCATGTTGGGTGTAGAGATTTCTTTTTTTTTTTTATTTTTTTTTTTAGCGTTTATTTATTTTTGAGACAGAGAGAGACAGAGCGTGAACAGGGGAGGGGCAGAGAGAGAGGGAGACACAGAATCTGAAACAGGCTCCAGGCTCTGAGCTGTCAGCACAGAGCCCGAAGCGGGGCTCGAACTCACGGACCGCGAGATCATGACCTGAGCCGAAGTCGGGCGCTTAACCCACTGAGCCACCCAGGCGCCCCTGTAGAGATTTCTTAAAATTAATGAATGAATTTCAGAAAGAAGACAAGGATGTTTTCTGGCCCTGCCACTATTCAGCACAGTACTTGAAGGTCCTGGCCAGTGCAATAAAGTGAGAACACTGAGATAAAGGACTGGAAGCAAAAAGGCAGCTGCTTCTCCTTCCCCTTCTCTTCCTCCTCCTCCTCCTTCTTCTTTTTATTTTGGTCATTTATCAAGTTTAGTGTTTATAATACAGTGTTGTTGCCTAATTCCTACACTGTGTATTAGATCCCCAGGACTTATTTATCTACTAGTTGTGTACTCTTAAACAACATCTCTCTCATTCCCTTACCTCCATCCTTTGGTAACCACCATTCCACTCTGTTTTTCCAAGGTTTTTTTTTGTTTGTTTGTTTCTTTTGTTTTGTTTTTTAGATTCCACATATACGGGATATCATACGCTATTTGTCTTTCTCTGTCTGACTTATCTCAACATAATGTCCTCAAGGTATACCCATGTTATGGAACATTGTTATTATTGTCAAATGATCATCAATGTAGAAAACAAGAGAATCAACAGACAAATCCAATTAGCCTAATAAAAGCGTTGAATGAGAGTAGTTTACATGAGATCAGAATATAAAGTCACTAATGGGTACCTCAGCAATAATAATACATTTCTTGAAAATGTGATAAAAATAAGATCCTTGCACAATAGTGGAGCATTTAGAAATTTGTTAGGAACCCAACAAAATGCACAAGACCTTTAAGGAGCTAAATCTAAAACTCAAATAGAGGGATGTTTTTTAAAGACCCAAATGCACAGCTAAATAATGGGGTAATGCCTCAACCTTGAAAGAATGTAGGTGATCTATCTGTATATTCAATGAAATTCCAGTAAAAATTCTAGGCTGATTGTGTTGGAACTTCAGAAACTGACTCTATGATACATATGGAAGAATAAAGGTCCATGATCTGCTAAGACAATTTTGAAAAAGCAAAGCAAAGGGAAGGTCTTGCTCTACAGGCAATAAAACAAATTACAAAACTGTAGTAATTAAAATAATGTGATATTGGTGCAGAAACAAATAAATAAATGGAATAGTTTGGCGAGTCCAGAATAAATTCATTTAAATATGGTAACTTGGTATGTGATAGATAAAATCACAAGTTATTAGAGAAAGGCTAGATTATTTAGTAAATGGTGTGGGAAATACTGACTTTACATAATGGAAAAAAATTAAATTGAATTCCTCCCTCATACCATATACATAAACTCCAAATAGATTAAGTATCTATTAAAGGTAAAAAATGAAGCTGATAAATTAGAATGTAAGAAATATCTATGTGATAGGAAAGGATTTATCATTACCTCCAAAGCTTAATCCATGAGCAAAAACATGATGGATTTGACTACAGCAAAATGTGTTGCTTTACTATAGATAAAATGAACATATGCGTGATAAGCTAGAAGATATTCTCCATGCCTTAAATCAACAAAAGGCTATAACTAGAATAATCAAGGACCTTCTGAAAATCAACCCCAAAATAGAAAAGAAACCTAAAAAAAGGAAAGGATATGTATAGGTCATTCCCAGGGGGAGAGTCAGAATGGCTAAAGTGTACAAACAAGGCTCATCCTCACTGGTGGTCAGAGGAGGGCAGAGTAAAGGAGTGAGAACCACCTTACCCCCTCGAACTGACACAGTTCAGCAGGTCAGGGGATATTAAGTGCAGGCATGTGACAGGTGCAGGCATGTGACAGGTGCATGCAGATCTGGCTAGGGTGAAGCAAGTGAGGCTCTCAGGTGCAAATGTAGGGAAGCCCTCACTCTCAGGGCTGACCCTCCATTCGAATAACCCTAAGCTGCCTTAATTTGCACTCTGGGAGCCGCGCTGTCTCCCCTCAGTCCTGGCCCTTACCTGTGGACCTAGCGGTACTGCCCTGGGGTGTGTATCTAGGGAAACTTCCACAGAGGCCCACAAGACATGCATTCCGGTGTTGGCTAATGACAGTGAAGTTGTAGGTATCTCCCATGAGGGAACTGGAAAAGTAGTGTTTGGAAAATGAAGATAATGACAAGGACTTTCATGGAGGCCAAGGATTGCCCAGCATTTGGCCTTCCCTCTGGAAAGGGGGGTGGAAACCTGGTGAAGAAAGCTCTGAGCAACACAGAAGGACTTCCATCCCCCTTCCTAGGAGTAGAGCAGGGATGCCATGTGTCTGGAAGGGCTTTGTTTTTTGTTTTTTGTTTTTTTTTTTTTTAATGTTTACTTATTTTTGAAGGAGAGAGAGACAGAGTGTGAGCGGGGGAGGGGCAGAGAGAGAGGGAGACATAGAATCCGAAGCAGGCTCCAGGTTCCCAGCTGTCAGCACAGAGCCCGACGCGGGGCTCGAGCTCACAAACCGCGAGATCATGACCTGAGCCAAAGTCAGACTCTCAACCGACTGAGCCACCCAGGTGCCCCTGTCTGGGAGGGCTTTGTAGGTTTGTGAGCCTTTGTCATTGATCCTCCCAGGCCTTCCCCCAGGAGGTGAATTTGGATTTGGCAGGGGAGAAAGCTGGAAGATGCCAAGGTCACTCGTGAAGGATTGGGTGTATTTTCACTTTCATATAAGGAAGCAGTGACCAGAGGGTTCAAGGTCTTGCTCCAGTGTCAAGGCAGAAAGGATTTAGAGGGCAGAGCTTGGACTTTGGAGTTCACCCAGGTAGATTCTAATCTTGTTTCTACCTTCTAGAGATGTGAACTTGGACGAGAAACCCAGCCAGAGGGAAGCCTGGTTTTCTTCCCAGTGAGGTGGGATAAAAATAAGGCCTAACTCAGAGAGTTGGCATCAGGAGTTAAAGGAGAGATGATATCTGAAACCATCATCATCCCCTCCCCGCCCCCCCCCCCCCCCCCCCCCCCCCGCCCCCAGCCTCCAGGGAATGTACCTCATGAGTTGCAAACAAAGTGGTCCATCAGATGTAGATAATTCAAGTCTCAGCCCCTCCTGGCTTCAGACGGGAGGTGGTGCTTTGCGCCAGTACTGTTTTGGACGTTGCCCAGCTCTGGAAGCAGTGGAGCAGCTCTTTGCGTAGGTGAGCAGGGATGGTGACCCCTGACCCCAGGCCAGGATTCTGACAGCTCTCACTTCAGTCCCGGGAGACAGAACTGCATTTCCCTTATTTAGAGTTATTTTGTATTTAAATGAGAATTAGAACCACAATGCAAAATAATAATAATGTTGGTAATAACAGTAGTAGTCATCTCCGTAAATGCCACTACCTTAGCCCAACTGCCGTTAGCTCCATGGTGGGTTTCTGCTGTCTCGCCATCACTTCCTCCTGGTAACAGTTTCCAATTTTCCACTGTGGACTGATCTTCCTATTCTCAGACTGTGGGTTTCCATGGGGTTGAGTTCAGGACCAGCTGTGTAATTGGCAGGGCCCGGTGCAAAATGGAAATGCAAGGCCCCTGGTTCAAAAATGATTTAAGAATTTCAAGAGGGGGACAGCAGAGCATTAGACCTAATTCAGGGTGCGGGACCCAGGCCTCTCCCATGAGATTCAAAACTTTTGCCAGATAGAGGCTCTCAATTTTTGCTGAGATTGCTAGATCAGTGAAAATATGATACATAAATAATTTTATATCCTACTTTTTTTTTCTTTTGGCTGTTAAAGAAATGTTCTTTTTTTAAAAAAGTTTTCCTTTTGTTTTGTTTTAATTCCACTTAGTTAACATACAGTGCAGTATTAGTCTCAGGAGTAGAATTTAGTGATTCAATGCTTTGATACATCACCCTGTGCTCATCACAAGTGCCCTCCTTAGTCCCCATCACCCACTTCCCATCCCCCCAGCCACCCTGCCTATGGTAACCCTAAGTTTGTTCTTTATAGTTAAGAGTCTGTTTGCCTCTCTTCCCCCCGCCCCATGTTCATTTGTTTTGTGTCTTAAATTCCACATATGAGGAAATCATATGGTATTTGTCTCTCTGACTGACTGATTTCACTTAGCATAATACCCTCCAGCTCCATCCACCTCATTGCAAATGGCAAGATTTCATTCTTTTTTATGGCTGAGTAATATTCCATTGTGTGTATATATACCATTTCTTTAGCCATTCATCAGTCAATGGACATCTGGGCTCTTTCCATAATTTGGCTATTGTTATCCTGGTTTTTTTAAAGTGACATTATCCCATGAGATGATGTAGTCTTCAGAGGCTATATATGCCACCCCCAGTTGATGATCATTAGATTATTTACAAGTTTGTGCTTTTAAAAATACTTCTGTGATAAACATCACAGAACATTTTGTATATGAAGTGTGCCCTTTTTGTTTGGACCCTATCTAATTATGAGGTTTTATTAGGATGTGGGACTTTCCTGACAGTCCAGGGCGGGTGGTGGTGGTACAGGACAGGGACAAACTTGCCATTTACCTAGCTCAGGCACAAACTCCTGGCAGGGCTCCAGCTGGGGAGTGATGGTGTGTGAGTGACTACAGCCCTGGAGCTTCGAGTGAAGGAGCAGACATCCCCCGGAATGTTCAGTGTTGCCTCTGTAAGGAGACTTCCCCTCATGTCATAAGTGGGGAAACTGGGCCCAGAGAAGGGAAATCAGCAAGTTAATGCAGAGTGGGGGCCTGGAACTCTGTCTTCAATATTTGGATGCTCATTTAAGGCAGCCTTTGGCAAGCACTTCTGAGCCTTCTTGACACCAAATGAATTATAATCCTGACTTCTGATGGGATTGCAAAGTCACACTGTCTCTCTGCATGATACCTGAGTTGAGAAGCCTTTAAATGTACCTTGAGCTCAACCTGTAAGCCCGCCCCAAGACCCCGTCGAGCTTTAGTGCCCCTATTCTTCCCCCTTGGTAGCCAGTCCTGAAGAAGAACCCTTGGGACAAGGGTCTCTCCTTCCTTACTGCCCAGCCACACTTTAAGTTTACTTTCAGCACCTCTGCATAGAGCTCGCTGGTACACATGTGCAGAAAATGTATTTCATTTACCCAATAATGGGCTCTTGCATTGTTGTTTGATTTTTCTTTCTTAATTTTCAAGTCTGTTTATTTTGAAAATTAAAATAACAGGTATATTTAAAAATCAAATAGAGGTATAATTTACAATAAGATGCACCCATTTCAAGCAAGTTTCTTA
Organism: Leopardus geoffroyi; assembly: GCF_018350155.1. Lineage (NCBI taxonomy): Eukaryota > Metazoa > Chordata > Mammalia > Carnivora > Felidae > Leopardus > Leopardus geoffroyi. Next base: position 22,870,875 of record NC_059335.1, on the reverse strand, counting down.
AGGGTCACACCAGTGTAACCACTACCCAAATCAGGGTACAGAACCTCTCCTTGCCTCAACAAGTTTCCTCAGGCTACTTTGCAGTCAGGGTCACCCTCTCCACACCCCCATCAGCCATCCGCCCCAGGCAACCACAGATTTCTTTTTGTCTTACCATATATTAGCTTTGTCTTTCCTGGTTTTATATAAGCCACCTAGACTACCCTGCCACTTTGTGTCTGGCTTCTTTCACTCAGCACAAAGTCTGTGAGGTTCATCCACGCTGTTGCATGTAGCAGTGGTGCTTTGCTGTGTCTTGTGGGTGTTACGTCATTGTACGGTTATATTACAATTTGTTTATCTGGTCACCTGTTGATGGACATTTGGGTTTTTTCCAGTTTGGGGCTAGTGTGACTAAAGCTGGTATGTACTTTCACGCAGTAGTCTTTGCATTGACACGTGTTTTCATTCTTCTTAGAAATTTCTTGAATGTGACTGCTGGGTTGTATGGGGAGTGTATGTTTAATCTTATTTAATTTTCTGTTTAACTAACACCCTCTTTCCAGAGCAGGTGTACCACTTTTCACTGTCACCAGCAGGGCATAAGAGCTCTGGTTACTCCATATCCTCATCAACCTTTGGTATTGGCAGTCTTTTTAGGTCTAGCCATTCTAGCCATTGTGGGGCTGTAGTAGTATACCGTGATGGATTTCATTTGCATTTCCTGGATGAGGAGAGAAGTTCCCAACATGATTTGTTGTACAGATAATCCTTTCCCCAGCTAATTACCTTAGCAAATTTATCAAAAATCAATTCACCATATATTTGTGGGTTTATTTTTGGACACTGTTCTGTTCCATTACTTTTTTAAGTTTATCCATACACCAATACCATAC